>NC_082720.1:63126293-64388793 GCF_030144855.1 Hypanus sabinus | reverse complement strand
CAAACAGTTTAACAAGAGGTGTTCATCACTTCCTTGGCTATAGGTTGACTCATTACACGCCTAAGTACCAAGGGTTAGAATGACCTCATATAACGCTCTTTGGAGGAGGGGCAGTTGGCTTAGTCTATTACCAACAGTGCTCCTCTATTTAGCCAAGGTGGCAGGCAGAGAGTGAGAAACATTGTTATTCATTCTTTGGTGGCACTCCTCTGTTTTCGTGGATGGTTGTGAAGAAAAAGAATTTCAGGATGTACATTGTATACATTTTTCTGACATTAAATATACCTTTGAAATCTTTGAAACCTTTGAAGTAAAGCTGCTGGAGTGCCTTTTCTTTTGTGGTTGCAGTAATAAGTTGGAAAATGATATGGAAATAGTAGATATGTGGGCAGCATGATAACGTAGTGGTTACTGTAATGCTTCTTCATGGATTGTCAACTTGTTGTGGTGGAGAAGCTTGTGTGGTCCTGAGATCCCGAGAGCGATGCCACCTGGAGCTTTGCTCCTGGTAGGGTCACCCATGGTGGTAAGGTCGAGGGTGAGGTCCCTGACAAAGAACAATCCAACCAAGACCTTAACGGTGGAACAGGCGGACGATGGTACTTCGAACTCAACGGTCGTGAAGGCGGATGAAGACTGCAACAAATCCGTCAGCTCCAATCGTCATGGTTTCCATGCCATTAGAATCAGTTGGTTGATTTGTGAAGTATTGTGTGCTTCCTGGAGTGCAACATCAACTTACTTAAACAAATACACGCACAGGCGTCTTCGCTCTGTGGAAAGGGAATGAAAACCATCATCCTCGACCTTGAGGGATTGCCATGACAACGATGATGATGATGCTTCACAGCATCAGTGGTGAAGTTTCAATCCGAGCTGCTGTCCGTAAGGAGTTTTCATGTTTTTTTCCATGACTCTCTGGGTGATCCAGTTTCCTTCCAAATTCTAAAGACATACAGGTAGGTAAGTGAACTGAACTGAATTGAATTAAGTTTATTTCTTACGTCCTTCACATACATGAGGGGTAAAAGATCTTTACATTATGCCTCCATCCAAATGTGCCATGTGCAATCATAGTAATTTATAATAATATATAATGAATAGAACAGTCAATGCAATGTAGAGTACACTCAAATCAGCATGAGTTCTTCAGTCTGATGGCCTGGTGGAAGAAGCTGTCCTGGAGCCTGTTGGTCCTGGCTTTTATGCTGCGGTACCATTTCCCGGATGGTAACAGCTGGAATAGATTTCAGTTGAGATGACTTGGGCCCCCAATAATCCTACAGGCTCTTTTTACACACCTGTCCTTGTAAATGTCCTGAATTATAGGAAGTTCACAACGACAGATGCACTGGGCTGTCTGCACCACACTCTGCAGAATCCTGCAATTAAGGGAGGTACATACAGCTCCCATACCAGGCAGTGATGCAGCCAGTCAGGATGCTCTCAATTGTGCCCCTGTAGAAAGTTCTTAGGATTTGGGGGCCCATACCAAACTTTCTCAACCGTCTGAGGTGAAAGAGGTGTTGTTGTGCCTTTTTCACCATACAGCTGGTGTGTACAGATCATGAGAGGTCCTCGGTAATGTGCATGCTGAGGAACTTGAAGCTATTTACAGTCTCAAGCCCAGATCCACTGAAGTCAATAGGGGTTAGCCCGTCTCCTTTCCTCCTGTAATCCACAACCAGCTCCTTTGTTTCTGCGACATTGAGGGAGAGGTTGTTTTCTTGACACCACTGTGTCAGTGAGATGACTTCTTCCCTGTAGGCCACCTCATTATTTTCTGAGATAAGGCCAATTAATGTAGTGTCAGCTGCACTTCTAATTAACAGATTGGAGCTGTGGGTGATGATACAGTCATGGGTATACAGGGAGTAAAGGAGGGGACTCAGTACACAGCCCAGAGGGGCTACTGTATTGAGAGTCAGAGGGCAGGAGGTGAGGGGGCCTACTCATACAACCTGCTAGTGATCTGACAGGAAGTCCAGGATCCAGCTGCACAAGGCAGAGTCAAGGCAGAGGTCTCAGAGCTTCTTGTCAAGCCTGGATGGAATTATGGTGTGAAATGCTGAACTGTAGTCCAAGAACAGCATTCTCACATAAGCATCCTTCTTCTCCAGATATCAAAGGACGGTATGTAGAACATTGGCTATTGTGTCATCTGTTGATCAGTTCTGTCGGTAGGAGAATTGTAGGGGGTCCAGTCTGGGTGGTAACAAGTTGCAGATATAATCTCAGACTGTGTTGGTCATTGATGCAATGTATCTCACTATGTGTACGTTTCTATGTTTTAATGTACATGTGACAAATAAAGCTAATCTTTTAAAGACCTTTCCTCATTAAAAATCCTACCTGGAGCTGGTTTGCCTTTCTTTCACCCACACTTTATAAATCCTGAAGTTTCTTTCCCATTTGTGTCAACAGATATGAACAATGAAGAGGTAAACAAGTGGCTGAATCAATATTTCCCATTTCACTTTCAAAATTGCTACATAAACATCCCAATTTTAAATCAAACTCATCAGGAATGAAGTTGCTTGATTTCAGCCCTGGGCTAAAAAGGTTATTGTCATACTCCCTGCACTATGTTGACGAAGTATATTGGTTAATTCAATAAAGATCATATATTCTGTGTTTTGAATCTCCTGACTGTAAAAAATCTTGATATTAGTAACTCATAGAACACAGAACTTAGAACAATACAATACATTAGAGGCCTTTGGCTCATGATTTTATGACAGACTTTTACATTACTTGAAGATCAGTCTAATGCTTCTATATACAAAGCCCTCCATGTTTTCTTTTGCCCATGTGCCTCTGTAAGAGTCTGTTAAATATCCTTAATGTAATGGCCTCTACCACCACTCTGGCAGTGTGTTTTAATGCACTTAACACTCTCTGTGTAAAAAAAAAAGCTAACTCTGACATCCACAACCCCTTTGTAAATACGTAGTCTTTTCCTACTATAGTACCTTCAAACTTCCTTCAAGGTTTGTGTGGATTCGGCATGACACCTAAAACTTTGACAAACTCCTATAAATGTGTGGTGAAGAGTATATTGACTGGTTGCATCACAGCCTGGTATGGAACACCAATGCCCCTGAATGGAAAATTCTACAAAAAGTAATGAATATGGTCCAGACCATCACGGGTAAAACCCTCAATCCATTGAGCACATCTACATGGATCGTTATCACAGAAAAGCAGGATCCATCGTCAGGGACCCCACCATCTAGGTCATGTTCTCTTTTCACTGCTGCCATCAGGAAGAAGGTACAGGAACTTCAGGACTCAGACCACCAGGTTCAGTAACAGGTATAACCTCTCAACCATCAGGATCTTGAACCAAAGGGGATATCTTCACTCAGCTTCACTTGTCCAATCATTGACATGTTCCTTCTTGCTGTGGATTCATTTTTAAGGACTCTTCATCTCATATTCTCCATAGTTATTGCTTATTTATCAATTTATTATAATTTCTTTTTTTTTTTTGAAATCGCCTGGTTTCCCTGGCTACCTAAATCTAGGGAAGACACTCTCCAGTCCCTCTGAGATTGAGACAGCTCTCCCACCCAAAACCCTGGTTTGTGTGGATGCTCTGTAATTTACTACCTTGTTACAAATTAGTGCCATGAAATAACAGACAGTATTCCACATATAATTCAAGGAATTTTATCAATCTTAACTTAACTAAAGGATTATTAAAGAAAAACAAGAAGGAAAGGGCCCAGTTTAATTAAACAGTGCACAAGCTGGTGCTCAAAGTTTAATCATATTCACTAATCCTTGACCGATCTTGCCCCTGGCTTTGTCGAATCATGGTCCCTTCCAGGTCAAATCCTATGACCTTTTCTCTTTTCTCTCTAGTGTCTTCTCTCTTGATCTCCTGCCAAACAAAAACCCCAAATCCAACCTTTGTGTCCTTCACCAGAGAAACCTCCCCTCAACTCTACCATCCTAATTTGATGGCCCACATTTCTCCTCATCCCTTATCTTCAACAATAACCCAAACAAGCTGAAGACAGCACAGATTGCTCTTACAGAACTGCTAAATGAAATACTTACAGCATTAGAGTAAAAATATGAATCAGGACATTACATTGGATTTGCACATTGGTTGAACACCCAAGTTGGTGCGGTCTTCCATTGATTCTGTTATGGTTATTATTCTATTATGGTTTTATTGTGTATGCCTGAAAGAAAATGAATCGCAGAGTTTTGTATGGTGACATGTACGTACTTTGATAATAGACTTATTTTTAAATATGAACTTTGAACATTCACTCTCTAAGATATAAGCTTGAGCAATTAATACCTTAGAACGCATTATTGTTTCCTTGTAAGATCATCACTTACTTTGAAGTGGAAGAATGGATTATTGGGTATTTGTTCTGGCAATGGTTGATGATTCACTGTAACTGTTGGTATCAACATCTCTGAGGTAACTGCACCCAATGATTACATGGATTCATCTTAAGATCCTGATCAGCACACACATCACTCCTGTGCAGATCTGAACTCCATGTAGTGAATTTGCCTTTGTAATCTTATAGTCAGATACCATATGGGATTCAATTCTCCATTCACTTAAGTTCCCTGCCTGATGATTCGGAGGAAAAATATGTTAATTTCTTCTTACTTATAATATAGACAAAAATGGATAATATGATTTTAAATTTCATCATAACCCATTTGGATTTTATTTATCAGAGATGTGGCATTTGTTTCGCTTGTTCTTCACCATGTCATTGAATCCCATCTTCTTTTCCTTCTTGATCCTGAAACGTTAACCTTGACTTCCTGTTCTAGGATTTTTTGGTTTTTTTTGCTGTTTTATTATTTTATCTTCCTAGTTATCTCGTAAGACCCACTTTATAATGTATTCTATTACATTCTATTAAATTGATATATTGTATTTTAACACCAACATCAGATACGCTTCAATGCTGTAAGTTAAGAGCCTCAGAGCTTTGATGCGAGTTAATGATTTGACTTTAGTTGTGCATATTATTGAGGTTTCTGAAAGACATGTTTCAGAATTCAGAGATCTTGTTGTGATATGCCATTCATTATGAGTATGTAGAAGATCAGCTCAGTTGATTCTTAACATCTGCATCACATTATAGCAAGCAGAAATGCCTGGGTGATAGGCTGAATCTATATTCATTCAGCCCATTGTGGAACATGATCTCTTACTTTGTCATTGGTGTAACTTTTAATGCAATAACTTTAAATTCAGAAACAGGTGGAGGGGCTGATAATGTAAAGGAAGCAGAGATTTCCCAGAAGGACATGGACAGATTAGGAGAAGAGTAGACAAGTGGCAGATAGAATATTGGTAGAAAGAATAAAAGAGACTTTACTAAATGGGGTATGTATTCAGCACACAGATGCAAAGAAATATGGGCATTTTTGTGCAGAATTCCTTAAAGGTTAACTTGCAGCTTTAGTGTCTCATAAAAATTGCAAATGCAATGTTGGCACTTATTTCAAGAGGTTTAGAATATAAAGGCAAGCAAGTAATGCTGAGTCTTTATCAGGTATTGGTCAAACTGCACTTGGAGTATTGTATTGTGAGTAGTTTTGGGTCTGTTATTTTGGAAAGAATATGCTAGCAATGGAGAGGATACAGTAAAGATTTACTAGAACGATCCGGGGAATAAAAGGGTTAAAGTATGAGGAGCATTTGATTTTTCTGGGCCTGTACTCACTGGAGTTTAGAAAAATGAGGGTGGATCTCATTGAAACCTATTGAATATTGAATGGCCTGGGTAAGGTGGACATGGAGAGGATTTTTCCAGTGTTGTGAGAGTCTAGCACTAAAGGGCACAGCCTCAGAACAAAGGTAAGGATGGTACATCTGTGAGATTTTCGCAGACTGCTGCAGTGATCAGGTTCCTTCAGGTTGTCATAGCCGGGGCTGAGAGTGGGGATCAGCTCCCACTACCTATTACAAGCTCCCAAGCAACTTCTAACAACCATATCCAGCTCCTGGCCATCTTTTGTGGCTTAGCTACTAAGTCTGGCGGAATCATTTCTACTGTCAGGAGAAGAGGCAAGTGCCGGTTACTGACACCTAGTTGCTTCAGGCAGGTGGGGCTTGTCAACCATGGTGGCCCCTCATCTAGGAAAAGGAGAACTCCAATCTTAAAACACTGCTGGTTTGCGTTTACATCCACTCATGAGAAAGACTTTGGAGGTAAACCACGAGGAGAAATCTGAAGTTGGAGTCCCTCAGGCAGAGACCAATACAGTGCCATATGGTATTTCCCTGGCTTAAATGCTGGCTTGCATATCACATAGACAGCTAGGACACATTATTCATGATTTAACCCGACTAATAGAGGGCCTCTTGTGGAGGCAAAGTCATTTTTAAAGTGGGGGTTGATTAATCAGGGCATTAAAGGTTATGGGGAGAAGGTTGGAAAATGGGGTTGAGAGAGAAAATATTCAGCCATGATGAAATGCAGAGCAGAATTGATGGGCCAAATGGTTTAATTCTGCTCCTCTTGCTTGTGGTCTTATGTTCTAGGACAGTGGAGGAATTAGTAGAGCCAATACTTCAGCTCTCCAATCACCCAGACACAATCTCAACCCACTCTGGATGCTCTGTCTTTTTCCCACATTCCAAAGATGTGCAGGTTGGTGGATGAAATGGCCGGAGTCAATTGCCCTGAGGGTTTAGGGAAGTGGGAGAAGGGAGAATGTAGGGAGTATAAAATGGGATGAATGGAGAGGGGAGCTTGATGGTTGGGGGCATTGTATATTTTTATCTGCTTGAGAATGACTGAGGCTTCCAGGTAGCTTCCTCATTAAGAATATAGAACACAGACAATTGAACAATGCAAATCAGGAACAGACCCTCCAGTTCACCGTGCTTGCGCGAACCATGACATCAATCTAAACTAATCCATCTAGACTTTGTAGCTAGAGGCAATGGAAATCTGCGGACATCGATTCCTCAAAGGCTGAAGGAGGGGAGAGTCAAACTGTACTCCTACTGTTTACCTTTATTTCTCATTCCTTTTTGAAAAATTGTACATAAGAGAAAAGAGTTAACGTAGACATACATACATGTTGCCTTTCACGTCTCTTTTAGGGAATTTTGAAGCACAACACAACGATGTACTTTTAATGTGCAGTCACTTCCACATCGCGGGCCGTAATTTACACACAACAACGCACTTTCAAATAGGTATGCTGAGTTGTAACCTTGTTGATTTTATTAACTTTTGGCTTAGGCTTATGCATGAGTCATGACCATTGAGCTGGTTATCTGCACTATGTGGGTGCACCTGAACAGAGAGTGTGAACACACTTGTATTGTTTTCCCAGGTGTATTGGAGGCTGAGGGTTGATCTGACAAAAGTTTATAAAATTACATGAGGAATAGGTAGATGCCTCTTTTCCCCCAGGGTAGAAATGTCAAATACTAAAAGCATAGCTTTAAGTTCAAAGGTTCGAAAGTCCAAGTTAATGTCAGAGAAATGTATATAATATACATCCTAAAATGCTTTTTCTTCACAACCATCCACGAAAACAGATGAGTGCCCTAAAGAATGAATGACAGATTAGATGTTAGAACCCCAAAGACCCCCGACTCCCCTCCCTTCCATGTGTAAGTGGCAGCAAGCAACAATCCCCCCTCCCCCCAACAAAAAAAGCATCGGCACCTGCCACCGTTCACTCAAGAGTGAGCAAAGCAACAGCAAAGACACAGACTTTCAGTTACTCCAAAGACTTTGTGTTTCACCCGGTACATGACTTACCACAGGCTCTCTCTTCCCCTAATAAGGGAGAAGAGACGTCTCAGTTTTCCCACCGAGTGGTAAGACATAACAAATAACTCGCTGGTTTACGATGTTAAAAGTCTGTTCTGTCACTTTTTTCCAACTCTGTGCATGAAGATCTCAAAGATCTCGGGTCGCTGGGCAGACAGCCGCAGATATTTTGACTCCCCCGGTGACACACTGGTCTCCTGCCATGACATCGACTCTCAATTTGCCTGCCTCCTGAGCCCCACAATCCTAGGCTTCCAAATCCGAGCTGGACTCTTAGGCCGAGCCTTTGGCGTGCCAAACGACGGCCAGTTACAAAACCCTGACAGCAGGTCCCATTCCCGCAAAGAACTGAAGTCAACATATAACTCCAGGTCAGGGTCTTCAAAAGAACGCTGAAAGGGAAAAATAAAGATATTAAAGATGGAAATAGAGCTGTTTCCAAAGATACAAGCAAAGGAGTCGCCATTTAATGCCATCATTTCTCCACTCTGCATCCGGGGGGTGGGGGGGGGAGGGCGGGGAGCGGGGGGAGTTTAAAGGAGATATTTAAAAAGAGGGTAATTTTCTTTATATAAAGAGAGGTGGTTAATGCCTAGAAAGTGTTGTCAGGGCAAGCTTTGGAAGTGCATATGATTGAAATATTTAAGAGAAACATGGAACAGGTATATACAGCATGTTGTTTGGTATACACAGTAGACAATATGCCGGTAGATGGGCAGTTTAAATTGGCATCATTGTTGGCACAGCTATTTTGTACAAAAGGTCATGTTCACCTGCTGTCTGATTGTTTGTTTGTTCATCATTATATCCCAACAGGGGATAATCACGTCAATAGAAAGAGGAAGAGGAGAAAAACATTATTCATGCTGCTGAAGCTGCTGAATAAATACTGGGCTCTACGATGAAATGTAGCTGTGGCCTGCTCCAGCTGCAGCGATATCTGACTTAGTGTCTTTTGTAAATCTTTAGTTCTGAATGATATTTGTACAGTTTTTTTTTCTCTCGGCACAATAGATGTTTGATGGTCATTTTGAAAATGGGCTCTTTTGGGGTTTCTTTGATTCGTGGCTGCCTGTAAGGAGACAAATCTCAAGGTTGTATAATTTATACATACTTTGATAATAAATGCACTTTGATCTTAAACTTTGAACTTTGGATACCTTCATGATCACAGTAAGCCCACAAGTCCTTTATGTTCACTGAAATGGTTCTAAGAGTAAATTGTCATCTGGCAAAAGTCACTGACAATTCACTAGTATCCAGTTCCATTAAACACTTATTCAAAATAACTAGAAATCCTCTTCGTGCTGCATCCAGATGTGAGGTGGTTATTCCCTGGGAGAACACAATAATCTCCACAAATCTTCTCTGAATCTTTGACTGGCTGCAGAAACTTTAAGTTTAAAGTTTTGTGTTACAGAATGGTGTAGACCCTTTCAGCCCTTCTAGCCATGCTGCCCAGCAACCTCTGATTTAACCGTAACCTAATCAAAGGATAATTTCCAATGACTTATTAACCTATCAATCAATACATCATTGGAATTCATGAGGAAGGTGGCACACCCGGAGAAACCCCGTGTGGTCATAGGGAGAAAGTACTAACTCATTACAGCCAGTGGTGGGAATTGAACCCTGGTTGCTGGTACTGTAAAGTGCTATATTAACCACTACACTACTGTGCTGTCACAAGTTCAAAGTAAATTTATTATAAAAGTACATATATGTACACTATATACTACCCTAAGATTCATTTTCTTATGGGTATTCACTGTAAAGCAAAGAAATACAACAAAATCAATGAAAAACTACACACAAAGACTGATAAACAACCAATGTACAAAAAATGATAAACTGAGCAAACACAATATAAAAATAAAAATCATAATAATAAGAAAAAATGAATAAATAATTCTGAAAACCTAAGTTGTAGAATCCTTGAAAGTGAGTCCATAGGTTGTGGAACCAGTTCAGGATTGAGGCGAATGAATTTACACAGTCTGGTTCAAAAGCCTAATGGTTGAATGGTAATAACTGTTCCTCAAGGTTTAATTGCTGTGCTTTGTAAAATTGGACTCTAATTCAAGTTTGATAATGTGTTCGGGTTCTACTTGTTCCTATCTTTGCTGCTACTTTTGAATCAGAGCAGCCTGCGGATAATGAATGCTGATCTGAACTGAAATATGCCTTTTGATTTTGTGTTTTATTGTCTATGTTTTTGTTCTTTTTACCGTTGCTATTTGCAAAATTTGTTTTGCATGTGGGAGGAGGGTACGTTTTATGTTTCCCTGTGAACAGGTTGGTTCAATAGTTCTTTGCTTTGTGATTGTCTGTGGGGAGAATGAATTTCAGGGTTACATGTTGAACACATACTTACACAATTGAAGGTGGGCATGCAGGTACAGCAGGCGATGAAAAAGGCAAATGGTATGTTGGCATTCACAGCAAATGGATTTGAGTACAGGAGCAGGGAGATTCTACTGCAGTTGTACAAGGCCTTGGTGAGACGACACCTAGAATATTGTGTGCAGTTTTGGTCCCCTAATCTGAGGAAAGACATTCTTGCCATAGAGGGAGTACAGAGAAGGTTCACCAGATTGATTCCTGGGATGGCAGGACTTTCATATGAAGAAAGACTGGATCGACTAGGCTTATACTCACGGGAATTTAGAAGATTGAGGGGGGATCTTATTGAAACGTATAAAATTCTAAAGGGATTGGGCAGGCTAGATGCAGCAAGATTGTTTCCGATGTTGGGGAAGTCCAGAACGAGGGGTCACAGTTTAAGGATAAAGGGGAAGCCTTTTAGGACCGAGATGAGGAAAAACTTCTTCACACAGAAAGTGGTGAATCTGTGGAATTCTCTGCCACAGGAAACAGTTGAGGCCAGTTCATTGGCTATACTTAAGAGGATGTTAGATATGGCCCTTGTGGCTAAAGGGATCGGGGGTATGGAGAGAAAGCAGGTACAGGGTTCTGAGTTGGATGATCAGCCATGATCATACTGAATGGTGGTGCAAGCTTGAAGGGCTGAATGGCCTACTCCTGCACCTATTTTTTATGTTTCTATGTTTCTATAATAAATGTATCTCTGAGGATCTATCCTGGACCCAACGTATCAGTGCAGCTACAAAGAAGGCAAAATATTGGCTGTATTCCATTTATTTTTGAGGAGTTTGAGGACATTTGGTATGTCATCAAAGACACTTGTAAATTTCTACAGATGTACCATAGAGAGCATTCTAACTGGCTGCATTATTGTCTGGTATTGGAGCAGAGGGTGTGGTGGTGGGGCTACTGCACAGGATTGAAATACACTGCAGAAAGTTGTAAATATAGTCAGCTCCATCGTGGGCACTGGCCTCAATGGCATCCAGGACATCTTCAAGGCGAGATGCTTCAAAAAGTTTGCATCCATTATTAAGGATGCGCATCACCCACGTCATGCCTTTTTCTCATTGCTACCATCAGGAAGGAAGTACAGAAGTGTGAAGTGATTCAGGAACAACTTCTTCCCCTCTGCCATTCAATTTCTGAATGGACATTGAACCCATGAACACAATCTCACTGCTTTCTTACTTCTATTTTTGCTTCTTTATTTAACTTCTTTATATTTATATGTATATAGATGACAAATGTCAATGATATTAAACCTGATTTTGATTCTAATTGAATCTTTGAATCACATGAAAGACACTATATAAATATATGCTTTTTTCTCTCCAGACCTGCCGAAGGGTCTTGGTCTGAAATGTCAACTATAGTCTTTTCCATATATGATGTCTGTCCTGCTGCATTCCTCCAACATTTTGTGTTTGTTGATATAAATTTATGTTATTTCTTTTGTATCTGCAATGTTATAAAACAAGTCAGGAAGCAATAAAAATGTTAACAAAAATATTACTAAAGTTTAGAAGCTAAAACACAGGAAAGAATCCCACAATATATAGCCAACAGGACTATTGCTACCTGTCTGCTACCTGCAAGATCATGAAATTATCTTGAAATGGAAAAATGTATCTTTCTCCAGGACTGATGCCTCTGAAAATGATTTTGTTCAAAATATGCTAATGACCACAAGATGACTGATTGATCTCATAATTATACAACATAGGACTTCTCTGCAAAATGCTGCAACCAGACTAACCTAAAACACATTTATTAAAAATCTTGTTAAAATGACCTTTATTGCTCACAGTCTTACTGAAGTAAATGATAACAAAACCATTACGTAGAAATTACCAATCCTTTGGATGAATGGCACGAGGTATTGGATTCATTGCTGTCCCTAATGGCTAATTTGCACAACATGAATTCAATGAGCCAACAATGAACCCTGAGATCTCAATACTATCTGTTCAACCCAGAATGACTGAGGATGTGACATGCACTGAATTGATCTTACTTTGTGACACAAAGTCAAATTGCATGATGAAAGATTATCCATTTGAAACGCAAGGACAGTGTTTCAAGGTTATGAAGGCAACAGAGGAATTGGGCTGAGATAAGAATGAGAAGGAGAAGTCCTAGAATGGATTTGATGCATGCAACATGATTGGGAGTGATAATATTCCAGGAAGGAACCAGGTGTTAAAAACTAGCCTCCCCACAGCACTCTACAAGTTAACCTGAGAAGAATTATTTGAGATACATTTTTAGAATAATGTTTTTCACACAATCTTCTCTTGATTTTGAAAAATATTGGATATGAGGTAAATGAGTACTGAAGAATCTGATCTTTCTCTAATTGGTGAATCAATGTCATTATGGAGGTGGAGCTGGGTTTCGATTTTCAGTGTTGGGTAATAAGAGATGATAGTTTTCAGAAAAATGCTCATCAGTAGTTGCTAACTGAAGCAGGATACATTTTTAAAAATCTAACAGAAATTAACTTCATCCCCATCGTGGGTTAGTGTAGGACCAAATTGATCAGCTTCAGAATAAAGAGTGTCCATTTAGAGCAGATGTGAGGAGGGATTTCTTTAGCCAGAGGGTGGTGAAGCTTGGAGTTCATTGCCACGGATGGCAGCAGAGGCCAAGTCATTGAATATAAAGCAGATGTTGGTGGTTTCTTGATTAGTCAGGGTTTCAAAGGTTATGGGGAGAAGGCAGTTGAATGGGATTGAAAGGGATAATAAATCGGCTATGATGGAATGGAGCAGACTAACTGATTCCAATGGCCTGAATCTGCTATTATGTCATATGGTCTTATGGTGGAAATGATAACGATTAAGAATGCAACTAGAAAAACTACACTGGCTAATAGTAGAATCATGCTTGTCTTAGATCAAGCTTACTCCAAGCCTATGATTCCTTAGAGAATTGTTATCTGTGAATTACAGTGCCACTTGTTTCAGGCTTCAGCACAACCTTAGTCAGTTACTAATGCCCAAGTTCACATAACAATAATAATAACTTTAGTGCTCTGGTCTCTGGATCCACAGCAGCTGCCATCCCCTCACCTGGGCCAGCACAGCATCCCTCAGCTGCTCGCTACGCAGCTGCTGGTCCATGGCCGAGAGGTCTACTCGCTGCCAGCTGCCACCTGAAATGCCACCACCACCACTTTCCCCTGGTTCTGCTGTGTTGTGTTGGGCCACTCTGGGTATTGCGGCACAGCGGTGGGCCGCTGTCAGAGTGGTGGTGATTGTTGCTGTGCCCACCTGGTCTGCTTTCTGGAGCTGCCCTGCCGGACAGCCACAGCTTTAGCGCCGAGGGAGAGTTTTGCCCCCAGCACATCCACTCGGGCCCCCCCCAGTGGGACAGCAGGTCCAGGCCATTGATGCAGGGCTCCTGGATGTTGGCTAGAAACACCTCATGCTCCACTGTGTTTCTCCCCTCTGCAAATCGCCACACAGTCACCAGTGACCATAGCCAGCTGGACCACTGTCATCCACCCAGACGGGGATGGCTGGGGCGGACACCAGGAGGGACGATGGTGATGGTGGCATCTGTAAGCCTTGCTCTTCACCCAAAACAACTCACCCAGAGAGGTGACAATGGAAGGTTTCTGCTGGAGGTCTTGAGGGGTGCTATCCATTTGGCGTTTCCCGATGGCTGTGCAGGTCTGTGGCGTAGCTCTGGTTCAGGGATTACACCGGTAACAGAGATCATTTCGTGGCCGTGAACTGCTGGCCAGACCTGTCTCATGGACTCCTCCTCGTCAGTTTCCACCTCAGTGACACAAGCCTCAGCTTGCAGTGTGTGGGTTCATGCTGGAACACCTTGGGGGGGGGGAGTTAAAATTGATTCTGCCCTCTCCACCTCTGCCAGCACCCCAGTCAGTGATGATGGTGATGCCAGGTGAACATGCTGTCGAAGTACTCCGGCATCAGCACCTTTACAAAGGTGTGGAGGGCAAGCTGTTCCTGGGCCACGGGAGGTAACTAAGGGTAGCCATGCTGAGCACAGTGGTGGAGATCTGTCGTGAATGGCCCCATGCTTTCTCCCATACGGCGCATCTGCTGAATAGTTCTTCCCTCAATGCTCCCACCAACGGCCTCTGCTCGAAACACCACTCCAACACCATATGAGAGCCCTGTAGTCATGCTGCTCTGCCGGTGTTAGGTCAAGGAGGGCCCACAGGGCATCCCCGCTAATGCCAGGACAAGGTTTACTACCGTCTCAGTGGGGCTTCACCCATTGCACCATGTGATAACTTTGACTTGTGCTCGATAATGATCCAGGTGGCTGGTGACATTGTATCTGGGGAGCTTCAAGGTGGATCTTGTGGCACCAGTTGCCGAGGCCTGTTGGTCTTCCTTTTGCTCTGAAAATGTCTACCATGGTGCCCATTGTCCCATGGCTGTGGCGCCTTCGGTTCTCCAGTGCGGGTTGCAAGGGAGGCAGGTGATGTGCTCCATGCTGTCCTGTGAGTTGGGGAGCCTGGGTACACTCACTCAGTCACGGCTGCCTGGGAAGGCACGATGCTTGGTTACCAAGTTCTCCGTCCAGGTCCTGCTTTCATGAGCCTGTCCAGGGGGTGTGGGAGAGACATACTGCTTGGTCCCTCAACTTATACCCCTGGTCTTAAGGCGCTCAGTCTGACGTCGTAGCTCTTCAATCTCTCGTCAATTTCTAATCCCACTCTTGACACCAATGTGGTGAGCATTCAGTCCACGATGACAGATAAGGAAGCTCGTTAAACAACTGTTTTATTGTGAGCCGTGACCAGGGAAGAGAACCCACTCAGTCTCATACAGACAAGGGTGGTGTTTATTACACACCCCAGATACAGTCAGGGTGACCCACAAACACCCATGCAAATAACTGTATAACCCAAACTAAAATGTAATAATAAATGAACATGAACTTCCCATCTAATCACACAAAAGCATTTAAAAACATGAACAATGAACAGTGCTGGTCATTGGAAATGTAGGGGCGGGCTGTTGAACATGACCCCCCCCCACTCCCCAGAGGGTCACAATATATTTATGGATTGTTACGTATTGCTACTGCAAAACAACAAAGCTTGTGTCATTTGTCAGTGATACTGATTCTGCAACAGTGGGAAGAGAAGTCCAGGTT
The DNA here is from genome assembly GCF_030144855.1 of Hypanus sabinus. NCBI lineage: Eukaryota > Metazoa > Chordata > Chondrichthyes > Myliobatiformes > Dasyatidae > Hypanus > Hypanus sabinus. The sequence goes on along the minus strand of NC_082720.1, from coordinate 64,373,485 downwards.
TCAGGTTAAGGACTCTTCACCGTGACTGTGAAGGAAAAGGTAGGACCATACTGTAGACAAAATAACATAGACATGAGGAAACCTTATTCTCTGTTTATCGCTATGGTCATCTAGATTCTACCCTATCTGATACTCCCTGCAGCTAAACAAGATTATCTTGTTTCCGTCCCAGTACTGATGAAGTGTCTTTGACCTGAAATGTTTAAGTTGTTTCACTTCTACAGATGGTGCTAGGCTTGCTGAGTACTTCCAGCATTTTTTCTTTCTTTTTTCGATTTCAAGCATCTGCATGTGTTGATATTTTTGACTTTCATGATAATGTACACAATTTAGTTGTTAATTTGTTAGCCTACCATGAACAACCACGAGATTACAGTACAGGTTCAAAGCAGTATTTCAGCTGCTTCGCACTCGTTGATATCGAAATGAACACTGTTTTCAATATCCATGTTGCAACTTATTCTTATTAATTCCATTCATCTTTTGGCCCAATTTAACAGCTTCAGTTATTAACCTTTCTAAAGCATTTAGTATTCATAGGAAATGAGCATTTGAAACAGGAGAGTAACACCTCTACCTTTCTCATTTTAACCTGTACTCCATTGAATTAATTAGTACTCCATTGTACATTGACCAAAGAAATGTTGACAAAAAAAAAGCCTAAATTGTGGGTGGGAAAATTAAAGTATTTGAAAATACTTTTTCTCTCTTGTAAAGTCCTCATACTGTTTATTTTAATCTCTGTTGCCTCACCTAGAAGTGTTCCTTTCCTGGTAACTGTCCTAGAAGTGTTACTCTCAGGTCCTCTGAATAAGTTTTATAATAGAAAGGTGTACCTTTAGAACAGAGATGAGGAAACATTTATTTATACAGAGGGTGGTAAATCTGTGGAATTTATTGCCACATATTGCTGTGGAGTCAAGATATCGGGTATACTTAAAGAGAGTTTGATGGGTTCGTAATGAAGAAGAGCATCAAAGGTTACGCAAGGAGGGCAGGAAAATGGGGTTGAGGGAGATAATAAGTCAGCCATGATGGATGGCAGAACATAATTGATGGTCTACCTCTGCTCCCCACTCTTCTGATCTTGTGTGTACGCATTGGTAGAACATAAACACCAGAAGGAATGAATCATGCCACAAAGTTAACTAAACACATTTCTGTGCACCTTCTGCCTCTGGTCCATTTGTAGCTGAGTCTCTGCGGGCCACAGTGACCTCATCAGTAACTTAAAATTGGATTGGAAGTTACCCAAGAAATCACATGAAAAATGAACTAAGGGGATATCCAGTAAAGAATCTGTAAAACTAAAGTAAAAATAATTCCATGGGTAGAATTCAGATTTATTTATTTATTACATATACTTTGAAACATACCGTGAAATGCAACGTTTGCATTAACAGCAAGTGTCACCACATATTCTGGTGCCAATGTAGTATGGCCACAATATTCAGCAGAGCAACACAGGCAACAAAAGAGCACAACAAAACTAAACACAACTAGTAACGAAAGAACCACAACAGACTAAACCCCTTTCCACCATCCTGTCCCCACCCCCCCTCACTGACATAGACAATGCCTCCAACCCTAGAACAGGTTTCAGAGCTTTCACCCATCAGTGAACTAGTAATCTCACAGACAATGGGCCTCTGACTTCCCCAGTGGACTCTCATAGACCCAGGGCATAAACCCTTGGGCTTTGACATCCAGACATCCAATTGACTATCTGTATTTGTAACTTTTTAAAAGGTAATAGGTTCCAGTCGATCCACTGCAGGTCAGCTGATGAATATGCCCAGCCAAATGCTTACTGAGGAACTCAGCAGGTTCACTGGTATCTATGGAGCAAAAGAAAGAAATTGTCAATGATCTAGGTCAAAGCTCTGCATCATTTCTGAGATGAGGAATGATTCTATTTACTTCTCATAATTCAACTCAGCTGAGCATCAATCCCAGTCTGTGCTGAATAGGGCAAAGTGAGGTTTCTCAGGTTCCTTAGCTCCCAAGTTGGGAAATTATCCATTGAACCCACAACCGTTCAACCTGGAACAAGGTCTTTAGAGAACTTTATTCCCTGGAGAATGAGGAGAGATTTGTTCAAGTTATAAGATATATAGATGAGGTAAATAAGTTAAAGGTGAAAAGTGAAATATTTAAGGGAAACCTGAAGGGGATCTTCATCACTCAGAGCGTGATGCAAGTGTGAAAGCAGTTGTCATTGAAAGTGGAGGATGTGGGTTGAATTGCAACATTTAAGAAAACTTTGAATAAGTGCTCGGATGGGAGAGGTATGAAGGACTATAGTTCAGGTCCAGATGAGACTAGGCAGAATAAGAGTTTGGTACAGACTTGATGGGTGAATGGCCTGTTTCTGTGCTTTAGGGCACAGTGACTCTCTAAGTAGAGCAGTCTATTGAGAATAATGGAGAACTTGTCAGCAGGCAAAAGGAAAGTCAACAATTTTAAGCAACGTACTCAAGATGCTGGTAGAATGCAGAAGGCCAGGCAGCATCTATAGGAAGAAGAACAGTCAACGTTTCGGGCCGAGACCCTTCATCAGAACTAACGTCTCGGCCTGAAATGACAACTTACTAGGATAACTTACAAATGATAACTTACTAGGATTTTCAGACGATATTTGATAAGGTGCCACACATGAGCTGCTTAACAAGATATAATCCGATGACGTTTCGGGAAAGATACTGGCATGGAAAGGCAGGCAGGAGGCAGCAAGAGGGAATAAAGGGTTGGTGTTCCTAGGGGGTCAGTATTGGGACCGCTGCTCTTCACATTGTTTATCAATGATTTAGATAATGGAATTAATGACTTTGAGACAGAGTTTGCAGATGATACAAAGATAGGTGGAGGGGTGCCGAGGAATCAGTGTGATTGCAGCAGGACTTAAACAAATTGGAAGAATGGGCAAAAAAAGTGGCATATAGAATATAGTGTTGAGAAATGTATGATAATGCATTTTCGTAAAAGGAATAATAGTATAGGCTATTATCTAAATGAGGAGGAAGTTCAAACATCAGCAGTGCAGAGGGACTTGGAAGTCCTCATGCAAGACTCCCTGAAGGTTAAGTTACAGGGTGAGTCTGTGGTAAAGAAAGCATATGCAATGTTGGCATTTAATTCAAGGAGAATAGAATGCAAATTCTAGGAGATAAAGCTGAGGCTTTATAAGACATTAGTCAGGCCATCCTGGAGAATTGTCAATAGCTTTGGGCCCCATATCTCAGAAAGGATGTGTTGTCATTGGAGAGAATACCGGGCAGGTTTGCAAGGATGATTCTGCAAATAAAGGGGTTAACATATGAGGAGCGTTTGGCAGCTTTGGGCCTGTACTCACTGGAATTGAGAAGGATGTGGGCGGGGGGGTGGGGGGTGCGTGTATCTCATTGAAATGCACCGAATGTTGAAAGGACTAGATAAGGTGGATGTGAAGAGAATGTTTCCTACGGTGGGGGTATACAGAACTATAGGGCACAGCCTCAAAATCGAGGGGCTGACCTTTTAGAACAGAGGTGAGGATGATTTTATTTTAGCCAGAAAGTGGTGAATCTGTGGAATGCTCTGCCCTAGACTGCAGTGGATTCCAAGTCCATGGGTATATTTAAAGAGAAAGTTGATTGATTCTGATTGACCAGAACATCAAAGGTTATGGTGCGAAGGCAGGTGTATGGGGCTGAGTGGGATTCAGGATCAGCATGATGGAATGGTGGAGCAGACTCGATGGGCTGAATGGCCTAATTCTGCTCTTAAGTCCTATGGTCTTAAGGCCTCATGACCCACTAACTTGCAATGCACAGATCTGCATAATTGTGTGGACTGACTTCCAGAATTCACTTCCTGAGGTTATTCTACATTAAAAGCCCTCTTTACTCAGAGGAGAGAAAGGTCTGTTCAACCAGCAGTTCAATGTGCAACATGGCTGCACAAAGCTATTACAGCACAAGCGGGGGATTGGGATTCAATTTCCCCGCTGCTTGAAAGAACTTTGTTTTCTTCCCTTCTTGACCCATGAGATCCCTCCAGGTGTTTGGGCTTCCTCTGATAATCAAACAATGTACACATACTGTGCAAAAGTCTTAATCACATGTGAAAATATATGTCATACAAAAGAATTTCAAAAACAATGTAATGAAAGTTTCTAAATGTCAAAAAGTTTATTATTAACAGTAGTAAAAAGGGAAAAAAATAAATGGTCAATATTTGGTGTGGGTACCTTTTACCTTTACAACGGCATTAGTTCTCCTAGGTACGTTGTCATGCAGTTTTATAACAAAATTGGCTGGTAGGTTGTTCCAAGCATCTTGGAGCATTTTCCCCAGTTCTTTTGCTGAATTTGGTTGTCTCACTTGCTTCTGTCTCTCCAGAAGGCCTCAATGATATTGAGATCAGGGCTCAGTGGAGACCATACCATCTGTTGAAGAACTTCTTGTTCTTTTCACTGAAGATATTTCTTTATAACCTTGTTCGTGTGTTTGAAGTCATTGCCCTGCTGCAGAATTAAGTTGAGACCAACCAGGCACCTCCAAGATGGTATTGTGTGATGGGTGGGAGCCTGCTGTAATTCTCAACATCGAGGATTTCATCAATTCTGACCAGATCACCAACGCTATTTGCAGAAATGCAGCCCCCAATCTGCAGGGGACCTTCGTTATGTTTCACTGTTGGCTGCAGACAATCATACATTTTGCGCTCTTCAGCTCTTCTATGGACAGATCACTTCCTGATTGAGCCAATCATTTCAATTTTTGACTCATCAGTCTAAAGCACTTGCTGCCATTGTCCAGCACCCTAGTTCTTGTGTTTTTGTGCATAGATGACTTAATGTACGGATCTATTTCTTGTAGAGCAATGACACAACACCCCATCCTCCCCCCCCCCCCCCCGGCACTGTGTATTCATCTGCTGTCTGTGCAAGCACTGTTGTCTATGCATGTACATTGTTCTCTCCTCTCTCTTGTTGCAATGTGAACACACCAGTTGAAACCATCTCCCACAAGTACGTGCTTTTATTTATTTGATATGCAGTTGTACGCAGACACAACAAATTGGCGACAAGTATGAATCTGAATGTCAGAAAATATCAGAATCTGCATTGACAGCTATGGGGAGAAACAGTGAGAATTGAACAACATGAGAAATCCATCATGGATGCTAACAAAGGAATATGTGAAAAAAAGTGAAAGAATCACTGAACTTAAAGTAAAAATAATGTGACGATGGCTTCAGTTGGGAAAGTTGATGAATTTGATAGTGCTTATGAAGGCTGGGAATCATATATTGAGAGGGTTGAACTATATTGTAACACAAGTAACATGTAGGAGCAAAAAAGAGCTTCAACACTTCTTAGCTTAATGGGCCCAAGAATGTACAACCTGGTAACCCTTGCAAAGTCAGCAAGCAAAAGGTTTGACAAAAATGTTACACTTTTACAAAACCACCTGAGCCCTAAATTACTGGTAATTGCTGAGAGATTTAGATTTTACTAAAGGAACCAATCAAAAGATGAAAGACTTTCTGAATACATTACAGAACTGCACGAACTTTCTCAGTACTGTGACTTTAGAGATGGACTTTCTGATGCATTAAGGGACAGGCTTGTATGTGGCATGCATAGTCAAAGCACTCAAAAGAGGCCAATGACCGAAAGAGACCTAACCTTAGAATGGACATTCACCATTGCACTATCATTAGAGGCTACAGCAAAGGATGCAGCAGAACTAGAGAAAAGGAGATTAGAATGTGAAATGCACAAAATTCCCCTGAATGGTGCAAAAAACCAAAGATGTTATTGATGTAGCAAAACTTCCCATAATGCAAATGACTGCCGATTCAAAGAAAATGTCTACAGAAAGTGTCACAGACAAGGTCACATGGAGGGAATGTGTATGGCAGACAAAAAGCACAACTGAGTGAAAAGTCTCAAACACAAAACTAAGTAATGCATAAAGTTACCAAATGTGAAACAGAATCAGGCAACATAGAGTCCGACAAAGGTGAACTGTCACGTCTAGAACTACATAGTATAACTGAAGCAGATGACAAAATCATCTGGATGACAATAGATGTTTCTGATGTAAAACTGAAAATGAACTGGATACAGAGTCAAATTTGTCCATAATTCCAGAAGCTTAATACAATCAACTGTTCTCAATCAACTTAATACAATCAACTGAGATCTGTGATGCTAAAGACCTACAAGGGTGAAAAACTGTCTCCCAAATACAAACTAAAGCTGAATGTACGGTATGGAGGCCAAGCACAGCAGTTAGAGCTTCAGGTATTGAGAAGTGCGGGGCCAGTACATTTTGGATGTGAATGGTTGAGAAAAATCCAACTAGACTGTTGCCTAGTTTGGTTCCTTCTACACCCGTTTCTGTTTCAGTTAATCATTTCAGTTCATCCAACTCATTATGTCATTGATCATTACCACCTGTTTGTTATCTTTGTTTAATCATTCACTGGGCTATATACCTACAAAGCAATCAGATTTTTATTTGAAAAGTGATCTATTAATTAATATGTTACTTTCTTTAATGGAATACAAAACTTCCACTGTAACATTTAATTTTTTGGAAAATGGATGTTTGGAAATCGAAAATTTCTCTTTTCTATTGACACACTAATGCAGAAGACAAAAAAAAAGCATCTAAAGCAAAATTTATGTAAAAGGATCTAGGGTACCTAAGACTTTGGTCCAGTACAGTATGCTGCAAATTGTAGGCATGCTATGCTGTACTGCAGGCTGCCCAGCACAATCCTTGCTGATTTCACTTGACACAAACATTTCACTGCAAAGTACATATGATGAGTAAAGCTGATTCTTATTCATTGCTTGTTACCCTGGAGCCCTCTCTGATGGCATCCATTGAATCCTGTTTATCATGTGATGCATTGCATTGCATGACATGTGGTATCTATGAAGTATCACTTATGGGGTTCAGCTGTGTTTAGAGTTAAAAAAGTCTGAAACATGCATGGAGGTAGTATGTTCTTAGGTTGGTAATGGCCAATACCAGCGGAAATTAGTTTAAGGTGAGTGGAGGAAAGTTTAATGGAGATGTCAGGTCGTTGTTTAATACACAGAAAATCTGTGCCTGGAACACACTGCAAGGGGTGGTAGTCAAGGCTGATACAAGAGCAACATTTAAAAGAATATAAGGTAGATGCATGGATATAAGAAATATCAAGGAAAGGTTTAGTTTCATTGTGGAGTAGCTTTATAAAAACATACTCAACATTGTGACTCATATGATTCTCCCCTGCTCTATGTTCTATGCTCTATTTATATCCAAGGATGAACGAATAACTCTTTCATTCCAGCCTTTGTGTCTTTGCTGGTGTACTGCTAATATTTACATTTTGTGTTGTTAACTCTGGGAGATATGCTTCCCTATCCCTTATTTATTTGTTATTGAGATATAGTGAGGAATAGGCCCCTCCAGGTCTTTAAGCTGCATTGTCCAGATAGGCTTCATTTAATGATAGTCTAATTATGGGACAATTTAGAATGACCAATTCACCAATTAAGCTGTCCTACCCCATGCAGCTGAACGTGTCTCGGGGGAGACCTCACACTTGAAGGCAATTAGATGTGGCAGAACCAAGTCTAGGCGGTGGGCTCGTCACCGAGAGCGTGGAAGTTTGTGAAAGGTTGGGCACAGCCCAAATTCAAGCCACGGAGTCCAGGCCCAAGAGCATATCGAAGCGATGGAGATTTACAGGCCAAATCAAGCCAGCTAATTCCGGCATATCCATGCAGCAGAGCCTGTTGTTTGGAAGGAGATTTAAGTGCAGCACTTTATTGAAAAGGTCAAGGTTTTGAGGCCCGAGGTGAGGTATGGGCCAGTTCAGATCATTGCTCGAAGCAGCAGAACCCATTGTTTGGATGGAAAGTTAAGCAACGGGCCAGATTGAAAAGTTCAGGGAGTTGGAGCCTGAGGTGAGGTATGGGGCAGTTCGGATCACGGCTCTAAGACATTTACTTGGCTCTGTGCCTGTCTCTGTGGACTTCAGCTGAGAAATACTATTTGCTTGTAGTTGTAGTGTGCATGAAGTTTTCTTTTCTTGCACATTGGGTGTTAAACAGTCTTCCTTTTTATGGGATACTTCATTTTAATTTTTATGAGCTTAATTCAGAATCAGGTTTATTATCACCAGTGTGTGTCATAAAATTTGGTAACATAGCAGCAGCAGTTCAATGTGACACATGATAATATAGGAAGAAAATAGTAAATAAATCAATCAATAAATATGAACGGAAGGTGGATCTTAGGATCATGGCACTTAACAGCGACTCCTTTGCTTGCATCTTCGGAAATAGCTCTATTTCTATCTTTAATATCACGATCGGCTGCTTTTCGATATGCCTAGGATGTGCCCTGGAAGACTAGCACACCTTCAGGGTGCCAGATTTTCGTGGCTCTGGAGGCGGACGGAGTTGAGGTCAGTGCCACCGCCTGATGTGTCGTGGGAGTACACAAAAGATCGAAAACACTGATCTGGCTGCTGGCTGTTTGCCCAGAAACTCAAATTCTTTGGGCACAAAGCTCGGAAAAAGCGACGCAAAAGGCTTTTCACATCGTAAGTCAGTGAATTGTTTGTTATGTCTCCCCTCTCACTGTGAAATGGGAACACCTCTTTTTCCCTTATTAGGGAGAGGGAGAGAGAGAGAGAGGCTGTGGTATGTCAAATTACTGGGTGCACGATTACTCTTTGGAGTACTGCGTCTGTGTCTTTGTTGATGCTTTGCTGCACACTCGAGTGCTTAGTGGAAGGTGCAGATGCTGTTTTGCTAGTGGGTGGAATCAATGCTTTGCTGTTGCTTATGCATGGGAGGAGGGAGTGAGGGGGCTTTGGGGTTCTAATACTTAACTGTCATTCATTCTTTCGGACACTCCTCTATTTTCATGGATATTTGTGAAGAAAAAGTATTTCAGGGTGTATATTGCATACATTTCTCTGATATTAAATGTACCTATTCAGCTTTACTACTTTCTCAACAAATCTCATTTAGACACTTATCAAAGTCTTTGCAATAATAATTAGTTCTTCCAGAAGATCATTTCAGATCCCTTGAATGAGAAATAAACTTATACATCCCACCGTATTAAATACCTTACATCTTGAGACATTTCATTCCCACACTGGTTCTTCAACTTGGGTGACTCACTATCTTCTTTCTAGGTTTGTTGGATGAAATGGTGGGTCATCCATGAAAAATTGATTCACAAAACTTATACAAGAAATAACGAAATACAGAATATAGTGTTAATTACAGAGAAAATGAAGTTGTGTAGACAATAATGCAAAATGCTATAACACGGTTGATTGTGATGTCACATGTATTCCTTTTATTGTACAAGAGGTCCTTTCATTTACTGCACATCAGCAGAACTGAAGTTGTTTTTGAGCCTGGTCGCACGTGTTTTCAGACTTTTCTTGCTTCCATCTGATTAGCAGTAGACAGCCTGTTGCTGCAGAAAGAATATCCAGATTGAGAGGGGTATTTGATGATGTTGGTTGATTTGCCAAGGCAGCTGAAGATCAAGTTTAATATCACCAGCATATGTCATGAAATTTGGTGACTTTGTGGCAGCAGTACAATAAAATACATAATAATAGAAAAAAGCTGTGAATTACAGTAAATATATATATATACTCAAATTAAATAAGCTGTGCAAAAATTAGATGTAAAAAGGTAGTGGTGTTCATGGGTTCAATGTCCATTCAGAAATCTGATGGCAGATGGAAAGAAGCTGTCCCTGAATCGTTGATTGAATGGAATAAAAGTTGAAATTGGAAATGGAGTTGGTTTATTATTGTCACATGTACCCGGGTACAATGAAAATCTTGTCTTTCATACTGTTCATACAGATCAAATCATTGCACATTGTATTGAGGTAAAACAAGGTTAAACAATAACAGAATACAGAATAAAGTGTAACAGTGTAAAGTGTAGTGCAGGAAAACAATAAGGTGAGGGAATATAATAATTCCTATCATTTTTCCTGTTCCCTATTCTGGATCCCATTTCACCCTTCTCTTCTCCTCACCTGCCCATCACCTCCCTGTGGTGCCCTTACTTCTTCCTTTTCTCCCATGGTTCTCTGTCTGGCCTATCAGATTCCTTCTTATTTGCCCCTTTATACCCTTTGCACCTTTCACCTCACAGCTTCTTACTCCATCCTCCTTCTCCAACCCACCGATCTTTCTTCTCACCTGGTCTCACCTATCACTTGCCAACTTGTGTCTCTTCCCCTCCTCCCACCTTCTTATTCTGTCTTCTGCTCCTTCCCTTCTAGTGCTGACAAAGGGTCTCTGCCTCAAATATCCATTGTTTATTTCCCGAGATAAGTTCTGCCTGATTTGTGTATTTTGTGTGACTATGTTGTTCAAGATTTCCACCATCTGCAGGATATCTTACATTTAAGATCATAACAAGCATGGAGACTCATTGGTCGGACTAACATGGTTTTAACTGTGGTTGTCTCTTGTTTCAGCTTCTGCTTGTACCTCCACAGCAGTAAGATGGAGTTGTGATCGGATTTTAAAAATGGCGGATGGAGGAGCGTTTTGTAAGCATTGCGGAAGAGAGTAGCAGTGGTCGAGTATGCTGTGTGCTCACCTGGATGTGTTGACAAAACTTCAGATGCTTTATTAAAGTCATGATTTTTGCTTTATTAAAGTGATGATTTTTTTTTGTAAGCCATACTCTGCGAGAGCCTCGGCAGACACATTTTTTTTCCAGTAGTTGGCTTGGAGGAAAGATTCTGTGAATGGTCCCCCACATCCTTATCTCAACGCAGTGCTTTTTTTTTAATGAGGCCGAGTTACGACACTCAACCCGGCACTGGATTCGAACTCGGGATCCTTCGCTCCAGAGTCTGGCTCTGACGTCACTGCACCACCAGCCAGACCAGAAAGGTCTACACAGCAGCAAAAGGTACTCCAGATCCTGGGAACAAAAGGATTTGAGGGCATGCACATCCCAGGGTTCAAACCAAGCATTATTCACCATGAAGCATTACCCCACCTCAACACTTCCCAGAGAGGATTTTTGAACTAATTTGAAAATAAATGTACATCTCTCTGACAAAGTTCAAATTTCAAAGCAAATTTATTATCAAACTGTGTATATATCACTATATACAACCCTGAGATTAATTTTCTTGCAGGCATTCACAGTAGAACAGAAAATACAATTGAATCAATGAAATCTACACACAGACTGGTAATCAATGTGCAAAAGAAAAAAAAAGTGCAAAAAATCAAATAATAATAAAAATAAATATTTAAGTAAATAATATAGAGAACATAAGTCTTTGAAAGTGAATCAATAGGTTGTGGAATCAGTTCACTATTGGTTTGAGTGAACTTATCAATGCTAGTTCAGGAGTCTGATGATTGTACCTGGTGGTGTGGGACCTGAGGCTCCTCTACCTCCATTCTGATGGCAGCAGTGAGTAGAGTGCAGGTCTGGATGTTGGGGGTCCTTGATGATGGATGCTTCTTGTTTGTGGCAATGCTTCTTGTAGCACACAGAAGCAAAACAGAATTTCAAGGATAACACCCAGATTATTGAGGAGTCCTACAATGCAAAGCAGCTGCTGCTCACATCATCTGCTGTCACTTGGTCAGGAAGAACCATAAGTAAGATTTGATTCCCTTGAGCAGAGGCAGCAATAACTTCAGAGCTACAGATGCCGAGAGGGCCACCAGCTGAGCTCTGAAATATACCTTCGGCAAAGAGAACAAGTGCATCTGCCATTCAGCCTTGAGTCTGCCATAGCACGGCTTCATTAGCACTCCAAACTCATAATGAACTCCTCAGATTGCAGGGTCCATCTGTTTCTGAAATGCAAATGGCTGTGAACAGTGAGTGCCAGAGCAGAGGAAGCTGCACGTGGACACATTCTACATGCAGTACTATGCAAACGTGAATTACAAGTGTGCCTAACACATTTACACAGTACAGTACTAAGTTTATGTAAAGCTCTGTACTGCTGCTATAAAGGATCATGATATATGTGAGTGATGATAAACCTGATTCTGATATAGGTCTCTGTTGTGGACTGAGAGTGGGAAGGGGGCAGGGAGAGAGGAATCTTGGTTGGTCAAAAGGGAAAGGAGGGGAAGGGTGTGGGAAGCACCCAAAAGACATTCTGGAATGTTCAATAAACCAAATGTTTGGAATCAAATGACCTTCCTGGGTGTCTCAGGGCTGGGTGCATTTGCACTGGTACCAATCCCTGCCCCTATCATTCCTTCTCTGCCATCTGTTCCACACCTCTCCTGCTGCACTCCACCCTCACCATTCCCAACATCCTTTACTCCCACCAGATTTATAAACTGGTTCTTCACTCTATGTTGTAAAGATAAGTATTCTGTCACAGTCTAATATAACATCTGTGTAGTGCTAGTCTTATCTCATGTGAATCTTTGCCACATTCTTTTTGAAAAAATCGAATGACATAGTACTACACTAGGTACTAGTCGGCCTACAGAAGCTCTAGGTATCAAAAGCAGGCAGTGAATAGAAAACACATGCTTCTGGAGGTAAGTTTTGTTTATATAAAAACAATATACACAAAATATCTACATGAGTAAGAACAATTCAAATTCCAACATTTTGTTTAGCTTTCCAATCTCAGACATCAAACAAAAACCAAAATATTTTTTAGTAGGAATCAGTGAGATTCATCAGAATAACCTTTATTACTCCAATTTCTCTAACTAATTAAGTCTAATGTTATTCGCTATTTAAAGGTTTACAGATTAACCTTTACTTTATATTTATTCCTAGTTAGTTAGACAACTAATTGAATCCCTATTCTTAAATATTGTGGTTAAATTCCATTTCAGTTCCAGTCAGATTGTCTATAAATTTAGATTCAAAACTCAAAAATATATGTAGATATATAGCTTAACTCCTTTCACAAGACATTGTCCAACTTCACAACTACTGAACAAAGTAAATCTCATTCAGTAACATATTAAAATCTTTGCAAAAATAATCAGTTCTTGCAGAAAATCAACTTCAGATCCTTGGAATGAAAATAAACATACATCCAACTGTATTAAATCCTTTCTCTGTCATTGAACATTTCATTCCCACGCTGGTTCTTCGATCTTCGATGGCTTGCTTTCTTGTTTCTTGGTTTGTTGGATGAAATACTGGGTCATCCACGGAAAATCGATCAATAAAACTTCCACACAAAGTAAAACCTAACCTGCACACAACAGGATTACAGTCCTTAAATTCTATATGCATTCTATTTTCTATTTCAAAATAACTCAATATAGCATAGTCATTTCCAAACATTTCTCAGTTACAACACTACAGAACATATTTCTCATACAAATTATACACTCAGAACAGTAAAAAGTGTTCTAACTCACCAAATCCTTTGGTGTGATTTAATAGAAATAATTTCCAGTTAAACAGTTGAGATCTTGGACACTACTCCCTGCTGGTATCGTCTCGCTGTAGCTGGTGATTGTTATAGCCATTGTTTCAATAAATCTTTTAGTGATATCATCCCTTCTCCAGGGGTTTCAAGCTGAGGATTTCCAGTAAGCAGGGTAGAGACATTAACTACTAATTTCACTTTTAAAAGCTTATATCTTTAGTTAGTTTCTATAGTTTGCTGCAGTTATGTCACTTGTCCACACCTGCGTCAGCCACGCCTTGTTCTTGCATAGCTAATTGTTACAAAAAAAATTCTCTTTTTTTGTAAATTCAGTAAACCTTATTTTCATCCCTCCAGAGGTGGAGCTTTCTAACATTACATCTTTGGGTTTAATTAACCTGAGTTACACCTGGTGACGGAGATCCTTAATATGGACGTCACCTTTCTGAGGCACAACTCCTTGAGGATGTCTTGGGTACCAGGGAGTCTAGAACCCAAGACAGACAGACTTTATTGATCCTGAGGGAAATTGGGTTTTGTTACAGCTGCACCAACTGAGAATAGAGAGGAAATATAGCAATATAAAACCATATATAATTAAATAATATGTTAATCATGCCAAGTGGAAATAAGTCCAGGACCAGCCTATTGGCACAGAGTGTCTGACATTAGAAGTTAGATATGGCCCTTGTGGCTAAAGGGATCGGGGGTATGGAGAGAAAGCAGGTACAGGGTTCTGAGCTGGATGATCAGCCATGATCGTACTGAATGGCGGTGCAGGCTCGAAGGGCTGAATGGCCTACTCCTGCAACTATTTTCTATGTTTCTATGTCTTGCCTTCTTTATAGTTGTATCAATATGTTGATTCCAAGTTAGATCCTCAGAGATCTTTCTTTCTTTTTACAATATTTTTATTCAGAAGAAAAAAACAAAATTTACAGAGTGCAACACATAGATACATCTCAACATAAATTGTGTACATTCATATATTGTAATAAAATTGATCAACATGTTATAGTATATCACATAAAGGTATACCACTCTGTAATCAAAAATTTAAAGATAGGTCATACATCATAAAAGAAATTTTTTATATAAAAAAAGTCAACCCCCCTACCAACTACCAAAGAAAAAAGCTGATGGGTGATAATGGATAATTAGAAAAAAAAATTTGCTTAAGAAGAGAACATAGAAATATACATAAAAGTCTGTGCACTGTTAAACTTTATAAATTGAAAAAGTAATTTAGGAAAGGTCCCCAAATATCATAAAAAGATTGTTTCAAATTTAAGACTGAGCAGCGGATCTTCTCTAAATTTAAATAAGACATAATATCACGTAGCCATTGAAGATGTGTAGGAGGGGTAGACTCCTTCCATTTAAGCAAGATTGCTCTCCTTGCTAAAAGAGAGGTAAAAACTAACACCTGTAGGTTAGGAGTATTTAAAGTTATATCTTCATTTGCAATAATACCAAACAAGGCAGTAAGGGGATTTGGGTCAAATTGGACCCTAAAAAGTTGTGAGAGGGTATGGAATACTTCCCGCCAAATCTTTTTAATTTTAGGACAAAACCAAAACAGATCCTCAGAGATCTTGACACCCTGGAATATGAAATTGTTTACTTTCTCCGGGGTGCCTTACCGAATGGTGATCTCGTGCAGCAGAGTTCGATGGATGCAATCAGAAATTCCTATTTTATTCTATACGCTTTGAGTGTTAGCCAGTCATTTTCTGTAATATTTGGGGTTTTTGGGTTTCTTTGTTCTGCGGCTGCCTGTTAGGAGATGAATCTCAAGGTTGTATAATTGATACATTATTTGATATTAAATGTCCTTTGAACTTTGAATGGTCCAGCACTGTGCAGCACAAGGCTAAGTCATGCCAGTAATCTAGGAGTCAGTCTTCCAATACATGTATTGTCCTGGACCATAATAGAAGACATCACGATTGAAATACTGGATGACCAGTGATTATGAAGCAACAGAAAGTCTGATATCGCTTGCAAAATTACCTGAGAATGCTAAGGAGAAAGGTATAATCTGGAAAGCACAACCTGGAAGTGTGGTGGAAACAGATTCAATGGTAATGTTCATAAATGATCTGAAAGAAAACATTTGCCATATCCAGGATAGTGGGATTATCTTAATAGCATAATACACACAAACTGTTGGAGAGACTCAACAACCAAGCAGTGTCAATGGAAAGGAGTAAATGCTTTGGGCTGGGACTCTATTTCTCCTCATAGATGTTGCCATTTCTGCTGAATTCCTCCAGCATTTTGTGTGTGTTGGTCTGGATTTCCAATGCCCACAGAATCTGTTATGTTTTTGCTTTGACAGCACTTTCACAGAGGGATGAAGGATTGAGGGGTCCTATTGTAGACCATTCCTGAAATAAACAGAGGAAGTGGCTGTGCAGTTACTTGCTCAAGTGCATTTAAGGTCGTTCAACCATTCTGAAGCATGCAAACTACAAATTCATTTTTAAAGAAAGACATTTTTGTTTTTCCAAGATCCCGGTAGTCATTGTTTAATCATCAGAGTTTTCTATTTTCTTTCCTGGCCTTTACCAGTTATCTGGATGCATCGCAGCTTGGTATGGCAGCTCCTCTGCCCACGATCACAAGATGCATCAGACATCTTAGCACATCGTCGATACCAACCTCCCCTCCACTGGCTCCACCTACACTTCTCGCTGCCTCAGTAAAGCAGACAGTATCATCACGTGGTCACAGGAGAGAAAGTACAAACACCTTACAGACAGTGGTGGGTATTGAACCCTGGTCTCCTGTGCTGTAAAATGTTCTGCTATCCACTACACTGCCATGCCACCCATAATGAATTGAACTGTATGAACAGCATGTCAGCAAAGTAAAGTGGTACCTCAGTACATCAGAATCAGTGTTAACATCACCGCATATGTCGGGAAATTTGTTAACTTACTGGCAGCAATACATGTGATGATAGTAAACCAATCCCAATTCCAAATATCTTAATGCAAACACAAAGAAATCAGCAGAGGCTGGAAATTCAAGCAACGCACACAAAATGCTGGTGGAACGCAGCAGGCCAGGCAGCATCTATAGGGAGAAGTACAGTTGATGTTTTGAGCTGAGACCCTTTGTCAGGAACATCAACTGTACTTCTTCCTATAGATGCTGCCTGGCCTGCTGCATTCCACCAGCATTTTGTGTGCGCTGTCCAAGTTCCTTAGCTTGTTTTTTTATTAGCCTGCAAAATGGGAATATTTTTGTAGTGACTTAAAATTAGTGTCAAGTGCTTGGCTTTAATGTGAAGCAATTGCCAAGGATTCTTTTAAAATTTGTTTTGAAATTTCATTTGACAGCACTCAAGGCAGTTTCCTCGTGGTGATTTACCCTGAGCATTACCAGGCCAGAAGCACTGGAGGCTATCCTACCAGAAAATCAATGGCACATAAGGGTTGCTCCTTGACATGGACATCATATGACACCTCCCCAAAATGTCCAAAAATAAAATGCCCTGACCTTACACAGCCACTTCACTTTGAATTTCTAGGAGCTTATGGGTTTCCTCAGAATCAAACAATGATTTCTATTTTCCTGCAGGGCACGCAGCCGGATGTGGAACACAGTTTAATTTGATTATTTTTACATTGAGGAAAACATTTGTTGCTTTGCATGCTTGATTTAATCTCTCAAGCAGCCCTTCCCATTATTAGCTGAGAGTGATGGCACAAAACAAGGTTTATATCTATAAAGGGATGTGAATTAATCAAGAAGTATTATCAGATATATTCCAACAGCTCGCCCAAACTGACAGAGCTGAATACTACTTCGAACATCAGGGTCAAAGTCAAAGTAAATTTATTATTAAAGCACATATAAACTTTATTAGCTAAAGCTGTATGCCTGCTCATTAATGCAAATATCTAATCAGCCAATCATGTGGCAGTAGCTGAATGCGTAAAATGAATGCTGGCATGGTCAAGAGGTTCAGTTGTTATTCAGACCAAACACCAGAATGGTGTAGAAATGTGGTCTTAGTGACTTTCACTGTAGAATGATTGGTGGTGCCAGATGGGGTGGTTTGAGTGTCTCAGTAACTTCTGATCTCCTGGGATTTTCATGCACAATAGTCTATAAAGTTTGTAGAGAATGGTGTGAAAAACAAAGGGAAAAATACAGCAGTCAGCAGCAGCCGTGTGGGCAAAAATGCCTAGTTAATAAGACAGTTCAGAGGAGAATGACCGGACTGGTTCAAGCTGACAGGAGGGCGACAGTAACTCAAATAATCACATGTTACAACAGTGATGTGCAGGAGAGCATCTTGAAATGCACAACATGTTGAACCTTGAGATGGATGGGCTACAGCAGAAGACCGTGAACTCAGCAGCCACCTTGTTAGGTATAGGAGGTGACATATGCTACCTAGAAATTCATCTTCTTGCTGTCATTAAAGAAATAGTAAGGAATTTATTTAAATCTATACATAAACAAGGACTGACAAACAACTATCAATCAAAGGAAGACAAATAGTTTAAATAAAATAGTTTCCTCTAGATACTCCTCCAGATGCTCCAGTTTCCTTCCATATTTCAAAGATCTAGTAAAGTGGGAGTAAGTGTTAGGATTAGTAATATGTGGGCATGCTGTGTGGGCAACAGAAGCATGTCAACACTTGTGGGCTGCCCCCAGTTCAATCCTGGCTATTGACCCAAACAACAACATATTCTCTCCTGATGAAGGGTTTCGGCCCAAAACGTCATTATTACCTCCTCCCATAGATGCTGTCTGGCCTGCTGAGTTCTGCCAGAATTTTGTGTTTTTTAACATATTTCACTGTAATGTTTTGATATACACGTGACTGTTGTGTATTTAATATATCAGTTATATTTCTGTAATATTATAAATTTATTGGTTGATTATGTCATCCTTGGTGTTTAAATAATTCATTATGATTATATGTATGAAGTACATGAATGGCTTATATCATCACGCCTCTACATCATAGCCAGCACTTTGCTTATAGTACCTGATTTCGAAGTGACTGTTCCAGGGTTTGAATCTGGCCAGCTACTTGCACACGTTCCATCCATGCTAGGTTGAGCATTGAGCTAGCAACATGGCCTCATAAAAAAAAAGTGCTAAAGAAATGGCAAGGCTGCCACCCTATGCACCACAAGGTATGGAGAGGAACAACAAACTAATTTGCATGCTGCTGATGAAAAATCTGATGATGAGCATGACACAGGTTGGGGTAGCTTTGAGACTTACTATGTGAAAACTAACAATAGACAAGCAACATGACTTATCTCAGACGTGAGCGGCAAATTGATTAAAATGGAATTGGACACTGGATCAGCTGCTTCAGTCATTTCACAAAATGGGTTTGAATGGCATTTCAAGGATTCTAAACTGAATTTTTCAGAAGTCCAACTAAGAATTTACACCGGACCAGCAGTCTGATTGCAACAATTTTCGTGGGAAACATATTTGAGAAAACTTCTGATACGTTAATTGGGCAGTTTCACAAAAGTTGCAAACATTCAGCTTTTATGAGTATAAAGAACCAGAGTCTGCTCCGTACAGATTAAGGTTATTGCATGAACTTCAGTGGGAGACAAAAAGCTGCTTGTAAAAGTACATGCAAAGACCAAAGTCCAGATAGATGAATGGAAGGCCAAAAAGAAAGAGGTCAATGGAGGTACAAAACCAGAGAATTCATCAGCTAATGTTTTGTTGAGGAAACCAATAGGAAAGATTAGATGGTAAAGAGAGCAATAGAAGGATTAATAAGAGAACACTCCAGTGAACTAAATGCACCTTCCCAAGTTCAAGCTGCACATCTAGAAAGAAAAGGAAAATAAAGAGGAGGATGACAGAAGTGCTGTGGAAATAGAAGAGGACAAACAAAATTTAATTTCTTGAGATATTAACAAATTGAAAAGAAGAAAGAGAAGAAGAAAAAGCAAGACATGAAATAAAGAAGGATGGAGAGAGAGAAAAGAGCAGGAACAAGAGCATGAGTGAGATTGTGACTGTGAGTGAGACTGTGTTAGAGATCATGAGAGAATCAAGGATAAGGAAATGCAGTGTGATCGACCAAGTTGCTTGCTCGATGCTCAACCCAGCACTGATAGAAATCATGCACGGAGCTGGCCAGATATGAACCCAGGGTCACTTACCTCGAAGTCCAGTGCAGCTGCCACTACATCACTAGCTGGCTAGGTGTGACAATAATAAACCAATAATAATAATAATAAACCTTGTCGAATGCTTTACACAAGTCCCATTTTATAACATCGGCTCTCCTACCTATATGAATCATATTTGTCATTCCACAGCACAAAATCACGCTGACTATCCCTAATCAATGCACATTTTCAGAAAGGTGAGTAATCCTGACCCCAATGACTCTTTTCCAATAATTTCACAAAAAGAAAAGCAAAGCACAGCCAAAAATGTTCATATTTTTACATAAAATCAAATCCTCTGTTTAGGAATATTGAGTTAAAATGATATTCTTTAGAGACTTGTGCATGCTTGCTGTTAGAAGCTTGATATCATTTGTCACAAATTTGAAATAGCATCTCAGGTAAAAAGGAAATTCCTTGATTATACCAACAGTTTTATTGTTGGTGAACACTATGTGAAATGTCGTTAGAGAAGTTGAAAGAAGTTCAAGAGGAATTTTACCAAATTGCAAAAACCCATTAAAATCATTGAGGAATGTAAATGTAAAAATAAATTGCTTCAATTTTATTTTTAGAAAATATTTTTACAATTGTATCACTGCCAACTTCCCTTGACTCACATCTTGTCATTTTCTGTAATTATTTCTTGGAACCAGCAAACGTTCGTCAAGGGAAGAAACACCAAAAGTTGACAGAAGGCTAATGATCCTCAAAGGACTGCAGAAATCTGCTTCTGATGACTTTCAAGTTCCTTACACTTTCAGAATTTCTCAGCTGGACACATCACAGAGAAATAGTGTAAAATCTTCCAGCTTATTCACTTTTATAATTAGGTTGGTCTTGTATTTTTAATGAGATCCAGGGGATTCATTTTAAGCAATTCACTTCTCATCTGTGTTTTAGCTATAAATGTCTAACACTGCAACTTGTAGGAACCAAGTTAGATTTTTGTGATTGGTGTTATTTTTCTGGTGGTGATAACATATTTATAATAAATGATAACTGCTGCCCTTCATATAATATTAACTGAAAGTTTAGCTATCATTATTTCAGCAGAGTCAGCTGTGGTTCAGTTTATCTTCTCACATTATTAGAAGACTGCTCCAGAGACTTGATTACTAAGATCCAGAATAGCATTCTAGTCTGGAAAAGAAAGAGTTCTGTGTTGAATAGGATGAACTATTAAGCTAAAGTCCTTTGTGCCATTTCAGTTGATCCCTAAATTCTGCATGCCTTTGTTCTCCGTCTTTACTGTGAAGAAAGACACAAAGACTTCAGAATGAGGATAAGCTAATGGGGAGGTATGATACATAATGGTTAATGTAATGTTATTACAGTGCAGGTGACCCAGGTTCAATTCCACTGCTGTCTGTAAGGAGTTTGTACATTCGCCCAGTGACCACATGGGATTCCACACACATTCCAAAGATGTATGGGCTATGAAGTTAATTGGTCATATGTCGGACGATGCTGAGGATGTTCTATGAGTCTGTGGTGGCTAGTGCTATCATGTTTGCTGTTGTGTGCTGGGGCAGCAGGCTGAAGGAAGCAGACACCAACAGAATCAACAAACTCATTCGTAAGGCCAGTGATGTTATGGGGATGGAACTGGACTCTTCTGACGGTGGCGTCTGAAAAGAGGATGCTGTCCAAGTTGCATGCCATCTTGAAACAATGTCCCTCATCCACTACATAGTGTACTGGTTAGGCACAGGAGTACATTCAGCCAGAGACTCATTCCACCGAGATGCAACACTGAGCATCATAGGAAGTCATTCCTGCCCGTGGCCATCAAACCTTACAACTCCTCCCTCAGAGTGTCAGACACCATGAGCCAATAGGCTGGTCCTGGACTAATTTCCACTTGTCATAATTTACTTATTGTTATTTAATTATTTATGGTTTTACATTGCTATATCTCTACACTATTCTTGGTTGGTGCGACTGTAATGAAACCTATTTTCCCTCGGGATCGATAAAGTATGTCTGTCTGTCTGTGTGGAATTGTGCACCACGGGATCACTGGCAGAAAGGGCTTGCCACTGTGCTGTATCTCTAAATAAAAAATAAATATAATAAAAATATAAATAAGGTATTATAGTTTACATTACAGTAGAGAAGATGCTAGATTGCTTATACTGTATGAAAGTAGGAAAATCTCAATGGTCTGAACAGATACATCCAAGAACACTGTGGGGGGCTAGAGAAGAAATTGTGGGAGTCCTGGCAGAAATATTTGTATAGTTGTTCACTATGTGAGGTGCCAGTAGCCTGAGGTCCTGTGAATATTGTGCCTTTATTAAAGACTACAATCTATGTAAAGCACAATGAACCTGCATCTTAATGTTTGAAAGGTGCTATATAAATAACATTATTATTATTATTATTATTATTATTATTATTATTATTACAAAACAAAAGCTGGGAACTATAGAGCAATAAGTCTAACCACTGTGGTAGGTAACTGACTGGAGATATCTGAGGGGTAAGATTAATGTGCATTTGGCAAGACACGGTTTGATTAGGGGTTACCAACATGGTTTTGTGTGTGGGAGATTATGCATTACAAAATTGATTGAGTGTTTAATGAAATGTCAAGAAGGTTAACATGGGCAGGGTTGGTCTCTTTGGTGACCACCAAAGATGTAGTCTCCTTGGATTTCAGTAAGGCCTTTGATAAGTTTCCATATGATCTGGAAAGTTAGATGGCACAGAATCCTGATTGGATACGCAATTGGTTTGATGGTAGGAGGCAGGGGGTATAATGGTGGAAGGTTGTTTCTTAGACTGGGGGACTGTGACTATGGTGGACCTCAGTGGTTGGTGCTAGGCCCATTATTGTTTGTCTTCTATATCAAGTACGTGGATAATAATGTACAGAATCATGGTTAATAAATTTGTAGATGGCAGTAGAGTAAACAGTGAAAACAGCTGTCAAAATTACACTAGAATCTCAGTCAGCTGAGTAAGTGGGCTTGGAATGGCAAATGGTGCTTATTTTAGATAAGTTTGAGATGTCACATATTGGTAAATCAAATCAAGGTAGAACTTTACAGTAAATGGCAGAGCCCTGAAGAGCATTGCCAAACAGATGTTGGAGTTGAAGTGCATTATTCCCTGAAGGTAGAGAGGATGGTGAAGAAGGCTTTTGGCACAGAGACCTTCATCAGTCAGGGCACTGAGTATAAAATTTGGGAGGCCATGTTGCGGGTCTACAAGAAATTGGTGAGGTTGCATTTGGAGTATTGCATTCAGTTGTTGTAAGGAAGATGCCTTCAAACTGGAGAGACTACTGAGGGTGAAAAAAAGATTTCTAAATGTGTTACAGCAGTAGAAAAATGCACTTTGGGTAAACAATAAAGTGCAAGTTCATATCAAGGTAGATTGTGAGGTCAAGCACAATCTGTAATCATGCTAGGAACCATTATAATAGCACAATAGAATTTATCCTGGAGCCTGATGTTAATAATAGAGCTGTACCACATAATGAGGGGCATAGACAGGGTAAATTCACTCACTCTTCTGCCCATTGTTGGGTAATCAAGAGCTAGAGGGCATAGGTTTAAGGTGAGAGCGGAAAGATTTTATATAAATTTGAGAAGCAACATTTTGACATTAAGAATGGTATGCATGTAGAATGAGCTGTCAGAGGAAGTGTTTGTGGTTGGGACAATAAGAACTTTCAAAGGACAGTTGGACAAGTACATCAATAGGAAAGGTTTAGAAGATAATGGACAAATGGAACTACCTTCGATGGGCATCGTAGTCAGCCTTCTCTGTTATTCAACAGGATGGCTGCTTATCTTGCTCAAACCTTCATCCTTACAACTCATCATTTCATTATTGCCTAGGTATAGTTTATGATTCACCTTCTATTACTCCAGGTGGCAGATAATTGCAAATGTTTATAACTCTTCTAAGAGAAAAAAATTCTCCTATCATAATCTTAAGAGGTGAGCATATGTCCTTGGCATTGAGCCAGTCTCACAGTACATAGTATAATGGGCATTTCCCCCCTCAAATCAACCACAAGACCATAAGATATACTGTAGGATTAGAACTGGTGGTTCAGTACATCAAGTTTGATCTGCCATCCAACCATGGCTGATTTATTTTCCTAACTTCTCCCTGTAACCTTTAACACCTTTACTAATCAAGAACCTGTCAATATCTACTTAAAATATACTCAATGATTAGGCCTCTATGGCTGTCAGTGGCAATGAATTCCACAGATCCACCATCTTCGGACTAAAGCAATTTCTCCTCATCTCTGTATTTTTAGGTTGTGCCCCCCCAGATCCTATACTCCCTCACTAGAGAAAGCATCCTGCTCACTTCAACTCTGTCTAGGTGTTTCAATATTTGAAAGGCTTCAATGAGATGTCTCCTATTTCTTCTAAACTCCAGTGATTAGAGGCCCAGAGCTCCCCAGTGCTCCTCATATCTTAACCATTTCATTCCCGTGAACATTCTCATGAACTTCCCCTGGACCCTGTCCAATGCCAGCACATCCCTTCCTTGATAAGGGGCCCAGCATGTTCACTATCTGCAGTCTGGCCAATACCACAGACAGACAGACATACTTTATTGATCATGAGGGAAATTGGGTTTTGTTACAGCTGCACTAACCAAAAACAGCGAAGAAATATAGCAATATAAAACCATTGCTCCATATAAACCATATAAAATATCAGCATTAAATCCATGGAAGTCTTGCCATTATAAAATACCTATGATGTCCTTTATACACAACCAAGGTCTATTCCAAAATATGATATTCCATAGGAAGTGCAATTTATGTTGCATAAACTCACACAAGCAGTGATGCAATTATAATTAAAAATTTAATCCAACTGTTAGATTATCAACCCTGAATAACTGCTCTGCTCTCCTTGAACTCAGGGGATCTTCACCATCAACATGAGTGTGCAGACAAAATTTCTGTTTGGCATTTTGTCTAAAAGACAGCGTCTCCAAAAGTACAGGACTCGAGTGAAAATTTAGTGTTTATTCACTGGAGAATAAGTTAGACTCAGAACTTCCTCATTAAGAATAATGAGAAAGAATAATATCCACTCAAGCGCAGCCGTTACTGATATTTACTGTGGGATTTGATATTTTAGTTTTGCCTGAGTAAAAATGCATTATCACGTATTACACCATTGCTCAGTATTTCCATAACTAACTGAAGCCACTGAGTATGAAAGTCTAAGCAAAAATTCATTGTGCTTACATGGATCAGATGTCAGTGAAGCATACTAATCATAAATGTTGTGTGAAAATTATTCTAAAATTCTCAGCACCTATCTCACTGTGCCAATGGAGATCAAATATTAATTAAGTATGATGATATGTAACTGCTCTGTGTGAAAATGCTACAACACAGACCTGCAAATGCAATTTGAAGGTTATTGAAAATCAGGAGAGAACCTTGTTATGGCTTTATGTGTTGGCAGGCTATGTGAATTAATTCTAATTTACATGGAACAAAAAGAGCTCTTCTCGTGAATTCCACATTCAAACTATGAAAAAATACTTTGATTTTAATTAATATGTTTTGCTTTCTACTTTCAAGCACCTAACGTTTTTAGTTCCATTTACCCTATTCAGATATTGCACCAATATCTTTATTAGAGCAATCTGCAAAGTATTTCCTAAGCAATTTGTGTGTGAATGCCAGAAAGATTCTCAAGTTCAGGCCCCAGAAGGATGACATTGCACAGTAGAGAAATGGATCTTCATACTCATTCACCCAGTCACTTATCTAAATTATCATGTTATTTCCATGATTACATTTGATTCAAATGCGCTGAAAAAACTAGACTGTTAAGAGTTTGATTGATGTGGTTCCCATGTTAATATTTAAACTGACCAGATTCCGTTATGAACTATATTTAGTGGCCACTTTATTAGGTGCACCTATACATCCATTTGTTATATGCCAGGTCTGATGAAATGCGCATCATGGTCTTTCCATGGCCATGATTGTTCTTGGCAAATATTTCTACAGAGGTGGTTAGCCATTGCCTTCTTTTGGACAGTGTCTGCACAAGAAGGGTGACCCCAGCCATTGCTAACACTCTACAGAGATTATCTGCCTGGCGTCGGTGGTCATACCAATGCTCCAATGCTCATAAGACCAGCCAACACCTGCCCCTATGGCTTCACATGATCCTGAGGGCTCCACCTTGTCCAAGGGTGACCTGCAGGTAGCGGAGGGAAGGAGTGCCTTATGTCTCCTTTGGTAGAGATGTATCTCATCACTGCCACCCTGACACTTGAGTGCCTGCTCTTTCATTCTTTCATGCAAGTATCTAATCAGTCAATCAAAACATGCAGACACGGATAAGAGTT
This sequence comes from Hypanus sabinus, assembly GCF_030144855.1. Lineage (NCBI taxonomy): Eukaryota > Metazoa > Chordata > Chondrichthyes > Myliobatiformes > Dasyatidae > Hypanus > Hypanus sabinus. The sequence goes on along the minus strand of NC_082720.1, from coordinate 64,347,531 downwards.
TCAGATGTTGTTCAGACCAAACAATGTAATGGAAAAGAAATGTGCTCAAAGTGTCTTTGATCATGGAATGATTGTTGCCAGATGGGGTGGCACAAAAGTTACTGGAGTTTACGGAGAATTGTGCGAAAGGCAAAAAAAAAAAAAATCCAATGAGTGGCTATTTTGTGGGCAAAAGACAACTTGTAAATTGGAGGACAGAGAAGATTGTCCAGACTAGTTCAAACTGACAAGAAGGACAGCAACTCACATAACCACATGTTACAACAGTGGCATACAGAAGAGTATCTTGAAATGCACACATCAAACTTTGAAGTGGATGGGCTACAGCAGCAGAAAAACTTAAACATATACTCAGGAAGTGCCAAATAAAGAGGGCTCTGAATATATACTAAAGTAAATTTCAACTCTTACAAAGACAACAGAATTATTGGAAGCACACCATAGATTTATCAAAATTTATAACATCATTTGGAGGCTAATCAGTGAAAATTTAGGCTAATTTCACATCTCAGCTTTTGATCCATACGTTATAGTTCACCTAAGACAATTTAAAATGATTGATTCTACAGTAAATGAGTTCTAGAACCTAGAATTTCTTGAGAAACACAAGAAATGTTTGATGAACGCATCAAGACAGGCAGGATCTATGAAGGGAAATCAGAAGTCGACAATTTGAGCTGAGAAGTTGACTTTATTTCTTTCAATAGATTATGCCTGACTTGCTGAATTCCTCCAGCATTTTGTGCGCATTGCTTAAGATTTCCAGCATCTGCAGGATGTCTTGTGTTTAGCATCTCACTCAATGCCATTTTCTAGAACTCTTCCTCTATCAGCTAGTTCCCCTAATGTCCAGAGGTCTTTTGATCTCTGAGGCCTGGAATTCCATTTAACAACCAGCGTTAGGCAATAAAATGTTTTCTCACAGACATAGAGCAGACAATTTATTCAGAAAATAGAATCTGTTCAATCCTACCAAGGATATTCAAAGTTCAAGGTACTTATATGTCACCATATACAAGCCTGAGATTCATTTTCTTGCAAGCATACTGAGTAAGTCTATAGAATAATAACCAGAACAGTATCAATGAAAGACTGCACCAACTTGGGCATTCAATCAGTGTGCAAATGCAAAAAGAAACAATGCCAATAAATAAATAAACAATAAATATTGTCAAAATAAGATAAAGAGCCATTGAAAGTGAGTCCATCAGCTATGGGAGCATTTCAATGATGAAGGGAAGTTGAGTGAAGTTATCTCCTTTGGTCCATGAGCCTGATGGTTGAGGAGTAATAGCTGTTCCTGAACCTGGTCGGGGTAGCTTATGATGGATGTTGTTTTCCTACGATAATGTTTTGATTAGATGTGCTCAATGGTGAGGAGAAATCCATCTATTACCTATCGTAGGATTTCCTTTGTTCTATTCTATTTTAAATTTTCACTTTTCTATTTTTCGATGTTTATTCTATCCATCCTTCTTCTACATCAGGGGTTCCCATCCCTTTTTATGCCATCAACCTTTACTGATAAACTGGTGTTCTGTGAACTCCAGGTTGGAAACCCCTGTTCTAGATCTTCTGTAACAGATACTCCTTCCTATTGGAATTCAGAGAACAGGATATTTGCAAGCAGAACAAGGTGACTCAGAACTGATGCAGGGTTTTATCCTAAACAGCTAGTAATTCCTTCCCTCCCACAGATGCTGCTCAACCTGTTGAGTTCTTCCAGCAGGTTGTTTGTTTCTTTGAAACTCAAATTAATTCCGCTCTTTTCCAGTTTGTCAGTCTTTTTGTGTCATTTTTCATTGTATTTCATTGTTCTACTGTGATAGCTTGCAAGAAAATGAATCTCAGCATGGTGTATAGTGACATATTATATGTACTTGCATAGATTGTTAATAAATTTCCTTTGAACTTCGAACTTCGTGTGCATCCTCATTAAAACTTTCCACTTCGATATGTAGTTATGCTTCCACATACATACACACCAACAAAGTAAAATCTTAAATCTCTAAAATGATACTGACTGCAAACACTATACACTAGTTGAAAGGTTTAGTCAAATGAAATGCTTCAAGGCCATGCTTGGAGTTCATAATCTGTTGATGATGTGATTGTTTTTTTTTAAGTAATGTTGTTAAATTTTTATTGAATTCTGTTCTATTGTTGTGCTTCGCTCTCAAGGAAAACAGCCTAATCCTTTCACTTATAAACCTCGGTGTTTCCTGAGCTTCAGAGTTTTTATCAATTATATAGTCCTGTTGTCCATGCCTGGTTTGTACAGCAGACTCAAAACCCCATTCTCACTGATACAAAAGGGCAATTTATTATTTATTCATCTTGAATCCAATGGGAATTTTTATCACACTTGAATTGTTAAATTCTGGTGAGCGTCAACATCATCACCTTTTGTTGTTTATGATGTCCTAAACTGCTGTCAAGAACTGTGCACACAGAATACACAATGGAATTCTACAGAGTTACATACCCACTGTTTTCCAGTAAATAATACCTGATTATTGTAGGGCAAATAACTAGTAAATAGTGATATGGATTGTGCTAATGTGGTAACAGGGAATTGCAGACAAAAATAGAGACATAGAATGCAGCAGCGATGACACCTAAGTTTCAGGAACTTCGCTAATTATGTCTAGGGTGGAAAAATGTATATTATTTATTGATATATATTGATTATTTAATGAGATATTTAATGAGATTATTTGATGAGATATGAAATAGGCCCTTCCAATTTAATCCAACGCTAATTTGGGATGATTTACAATGAACAATTAATCTACCAACCAGTATGTCTTTGGAAAATGGGAGGAAAGTGGAGTAACCAAAGAAAATCCACATTGTCATGGGGAGAAAATACAAATTCCTTACTGACAGCAGTTGGAATTGAACCCATGTCGCTGGTACTGTACAGAGTTGTGCTAACCACTATGCTACAGTGCCGTTGTTCTGTTAGAGCTGTGTGAAATCATTTTATTCTCTAATTAGGACCTAGCTTGCTACTTAATTAAGTCTTCTTGTCACCAGAATTCTGTTATCAAAATGTAGTTTTACTCCCGTCAACCAAGAAGGTAAAAACTGCACTAAATTCATACTCAGGTAGTTCAGCTTTAGCTGGTCTCCTGGTGTGCACCAGTTTTTAATAAATTGCTCGATATTTTGATTATTAACTCTGTGATCTTTCACTCTTCACTCTTCACACTAACTTACCAAAGAAGAGGCTTCCAAATGGTCTTGCATATAAGTTGCACTGTCATCTCCGAGTCAGGAAGCTGTAGATTCCACACCCAGTTCTCAAGAGGTAATTTGAATGCTGTGCTGAGGGAAGGATGTATTGTCTGAAGTAGCATTGTCAAAGAGGGGGTGAGCAGATGAGGGTGTACCTAAGAAATCCTTAGCTGCCTTCCCAAATGCCGAGCTGCCATGGCACTTTGAAAATGCGAGATTGTTTATTGTCATTCTTCAGAATAAGAGTGTAAAAGAAAATGAAATGACTGTTACTCCGGATCTGATGCATCAAAAAAAAAACACAATATACTTAAAGAACACAATAAGAAAGAACAATGTACATAAATACATATAAAATTCATTGCTGTTAGCATGACACTATTACAGCTCAGAGCTGAATTCCGACTCCACCTGTAAGGGGTTTGTACCTTTCTCCCTGTAACTGCTTGTGTACCTTCCTGGTGCACTGGCTTCCTCCAATATTCCAAAGATGTACCAGTTAGTAGGTTAATTGGTCATAATAAACTCTCCTGTGATTAGGTTAGGGTTAAATAGGTGGGCTTCTGGGCGATGCAGCTTGTGGGGCAGAGGGTTCTGTCCTGCGCTGTGTTTCTAAGTGAGTAAATATAATCCTATAAAATTCAATTACAATTGAATTGAACTTAATTGACTTTATTACTTACATCCTTCATATATATGAGAGTAAAAATTTTTACTTTATACCTCCATCTAAATGTGCAAAGTGCAAGTTATAATAATTTATAATAAATATTATGTACAACAGGACAATCAATATAACATAGAAATACAGTTGTGTCAGCACAAATTAAGCAGCCTGATGGCCTGGTGGAAGAAGCTGTCCTGGAGACTGTTAGTTCTGGCATTTATACTGCGGTACAGTTTCCCAGATGGTAGCAGCTGGAACAGTTTGTGCTTGGGGTGACACAGATCTCGAATGATCGTTCTGGCTCTTTTTACACACCTGTCTTTGTAAATATCCTGAACACCGGGAAGTTCACATCTACAGTTGCACTGGGTTGTCCACACCACTCTCCGCAGACTACTGCGATTGCGGGAAGTACAGTTCCCATACCAGACAGTGACGCAGCCAGTCAGGATACTCTCTATTGTGCCTCTATAGAAAGTTCTTGGAATCTGGGGTCCATACCAAACTTCTTCAACCGTCTGAGGTGAAAGACGTGCTGTTGTGCCATTTTAACCATACAGCCGGTATGTACAGATCACACAAGATCCTTGCTAATGTTTATGCCGAGGAACTTAAAGCTGTTCACCCTGTCACCCCCAGATAAACTGATGTCAATATGGGTTAGCTAGTCTCCAGCTCCTTTGTTTATGTGACATTGAGGGAGAGGTTGTTTTCTTGAGGCTGCCTCTTGTTTCAGCTTCTGCCTGTACTTTGACAGCAGCAAAATGGAGGAGTGATCTAATTTTCTAAATGGGGGTGTGAAGGAGTGCTTTGTAAGCATTGCAGAAGGGAGAGTAGCAGTAGTTGAATATGCTATCTCCCTGTGTGCTCAACTGGATGTGTTGACAGAACTTCGGAGGGACTTTAGTCAGTGATGACGAATGCAGCCTCTGGGTGTGCAGTCTCCAGGGTGCTGATGGTCTCATACCGTTCCTTGAGAGTCTGGTTGGTATCAGCCTGCAGCAGAATATACACAGCTGTTATATAATAGCTATGAACTCCACAGGCAGCCAGAAAAGGTTTACAGAGCAGCACAAGGTCGTCCAGATCCAGGAAACAAAAGGATTTGAGGGCATGCACATTGATGGCATCACACCAAGCATTATTGATCATGAAGCATACCCCACCACCTTTAGTTTGAGTGTAGCCATACTCAAGTAGCTGAAGTTCTTCTGGTGAGCTGAACCAGATCTAGGAAATATTTATCAAGCAATATAGACATACACCCAGGGCTGGCTGGTGATGTTGTGACACAAGTACTGGACTTGAAGGCAGATGGCCTGAGTTCAAACTCAGCCGGGTCCCAACTTGGGCAGCAGCAGTATCTGCACAGAACAAAGGCCTGGCAATCTACTTCCATATCTTGCTATGAAAACCCTATGGTCCAAGAGGTAATGAAGAGTCACATTCAACTTAATGACTGGATAATAACAAATAGCTGTATAAAGAAAGGGAATCTGATCATTGAATGCAGAACACTTTGGAAACAGAGTAGAAATTGCTGACCCGACATTCACTATGTCCAAGTACATGTTGGTGAATTTCTTGGCATTTCTTTTCAATTTGTCTGAAAACTAATTCTGATCTGATGATGGTGATGAAGATGGAAGTGTAAAATATCACTTTCTGGAGCAGAATCATTAATGCATTCAGAAAGAAAGTACTTACAAAAGCATCAAGGAGAAAGTGCATATGATGATTACTTGTTCGTCGAAGATAAACTAGAACCAATTATCTCTTACGTTGTTTTGAAATCACTTTCCTAACCGGGCACTTTAGTGACCTTAGTTGAACCTCCATCTTTGTGACAATTAGTGTTTCTAATGGATTTTTAGTTCGTGAAATATATTTTTGACAGTGTTTCTCTGCAAAGTCTTTTTTTCCTTGGGTTTCAACCATAAAGCGAACACAACTGTTTAAGACAGCATTCTCTGTAACCTCCATGACCTGCTTACATATCACAAACATGAGAGAATCTTCAGATGCTGGAGATGCAAAGCAACACAAACAAAATGCTGGAGGAACTCAGCATGCCATGCATCATCTATGTAAAAGAGTAAACAATCGCATTTTTGGCAGAGGCATTTCATTAGGACTGGAAAGGAAGGGGAGAAGTCAGAGTAAGAAGTTGAGGGGAGGGAAGGAAGAAGTACAAGTTGGCAGGTGATAGGTAAAACTGAGAGGGGCAGTAGGTGAAGTAAAGAGCTGGAAAGTTGATTAGAGAAAGAGATAAAGGGCTGGAGAAGGGTGAATTTGATAGAAAATGAAAGGAGACCTAGGAGAAAAGGGAAGAGGTAGGAGCAGCAAATGGACCTGATGGACAGGTAAGAAGATAGGGTGAGGTATAGATAGAAACAGAAATGTGGAATTGTAAAGGAGAAGGTGAGGGACAATTACCAGCAGTTTGAGAAATTGATGTTCATGCCATCCCCAGATGGAATGTAAGACCTTAAAGACCATAAGACATTGGAGCAGAATTACACCATTTAATTCATCAAGTCTGCTCCACCATTCAATCATGGCTGATCCTTTTATCCCTTCCTCAGCTCTACTCCCTGGCCTTCTCCCCATAACCATTGATGCCGTGTCCAATTAAAAACCTATCAAACTCTCCCCTAAATACACCCCATAAGCTGGCCTCCACCAGCACCTGTGATAACAAATTCCATAAATTCAACCTCTGGCTAAAGAAATTTCTCTGCATCTCTGTTTTAAATAGACATCTCTCTGTTGTGAGGCTGTGCACTCTTGCCCTAGACTCCCCCACCATGGGAAACATTCTTTCCACATCTACTCTGTCTTACAATATTTGAAAGTTTTCAATGAGATCCCCCTCATTCTTCTAAATACCAGCAAGTACAGACCTAGAGCCATCAAACATCCCTCATATGATAACTTTCATTCCTGGATTCAACCTTTTGAATCTTCTCTGAACACTCTCCAATGCCAGTCAGCACACCCCTTCTTAAATGAGGGGCCCAAATCTATTCACAGTATTCAAGGTGAGACCTCACCACTGCCTTATAAAATCTCAGCATCACATCCCTGCTCTTGTATTATAGTCCTCTTGAAATTAATATTAACATTCCGTTTGTCTTTCTTGTCCATTCTTATAATCTGTCCTTCTGCAGCCTATTTGTTTCCTCACACAACCAGCCCCTCCACTAATCTTTGTATCATCTCCAAACTTGGCAACAAAGTTCTCTATTCCATCATCTAAATCATTGATATACAGCATAAAAAAGAACGGTCCCACCACTGATCTAGCGGAGCACCACAATTCACTGGCAGCCAACCAGACAAGGATCCTTTTATTCCTTCTCACTGCCTCCTACCAATCAGCCAATGCTCTAACCATATTAGTAACTTTCCTGTAATATCATGGGCTCTTAACTTAGTAAGCAGCCTCATGTGTGGCACGTTGGCGAAGGCCTGCTGAAAGTCCAAATATACAACATCCACAAATCTATCTTATTTGTGATCTCCTCAAAGAATTCCAACAGGTTTGTCAGGCAAGATTTTGCCTTAAGAAAACAATGTTGACTTTGTCCTGTCTCGTCCTGTGTCACCAAGAACTCCATAACCTCATACATAACAATTGATTCCAACATCTTGCCAACCACTAAGGTCAGGCTAATTGGTCTATAATTTCCTTTCTGCTGCCTTCCTCCCTTCCTAAAGAGCAGAGTGGCATTTGTAATTTCCAGTCCTCTGGCACCATGTCAGTGTCCAATGATTTTTGAAAGATCATTACTCGTGCCTCCACTATCTCTTTCAGAAGCCTAGGGTGCAGTTCATCTGGTCTGGATAACTTAAGTACCTTTAGGTCTTTCAGTTTTTTGAGAACCTTATTTCTTGTAATAGTAACTGCACTCACTTCTATTCCCTCACACCCTTCAACATCTGGCACACTGCTAGAATCTTCCACAGTGAAGTCTGATGCAAAGTACTCATTTAGTTTATCTGCTATCTCCTTGTCCCCTGTTATTATTAATCTAGCTTCAAGCTTTTACTACTTACTTTGATGTTGTTTGGTAACTTGCTTTCATATTTCATCTTTTCCCTCCTAATGATTCTTTTAGTTGCTCTCTGTAGGTTTTTAAAAGCTTCCCAATCCTCTATCTTCCTGCTAATTTTTGCTTTGTTTTTTGCCCTCTCTTTTGCTTTTGAAATGGCTTTGCCTTCCCTTGTCAGCCATGGTTGCCATTTGAGTATTTCTTCATTTTTGGAATATATCTATCCTGTACTTTCCTTATTTTTTCCAGAAACTCACACCATTGCTGCTCTGCTGTCAACTCTGCCAGCAGCTCCTTCCAATTTACTTCGGCAAATTCCTCTCTCATACCACCGTAATTTCCCTTACTCCATTGAAATACTGTTATGTCAGACTTTACATTCTCCCTATCAAATTTCAAGTTGAACTCAATCATATTGTGATCACTGTCTCCTAAGGATTCTTTTACCATAAGCTCCCTTATCACTTCCAGTTCATCACATAACACCCAATCCAGGATAGATGATGCCCTAGTAGGCTCAATGACAAACTGCTCTAAAAGGCCATCTCTTTGGCATTCAACAAACTCACTCTCTTGAGATCCATTACCAACCTAATTTTCCCAGTCGACCTGCATGTTGAAGTCTATCATGACTACCATAGTATTGCTTTTTTGACACGCCTTTTCTATTTCTCATTGTTATCCGTGGTCCACATCCCAGATTCTGTTGGGAGGCTTGTATATAACTGCCATCAGAATCCTTTTACTATTGCAGTTTCTGAACACAGCCCACAAGGATTCAACATCTTCCGATCCTATGTCACATCTTTTTACTAATTTGATGTCATTCTTTACCATTAGAGTCAATCCACCCTCTCTGCCTACCTTCCTGTCCCTCCAATACAAGGTGTAACCTTGGACGTTCAGCTCCCAATTAGAACCATCCTTCAGCCATGGTTCAATGATGGTCAAACAATCATACCTGAAAACCTCTAATCTTGTAACAAGTTCATCTGGCTTATTTCTTATGCTCGCTACATTAAGCTATAACACTTTGAGTACCGTACTTGCTACTCTTTTTGATCCTGCATCGCTAATGCACTGATACTCAATCCTCTGACTGCAATTTTGTCCTATCATCTGCCTGCCCTTCCTGACAATATGACTGCATACTATCTTTGCTTTTTTTTTAACCATCCATCCTCTCCTGAGTCCATTCACTCTGGACTCACTTTGATGTTGAGGGAAGGGAAGCTTCTTTTTTTGAAGAAGTAGGACATCTGTGATCCTGACTGGGGAACTAAGTGGGAGCTACACCTTGCCCAAGGGTCACCCACAGTCTAGCTGAGGGAAAGAGCACATTATAACTCCATTGGTAGAGATGTATCTCCACTCTACTACCTATATAATATATACGAGTTTAATATAGGTAATTCCAGTATGGTTGACAGCATGCTCAGAAGCAGTGGCTTCTATGAGGCCAACAAAAGGTGTTATTGTCTTTTTTAAATGTATTTTTATGATCTCAAGACCCTGCTGGACATTAAGAATTTAAAGTACCCCCTCAGTGATGCTCAGTAGTGGAAGCAACTGGACTTGGTGCAGATCGTGCTGCTACCTGCGTCAGAAACACAGAAACATAAAAAATAGGTGCAGGATTAGGCCATTCAGCCCTTCAAGCCTGCACCGCCATTCAGTATGATCATGGCTGATCATCCAACTCAGAACCCTGTACCTGCTTTCTCTCCATACCCCCTGATCCCTTTAGCCACAAGGGCCATATCTAACTTCCTCTTAAATATAGCCAATGAACCGGCCTCAACTGTTTCCTGTGGCAGAGAATTCCACAGATTCACCACTCTCTGTGTGAAGTTGTTTTTCTTCATCTCCATCCTAAAAGGCTTCCCCTTAATCCTTAAACTGTGACCCCTCGTTCTGGCAGAGGAGTCATTGCCTGAAAGCGGTGTGCAGACTAACCTCAAGGGATCATCTTAGTTGCTTTTCTTGTGATCGTAAGACCCTGTTGGACAGGTCTAATGTGGATTGCTACAAGTGGGTTTCATTGGTTTATTGGCCGATGATGGGATACTGTGTGGCCTCGGTTGTAGCAAGGATGAGGCTTCAAGATGCCGTATCACCTGCTTAGAGCTATCCAGGAGAGCCAGGCATGTCAGAGTTGGTGTTCGGCGAAATGGTCTTCAGTCTCTGTCCGCCAGAGAAAGCAGGATCTCCCAATGGCCACACATTTTAATTCCACGTCCCATTCCCATTCTGATATATCTATCCATGGCCTCCTCCACTGTCAAGATGAAGCCACATGCAGGTTGGAGGAACAACACCTTATATATCGGCTGGTTAGCCTCCAACCTGATGGCATGAACATTGACTTCTCTAATTTCCGTTAATGCCCCTCCTCCCCTTGTTACCAAATCCCTGATATATTTAGTTCTCCCTGCATTTTTATTTATTTATCTATCTATCTATCTATCTATCTATCTATCTGTCTATCTATCTATCTCTCTTTCTCTCTTTCTGCGCATCATTCTGCCTGTTCTCCATCTCCCTCTGGTGCTCCCCTCCCCCTTTCTTTCTCCTGAGGCCTCCCGTCCCATGATCCTTTCCCTTCTCCAGCACCATATCACTTTTGCCAATCACCTTTCTGGCTCTCAGCTTCAACCCACTCCCTCTGGTCTTCTCCTTTCATTTCACATTTCTCTCTCCGCCTCCTACTTTCAAATCTCTTACTATCTTTCCTTTCAGTTAGTCCTGATGAAGGGTCTCAGCGCAAAACGTCGACAGTGCTTCTCCTTATAGATGCCGCCTGGCCTGTTGCGTTCCACCAGCATTTTGTCTGTGTTGCTTGAATTTCCAGCATCTGCAGATTTTTTTGTGTTTGCACTTGAACTTGAACTTGTCTTTTCCAGATACTTGTAAATGTTCACACAAAAGGCATGGAAGACAGAACACTGCAGCATAGTGCAGGCTTTTCAACCCACAATGTTGCACCCATATTTTAACTTATTTTAAGATCAATCAAACTCTTCCCTTCTACATAGCCCTCAATGTATCTATCATCCATGTGTCTATCTAGGCACTTATTAAATATCTCTTATGTATCTTCCTTTGCCATCAGGTCATTCCATGTATTCACCATCCTCTGTAGAAAAACCTTCAGATTATAAGCATGTCTTCTCTAGAGAAGTCACAACACAATAATAGACGTTAAAAATGTCAGTTCTACTCTGAAGCCAGAATAGTCAGGATGAGATGTGGAAAGGAGCATACTTGTTCAGACAACCATAAGACATAGGAGCCAAATCAGGCTATTTGGCTCATAGAGTCTGCTTTGCCATTCCATCGTGGCTGATTTATTGTCCCTGTCAACCCCATTCTCCTGCCTTTTTCTTACAACCTTTGACATCATTAATAATTGAGATCCTATCAATCTCCTCTTTAAATATACCAAATGACTTGGCTTCTATAGACCTCTGTGGCAATGAATTCCACAGATACACTGCCTTCTAGCTAAAGAACTTCCATCTATCTCAAGAGGATGTGATTGTATTTTGAGTCTGTGCCTTCTGGACCTAGACTCCCCCACTATAGGAAACACCCTCTCTAAGTCCAATCAGTCTAGGCCTTTCAATATTTATTGGTTTCACAGAGGTTTTAAAAAACATACACAAAGGGATAGAATGCTATGAGCTCAAAATGTGCCTATAATAACAGTACCTTTCAATATATTCAAACGTGGATCTCCAGATAACACCAACTACATTCAGCATCTTAAAATACATATTATCTGTACAGTAACACCACTTTAATATTTTGCTCTGCCTGTGCACTCAGTACACTGATGACTGTGCGGAAAGGCATAGCTCAATTGCAATCTATAAATTTGCTGATGACACAACTATTTTTGGCATTATTTCAGAAAGTGACAAGATGGATCAGCCTGTTGAGTGGTGTCGCAAACACAATGTTGCTCTTAACCTCAGTACGACCTAAGAACTGCTTGTGGACTTCAGAAAGAGAAAGATGAGGGAACATACACCAGTCAGAGAGGGATCAGAGATGGAATGAGTAAGAAATTTCAAGTTCCTGGGTGTCAAAATCTCTGAGGGTCTGACCCGAGCCCAACATATTGATGCAATTACAAAGAAAGCACGAGAGCAAGTATATGAGGGATGACTGATAAGTTTGTGGCCTAAGGTAGAAGGAGTCAATTTTAGGAAACCTAGTTCATTTATTTTTCAACATAGTGTCCTCCTACACTTACACACTTAGTCCAGCGGTCGTGGAGCATATGGATCTTGGACCTCCAGGAAGTGTCCACAGCAGGGGTGATTGATAAGTTTGTGGCCTAAAGTAGAATGAGATTGTTATCCAGCTCTCATTACATGTACGTGCAGTTCAACTCTTTGAGTGAAAATACAGAAAGTTTGAAGTTAATAATTCCTTCTACAACAGGCCATGAACTTATCAATCACCCCCCCCCCCCCCCCTGTTGTGGACCACTTCTGGAGGTCCAAGACGCAAGACGTCGACTTCTACAAAGAAGGGACCGTATGCTCCACAACTGCTGGACTAAGTGTGTAAATGTAGGAAACATAAATGTGCTAGGTTTTCTAAAATTGACTCCTTCTGCCTTAGGCCACAAATGTATCAATCACCCGTTGTATTTCATGAGGAGTTTGAGGAGATTTGTTATATCACCAAAGACACTCTCAAATTTCTACAGATGTACCATGGAGAGCATTCTAAATCCAGGCATCACTCTTTGATATGAGAGGGGGAGGTGTGGAACTGCACAGGATCTAAATAAGATGCACAGAGTTGTAAACTCAGTCAGCTCCATCATGGGCACGAACCTCCCCAGCATCTAGGACATTTCCAGCAAGCAATATCTCAGAAAAGCTGCATTCATCATTAAGGACCCCTTCACACAGGATATGCCCTCTTCTCATTGCTAGCGTTAGGAAGGAGGTACAAAAGCCTGAAGTCACACACTCAATGATTCAGGAACAGCTTCTTCTCATCTTCCATCGGATCTCTGAAGGGAGGAAGAACCCATGAGCACTACTCAACACTTCACTTTACTCTTTGTGTATTAATTATTTAATTTACCTTTTTAAATAAGTAAATAAATGAATAAATACATACACTTCTTACTGGAGGTTACAATAATAATCATGGTTTATTATTATGTATTGCAAAGTACTGCTGCTGCATAACAACATTCACGGCATATTGAACCTGATTCTGATTCTGCTAAGGATATTAATAGCAAAGTAACAAAATCTTCTTAAAATAATCTCATCTCTTAACAACTCTTCAGGTTATTAAGGTATTCTTGTTATTTATGCTTAATGATATTAAGGAACCAGGTGTGATCTCTGGAAATATGGCATAGTTTTCCTTAAGCATAACATTCAGCACTGTCATGGGAACCAAAGACATATTAGATGAGGAAATAAAGTATTTTCTGAAAAATACTGTATATTTTGTGTGATATAGAAGGTACCATGGTGTTCTTTTGAAAAAACTTGGTAAGTACCATTTTCTCTCACCAAATGTTTATTTGTCAGCTTTTGAATGTAACAGTGATTTTTGGTTGATATGAAAGGCACCAGGGTACGATTGAAGAAGACCAGGAGAGTTATCTCTCAAGTCCTGGTCAATACAAATCTGATAGATTATACATTCAAAGTGCCATTACCGGCCGAGGGAGAATACTTTGTCGAAATTAGCTGTGGGCACTTGCAGAATACAACTGTGGCTGAAATTCAACAGGACTTCATTAGCTATAAATCCCAATGGAACAAATTGGGACAAGGAAAGCTTCTTGAAAAAACATGCGGCTTTCCTTTTTGAATCTGATTAGAAGATCTGCAAGGAAACATTGCATTGGAAATGGGACATTTATAAAAACTAAATTATCACTGGGAGCAAGGGTGTTCAAGCCATTTTGTGCTGTTACCTCGCAGTGGATTTTGGAATAATGCAGTTAGATATGAAGGACAAGCCATTTGAAACAACTGGCTAAATGAAGGGAATAGTTGTCTCATTGTGATAGAGCCTTAGAGACGTACAGCATGGAAACAGAGTCAAACAAGTTGCTGACTTGACCTGGTGCCACTTGCTTGTGTTTTGGCCCTTCTGAACCTCTTCATGCCCAAGCACTGATCTTTTAGACAATTGTACCCACCTCGCCACATCCTCTGGAGTTGTTCAGAGGTTGTAGATCCCAGCTCCAGATCAGAGACCATCACTATCAAGGAGGACAAGAGCTTTCAGTTAGAGTTGTGTTTAGGGTCACATTCCTGCTTAATTTGGTAGCAAAACTGTAGAGTTAGATTTTAATGGTGACTTTGACAACTGGTATCAATATGCTGCAAGCAGAAAAATCTGTGCAATTCTGGGAATGAAAGGGTTAACTCATGAGGAGTGTTTGATGGCTCCGGCTCTGTACTCACTGGAGTTCAGAAGAATAAGGGGGTTATCATTGAAACCTATCGAATATGTCTCTAGCAAAGGAGGTGTAAGGTGTTGCTTCTCTCCATGAGCCTGCTGGTCACTCTTGGGGAAGGTGTAGCATCTGCTTAGCTCCCTGATCAGGGTTGTATGAAGCTACGGGAGCAGTTTTCATGAGCAGCTGGTGTATATCACAAGTCCTGGTTATGGACGCACTAACACCAGCAGACAATCTGGCTGAGGTCACCCGTTTTATAAAGCCACTGCCTAGAAGAAGGCAATGGCAAACCACTTCTGTAGAAAAATTTGCCAAGAATAAAAATAGTCATGAAAAGGCCATGATTACCCATGTCATATGACATAGCACATAACAAATGAATGAGACAGAGTGGAGATGGAGAGCATGTTTCCTATAGTGGGGGAGTCTAGGACCAGCAGGCACAACCTCAGAATAGAAGGATGTTCCATTATAACAGAGAAGAGGAGGAATTTCTTCAGCCAGATGGTGGGGAATTTGTGGAATTCATTGCCATTGATGACTGTGAAGGTCAAGTTATTGGGAATATTTAAAGCAGATTTTAATAAGTTTTTGATTAGTAAGGATGTCAAGTAGGGTGAAGGCAGGAGAATGAGGTTGAAGGGGCTAATAAATCAGTCATGATAGAATGGTGGAATGGACTCGATGAGCTGAATAGCCTGATTCTGCTCTTATGTACAAGTAAATGATTGGCTGGAATGTTTGCTTAAAGATATAAAAGAGAGAATAGGCTTCTCCCCAAAGCAATTAACTTCCACAAGAAAGGTAGGAGAAGCAATATGATGGTCAGCATGGATACTCAACTGAGAATATGTCTCTTCTAATATTATTCCTGTTGAATGATCAATGGAGGGAAGTGACATTGATTGGTTGAACCAATGAAATGTTTTCTTATTATCAGGTGAAATAGATCTCATCTAGATTGGTCAAAAATTAATGGTCAAGTGTTTCTTCACTGGTCAGGAAAATGTTCCTTTATGGAGCGCAGCCTTATGATAAAATGATACAGGTCAGAATCAGAATCAAGTCAAGTCAAATTCAGGTTTATTATCCTTGACATATGTCATAACATTTGCTGTTTTGTGACAGCAGCACAATGTAATACATAAACATATAATAAATTACAAGAAATGTACATACATTAAAAAAGAGGTTTGCCAAAATAGAATAAAAATACTAAGGCAGTTTTCATGGACCATTCAGAAATCTGATGGTGGAATGAAAGAAGCTGTTTCTAAAATGTTGAGTGTGTGCCTTTGGGCTTCTGTACCTCCTCCATAATGTTAGTAATGAGAAGGGGTCCTTAATGGATGTCACCTTCTTGCGGCTCTGCCTGTTGAAGATGCCTTCGATGCTGGGGAGGCTAGTGCCCATGATGTATTTGTCTGACTCATGGTCCTAATAGCCTGTTCCTGTTCTGTATTGTTCTATGTTCTATGTTCTACATATGTTCAAAGTTCAATGTTTTTTTTCAGGTAGCATCTGTGGAGAGAGGAACATGTTAAGACCATCTGAACTTTGGAATTTTAGTACTGCAATTGACAGTCTCTTTTGGAATATGTTTTCTACTAAATTGATCAAATCTGGATAATTGGCATCGAGACAGAGACAAGATCTAACATCAGAACGTGCTGAAGAGAATGAATGATCTAATTTTCCTTCTCTTGTTCCTGGTCATTCGTCACCAATGCTTGATAAAATTCAAATAATTTTCAAAGTTTTAAAGTTCAAAGTAAATGTATTGATAATGTATAAGCATGTGACCATTTACTACCCTGAGATTCATTTTCTTGCAGCCATTCACAGTAAGTACAAATAAAAACAATAGAATCAATGAAAAACCACACCAAAAGATGAACAAACAATCAATGTTCAAAACACAACGAATAAAGCAAATACAGAAGAAAACAGAAATAATAATAGATAAGTAATAAATAATATTGAGGATGTTTTAAACCCTTCATTTCAGATTTGATGTTTGTGCAGATAAATCAAATTCCTGTTCCTATATCAAAGCAAGTGTCTACTACAAATTCTCAAACTCATGCACTTTAAAATATTTTAGAAGATAAATCATTAAAATTCAATTGGCATTTCAACCAGAAAAATTGCCCAAAATTATAAAGTTCATAATCTAGCTTCTTAGAGCAGTATTTCCTCTCTTCCTTTGACTATCCAACAAAATGCCCAAACTGCACCCAATTAAAAGCACTTTTTAATTGCTTAATTAAGATCAACACTCAGAAGAACAACATTAATATCTCTACACCATCATGCACTTATACCTAAATGTGTACTTGTGTATTCACATGGTGAATGCTGAAATTCTCCATAAAGTAAAATTGTGGAAGAAAATGAAAATTAAATCACTTAAATAAAAAAAAAAGCTGCTCAACAGTCCCATGGGCAATATTTGGAGCAAACTCAATTTACGTTACCGAGGCCCTTTATACCAAGAGAAGTTATGGGTGTTTTTTCAGAAATAAATTGGAATGTGGTTTTAAAAATATTGCTTATTTCAAGATTTTGCCATCAGATCAGCATATAACTTGATTAATGTCATTCAGTATTTTCCCAGCTGTATCTTTAAGATAGAATATGAAGTATTCATAAAGACATGACCTGTAATTTGGATTATTTTTGGGCATTTGTCTCAAGGGATACATGTTTGTTTTATCTTGGCAGTGAACGTTATTGAAAAACAAAAGTGTTGATTTATGCCGTGTTAAACTGAAAGCTGATTTATAATACATGGTGAGTCATCTTATTGCCTATTATACACAAGCATTATATGACTACAAATCACTTCATACAGATCTCAAGTGTCAGCCTTCTTCAAATCAGAACACTAAATTGTAAATTTTTGCAATCATAAACAGACTGTCAAGTAATCAGGCAAGACGTTGATCCATTGGGTATAAGAAAATAAACTTGCTATGTGTGCACCTATAATCTTGGAAAGATTTTTAACAGAAAAGAATACAGATTTGTATAGCACTACTCATAATCTCATGGTATTCATCTGCTCTTTCTAGCCAATGAAGTAAAGTTGAAATCTAGTTTCTTCATTAGTGTACCGGTGATGTTGTGGTGCAGTCATTAAACTACTGGCCTTCTAATGGAATAAGAATCCAGAGACCCTGGTTCAAATCCCACCAGGGCAGACGTGGAATTTAATTTCATTTATTAATCCATAACAAATTTCAAGATACAGGCATACACTCAGTAGCCACTTTATTGGGTTCCTGTACCTAATAAAATGGCCACTGAGGGTATGTTTGTGGTCTTCAGCTGCTATGGCTAATCTACTTCAAGGTTCAATGTGTTGTATAATACTGTGCAGAAGTCTTAGGCACATGTAAAAAATTCTGTTAAGTGGCGATGCTTTCAAAAATAATGAAATACAAAGTGTCTAAATATCAAAAAAGTTACCTTAAGGAGCAGTAAACAGGAAAAAAATAAACCAAATCAATATTTCATGTGACCACCCTTTGCCTTTAAAACTGCATCAATTCTCTAAGTACATTGTTGTGGAGTTTTGTAAGAAAATCGGCTGCTAGGTTGTTCCAAGCATCTTGGAGAACTTGCCAGAGTTCTTCTGCAGACTCCAGGTGTCTTGCTTGCTTCTGTCTCTCCAGGTAATCCCAGACAGCCTCAATGATTCCAGATCAGGACCTTGTGGAGGGCATAACATCTGCTGCAGAACTCCTTTTTCTGCTCTTTACTGAAGATAGTTCTTTATGACCTTGGGCATGTGTTTGGGTCATTGTCCAGCTGCAGAATTAAGTTGAGGCTGATCAGATGCTTCCTTAATAGCAAACAAGAGACAATCTTCAGATGCTGAAATTCTGAATAAAACACACAAAATGCCGGAGGAACTCAGAAGGCCAAGCAGCATTTACAGGAAAGAATACAGTCGATGTTTCAGTTCAAAACTTTGACTGTACTCTTTTCCATAGATGCTGGTCTGGCCTGCTGTGTTCCTCCATCATTGTGTGTGTGTTCCTCCTTAATGGTATCGTGTGATGGATTAGAATCTGCTTGCACTTCTCAACGTTGAGGATTTCACAAATTCTGACAAGATCACCAATTTAATTTACAGAAATGCAGCTCCAAATCCGCAGGGAACCACCACAGTGCTTTACTATTAGCTGCAGACACTCATCCATATGGGGCCCTCTGGGTCTTCTACGAACTAACTGCCTCCTGTTTGAGCCAAAAGTTTTTAAAATTTATTTGTCAGTCCAGAGCTCATGCTGCCATTGTTCAGCACCCTGGTCCTTGAGTTTTTGTGTATTAGTGAGTCCCTTGACTTTGTTTCCACAGAGCAATGGCTTTTTGGCTGCAAGTGGTGTGGATTAATGGGTCAAAATGCAAAGAAATTGGCTCATACAGAAGCAGTTAGTCTGCAGAAGAGCTGGAGATCACATTTTTTCCCATTCTGATGGTTGGTTTGAGCAACAACTGAACCTCTTGACCATGCCTGCATGATTTTATGCATTAATTTGCTGCCACATGATTGGCTGATCTTATTTGCATTAATGAACAGGTGTACTTAATAAATAGATAGGAAAACTTCATTGAGGATCAACACTTCATCATGGCGGAAAGGCTTGTGAGTTCTTGAGACCTTGAGAGCAATGCCATCTGGCGTTTAGCTCCTATTAGGGTCCAGTCATGGTTGTACGCTCAAGGGAGAAGTTCCATACAAAGAGTGATCCGGCCAAGACCTTGACAATGAAACTGA
Organism: Hypanus sabinus; assembly: GCF_030144855.1. Classification (NCBI taxonomy): domain Eukaryota; kingdom Metazoa; phylum Chordata; class Chondrichthyes; order Myliobatiformes; family Dasyatidae; genus Hypanus; species Hypanus sabinus. The sequence continues at coordinate 64,328,332 of NC_082720.1, read as the reverse complement.
TAGAAGGTGATGGCACATCCAAATGGCAATGAAGGTGGAGGAAGGCTGCAGCATTCAAGGATCCCCAGCCATTGGGGATTCCATGCCTTTAGACTCTGATCCCGATCTCTCAAGTGGTGGCCCACACATCAGCTTAAACAACGTTGTAAAAAGCCCTTGAATGTGAGACTAAGGGTTCATAGCATCTGTTCAGAGTAGTGATGATTGAAGTTATCCACTCCGGTTCAGGACCCTGATGGTTGTAGGGTAATAACTGTTTCTGAACCTGTTTGTGTGGGTACCTCCTGCCTGAAATGGTAGCACGCAGAGAACATCACCCAGATGGTGGAGGTATTTGATGATGGATGCTGCTTTATTGTGGTAGTGCCTCATGTAAATGTACTCAGAGGTGGGGAGAGCTTTGTCTCTGATGGATTGGATTGTATCCATCAGTTTCTGTAAGCTTTTCCATTACTAGACATTGGTGTTTTCACACCAGGCCATGATGCACCCAGTGAGTATACTCTCCAGTCTGCATCAAGATTTACTCACTCCAAATTTTATACTTCCCTCTAAAGTTCAGAATCAGAAACATGTTCATTCTTACCATTTTATGATGAGAAATGTGTTATTTTGTGGCAGCTGTACACTACAAAGATATAAAATTGCTGTAAGTTACAAAATAAAGAAAAAGTGCAAAACTAAACAAACACCAAAGTAGTAGTATTCATGGGTTCTTCTTCTTCTTCTTGGGACCCTGGTTCCCAGTGGAGCACAGGCTATTGATGACCTCCCATCTCCATCGTCCAATGTCAATGGTATAGTTGAAGTTCATCAATGTTGTGTAATCCTTTGTATCCATTGTACAGGGGACAGGCCTAGAAACATAGAAAGTCCACAGCACAATACAAGCCCTTCAGCCCCCAAAGCTATGCTGAACAGGTCCTTACCTTTGAAATTACCTAGGGTTACCCATAGCCCTCTATTTTTCTGAGCTCCATATACCTATCCAGGAGTCTTTTAAAAGACCCCATTGTATTCGCCTCCACACCATTGCCAGCAGCCCGTTCCATGCACTCACGACTCTCTGTGTAAAAGACTTACCCCTGACACCTCATCTGTACCTGCTTCAAAGCACCTTAAAAATGTGCCCTCTTGTGCTAATCACTTTAGCCCTGGGAAAAAGCCTCTGACTATCCACATGATCAATGCTTCTCATCTACACCTCTCATATACACCTCTATCAGGGTCACATCTCATCCTCCATCTCTCCAGGGAAAAAAGGCCGAGTTCACTCAACCTATTCTCATAAGGCATGCTCCCCAATCCAAGCAACATCCTTGTAACCAGAGCTCTGTTGACCAGGTTTACCTTTTCCCACCTCCCACGACAGGAATGTAGGTTTAGACTTTGAGAGGCCAACAGCTCATGGACTGTTCAAAATTCTGATGATGGAGGGGAAGAAGACCCACAGTGGACAACTGCTCCCTGTTTTTTTTTTGATAAATTCCTCTGGTTCTATAGATTTGCAGTGCCAGTCTGGGCTCAGTATTCAACAAGATCATGATAATATGTTCAGAGCTCAAATCACAGACCAGACTGGTGAGTACACAGTCCAGGCTGGCAATTCAGTGCAATACAGACTGTGATGCTGTTGTTCTGATATGATGGATAACGACCCTATCCTTGTCACAGTTTTTTAATTTTTTTACATTTTTAGACATATAGCACAACAACAGCCCTTCCAGCCCAACGAGCTTGCACCACACAATTATGCCCATGCAAACAATTAACCTACTAACCCACATGTCTTTGGAACGTGCAAGGCAACCTGAGTGACCGAAGGAGACCAGGAGGACCTATATGGTCACAAGCAGGATGTATGAACTCCTTACAGACAGGGGTGGAATTGAATCCAGGTCACTCACACTGTGATAGCATTATGCTAACTGTTATGTCTCCTGTGCTGTCCCCTGAGAATGGTCCTGCCTGGTTTTGAACCAGGGACCTTTCGCATGTTAGCAAATACAATAACCACTACACTGTAGAAACATTATTCTATTGGATGTAAACAATCCACCCACACTATTTGAACAGAAGTAAAGACAAGTGCATTGATCAATATTAATTTATTTACTGATAAGCACAAAGTAGGCCCATCTACTCTCTTCGAGTCATGGCTTCCAAGAAACCCCTGACAAAAATAACTAAACTTAATTTAATCATGAGACAACTTACAATGACTGTCCCCAGAATCAATATCATTACATTACAACACGATAAAGCTAGAACTTGAGGGTGTGAATTGGGATGATCTTTTTGCAGGGAAATATGCTATGGATGTGTGGTCAATGATTAAGGATATCTTGTAGGATGTTAGGGATAAATTTGTCCCAGTGAGGAAGATGAAGAATGGTAGGGTGAAGGAATCATGGGTGACAAGTGAGGTGGAAAATCTAGTCAGGTGGAAGAAGGCAGCATACATGAGGTTTAGGAAGCAAGGATCAGATGAGTCTATTGAGGAATATAGGGTAGCAAGGAAGGAGCTTAAGAAGGGGCTGAGAAGAGCAAGAAGGGGGCACAAGAAGGCCTTGGCGAGTAGGGTAAGGGAAAACCCCAAGATATTCTTCAATTATGAGAAGAACAAAAGGATGACAGGAGTGAAGGTAGGACCAATTAGAGATAAAGGTAGGAAGATGTTCCTGGAGGCTGTGGAAGTGAGCGAGGTCCTCAATGAATACTTCTCTTCAGTATTCATCAATGAGAGGGAACTTGATGACGGTGAGGACAATATGAATGAGGTTGATGTTCTGGAGCATGTCGATATTAAGGGAAAGGAGGTGTTGGAGTTGTTAAAATACATTAGGACGGATAAGTCCCTGGGGCCTAATGTAATATTCCCCAGGCTGCTCCACGAGGTGAGGGAAGAGATTGCTGAGCCTCTGGCTAGGATCTTTATGTCCTCATTGTCCACGGGAATGGTACCGGAGGATTGGAGGGAGACGAACATTGTCCCCTTGTTCAAAAAAGGTAGTAGGGATAGTCTGGGTAATTATAGACCAGAGAGCCTTACATCTGTGGTGGGAAAGCTGTTGGAAAAGATTCTTAGAGATAGGATCTATGGGCATTTAGAGAATCATGGTCTGATCAGGTACAGTCAACATGGCTTTGTGAAGGGCAGATCGTGTCTAACAAGCCTGATAGAGTTCTTTGAGGAGGTGACCAGGCATATAGATGAGGGTAGTGTAGTGGATGTGATCTACATGGATTTTAGTAAGGCATTTGACAAGGTTCCACATGGTAGGCTTATTTAGAAAGTCAGAAGGCATGGGATCCAGGGAAGTTGGCCAGGTGGATTCAGAATTAGATTGCCTGCAGAAGGCAGAGGGTTGTGGTGGAGGGAGTACATTCAGATTGGAGGGTTGTGACTAGTGGTGGCCCACAAGGATCTGTTCTGGGACCTCTACTTTTCGTGACTTTTATTAACGACTTCGATGTGGGGGTAGAAGGGTGGGTTAGCAAGTTAGCAGATGACACAAAGGTTGGTGGTGTTGTAGATAGTGTAGAGGATTGTCAAAGATTGCAGAGAGACATTGATAGGATGCAGAAGTGGGCTGAGAAGTGGCAGACGAAGTTCAAACCAGAGAAGTGTGAGGTGGTACACTTTGGAAGGACAAACTCCAAGGCAGAGTACAAAGTAAATAGCAGGATATTTGGTTGTGTGGATGAGCAGAGGGATATGGGGGTACATGTCCACAGATCCCTGAAAGTTGCCTCACAGGTAGATACGGTAGTTAAGAAAGCTTATGGGATGTTAGCTTTCATAAGGCGAGGGATAGAGTTTAAGAGTCGCGATGTAATGATGCAGCTCTATAAAACTCTAGTTAGGCCACACTTGGAATACTGTGTCCAGTTCTGGTCGCCTCACTATATGAAGGATGTGGAAGCATTGGAAAGGGTACAGAGGAGATTTACCAGGTTGCTGCCTGGTTTAGAGAGTATGCATTATGATCAGAGATTAAGGGAGAGAGGACTGTACTCTTTGGAGAGAAGGCGGATGAGAGGAGACATGATAAAGGTATACAAGATATTAAGGGGAATAGACAGAGTGGACAGCCAGCGCCTCTTCCCCAGGGCACCACTGCTCAGTACAAGAGGACATGGCTTTAAGGTAAGGGGAGGGAAGTTCAAGGGGGATATTAGAGGAAGGTTTTTTACTCAGAGAGTGGTTTGTGTGTGGAAATCACTGCCTGAGTCAGTGGTATATGGAGGAATTTAAGGTGGGGGGTTATATGGGAGGCAAGGTTTGAGGGTCAGCATAACATTGTGGGCCAAAGGGCCTGTAATGAGCTGTGCTGTTCTATGTTCTATGTTTTATAACAGATTAATGTCACATTGCCATTAGTAGGATCTTACTGTTCATCCTTTATTGTCACACATTGAACATTGCATTTGTGACTGCAGTGTACTTTATTAGCTCCAAAGCGCACGTAATGTTTTGAAGTTATTGCAAATGCAGGTTCTCTCTCACTTTGTCTACCGAATGACAGGATTCGATATTAATATCTATCACCTGAAAATTTGGGAAGTTGCTTTGCATTTTTGCCTTGGGAATAAACGTTTTGAATATCAGCCCACAAAAACTTCAACAGATTGACACAGCCCTCTTATTTTAACAGATGTATGAACCAATTTAAAATACAATGAAATAAAATGAGTAAAATCTCCATTAAAATACCGCAAAAATGTTACACTCGTTATATTCAGGTATATTCATTTCTCTAGGCTGTTTTGAGGCCTTTCAACTCAACCTGCACTAAACACCCCTAGCTGTTATTATGAACAGACTCTGACATGTGGATATCATGAGCGAGCAAAGAATTTCATGGCCAAACTCGCACATAAAAAGAATACATCTGCAATGTCTGTTGTAATTTGATGCCAACTTGACTCTTGATTTCTGTCTGGAGGCAACTATCAACAAAGTGATGTTTGATTACCCATTATCAAAGCCAGTTCTGTAAAGATATTGAAGAAGAAATTGCCTACAATGTGCACAGTATCTTTTACATATTGCCAACTCCTAGACAACCAGTGTATTGTTTGGATGAAATAACATCCATGACAGGAGTTCCCAACCTTTTTTATGCCTTACAATTAACTGATGGGTCCATGGACCCAAGTTTGGGAGCTCTTGATCTATGGGGAGGAATAGTCAGTGCCCAAAACACTGACTATTCATTCCTTTTGACAGATGCTGACAATCTGCTGAGTTCTTGCAGTATTTTGTTTATGTTGCTCTGGATTTCCAGCATCTGCAGAATCTCTTGGTTTTTAATAAGTATGTAAGATATTTTTCAGCCTGATATGGAAGCACCAATGTGCAGGATTGTGAGGTGCTGCAGAGGGTTGCATACTCGACAAACTCTATCAAGGGCACAACCCTCTGTGTCACTGAGGATATCTTCAGGAGCTGATGCTTGTGCAACAGCTCAAGGACTCTCACCATTTGAGACATGACTTGTTCTCACTACTACAGTCAGGGAGAAGACAGGGGAGCTTGAAGATCCACAATGAATGATTTGGGAACAGTTTCTTCCCCTCCGCTATCAGATCTCTCAGTGTTCATTCTACCCATGAACAATATAGGTTTACTCTGTTTTTACACTGCTTATTTATTCTATAATTTATAGTATATTTAATTCATTCTACTGCTGCCACAAAACAAAACATCAGGTAAGTCACTAATGATAGTTTCTTTTTATAATGGAGAATAGGATCCAGTATTGTTTCATCTGATCCAGCTCAATCTATTGAGTTAGGATTGAATCTGGATCAATGAATAAGCTAAATCTCTTACAGTCAGTTTAATCTTTGTCCCTTAATTTTGAGTGGAGATAAAAAGCTTAAAGTCAGAAATAAGTAAAATTGAAGAATCACTGAACTTTTTCATCAAAATATGTCAAAATAAACTATTCATAATAAAAGTATGTATAAAATAAATTGTGCAATATCTTTTCATTTTTACATTCATAGTCAATGTTTTCAGTACTGTTGTATTACATTCCTACACATCCATAGCATATGTGCTGCTCATGTGAACTCCTAGGATGGTATACTACTGCAGTAATTGAGAGGTTTCCTCAAACTACCTGGTTCCTCTGTCTCCAGTAGCAGAATATGCTTACACTGTGGTCCTTCTGCACCAAGCCTTTGTGTTAGCTGCACTAAACCTCAATAGAGTCCTTTGCACATACCCTTGAAGACTGGGATGTGCCAGTCAACAGCATTCCTCCATGGACATGTCGACATGCTGGCAGACCAACAACGTATGGGCAGACCAATGGAGATCTTTCACTGATCTGGTGATGTGTTGACAGCACTTGATGTCTCCGCGTGTGTCCCTAGATCAGAGAGTCCTCATTACTGCAGCAGATTTAGCCCATTGCAACTTTGCTTGATTTATTTTTCTATAGCCTTGCAACTATTCCTTCTAGTGTTGGTCCAATTCCCTTGGAAGATGCATGAATGATCCTGTTCCCATGATCCTTACATATCTGGAGTTATGCATCATGGGAACAGATCCAGATCACAACTACTCTTTGCCTAAAATAGTTTTGCCCTTACATCTTTTGCCCAGAATTTAAATCTGCATAGCTTGGTCCTTCAAACATATTCAAGTCGAAACAGCTTTTCCTATTTAACATATCTGGACTATCAAAATCCTACATATACCTCTATCAAACCACCTCTCAACATTATTTTTCCCAGGTCAATAATCCTAGCTCCTCCACTTCCACCATTCTCATCTCTGAAACAAATGCAACTAGGCTGCGAGGGAGCAATGGTATCAATGGAGATAAAGTCATCAGGAAGTACAAAAGAGATGACATTCCACATTTACCTTCATAATATATTGAACTATCAGAGTGGATTGCAAGCTTAACTCTTGAACTGGAATTTAGAGTACCACCAGTAAGCCAAACTGACAAAAGGAGTTAGAAAGACTTAAAAGTTATTTGAATCTCTGCTAATAAAAGTCAAATTTGTTTTGGAAGTGACTGCCTTAGATAGATCACTGTGCATTATTAGGCTCTGAGTGAATGGAGATTTACTAAGCCTGTCAAATAACTCCGATCTGTATTGGGACCAGGTGCAGTGCAGGCAGATATGTTTGCAGGCTCATCTGTGATAAGATCTGACTTTGGCTTGTCAAACAAGTCCATGTTTTATTGTGATTGAGATGAGATTTGAGTGCATGCTACATGTGACTGTGTTGTCAGCATGTGTGCTAATGAGTTTTGATTGACCTAGGCATCCATGTTAAGGGGATTAGAATTAATATGGCTTGGCTGTTTATGAATAGCTGTAGTAAGGAATGAATGCTTCAACTGTTGACACTTGCTGAGGAAAGTAAAATGAAGGACAGGCACCTAAATAGGAACATTCATCAATATACAAAGAGTTGAAGTATGAGTTCATTACAAGTTTTCTGGAGGGAATATTCTACTAATAATCAACTTTCACTGGCTTCTGAATATAGACTGAATAACTTTACCCCAGCTCTGCTAACTCTGCTTTTTCCGCCTAATTTAAATCAATTTAAATTGATCCCTGCATGGCTCCAGTGAAACCATCACTCAGGCATGCCTGACTGTCAGTCCTCTCGGTGCAGCAAAGGACTAGTAAAAAACCATGATCTCATTTGCAAACAGAATCCAATTAAAACAAAAGCAGGTTGGGGGAAGAAATCGGACCTGGAAGTACGATGGATCCGTGTACATGAACCTTCTTCATGTTGGTTTTGTTCCAAAGAGTTAAACCTGCCAGAAATGACACTTTGTACGGGCTATCTCACGGTCCCTTCAATGAATCTCAGAGCGCCTCCAACAAAATACAGAACACATGCAATGCAACAATTTTTACCATGGGACCGTTATTTGCCACTGGTTCTGTATAACCTGCAAGAGTAATTCCATCTTAGTTCCATAATTTGTGCATCATTTAAACCAGCGTGGATAATTTCACTCACCTCAACTTTGAACTGAGTCCATAACCTATGGATCCACTTTCAGGGACTCTACAACTCCAATATTATATTCTGATCTCATTATCTATTTATCTATCTATATCTCCAGCTGTTTGTCTATTTATTTAATTGTTTGTTTTTGGTTGTGTATTTGCATGATTTGTCCTCTTTTGCACATTGCTTGATTGTCAGTTTTTGTGTGTAGTTTTTCATTGATTCATTGTTCATTTTTGTTCTACTGTGAATGCTCACAATAAAATGAACCTTGAGGTAGTATCCTGTAAATTTCTAAAGATGTATCATGGAGAGCATTCTACCTAGTTGCAACACCATTTGGTATGAAGGGCCACTACATAGGATTGGAAAAAGCTACAGAATGTTTTAACCCAGCTCCATCAGAGTACTAGCCTCCCCAGTACTCAGGACACCTTCAAAAGGTGATGCCTCAAAAAGGTAGTATCCATCATTAAGGATGTTGATCATTCAGAATATGCCCTCTTCTCATTGCTACCATCAAGGAGGAGGTACAACAGCCTGATGACACACATTCAACATTTTAGGTATAGCTTCTTCCCCTCCATCAGATTTCTGAATAGACAATGAACCCATGAAAAATATCTCGGTGTTTTCTTTTCCTTTCTTTTGCACTTATTAAATTTAAATTTTGTACAGTACTGTGCAAAGGTCTTAAGCACACATGTGCGCGCACACACACACACACACACACACACACACACACCCCCAGGGTGCAAAACACTTCTGTGCCTAAGTCCATTTGTCAATGTGGAGGAGAGCAAGCTTCTAAATGTGATGGAAGCTAGAATGATAGGAATGAGGGAGTGCTGTGAGAGGTGTGTGAGATTGATAGCAGAGAATAAGCACCGGGGCAGGGGTTAGGGTGGGTGCAGATTCAGATTCAGATTCAGTTTATTGTCATTTAGAAACCACAAATGCAATGCAGTTAAAAAATGAGACAAAGCTCCCCAGAATGATATCACAAAAGCATGTGACAAAACAGACTACACCAGAAAATCCATGTAATGTTTGGCAATCCCCAATCCAGAGAGGCTGCTGCGTATTAATATCGCGCTACTGTCTAGTGTGTGCCCTGGAAAGGAGCTCCAAATCCACCAGACAAAACAAGACCAAATACTAAAGCTACAAGACCTGCACAAAACCACATAATTACAACATATATTTACAACAGTGTAAACAATAGCATAATTGATAAAAACAAATGAAAAAATTAGATGCACCCAGTTCTGAGAAAACAGGCACAGTCATTTGTGCCAATTCTGTTTGAATGCATTCCCAGAGCATTTTGACAAGCATAATATGGGTTTAGTTGAACATGGGCAAATGAGCACCACAGATGACATGAGCAACTTGGGCCAAAAGTTTCTATGTTGTATAACTCTATGACATTTAACCCCTTCCCTTTGACCTTCCATCCCTCAGAGCCATCTTGTCAACCAGCCTAACCACAATTCTACTCAATCAATTTATCTATAATTGTATTCAGTTCATGAGCATAACCAAATATATTCAAAGAAAATTAAACTGTTTTTCTTAAAAGTAGAAACACAAGGGATTCTGTAGATGCTGAAAATCCAGACCAACAAACTCTAAATGCTGGAGGAACTCAAAAGGTCAAGCAGCATCTATGGACGAGGAACAAAGAGTCGACATTTCATGTAAAGACCCTTCAGCAGGATTTTAACTTACTGCTAAAATGTTTTTTTAATATTACTTGTAGCAATATGTAGAGATTAATCTTTAATACATGAGCTCTCCAGGTCAATTCTAGGTTGGCATCATTAGTGCTTTGTTAATACAGCTGGTAATCACATGTAATATTTCTGTTTTAGAAGGCAGAAACAGATAAGCCAGGTAACCATAGTTTTGCAGTGAGGTTGGATAAGCTTCTACATGTCATAATTCGATAAAATCAACACTGACTTAGAAAGACCCAGTTAATTAGGAACAGCCAGAACATATTTGTGAATAGCATGGCATATCTAATATGTTCAATAGAGTACCTTGAGGAAACAACAGAGTTCATTAATAAAATGAATGTTTTTTTTTGATGAAATTGAAGTGCATAATACAAAAAGAAAATTAACTTCATGGATAGGAAGCTAGCCAATGACAGGAACACAGAGTGCAAAATTATATTTATTGGACAGAAGAGAACTGATGTGGAATGAGTTGTTCTTGACAGAGTGAAGTGTGCAGGGTGAGTTAGGTATGATTTGGGCCCACTTTAAACATCTGCAGAGTAGATAATCTCTTAATTAGGGTATTATAAATCTATTCACTTTCACTTCATTCCTTTACTTAACTTTTGAAAATTTATTTGCATGATGCATGTAACAACCATAATTTTACATTGCCTTAGCTATAGGAAGGTAAGAATGTGACCTCTTTCAGAAGTTACAAAAGCATTTTAATACCTCAAACGTTGTTTCTTACTGGTCTAATGAAACATTAAAACAGCAACATTATCATAAACTGGCAGCCATTTTGTCACTGGATATTGCCATCGTCTTGTCCTGACAGGTACAAGGCTCATGCTTAGTCCAGCTGGAGTCACATTCTAAACATACGGTCCTTACCATTCAGGACAGAGAGCGGAATTCCTTCTGACAGTGGGTGGTGTGCTTTTGAAAATCTCCACCCAAAGGAAGAGGAGACTCTATCGTCGCTGCATTTGAGGCAGGGAGATACTAAGGTAATTGGGAGATTTAGCATGCATGCAATAAAGCTATACTGAGCTTGAAGAATAGTCAAATGTTTCAATGGTCACAGCACAGGAGAACATTCTGCTGATCATTATGGCATAGTATTTAGGGGCCAGAACGCAATGCAACTCTCATGAGCTATCTCCTGAACATTCTTTGGTTATGTTGGTTGTGAACTCATATATCACATTTTGATGTATATATGATATCTGGATCTGAAGGTGCATTGATTGTATGGTATGATGTACTGGAGGATTTATGACATTAATAAAATGACAGCTCTTGATCAATCTCAGTCCTTTTTATAAAACATCTTTCAAATCTAAAACTCTCTGAACTCCAGGATCAAAGTGTTATTATACTGGGCTCATTTTAACCATTTTCATTTGCCTCACATCCATCATACAGGTATGCCATGGATCTGGGCTTAGAGGGTTAAATTTAAGGCCAGAATGTAACATTTTCAGGATTCCTGCTACCGAACACACTATTATCTGGGATGTACCTGATTCTGAACCGTTTTTTTTAGCAATAGGCTTTCCTGCATTGTTGCAGTAACTCAGAGTATCAATTCAATCCCCGTCAGTCGACAATGTCTACTATCTGTCACCAGGCAGCATTCCTTTTCTGCAGCCTGAAATATTTAATTTAAAATTGATGAGCAGTCTCTAATTATACAGATTGAACTCTTGTAACATCCCCGAGAAGTGAAGGCAGTTTTCGGAGAAGGTTTGAGAAAATAATTTTGAAGCAATGGTTTCCGCAGAATTTCCAGACCTCGTAATGCCATCCCTCCCTTTAACTGGAAGGTTATTGTTGTCACTTTTACTTTGTGCATCAGGAGAACAAAGGGAAGTGAAACATATTACAGCTACAAGGACAACATTTCACCCCTCATCAATCATATCCTCCAACTGACTAATTTCCCGTTTCTTTTTATAATTGAGATGGACGCAGTTCATGGGAAGGATGATATTAATTAGCAATTCATTATTTTTAACTGCCTGCTGGCAGGTAGCAGTGGGAGTGACTGCCAGTCATCACTTGAATGGGCAGCAATGAGGCACCCTGAACACACCATTCTCTCTATCCATTCCAAGCAGCTATTTATGTCTCTGTTGGAGCCCAAGACTAATTGGCTCTGGGCTAAAGGTCTGTCATGTTTGAAAAGGCTAATTATTTCAGTACAATTAAATAGAGTTAATATTTCACTCTCAACAAAATACCCATGCCCTTCAAAGTGCTTCTAAGCTTGCTTTCCCTGAACTCCCCTCAAACATCTCAGATAAAGGAAGAATGGATCCAAATAAACACAGGCAATTATCAGCAAGTGGGGTTAAAAAGTTTCAGGATTCAGCAATAATTCCTCATTTTCTTTTACTAAAGAAGACAAAGAGAAGTCCCTTTAGAGAAATAACCCTGAGAAGAGTAAGATTTGAGCTGAATCTTGACATGCTGTGAATACCAGACAGGTTGCAGATAATAGAGTCACAAGAGACTGCCGATTCTGGAATCTGGAACAAATGACAAACTGCTGGAGAAACTCAGTGGGTCAGGGTGCATCTGTTCAGGGAAATAGGCTGTCAATGTTACGGGTTAGGATACTTCAATACAAATACAACCATCGCCACTTTTTCTTCCCTCTCCCGACCCCATCTGCTAATCACCCACCTCAGCTGGATCCACCTATTGCTTGCCAGCTCTTGTTGCACCCCATTCCCTCACCTCTATCCAGAGGCTTTTATCTCTCTTCTCTTTCAGTCCAGATAAAGGGCTGAACCCAAAATGTCAGTCCACTTCCCTCCACAGTTGCCAACTGAACAGCTAGGTTCCCCTGGGATGCAGATAAGGATTTTTGTGTATTGAGACACAGCACAAAATAGGCCCTTCCGGCCTTTAGATTAACACGACCATGCAATCCAAGATTTAATCCTAGCCTAATCACAGGGCAATTTACAATGAGCAATTAACCTGCCAACCAGAAGGTCTTTGGTCTGTGGAGGAAACTGGAGCACCCAGAGGAAACCTAGGTGGCCACAAGGAGAATGTACAAGCTCCTTACAGGCAGCAGTGGGGAAATGAACCTGGGTAATTGGTAATCTAAAGCATTGTACTATCCATTCATACTACCGAGCCACTCCATTGATGATGGATTGTCCCTTATAAGACCATAAGACAGAAGACATAGGAACAGTATTCGACCCATCATGTCTGCTCTGCCATTCCGTCATGGCTGATTTATTCTCCCTCTCAGTCTCATTCTCCTGTCTTCTTCATATAACCTTTGATGCCTTTCCTTATATTGAAAGGCCTAGAAAGAGTAGATGTGGAGAGAATGTTTCCTAAAGTGGGTGAGTTTAGTACAAGCCTCAGAATAGAAGGACATCCCTTTAGAACAGAGATGAGGAGGAATTTACTGAATCAGAGTTTGTTGAATTCATTGGCACGGATGGGAGGCCAAGACATTAGCTATATTTAAAGTGGAGGTTGATATTTAGAACATAAGAACATAATAAATAGTAGGAGCCCATCAAGCCTGCTCTACCAGTCAATAAGATCATGGCTGATCTGGCCATGGATTGATCTCCATCTACCTGCCTTTTCCCCCATAACCCTTAATTCTCTACTATACAAAAATCTATCCAACCTTGTCTTAAATATATTTATTGAAGTAACCTCCATTGCTTCATTGGACAGAAAATTCCACAGATTCAGCCCTCTTTGGGAAAAGCAGTTCCTCCCCATCTCCGTCCTAAATCTACTTCCCAAATCTTGAGGTTATGCCCCCTAGTTCTAGTCTCACCTACCAGTGGAAACAACTTTCCTATCTCAATCTTATCTATCCCTTTCATAATTTTATATGTTTCTATAAGATTTTCTCTCATTCATCTGAATTCCAGTGAGTACAGACCCAGGTGACTGGATCTCTCCTCATAGTCTAACACCTCATTTCTGTAATCAACTTTGTAAACCTCCTCTCCACCACCTCCAAAGACAGTATATCCTTTCTCAAGTAAGGAGACCAGAACTGCACACAGTACTCCAGGTGCAGCCTCACCAGTACCCTGTACAATTGCAGCATAACCTCCTTGCTCTTAACTTCAATCCCTCTAGCAATGAAAGCCAGCATCCAATTTGACTTCTTGATAGCCTGCTACACCTACAAACCAACCTTTTGTGATTCATGCACAATCACTCCCAACTCCCTCTGCACAGCAGCATGTTGCAGTCTTTTACCATTTAAATAATAATCTGCTCTTTTATTTTTCCTTCCAAAGTGGATGACCTTGCATTTACTGACATTGTACTCCATCTGCCAGATCCATTCCTACTCACATAACCTATCTATATTTCTCTGCAGATTCTTCGTATCTTCTGCACAATTTGCTTTTCCACTCAGTTTAATATTATCAGCTGTGATGGAATTGCAGTGCAGGTTCGATGGGTTGAATGGCCTAATTCTATTCCTATACGTTATGGTCATCTGGTCTTATGGTATAATCAACCTATGCTTTAAATACACCCAATAACTTGGTCTCCACAGCCAATGAATTTGGCAATGAATTCCACAGATTAACCACTCTCTTTGGTTAATGAAATTTCTCCTCATCATTGTCCTAAAGGGCCATCCTTAGAGGCTGTGCTTTTTGCTCCTAGACTTCCTCATTATATGAAATATCCTTTCCGCATCCACTCTATCTAGGCCTTTCAGTATTTGATAGGTTTCAATGAGATCCCCCCCCCCCCCCAATTCTTCTAAGCTCCAGTAAGTACAGGCTCAGTGCCTCTGCTTGCATGACAAGAGGAGAGATAGAAATCTATCGACTCCCCAAGCTCACCTTGGAATCCTCTACCAGGAGACATTCTCTATAACACATTTCTGTTTGCTGAGTCTCCATAGGCCATCCTTGGTTACTCAATTTTAATGATTTCCTTCACACTGGTATATCAAAGGAGTAACATTAACTTTAAGAAGTGATAACAATCTGATTATTGTACACAGCATCAGTATCCGACAAAATTACAGAAGTTAAGATTGAAAGGAAACCCCATTGCTGGTTAATTTCTCTATAAATGTAGTTCTCTGCAGGTTGTATTGCTCATAGTGCAATAATATTGGAGAAATTGCAGGTTCATTGTTACCATGACCACTTATTTAATGTGGTTTTATGATAAAGTAGTGTACTGGGGATGATCCATATCTCCTGTGGTGCATAAAGTGTATTGAGAAAATTGCTTGCAACAGATTATTTCAGTTGAGTGAAGGATGAGTTTCCCCTGAACCTGCTGAACCTTTAGAATACCATAGAGGATCATCCTATCTCAGAATCAGAATTAGGTTTAATATCACTGGCGTATGGCAGTGCATATGGTTCATCATACGTTCTGAAATCTGATGGTGGTGGAGAAGAAGCTGTCTCTAAAACACTAAGTATTTGTCTTCAGGATCCTGTACCTCTCCTTTGATGGTTGCAATGAGAAGAGAGTATGCCCTGGGTGATGAGGATCCTTCATGATGAATGTTGCCTTTCCGAGGCATTGCCTTTGGAAAATGTCCTCTATCTTTTGGAGGCTAGTGCTCATGTTGGTATGGTAATTGCTCTACCTGTTTTCAGAGGAAATGGTAGAGAATGGTGGGCATAATTTAGAACATCATGGAAAAAAATCCCTCCTCCCCCATGTACTCTGTCTCTCTGTCTACACTTCTTGCAGCCTTGGTAAATTAGACAGTATAATCAAATATCTAACCCACTCCGGACATTATCTCTTCTCTTCCCTTCCGTTGAGTAGAAGATAGATAAGCCTGAAAGCACCTATCACCAAATTCAAATATCTCCAAATTAGCTCTCTCTCCAAAGCTTTCAACAAAGGCTTAGGATGATGGGGCCACTGTATCCAGAGCAGAGAAGAAAAAAATGAAAAATGGGATGGTGATCAGAAGTTTGAGAATCTGATGTTCATGCTGCCAGATTGGTATCTACACAGGTGGAATATGAGACGTTCCTTTAATTTTCATTGGGTCAGGATTTGACAGTGGAGAAGGTCACAGAAAGAGTGAAGGAATGGGAAGCGTGATTGAAAGGGGACTATGGAGCCATGAGGGAGGAACTAGCCAAAGTTGACTGGAAGGATACCCACAGTGGAACAACAATGGCAGGTATTTCTGAGAATAATACAGAATGTGCAGGATCAGTTCATTCCAAAGAGGAAGAAAGATTCTAAGGGGAGGAGGAGGCGACCGTGGCTGACAAGGGAAGTCAAGGACAGTATAAAAAGAGAAGAAGTATAACATAGCAAAGATGAGCAAGAAGCCAGAGGATTGGGAAACTTTTAAAGAGCAACAGGAGATAACTAAAATGGCAATACTGGGAGAAAAGATGAGGTACAAAGGTAAGTTAGTCAAGAATATAAAGGAGGATAGTAAAAGCTTCTTTAGGTATGTGAAGAGGAAAAAATTAGTTAAGACCAAAGTTGGGACCTTGAAGACAGAAATGGGTGAATTTATGATGGGGAACAAGGAAATGGGAGACGAGTTGAACAGTTACTTTGGATCTGTCTTCACTAGGGAAGACACAGACATTCTCCCAGATGTAATAGTGGCCAGAGGACCTAGTGTAATGGTGGAACTGAAGGAAATTCACATTGGGCAGAAAATGGTGTTGGGTAGACTGATGGGATTGAAGACTGATAAATTCCCAGGGCCTGATGGTCTGCATCCCAGGGTACTTAAGGAGGTGGCTCTAGAAATCGTGGATGCATTGGTAATCATTTTCCAATGTTCTATAGATTCAGGATCAGTTCCTGATGATTGGAGGGTAGCTAATGTTATCCCACTTTTAAAGAAACGATGGAGAGAGAAAACAGGGAATTATAGACCAGTTAGCCTGACATCAGTGGTGGAGAAGATGCTGGAGTCAATTATAAAACATGAAATAATGGCATTTTTGGATAGCTGTAACAGAATCGGTCTGAGTCAGCATGGATTTATGAATGAGAAATCATGCTTGACTAATCTTCTGGAATTTTTTGAGGATGTAACTGTGAAAATGGACAAGGGAGAGCCAGTGGATGTAGTGTACCTGGACTTTCAGAAAGTCTTTGATAAGGTCCCATATAGGAGATTACTGGACAAAATTAGAGCACATGATATTGGGGATAGGGTACTAACATGGATAGAAAATTGGTTGGCAGACAGGAAACAAAGAGTAGGGATTAACAGGTCTTTTTCAGAATGGCAGGTAATGACTAGTGGGGTACTGCAAGGCCCAGTGCTGGGACAACAGCTATTTGCAACATTAATGATTTAGATGAAGGGATTAAAAATAACATTAGCAAAATTGCAGATGACACAAAAGTGGGTGGCAGTGTGAAATATGAGGAGGATGTTAGGAGAATGCAGGGAGACTCGGACAGGTTGGGTGAGTGGGCAGATGCAGTTTAATGTGGATAAATGTGAGGTTATCCACTTCGGTGGCAAAAACAGGAAGGCAGATTACTACCTGAATGGTATCAAATTAGGAAAAGAGGAAGTATGACGAGATCTAGATGTCCTTGTTCATCAGTCACTGAAAATAAGCTTGCAGGTACAGCAGGCAGTGAAGAAAGCTATTGGCATGTTGGCCTTCATAACAAGGGGAGTTGAGTATAGGAGCAAAGAGGTTCTTCTGCAGTTGCACAGGGCCCTGGTGAGACCACAGCTGGAGTATTGTGTTCAGTTTTGGTCTCCAAATTTGAGGAAGGACATTCTTGTTATTGAGAGAGTGCAACATAGGTTCACGAGGTTGATTCCTGTGATGGCGGGACTGTCATATGTTGAAAAGTTGGAGCGACTGGGCTTGTATACACTGGAATTTAGAAGGATGAGAGGGGATCTGATTGAAACATATAAGATTATTAAGGGATTGGACATGCTAGAGGCAGGAAACATGTTCCCGATGTTGGGGGAGTCCAGAACCAGAGGCCACCCCTTTAAGAATAAGGGGTACATCATTTAGAACGGAGTTCAAGAAAAAACTTTTTCACCCAAAGAGTTGTGGATCTATGGAATGCTGTGCCTCAGATGGCAGTGGAGGCCAATTCTCTGGATGCTTTCAAGAAAGAGTCAGATAGAGCTCTTAAAGATAGCGGATTCAAGGGATATGGGGAGAAGGCAGGAACGGGGTACTGATTATGGATGATCAGCCATGATCACTTTGAATGGCAGTGCTGGCTTGAAGGGCCAAATGGCCTACTCCTGCACCTATTGTCTATTATCCATTGAAATGGCTGGCTACTGGAAGATCCTGGCTGAAATAACAAGGGTGATCACCAAAACAATCAGATAAGGGATACTCAGTAATGAAGATTTTTTGAGATACAATTTGGAAAGGCAAGTAGCTAATTTGGGAAGATGGAGAACACCATCCACAATACATCAAGGTCTAGGAATTGAACTTCAGCTGTTTACAGTTTATGCCAGCAAACCTGACTTTGCAAACACAATATTGTCAGTTGATGAAAGCTCTGTGGATGATGAAAGAAGGTGCATAGTAAACAGGTTGCAGGGGTAAAATGAAACAATACTAAATGAGACAACAGCTAAAGTTCTTCCGCCAGGTTCAAACCCAAGAGATGACATTTCATATCAGCCACAAAATTTAAAATATAACAAAAAGGATGCTGAAAATGTCGAATAGAAAGTGGAAGTGGTCGAAATAGTCGACAGGTCAGGCAGCTTCTTTGAAAATAGAGATAGTGCATGAAGGATATTAAATATGGATTTCTGAAATGAACAGATTACTTTAAAAGCACATATTCTTCTATAATTTTCTTCAGGGAAGGGGATTTGTTGTCTTCACTGGTTCAGTCTATGTGTGACTCTAGCCCCACATATAGCCCGCTCTTAACTACCTCCACTGTGCAGATGTGGTAATGTTGAGGCATGTTATTGACAAATAAATCTTTTCCCATGAAAGACTAAATGAATTAACATCACCAACAAAATGCTGCTACATTTGAAAACTTCACTGAAACAAAACTACTTAAAGCTCATTAGAAGAATTTGATTATATTTGAGATATCAAGAAATAATCTAAATAAGTTATCGGTTTCAATACTGTAGAGTAGCATTCTAGAAATTAAAATCCATAATGTTGAGTATAAAGCATTTTGATATGTTCATAAACTGTGCAAGCTCTCAGGGAGGAAAACATTACTCCTATGTTCTTTAATATTCTTTAACAATAAAGGAGATTTGGATGTGAGTAATGTCTTTTCAAGTTGAAAAGCAAAATTGAAGTAAAAGTCTGCTGCAGATTCATCATCTGCAACAAACGAAATTTTGGAAGAAGTCAGTAGGTCAGGCAGCATCTGTGGAGGGAGTGGGCAATTTTGGGTCACCTAAACTAGGAAAGATTGTGTTTGAAGAGCTGGAGAGCAGCAGAAATCCAAAGGGCAGCAATGAGCAGTAGTCACACTGAACTCCTGTTTTTTTTTAAAAAAAGAAGAAAACTTCAAAGTGGGTATGCCTTGAAGAGATTTTGTAGTGGAATAGCAGAATGGAAATGCAGGAGAATTCAGGTGCGGGAATCTGGAGCAACAAAATGGAAAGAAGGCTTTTGAGGGCAAGTCATAAACACAAGAAAATCTACACATGCTGGATAAGAAACACAGAATGCTAGGGGAACTCATTCAATCTGTCAGCATCTATGAAGGTGAATAAACAGTTGATGTTTTGGGCTGAAACCCTTCAGCAGGACTGGTAAAGAAGGGAAAGGAAACCAGAATAAGAAGGTGGGGAACCGGATGGAGTGTAAACTAGCAATTTGCCAGACATTGGTCAATGATCTAAGACATCCTTTACCAATTCTCACAGTTATGGCTGGGCTGTTGTCTCAGACCTTCCTGAACAGAATCTGGCAAGAGGGGAGTGGCTCATTATTCATGCTTTTTTGTACACCCCGGCAGATAATGGATATTGTGGTTGGCATCTGTCTGTCTTCAAGGAGAATGGGAGATGATGATCATAATCACAACCCTGGGCAGAAGGTATGGAGATCCTGAGATACCCAGTCATTAAGATCATCCTCTTGGCCTCACCATTGTAGTCCAAAGAAAGCTTAAGTAGCAATATGTTTGGCACCAGCTTGGCTGCAGGAAAGATGATCAATGACATCCAGCTGTCTTAGAGGCTCCACTCCATGTTTGCTATCTGGATCTACACCTGTAGCCTTCATTTCTCCTGAGGCTGCCCACAAACCAGTGGGGCTATTTACCCATAGCTGGGGATCTAGGTCATGAGCACCAGGATGGTCCATACACCGGATGACCTGTGGGCTATGTGTGCAGGGGCCAAATGGATGTACTGTTAATATTAACAGTGAGAAGAATAATATAAAATATTAATGAATGAAATGTACCCCCACAGCTTCACTCTACCTTTCTCCAATCTCACAGCTCCTCGCTCCTGCCAGCACTGTCATTCAAGTTTCAGTCTGTACCAGGGACAGACTGTGAATACTGTAACATCATAAGGCATAGGAACAGAATTTGGCCATTTGGTTCAATGAGTCTACTGCACCATTCCGTCATATCTGATTTACTAATTTTCTCAATCCCATTCTCCTGTATTCTCCTTGTAATCTTTGATGCCCTTACTAATCAAGAAACTATCAACCTTTGCCTTCATTACTGTATATCCAATTACTTTGCCTCCATAATGTTTGTGACAATGAATTTCACAAAGTCACCACACTTTGATTTAAGAATTACTCCTCATCTCTGTTCCAAAGGGATGCCCCTCGACTCTGAAGCTGTGCCCTGAAGTCCCGGTCTAAACCACAACAAGAAACATCCTCTTCATGTCCACTCTATCTAGACCTTTCAATTTTCAATAAGTTTCAATGAGATCCCCTTCTCATTCTTCTAAACTCCAAAAAGTACAGGCCCAGAGCCATCAAATACTCCTCATACTTCAAACCTTCATGACTCCAACATCTTACCAAGCAGTGAAGTCATGCTAACTGGTCGATAATTTCCTGGCTTTTGCTTCCCTTGCTTCTTAAAAAGTGCAGCCATTCAACTGTACAGAAGGCCAACAAAAATTCAATGGAGTCTCAATCTCTGCCACTAGAAGCCCCTCATCTCTGTAGAGGCTGGGAGATTCTGTACTGATAGTGGTAGTATTTGTGAACAGGTGAGGGATCAGAGTGGGTAGGGGTGGGTCGGTGGGGTATATGCTGACCGAAGCCACTGGCGTGTGTAAGTAGACAATCACCTCTCCGCTCAGCTATTGCCCTACAATAAGAGAAGGCAGAAGTCACTGCCACTTGGTGGGTCTGGTGTGCTAGAGACAGGGAAAGAACGTGGCAGATGAAGTAAAATTCTCCAGTGTAAAATTAGCAACCTTAATAGAAACAATGGAAAAGTCTACTTTTTAAGGTGAGCTGCAGATCCATCTTTGCAATTAGAGAGACATAGGGATACTTATATTTAAATCACAGAACATTAGATGCAGGTAGAGCAAGCAATTATAAAGAGAAATGGTTCATTATTCTTTATTGCAAGAGGGTTGGACTATAAATAATGAAATGTTGTGGTTAGATTGGCTTTGTTGTGATTTACAGTTTTTGAATTTGGTTAGGATAGATATGCATATCCTCCGTAGATTTAAAAACAGGGATTGCTGGAGACAATCAGCAGGTCAAGCAGCATCTGTGGCACAAAAGGAAACAATTAATGTTTCATGTCCTGAACCCTTTATCATCTGATGAAGCATTTTCGTTTTTGCTTGAGATTTACAAAATCCATATTCGGCTGTTTTTTGTCGATGAAGTTTAATGATCTTGAGAGCGGCATTCGGTCTCTTTGAAGGAAAGACTGTCAAATGGCTTGATATCTGGTCTGAAAGAATGGGATGTTAATAGTCCAGAGGCCCTAGGAGTAAGGGACATAATCTTCATATAGGCTATTTATATGCTCACAAAAACAGTTTTGTGAGCACTTTTGGGCTTCTTTTCTAAGAATGAGCATGCTAGTGTTTGAGAAGGTCCAGATGGCATCAAAGGTTATGAGGAGGAAAGCAAGAGAATGGACTTGAGAAGGATAATAATTCAGCCATGGTGAAACGATAGAGCCAACTCGATGGGCCAAAAAGCCTAATTCTGCTCCTGTCTTATGGTACTAAATCAGAAAGTTGTATTTAGAATCCTCTACCCTGGAGGATTATGGTATCTGGGCAATAAGTATCTTTTTAGCTGAGTTTGATAAACTTAAAACTGCAAAAAATAAGAAATTAAATAATTAGTGGTTGTTGTGCAGTATGGAGTAGGTGTATAAGAAAGGTCCTCGAGATACTCCGTCCTGAAAAAGCAACCTTTTCATATCCATCCCATCACTCTGACACAGAATTGTGTATTATTAATGGGATCACCTGTCATTTTCCAAAACTGCAGAAAATATAGTCAGTTCTGCTCATCCTCTCAACATTGAACAATTTCCAAATTCTACAAATGCAACAAACAAAATTTTGAAGCGATGGACACAGATTTGGGTGGAAATGAGAAACTGAGATTCAATATCAATCATGATATTGAATGGCAAATTGGATTCAGGAGTAGAATGGAACTTATATCTCCCTTGTCTTTAGCAAAAGAGACCACATGCCATTCTATCATTACGAATACCTATCTGGTTTACTAACCACCATCCTGATCCAATGTCATTTGTGTCACCATTGATATCCAGTTTGTCATTAGTGAGATTCCACTCCACCATGACGTTATGTGTTAGCTGCCCTTGGTAGGGCATTAAAAAAAATAGAAAGGATAAAACTATCAGGAACCCAGCTCAGTTTGGATACCACAATCAAAGATGGCAAAATCACTCCCAGCACATGATGTAAAACTCATTTTAAACAGGAAGGGGGGTACCAAAGCTAGTCCAAAATACTGTCTCATCACTGTATGTAAGGAATATTTCTCTGAGTATAATCTCCTAGAGTCTGCCATCCTGTCTGACCACATGGCAGAACTACCAATGATGACACCTCTCTTGCCTTCCTCGATCTCTGTGTCTCCATCTCTGGAAACTGTCTATCTACCGTTGGATTCTTTAATAGTATTTGATGTATGAGGGGTGATTGATAAGTTTGTGGCCTCAGATAGAAGGAGTCAATTTTAGAAAACCTAGCACATTTATTTTTCTACATAGTCCCCTCCTACATTTACACACACAGTCCAGCGGTCGTAGAGAATACGGATCTTGCACCTCCAGAAAGTGTCCACAGATTGATAAGTTTGTGGCCTAAGGTAGAAGGAGATGAGTTATACTGCTCTGATTATGTGCACATGCAGTTCAACTCTTTAAGTGATTATCCAGAAAGTTTGAAGTTAATAACTCATCAGGGGTGATTGAAAAATTCATGGCCTAGGGTAGAAGGTGATGAGTTATTTCTTTGGACTTTCTGGATGTCCAAGATCCATATGCTCCACAACTGCTGGACTAAGTGTGTAAATGTAGGAGGGGACTATGTTGAAAAATAAATGTGCTAGGTTTTCTAAAATTGACTCCTTCTACCTTAGGCCACAAACTTATCAATCACCCCTTGTATAAATCAGAAACATTGAATAAAGTGCAGTATAAAAAACAACAATCATCACATTGTGTTATTGTTAAATTTTAAAATAGTTATACTGATAGCGGTAGAAGTACTGTTAAAAAGTATGGACATTACTGAGGACTCTTCCATAATTTTTAATAGATTTAGTTGTTCAATGACACGTGTGGTTGAAATTTTTCTCACACTCATCTGTCATATGGATCTGTGTACAATACTTGAACACTTTTACTGGCACGAAAAAATCCGGCGGTGCTGGAGACACAAAGCAACATGCACTATATGCTGGAGGAACACTGCATGCCAGGCAGCACATTTGGAAAAGAGTGAACAGTCAATATTTCAGGCCAGGACCCTTCATCAGAACTGGAAAGCAAAGGGAGAAATCAGAGTAAAAAGGCTGGGGGGTGAGGGCGGAGAAGGGGAGGACAAATTACAAGGTAGCATGTGATAGGTGAAACCAGGAGTGGAACAGGGGGTGAAGTTAATAACTGGGAGGTTGATTGATGAAAAAGATAATGGACTGGATGAGAGAGAATCTGATAATGAAGATAGAAGACAATAGAAGAAAGGGAAAGGGAGGAGTACCAGAGGGAGAAGATGGGCAGGTAAGGAGATAAGGTAAGAGAGGGAAAAGGGAATGGAGAACAGTGAAGGAACAAGAGGGGGGTGGGCATTACCAGAAGTTCAATAAATCAATGCTCATACCATCTGGCTGAAGGCTACCCAGATGGAATATAAGGTGTTACTCCTCTAACCTGTGTGTGGCCTCATCACGGCAGTAGAAGAGGTCATGGACTTGCATATCAGAATGGGTGGCTACAGTGAGATCCCACTTTTTCTGGCAAGTGCTCGGTGAAGCGGTCTCCCAATCTACGTTGCGTCTCACTGATGTACAGGAGGGCACACCAAGAGCACCGAATACAATAGATGAGCCCAACGGACTCGCAGACGAAACCTTGCAGCCTCACCCGGAAGGACTGTTTAGGGCCCAAAATGGCAGAGCAGGAGGAGGTAGAGAGGCGGGTGTTCTTGTTCTGCTTGCAAGGATAAGTACAAGGAGGGATATCAGTGGTGAGGGACAAATGGACAAGGGAGCTGTCCATGTATGTAGGGAGCAATCCCTGCGGAAAGAGAAAAGTGGGTGGGAGGGATAGATGGGCTTGGTGGTGGGATCCAGTGGGGATGACAGAAATTGCAGAGAATTGTGCGCTGGACATGGAGAGGATTTCACTTATCACCTACTGCCTCCTACTTCATCCTCCCATCCCCCCACCTTCTTACTCTGACTTCTCATCTTCCTTTCCCATCCAGCCGAAGGGTCAAAGCCCAAAATGTCAACTGTTTACTCTTTTCCATAGATACTGCCCGGTCCTCTGAGATTCTCCAGCATTTTGTGCGTGTTGCTTTAAAGAGATGTTTCAGGTACAGACATGATACATTACTACTGCTAGTAAAGATAAAGGATCCAAAACTAGGTTCCTTACGTGGCTATTTAATGTGAAGGGGAAAATTAACATTTTTCACAAGCATGTAAATTAAGCAAGCAAGGAAAGCTGAGGTGAGTATAGTGCTGTACAAAATTCTTAGGCACATATAAAAAAATCTGTAAAGCCAATGCTTTGAAAAATAATGAAAAGAAAGGATTCCAAATGCAAAAAAAAACTATCAAAAGTAGTAAACAGGAAAAAACTGAATCAAATCAACATTTTGTGTGACCATCCTTTGCCTTTAAAGCTGCATCAGTTTTCTTAGGTACACTGTCGTAGAGTTTTATAAGAAAATTGGCTGATAGGTTTTTCCAAGCATCTTGGAGAACTTTACACAGTCCTTCTGCAGACTTTGGCTGTCTTGCTTGTTTCTGTCTTCCTAGATAATCCAGGGAGCCTAAATGATGTGGAGATCAGGGCTCCATGGAAGCCATGCCATCAGAAAACATATAAAAAATCTAGGGTGCCTAAGACTTTTTGCACAGTACTATATTAGAAACAAAGTACATGGTAGGTTGAATACTGCAAGAATACAATACTTAACAAGTAGGATTGGGATAATTGGTTCCATCACAACTTTCTATGGAGGCACCAATGCACAGGATCACAGAGGGCCCGAAACTCAGCTAGCTCCATCACCACCACAACAAAACATCTTCAAGAGGTGGTACCTCAAGAAGGCAACATCCCATCATTAAGGAGCTGTACCATTCAGAAAATGCCCTCTTCTCATTACTACCATCAAGGAAGGGGTACAGAAGACTGAAGACCTACAATCAACAGTTCAGAAATGGCTACTTCCCATCTGTCGTCCATGAAAACTAACGTCATTCTTTTTGTTTGGACTATTTTAAATAATTTTAGGTCTTTGAATTGTACTGCTGCGACAAAACAACACAATTCACATCATATATAACAATGATAATAAACCTGATTCTGGAATGTAACAATGAAGAGGATGCTGACAAAATATATGTAAAAGCAGATATGAAAGGCATACTGTCACCACACAAAAACAGCAATTTCTCATAGAGTAACAGCATCTGTAGAGAGAGAATAGAACTCATTATAGAATTATAGAACATGACTCTGTGCTGACCTTATAACCAACTCCAAGATCAATCCACTACCACCACACATACTATCCTCCAGTAAAAAAAACTTACCTCGGACACCTCCCCATACTTTCCTCACATCACTCTGAATGTATAAACTTATGTTTGACATATGTATTTATTTATTAAAATATAGTGCAGGGTAGGCCTTCTGGCCCTTTGAGCCTCGCCACCCAGCAACACCCGATTTAACCCCAGGCTAAACACAGGAAAATTTACAATGACCAATTAACTTATCAGCTGCTACATCTTTGGACTGTAGGAGGAAACTCACATGGTCACAGAGAGGGCATAGAGATGGAGATAATGAAAATGGATCATAACAACCATCCATTTTCTTTCCATACTTCAGAATCAGAACATGGATTAATACCACTGACATACACTCAGAGGCCATATATTATGTAAAGGAGTGGAACTTGGTGTGGAGTTCTGCTGCTGCGACCCACCCATTTCAAGTTCCGACATGTTGCACTTCCAGAGATGCTCTTCTGGACTTTTGAAATCTGCGTGGTTATCTGAGTTACTGTCGCCTGCTTGATTGCTAGCTTGAACCATTCTGGCCATTCTCTTCTGACTTCTCTCGTTAACAAGGCGGTTCCCTCACAGAACTGCCGCTCACTGGACGTTCTTTGCACCATTCCCCGTGAACTCTGGAGACGATTGTTTGTGCAAATTCCTGGTGATCAGTAGTTTCTGAGACACTCAAGCCAGTCCGACACCAATAATCAGTCTGTGGTGAAATTAATTTAGGTCACGTTTATTTATTCGGAAATACAGAGTGGAGTAGCCCCTTCTAGCCCTGTGAGCTGTGCCACTCAGACAACCCCCGACCATCGCGATCTAATCACAAGACAGTTTACAATGACCTACTGACCTTCCCAGTAAGTCTTTAGACTGTGGGAGGAAACTGGAGCATCCAGGGAAAACCCAGGTATTTGATGGGGAGGATACACAAACTCCTCACAAGTAGATGCCAGCATTGACTCTGAACTCCAACACCTGGAAATGACTTAGAGTCATGCTGTTACGCTACCATGGCACCCATTTCTTCCCAATTCTGATGTTTGATCTGAATGGCAACTGAACCTCTTGACCATATGTACATGCTTTTATGCATTGAGATGCTGCAACATGATTGGCTGATTAGATATTTGCATTAAGGAGAAGGTGTACCTAATAAAGTGGCCACTGAGTGTATGTTGTGAAATTTGTTGATTTTGCAGCAACAGCACAGTATATATATACACTCACACATGAGAAATGGTCGGGAGTGAAACAAAATGATTTCACTATTTAAACAAGAAGTTAGGACTTACAAAAGAATTTCTTTTTAAACAAACATAAGAGAAACATAGATACAGAGAGTTTGAGAATACATAATTAATAGGTTAAAGTATAAATACAAATAGATGATAATCCATATATAATAACCTCCCAAACTCATAGTGATTACAAAAAAAGGAGTAAATAAAAAAAAACCCAAAAAAACCCAACCAACATGGGCCATTGCATTATGTCAAATATACACAGCAGCGTCAATAACTCCGTTCCTCCATCCAAATAATTAAAGATAATAAAAGTAAGGTTTAGGAAAAGTCAGTTTAGCTCATGTGAAACTGTTGAATAAATGGTCTCCAAGTTTCTTCAAATTTAATTGAAGGGTCAAAAACAACTAATTTTTTCTAAACTCAAATAAGAAATAGTTTGAGAAAACTACTGAAATATGGTTGGAGCATTAATTTCTTTCCAATTCAATAGGATAGATCTTCTAGCCATTAACGTAACAAATGCAATCATCCGCCGGGCTGAGGGGGATAAACAACTATTATCCACTATTGGTAAACCGAAAATTACAGTAATAGGATGCGGTTGCAATTTAATATTCAGAACTTTTGAAATAATACCAAAGATATCTTTCCAATAATTTTGCAAGCAGGAACAAGACCAAAACATGTGGGTCAATGAAGCAACTTCAGAATGACATCTGTCACAGGTTGGATTAACATAAGAATAAAATCGAGCAAGTTTATCCTTAGACATATGAGCCCTATGTACAACCTTAAATTGTATTAAGGCACATTTAGCACAAATAGAAGAAGAATTGACTAATTGTAAAATTTTCTCCCACTGCTCAGTGGGTATAAGACAATGAAGTTCTTTTTCTCATTCCTTCTTAATTTTCCCTGATACTTCTGGCTGTATTTTCATGATCATATTATAAATGATGGCTACTAAACCCTTTTGGCAAGGATTCAGAGCTAAAAAATTTTCCGTAACATCCATCAGACATAATTTCGGAAAAAACTGTAACATGTTATTCAAGAAATTTCTAACTTGCAACTATCTAAAAAAAAATGAGTTTTAGGCAAATTATATTTATTAGATAGCTGTTCAAAGGACATAAAACTATTGTCTAAAAAAATCACGAAAACATATTATAACTTTTGTTTTCCATTATACAAGGGCATGATCCATAAAAGAGGGCCGAAAAAAAAGTTAGATATAATAGGGCTTGATAAGATAAACTTATTCAAGCCAAAGAATTTACGAAATTGAAACCATATTTGTAATGTATGTTTAACTATAGGATTGGTTATTTGTTTATTCAATTTAGATAAAGCTAAAGGAAGCGAAGATCCTAAAATAGAAAACAATGAGAAGTTTTGTACAGATTTACATTCCAAATTTACCCATTGTGGGCAAGATACTATAATCGATTCTTGTGTCCAAAATATTAAATATTGAATATTAACTGCCCAATAGTAAAATCTCAGGTTTGGCAAAGCCAAACCACCCTCCTTCTTAGGCTTCTGTAAATATTTTTTGCTTAGTCTAGGATTTTTATTCTGCCACACATGAGGATATTTTGGAGTCAATAATATCAAAAAAAGATTTAGGAATAAAAATTGGTAATGCTTGGAATAAGTATAAAAATTCGGGTAATACTATCATCTTAATAGCATTAATTCGACCAACCAATGACAAAGATAATGGGGACCACCTGGTAACAAGTTGCTTGATTTGGTCAATTAAAGGTAAAAAATTAACTTTAAATAAATCCTTATGATTCTTGGTAATTTTAATACCCAAATAAGTAAATTGATCTGTAACAAGTGTAAATGGTAAGTGTTTATAAATTGGAATTTGCATATTTAATGGAAATAATTCACTCTTATTAAAATTCAGTTTGTAACCAAAAAAGCTACTAAACTGAGTAAGCAAGGACGAAATAGCAGGAATAGATCTCTCAGAGTCAGATATGTATAGTAACAAATCATCAGCATATAATGATAACTTATGAGTCCCTTCCCCACGAGTAATACCAAAAGTATTAGATGATTCACGAATGGCAATGGCTAAAGGTTCCAAAACAATGTCAAATAATAAAGGACTTAAAGGACAGCCTTGCCTCGTACCACTGGATAACTGAAAAAAGGAGATCTCTGATTATTGGTAAGAACCGAAGTCAAAGGTTTATAATATATTGATTTAATCCATGATATAAATTTTAAACTAAAATTAAAATTCTACAACATATTAAATAAATATGGCCATTCAACTCTACAGAACGCTTTTTCAGCATCTAAGGAAATAACACATTCTGGTATTTTAGATGAAGGAGTATAAATTATATTAATTAATTTTCTGATTTTAAAAGATGAATAACGATTTTTAATAAATCTGGTCTGATCTTCAGAAATAATTTTAGGCAATATATTTTCTAATCTAGTGGCCAAAATTTTGGTAAAAATCTTAGAATCCGTATTCAGCAAGGGTATAGGCTGATAGGATGCATATTCAGTGGGGTCTTTATCTTTTTTAAGAATTAGAGAAATGGAGGCATCATAAAAAGACTGTGGCAATTTACCTACAGTTAACGCATCTTTAAAAATTTTACAAACCCAAGGAGAGAGTATAGAAGAAAAGGATTTAAACAATTCCGGAGTATAACCATCTGGACCAGGGACTTTACCTGAATTCATCGAAAAATTCCATAATAGGTGCATCTAGAAATACACTGTCTTCTGTTGTTAATTTTGGGATATTCAATTTTCTTAAAAATTCATCCATTATGGAAGAATCCTCAACAAATTCTGATTGATATAAAGAATTATAAAAATCTTGAAAGGCTTTAGTTATCTCTTTATGATCAATCGTCAAAGTGCCATCTCATTTACGAATCTTGGTGATTTGTTGTTTAACCGAAGCAATTTTCAATTGATTAGCCAATAATTTGCCAGATTTATCTCCATGTAATAAAACTGGGTTCTAGATTTAATTAACTGATTTTCAATCGAAGAGGATAGTAACAAACTATGTTTTATTTGAAGTTCAACTCTTTTTTTATAAAGTTCTTTACCGGGGGTCACTAAATAAATCTTATCAATTTCCTTTATGGTTGATTCTGGAATTTCTGAAATTTGGCTATTTTTACACCCTAGCGATAAAGAATTTTCATACTTTTCTCATGTTTATCATAATTACTCAAGAATTGACTACTTTTTTATTGATCATCATTTACTCACAGATATTATCAATTGTAAATATGATTCCATTACCATTTCTTACCATGCACCTTTGAACTTATCTATTAAGACAATGGATTCACCTTCTAATGCTAAATCTTGGAGGTTCAACTCTATTTTACTGAGGACTCAGACTTTCTTAACTTTATTAAACAACAAACTGATTTGTTTTTTTCAACAAATTCTACCGAAGAGATCTCTACTGGAACATTATGGGACACTTTAAAAACATTTATTTGCGGACAGATGATATCATACTCTGCTGGAGTTAGGAAACAAACTAATTCTGAAACATTAATATTGGTCGATAAAATTAAGGACTTACAAAAGAATTTGAAGGGATCGACCATCATCTTGAATGTTACCTTTGGTCCGCACCAAACTCTTTGCTCCCACCTATAGCTCCAAGCAGATGTCTGCATGCAACAGCAGCCATACATCAGTATACCTCTTCGACAGGTGGGCTAAAGCAGGTGAGGGTGGCCAACAGGACACATACCCCAGTGAAATAGGGACATTCCTGTCCTAGCACGTGAAGTCAGCTCTGGCAGCCTGGGTGGATGAGATCAATAGTGAGTTCCAATGTCCAGGAAGGTGAATCTGCAGTGCTCTATGGTGAGCAAAAGGCATGATGAGGCACAGAGGAAGTTATGATGGTCCTCTGCAAAGAGGGAAGACCCCAGTTGTGACATTGTCATCCCACTGGACTTCCAAGGTTGAGTGAGAGAAACTGCCCCAGTGCAATGGCTTTTCCACTTTAAACTCTTCCACACAGGTTTCGTCAGATACGACAAACGCCCAACAGTAGTCCTGATAATGTTCAAATCTGTTCTGTATTTCATTTAACTACATAATTTGTTATTCAGTTTAATGGCAGTTGGTCTTTTTTATATGTTTTAACAATTTTCTTGAAACAGATTAATTGGAGCTGCAGTTTAATTGGGTCAAATTGTATTGATGCTGAATGTTCCTGGAATCCACAGTGTATATTTGTGTGAGAGGGCAAGTATAGTGAGCTGGTATTCTTGAGTTGGTTCATTGTCCATTCATAAATCTGATGGTGCAGGGGAAAGTGGTGTTCTTAAAATGTTGAATTTGAGTCTTTAGACTCCTGTAATCCCCTCCTTAATGGTAGCAATGAGTAGAAGGAAGGTGCTCATTGGTGAGGGTCTTTAATGATGAATACCACCTTTTTATAGATTTCTTCAATGCTGGGGAGACCAGTGTCCAAGATGGAGCTGGATGAGTTTGTAATCCTCTGCAGCTTTTGCCGAACCTGTGCAGTATACTTGGAGTACAGGAAAGTGACAGAGACAATTTCATGAAATGGTGTAAAAATAGTCCTGCTAGTTCAATATTCAGTACAGGGAAAGGTTTTAGAAGCAATCTTAACTGCTATTTGGAGAGGCTCAATTTATTTAAGGAGTGCCAGAGGAACTTGTTAAAATAGGTTGTATATAGCTAACTAGATTTAATTATTTGATGAAGTGACAGAGAATGGAATGTAATGGATGTTCTGAACTTCAGCATTTGGTTAAGTACTAATTAAAAAGCTGGCTAACAAAATTACTTTGTTGGTAATGAGTTGTTGCTACAAATGAGATCTAGCAACATGGACTCACTTTTGAGGACTCTACAACTCATGTTCTCAATATTATTTATTTATTATTTTGTTTTCTTTCATTTTTGTACTTGCACAATTTGTTGTCATGTGCACATCAGTTGTTTGTCTTTGTTGTATGCAGGGACTTGGGAGATATTAATTTTTTTCTGCACTCTTTTTGTGAAATCTTAACCATTTATGCAATTTGTGCTGTGTGTATTGTGCAGGGTGTTGTGTGCTGTTGGTAATGTGTTTTGCACCTTGGCCCTGGAGGAACTCTGTTTCATTTGGATGTATTCATGTATGATTGAATGATAGTCAAACTTGAACTTGAACATACAGTTTGGGAGTGACGAACCGAGCCTGCCAAGATGAAAAACATGCACACTCAGAAGCCTGCACTGAAAAAGAGAGGCCTCCATGCAGAAGAGGTCCAAATGATCATGGAATTATCAAACTGCCTCATGTGCATGTACCACATTCTCACATTTGATCTGATATAGTATGGCATCCACTTCTCATCACCACACTTTAAAAAGGGATTGAAATCCCTAAAGAAGGTACAATATGGTTTATATAAATAGTTCAAAGTAGATTTATTACTGAAGTATATATACAAACTTGAGATTTGTCTCCTTTCAGGCAGCCATAAAACAAGAAATCCAAAAGAACCCATTTGAAAAAATCCAATAAGCCCTCAATGTTTAGTGAGTGAAAAAAAACAAATCACTGGAAACAATAAAAGCAAACAAACAGCATTCAGAATGAAAGTGAACAAATAGTTCCAGAGATGAGGGTCTTAGAGAAGTTAAAAAAGTGCACAGATGCAGTAGCTTGCCATCACGCAAGGCCGCTGAGATTTAAGAAGCGAGGAGTTTCTTTCAGCAGGAGATTTGATTGGGAAAAGTACATAGACGTAGAAGTTCATCATTGCGCAAGGCCACTGAGAAGGTTCTGGGATAAAAGGAATACACTGACTAGCAGAGCAATCATTGAAGGAGCAGTTGTTGGAGTAGCATGAGCCAGAATGGTGGGGCTTTGACGAGGATACGCTTAGGCGAGGTAAGGAGGTAAGTTACCTTCATATCTCTTTTTTCCTCTAACATAAGAAGAGTGGGTATAACTACAAGTCCAGTTTTCTGCTCTGGATGTTAGATGTGGGATATCCAAGAGACTACCAGCCTCCCTGATGGACACATCTGCACCAAGTGCATCAAGTTGCAGCTGAGTTAGGAAGCTGAATCTGCAGCTGGAGGACCTTTAGCTTTGTGGGAAAGTGAGGAGGTTATCGACTGGAGAGAGAGGCAGGTTGTCACACCAGGGCCACAAGAAACAGATAAGCAGGTGACTGTCAGGAGAGGAAAGAGAACGTGTCAGGTAGTGGAGAACACCCTGTGGCCCTTAACAATAAATACTTCATTTGAGTATTGTTGGAGGGGATGACCTACCTGGGGGAAGCAACAGAGGCCGTGCCTCTGGCACTGAGTCTGCCCCTGTGGCTCAGAAGGGTAGTAAACAGAAGAGGATGACAGCAGCAATAGGGATCTCTATATTTAGGGATATAGATAGGCAATTCTGTGGGCATGGAAAAGAAACATGGATGGAAGCTTGCCTCCCAGGTGCCAGGGTCCATGATGTTTCTGAACACATCGAAAATATCATGAAATGGGAGGGTGAGCACCAGAGGTTGTGGTACATATTGGTACCAGCAACACAGATAGAAAAAGTGAGGATGTTCTGAAAGCAGAATACAGGGAGTTAGGAAGGAAGCTGAGATGCAGGACCTCAAGGGTAGTAATCTCAGGATAGCTGCCTGTGCCACGCGACAGTGAGTATAGGAATAGAATGAGGTGGAAGATAAATGTGTGGCTGAAGGATTGGAGCAGGAGGCAATGATTCAGATTTCTGGATCATTGCGACCTCTTCCGGGGCCGGTGTGACCTATACAGAAAGGAAGGTGTTGCAATTAAATCCGAGGGGGACAAATATCTTGACAGGGAGGCTTGCCAATGCTGTTGGGGAGTATTTAAACTAGATTTGCAGGGGGACGGGGACCAAAGTGAAGAGGCAGAGGATGGAGCTGTTGGCACACAAGTAGGGACAGCTTGTACAGAGTTTGTGAGGAAGGGTAGGTAGACGAGAGAGTAAAGATGCAATCAGCCTGATGGTATCTATTTTAATGCAGGGAGTATCATGAGCAAGGCAGATGAACTTAGAGTGTGGCCATTACAGAGACTTGGATGGTTCAGGAACAGGAATGGCTGCTCAGTGTATCAGGCTTAAGGTGTTTCAAAGGGACGGGGAAGAAGGCAAAAGAGGTGGGGGCATGATATTGCTAATCAGAGAGAGTATCATGGCTGCAGAAAAGGAGGAAGTCATGGAGGGAGTATCTACTGAGTCAGAGTGGGTGGAAGTCAGAAACAGGAAAGGGGCAATAACTCCACTGGGTGTAATATTGACTGGCTTCTCCTTAGAGCAAAGGGGTTAGATTGTGTTTGTTAGGTGTGTTCATGAAAGTTTCCTGACACAATATGTAGATATCCAAATAGAGGAGAAACTGTACTTAATCTGGTATTGGGTAATGAACCTGGTAAAGTGTCAGACCTCTTGATGGGAGAGCATTTTGGAGGTAGTGATCGCAGCTCTATCTCCTTTACCATAGTGGTGGAGAGGGATAGGAGCAGACTATTAAGGAATTTAACTGGGGTAGGGTGGCTACTGTGGGAAGAGAGGGTGAGATTGCTGAGCCTCTGGTGATGATCTTTGCATCATCAATAGGGATGGAAAAAGTACCTGAGGATTGGAGGGTTGCAAGTATTGTTCCCTTGTTCAAGAAAGGGAGTCGAGATAACCCAGGAAATTACAGACAGTGAGACTTAATTTACTGATGGGCAAGTTGTTGGAGAAGAGTGGTTGTAGATGGTTCGAATTCTGCATGGAGGTCAGAGACATATCATGTTCCACAAGGATCTGTTCCATGACCCCTCCTCTTTGCGATTTTTATAATTTACCTGAATGAAGAAGTAAGAGGGTGGGTTAGTAAAGGTACAATAGGGCCTTTTAAGAGACTCCTAGATAGGTACATAGAGCTGAGAATAAATAGAGGGCTATGTGGTAAGATAATTCTAGGCAGTTTCTGGAGTAGGTTTTATGGTCGGCACAACATTGAAGGACCTGTAATGTGCTGTAGATTTCTATGTTCTATGTTCTAAGAAGCAGAAGGGGGATTTCAAGAGGTTATGACATGATTAGAAAAGATTAACTTAACTAAAGCTGCCAGCATTAACTGATGATAGAGGAGCGAAGGGAAACTCAGGACTCCACTATAATACATTTTCACAGGCACATGAGAAAACTTCAGTTAATATCTCATCCGCAGGGTAGCACCTCAGGCACTGAGCCTCTCCTGTGGCATGGCAGTAGAGAACCAGCTCAATTTCATAGCTAAATCTCTGGAGTGGCCTTTGAACCATAACTGTCTGACTCAGTGGAAGGAATGCCACAACTGGCACTTGTTATTTCTAAATTAAATTCACTGGGTTGCAGCTTTGTAAATCATAATGCAATTAGATTTTCAAACATTCAGTATTCTGAAGCATAGCAACTTCAGCTTTATGGGGTCACAAGTTTATTGAATATTGACCTATGCACATTAATACAGATGTCATTCTACAGATGCACAGTAAAGTGCATTCTAACATGCTGCAGCATTGCATGGTACGGACACTGCAGTGCAGTGGACAGGAAAGCTTGACAATGGGTAGTAAAAACTACCCAACACAACACCCTGCAACAGCCTACCTGCCATCAATCACATATATACAGGAAGGTGCCAGAAAAAGGCAAGAAAGATCACCCCCACCCTGCTCATGGATTCTTTACTTCACTCCCTTTAGGGAGGAGGCTGTGTAGCATCCCACGCCAGGACCACCAGACTCAAACACATTTACTTTCCCCAAGCAGTTATGCTGATCAGCACTTTCATCCATTAAACCACCCCTCCACACCCTCAATCACCATTACTCTATCATTTACACCCTCAATCACCGCTACTCTATCATTTCCTGTCACAGTCACCTTATGAATAGACTCTCCTGTGCCCAGCATCATTTTGTGAACATAAAGTCAATCTTTGTATCTAACAGAACTGAAGAAGAGTCTAGGCTTGAAACATCGAATCTTTACACCTTTTCATAAATGCTGCCTTACCCAAGTTTCCAGCAATTTGCATGTGTTGTAATGTATTTATACTTACTGTGTTTTATTTTTACTTTATGTGCTGCATTGGATCTGGTGTAACAATTATTTTGTTCTCCTTTCCACTTATATACTGGAAATTACATTAAATAATCTTGATCTTGATCTCTTGATTTGTGCACCATACACTGTATAAAACACAAAAAGAACAGTTGCTTTGTCCAAACTGGTAAGTATAAACTAGAATTATGCAAACTGATTACAAAATGATGTATCAAAACAACCGTATTTAGTTTTGGGTCTAATTCTTTTTGGATGCCATGATCAGCTCACTGACTGCTGACAGAGAGAGAGAAGAAGGAATTACCTCTAACAGAGTAAAGAACCTATATAGCCACAAGCTGCATTGCTGCAGTTCATCCATAACTGTCCAATCTAGCAGTAATTGTACCATATAAGGCCTCTGGGGTGCCATTATAAGTCTCAAATTATGCTGCCCCCAAACCTGATTTAAAACTTTTCGAGTACAGAGAGAAAGAAATTGCAGTTTTATAAGCAGCAAACTGTCAGCGTGCCCAGGAATCATTATTTTTGTATTTTGCTAGCCTGTCCTCATTGTTTCCCGCAGGAGACAGCAATCATCTTGTGACACTGGGCATAACGGTTTAAAAGCAACTTGATATCAGGCATTACTGTTAAGTGGAAGGCTGTTCACAAAAAGGAATATCATATTTCTCATAAAGACCTGAGCATTCGACTAAAAAATGAGATCTGAGAGAGCTTCAGTAAAATATTCAGACTTTGTGGGGATGAAACGATTATTTTAAAGGTTCAGGCTGCATGGATGATCAGGAGATTCACGAATACACCCAAAATGAGTAACCGGTGAAAAGAAAAACTGCTTGTGTTTCTTTTCCTGCTGCTCTTAGATGTTTTATTATTTCTGATGAGGGTGTTAGAATGACAACAATTTTGCTCAGAATGAATACCACTTTACATGACAATGAAGATTTCAATATGGACATTCAGACAGCTGGAGAAACCTATTAAGCTGAATGGTTCGAGACAAGTGATATATGTTTAATTCTTCGGTAAAATGCTCAGGAAAGTTTTTTTTATTGCTATTCATTTCTGATTTCAATTGGTTTGTTCAGACAGAAATGTTAAAATTTCATGCTGACTACAAGAAAACGGTAAATAAAGTTCTGGTTATAAATGGACAATTGCCTCCTCTATTGTCAGACTTTTTCTCTCCTGGGAAACCAACAGAAGCAGAAATGATTTTTTATTTTTAAGGAGAAACCTATTTACTCAACTCTTACACACACCTCAGCATAAAACTCAAACAGTTTTCCAGCTATTTTCAACCTTCAAAAGCAACAGTCCCGATCATCATAAGGTTACATAGGACTGGTCCACTGGGGATACTACAAGTTAGTGATTCCTCAGAGTGCTGAAATTTGATTCCTGTTATACTGAAAATCGAGCACTGAAACAGCTTAATTTGAATAAGAAGGAAGTACAGATGCAGGGGTGGAAGTACAGAATGATTGGTAAATTCTAAACCTGAACATTAAAACTGATGAATTTACATAGCAGGTCTCACACAGTAAGACATGCTGTTTGCTTGTTTGCTGCGTGCCAGGTCATGGGTAATCACGGTCTTTCCATGAACTTGATTGTTCTTGCCAATTTTTTCTACGTGTTTGTCATTGTTATCTTCTGGGCAGTGTCTTAACAAAATGGGTTACCCCAGCCATTATCAATGTTTTCCATATTCATATTTTCTGCCTGGCATCATTGGTCACATAACCAAGACTTGTGATATGCACCAGCTGCTCACAAGATCGTCCACCATCCGCTCCCATGGCTTCATGTGACCCTGATCAGGAGGGGCAAAGCAAGTGCTGCGTCTTGCCTAAGGGAGACCTGCAGGTTAGCAGAGGGAAGATGTGCCTTTCACCTCCATTGGAAGAGACATATCACAACTGTGCCACCATTTAAACATACCATAAGCATCATCGAACAAAAGTTGACATTGAGCTACTTTGAAAGTGTCAGAGTGTGTCGAAGTAATGGTTACTAAAGCAAAAAGGATCCTGGACTTCACCAATTAGATTTTCAAGCAAGTCATGTTGAAGTCTTACAAAATATGAGTTATGCAACGATTGGAGTATTGCATCCATTTCTAGTCACCACATTTAATCCTCAGGGTGGCAGATTGCAATTAAGCTAGCAAGAAGTGATTTCTAAATAAGGTCAGATTGGGGAAGCAGAAGTTATTGAAGATAGTACAAACAAAATTTGAGCAAAAGCTTAATGTGTGCAAAATCATTATTTGTTCAGATAACAGTAATAGAAGGAAGTTTCATTCTTTAATAAATGCTTCTTTGATCATTGTACACAGATTCCATAAGACTATGACATAGGAGCAGAATTAGGCCATT
This sequence comes from Hypanus sabinus, assembly GCF_030144855.1. Taxonomy (NCBI): domain Eukaryota; kingdom Metazoa; phylum Chordata; class Chondrichthyes; order Myliobatiformes; family Dasyatidae; genus Hypanus; species Hypanus sabinus. The sequence goes on along the minus strand of NC_082720.1, from coordinate 64,289,607 downwards.
CGGCCCATTGAGTCTGCTCTGCCATTCAATCATGGCTGATCCTTTATTTGCCTCCTCGGCTCCAAAGCCCGTCCTTCTCCCCATAACCTTTGATGCCATGTCCAATCAAGAACCTATCAAGCTCTGCCTTAAATACACCCAATGACCTGGCCTCCACACCTGTCTGTGGTAATAAATACCACAAATTCAACACCTTCTGGTTAAAGAAATTTTTCCGCATCTCTGTCTTAAATGGACGCTTCTCTATCCTGAGGCTGAGCCCTCTTATCCTGGACTCCCCCACCACAGGAACATCCTTTTCACATCTATTCTGTCTAGGCCTTTCAAGATTTGAAATTTGAAAGGTTTCAATAAGAACTCCCCTCATTCTTCTGAATCACAGTGAGTACAGGCCCAGAGCTATCAAATGTTATTCATGGAATCATCCTTGTGAGTCTCATTGGAACCCTCTTCAATGCCAGCACATCTGTTCTTAGCTGAGGAGCCCAAAACTGTAAACAATATTCGAGGTGATGCCTCACCAGTGCCTTACCTCAGCATTACATCCCTGCTCTTGTATTCTGGACCTCTTGAAATGAATGCTAACATTGCATTTGGCTTCCTCACTACAAAGGCTAACTCCCTTAGCATCTCAGGGTTTTGGATTTTCTCCCCATTTAGAAAATAGTTTGCACACTTATTTCTACCACCAAAGTGCATGAACATTTTATTTTATCTGCAACTCACTTGGACAGATTTACCTAATCTGTCTATGTTCTTCTGCAGCCTACCTCTTTTGTGAATACTACCTGCCCTTCCACCTATTTTTGTATCATTTGCAAACTTGGCAACAAAGCTATCTATTCCATCATCTAAATCATTTATACAGAGCATAGAAAGAAGTGGTCCCAACACCAACCCCAGCGGAAAATCATTAGTCACTGGCAGCAAACCAGAAAAAGAATCTTTTATTCCACCCATTGCCTCCCACCAATCAGCCAATGCTCTAACCATGCCAGTAAAATTCCTGTAATACCATGGGCTCTTAACTTGGTAAGCAAGCTCATGTGCGGCACCTTGTCAAAGGCCTTCTGCAGGTCCGAATATACAACATCCACTGAATCCCCTTTATCTATCCTACTTGTAATCTCCTCAAAGAATTCCACAGGTTCATCAGGTAGGATTTTCCCCGAAGGAAACCATGCTGACTTTGCCCTATCTTGTTCTGAGTTACCAGGTATTCCATAACGTCAGCTTTAACAATTGACTCCATTGTCTTCCCAACCACTGTGATTAAGCTAACTGGTCTATAAATTCCATTCTGCTGTCTTCCCTATTTCTTAAAGAATATGATAACATTTGTAATGTTCCAGTCCTCTGGCACCATGCCAGAGTCCAATGCTTTTTGAAAGATCGTTACTAATGCCTTCACAAACTCTACCGCTACCTCTTTCAGAACACTAGAGGGCTGTTCATCGGGTCTAGGTGACTTATGTACCCTTAGGTCCAGCTTTTTGAGCACCTTCTCCCTTGTAGTAGTAACTGCACTCATTTCTCTTCCCTCACACCCTTAAACATCTGGCACACTGCTAGTTTCTTCCACAGTGAAGACTGATGCAAAATACTCAATTAGTTCATCTGTCATCTCCTTTGTTCCCATTATTCTCTGGCCTCATTTTCTAGTGGTCCCATGTCTCTTTTATCTCATCTCTCTTTTATTTTTTACATATTTGAAAAAAGCTTTTACTATCCCCTTTGACGTTGTTTGCTAGCTTGCTTTCATATTTCATTTCCTAATGATTCTTTCAGTTTTATGCCTCTTTCTTGCCTTTTGAAGACCCTTTGGATCACAAAAGCATTAGGATCCAGCATATATTTACAATCATGCGGCTTGTTTATATATTAGCCATAGATTAATAGTGTTGTACAGCATGGAAACAAATCATTCATCCCTGCTTGTTCATTCTGACCAAGTTGTCTACTTGAATTAGACCTACCTTCCTGTTTTTGGACTCTCATCCTCTAAACCAGGGGTTCCTAAACTTTTATTATGCCATTGACCAACACCATTAAGCAAGGGTCTATGGACCCCAGATTGTGAACCTCTGCTCTAAACCTTCCCTTTCAATGTACCAGTTTAAATTATATCCAACTCTATAACTTCTTCTGGCACCCCGTCCTATATATCCACCATCCTCTTAAAAAGTTCAAAGTGAAAGTCAAAGTAAATTTATTATCAAAGTGCATACAATATATGTCACAATATACTACCCTGAGATTTATTTTCCAGCAGTCATTTATAGGAAAATAAAGACATACAACAGAATTTATGAAAAAAATACCTATATAAATAAAGTCTGACAAACAACCAATGTGCAAAAGAAGACAAATTGTGCAAATTAAAAAAAAGTAATAATACGGAGAACATGATTTGTAGAGTCCTTGAGACTGAGCCTGTAGGTTTTGGATTGAGCTCAGTATTGAGGTGAGTGAACTTACCCATGCTGGTTCAGGAGCCTGATGGTTGTAAGGTCATTACTGTTCTTGAACCTGGTGGTTTGGGACCTAAGGCTTCTGTACCTCTTTCCAGTTGTCATCAGCGAGAAGAGAACATGGGCTGGATGCTAGGAGGCCTTTGTGATGGTTCATGTGACAGTGCTCCTTCAAAATATGCTCAATGGTGAGGAAGGTTTTGCCAGTCATGAATTGGGCTGTATCCACTATTTACCTTTCAGGTACCTTATAAATCTTTCCCTTCTCACCTTAAAACTATGCCCTCTAAGTTTTAACACACATACTTTGCGGAAGAAAAGAGTATGTGACTATTCACTTTACCTTATGCCCCTCATGATTTTATATATCTCTATCAGGTCACTCCACAGCTTCTTAAGCTCCAGGGAAAATAAAGTCCCAGCTTCTCTGGCCTCACCTCATCACTCAAGTTCTCCAGTCTTGGCAACATCTTTGCGAATCTTAGAAATCCTTAGGGAAAACTGTGTCAAGAAGATGCAATAATTCATCCAGTAGGAAAATTTCATCTGGATATGCTCATGCTAGGCCTAGATAGAATGGGCATGGAGATAATATTTCCTATGATAGGGAATCGATGACTAGAGAATACAGCCTTAGAAAATGAGTATGCCCCTTTAGAAACTACTCTGAGGAGCAATTTATTTAGCCAGAGTGTGGTTAATCTGTGAGATTTATTGCCTCAGACAGCTGTGGATGCCAAGTCATTGCATATATTTAATGAAGAGGTTGATGAGGTTGATAGGTTCTTGATTAGTACGGGCAATAAAAGTTACGTAGAGGAGGCAAGAGATTGGGGTTGAGAAGGATAACAAATATAACCATATAACTATATAACAATCGCAGCACGGAAACAGGCCATCTCGGCCCTTCTAGTCCTTGCCGAACGCTTACTCTCACCTAGTCCCATCTCCTTGCACTCAGCCCATAACCCTCCATTGCTTTCCTGTTCATATACCTATCCAATTTTTTTTTAAATGACAATATCGAACCTGCCTGTACCACTTCTACTGGAAGCTCATTCCACACAGCTACCGCTCTCTGAGTAAAGAAATTCCCCCTTGTGTTACCCCTAAAATTTTGCCCCTTAACTCTCAACTCATGTCCTCTTGTTTGAATCTCCCCTACCCTCAATGGAAAAAGCCTATCCATGTCAACTCTATCTCGCTCGTAATTTTAATACCTCTATTAAGACCCCCTTCAACCTTCTACGCTCCAAAGAATGAAGACCTAACTTGTTCAACCTTTCTCTGTAACTTAGGTGCTGAAACCCAGGTAACATACTAGTAAATCTCCTCTGTGCTCTCTCTATTTTGTTGATATCTTTCCCACAATTCGGTGACCAGAACTGTACATCATCAGCCATGGTCGAATGGAGCAGCAACTTGTTGGACCGAATGGCCAAATTCTGCTTTTGTGTTTTCATTGTTTAGGTAACAAAATAAAAATACTTTGATATTCTCCTGCTTTGCACATCAAACACATCTTTGCTGCTGATCTACAATATAAGAGGGATTTAAGCACAACGACTTCAGGGTTTGGAAATTTGTGCCATAATAATGATGCATCTGTAAATAACATCTTTACTAGTACATTGAAACTTCAGGAAGAAATTAAGCCATTAGAAGGAGTTCTACATTAGTCCGCAGAGACCCTATTGCCAAAAACATTGAATACTTAATTCTCTGCCCACCATCCTATTAAAGTCAATGTCAAGGTTGAATTTGCAAAAGTGATGGCATTGTAATCATTTATAGCTTCTAACCCCATTGCAGAATGGCACTGAAGGGCTCTGAATCAGTAAAATATTGATTTGCTCAGAACCTGCCTGAGGGTAACTCTTTTTCTGACCTGTTCTCAGAACTTCATTGAATTCTTGAGCCTCAATTAAGAAATGAAAAAAGTGTTTTGATGGCTAGACATGTTCTGAATATGTCCTTAACCATTACATCTAGTTATTTGTTTTTGACGCTGAACACAGCTTATAAATCGGGCTCAGGACCACAGGCAATTTAATGGATAATCAAAATATACCCTCTCAGTTCTTATATGTTTCAGTGCACACTCATCAGTCAAATAATGTCTGACTTTGACACTCTTTCTGTGCAGCTGGTGACCCACGACAACATATCAGCTCCACTATTCTTTCTCCTGTTATAATAGGCAGGGCCGAAATGCTAAAAGCTCTTAACATAGAACATAGAATAGTATAGCACAGTACAGTCCCTTCGGCCCACAATGTTGTGCCAACACTCGAACCCTGCCTCACGTATAACCCTCCACCTTAAATTCCTCCATATATCTGTCTAGAAGTCTCTTAAATTTCACTAGTGTGTCTGCCTCCACCACTGACTCAGGCAGTGCATTCCACGCACCAAGTGAGTGAAAACCTTCTTCTAAAATCCTCCCTGAACTTCCCTCCCCTTACTTTAAAGCCATGTCCTCTTGTACTGGGCATTGGTGCCCTGGGGAAGAGGCGCTGTCTGTCCACTCTGTCTATTCCTCTTAATATCATGTACAGCTCTATCATGTCTCCTCTCATCCTCCTTCTCTCCAAAAAGTAAAGGCCTAGCTCCCTTAATCTCTGATATAATCCATACTCTCTAAACCAGGCAGCATCCTGGTAAATCTCCTTTGTACTCTTTCCAAAGCTTCCACATCCTTCCTATAGTGAGGTGACCAGAACTGAGCACAGTACTCCAAATGTGGCCTAACTAGAGTTTTATAGAGCTGCATCATTATATCATGTCTCTTAAAATCTATCCCTCGACTTATGAAAGCTAACACCCCATAAGCTTTCTTAACTACCCTATCAACCTGTGAGACAACTTTCAGGGATCTGTGGACATGTACCCCCAGATCCCTCTGCTCCTCCACTCTACCAAGTATCCTGCCATTTACTTTGTACTCTGCCTTGGAGTTTGTCCTTCCAAAGTGTACCACCTCACACTTCTCCGGGTTGAACTCCATCTGCCACTTCTCAGCCCACTTCTGCATCCTATCAATGTCTCTCTGCAATCTTTGACAATCCTCTACACCGTCTACAACACCATCAGCCTTTGTGTCATCTGCAAACTTGCCAACCCACCCTTCTGCCCCCACATCCAGGTCGTCAATAAAAATCATAAAAAGTAGAGGTCCCAGAACAGATGCTTGTGGGACACCACTAGTCACAACCCTCCAATCTGAATGTACTCCCTCCACCACAACCCTCTGCCTTCTGCAGGCAAGCCAATTCTGAATCCACCTGGCCAAACTTCCCTGGATCCCATGCCTTCTGACTTTCTGAATAAGCCTACCATTTGGAACCTTGTCAAATGCCTTACTAAAATCCATATAGATCACATCCACTGCACTACCCTCATCTATATGCCTGGTCACCTCCTCAAAGAAATCTATCAGGCTTGTTAGGCAAAATCTGCCCTTCACAAAGCCATGCTGACTGTCCCTGATCAGACCATGATTCTCTAAATGCCCATAGATCCTATCTCTAAGAATATTTTCCAAGAATCTCTTCAAGATTACTAGCTCAGAATTTAATAAATGTATATACAGTAAAAGTAAAAATCTGCAGGAAGCAATTGTCTACAAAGTCAAATATTCCTCCCACCATTGGTAGCACCTACAACAGGTGTTGCTTTCAACATCCATCATTAATGATCCCTATCATCCTGGTCATGTCATCTTTTCACAGCTACCCTCAGGTGGGAGGTAATTCATCTTTTAACAGGCAGCCACGAAAGAAAGAAACCCAAAAGAACCCATAAAAATGAAGACTATCAAATGCCCAATGTGAAGACAGAAAAAAAAAATCATGCAAACAAAATACAGTTCTGAACTGAAGTCCACGGAGAGTTTGTCCCCAGACCCTTAGTTCAGCACAATGCAAAGCAGCTAGTTGAACCAACCTGTCCCTTACATTGGGCTCCAACACCCTGCCCTTTTCAACCTGACCCAGCACCAAATTCATTGTCCAAATATCAGGTTCAGTTACTTTCATATGCTCTGGGGTTGGACCCTGCCATCTGAATTCAGCCTGTACCTGACCTTTCCAATTCAGCCTGACACCTAAGTCATCATCCAAGCATCAGGTTCAGTTGCTTTGGTAGGCTTTGATGCCTGGATCCCTCTGCTTCACAACACCCATGACTACTTTACTAAATAGGATTTTTTTCTGTTCTAATTGTATTCTTTCTTGTGCAGACTGTGCATATGTTTAATTTATGTTTTTTTTCTTCTGTAATGCTGTGCAAGTTAGTTTTTTATTGTACCAGTCTATACATGCACGCCAAAAAACTTGACTTTAACCAATTGTGATTTCTTATTCTGTGACTACCTTCTCTTCAGTGCAGCTATTGCAAAAACTCAATGGGATGGCTGACACGTAGCTTCCGGAACCTTCTATCCCTTAAGTAAACACTTAACCGCAGGTACTCACAACATATCTAACAACAAGCCAGTGCCTATATTGTTCTGAGCCTGTTTTATAAGTTTTATAAGAAGCTAAGAGGGGTTGATTGAGCGGACAGTCAGAGACCGTTTCTCTGGGTAAAAATGTCAAATATGGGAGGGCCGAATTTTACAGTGATTGGAAGAAGGTATAAGGGGATGTCAGAGGTAATAATATTACACAGACTGTCTGGGATGTACTGCTAGTGGTGGTGGTAGAGACAGACACATTAGGGAGGTTGAATGGACTCTTAGGTAGGCATATGAATAAAAGAGAAATCAAGGAAATGGTTAGATTTATCTTAGAGTAGGTTAAAAGTTCTGCACAGCACCATACACCCAAGGGCCTCTACTATGCTGCATTAGTCTATATCCTATGTTAATTGTATGTTTGTGTATCATATTCACCTCAGAATAATTCAGTACTCATGTAATCATGGTCCTACAATGTTTGTTCATTATGTGCCATGTCATATGATGTAGGTGATCATGGTCTTTCTATGACCATGATTGTTCTTGGCAAATATTTCTACAGAAGTGGTTTGCCATTGCTTTCTTATATGCAATGTTTTTACAAGATGGGTAACCCCAGCCATTATCAGTACTCTTCAGAGATTATCTGCCTGGCATAACCAGGACTTGTGTGATATACACCAGTTGCTTATATGACCATCCACCACCTGCTCCCATGGCTCCACATGACTCTGATTGGGGGAAAAGCATTCAGTCATGGCCAAAATGTTTGGTTGCTGTTCAGTGCAAACATCAGAATGAGGAAGAAATGTAAGTGAAGTGACTTTGACCATGGAATAATTACTGGTGCCAGATGGGGTGGTATGAATACCTCAGGAACTGCTGATCTCCTGGGACGCTTACACCAACAGTCTCTAGAATTTACAGTGAAAGGTGCAAAAAAAAACAAAAAAAAAGTCCAGTGAGAAGTAGTCCTGTGGGCAAAAACACCTTGTTAATTAGAGTGATCAGCAGAGAATGCCCAGACTGGTTCAAGCTGACAGAAAGGTGGCAGTAATTCAAATAATGATGTTTTGCAATGATGGTGTACAGAAGAGCATCTCTGAATGCGTCAAACATGTTGAACCTTGAAGTGGATGGGTTACAGCAGCTGAAGACCATGAAAATACACTCACAACCTAACAAAGTGGTCACTGAGTGAATATATACTATTCACATTTACCTATTTGGAACATTCAAGACACATTAGTGTGCTCTTTATCCCAGTCAGTCTATCATCTACCCTCATTGCCACTAATGTTTTATATCCTTAATTAAAGTAGGAAAAAAATCAGCAGGTCAAGCAACATTTCTAGCAAGAGGAATAGAGCCATCATTTCTATTCAATAGCCTTTCACAAAAGCCAAGAAAATTTTTAAATAACACAGGGCAATGTTCCAGAAGAGGATAGAAATGGACAGGACAAAGGGAATGGAACTGATAAAATGGAGGCCAAGAGAGATTTCATGACTTAAGTGATGGTGGTGCCTGTTGAGAGATGGTGGTGAAGACATGTTTCTTGAACCTCTTCTATGAAGGGGATGTAAAAATGGAATTGAATAAAATCTGATAAAAGGACAAAGTAAAACAATAATGCAACCATAAGATGACAATCTGAAGTAAAAAAAAATATATCAGAATTCTGGAAATGCACAGCCAGGTTAGACAATGTGACTGGTCAGAGATAATGGTTCAAATGGATGAACTTGAATTTAAATCAGTAAGGAGAGATAAAGTGGAAGTAATTTATGTTGTGGAGAAAGGAAGAAGACAGAAGATGTAAGGGTATGTGATAGGTTGATGTCCAGGAGAAATTAAATGAGACAAGTGGTGACGATGTTGGCTGAGAAATGGGAGAAGGGTTGATTGTTAGATGTTAATTAACCAAAGTTATGTTGAGAGAAAGCAAACAAAAGAAAGCATGAATGATATCTGAAGTTACTGGTAATGAAATAGAAAACCAGAATAAAGAAAAATGTCAAATTCAGGAATGACGCGGCTAAGTATCAGAAATAATCTGAATTTATCATGTTTTACATCACTGTGTGAAGTCAGAACATGACAAGATCTGGAGGGAGTGTGTGGACTGAAGCAATGTCCGAAGAGCCTTGGTCAATTTTTGACAGCTGTCCCTTGCCTTCAAGGAGCATTTACTCAGTGAGCAGGTGATTAGATGCAGGAACATTCCACATAAATTAGCCAGAGAAGTGGAACCTGGTGTGGTATTCTGCTGCTATAGCCCATCCACTTCAATGTGTTGTGCATTCAGAGATGTTCTTCAGTAAACCACAGTTGTAATGTGTAGTCATTTGCATTACTGTTACCTTCCTGTCAGCTTGAAACAGTCTGGCCGTTCTTGTTTGACCTCTCTCATTAAATAGGCACTTTTCCCACAGAACTGCACTCACTGGATGTTTTTGATTTTTTTTACATATCATTCTCTGTAGTCTCTAGAGTCTGTTGTGTCTCATTTGGGAGTTACCATCATTCCACAGTCAAAGTCACTTAGATCACATTTCTTCCCCATTCTGAAGTTTGTTCTGAATAAGAATGGAACCTCTTGATCATGTTTGCATGCTTTTATGCATAGAATTTTTGCCACATGATTGGCTGATTAGATATTTGCATTAATATGCAAACCTCTTGATCATGTTTTCATGCTTTTATGCATAGAATTTTTGCCACATGATTGGCTGATTAGATATTTGCATTAATATGCAAGTGTACCAGTGTACCTAATGTCCACTGAGTGTAGAAGAATATGGCACTTTCTCCTTTTATTCAATTTAACTCCCTTCTACTTCCCTTTCTGCACTTAAATCTGTTAAATTTCATTCCTCCATTTCTTCAGATAAGTTCTCTCCAGGCTTGTTCTCCCTCAGTTTTCTTGGGTGCAACTGTTCTCTTCTCACACCATCTCACACCAGGATGGTCTGAATAAGCCCTTCTCAGTTGAATAGTTTCTCAGCTTCTTTTAAAAAATTCCAGACGTATTTGCATGGCATGGTAGCATTATGGTTAGTGTAATACTTCACAGCGTCAGTGAGCTGGGTTCAATTCCCGCTGCTGCCTGCAAAGAGTTTATACTGTATGTTCTTGCCCTAAAAGTGTGTGGTTCTTCTAAGTGCTACGGTTTCCTCTCATCCCAAAAATGTATTGATTATTAAGTTGATTGTTCACATGGGTCTAATCGGGTAGTGTATATTGAAAGTCAGGTCTATGGTACCTCAACAGAGGATACCAAAAGTTTTTTTCTCTGATATATAAAATGTAAAAGAGAGGCAAGAGAGGACATCATACTGCTTAAAAATTACACTGCAGATGTAGTAATGGGGGAACAATGAAATAGAACATAGAACATAGAATAGTGCAGCACCGTACAGTCCCTTTGGCCCGCAGTGTTGTGCTGACCCTTAAACCCTGCCTCCCGTATATGCCTGAACCTTAAATTCCTCCACATATCTGTCTAGCAGGCTCTAAATTTCACTAGAGTATCTGCCTCCACCACTGACTCGGACTGTGCATTCCACGCACCAACCACTCTCTGAGTTAAAAACCTTCCTCTAATATCCTCCTTGAACTTCCCACCACTTACCTTAGAGCCATGTCCTCTTGTATTGAGCAGTGGTGCCCTGGGGAAGAGGCACTGGCTGTCCACTCTGTCTATTCCTCTTAATATCTTGTATACTTCTATCATGTCTCCTCTCCTCCGCCTTCTCTCCAAAGAGTAAAGTCCTATCTCCCTTAATCTCAGATCATATTGCATACTTTCTAAACCAGGCAGCATCCTGGTTAATCTCCTCTGTACCCTTTCCAATGCTTCCACATCCTTCCTACAGTGAGGCCACCAGAGCTGGACACAGTACTCCAAGTGTGGCCTAACCAGAGTTTTATAGAGCTGCATCATTACCTCATTTCTCTTAAACTCTGTCCCTTGACTTATGAAAGCTAACAGCCTATAAGCTTTATTAACTACCCTATCTACCTGTGAGGCAACTTTCAGGGATCTGTGGACATGTACCCCAGATCCCTCTGCTCCTCCACGTTACCAAGTATCCTGCCATTTACTCTGTACTCTGCTTTGGAGTTAGTCCTTTCACAGTGTACCACCTCACACTTCTCCAGGTTGAAATCCATCTGCCACTTCTCAGCCCATTGCTGCATCCTATCGAATGGAGGATGATCTCAATTTGTATATTGTGTCAGTCTTCACTGTGGATTAAAATGTATAAGAGGGCAGAAGTGAGTGTACTTGCTATTACTAAATAGAAGATTCTTGGGAAGCTAAAAAATCTGAAAATAGATAAGACACATAGACCAGATGGACCACACCTCAGGGCTCTGAAAGAAATTGTGGAAGCATTAGTACTGATCTTTCAGGATCACTAGTTTCTGGAATAATTCTGAAGGACAGGAATATAACAAATCTCACTCCAACCTTTAAGAAGGGAGGGAGGCAAAAGTAATTGTATGGCAGTTAGCCTGAATTCAGTGGTTGGGAATATGTTGGAATCCATTATTAAGGATGAGGTTTCATACAATGCTCATTTGGGCTTCTTTAAAACCATGACACCGTTAGTAACCAACTCCTTTCAAGAGGGTTAATAAATTGCCACAGAAACCAAAGAAAGGAGCTTCAAAAGTGTGTCAAGAATTCATCCACTTGATGTAGATTATATCAGTTTCTACTTTATATTACTATGATTTTAAGCAATCACTTTAGCATTTGAACAATAATAATCTTTGTAAAAATCTTACAGTGTTATTTCAAGGTATAAAATTAAGCCTGACTTGTCTGTTAAAAATGTTTCTCAGCAGTGACATGACATGTTCAGTGAAGGATTACTTATTAAATTGAAAAATCACAGGAATCTTATCTGCAAAGGATTACAGGGCAATATTTGTTTAAAAGATTACCAAGCAATTATAGCATTGTCTTCCTCTCACCTGTTAACTTGACTGGAAGCCTGGCTTGAGGAAGAATCTGAATTTAATTCTGCTTCCACTAAATTGGTTAAATTAAAATTTAACAAACAATTCCTTCTCATTTCAGCATTATTTCCTTCATCTACAATGCATCCAAATTATCTGAAGTCAGTCTAACATTTGACGGAATTGTTGGAGTGGCACCACAGAGTTGTGGTTAGCACAGTGCTTTACAGTACAGGTGATCCCGGTTCAATTCCAACAACTGCCTGTACGTTCTCCCCATGATCATGTGGCTTTCCTCTGGGTGCTCCAGTTTTCTCCCACAGACCAAAGAAATGCCAGTTGTTAGGATAATCGGTCATTGTAACTTGTTCAATATTTTGGCTAGGACTAAATTGAGGGATTGCAGGGCAGCGTGTTTCAAAAGGCCAGAAGGGCCTACCTATTCCATGCTGTACCTCAATAAATAAATAAAATAATGCAGGGATTTCACTCCAATCTTATTACCTGAGACCAGCTAAATTTTGAACATGGGATGCTGTCAATTTAAAATCAAGTAGAGCTATCAAGCCACTGTGCAAATTCAAAAGTTTATTTTTAACTCTGTAACCCTCTGTCAGAATGCTTCCATCTTTCTTTTTTTCCTCTTTTAAGACATTTTTAAAAATGCTTGATCAAGATTTCAGACACCTGACATCATACCTCCTGCTCACTGTGGATTTCTTTTGTTTTTTTTTGAAAATACTCTTGTGAAATGCACTGCAACATTTTACAATGTCAAAGGTTTGATGTAAAAACAATGTTACTGGGAGAAGAAATCGAGACCCAGTAAACAAAGGAATCACAGCTTACATATTCTCTGATTCTCAAGGATCAGTTTTCAATTTCACTGCACAGGCCCGGAGGAATAAACCGTCACAGCTACATTCGCAATATAATTATGCATTGTGACTGAAAGAAGCTTTATTGCCTCGAAGCCTTGGTGTATCCATAACAACATCTAGATACTGGCTGACCATAAAGATCCTTGAATAGTGCTTATTGTGAGAACATAATGCAAACCATTCAATAATCAATATGAGAAATGAGCGTAGGGTTTAAAAAATATTTGAGCTATGAAGCAAAGATAGTTTTTGTGTTTTTAATAGTATCAACATCAATACATATGAAATAAGTTTTGTCTCAACATCCTGTTACATATGATATTGATCAGAGAATATTTTATATTAGATTATTTATACATTGACATTCTGGTGCAGTGCAGAATTATTTCTTCTCCTTAGGCAGTCCCTTGGTTTTGAGGAAGATACAAGGTCCCAATATGTATTTGAGAGTGAGGGGGCAAAATTTTAAGGGTAACACGAGGGGGAATTTCTTTACTCAGAGAGTGGTAGCTGTGTGGAACGAGCTTCCAGTAGAAGAGGTAGAGGCAGGTTCAGTATTGTCATTTAAAGTGTCACGTATCCCGTGACTGGGTCACTAAACCAGCAGAAATGGAATGGAGTCTGGTGGTACTGTAACTAAAGGTGTTTATTAGTAAACTAAGCAATACAGTATCAAAAATGCGAATATACATATAAAACAGGTTAGCAACGATAAATACAGAAGTGCAGGAATAATAATCAAAACCAAGCTCTATCAAAGTCTAAGGGTAAAGGAATTGTCATAAGAGAACATAGAGTTCAGTTCAGTTTGTGTTGAGGTAGTTGTTGTTGTGTTGCAATGTTGGAGAGAGAGAGAGAGAGAGAGAGAGAGAGAGAGAGAGAGAGCGAGCAAGAGATGAGCAGCTGCAGCAGGCAAACCTTCCGTCGTCTTCTTGTTCTGTTGTACCGTTGGGGTCACCAGTTATGACCCTTCCATTTCAGGCTAGACTGCCCTTCAGTGATGGACTCGTCACCCAGGCAAGGGCGGACACACACACAAGTCCCCACCAATCTGCCTTCATCCACCGTGCTCCGGACTGATTCTCCTGAACCGATCCTCCAGACCCCACCTTCCTGTGGGTGCACAACACTCTTTCAGTGCCCACTGGTGTGTCTGTCTGTGTCTCCGCAGACCCATCTTTTATCTCCCCTTGATGGGGTATCAGCCATCAATCAACTCAACGTGTCCATGTCCATCAAACTAGGCCACTCCCTGCTGTCTCAGCAAGAATGTGAACGAGCAAAGAAGTGTTCTTGTAGCAAAAGGTAAACAATCAGTGAAGAAGCCATAATGCATAAATCATCCGTTTCTCTCTCTCTTATCTGTAGCAGATGCCTCTATCTCTGTTCTTCATCTCTCTCTCTCTCATTAGCAGCATAGTTCCTGGGGGGAACTATCCCCCCTGGTTTGTCCATCTGGTTTGTTCATAACACATAACAAAAGTAAAATTGGATAGGTATATGGACAGGAAAGGAATGGATGGCTATGGGCTGAGATCGGGCCAGTGGTACTAGGTGAGTGTAAGCGTTCAGCACAGACTAGAAGGGCCGAGATGGCCTGTTTCTGTGCTGTAATTGTTATATGGTTATATGGTTAACAGTGATATGCACTTTTGCCTCCACAGATGCTGCATGGCCTGCTGAATTCTCTGAGAGCTTTTTTTATCTCTTTGGAGAAATAAGAGGCTCAGGCAGCATCTGTATGGGGAGAAAAGGACATTTTCAGGTCAGGAACTTTCATCTGCAGGGAAAGATAGAGATATAGCCAGAATAAGGTCATGAAAGGAAGGGGTGGAGCAAGAGATGGTAAGTGATTGATCCAGATAAGGAAGAGTGATGGGCTGATGGAGGAGGGAGGAATGGAAATAGTGTCAAAGGCTGGGTGGTGATAGGTGAAGGAACCAAAGATCTGCAGGTGCTGGATCTGATAGGAAGGAAACTAAATAATGGAGATGGCTTGGACTGATGGGAGGAGAGAGAGGATTTAGTGGAAGAAGAACTTGGGGGTTCAGTATAGGGGATGGGTGGAAGTGGAGGTAGAAAACGGGTGAAGGTGTGCTGGTAGATTAGAAGGAGAGAGAAGGGGAACAGAGCGGGACCAATTTACTTGAAATATCAGAATTCAATTGCATCCCATTGGATTCTACTGAACTTCCCCTGTGTATTTACTTCATTCAGGTTTAGGGGTATCTGATGTGGTTAATGTGGTAGGTCAATTGATACATTGGGGTTGGTGTACTTCCACCATTTGTGTTGGGTTTTTATGTGCTTCTGACAAAGGGACTTAAGGCTTTTCTTTTCCAGAATATGGTTTATTATCATTGACATGAGAAAGTCTGCAGATGCTGGAAATTCAAAGCAACATACATAAAATGCTAGAGGAACTCAGCCAGTCAGACAGCTTCTGTGGAAATAAATAAACAGTCAATGATATTGAGCCAAAGACCCAGCTTCATGACTGATATATGTCATGAAATTTTGAGTGGCCATAGACCTGAAGATTCCCACATGTCAGTGGAGATGTTATACATTATCAAGGATCTTTTGAGAACTTCCTTGAAGCATTTCCTCTGACCACCTTGCCTTAATGAGACTGAATAGCTTGTTGATTTCAAGGGTCTTAGCTGAGAGAACCACCTATTAGAGCTAAGCTGGTATAATTAGAGACTTGATCTGTGACACAAGCCTGGGAGAAAATGTTGTCATTTGCATGATTATTCTGCCAGAAGATTTGGAGCAATTTGCATGGACTACATTACAGTATTTCCTCTGTGTGTTAAAATACCTGCTTTATGTAGTCCATAACTCAGATACACACAACAAAGGGTGCATCATTTTGCCTTGTAGCCATGAATTTTGTGCTAGATTTAGAGTTGTGATACAGACTTTTCTTCAAATGGCTAGAGGATGATGCACTGCACATGACGAAGAATTTCTTTATTGATAGTTAAGAGGTTGTTTTGTTTGGAGGTTGGTCTTGAAGTATGGTAAGATTTCCAGTTGTTTCATGACTTTACTGTGCGCATAATTTTGTATGAGTCAGTGAACAAGTCAATGATGCTGGTACTCTCCTCCAATTGGTGCATCAATGCAAGCATCACTGGCACACTCTGCCTCACTAACTGAGGGTCTCCTCAATCCTCTTCCCTTTGCACTGGAATCTCCCTTCTCCACTTTCAGTCCTGATGCTGGGTTTTGAACTACAACATCAACAAATCCCTTTTCCCCACAGATGCTGTGATCCAGCAGATTGTTTGTTACTCCAGATTCCAGAATCTGAAGTTGCTTGTATCTCCACCACTACTTGTAGATTAATTGTAATCATCATATTGTTGTGAACAAATTAGATGCCAAGTTTCCAAGAACTAACATTCAAGTGTGTGAGGCAAGATAGGCTTGGAGACAGTGTGTGAAGGACGATAGGCTGGTGATAGAGAAGAGACGTGATCAGACGAATGGTTTGAAATGTATCTATTTTAAGGAGTATTGTGAACAAGCGGATGAGCTTAGGGCATGGATCAGTACTTGGAGCTATGATGTGGTGGCCATTACAGAGACTGGATGGCTCAGGGGCAGGAATGGTTACTTCAAGTGCCCGGTTTTAGATGTTTCAGAAAGGACAGGGAGGGAGGCAAAAGAGGTGGGGGTGTGACACTGTTGATCAGAGGTAGTGTCACGGCTGCAGAAAAAGTGGACGTCACGGAGGGATTGTCTACAGAATCTCTCTGGGTGGAAGTTAAGAACAGGAAAGGGTCAATAACTTTACTGGGTGTTTTTTTATAGACTACCCAATAGTAACAGGGATATCAAGGAGCAGATAGGGAAACAGATCCTGGAATGGTGTAATAATAACAGAGTTGTCGTGATGGGAGATTTTAATTTCCCAAATGTCGATTGGTATACCCTTAGATCAAGAGGTTTAGACGAGGTGGAGGTTGTTAGTTGCATTCAGAAAGGTTTCTTGACTGAATATGTAGATAAGCCTACAAGAGGAGAGGCTGTACTTGATCTGGTATTGGGAAATGAACCTGGTCATTTCTCTCAGATGTCAGATCTCTCAGTGGGAGACCATTTTGGAGATAGTGATCATAATCAATAGCATTACAGAGAGATAGGAACAGAAAAGTTAGAAAATCGCTTACTTAGAGTAAGGGGAATTATAAGACTATCAGGAAGGAAATTGAAAGCTTAAATTAGGAACAGGTGTTCTCAAGGAAAAGTATGAAAGAAATGTGGCAAATGTTCAGGGGATATTTGTGTGGAGTTCTGCATAGGTACATTCCAATGAGACAGGGAAGTTATGTTACTGTGGCTGTAATAAATTTAGTCAAGAAGAAACAAAAATCTTACAAAAGGTTGAGAGAGCTAGGTAATGTTAGAGATTTAGAAAATTATAAGGCTAACAGGAAGGAGCTTCAGAAGGAAATTAGGAGAGCCAGATGGGACAATGAGAAGGCCTTAGTGGGCAGGATTAAGGAAAACCCCAAGGCATTTTACAAGTGTGTGAAGAGCAAAAGGATAAGATGTGAAAGAATAGGACCTACCAAGTGTGACAGTGGAAAAGTGTGTATGGAACCGAAGGAAATAACAGAAGTGCTTAATGAATACTTTACTTCAGTATTCACTATGGAAAAGGATCTTGGTGATTGTAGTGATGACTTGCAGCAGACTGAAAAGCTTGAGCATGTAGATATTAAGAAAGAGGATGTGCTGGAGCTTTTGGAAAGCATCAAGTTGGATAAATTGCCAGGACCAGATGAGATGTATCCCAGGATACTGTCGGAGGCAAGGGAAGAGATTACTGAGCCACTGGCAATGATCTTTACATCATCAATGGGGACGGGAGAGGTTCCAGAGGATTGGCAGATTGCAAATGTTGTTCCTTTATCCAAGAAAGGGAGTAGAGATAGTCCAGGAAATTATAGACCAGTAAGTCTTACTTCAATGGTTGGTAAGTTGTTGGAGAAGATCCTGAGAGGCAGGATTTATGAACATTTGGAGAGGTACAATATGATTAGGAATAGTCAGCATGGCTTCGTCAAGGGCAGGTCATGTCTTACAAGCCTGATTGAATTTTTTGAGGATGTGACTAAACATAATGATGAAGGAAGAGCTGTAGATGTAGTGTATATGGATTTCAGGAAGGCATTTGATAAGGTACCCCATGCAAGGCTTATTGAGAAAGTAAGGAGGCATGGGATCCAAGGGAGCATTGCTTTGTGGATCCAGAACTGGCTTACCCACAGAAGGCAAAAAGTGGTCGTAGATGACTCATATTCTGCATGGAGGTCGGTCACCAGTGGAATGCCTCAGGGATCTGTTCTGGGACCCTTACTCTTCATGATTTTTATAAATGACCTGGATGAAGAAGTAGAGGGATGTATTAGTAAGTTTGCTGATGAGTAAGTTTGGAGGTGTTGTGAATAATGTGGAGGGCTGTCGGAGGTTACAGCAGGACATTGATAGGATATAAAACTGGGCTGAGAAGTGGCAGATGGAGTTCAACACAGATAAGTGTGAGGTGGTTCATTTTGGTAGGTCAAATATAATGGCAGAATATAACATTAATGGTAAGACTCTTGGCAGTGTGGATGATCAGAGGGATCTTGGGGTCTGAGTCCATAGGACACCCAAAGTGGTTACGCAGGTTGACTCTGTGATTAAGAAGACTTACGACGCATTGACCTTCATCAATCGTGGAATTGAGTTTAAGAGCCAAGAGGTAATGTTGCAGCTATATAAGACCCTGGAGTACCACTTGGAGTACCATGCTTACTTCTGGTCCCCTCACTACAGGAAGGATGTGGAAACCATAGAAAGGGTGCAGTGGAGATTTACAAGGATGTTGCCTGGATTGGGTTGCATGCCTATTGAGAGTAATAGTGAACTCGGCCTTTTCCCCTTGAAGTGAAAGTGGATGAGAGGTGACCTGATAGGGGTATATAAGATGATGAGAGGCATTGATTGTGTGGATAGTCAGAGGCTTTTTCCCAGGGCTGAAACGGTTGCCACAAAAGGACACAGGTTTAAGGTGCTGGGGAGTAGGTACAGAGATGTCACGGTTAAGTTCTGTACGCAGAGAGTGGTGAGTGCATGGAATAGGCTGCCAGCAACGGTGGTGGAGGTGGATACGATAGGGTCTTTTAAGAGACTTTTGGATAGGTACATGGACCTTAGAAAAATAGAGGGCTATGGGTAAGCCTAGAAATTTCTAAGGTGGGACATGTTCAGCACAACTTTATGTGCCAAAGGGCCTTTATTGTGCTGTAAGTTTTCTATGCTCTCTGTTTCTAAAATCATTGACTCTAAATTAGTTGGACTGCCTTGAAATGGTAATGAACACATTTTTATAATTACAGTTGTCTCTCTTTGTAGGTGGTTCTGTGCCACAATCCTGCAACCAACTTATCCACGCCAACCAAGTTGACCACCTGAGCTAATCTAGCTTGTCTGTGTGACCCATATCTCTTTAAACATGATATGTAGTATCCCACTGTTTTGTTCAGTTGTACCATAATGCCCAAACACTCAACCTCCAGACAGATGGAAGCTATTGTCCTAATTAATTCATCTGCCATTCATTTGCCCACTTTCCTAATTGATCTAGATCGTGCCAATCTCGAAGAAGGGTCTCGGCCTGAAATATCGACTGTTTGTTCATTTCCACAGATGCTGCCTGACCTGCTGAGGTCCTTCATTATTTTGTGTATGTTGCTTTGGATTTCCAGCATCTGTGGGCAAAAATGTATTGTTAATGAGAGTGGTCAGAGGAATATTACCAGACTAGTTCAAGCTGACAGGAGGGCAACAATAACTCAAATAATCACACATTACCACAGTGGTGTGCTGAAGAGCATCTCTGAATATATAACACATTGAACTTCGAAGTGGATGGTCTACAGTGGGAGAAGTCTATGAACATACATAAATACACTCAGCAGCTCCTTTATTAGGTACCTCATGCACCAGATAAAGTGGCTACTGAGTGTATGAAGCCTTGAGCTGGCTTGTATTCTAATTGCTCATCATAAATGTTTCATCTGAGTCAATGCTCTGCAAAGTAGCCCTTGAATCACTATAATCACTTCCACAATACAGATACTGAATACAGGTATATACATTTGCAAGCTTCCACACCAAACCTGCACTTTGGAGATGAACCCACACAGAAATGCCTTGCCTCATAGTTCAGCCCAGGATTAGATGAACCATTTAAAAATCATATTCTTACTGGAAGACAGAAAGTCAAAGAGCAACTGATGAATTTTAATTTCTTTCATTTCTGTGACTAGAATTTAAATGCATCATAGGCTTGCTGACAAGTGTCTAAAGTCCATTGTGAAATCCAGCTGAAAGTGGCCCCAGTTTTCTGGTAATTGACAGCGTCTCATAAAGAGGTCATTCAGAGGTGAAAGTTGAACCAAAGAAAATAAAAACGCTTGGAAAGATTTTCTTCTTCACAGTTTGGGCAGTGATTTGTTTGGATGAACCTTGTCATGCTCTAATGTTCTTGTGACATATGTAAATACAGCTGTTTCAAGTTACTGTTTCTTAATTGGATTTTTGTGACACATTTTCATTCTTAGGTACTCTGCATTGCATGATTGAGGGCTACTCAGCTTAATTTCTTTGAGCTCCTTGTTGAACTCATTCTTGCAGAGCCCACAGGTCACTGAGGTTTCTGAAAAAAAGGCTCTAAATATGAATTAGAAACAGAAGTAGACTCCTCAAGCCTGTTCTGCCATTTAAAAAAGATCAAAGCTGATCTGACTGTGATCTAATTCTGCACTCCTGTAAAACTATGGTAAACTTCACTTTGTTATTTGCCAATGTTCAAAGTTCAAAATACATTCATTATTAATGTATGTATATGTCACCATATACTACCTTGAGTTTCATTTTCTTACAGTATCTATCTCTGCCTTAAAACCATTCAAAGACATTGTGCACCATCTTTCCACCATCTCCACCTTTCTTCCTACCCTTTTTGATGACTACAGTTCCAACAAATTTAATCCTCTACAAGAAAATAAGAATCACCTCATCCCTACCCATTTACTATGCAGGCAGTAAGAGCACAATGACACAGTGGCACAAAGAGGTACAAGGAGTCATTTCACAAGAACAAGTCTCATCAGGAGTGAGTTTTATTTGAGCCTACAAAGAGAAAGTGGAGTTAGATAGAGCTCTTAAGGATAGCGGAGTCAAGGGATATGGGAAGAAGGCAGGAACAGGGTACTGATTGTGGATGATCAACCAAGATCACATTGAATGGCGGTGCTGGCTCAAAAGGCCAAACGGCCTACTCCTGTACCTGTACCTATTGCCTATTGTCTATTGGCCATTGCTTGAGTGGGCCAGTGCTAGAGTGGGAGAATTGGGTCAACAGGGCAATCGCAGGTGAAAGTTCTAAGTAAGTTTCTAGTATATTGTTTCTCCTTGTCTATTAGTACATTGCTTGTGTGCTGAGAAAAGGTCTAGAGGTAGTGGTATGTACTTTGTGTGAAGTTTAGGAATTCTGGGAGACCTGCACTCTCCCTGATAAATGCATCGAACTACAGCTCCTTAGAGATCATGTGAAGGAAATGGAGCTGCAGCTTGAAAACTTTTGGCTCATATGGGAGAATGTCGTCGTCATCGTCATGGCTATCCATTGAGGTCAAGGATGATGGTCTTCGTTCCATTGATCGATGTGGCCCACAGAGCAAAGATGCCTCTGTGTGTATTTGTTAAATGTGTACTTGATGTTGCACTCCAAGAAGCACACGATACTTCACAAATCAACCAACTGATTCCAATGGCATGGAAACCACGACAATTGGAGCTGATGAATTTGTTGCAGCCTTCATCCGCCTTCACAGCCATTGAGTTTGAAGTAACTCCGTCCGCCTGTTCCACCATTGAGGTCTTGACTGGATTGTTCCTTTTCAGGGAGCTCACCCTCGATCTTACCTCCTACCAGGAGCATAGTTCCAGGAGGCATCGCTGTCGAGATCTCAGGACCACACAAGCTTCTCCACCACGACAAGGTGACAATCCACGGAGAAGATGAGAGAATGAGAAGGTGTTGGATAGGATCTACAGGGAGGCAGGTACCTGGAAGACTGTCAGGTACGGTACTGGGAACTGGCAGCGCAGAGTACCTCTGAGGCCATTCCCCTCAATAATAAGTAAACCACTTTGGATACTGTTGGGAAGGATAACCTATCAGAGAGAAGCAGTAGTGAGCAGGTCTCTGGTTTGCAGTAGTGATAGGGGATTCCATAGTTAGAGGAGTAGTGGGATTCTGTGGAACGATGACATTCTTCCTCTGTTACCATGGTCAGGGATGTCATGGACTGGGTCCACAGCATTCTAAAGGGGAAGGGTGAGCAGTCAGAAGTCATGGTATTTATTGTTATGAAAGTCATTGGTTAAAAAAGGGAGGAGGTTCTGAAGAGAGAATATAGGTAGAAAGCTGAGAATTAGGATCTCCAGAGTAGTAATCTCTGGTGCCACACACCAGTTAGGGTAAGGATAGGATGATCTGGGAAATGAATATGTGGATGAGGAATTGGTGCAGGGGGTAAGGTTTCAGAATTCTGGATTATTGGGATCTCTTTTGGAGGAGGTATGACTTGTATAAACAGGACCTGGTCCACCTGAATGTGAAGGGAGCCAGGATTCCTGTGGGCAGGTTTGGTAGACATGTGGGGTGGGTTTAAACTAATCTGGCCGGGCTATTGGAACTGGAGTGATAGAACTGAGCATGAGGAAGTAAATGCAATGTGCAGTGAGTCTGCGAGGAAGAGCAGGCAGATAATAGAACATATTGCAGTCAGTAGGATGATTATTAGGTGTATGTGTACTTATACAGCTATCCTATATGTGTTATCTGTGCCTTGTGCTGTGTGTGACTGTTGGTACTATGTGTTGTCCCCCAGCGGGACATTGTTTCTTTTGGCTATCTTCATGTGTGGTTAAATGTTAACTAAACTTGAACTTGAACCTGAACGATCTTGAAGTTTTGGGCACTTAAGAGTCAATTGTGTGGCTGTGTCGGTGGGTCTGGGTTCACATTCAAGGCTACAACAATAATGGCAGCAGATTTCAGTCCTTACAGGATTTCAATAAAGTGGATATGGTTCTGTGGAAATCGTCAGTTCATACTCACTACAATGGCAATTAACATTTAAATCAGCTTTAACTCCTTTAAATACTGCAATGCAATTAAATTTCATGTTCCTTGGCCAAATGTCTAGGTGTGTGGTTACAAGATAATTGAAGATTAAAGGTTAAAGGTTCGTACATTGAAGTATGGAAGCATACAGTGAAATGTGTCTTTTGATTCAGCTCAGACTAGCAAGGATTGCATTGGTGACAGCCGCCTGCAAATGTCACCATGCTTCTGTCACCAACATAGCATGCCCAAAACTTCAAGACCAGTTCAGGTTCAAGTTCAAGCCACTTCAGTGGCTTTCCAAACCATTCAATGCAGGAGTTGCAAAGGATCGGTTAGTCATGCAGTCTTTGTTCAAGATAACCAGATCCCATCAACAGTTATCTTCAAATCTACCTTGTGAAAACTGTGCTATTGGGCGGGTTGTTACTTTTTTAATCCTTGTAAAATGAAGAAAAGGAGACTTCCATTGATATAACACCATTGATTTCCCTTCCAGCTCATCTCAAACAGTTTGTAGCCAATAAAGCACTTTTGAAGTGTAATTAACCATGTGAAGACCACAATCTGTGCGGATTACTGATAATATCTCCTCCTCACTGATGATCAACACTGGCGCACCTCAAGGCTGTGTGCTTAGCCCACTGCTCTACTCTCTGTATACCCATGACTGTGTGGTTATATATAATTCAAATACCATCTATAAATTTGCTGGTGATACACCCATTGTTGGTGAAATCTCAGATGGAGATGAGAGGGCGTACAGGTGCGAGATATACCAGCTAGTTGAGTGGTGTTGCAGCAACAAACTTGCACTCAGTGTTAGTAGAACAAAATAGTTGATTGTGAACTTCATGAAGGGTAAGAGAGTGAGCAATTTCATGTTCCTGGATGTCAAGATCTCTGAGGGTCTAACCTGGTTCCAACATATCGATGCAGCCATAAAGAAGGCAAGACAATGGCTATATTTCATAAAGAGTCTGAAGAGATTTGGTTTGTCAACTAAAATACTCAAAAACGCCTATAGATGTACTGTGGAGAGTATTCTACTAGGGGCTGCATCACTCTCTAGTATGGGTGGGGGGGGGGGGGGGAGGGATTGCTCCTGCACAGGACTAAAAGAAGCTACAGAACGTCATAAAACTAGTCAGCCTCCATCGTATCCAAGATATCTTCAAAGAACTGTACCTCAGAAAGGATCAGAGGGCATCCCTTTAGAACAGAGATGAGAAGGAATTTCTTTACAAAGAGAGTGGTGAATCTATGGAATTCAGTGTTACAGAATGCTGTGGAGACTAAGTCATTGATTATATTTAAAACAGTGGCTGTCAGGTTCTTGATTAATCAGGGTGTCAAAGTTTCCAGGGAGAAAGCAAGAGAATGGAGTTGAGAGGGATAATAATTCAGCAATGATGGAATGGCAGAGCATACTTGATGGGCCAAATGGCCTAATTCTGATTCTATGTCTTATGGTCTTAATCACTTCTGGTCCTAAATGGGCATTACCTTCAGCTTCACAATGCCTCCGAGAAATTGCAGCAGAGCATTCTGTTGTTTTATAGCTGATTCTGGAAGTACCATTTGAAAGTGTCAATCACAAGAATGTTTTATCTTAGGGTGAGCTTCCCATTCACCCTTTGATATTGGGTAAGTTGACACAAATTAAGTTAGACACTGAAGTATCCTTCTCTCTGTAAACTACACCTTTTACCACACAAATATTTCAAAATGCTATCTCTGGACAACTGCCATCAAGAGCACAAAGCATGGGATGCTAGTTCATTTGGTTTCACCACCATCTGTGCCATACAGCTGCTAAACAGTCACAGATTCAGTCAAATGTGCTCTTGTTTACCATCTGCTATATGGGAAGAACTTCTTAACATTAGAATTTCAGAAATTAGAGAGGTTTTTTTCTTTACTTTGTGAATAATAGAGGTTTGCTGTTGTTTACTGTTTAGGATCCAGTTATCGGTGTTTAGGCCAACATTTATTGTCCATCCCTAATGATTATTGTTGAGGTGATGGTGAGGCACTTCTTTTGAAAATTTGCAGTACTTTTGATGAAGCAATAATATGATCCAGTAATTATACTTTCAAGTCAGGATGGTGTGTCCTGTACTAAGTACAAAGTACAAAATAAGTTTGTTATCAAAGTATGTATACTGTATATCACAACATACTAGCCTGACATTCATTTCTTTATGGCCATTTACAGTCAATACAAAGAAATACAATAGAATCAATGAAACTCTCCCCACAAAGAAAAACGGACAAACACCAATATGTAAAAAAATAAAAATGGTGCAAATACAAACAAAAATAATAAATAAATAAATAAATAAATAAATAGATAGATAAATAGATAGATAGATAGATAGATAGATAGATAGATAGATAAATAAATAAATAAATGGATAGGTAGATAAATAAATAAATAAATAAATAAATAAATAAATAAATAAATAAATAAATAAATAAATAAATAGATAAATAAATAAATAAATAGATAAATAAATAAATAAATAGATAAATAAATGGATAGATAGATAGATAAATAAATAAATAAGCAATAAATAATACTGAGAACATAGGTTGAAATGACTTTGAAAGTGAATCCAAAGGTTCTGGAAATAGTTCAGAGTCAAGTTGAGTAAAAGAAACTTCACTCAGCTCAACATGGAAGGGTCTTGGAGGTGGTGACACACCTTCTATCCAGAACTTTTTTTTGTGGGAGAGGTCACAAGTTTGGGAGGTGTTGTTGGAGTAACCTAGATAAGTAAATTGCAGTTCAATATGTAGACGATGCATGTTGCAAGGCACTGTACACTCGTGTTAAAGGAAATGAATGTTTAGGGTAGTTGATGGGTTACCAATCAAGTGAGCTGCTTTGTTCTGAATGGTATCTCTTCTATGTAGATGGAATGAACATGTTGCATTTTGCAACTCTAAAACCTAAAACTAATTGGAAGAGTTAGTCAGACCAAAATGCAAGCCTAACTTCATTTTACTTTAAGCGAGGCATGCATATATCACATGGTGGCATGATGACGCATGCCATTTATGTCTTTTACCAGATAACCCATGATGCATTATGTAAACAACAAATAACGCTTAATCAAACAATATACTTACAATATTACTAAAATATTATATACACAGCAGGAAGGTTTTGAGGTAATGACATTTATCCTCAGCCTCTGACCTTCTCTTGTATTGATGCTGCTTCTGTGATTCAGATTTATTTATCACATCTACCTCAAAAAATACAGTGAAATGTGTAATTTGCATTAACAACCAGCACACTGAAGGATGTGCTGAGGGCAGTCCGCAAAGATTGCCACACATTCTAGCACCGACTGTGCAAACCCACTATGCTTGGCAGAAGAATACAGAACATAACAAAATAAAACATACCAAGTTGCAAAGCAAAATCAGTAGAACCAGCCCATTACTCCCAATCATCCATCCACCTACCCACACATATACACAGCCCTCTAACCTCAGGACAGGCCATCCTCTTTGACTTTCATTCTCTAGCAGACTTGTGGATTCACGGATTTTGAGACTTCAGTTTCTCTAATGGATTCAATATGATGGGCTACAGCCTTCAGACCTTGACTTCTGGACTCATGATCAACCTCTGTGCTTCAATCGGGACTTCTAATCAACATTCAGGCTTCCAAGGTCAATGGTGAACAATGGTGACCAATAGTGTCAGGACCATCAATAGTGGAAAACTTGGTGCCATCGAATGAACCAGAAAGCACCAGCAGTACAACAAGAAATGTGTAAAGCCACATGACCAACTCTCCCTAGTCTCTAACCATGAAGATTAAAAGGGGCACAAATT
The DNA here is from genome assembly GCF_030144855.1 of Hypanus sabinus. Taxonomy (NCBI): domain Eukaryota; kingdom Metazoa; phylum Chordata; class Chondrichthyes; order Myliobatiformes; family Dasyatidae; genus Hypanus; species Hypanus sabinus. The sequence continues at coordinate 64,262,774 of NC_082720.1, read as the reverse complement.
CGACTGGGCATCAGTGTAAGGCAAGGTGCAGGCAAAAACACGGCATGCAAGAGAATTCCTACAAGCGTTGTTTTCTGCAAACAGTTCTGTAAACAAACATGTGGACCTCATTTCTATTTATGAGCCAATACAGGCAAAATTCCAGACAACAATGAGACTTCCTCCCCATATCAGAGCTGAGTTCTCAAAATGACGACCAATCAGCTGATTGATCAGTACATAAAGACCAAGCATTTGGAGGACACACCACAATTAAAAGTGCACTGATGATGTCTCCTCATATGGTGATGATAAATTTGCAACAGAGTTGCTAAGATTGGAGAACAACTCAACCCAAGCAAGAATGTGTAACTTCCTGAAAAAAATTTTAGAAGTTGCTGTGATTACAACGTGATTGAATGACAGCACATAAATAAAATGGTTTCGCATGGAGAAGGCAGATGCTTTAACTGCTGAACTGTAAGTGTTGCTTTTACTTGAAACTTGTGAACACTGAATGGCACCATTGTAACAAATAGTTTTTGTGGTTACTACACCACAGTGCTTATCATTCAAGTGATTTAATCTCCCTTTCTATGTAAGAATTATTCAGATTTTGAAAAGAATTCTTAGAACTGATCTTAGCAACAGCCTTTTCAGATCTTTAAATCTTCAGTTTTAGGCTAGATCGTTTTGAATTGGACCTCCCAATGTATTCCCCCACTACTCACCCTTAACTGGGTCAAATACTGCGGGCCCTATATGATAGTCTCCTGCATCCTAGAGTTCGACTCTGGGTTCAAAGTTCAAAATAAAGTTATTATCGAAGTTTGTGTATGTCACCATATACTAGCTTAAGATTTATCTTTGTGCAGGCATTCACGGCAGGAAAAAGAAATACAACAGAGTTGATAGAAATGTACATGCAAAGACTGAAAAGCAATCAAAGTACAATGGAAGACAAACTGTGCAAGTACAAAAACAAATAATAAGCAGACAAACAAATAAATAAAGAATAAATACCTCTGCGAAGATGAGTTGTAGAGTCCATGAAAGTGAATCGACAGGTTGTGGAATCAGTTCAGTGCTGTGGTGTATGTATCTATCATGCTGATACAGGAGCCTGATGGCTGAAGGGTAATAATTGTTCCTGAAGCTGGTCGTGTGGGACTGAAGCCTTCTGTACCTCCTTCCTGATGATAGCAGGAGAGGACAACATAGCCTGGATGGAATGGGTCTTTGGTGACGGATGCTGATTTTTTGTGGCAGTGCTCATCGAAGATGTTCTCAACGATTGGGAGGGCTTTGCCTGTGACGAAGGTGAGAATGCCCATCACTGAACACCTGAATATCTTCGACAAAGTAGTAGTAGTTCAGAATCAGGATTAACCTCTGGGCCATTTGTTGTGAAATTGGTTCTTTTGCAGCAGCGGTACATTGCAATACATAATAACACAAAAACTATAAATTACAATAAGAACTATCTATAAAAATTAAATTAAAATCTGTAGTGCAAAAAGAGAGCAGATAAAAGAAAATTAAATGCCTGTAGTGAAGTAGTCTGCACAGTTTTATTGTGCTTTCAGAAGTCTGGTGGTGGCGGGGATGAAGCTGTTGCTGAAATGCTGTGTTTGTGCCTTTAGGCTTCTGTAACCTCTTGTTGATGGTAGCAATGAGAAGATGCCATGTCATGGGAGAAGGGGATCTTTAATGAGAATGATGGATGCAGCCTTTTTGAGACTGTGGTGAACTACGTATACCTGTCTGGACACGCCCCGCTGCTGACTGCTCCTGTGGCTCCTCCCACAGACCCCTGTATAAAGGTGGTTGGAGGCACTGTTCCTCCCTCAGTCTCCAGGATGTTGTGTGGTGATCTCTTGCTGCTAATCGTGGTCTCTTGCTGCTAATAAAAGTCTATCATTCGCCTCCTGACTCCGAGAGTTATCGATGGTGCATCAGAGGCATCACGTTTTGAACATGTCCGTGAGGCTAGTGCCCATGATGCAGCTGGCTGAGCTTTTTCTGATCCTGTGCAGTGGCCCCTCCATATCGGATGGTGAATCAGAATCAGAATCAGGTTTATTATCACTGGCATGTGTTGTCAAATTTGTTAACTTAGCAGCAGCAGTTCAATGCAATACGTAATCTAGAAGAAAAACAATAAAATAATAATAATAAATAAATAAGTCAATTACAGCATACATATATTGAATAGATTAAAAATAGTGCAAAGAACAGAAATAATATGTATTAAAAAAGTGAGGCAGTGTCCAAAGATTCAATGTCCATTTAGGAATCGCATGACAGAGGGGAAAAAGCTGTTCCTGAATCGCTGAGTGTGTGCCTTTAGACTTCTGTACATCCTACCTGATAGTAACAGTGAGAAAAGGGCCTGCCCTGGGTGCTGGAGGTACTTAATAATGGAAACTGCCACCGCTCCTTGAAAATGACCTGGGTACTTTGTAGGCTATTACCCAAGATGAAGCTGACTAAATTTACATGCCTCTGCAACTTCTTTTGGTCCTGTGCAGTAGCTCCTCCATACCAGACTGTGATGTAGTCTGTGAGAATGCTCTCCATGGTACATCTATAGAAGTTTTTGAGTGTATTTGTTGACATGTCAAATCTCTTCAAACTCCTAATGAAGTATGGTCACTGTCTTGCCTTCTTTATAACTGCATCGATATTTTGGGGCCAGGTTAGGTTCTCAGAGATCTTGACACCCAGGAACTTGAAACTGCTCACTCTCTCCATTCCTGATCCCTCTGTGAGGATTGGAATGTGTTCCTTTGTCTTACCCTTCCTGAAGCCCATGATCAGCTCTTTTGTCTTACTGACATTGCCTGCCCGGTTGTTGCTGCGACATAGCCGGCATATCTCACTCCTGTACGCCCTCTCATCACCATCTGAGATTCTATTATCAATGGTTGTATCAGCAGCAAATTTATAGATAGTATTTGAGCTATGCATAAAGTGCAGTTTTATTTGTTCAGTCTCCTGTCCTCCTGTCCGATGGTAGCAGTGAGAAGAGAGCATGGCCAAGATGGTGGGAGTCCTTGATAATGGATGTTGCTTTCTTGTGGCAAGCTTCTGCGTAAATACGCTCAATGATAGGGAGGGCTATGCTTGTGATGGACTGGGCTGAATCCACTACTTTCTGTAATTTTACTTCTTTGGTTAACTAAAATATTTCTATTAATTCTTCATTAAATCCTCTATAAACTTTTCCTTCTTACTCAACTTGCACTCACCATTTTTACCCTTATTTGTTGTGTCATTTCTTCTTATTTTACTGTGTGTGTAATACTTTAATGCATTGGCTAATGGGGTTGAGTAAATGGTAATTAGTAATTAACTTGTTATTTTCTTTACTACACTGACAAATTTCTACTGATGTACTGTGGAGAGCATTCTAACTGCTTGCAACTCTGTCTGGTATGGAGGAGCCATTGCACAGGATTGGAAAAAGTTACACTAAGTTGTAAACTCAGCTGGTTCCATCATAGGCACTGGCCTCCCCAGCAACAAGAACACCTACAAGAAGCGATACCTCAAAAAGGTGGCATCTATTATTAAGGACACCCATCACCCAGGACATGCCATCATCTCATTGTTACCATCTGGAAGGACGTACAGAAGCCTGAAGGCTCACTCTCAATGATTCAGGAACAGCTTCTTTCCCTCCATCATCAGATTTCTGTGCAGACAATGAATATTACTTCACATACATGAAACAATCTGCAGATGCTGGGAATTGAGAGCAACACACACACAAAATTCCAGAGGAACTTAGCAGGCCAGGCAGCATCTCTAGATTTGCCAGTCAACATTTTTTGCCAAGACCCTCCATCTTTACTCTTTTCCAGAGATTCGGCCTAGCCTACTGAGCTCCTCCAGTATTTTCTGTGTGTAACACTACTTCATTTTTTTTTTTGCTTTCTTTTTACACTAATTAGTTAATAGGTTTATTTTTTATTATGCATTGCAATGTACTGCTGCCGCAAAGCAATAAATTTCCTGACATATGCAAGTATGCCGCTGGAATTAAACTAGATTCTGTTTCTGATTCTGATTCAAATTCTATCCAGACAGATCACTTAGTACATCCAGGTAATATGAGGGGAATTAAGAAAACGGGCGGCATGGTAATGTAAAGGGTGTCACGATGGCATAGCAGTCAGCTTATTTGCTTTACTGCACCATTAATCACAGATTAAGTTCAATTCCTGCCACTGCTAGTAAAGAGTTTGTACATTCTTCCCATAACCATGTGGTTTTCCTCTGGGTGCTCTGGTTTCCTCCTACATTAAAATAAAAAGTATAATTTCCTGCAGCTTGCTGAGAGTCGCCAATGTACACGGGTCCCAGCTTGAAGTCACATCCTAGGGTTAGTAGGAAAGAGATTCGTATTTGTATTTTTACAATAAATTTACTTCAAATTCCTCACTGATTTGATCTGATGCAAGTGATGCATTCCATTGTGTGCTTTGGTGTACATGTGACAAATCAAACTAACCTTTTCAAAACAGAATGCAAAGCAGAATGTCACCATTACAGAGTAAGTGCTGTGCGTGTAGACAATTAAGAAGCAAACATCATGATGAGGTAGTCTGAGAGACCAAAAGTTCATCCTTATTGTAAAAAAGATACATTTAAGAGTTTTATAACAGCAGGATAGGAGCTGTCTTTGAGCCCAGTGGCATGTTATTTCAAGCTGTTCTACCCTCTGCATGATGGAGGGAGTAGAGGAGAAGATAACTAGCGTGGGAAGGAGACTTGATTATGCTGGTTGCTTTCCCGAGGCAGTGGGGTACCTAGGCAGACCCACTGGAGGAGAGGTTGAATTTCATGATAGATTGGGATGCACTAACAACTTACTGTAGTTCCTTGTGGTCTTGGGTCATTGTAGTTGACATACTAAGCTGTGGTGCATCCAGCTAGGATGCTTTCTAAATCTGTAAAAACTGGTGAATGTCCTTTCCTTTCATATGTAATATATCACACTCAGACTTGGTGCCATAGTAAGGTACTAGTATCATTCCAATTGGGAGTGCTGTTCTGTGAAGTTTCCATTTTAGTGTACAATACAAAGGAAGTCAAAATTTGCAGTTCCCACTTGGGTTCAAAGTTTAAAATTCAATTTCAAGTTATCACTGAAAACAAACTTTTACTATGTCTGCCATGATGTATGTTTGCAAATTCATCTTTCCTATCCCATATTTTATTCATGATTTCCTCTAATAGAAACAGAAAGCATCGCATTAGTGGAGAGACAAACATGACCAGTGCGTCCGTAAAACCATAAGACATCGGAGTAGAATTAGGCCTTTTGGTCCATCGAGTTTGCTCCATCATTCCATCATGGCTGATTTATTATCCCTCTCAACCTCATTTTCCTACCTGGCTGAAACCTTTGATGCCCTGACTAATCAAAAACTTACCAACCTCTGTTTTATATATATCCAACAACATAGCCTCCACAGCCATCTATGCAATGGATTCCATGATTTCACCAGCCTGGCTAAGAAATTCCTCCATATCTCTCTTTTAAATTGGTTTCCCTCTATTTAAACACTGTGCCCTCTGGTGCTAGACTCCTCCATTACAGAAACATCCTTCCCACACCCACTCTCTCTTGCCCTCATACCAAAAGATTCTGAAATGTGAACAACCTCAAATACTAACTCTTTTTCTTTAACTAGCCTCCAAAATTTTCCAGTGTCTTTTTCTGTTTTATAACAGAGTTCTGGAATTTGCAATATTTTCATTGTTCCCTTATTTCTTTACAGTGCAGAAAATATAGAAATATGGAACATCTCACGAATACTGACTTTGATATAAAGCAGAAAGCGGTAAAATACTTTTTTTCCAACAACCCTCAGCTGCATTATAAGCATTAAGTTCACATGTCTGGAAGGCTATGAAGATGATTGCTGCTTCGGGTATGCAAGCAAAGAAATTACAAACATTAAAATCTCCCTTGAAGGCTTGAGTAAACTGAGAAAACTTGGCTCATTGATACACTCAATAAAAATTGATTGTAGGGGTTTAACACGTGTAAGCAGCTTTAGGGGTCACTGCTTCTCACCTTATCACCGCAGCCTGAGATAAATTGATATGTTACGCGATTAAGCTGAAACAGCTTGTTCATAATAGATCCTTTATCGGTGACATGGAAAAGAAGAGCTGTGGAAAAATCTGCAATTGCAATTCTCCACAGACCGGTTGTGACTTGGTGAAAAGCTAACCGCTTCAGAGATGTATAGACAGAGAGCTGTAAGTAATTAGTAGGCTGGCCAGAAGAAGTACCTTCTTGTCTCATGTTCAGTAAGACAGTTCTCCCACGATCTGGATCATGAAAGGATGATTGGATCTGTTGAAAGTATCCTGAGTGATTGCAGTATAGACTAGTACAGGAATCTGAAGGCACTGCAATGAAAGAGACTGCAGACAGCAATGCACTTAGCCCAATGTATCACAGCCACATCCCTGGAGAGGATTCAAAGGAGGTTCACAAAAATGATTTTGGGATCGAAAGGCTTATTATATGAATAGCATTTAATGGCTCTGGGCCTGTACTCGCTGGAATTCAGAATGAGGAGGGAAACTCATTGAAACCTATTGAGTACTGAAAAGCCTCAGAGGAGTGGATGTGGACAGGATGTTGGGGGTGTCTAAGACCAGAAAACACTGTTTCAGAATAGAGTGATACCAATTTAAAATAGGGATGAGCAGGCATTTCTTTTGCCACAGAGAGGCAAATCTGTGGAATTCATTGTCACGGGCAGCTATAGAGGCCAAGTCATTGGGTATATTTAAGACAGAGGTAGACAGACTCTTGATTGGTCAGGGCATAACAGGATATAGGGAGAAAGCAGGAGACTGGGGCTGAGAAATTAATCAGCCATGATCAAAATCAGAATCAAAATCAGATTGAATATCACCAGCGTATGTCATAAACATTGTTGTCCTTGCAGCAGCAGCACAATGCAATGTATAATAATAAAAAAACTGTGAATTACAGTATGGGTATATATATGTTAAATAGTTATATTAAATAAGTAGTCCAAAAAAAAAGAAATAAAATGGATTTCAGTAAGGCATTTGATAAGGTGCTCCATGCAAGTTTTATTGAGAAAGTAAGGAGGCATGGGATCCAAGGGGACACTGCTTTGTGAATCCAGAACTGGCTTGTCCACAGAAGGCAAAGAGTGTTTGTAGATGGGTCATATTCCGCATGGAGGTCGGTGACCAGTGGTGTGCTTTAGGGATCTGTTCTGGGACTCTTAATGATTTTTTAAAATGACCTGGATGAGGAATGGAGGGATGGGTTAGTACATTTGGTGATGACATAAAGGTTGGGGGTGTTGTGGGTAGTGTGGAAGGCTGTCAGAGGTTACAGCCGGACACTGATAGGATGCAAAACTGGGCTGAGAAGTGGCAGATGGAGTTCAACCCAAATAAGTGTGAAGTGGTTCATCTTGGTAGGTCAAATATGATGGCAGAATATAGCATTAATGGCAAGATTCTTGGCAGTGTGGCGGATCAGAGGGATCTTGGGGTCCGAGTCCATAGGACACTCAAAGCTGCTACGCAGGTTGACTCTGTGGTTAGAAGGCATATGGTGCATTGGTCTTCATCAACCATGGGATTGAGTTTAAGAGCTGAGAGGTAATGTGGCAGCTATATAGGACCCCGATCAGTCTCCACTTGGAGTACTGTGCTCAATTCTGGTTGCCTCATTACAGGAAGGATGTGGAAACCATCGAAAGGGTGCAAAGGAAATTTACAAGGATATTACCTGGATTGGGGAGCATGTCTTATGAGAATAGGTTGAGTGAACTTGGCCTTTTCTCCTTGGAGCGATGAAGGATGACAGGTGACCTGACTGAGGTGTACAAGATAATGAGAGGCATTGATCATGTGGATAGTGAGAGGCTTTTTTGCAGGGTTGAAATGGCTAGCATGAGAGGGCATAGTTTTAAGGTGCTTGGAAGTAGGTAAAGAGGAGATATCGGGGTAATTTTTTTACACAGTGTGGTGAAAGCATGGAATGGGCTGTCGGCGTCGGTTGTGGAAGCAGAAATGATAGGGTCTTTTAAGAGGCTCCTGGATAGGTACATGGAGCAACGAAAAATAAAGGGCTATAGGTAAGCCTAGGTAGTTCTAAGGTAAGGACATGTTCAGCAAAGCTTTGTGGACTGAAGGGCTTGTATTGTGCTGCAGGTTTTCTATGTTCTATGTTCTAAAAAGGTAATGAAATAGCCTTCATGGGTTCAATGTCCATTCAGAATTTGGATGGCAGAGGGGAAGAAGCTGTTCCTGAACCACTGAAATGGTGGAGAAGACTGAATGGGCCAAATGGGCTAATTCTGCTCCAATAGCTTATGGTCTTATGATCACTTCACCAGCAACAGTATCTACAGGAGGCATTGTATCAGGAAAGTAACCATCATCATCCAAGATTTCCTCTATTCTGGTCATGCCATTTTATTACGGCTATCATTGGGCAAGAGGTACCATTGAGTCCTTGAATTCGCCTGCACAACTCTAATCAGCAAAGATTAGCAACGGTATGAACACTTTAATGAGGTTTTTCCACAGATGTAGTGAGTGCGTGAAACACCCTGCCAAGGGTAATAGTAATGACAAATACATTAGGGACATTTAAGAAATTCTTGGATAGGCATATGGATAATGGAAAAATTGAGGATGCTATAGGAGGGATGGGTTTGACTGATCTTAGAGTGGGTTTAAAGGTCAACACATCACCTGCCAAAGGGTCTCTATTGTGCAGTAGTGTTCTGTGTTCTATCAATTTGGACGCATTTTATTCTAATATAAGAGATGTGTATAATTCATGCTTATCTTTTTTAGTGAATGCTTCTTTTGTAATGCCATGTTCAAAGTTAAAAGTTCAAGCTATGTCACCATATATGTACAACTCTGAGATTCAATTTTGTGCGGGCATTCACAGTAAATATAAAAAAAACAAAAATAATAATAATCAATAAATAAGCAATAAGTATTGAGAATATGAGATGAAGAGTCATTGAAAGTGAGTCCATGGGCAGTGTAGTCAGTTCATTGCTGAGGTGAGTGAAGTTATGCCCTTTGTTCATGAGCCTGAAAGTTGAGGGGTAATAACTTCCTGAACCTGAGGGTTTTGAGACTCCTGTACCTTCTTTCCTGATGACAACAGTGAGAAGAAAGCCTGGCTTGATATTGGGTGTCCTTGTTCCTACGACAGCATTGTATGGGGATATTTTTACTTGTGATATGCATGCCTGTAAAGCTGCTGCAAGTAAGTGTTTCATTTCACCTGTGAATACGTGTACTTGTGCATATGGCAATGTGCTTGAAGTTGATTTACAGTGATGCCACAAAGCCAAGTGGGAAGTTTGTTATTTGGAAACTGTTGGATTCAAGCTTTAAAAGAAAATATTCTTAAATGCGGAAAGACAAAGTGAATTGGGGTTTGTAAATGGAAAACAAATAATTGAATTCAGGTTTGTGAATAGGTTTATGTTGCTTTCATACACCTGCTTTCAATTTCAGTCCCCCTGGCTGTGCAGTCCCAGTGAAGTGGGTTTTGTAATTGGCACATTAGCAGATGCAGTTGTCGGGGGAATCCATAAATATTCAAACTACACTAACACATAAGGCAAACGCTTATTGTCATTATAATTAACGTAAAAGAAAAGTGCAAGGTTAGAGGCGTTGTTTTGCAACTGAACTTTTGAAGAAAAATCTGAATCAGATGTTGACCTATTCCATTCAAATGTCAAAGCTTACACATTAATGTGGAATATAACTGTGCCAGACAGTGCGGGCCTGTGCCTGTAACCTCCCACATGATGAGATCGTCCCCTTGGGAGATATCAGTTGTGAATTAAAGTTGTTGATTGACATCAAACACAGTTCACTGTTCTGTCTTTTTTTTAACTGATCAATGGCAAGGCAGTGCAATTCAAGAGCTTGATGTGGACCACAGAGAAAAGGTTTTTCATGTTCAAGTACAAGTTCAAGTTTGATTGCCATTCAGCGATACACATGTACACTGCCAAAGGAAATTATGTTCCTCTGGGACCAAGATGCAAAACACAGTATACGCAGTCACGCATAGCACACAGCCTGCAGAGTTAAGATAGCACATGCAGTCACAAAAATAATATTAGCACAAGTCTCTGACCAGCATGGCTTGAAGTTTGATGGAGCACGGGATGTTGACTTGGAGCCATGTTTCTGCAATAACAAGCATGTAGCAGTTCCTCATCTCACGCTGGGTCAGCTGCTGATGAAGACAATCCAGTTTATCTCATGCTGGATCAGTCACAGATAAAGGCAAGCCAGTTTGCCCTGCATTGGATCAGCCACAGATGAAGACAATCCAGGTTATCTTCCAAGAAGTGAACACTGGAGAGCAGCACCATTGGGACAAATCTGTCATAAGCTGTTTGGGCCTGCACGGGGAGCTGAAGAGCATTGGGCTCTAACGTTCTTACAGCTCCTGAATTTGTTAATTATTGTTTATCAAGAGCCGTTAAGCCCTCACGCTTTCTGTTTAACCTTGTTATGTTTATTTTAATAGACTCAGGGGTTCTGTGTTGCTCTTATTATTTAAATGGACTCGCAATTAGTGCTACTGAGGAGTCCTAGCTTTGAGAATGTAACGTCTCGCAGTGTCACTCCGCCAAGCTACAGGTGTTCTGTTGGAACTCTCATGAATAAACCCCGGACACCATCTCAATATGGGAGTCAGTCTTTCCTCCGCACTTCGGTTCAGCCTTTGCCTGTGCACATCATGACAGAAGGACACAGTGATGTATTGGACCCAGTGGATGTTCTACAGAAGTGTCTTGACTGCTTCCAACTTTCTCTCATCTACATTCCAACTTACTCCAGTCTAGATTCTAAGTTTCTCTAGTCAACATTCTAGGATTTTTCCAAGGTCTTCAAGGTCATAAAGGCTTCCTAGTTCTCCCATGGCACTTCATGTTTCCAAAGTATATACACTATTTCATAGATTTATTCAATGTTTCCAAGGTTTATTCATTGTCTCCAAGGTTTATTCTATGTCCCCACCATCTCGAGTTCCCCAGGCCTGCCTGGGGTACCCCAAGCCTGTTTTGAATACTTCCAGACCTGTCTTGAGTTCCCAAAGTATGTGCCAAATCATCCCTGGATCTCATGTTCCCCAAGCTTCCCATGTCCATTAGGAGCCGGCCATAGGGAGGTGTGTACTATCAAGAGTTCTTTGAGCCTGTGCAGGGAACCAGATAGCATTAGGCTCAGAGGTTTTTAGATCACCTGAATCTGTTAATTGTTGTTTATTGAGAGTCATTAATCCCTGGTGCTCTCACTTTAACATCGTTCAGTTTATTTTTTCTAAACTTGGGGTTCCATGTTCCTTGTATTATTTAAGTGGATGTTTAATTAGCGCTATCGCGGGATCCTAGCATTGAATTTCACGGTGTCGCTCGGCTGATGAATAAACTCTGGTCTCCATCTCTACACGAAAGTCTGTCTTTCCTCTGCACTTGGGTACAGTTATTGCCAGGGTACATCGTGAAAAACCCATCATCTTTCTATGGAAGATGCCAGTATAATCTTAATTACTTTAAGTGCCAGTGTGGAGGAAAGATGTCTTGATGCATGTTTGAGCTATCAAAGAAAGTATATATACTTAAGAGGAAAAAGAATCACAATTACAAGCATTTAAAATAATTAGCTTAAGGTCTTCCTCAATCCCAGCTCTTGGCCTGTAATATTTTTACGTTACAAGAAGTCAAGTGCTCATCCTGGTAACTTTTAAATATGTACTTAACACTATTCTATCAAAAACCCCCACCACTGCACAGTAGAATAAAATACATACAGTTCCCTGCTAATAATTTTACTTATTTATTTCTGCTGAACCAACGAGTCACATATTTGTCATATACATTAATGATCTGGATGATGGGGTGGTAAATTGGATTGGTAAGTATGCACATGATACTAAGATATTATCATTGTGGATAATGAAGTAGGGTTTCAAAGGCATTGGAGAGGCTGCATTTGAAGTATTGTGTACAGTTCTGGTCACCAAATTATAGGAAAGAAGTCAACAAATTAGAGAAAGTGCAGAGGAAATTTACTAGAATGTTACCTGAGTTTCAGCACCAAAGTTACAGAGAAAGGTCTTTATTCTTTGGAGTGTAGAAGGTCGAAGGGGGACTTGATAGAGGTATTTAAAATTATGAGGGGGCTAGATAGAGTTGATGTGGATAGGCTTTTTTCCATTGAGGGTAGGGGAGATTCAAACAAGAGGGCATGAGTTGAGAGTTAAGGGGCAAAAGCTTAGGGGTAACACGAGGGGGAATTTCTTTACTTAGAGAGTGGTAGCTGTGTGGAACAAGCTTCCAGTAGAAGTAGTAGAGGCAGGTTCAATTTTGTCATTAAAAAAAAATGGATAGGTATATAGACAGGAAAGGAATGGAGGGTTATGGGCTGAGTGCAGGTAGGTGGGACTACGTGAGAGTAAGCGTTTGGCACAGACTAGAAGGGCCAAGATGGCCTGTTTCCATGCTGTAATTGTTACATGGTTATATATGGTTATATGAAAAGGAAACTAGATTTGTTATCCCTCCTCTGTCCTGGAAGTCTCATAATTTTCCTGGCGTTGAATAAATTTTGCTTTATTCTCCATTGTCACAATGGAAAAGTAAATAATCTTGTCAGTCTTACCCCATAAAATCTTTCATCATGGTAATATCCATTCTAGGACAGTTATATCCCTCTCACCGGGATATCAGAACTGCCAGCTACTCTTGTCCACTTGTCAAAGCGGTGCACTGGAGTCTGGCCCACTGTCACATGCAAACAGGTGCTTGGAGCCACAGGTGAGAGCTGAGTGTTTGGTAGGGACCAAAGGTGAATGAGCTGACCCAGAACGGACATGACAAGCCCCTTCACCAGAGGCACAACCCTTCACTGGACTTCCATACGTTGCCCAGACAACGAGGTGCAAGTACAAAAATCTTGCTTGAAGCAGCTTCCCAGGTATATAGATTCAGAAAATGTACATAATATAAATTATAAATGACAGCAAAGAATTAAAAGACATTAGAGCAAAAGAAAATCACTATCAGGGACAAGACCATAGCAATACAAGAGGTGGTATGTGGTGTCTCATTGTTGAGGAAGGATTAGGATTGTGCACTCCAGTGTAAGGACCTAATGGTTGTAGGAATGTAGCTGTTCCTGAATCTGTAGTTGTTGGATTAGGCTGAATTACTTGTTGCTTGGAAGGTAGATGGGGGCATGACTGGATGATGAGAGGCAATGTCTCATGTAGATGCTTTCAATGTTGGGTAAGGCTGTATCCATGATGAACAGGGCTGTGTCCATTACTCTCTGCAGCCTCTTGCTTTTCTGTGTGTTGGAATTGCTGTACAAAGCTTTGTTGCATCCAGTCAGGAAACCCAGAACAGTGCATCCGTAGAAGCTTGTTGGAGTACTTGGTGACATGCTAGATCTCCTTAAGATTCTAAGAAAGTAGACCAAAGTCACTGAAAGCACAGTACAAAATCCAAGAAGTGACCTCAGTGAAAAATAAACCAGGCATAGCCGATCCTCAAGTAGTGGCCAGACTGTCCCTTGCTGAAATTGCAGGTCTCAGATATTGTAGCATCACTTCATTTCACTCTGCTTCTTCCAGCCTAGCAGAATGTTGGCCACTGTAGATAATAATGCTGAGCCACCGAAAAGCAATTGACCATGAAATTGTGCCCTGTTCTTCTGAACATGTCCTGAATTCTAAACATTGAAACTTCGATGTTTGTATCAAGTCTTATAAGGTTTCAAGAATAGATAACAAAAGGCCTTGACAAACACTAAACCATTTGCAATTTATAATGTGATGCCATCAGAATTAAGGCTCTCATGCTGACCTATCATGTTTCAAATATTCCCATGCCCAATAAGACAAATGATCTTATCATTTCTGAAGGCATATAGTCTCATGTTAGCTTTCAGAGGTTCAATGATTATTTTGGCTGACTAATGTATTTTCACGTATATTATATGGATGTTTATCTTTAAATGTCATTGTCAATAATTATTGGCATAAACCTATAACATTATTCATCAATAATTATGCCAGTGTCACATACTATAGACTGGAAAAAGAAATAATATAATGTAGCGAAAAAATTAAATGTAATATAATACTTTCTTTCAGAAGGTAAACTTGTACTGAGATCCATGCAACGAGGGTATCTATTCATTGAACAATGAGTATGCAGCGGCATGGTAATTCCACCTCTAGGACACTGACTGAAATCAAACTAAGGTTGAAATGGAGTGTTCCCTGATGACTTTTAAAAGTCACTGGTAGAAAACCATTGTGGGCCACCTTGTCTTTCGGTACCTGATATTGTCACTAATTAAAGTAAAAGAAAAGCTCAAATCCCAGTGGTGTCTTTTTGAACTCATAACAGTCTTCAATCTTCAAGATAATAGCTAATATAGCTAGACTCAAGAATATACAAGTACTGATAATTTTTGTTGCAACCAAATGATAAAGGCATTAATCTGACCAAGATGCTCAATAAACAACATTGACAAAATGCTATGTGCGTAAGAACTTGAGGGGATAAGCTCTGATGTAATGTGCAGTTTAGAGATCAGTATTTATTTTTTAAATATCACAAGACCCAAGCTACAGTGAAAACCTTGCCCTGCATAGCGTTCATGTAGATCAATTCATTGCAACTGTGCATTGAGTTATTATACAGTAAAACAATAACATAATGCAGGAGAGCCGGAAGGGGCCATGAGAAGGCCTTGGAAGCAGGATTAAGGAAAACCTCAAGGCGTTCTACAAGTATGTGAAGGGCAAAAGGATAAGACGTGAAAGAATAGGATCTATCAAGTGTAACAGTGGGAAAGTGTGTATGGAACTGGAGGAAATAGCAGAGGTACTTAATGAATACTTTATTTCAGTATTAACTATGGAAAAGGATCTTGGTGATTGTAGTGATGACTTGCAGCAGACTGAAAAGCTTGAGGATGTAGATATTAAGAAAGAGGATGTACTGGAGCTTTTGGAAAGCATCAAGTTGGATAAGTCGCCAGGACGGATGGGATGTACCCCAGGCTACTGTGTGAGGCGAGGGAGGAGATTGCTAAGCTTGTGGCAATGATCTTTGCATCATCAATGAGGATGGGACAGATTCTGGAGGACTGGAGGGTTGCGAGCATTGTTCTTGTATTCAAGAAAGGGAGTAGAGATAGCCCAGGAAATTATAGGCCAATGAGTCTTACCTCAGTGGTTGGTAACTTGATAGAGAAGATCCTGAGAGGCAGAATTTTTAAACATTTGGAGGGGTAGAATATGATAAGGAATAGTCAGCATGGCTTTGTCAAGGGCAGGTCGTGCCTCATGAGTCTGACTGAATTTTTTGAGGATGTAACTAAACATATTGATAAAGGAAGAACAGTCGATGTAGTATATATGGGTTTCAGCAAAGCATTTGATAAAGTAACCCATGCAAGACTTATTGAGAAAGTAAGGAGGTATGGGAACCAAGGGGACATTGCCTTGTAGATCCAGAACTGGTTTGCCCACAGAAGGCAAAGAGTGGTCGTAGACGGGTCATATTCTGCATGGATATTCTGCATATTGTGTACAGTTCTGGCCACCAAATTATAGGAAAGATGTCAACAAAATAGAGAGAGTACAGAGGAGTTACTAGAATGTTACCAGGGTTTCAGCACCTAAGTTACAGAGAAAGGTTGAACAAGTTAGGTCTTTATTCTTTGGAGCGTAGAAGGTCGAAGGGGGACTTGATAGAGGTATTTAAAATTATGAGGGGGCTAGATAGAGTTGACGTGGATAGGCTTTTTTCCATTGAGGGTAGGGGAGATTCAAACAAGAGGACATGAGTTGAGGGTTAAGGGGCAAAAGTTTAGGGGTAACACGAGGGGGAATTTCTTTACTCAGAGAGTGGTAGCTGTGTGGAACGAGCTTCCAGTAGAAGTAGTAGAGGCAGGTTTGATTTTGTCATAAAAAAAATTGGATAGGTATATAGACAGGAAAGGAATGGAGGGTTATGGGCTGAGTGCAGGTAGGTGGGACTAGGTGAGAGTAAGCATTCGGCACATACTAGAAGGGCCAAGATGGCCTGTTTCCATGCTGTAATTGTTATATGGTTATATGGATGTTGATGACCAGTAGTGTGCCTCAGGGATCTGTTCTGGGACCCCTACTCTTTGTGATTTTTATATATGACCTGGATGAGGAATTGGAGCGATGGGTTAGTAAGTTTGCTGATGACACAAAGGTTTGAAGTGTTGTGGATAGTATGGAGGGCTGTCAGAGGTTACAGTGGGACATTGAAAGGATGCAAATCTGGGCTGAGAAGTGGCAGATGGAGTTCAACCCAGATAAGTGTGAAGTGGTTCACTTTGGTAGGTCAAATATGATGGCAGATTATAGTACTATTGGTAAGACTCTTGGTGGTGTGCAGGATCAGAGGGAACCTGGGGTTTGAGTTCATAGGATGCTCAAAGCAGCTGTGCAGGTTGACTCTGTGGTTAAGAAGGAGTATGGTGTATTGGCCTTTATCAATCATGGAATTGAATTTAGGAGCCGAGAGGTAATGTTGCAGCTATATAGGACTCTGGTCAGACCCCACTTGAACTACTGTGTTCAGTTCTGGTCGCCTCACTACAGGAAGGATGTGGAAGCCATAGAAAGGGTGCAAAGGAGATTTACGATGATGTTGCTTGAATTGGGGAGCATGCCTTATGAGAATAGGTTGAGTGAACTTGGTCTTTTCTCCTTGGAGGGGTGGAAGATGAGAGGTGACCTGACAGAGGTGTATAAAATGATGAGAGGCATTGATCGTGTGGATAGTCAGAGGCTTTTTCCCAGGGCTGAAAGTGTTGCCACCAGAGGACACAGGCTTAAGGTGCTTGGAGTAGTTACAGAGGAGATGTCAGGGGTAAGTTTTTTACTCAGAGAATGGTGAGTGCATGGAATGGGCTTCCAGCAACGGAGGGTCTTTTAAGAGACTTTTGGATAGGTACATGGAGCTTAGAAAAACAGAGGGCTGTGTTCAGATAGGGACATGTTCAGCACAACTTTGTATTGTGCTGTAGGTTTTCTATGTTTCTATGTTTTTGTTAGAATAATGTGCTACAGGACAGCGAATGTTTTTTGCAGGTTGTAAGATGAAAGGGCACAAAGAGGTCCAGTGCTGATAAAAAGTATTCAACCCCCTTGGAAGTTTTCATATTTTATTCTTTTACAACATTGAATCAAAATGGATTTAACATTTTGACACAGATCAACAGAAAAAAACTCTTTCACATCAAAGTGAAAACAAAGCTCTAGAATGTGATCTAATTTAATACAGATATAAAACACAAAATAATCGGTTACATAATTACTCACCCCTTCAAATCAGTATTTTGTAGATGCACCTTTGGCAGCAATTACAGCCTTGAGTCTGTGTAAAGACGTCTCTATCAGCTTTGCATATCTGGACACTGAAATTTTTGCCAATTCTTTACAAAACTGCCCAGGCTCTGTCAGATTGCATCAGGACCATGAGTAAACAGCCCATTTCAAGACCAGCCACAAATTCTCAATTAGATTGCAGTCTGGACTACAAGTTGACCACTCCAGAATATTAACTTTTTTTTGCTTTTAATGTATTTTTGTACAGCTTGGCTTTATGCTTGGGGTCATTGTCTTGCAGGAAAACAAAACTTCTCCCAAGTCATTGTTCTCTTGTAGACTGCATCAGGTATTCCTGCAGGATTTCCCTGTATTTTGCTGCTTTCATTTTACCATCTACCTTCACAAGCCTTCAAGAGCCTGCGGCAGTGAAGTATCTTCACAGCATGATGCAACCACTATCACGCTTCATGGTAGGGATGTTGTGTTTTTGATGATATGCTGTGTTCGGCTTACACAAAACTTAGTGTTTAATCTAATGGCTAGAAAGCTCAATTTTGGTTTCATCAGACCATAGAACCTTCTTCCAGCTGAGGTCGGAGTCTCCCACATGCATTCCAGCAAACTCTAGCTGAGATTTCATGTTAGTTTTTTTTCAACAGTGGCTTTCTCTTTGCCACTCTCCCATAAAACTGCCATCGGTGTAGCACCCGGGAAACAGTTGTTGTATGTGCAGTCTCTCCCATCTCAGCCACTGAAGCTTGTAACTCCTCCAGAGATGTCATAGGTCTTTTGGTGGCCTTCTCACTAGTCCCTTCTTGCATGGTCACTCAGATTTTGAGCTGTCCTATATTCTTCCTATTTCTTGATGATTGACTGAACTCCAAGGGATATTCAGTGAAATTTTGGAAATTTTCTTATATTCACCTCCTGACTTGTGCTTTTCAATAACGTTTTTTTGTGGAATTGCTTGACATGTTCTTTTGACTTTATGGTGTCATTTTTGTCAGGATACTGACTCAGCAGCAGTTGGATCTTCCAGATATAGGTGCATTTTTACTACATTCAATTGAAACACCTTAGCTGTGCAGAGTTCTCCAAAAATAGATCTCCATTTCACTAATTATGTAACTTCTAAAACCAATTGGCTGCACCAATGATGATTAGGTGTGTCATATTAAATGGGGGGTGGGGGTGAATACTTCTGCAATCAATTATTTTGTGTTTTAGATTTGTAATTATTTTAGATCACTTTGTAGAGATTTGTTTTTACTTTGACACAAAAGAGCCTTCTTTTTGTTGATTAGTGTCAAAAAAGCCAAATTAAATCTGCTGTGATCAAACGCCGTACAAAAATAAAACATGGACGTTTCCAAGGGGAGAGTGAATACTTTTTATAGATTGTGAGGTCAATAATCCATATTGTATGTCTTATGGTCTTTTTATAGTAGAGTACATTCTATATTCAGTTTAGCCAATACTTACCAAGGTCTAATAAAAAGAATTTTAACATTCAATAGCGAAACAAATTGCACAATGTTTTTGTATTACAAATGAATTGATTTAAGTGAACACAGAGGAATCCCAGCCTGTGCATTACTTACCAGTGCTGTGATCCATCAGAACATAGAACACAGATGAAAGCATCACCTACTAGATATGTGTCAAAACTAACTCCAGAATCTTTACTGTAGCAGTTAGTCTGTCTCTAGGGTACAGTACAATGAAGATTGATAGCTGTTGTGAATAACACACACAAAATACTCGAGTAACACAGCAAGTCGGGAAGAATATATGGAAAGGAATAAAAAGTCGATACTTCAAGCTGAGACTCTTCATTAGGATTTTGAAGCTGTTGAGAGTTTATTTATTTATTTTAATTTACAGATGCAGTGCAAATCAGATTTTCTGGCCCAAAGTGCCCGCCACCCAGCAACCAATCAATATTTAACCCTAGCATAAACATAGGACAATTTACAATGAACAATTCACCTATAAACTGGTCTGTCTTTGGACTGTGGGAGGAAACCACAGCTCCCAGAAGAAACCCACATGGCCACAGGGAGAATGTGCAAACTCCATCCAGACAGCATCAGAATTGAACTCTGAAATCTGACCCCCTGAGCTGTAATAGTGTTAGACTAATCTCTACACTACTGTGGCACTCCTGTTCAGTCTCTCAAGATGGAGAGGGAATGAACTGATAAATAAAACACATAAACCCAGTCTTTCCTTGACACTTGCCCTCTGTGAATGCTAAAGATAGTAAGTGCTTTTCAAAATGGAGTAACATGATCAAACATACTCCTTAAACAATATTACTGAACCACATAATATGGTAATGCACTGAGGAGAATATTGATTTCCAATAGATATCAGAAGATCAAGGCCTGGGCGACCATGTTCCAAATGAAATTAAGAATGGGGAAGATATATTTTTTTGGTCAAAATATTGAAAAGACAGAATGTCAGATAAGGGGTAGAATTTTGGAATGTTGTGCAGAACACTGCATATAAGATCCTGAGCTTTCTTTGTAGAGACATAATATTATGATATAGATTCATACAGCAGAGAAAATGATGGATGCTAAATTCTTGAGTCACCACTTCTTGAAAATAACCTTGATGGTGGGGACCGTTATACCATGATGTCCTGGCTGAGTTGATTTCTTACTGTTATAATCATCAGGAAACAATATTATTGTAAGACCATAAGACAAAAGACATAGGAGCAGAAATAGGCCATTTGGCCCATCGAGCCAGCTCTGCTATTCAATCATGGTGGATCTTTTTTCTCCTTTCCTCAGCCCCTCTTACCAGCCTTCTGCAGTAACCTTTGATGCCATGTCCAATCAAGAAAATATCAAGATTTGTGAAATTCGTTGTGACATGCAGCTGTGGAGGCCGGATCATTAGGCATATTTAAGGCAGAGATTGAAAGGGTCTTGATTAGACATGGCATGAAAGGTTACAGGGAGAGGGCTGTGAACTGGGGTTGAGGAGGAGAATGGGATGCTGGAGCAGACTTGATGAGCCAGGTGGCCTAATTCTGCTCCTATGTTTTATGGTTTTATGGTCTAAGACCTGCCTTAAGTACATCCAGCAACCTGGCCTCCACAGCTGCTTGTGGAAACAAATTCCACAAATTAACTACCATCTGGCTAAAGAAATTTCTCCACATCTCTGTTTTAAATGGATGCCTCTCTATACTGAGGCATCCCTCTGCTCCTAGACTCCCCTGCCATGGGAAAAATGATTTCCACATCTACTCTGTCTATGCCTTTCAACATTCAAGATCCCCCTCATCCTTCAAAATTTCATCAATTGCAGACCCCAAGCTTTCAAATGTTCCTCATATGACAACCCTTTCATTCCCAGAATCATCCTTGTGAACCTCCTCGGAACCCTCTCCAATGCCTGTACATCTTTTCTTGGATGAGGAGACCTAAACTATTAACAATACTCAAGGTGAGGCCTCACCAGTGCTTATAAAGTCTCAGTATCACATCCCTGTTCTTGTATTCAAGAACTCTTGAAATTAATGATAACATTGTATTTGTCTTCCTCACCATGGACTCAACCTGCAAGTTAAACATTCGGGTGTTCTGCACAAGGAATCCCAAGTCCCTTTACATCTCAGATTTTTGGATTTTCTCTCCATTTAGAAAATAGTCTGCCCCTTTATTTCTCCTACCAAAGTGCATGACCATGCATTTTCCAACATTATATTTCATTTACCACTTTCTTGCCCATTCTCCTAATATGTCTCTGTCTTTCTGCAGCCTTTTTGTTTGCTCACACAACCAGCCCCTCCACCAAACTTTGCACCATCTGCAAACTTGGCAACAAAGCCATCTATTCCATCATCTAAATCATTGATATAAAGCATAAAAAGAAGCGGTCCCAACATCGACCCCTGCGGAACACTTCTAGTCACTGACAGCCAACCAGAAAAGGATCCTTTTATTCCCACTCACTGTCTCCTACCAATCAGTCAATGCTCCAACCATGCCAATAACTTTCTTGTAATACCATGGGCTCGCAACTTCGTAATCAGCTTGTCAAAGGCCTTCTTAAAGTTTAAATATACAACATCCACTGAATCCCCTTTATTTATCCTACTTGTTATCTCCTCAAAGAATTCCAGCAGGTTTGTCATGCAAGATTTTCCCTTAAGGAAAAAATGCTGATTTTGTCCTACCTTTTCCTGTGTCACCAGGTACTTCATAATCTCATCATTTACAATCAACTCCAACATCTTCCCAACCACTGCAGTCAGACTAAAAGGTCTATGATTTCCTTCCTGCTGCCTTCCTCCTTTCTTAAAGAGTGGAGAGACATATGGAGTTTTCCAGTCCTCTAGCACCATGTTAGATTCCAATGCTATCTTAATGATCATTACTAATACCTGCACAATCTCTACCGTTACGTCTTTCAGAACCCTAGGTGCAATTCATCTGGTCTAGGCGACTTATGTACATTCTGTCTTTCAGCTTTTTAAGCATCTTCTCCCTTGTAACAGTAACTGCACTCACTTCACTTTCCACACACTCTTCAACATCTGGTACACTGCTAGTGTCTTTTACAGGGAAGGCTGATGCAAAATACTCATTTAGTTGACCTGTCATCTTCTTCTCCCCCATTTTAATTCTGCAGCCTCATTTTCTAGCGGTCCCATATCCACTCTCAACTCTCTTTTATTTTTTTCTGTACTTGTAAAACATTTTACTGTCCACTTTGATATTGTTTGCTAGCTTGCTTTCATATTTCATCTA
Organism: Hypanus sabinus; assembly: GCF_030144855.1. Lineage (NCBI taxonomy): Eukaryota > Metazoa > Chordata > Chondrichthyes > Myliobatiformes > Dasyatidae > Hypanus > Hypanus sabinus. Next base: position 64,240,571 of record NC_082720.1, on the reverse strand, counting down.
TTCCCTCCTGATTATACTTCTAGTTTCTCTCTGTAAGGTCTTAAAAGCTTTCCATTCCTATATCTTCCTGCTAATTTTTGCTTTGTTGTACGCCCTCTGTTTTGCTTCATTTGCTTTGACTTAACTTGTCAGCCACTGTTGTTCTATTTTGCAATTTAAGTATTTCTTTCTTTCTCTTTGGAATACATCTATCCTGCACCTTCCTCAGTCTTCCCAGAAACTCAGAGCGTCATCCCTGCTCGCAGCTCCTTCGAATTTACTTTGGCTAAATCCTCTCTCACAGCACTGTTATTTCTGTTACTCCACTGAAATACTGTTACTTCAGACTTTACTTTCTCCCTATCAAATTTCAAGTTGAACACAATCATATTGTGATCACTGCCTCCTAAGGGTTCTTTTATCTTAAGCTCCTTAATCACCTCTGGTTCATTACACAACACCCAATCCAGTATACCCTTTCCCCAAGTAGGCTAAAGAACAAGCTGCTCTAAAAAGGCACTTAACAAAGTCATTCTTTTGAGATCCATTAGCAGCATGATTTTCCCAATCGATCTGCATGTTAAATTCTCACATGACTCACATGTCATCACATTCCCCTTTTGACATGCCTTTTATAATTTCCCTTTATAATCTACGGTCCATATCTCAGTGACTGTTCAGAAGCCTGTATATAACTGCCATCAGGGTTCTTTTATCCTTGTACTTTCTTAACTCAACCTGTAAGGATTCAACAAATTCCGATTCTATGTCACATCTTTTTACTGATTTGAGGCCATTCATTACAAGCAGAGCTACGCTAACCCCTCTGCCTACCATCCTATCCCTCCAATACAACCTGTAACCTTGGATATTCAGCTCCCAACTACAACCATCCTTCAGCCACAATTCAGTGATGGCCCCAAAATTATACCTGACAATGTGTAATAGTGCAACTTTATCCCAGTCTGTGCAGATCAGAAATAACATCTCCACCTCATTGATAATCAACACTGGTGCACCTCAAGGATTTGTATTTAGCTCACTTCTCTACTCTCTCTACACTCATGACTGTGTGGTGAGGCACAGTCAAATATCATTTAGAAATTCGCGGACAACTTGCATCATACTCCAGGGTGCTCTCTGCAGTTACCTGATGAGGTAACCATAGTCTTTGACCAGGAGCAGATGTTATCAGGTGGTGCCCAACCTTCATAGATTTTTTTGACCTTTATCCACTACACTCTCCAGTTGGTGGGACAGCAGTGGTGGCCAAGTCACTGCTCATCTGCTCCTGACTTCCAGTTCAACTCTCTCGCCTGCTCCATATCCAGCAAGAGGTTCTTTCTGCTTCCTCCGCCAACCTGCAAGCTGCTTTGTTCTTTCTGTTTATGTCAAGGCCCAGCGTAGACAGCAACCTCAATGCTGACATTCCTGGGAACCTTCTACAACTGATCACCATGGGGAATAGCCACGTCTGCCATCCTTTGGCCCTGCACTCTTGGACTAAGGACTGTTACGTCAGGGCCTTCCTTGCGTGAGCCTCTTCACACACTTCCTCCCATGGGGCTGTGAGCTCCACCAAGATGACTTTCTTGTCTTCAGTGGAACACATTATGATGTCTGGTTGAAGTGTTGTTTGTACCACCTCTGAGAACTGCAGCCCCCTCCCCACATCAACCCTCATCTCCCATGATTTGGCAGGTTGCAGCAGGTTGGATTTAGGTCTCATTGATGTTACTGGCATGGCTCTCTCCTTGATGAAAATAACAACCGTTTGCCTCTCTGCCAGCCAGTCACTTTTTACAACTCTCCCACGCAAGTGTGCCAGAAAGGGACTGCAGGACCTTGCTGTTGCACTACATATACTGTCTTTGTATCCTGACAGTATCTGTGCCAGTGAACCCTGCTGACCACAAAGTTCGCAATTAGGGTCCTCTCTCGGTCCCCATGTGTGCAGCTGTGATTGTGTAGGGAGAGTATCATACATGGACTGTATTTTCTAAAGCTGTGCCCAAGCGACCTTGCGCTTTGGAAGATTCCATTTTGCTCAAGCACCCCAACTCCACTGCCTTCGATATCCGCCTTTCATCCTCGTGTTTCTGCACCATGTCATGCCTATCCATTGCTCTTGCACTCACCCATCATTGGCAGTGTGCTGAGCCGAGGCCTTGACACCTCAGGCGTGGGTTGCCAATGATATCCATCAATTGCAGGGAGCTCACTGCCTAGACAATGGCCGAGTTGTGGCTCATACTTGAACCACAAGTTCAAGTGAATGATCAGCCATGATCTCAGAATGGCGGTGCAGACTCGAGGGGCCGAATGGTTTACTTCTGCACCTATTGTCTATTGTCTATACTTGGCTTGTCATCAAAGCACCTCAGTGTTAACACAACTCTACACTTTGCCACCTTGAACTCCTCCACTACCGATGACAATGGTATTATTGGCAGAACCTGTGAGAGTGATGAGAAGGTGTTCAGGAACGAGACAGATCAGCTTGATGAAGCGTGTTGCAACAACAACGTTGCATTCAACGTTAGTAAGACCAAAGAATTAATTGTGGACTTCAGAAAGGGTAAGGCATGCAAACACAGCCCAGTCCTCATCAAGGGTCAGAAGAGGCAAGGGGTGAGCAATTAAAGTTCCTGCATCTCAACATCTCTGAGGATCTATCCTGGTTCCAACATATTGATGCAGTTACAAGTAAGGCACGATAACAGCTATACTTCATTTGGAGTTTTGAGGACAATTGATATGTCACCAAAGACACTCATAAATTTCTACAGATGTATAGTGCAGGACATTCTAATTGGCTGCACCACTGTTGATTTTTGCAAATAAAAATAAGCGAGGCATTTTATGTTTTAGAAAAACCTTAACACATTTTATTGAACTTCAACAGCTGAACACAAATGTGCTAAAAACCCTTTACGCAATTACATCATTACATCAGACCAGCCTCTTAAAGTGAGCCTCCAACTCAAGGTCCGTGGTTGTGAATTACATGTTTCCACCAATTATGTTACCCTATACCATCATCCGGTGTGGGGGCTGGGGAGTGCACTGCACAGTCTCTGAGAAAATTCTGGGAAGCAACAAGCGCGAGCCTTGAAGCAAAGAAACCACGAGACAGGATGCGAGCCAAAGCTCAACTCCATTTTGCCAATTAAAGCTTCCATCAATCAGCAATTAAAGTAACGAGGAAGATTGAAACATCAAGCCAAATGCAGAGGGTGAATGTGGGTTCAGCGTTGACCAACTTCCTTTTATTCAGTGATGGGTTGGCTCTGCTGCTGGAGGCAGAGCTTGTCTGGCCTATTGTTGTGCTCGGAGGGCAGGCCCTCCATTTGAGTGGTATCTCCCTTTTCGATGATGCTGAAGGATGTTATTGCATTTATAAGTTTATGGATTTGGACTATGGACCATGGACCTTTTCAGCCTTATGGTTTTTATATTCTGTGCTGTCGCCCATTCTTTCTCAGTGCTTTTTGTACGGAGGAGAGGTAGTTTGGGGGGTCTATGTTCTTGTTGCATATTGTGTGGGGGGGTCTGGGTGTTGATTTTTGTTCTTTTTTATGTGAAGAGGGGGATGTAAGGGCCGATGTTCTTGTTAATTTCTATGTGGGGGAAGGTGGGAGTTAATGATCCTCTTGCCATTTTTTTTTGTGTGAGAGGGTGCTTTGAACTGACTTTCATGGTTTTTCTTTGTTTCCTGGCTGTCTGGAGAAGAGGAGTCTCAGATAGAAGAATACCTTGTATATGCTTTGATAATAAATGAAACTTTGAAGCTGTAAGCTCACTCAGCTCCATTACGGGCACAAGACTGTCCAATCTCTTGAAGACATCTTCAAGATGATGCCTCAAAAAGGCAGTATCCATCATCCAGGATGAACCCTCTTCTCATGTCTACCATCAGGGAGGAGGTATAGATGCCTGATGGCACATACTGAATGATTCAGGAGTAGCTTCTTCCCTTCTTCCCAATCGATTTCTGAATGAACACTGAACTCATGAACACTACCTGATTACATCATTTTTCTCTTTTCGCACTACTTATTTAAATTGACCTTTTAAAATTGATTTATACTCATTGTAATTTACAGGTTTTTCTATTACTGTAGCATTGCATTGTCCTGCTGATGCAAATTTTACGATGTATGCTAATGATATTAAACCTAGTCCTGATTCTGATACAAAAAGAAAATGAGGCATTTATCAGCTTATCTCCTGAAGTAAAAACCAAAAGTGATGGAATAGTATAGCAAACATAAGACACAAGTACTGATGAAGAGTCTTGGCTGGAAACATCAACTGCTTATTTCTCTCCATAGATGCTACCTGATGTGTTGAGCTCCTCCAGCCTTTCGTGTGTGTTGCTTGAAATGTCTAGCAGGTCAGCCAGCTAAAAGGAATTAAATTTTCATACCAATGACCACCATCAATAACCAATTCACTGCAATTAATAGGAGGCATGGTGGAGATCAGTTCAGTTCAGTTCAGTTCAGTTCAAACACGAGGAAATCTGCAGACGCTGGAAGTACAAGCAACACACACAAAATGCTGGTGGAACCCTGATGAAGGGTCTCGTCCCGAAACGTCAACAGTGCTTCTCCCTATAGATTCTGCCTGCCTGGCCTGCTGTGTTCAGTTCAGTTCAGTTTCAGTTTATTGTTATTTAGAAACCACAAATGCAATGCAGTTAAAAAATGAGACAATGTTCTCCAGCATAATATCACAAAAGCACACACCAAAACAGACTACACCAGAAGATCCACATAATTTTTGGTAATCCCTAAATCCAGAGTCCGGGGAGGCTGCTGAGTATGAATATCACACTACCATCTCAGCGCGTTACCCAGAAAGGAGCTCCAAATCCACCAGACAAACAAGACTAACCAGACACACCAAGTTGGGAGACCAACTCTACCACCCAACAAACCAAAAACTAAAGCTACAAGACCTACACAAAATCACATAGTTACATATAGTTATAGCTAACATATAGTTACAACAGTGCAGACAATAGCATAATTGATAAAAAAACAGACCATGGGCACAGTAAAAATAGCCCAAAGATGTTAAAAGACTATAAGTTCGAAATAAACCACTGCACAGTTTCCACAAGTCCTCAGAGTCCCAATAGACTCATCAACCCATGCAGGCAGCTGAAGGGAATACCCCCGCTGTGGATTTCCATGGCGCCGGACTCAGCCTCGCAGACGCAGCACACAATGAAAGCGCCCCGACCGCAGCGGACTCTGAGCCTGTCGAACCTTCAAGCCTCCGACCATCCCCTCCAGCACAGCCTCTCCGAGCACCATCCTCTACCGAGCGCACTACGATGGCCACCGGCAACGCGAGACCAAGGACTGGGGGTCTATTCTTCTCAGCAGAGACCCGGACCTCACAACAGCAGCAACAACGAAGAAGGCCTTCCTAGAGATTTCCAGATCTTCCTCCGTGCTCCCACGTCCATTTTTCATCAGATTAGGATTGTGTACGGCACCCTGTTTAACAAATAACAGATTCAGCTCAGGAGTGGCCACTGCAAACTGCATCATGCCACCATCTTGGTCATGTGATCATGAGATACCTCTCTACCAAAGGAAGAGTAAAGGCTGATTATACCTGTGTGTATGGGCTATGCCATAGCCCTACGCAGATTTTCACATCTACGTAGGCTCTACGCCATTGCAAGCATGTGTTGGTGTGCGCCAAAACGTTAGTTGGTGGTAGGGTTTCTATGCCACTGTGCTGAGTTTCTTCATGAGAGACATGGACGAGGAAATGAATTTCAAACATTTTCGCTTATTGGCAGGTAGGTTTGACGACTTGGTTCATCTATTTCACATCAGTGTACAGACATGGCCGAAAAGAAGCAACCTGAAATGCGTAGGAGGAAATGCGATGCTACCAAGTGGACCAATCATAGTTGTTGCGTTGTGCATCACCACGATGCGTGAGTTACTTTTTTGGGGAGGTGCATGTCACCCTATGGTATAGGGTACGGCATAGGTACGGTGTAGTGTACCTATGGTGTAGTGTACGCGGTACATACGGCATACATGCGACAGAGAAGTATACATCAGGCTTAAGGTGTTCTTTCCCTTGTTAGACTGCAGGTCACCCTTGGGCAAGGTGTAGTGCCTGATTAGCCCACAGTCAGGGTCACATGAAGTGACTGGAGCAGGTGGTGGATGGTTGTAATAGCAGCTGATGCATATCACAAATCCTGTTATGTAACCACTGACACCAGGTAGACAATCTCTGGAGAATGGTGATAATGGCTGGAGTCACCCATCTTGGAAAGACACTGTCCAGAAGAAAGCAATGGCAAACCACTTCTGTAGAAAAAATTGCCAAGAACAATCATGGTCATGGAATTACCATGATCACCTACATCATCCAACATGGCACTTAACAAACAAACTGCAATTGTAGTATTGTCCTCAATTCTAGCCACTGTACTTAGAAAAGGATCTGTGGGCATTAGAGAAGAAACTGAAAAGATTTACAGGCTAACATAAACAGAATAAAGACATGTTTGGCTGATAGATGGAGAAGCTGGGGTTAGTTGCCTTGGAGAAGAAAAGAATGTGAGATGGTTTTGTGTCCTGAAAGGTTCAGGCAAAAAGAATAAAGAACTGTTTCCATTGGTACATTGGCTGTGTCCTGCGGAAACAGACTCTGAGAACACATAACTAGGATGACTGTGAGGTGAAATGAGGGAGAACAGTTCACAATGAGCTGTTATGATGTTAAGGAAGGAACATTCAATGCTGATCATCCAAGGCATTTAGATAACAAACAATAATGGATGGCAGGGAAATTGTCAGTGACTTGAAATGAATGAACCATATTGTACAATTGTGGAAGAAAATTTCAAATATAGGGTTAAAAGAACTGTGTTGATTGCTAAAGCTTGTTGTCCTTGAGAACATCCTGTGTTTTTCCAATTAAAGTTCTTAGTCTATGTTGCCTCAGCCTGTACAACTAAGATTTATAGTTCTAGCCAAATCCCTCATTAAAGTGATAACACAGCTGCAGAAATGAGATGAGCGTAGACAGAAAAAATCATGAAAAAATACATTATGAACTAACTTCTTTGTTCTGCTAAGGTCACAAATGCTTGCTACTCAATATAAAAACAATGTTTTCCCCTTGTATTTCAGAGATCCACCAGTGAACTCTTCATGATATCATGCAAAAATAAAAGTTTTGCCACTTGAAGCCTGGTAACGAGCTTTATTTTAAAAAATTCTCTGACAGCAATGTTAGCATGGTTTGAAATGGTGTAATAATGTCCTATGATAATTCAATGAGGTGTCTTATTTCTATTCCCTTGCTCATCTATAATTGCATTTCCCTATAATCTATTAATGATTATACTTTAAAAATATTTGAGAATTGCTTTGGAGGATTCTAAAGTTGTAAAAGATGTTAAAAGTGAAAATTCTTTCATGATTTAAACTGGGAATGTTTTTGTTAATCTTTTGCTTCTGCAGGACTCTTTGGAAAGGATCACACACAGTGCAATAATTATAACCTCAATTAGAAGTTATGAAGAAGAATTTAGGATCTTAGTTTATGATGTTAAGGAAAATTAAAAACATGTGTAAATTCAATATTGTATTTTTGTTTTTACTGCTGTTTTCCTTTAATGCAAGATATTTAATACATAGGATTATCTTCTTAGTCTGAAGAACGTGCACAGGCAAGACATTATCTGTTATTCAGAGATAATCTGGCAAGAATCACTTTTAAGTTTTGTGATATGCTAATTAAATTTACATCATGTGTTGGGAGCATGCTTTGGATTGTAGGGGATTGAGGCCTGAGGTACTGTGAATACAAATAGTGATTTGCAAGAGAGCCAAATGCAGAATGTGCAAGAAAGGACATATTGTGCCAATGTTTTCTCTTCTCTTTAAAAGGTGCAAAAACAGATCAAAGTTTATTGTGCTATCCATTTTAGCTTTGAGCCATTATCACTTTGCAAATCTATCCTATTTCCCTCTGTGCAGCATTGATCACTTCCCTGCTGTATCACTGGTTCTAAACTTGGTCAAAAGTTTCTAAGATTTTCTAGTTAAAAAGTAAGTCTGTCAATAGATAAATTTAACTGTTAGCTGTTTAATTAACTGTTCAGGAATAGTTGCTGCCCTTCAATCATCAGGCTGTGGAACCAAAGGTGATAACTTCATTCAATTTCAGTTGCCCCACAACCTATGGACTCACTCTCATGGACTCTTCATCTCATGGTCTCGATATTTATTTATCATTTATTATTATTATTATTTCTTCTCTTTTGTATTTGTACTGTTTGTTGTTTCCTGCACTCTAGTTGTACACCCTAGTGGAGTGGTCTTTCATTGATTCTATATTCATTATTATTAGGTTGCTGCTCTATTATGGATTTATTGAGTATGCCCACAGGAAAATGAAGCTTAGGCTTGTATATTGTGACATATATGTACTATGACAATAAAATTTACTTTGAACTTTTAACTCTGTTTCTATTATACTCCAGCGTTAACTCTATTCAACCCTTGAAATGATCATGAATTGTTTCAATCTACAAACTACATTTTCAATCTGAGTCTATGCTCAATGATGCAATGGTAACTCATCTCTGTTATTCTGAACTCAAAGGACTATGTCATCTTTAGTAAGACTGGAAGTAAGTTCCTCGCATCTGATTGGACTATTTTTTTATCAATGAATTATTTTAGGTTTACTACAACTCAGCCCAGTACATGTAAAATCTATATATTTACACTTTTTAGTCGGGTCACGACATAGCAGAACACATTGTCAGATGCCTTGCCAATTTAAAATTTCTCCTTACTGAAATGTTGTCCTCTAGCATTAGTTATAACACATGAAAGTCATAAGTACTGCAGCTGCTGTATACCTAATTTGGAAACAGAAAGTGCTGGAAGTACTCAGTAGGTCAGTCAGCAGCTGTGGAAAGAGAACCAGGGCTAGTATTTCAGATTTAAGTCATTTCCTTATAACAGTGTAACATTAACAGTTTCACCTTCCACAGATGATATAATGAGTTTTTCAGCCTTGTGCAGGGCATCAGAGAGCATTGGGCTCTGAGGTTTTCAGAACACCTGAATTGATTAATTATTGTTTAGTGATGGTCTTTAATCATTGAGTTCATTGCGTTTTTCTTGAGTGACTTGCTGTTTGTAATGATGTCTTCTGATGTTATCTGTTGAAGCTTGTTAAATTTATTTTGATAGGCTCAGAGATGCCACATTATTTAAGCAGGTGCCTGAATAATGCAAATTCTGGGGTCCCAGTTTAAAGAATGCTACTTCTTGTGCTGTCACTCAACTGAGCCATCAATGTTCTTTTGGACATTAAGAATGAAATCTCATTGTTGCCTTTACATTGGAGTCTGTCTTTCCACTGCATTTGGGTTCTGATGCGCACATCAAACCAGAAGGACCCTTCTGCGGAGGTTGAACAGCAGAGTTTTGACATTGATCACTGTAGGCAAGGATACCTTCTATTCATAGTGCATGTCCCTAGTCTACATTTCAAGTGTTCTAGTGTATGTTCTGAGCTTCTCTAGTTTACATTCCAAGTGTCTTGACTCAACATTCTGATTGTTCCAAATCTGTGCTCCAAGTGTATGTTCCAAACTTCTTTTGTCTACATTCTGAGTTTCTCTGTTCTCCATTCCAAGTTTTTCAAGTCACAACTTTTTGGGGTCCTGTGAGTCAGGTCTGCATAACAATTGAATGCTTCAAGCAAGCTTATCGATAAAGTTTGTTTGCTTCAGCAATTCAGCATTCAAGTCAATAGTACTACCAATGTATGTCACAAAAATGGTTAATACAACAGGGCATAAATTGGGGTGTTTGGAAAACCAGAAGTAGTTATTATTTTGCACTGAGAATGGTAGGGCATCAGGGGTAGTTTTTTTACACAGTGTGGTAGGTGCATGGAATGCATAACCGGGGTTGCTGGTAGGGGCAGATACATTAGGGACATGGATGAAAAGAATATGAGGGAGAGAAAGGTTAGGTTGACCTTAGAGTAAGTTAAAGAGTCAGCACAATATTGTGCACAAAATGGACTGTATTGTGTTGTATTGTTCGATGTTCTATGTCAAAACTTTGATAAATTTGGAACCCGGTAGATGGTATACATCTAGTCTATGCTGAGAAATTCATTATAAGTCCTGATTACTTCCTAGAATTGATTCCACTATGAAGGGAATATTACATTAGAATGTGTCATCTCTTTTCCTATGTTTGACACTGCAGAATTCTCCTACTACTGCACTCACATACTGGTCTGGTTAAATGCCCAGCAGTAGAACACATATTCTATTACACTGACATATCTGATATCCTAAGGTTTTTCTAAGAGCTACAAGCCAGAAGTCAAGAATGTGATGGGATATTACCTGGATGTGTGCAGATTTAGAAATTGTCAAGAAGCTTAATGCCATTACGATGAATGTAGCCTACTTGATTGGGTCACATTAAATAATGTTATCTTACTCCTGAACTGATCACCTCTTTAACATCCCTTTCTCCATGGTGCTGCCATGTTCTTGTACTCTTAATTCTCTCTCCTCTGTTAGTTAATTCTTTTGAGAATATAGAACATAGACTAGTGCACAGGAAACTGGCCTTTTGGCTCACAATCTTGTGTCAAACTACAGTACTGTGTAAAAATCTTGGGCACATATACAGTGTATAGCTAGGATGCATAAGGCTTTTGAATAGTAGTGTAATTGTCAAGATGGATTGGAGAGCAAGTTTGTCAATCTGGCAGGAGCAAAGGATATTGGGAATGGTAAGGGTGGTGTGTGGGACAGGTGGCAAAGGTGGGGTTTGACATGTTTGCAGACACACCCATCCAGAGACACCAGGCAACGTCATTTGATTCCAAGTAATAGGTTTATTGATCATAAACAAGAGAAATTCTGCAGAGAGCCAAATGCAGAATGTGCAAGAAAGGACATATTGTGCCAATGTTTTCTCTTCTCTTTAAAAGGTGCAAAAACAGATCAAAGTTTATTGTGCTATCCATTTTAGCTTTGAGCCATTATCACTTTGCAAATCTATCCTATTTCCCTCTGTGCAGCATTGATCACTTCCCTGCTGTATCACTGGTTCTAAACTTGGTCAAAAGTTTCTAAGATTTTCTAGTTAAAAAGTAAGTCTGTCAATAGATAAATTTAACTGTTAGCTGTTTAATTAACTGTTCAGGAATAGTTGCTGCCCTTCAATCATCAGGCTGTGGAACCAAAGGTGATAACTTCATTCAATTTCAGTTGCCCCACAACCTATGGACTCACTCTCATGGACTCTTCATCTCATGGTCTCGATATTTATTTATCATTTATTATTATTATTATTTCTTCTCTTTTGTATTTGTACTGTTTGTTGTTTCCTGCACTCTAGTTGTACACCCTAGTGGAGTGGTCTTTCATTGATTCTATATTCATTATTATTAGGTTGCTGCTCTATTATGGATTTATTGAGTATGCCCACAGGAAAATGAAGCTTAGGCTTGTATATTGTGACATATATGTACTATGACAATAAAATTTACTTTGAACTTTTAACTCTGTTTCTATTATACTCCAGCGTTAACTCTATTCAACCCTTGAAATGATCATGAATTGTTTCAATCTACAAACTACATTTTCAATCTGAGTCTATGCTCAATGATGCAATGGTAACTCATCTCTGTTATTCTGAACTCAAAGGACTATGTCATCTTTAGTAAGACTGGAAGTAAGTTCCTCGCATCTGATTGGACTATTTTTTTATCAATGAATTATTTTAGGTTTACTACAACTCAGCCCAGTACATGTAAAATCTATATATTTACACTTTTTAGTCGGGTCACGACATAGCAGAACACATTGTCAGATGCCTTGCCAATTTAAAATTTCTCCTTACTGAAATGTTGTCCTCTAGCATTAGTTATAACACATGAAAGTCATAAGTACTGCAGCTGCTGTATACCTAATTTGGAAACAGAAAGTGCTGGAAGTACTCAGTAGGTCAGTCAGCAGCTGTGGAAAGAGAACCAGGGCTAGTATTTCAGATTTAAGTCATTTCCTTATAACAGTGTAACATTAACAGTTTCACCTTCCACAGATGATATAATGAGTTTTTCAGCCTTGTGCAGGGCATCAGAGAGCATTGGGCTCTGAGGTTTTCAGAACACCTGAATTGATTAATTATTGTTTAGTGATGGTCTTTAATCATTGAGTTCATTGCGTTTTTCTTGAGTGACTTGCTGTTTGTAATGATGTCTTCTGATGTTATCTGTTGAAGCTTGTTAAATTTATTTTGATAGGCTCAGAGATGCCACATTATTTAAGCAGGTGCCTGAATAATGCAAATTCTGGGGTCCCAGTTTAAAGAATGCTACTTCTTGTGCTGTCACTCAACTGAGCCATCAATGTTCTTTTGGACATTAAGAATGAAATCTCATTGTTGCCTTTACATTGGAGTCTGTCTTTCCACTGCATTTGGGTTCTGATGCGCACATCAAACCAGAAGGACCCTTCTGCGGAGGTTGAACAGCAGAGTTTTGACATTGATCACTGTAGGCAAGGATACCTTCTATTCATAGTGCATGTCCCTAGTCTACATTTCAAGTGTTCTAGTGTATGTTCTGAGCTTCTCTAGTTTACATTCCAAGTGTCTTGACTCAACATTCTGATTGTTCCAAATCTGTGCTCCAAGTGTATGTTCCAAACTTCTTTTGTCTACATTCTGAGTTTCTCTGTTCTCCATTCCAAGTTTTTCAAGTCACAACTTTTTGGGGTCCTGTGAGTCAGGTCTGCATAACAATTGAATGCTTCAAGCAAGCTTATCGATAAAGTTTGTTTGCTTCAGCAATTCAGCATTCAAGTCAATAGTACTACCAATGTATGTCACAAAAATGGTTAATACAACAGGGCATAAATTGGGGTGTTTGGAAAACCAGAAGTAGTTATTATTTTGCACTGAGAATGGTAGGGCATCAGGGGTAGTTTTTTTACACAGTGTGGTAGGTGCATGGAATGCATAACCGGGGTTGCTGGTAGGGGCAGATACATTAGGGACATGGATGAAAAGAATATGAGGGAGAGAAAGGTTAGGTTGACCTTAGAGTAAGTTAAAGAGTCAGCACAATATTGTGCACAAAATGGACTGTATTGTGTTGTATTGTTCGATGTTCTATGTCAAAACTTTGATAAATTTGGAACCCGGTAGATGGTATACATCTAGTCTATGCTGAGAAATTCATTATAAGTCCTGATTACTTCCTAGAATTGATTCCACTATGAAGGGAATATTACATTAGAATGTGTCATCTCTTTTCCTATGTTTGACACTGCAGAATTCTCCTACTACTGCACTCACATACTGGTCTGGTTAAATGCCCAGCAGTAGAACACATATTCTATTACACTGACATATCTGATATCCTAAGGTTTTTCTAAGAGCTACAAGCCAGAAGTCAAGAATGTGATGGGATATTACCTGGATGTGTGCAGATTTAGAAATTGTCAAGAAGCTTAATGCCATTACGATGAATGTAGCCTACTTGATTGGGTCACATTAAATAATGTTATCTTACTCCTGAACTGATCACCTCTTTAACATCCCTTTCTCCATGGTGCTGCCATGTTCTTGTACTCTTAATTCTCTCTCCTCTGTTAGTTAATTCTTTTGAGAATATAGAACATAGACTAGTGCACAGGAAACTGGCCTTTTGGCTCACAATCTTGTGTCAAACTACAGTACTGTGTAAAAATCTTGGGCACATATACAGTGTATAGCTAGGATGCATAAGGCTTTTGAATAGTAGTGTAATTGTCAAGATGGATTGGAGAGCAAGTTTGTCAATCTGGCAGGAGCAAAGGATATTGGGAATGGTAAGGGTGGTGTGTGGGACAGGTGGCAAAGGTGGGGTTTGACATGTTTGCAGACACACCCATCCAGAGACACCAGGCAACGTCATTTGATTCCAAGTAATAGGTTTATTGATCATAAACAAGAGAAATTCTGCAGATGCTGGAAATCTGAGCAACACACCCAAAACGCTGAAGGAACTCAACAGGCCAGGCAGCATCCTTGGAAAAAGGTCCAGTTGATGTTTTGGCCTGAAATGTCGACTACTGTTTTCAATAGATGCTGCCTGGCCTGCTGAGTACCTTCAGCATTTTGTGTGTGTTGATTGGTTTATTGCTCTTTACAGAATGTCTCTCTGGTGCTTCATGCTCCCTCCACTCTCCCCTCCCCTTTTCCCAACCATGATTCTCCTCTTCCTATCCCCTTCCCATTGTCAGTCTGCAACAGAGACCCATATCAGAATCAGATTTATTATCACTTACATATGTCGTGAAATTTGAAATTGTCTTTTTTATTGTGGCAGCCATATAGTGCAATACAAAAAATTACTACAGTACTGTCCAAAAATCTTCAGCACCCTGCTATATGTATATAGAGTAATTAACTGCCTAACTATAATCCCTTCTTCCAACACAATGTCCATATCCTTCCAATTCCTGCACATTCAGAATCAGAATCAGAATTATAATCAGGTTCATTATCATGGACATACGTCATATAATTTGATTTTTTGTGGCAGCAGTATGGTGCGATATATAAAAAGATACTATAAGTAATAAAAATTATAACTTTCTGACACCAAGCATTCCACACATCCTCTTTTACCTTAAGTGCATGCTTTCTGGCATTAGACATTTCAACCCTTGCAAGAAGACACTGGCTAAGGACTCTATCTATATCTTTCATAATCTTATACATACTGTACTTGTCCAGGATTCTCTAACAGCTTCTGCCTAATCTCTGGCAAGAAGAAGGTCAAGAATAACAGGTGGATAAGAACACAACCACCTACAGGTTCCTCTGGAAGACATGCACCATCATGATTTATAGATAATTTACTAGTAGGTCTGGGTCTGGGTTTACTGGGTCCAGATCATGGAAATCACTGCTCAACAGAACTGATCAGAATCAATGGTTTAATAGTTTGATTTAATATCAGAGAATATACACAGTATACCACCTGAAATTCTTGTTCTTTGCAGACATCCATGAAAACAGAAAAGTACCCTAAAGAATGAAGGACAGTAAAATGTTAGAAATGCAAAGCCTCCTCGTCCCCCTCCCACAAACAGGAGACAGAGAAGTGATACACAGCGAGAGGGGAGATCAAAACAAAGCAACTTGCTGATTACGATGTTGCAGTCTGCTGCATCGGTTTTATTCTGGGTTCTCTGACTTGAAAATTGGGAGCAAATGCTCTCCCACCATTGAGACAAAGAGAAAGAGAGACAGCAATTCTCTGAGTACAGAGGCCTCTGACAGTTGATCCACTGATTGCGATGTTCTGTTCCTCCTGTGAATTTCTGTCAACGACACCGACATGAAATCAGCCACAGGACCTGATTCCTAGCAAGGCCACAGGACCGTGCCCCAAAGACATGCACATCTTCCAGGCTGCACTCTTGGGATATTGAAAAAAAGCTGGTCAGTGAGCCTCAGTGAGCCGGTCAGTGTGGAGCAGGACTCATCACCATAAAGAACCACAGCTTGAGTGTTGCTGTACAAGGGGTGATTGATAAGTTAGTGGACTAAGGTAGACGGAGATGAGTTATACAGCTCTCGTTACATGCACATGCAAGTCAAGTCTTTCAGTGATAATGCAGAAAGTTTGAAGTTACTAACTCATCTCCTTCTACATTAGGCCACAAACTTATCAATCACCCTGATGAGTTATTAACTTCAAACTTTCTGCATAATCACTCAAAGAGTTGAACTGCATGTGCATGTAATGAGAGCTGTATAACTCATCTCCTTCTACCTTAGGCCACAAACTTATCAATCACCCCTGCTGTGGACACTTTCCGGAGGTCCAAGATCTGTATGCGCCATGACCACTGGACTAAGTGTGTAAATGTAGGAGGGGACTATACTGAAAAATAAGTGCGCTAGG
The DNA here is from genome assembly GCF_030144855.1 of Hypanus sabinus. NCBI lineage: Eukaryota > Metazoa > Chordata > Chondrichthyes > Myliobatiformes > Dasyatidae > Hypanus > Hypanus sabinus. The sequence goes on along the minus strand of NC_082720.1, from coordinate 64,224,593 downwards.
TTTTCTAAAATTGATTCCTTCTACCTTAGGCTTATCATTCAGCCCTCGTAGATCTCGGATTCTGACAGAACCCCATCCACATTGAAAAGGGAAAAAGAGACGTTAAAAAAAATTAAGCAGTATTTTTCAGATTAGCTTAAAGAAGTTACCCTCTGGCGACATCTTAGATAAGACCCCTGAATCAGAATCAGAATCAGGTTTATTGTCAGAGAAAAAAGGCTGAAGAGTAGATTTAAAATGTGGGAGAGAGCAGAGAAAACTACCAGGTGATAGGTGAAACCTGGAGAGGGAGGAATAAGTAAAGAGCTGGGAGGTTGATTGGTGAGATGAGATGAGAAAGGGAAAAGGAGATGGGAAATGGAGAAGGGGGGCATTACCAGAAGTCTGAGAAATTGTTGTCAAACCATTAGGTTGGAGGCTACCCAAATGGAATATAAGGTGTTGTTCCTCCAACTTAAGTATAACCTCATCACAATAGTGAAGGAGGCCATGGATGGACACATCAGAATGGCAACGGGAAGCAGAATTAAAATAGGCGGTCACTGGGAAATATCCCACTTGTTCTGGCGGATGGAGCATAGATGCTCAGTGAAGCAGTCTCCCAATCTACGTTGGGTCTCACCTATGTACAGGAGGCCGCACTGGGAGCACTGACCACAGTAAATGACCCCAAAAGACTCACAGCTGAAGCGGAACAAGTACCACACCTGCCTCCACAGCTCCTCCCTCACTACCATCCGGGACCCTAAACTGTCCTTCCAGATGAGGCGACAGTTCATCTGTGAGTCTGTGTGGGGTCATTTACTGTGTTCAGTGCTCCTGGTGCTTTTATTTCTCCAGTCCTGCTAAAGGATTTTGGCCCGAACCGTCGATGGTATTGTTTTCCATAGATGATGCCTGGCCATCTGAATTCCTCCAGCATTTTGTGTGTGCCATTTAGAAAGATAATGTCGGAGGTGAAGAAGCTGTTCCTAAAACACTGAGTGTGTGTCTTCAGGCTCCTGTACCTCTTCTCTGAGAAGAGGACATATTTTATGTGGTCAGAATCCCTAATGATGGATGCTGCCTTTTTCTTTTGAGGATGCCCTCGTAATGGGGAGGATAGTGCCCATGGTATTACTGGCTAAGTTTACAACCCTCTGCATTTAGGACTTGACAATAAATACCAGGCCAGTAGGGATGCCTTAATGCTGAAATTAAGCATCAAAGAATTTCTAAACAAAATTATAAGCACTACTCATTAATCACAGATATGTTCAAATATTTCATTTGAGTGCAGGTTAAAATTCCTGCTCTCCTAGATCAGTACACATGACCAATTCCAGAAAATGCATTTCCCGTGTTTTCAGTGGAGGCCATCTTTTCAGGTGGCTAAGTTTTCTACTCAGCTACTCCCCTTCATTAAAGCATGCCTCAGAACATATCATTGATTCAAGTTTTGATTACATATCTCAAAAGCCTTTCATTCGAAAATCGACTGTCGACAAAAATATATATTTTCAAGTTCACACTTTGCCCCAGTTTCATCGACTTGAATTAGCTTCTGCCCCAGAGACCACAGTAAATTTATTATGAAAGTATGTACGATATATCACCATATACTACCCTAAGTTTCATTTCCTTGCAGGCACCTACAGGAAAAATAAATACACCCACCTCATTTTGGCTTCTTCCCCCTTCCTTTCCAGTTCTGATGAAGGGTCTTGGCTCGAAACATCAACTGTTTATTCCTCTTCATAGATGCTGCCTGATTTGTGAGTGCCTCCAGCATTTTGTGTGTTCCTTTGGATTTCTAGCATCTGCAGAATCTCGTGTTTATAAGAAACTATATGAATTTTTGAGAAACTATACATAAATAGTGGAAAAAATGTGTGAAAGCGAACTGTGCAAAAAGAATAAAAATAAACAGACTTTTCCATTCTGGGCATCAGGTTTTGAAACTCACCCTGTTTTCACCCTCCTCACCCTTCTGAATCTATGTTTTCTTTCAGTTCTATTTAGCCCACTTGTTCTGACTTCTATATCATCTGCCATAATTTTCTCTCTCTTTTTCAGATACTCAAATATTAAACTCCCAGAACTCCTTGCCTAACAGTTTTGTCCTTTTTCACAAAAGTTCTTTAAAATTTTGAACATGTTTCAGTCACTTGAAATAAATCCTATCCTGTGCTCACTATCAGGCTTTGATTGTTCACCCCACTGTGAAAAACACTTGGGATGTTTTACATTAAAGAAGAAGTAACAGAAAAACAAACCATTGATAGTTAAATATACCCCCAGAATGTAGAGATATTTAAAGCTGTTTCAAAAGAAAAGCATCCTAGCTTGTAGCCAGGATGTATGAGGCTCTGTCTATCATTTCAACTTCTCCACATGAGCTTTATCAGTTCTGCCAGATAGACCGGAAAATTCTAGCAAATCAACAACTTGCAATGTATCCAAGGATAACAGCAATAATTACACCTGTCAGAGCATAAAGTAGTGTTCAATGTAGATATGGCTCCACAGGCATTACAGAAAACAACACAGATTTCTTATTTAACTCTTGCCAGACTCAATTATATTGTGCAGGTAAACTGCCATCAATTTCGGATGTTGTTTAAAAGGTGGAGTTGCCCATTTACAGTAACTCTCTGAGGCTTCTTCAATAGGATATTAATACACCAATGTATGGAATAATGTACTTATGTATAGAATTATGTAATTATACATAGAATGGAATACTTAATATAGACAGATATGTGCAAATAATAAGTACATAGCACTGATAATATGAATTGCAGGGACCTGGAGTGAGTCCATAGATTGTGGAATCAGTTCACTGTCAATGTGAGTAAATTTATTCACGCTGGTTCGGGTGGCTGAAGGATAATAAATGTCCCTGAGCATGGTGGTGTGGGATCTAAGGCTTCTGCACCTCCAGCCCAATGGTAGAGGCTAAAACAGAACATGGCCTGGACAACATTGGTCATTGATCATGTATGCTGCTTTCTTGCCTCTATGCTCAATGGTAGGGAATGCTTTACCTCTAATGGACTGGTCTGGATCCACCATTTCTATAGACCTACCAGTTACCCAATTTATGATTCATAACTCTATTACCTAATAGGACAAGGCTAACAATCATCAGCATCATTCTTGACTTCCCCTTAGTCACACACAATACATTTTGGGCACCATTACTGGTCACAATTCTCCAGGGAAGGAAAATACATTCATGTGTGAATTGCTGTGGTGTAAGAAGGTAGCTCACAACTACTTTCTTAAGAGCAAGCAGAAATCAACAACAAAAGACAGTCATGCCAATGACATGCAGTTCTTGAGAAAGAATTGAATGCAAAAGCTTTGTTTAAAATATTCCTTTCCCAGTACCGATCCATTCTCCCCAATTGTATTGCCAAAGCCTCTTGTAAATTTCTACTTGTGTACTATGGAGAGTTTTCAAACTGGTTACAGCAACATCTAGTATGGAAATGCCACAGCACAGGATCAGGGAAAGATACAGAAAGTTGCAAACACAGCCAGTTGCATCATGAACACAAACCTCCCCTGCATTCAGGACGTCTTCAAAAGGTGATGCGTCAAAAAGCAGGCATCCATCATTAAGGACACCCATCACCCAGGACGTGCCTTCTTTTCATTGCTACCATCAAGGAGGAGGTACAGAAGCCTGAGTATGCACACTCGATGTTTCAGTAACAGCTTCTTCTACACAGCCATCCGATTTCTGAATGGACAATTATTTTTACTACACTGCCTCACTATTTTTTTCTATTTTTTGTTTACTCTGTTTTTGCAGTACTTATGTAATTTATATATTTTCTTAAATTATGTACTGCTGCTGCAAAACAACATATTGCATGACCTCTGGCAGTGATATTAAACCTGATTCTGATTCACTAAAGCAAAGGTAAGAACTGTTGTAATTCAAGAAGGCAACACACTATTTTCTTGGTTAATAGAAGCTTGTCTTGTCAGCAAAATCCATACACATTGGAAAGACATCCTTTGCAAAAGTGAAAATTGGTCACATTAGCGTCTGAATATCACAAATCAGAGAAACATTGAAAATAATCCTAATTGTTCTAAGTTACAGTGTGGATACTTAAAAGGGAAGCAAGGCATTTTAAGTGTTTGGCAAATGGAAATTGAACAACATAAGTCACTATCTAGGGACCAATAAAGTATTTTCACATTGAATACAAGGGCATATATTACACAGTTAATTAACTCAGCCAGTTTATTTTCTCAACTGCTTGGATGTCCTCTTGGGAGTAATACAACAAAACACATAATCCACGGTTCACTCGTTGTTTTCAACTTGCAATGCATTGACCAATCCACTACAATAAAGACAGTTGCAAAATCTATCTTATCCAGAGCAGATACTCTTAATGTTAGTGCTTAGATTTTTCTTCTGTTTGATGTTTTGCATTGTAACTTTGTTCCCATAAGTGGTAGAAATTTCAGTGACTGAAAAGCATCATTCAGTCAACTATAACTAAAATTCAACACAAGTTGCAGAGAAATTGAATGGAAACCCTGCCTGTTAGAAAGTCATGTCCATCAGAGCTGCCAGGTACATGAAACAATGATCTCCAACTTTGATTTAAACAGTTGTAATACAAGGTCAAGAATCAGAGTTAGTAGAGAAAATCTCTGGGATGGCACAAATCACCACTCATCCTTCAAAATCTTATGTTTTCATTAGATCAGCTCTCATTTTTCAAAACTCAAATAATGTCAGTCTTTTCCTAAAGGCTCAAAAGGAAAATGAAATTATTCTTGGTGATATGTTTTCAACATTAATCATATTTGGTTTATTACAATAACATTGAAACCCAAGGATTCCATTTTTAACTATTTGTTTCTTCAAAAGCAGGTAGCTCAATACCTCTTCTGGGAGTCTTCATATTAAACCTGTTCTAACTCACCGAAATGTACCAAATCTTTAATGGCCTAGGTGGAGTGGATGTGGAGAGAGTGTTTCCTATAGCTATGGAGTCCAGGACCAGAAAGCACAGCCTTGGAGTACAAGGCTGTCCCTTTAGGACAGAGATGAGGAGGAAGTTCTTCAGCCAGCGGGCGGTGAATCTGTGAAATTCATTACCACAGATGTCTGTGGAGGGCAAGCCATTGGGTATATTTAAAGTGGAGTTTGATAAGTTCTTGATTAGAAAGGGAATCAAAGCTTACAGCGAGAAGGCAGGAGAAGAATAGAATAGAAGCTGACAGATGACTAGAGTGTTTACCAGGTGTTATAGATGGAAACAACCAGGGGCGTTGTTTCAGGAAAAGATCAAAGTTCAAATTAAATTTATTATCAAAATACATACTGTATATGTCACAAAATGGTACCCTAAGATTCATTGCAACAGGTACGCATGGTAGAACAAAGAAGTACAATAGAATCAATGAAAAACTACACACAAGGACTGACAACGTGTGCAAATACAAAAAGGTGTGAGAATATTTAGGTCAAAGATTAGTAGAACTCTCTTCCCTCTCAAATTTCTCTGCCCAGGAAGTTTATGTGTATGGATATATTAAGATATTTCTAGGATTCTGCCAGAGGGTGGCTGGTGATACGTTCTTAATTAGTAAGGCTGTCGAAGGTTACAAGGAGAATGTAGAAGAATGGGGATGTGAGAGACAATAAATCAGCCAAGATGGAATGGTGGAACAAATTCGATGGTGCAAATGGCCTAATTCTGCTCCTGTGTCTTATGATTTGACTGATAATACTTTTTTTGGAATCAAAGGTTAATGAAATAAGGCAGGAAAATTGTGTTGAGGTCAAAATATGTCATAACGTGATCTGATAGCAGTTGCTAATAATTTTAGTAATGGAGGCATTTCCTTTGATGGCTTAGATCCCATGACCACAGGGCATAAGTTGATAACACATGATAGGATTTCTGGGAAGAGGATTCTTCAGAAGGCTGATTCTAATCAAAGTCCCAATGGATGTATTTGTAAAGACAATGAAAACCAATCTGTGGAAGTGACTGATCTGAAATGGATGAATTTACCTACAATAAACATTACTTCCAGGAGTAAATGCTATTTATAAGTAACTTCAAAAGAAGTGAGTTTTGGAAGCTGAGTAGGACACACAGCTGTGGATATAGTGCGGGTTTATGTTAGAGTAACATATACAAAATTTCAGGCTGAGACTCTTCATCATGACTAAGGTTTATTGCTGTCACAAGACAAACTTCATGACCACTACATTTACATTGAGAAGGCAAGTGTCCCCAGGACCTAATGGGTCTTAAATAATTTGCAGGATTTTTTGGAATGCTCAGGATAGAGTGTTGGAGGGTCATAGAATAATTTATTGGGCTACAGAAAAGCTTACTTTCCTCTTTACTCAGCAACCAATAAGTTCGCTCTGGACCTGCAAAACAAAATACTTTGAAGTTTTTAACATATTAAGTTGCCTTTTTTTTCATTTAAAACCTTGCTACACATGCTGGTATTGTAGTTGAGTCATCCCAAATATGCAGCTGAAGCAGCCCAAGCTCTCTTTAATTTACAAGTAAAATCAGATCAAATATACTTCACTGGATATGTTGACATGACGGTCATCATAAATGGAAGTCTTTGATTTTTAGGGCAGCTGGATTACACAACAAAAGAAGAATTTAAATACAAGAAGGAACATGTGCAGGCATCAAGAAGACAAAAGATTCTGCAGATGCTGGAAGATGCTACAACGATCAATACTTTCCATCCCTTTGATGATCCATGCTCTGCTCTGACTGACAGATGATAATAGTAAGTAATTAAATCATGGGACAAATGGTGTAATTAGAACTTGTAAATCCATGTGCTGAAAGTGACTGTCAATTTAATAGTTTGTTTGAGATGCTCTGCCATAAGATTAGGAATTTGAATAACATGATGCTTTTTTTTAAATTTCTAAATTATTAATACTTCAATAAATTGGAAGAAGAATTTATTTCTTACTTGTTAAATGAGAATGTAGACACAAGAGACTACAGAAGGTGGAATCTGCAACAAAATACCTGCCTGAGGATCTTATTGGGTTAGGCAGCATCTGCAGAAGGAACTGGACAGTTATAGTTTTGGGTTGAGGCTCTTTGAACTTTAAATGAGAATGTGTTGATTCCAATGCAGGGATTTAATAAGAGGCAGATTATTATTATATTGCCAATGTCATCTTGTTCCACTCTTGCCTTTTGTAAATCCACTTTAGATACAGCTGACATCCCTCTCCTCTCTAAGCACCACTCTGAGCCCACTGTTGCCAGGCTGACAATATCCTACATTGTCAAAGTCAAAGGCAAGTTTATTGTCATCTACTCAAATACATACATGCACAGGTGCAATGAAAAGCTTACCTGCAGCAGCGTCAGAGGGACATAAAATAAAGATAAAACATTCATAAGAGAAAGATACATTAAACATAAATTATAGACAATTCTTAAAATTAAGTACAGTTGCAATAGAGTCTGTTTTAGTGGTCATCGTGTTAATCTGTGGTTATTAGGTTTTGGTTCAAATACTGCATGGTTGAAGGGAAGTAGCTGTTTTTGACCATAGTCCTTTGATGACAGTAGTTGCCTTCTTGACACAGTGCTTCTAGAAGATATCAATAACAGTGGGGAGGGAGGAACCCATGAGGTTTTAGGCAGAGTCTCTGCAGTTTCTCATGTGCATGTGTATTTAAATTGCCGCACCAGACCATGATGGATCCAGTCAGCATTCTTTCAACAGGGCTAACTTTGAAATTAAACATTAAACCAAGCTTCTTTTTACAAATGATTCCATAGCCTTATGTTGTACATGATGAAAACTCACCTCAGTGGTTGTGCCTACAATAATAACTGGACAATCAGTAAAACAGATACTATGGCTATAATTTTATTACTTAGAAAACAACATTACAGCAGCAAGTACTGTACATTCAAAGAAGATGACAGAAGATGCTTTGGGATGTCCTGCAAGAAATGCTGCATAAACAGAAATGTTTTTTTTTTCGTTTTCTTTTTTAATTGCTAAACTGAAGTCCATGTTCCGTAGCCAGGATGGTGATCCAAGCAGCACAGAATTGCTAAGAAAATGGTTTTCGATCCATTGCTGTCTTCTCAAGGATGCTACTGTGTTGTGTGAGAGTGTCAGATGCTTTTTTCTCTCTCTGTGAATTGCCACAGCAGTTTTTTTTTACCAATTACGAACATACAACTTCATCTGACTTATAGCCATGCTGTCATTCCTGTCAGGAGAGATAATATATTTTCTGTATGTGTGATAAGAGGTGCAAATTAAACAGATTCTTCACCAATCTTAAAAGCAGCCTCAGATGTCACCTTGGCCAATCCTAAAAAGTGAGATGCCCTTAAAATAGCTGTGTTTTCTCTAGAGAGTCGTAATGTGCTGAAAACACTGTAATTAATATCTGTTCAAGCAGTCTGCACTCTTCCAAAAAAACGGGGTGCTTGTGAGAAGTTCCAAACATACCTTTCCTCAAATTACAATTGTGTGATTTTAATTATCAGAATCTAATCTGAAAGAGAAATTTAGCCTTTTCTATCTTTAGAGTTATGGTGTATGTTGGTCAGACGTGAAGATACCAAATAAATTTTGTTTTATTTAGAGATACAACATGGAACAAGCCCTCCGGCCCAATGAGAGGCACTTTCCCAGACATGCACTTATTTAACCCTAGTCTAATAACAGGACAATATACAATACTACTTATCCTACTAACCGGTACATCATTGGACTGTGAGAAGAAACTGGAGCATGCACAGTGTGGTGAACTACATACACCTGTCTGGACACGCCCCCTGCTGACTGCTCCTGTGGCTCCTCCCACAGACCCCTGTATAAAGGCGATTGAGGCCTGAGCCCGGCCCTCAGTCTCCAGGATGTAGTATGGTGGTCAACTACTGCTTGTTCTTTCTTCCAGTCAATAAAAGCCAATATCTCGACTTTCCGTCTCAGAAAGTTATTGATGGTGCATCAATTTTATTGACTGGAAGTTTTAAAACATGGAAAGCGTTTTACGTCCGGAAAGATTGGATTTGGACCCCCAAGACCCTGAAGCAGCTCTTGCCTTTGAACTCTGGCTTGCATGCTTCCAATCATACTTGGAGGAGGTTTGTGCAACTGAACCTGCTGTTATACACCGAATTCTCCTCTCGAGGGTCACCCCGAAAGTTTACTCACTTATCAGAGGCCTGCCGAACTACGAAGGGGCACTGGATGCCCTCAAAAGACAGTACTTGTGGCCGGTGAACACAAGACATCGCTTAGCTACACGATGACAGCGGCCTGGAGAGTCGAGCGCCCAGTTTCTCTGAGACCTACAGACACTCGTGTGGACTTGCGATTGCAAAACACTCATGGTGGAACAGCATGCGGAGCTGCTAGTACGAGACGCCTATGTTACAGGATTTAGGTTAGCGTATGTGCGCCAGTGGCTGCTGGAAAATGCCAATCTTACCTTACGCTCGGCGATCGAGACGGCCGACACACTGGAAGCTGCTCTGCACAACGCTGACGCTGTCTAGCTGCACGACCCCACACCGGTTCCGTGGACACCTCAGACCCCGCCGCCGCCGGTTCCCGCAAGTGAATTCACCAACGCCGCTGCCAGTCGCGATTCCATGAACTCCCCAAACCTGACCACAGCTGCTGCCAGTCGCAAGCCCGCGCAGTGTTACTTCTGCGGACTCAAAAAGCACCCCTGAAAACGCTGCCCGGCCCGAGAAGCTACCTGCTCCAGCTTCAGGAAGAAGGGCCATTTCGCCAAGGTCTGTAAGTCTAAACCACGAGCGGGGTTGGGCAGCGCTGCATGTGAGGCATGTGGGTCACCATCTTGGTCGGCGCCATCTTGCCTGCCCACCTCGTGCGAGGCATGGGGGCCGCCATCTTGCATGCCCGGATGGTGTCGGCCATCTTTGTCGGCGCCAACATGCCCCGCCCCCTACCCACCGGTGCTTACTGGGCACCAAGACTGCGATTCAACTCTGAGCACCGTAACCCTCGACCAAAGCGCCCCACACCAGCTTGCAAGGTCAATGATGGACATCCTGGTGGAGGGGGACAGGACTAGGTGCCTGTTTGACACGGGCAGCACTGAGAGTTTTATTGACCCGGACGCAGTGCAACGCTGCGGACTCGTGACACGGCCGGTAAGCCAGAGGGTCACCTTGGCTTCTGGGTCGTATTCCACAGACATCTGGGTGGGTTGTGCAGTGACATTGGTGGTGCAGGGCACAGAATATCAGAACTTTGCACTACTGGTCATGCCTCAACTGTGCGCGCCTGTGCTATTGGGGCTGGACTTCCAGAGCCATCTCGAAAGTGTGACTATGGCATATGACGGGCCCCTCCCACCACTCACTGTCAGGAATCCTCAGTTTTGTGGGACCTCGCCATATACCCCGCTATTGACCACACACCACACACCGACCGGCACATCCCACCCAGCACCATGCCAACAGCTGCGCCACTGACACCACTTGCAACCTCTCCACCGTCAAGATCCCTCCCCCACCGCTGTTCACCAACCTGACCCCCGACTGTAAACCTATGGCAACTAAAAGCAGGAGGTACAGTGCGGGGGACAGGGCCTTCATTCAGTCAGAGGTGCAGCGGCTGCTCAGGGAGGGGATCATTGAGCCAAGCACAAGTCCTTGGAGGGCCCAGGTGGTTGTTGTTTGGACCGGGCAGAAAAAATAGGATGGTCGTGGACTATAGTCAAACCATCAATAGGTTCACGCAGCTTGACGCGTACCCCCTACCCCGCATCACGGATATGGTCAACCAGATAGCTCAGTACAAGTTGTTCTCGACAATAGATCTGAAATCCGCTTATCATCAGCTCCCCATCCGCCCAGAGGACTGCCCCTACACCGCCTTCGCTCTATCACTTCCTGCGCATCCCCTTCAGTGTCACGAATGGTGTCTCTGTCTTCCAGAGGGAAATGGACCGGATAGTGGACCAGTACCAACTGAAGGCCACATTTCCCTATCTGGATAACATCACCATCGGTGGTCACGACTGGCCGGATCACAATGCCAACCTCCAACGATTTTTCCAAGTGGCCAAAGCCCTGAACCTTACTTATAATAGGGACAAGTGTGTGTTTGGAACCACCCGACTCGCTATCCTTGGGTATGTCGTGGAAAACGGGGTCATTGGCCCTGATCCCGACCGTATGCGCCCCCTGTTAGAACTCCCTCTTCCCACCACTCTCAAAGCCCTCAGATGGTGCCGAGGCTTCTTTTCCTATTATGCCCAATGGGCCCCCATTACACAGACAAGGCCCGCCCCCGGTCAAGTCTACCACTTTTCCCCTCTCTGCCAAGGCCTGCGTGGCCTTCAGCTGCATTAAAGGGGACATTGCCAAAGCAACGATGCATGCGGTGGACGAGTCCATTCCCTTCCAAGTGGAGAGTGACGCCTCCGATTTCGCGCTTGCTGCTACCCTCAATCAGGCAAGCCAGTAGCATTCTTTTCTCGTACCCTTCAAGGCTCTGAAATTCGGCACTCCACGGTGGAGAAAGAAGCCCAGGCCATAGTGGAAGCTATTAGGCACTGGAGGCACTATCTCACCGGCAAAAGGTTCACCTTGCTGACCAACCAGTGCTCGGTTGCATTCATGTTCAGCAACCAACAGTGGGGCAAAATCAAAAATGATAAAATTTTGCGGTGGAGAATAGAACTCTCCACCTACAACTATGATATCCTGTACCGGCCTGGAAGGCTCAATGAGCCCCCTGATGCCCTATCCCGGGAAGCGTGTGCCAGCGCACAGCTCGACCAGCTATACGCCCTCCATGCACATCTTTGCCATCCGGGGGTCACCCGATTTTACCATTTCGTGAAAGCCTGGAACCTGCCGTACTCCCTTGAGGACATCAGGACGATGACCAGGGACTGCCAAGTCTGCTGAGTGCAAACTGCACTTCTACCGTCCTGAAAAGGCGCAACTTATCAAGGCCACCCGCCCCTTTGAGCGACTGAGTGTTGACTTTAAGGGCCCCCTTCCCTCCACCGATTGCAATGTCTACTTTCTCAATATTATCAATGAGTACTCGTGGTTCCCCTTTGCCATCCCCTGCCCCAACACCACTACCACGTCTGTCATAAAAGCCCTGCGCCAGCTCTTCACTCTGTTCGGAAATCACTGCTATATCCACAGTGATGAGTGACGAGCTGCGCCAGTACCTGCTGGGTAGGGGCATTGCTACTACTTGGACCACGAGTTATAATCCCTAGGGAAATGGACAGGTGGAGAGGGAGAATGCCACAGTGTGGAAGGCCACACTTTTAGCCCTTAAGTCAAAAGGGTTGCCGGTCTCTCAATGGCAGGAGGTCCTCCCTGAGGCTCTCCACTCTATCCGCTCTCTGTTATGTACGTCCACCAATGCCACACCTCACAAGCGCCTATTCTCTTTTCCCAGGAAGTATGTCATCTACCGGTTTGGCTGATGTCCCCAGGGCCAGTGCTGCTCCAGAAACATGTGAGGAGCAATAAATACTCCCCGCTGGTCAAGAGGGTTCACCTTCTACATGTGAACCCCCAGTATGCTGACGTGGTCTTACCTGATGGGCGGAAGGACACCGTCTCCGTCCGCGACCTGGCGCCTGCAGGAGCAGCAGACCACTACCACAAACTCTCCCCGGTAACTATGAACCCTGTACCTGAGGTGACACCGCGCACACCGAGCCCTACACAGACTCCTCACGACACTCCTATATCGGGCGTCTTGTATGCGCATATACCAGGCGCCTCGCACACGCATGAGGGATCACTGACGCCTAGTGGGCTGACACCTCCAGTTAGGCTGGAAGCAGCACAACCACCGTCTCTAGTGCAATCACCACCGGCACCTGTGCAATCACAGCCAGTGCTACGTAGATCGCAGCGACTGATTCGACCACCTGATAGACTTAATCTGTAAATATACTTGTAAGAAACTTCGCCCCTTGGGGACTCTCTTTTAAAACAAAGGTGGGGGTGAATGTGGTGAACTACATATACCTGTCTGGACATGCCCCCTGCTGACTGCTCCTGTGGATCCTCCCACAGACCCTGGTATAAAGGCGAATGAGGCCTGAGCCCGGCCTCATTCTCCAGGATGTAGTATGGTGGTCAATTACTGCTTGTTCTTTCTTCCAGTTAATAAAAGTCGATATCTTGACTTCACGTCTCAGAGAGAGTTATTGATGGTGCATCACACAGGAAACCCATCTGATCACTGTGAGCACGTACGACCTCTTTACAGATGACGCAAAAATTGAACTCCAAACTCCAATGTCCTGAGGTGTATTGCTAGCTGACTACGTGTCTGCAGTTACTTTCCACCATTTGTTTAATTTTACATATTGTAAGTGACATCTGCAGCACTGCGTCACTGCCAGACTTTCTGTGTCAGCTTTGGTAAACAACAGGGAGTTTAGATTCCTCTTTATATTGCACCTAGCATGCAAAATGACAGCAAGCCATCTGCACTGGTTTTAATGGGCTGTAAACTATACAAAACTTTGGTCAGGTTGCACTTGGAGTTGGTCAGTGCACAGTTCTGGTATCCCCATAACATGAAGGGTGTGAAGGCTTTGGAAAGGCTGCAGAAACGATTCTGCCTGGATCAGAGGGCATGAGCTATAAGGAGAGGTTAGACTTCCCACTCACTCCCCTCTCCCTTCCCCTTTTCCCAATCATGATCCCTCTCTCTCCGACCCCTTCCCTCTCTCAGTCCACAATAGAGAACCATATCAGAATCAGCTTTATCACCACTCACACATTTCACTTGTTTTCTTTGCAGCAACAGTACAGTGCAATACATAAAGTTAATACAGTACTATGCAAAAGTCTTAAGCACCCTAGCTATAGATATGTGCCTAAGACTGTTGCACAATACTGCCCATTGTCCGATACATTACAAGACCATCAGACAGAAGAGCAGAATTAGACCATTTGCCCCATCAGGTCTGCTCTGCAATTCAATCATGGCTGATCCTTTTCTCTCCTCCTCAGTCCCACTCCCCGATAAGAACCTATTATATTAATTCAAGGGAACGGGCCATGGGGGGCTAAGTTCACATTTAATTGCCACCCTTTATTGCCTCTGTGAAGCTGTTGGTGAGCTACCTTCTTGAACCACTACACTCCTTGAGGGATGAGTATACCTACAGTGCTCTTAGGGATTTCCAAATCAGGATGGCACGGGGAGATTCCTAAAATTAACTAAGTAGTTGACCTAGGAGATTTGCTGTCTCATAGATCAAGAGACCTGGGTTCAATGCTGACCTCTGGTGCTCTCTGTGTGGAGTTGCATGTTCCCCCTTTGATGTTGTCCATTTCCCCAGGTGCTCCAGTTTCCTCACATGTCTCAAAGATTTATTAACTAGATACTGCAAACTGTAAATAAATTGTAGAATTGGGGAGAAGATGATGGAATTTAGGGGGAATAAATTAGAGGAAAATTGGTGAGGGAGTGGATCTGCTCTGTGAGGCAGAATAGATTTGATGGGCTGAGTAACCTTCGTCCATGTTATATTAAAATTGGAAATCTATATAAAGAGTTCACTTGCTTCTTCCTCTACATTTGCTCGCTGATTTGAACGTTAATGACAATGTATGTTGTTAACAGATGTTATCATTCTAACAAGATACTGACAAAAGTGTTACAAAACATCATACTCAGAATCAGGTTCAATATCACCAGCATATGTCATGCAATTTGTTACTTTGCAGCAGCAATACGTGGAAATAAAAACTATAAATCAAAGTAAGTATATATAAAAACAAATTAAATAAGTAGTGCAAAAAGAGAGAGAATTTACTGAGGAAGTATTAATGGGTTTATTGTCCATTCAGAAATGTGATCGCAGAGAGGAAGAAGTTGTTCCTGAAATGTTCATGTTAGATTTTTCTCTCTCTTAATCTGAATCGAGGATAATTTGCTTCTACTCCAGTTCTGAAGGGTGAGAGATGCCTCTGCATGAGTATTTTTAATATGGGGTAGTCATGAACTCAGCCTACTATACAGCCATTACAGAAAGAAGCATTCTTGTTAGCAAAAGGAGGTCTAAGATGATTGGTGATTTAGGAAATATTCCAGAGTTATGGAAATTGGATATCATAATTATGGATTAACTAAAATGAGACCTATTCTTCAGGAAATTAAAAACCTGTACACAATCTAACTTCCAATTTATACTTTGTGACCAGTGAAATTAATCATTCAGTGTGGGACTGATTCTGCCCCATGATGTGATATAGGTAAAGACAATAAAAGCATGTTCCTATTATTAGCACAATGTCACTTTTCTGAAGTAACTTTCTTGTTGAATATTCATGGATCATTCCTCACCTCTGTAACAATAGAGGTGTATTTTGGGTGTCTGTAAGTTTGTAATCAAAGACTTTTGGAACACCGGTATTGAACATTCATAGAGGCTCTTCTAGCTGCCATCGTAAATATGTAATCTATTAATTTATCAAACCGTATTCCTTATGTGGCCAAGTGGCTAAGGCATTGGCCTACTGATGTAATTGATCCTGCAGTTTTTTGTTTATTGTTATCTTTGCATTGAAAAAGTAGAAAACACCATATCAAGAGAGTGAGATACTCTTGGAATCTCCTGGACTCTTTCTCTCCTGGAGTTTCACAGTATGAGTAAGACTTTTGGATTTCTCAACTGAAACTTCAGTGCATGGCTCAGTCATAGTCACAAAATTATGCAGACTCTGATGCACTAATTTAACATTCATAAACCCTCCAAGTAAAAAAAGTCTCATGACTTTATTCATACTTTATCAACATCAATCTCTTCCTTGACCCCATCCACCTTGATATCTTCCTGTCCTCCTTTTCTCCCCCTTCTCTAATTATTTTCCTCTATTCCTCCCCCTCTCTGCTCCTTCTCCTCATTTTTTTCCTTATCTTCTAACTCTGTCTCTCTTAATTTTACTCTCGATTCCTCTCCCCACCCCAGCACCATTATTGCAAGTTCCGAGGTAACTACTGGTGTTAGTAATTTGAAATATATGCAACTTAATGAGACCATAGTCATAAGTTTGGATATCTTTGATAAGTAGAATTTATGACTCAATGTAAAAGTCTAATATGAAATATTTATGGAAACAAGGCCTTCAGCTCAATTCATGAATGACAAATAATATACCCACCTAAGCTGGTCACATTTGCCTGCCTTTGGCCTGTATCCCTCTGAACCTTTTCTATCCATGTACAACACACACAAAATGCATGAGGAACTCAATGGGTCAAGCAGCCTCTATGGAGGGGAATGAACTGTTGAAGTTTTGGGTTGAAACTATTCATCAGACTTTGTAATTCTAACCAAAGGTCTTGGCCCAAAATGTTGAATGCTTATTTCCCTTTATTGATGATGTCTGACTTGCATAGTGCCTCCACAATTTTGTACACGTTGCTCTGGATTTCCAGCATCTGTAGAATTTTTCATGCCTGTCCATGTACTTCTCCAAATTATTTTTAAAATGTTGTTATTGTACCTGCCTCAACGATTATTGTTTTACTTTGCTACTTCATCATGGCTGATCCAATTTTCCTCTCAGCCCAAATCTCTTTCCTCAAATTTCATTCCAGATATGCACCACCCATTTCTTGAACAAATTACCCTTCAGGTCCCTTTTAAATCTTTTCTCTCTCATCTTAAAGAGATGCCCACTATGCCCCTTGACTCTGAATAGGTGGGGTTCATCAATGCAGTTGGCAGCTCAGCTAGGAGAAGAGAAATTCCGATCTTATGCCTCGGCTGCCTTGTAGCTATACCTACACAAGGGGAAAGCTTTGGGCGTAAACCTTGATGAAAAATCCTGAGCTGCAGTCCCTAAGGACTATGTTAAGTTAAGTTCAACACTGACTGACAACTCCTGTGATGCCACTGATCTCAAACTGTATGAGCCTCTGCCTTTCCTTTGGGTTCATAGAGAGAGGGTGATTGCTGGATGGGCACTAACTTGCTTTCCGTATCGTACTGGCTGGATTGATTATCCAATAACCTGCATAGACAGCTAGGACGCAACATCCATGGTGCATCTTGACCTCATTTCTCATGCCCTTAGTGATATTGTGCACCTCCGCAAGATTATTTACTGGTCTCCTTTGTTTTAGAGGGTAAAGTCCTGTTACAACTGAAACCCTTAAAGCCAAGTCACATAGTCCAAGAACGTAGGAAAGCTAAAAAAAAACTAAATCAGATGAGTTATGTATCAGAGGAAATGGTGGAGAATTTTTACCATCACAATGAATTCTGCTAATCTGGCACACATTTTCTGAAAGGGTAGTGAAACAAATTCAATAGGAACATCCAAAAGATATATGTTTTATGGAGTACTGGCTGACAGATTGATGAATATTTGTCACCAGGCTTGTGTCTATTGTAAAAGCTGTTATTTATTGACGCAGGTGGTCACCATTTGAATCTCCCATTGTTTGGCTAATGAAGAGAGATTCCATTCTTTGCCAACTGGTGTTCCAGGAATGTACAGAACATCCCTGGAGATCTAGGGCTAAATACTGATCTGTGTTCTTTTGGAATCTGCTGGGAGAATGTAGATGCAACTATAAGGAAAATGTTTCCTCAATGACACAGAATGTAAGTGCACAATGGGGGATTGTGAATCACTGTGTTATACATCAAAAGAATCCCAAATCCACTGTCAGCTAGCAGAGTTTAACGTGGCTAAGAACGGTGTCAGAAACTACAGAGAGAATAGATGGTCGGACAGAGGTGAAGGTGGTTCCTGGTCCCTCCCTTCTCTTTTCCCTATTTTCCACCAATGATTCCCCTTTCTCAGCCCCTTTCCCACTCTCAATCCAAAATAGAGACTCATATCAGAATCAGGTTCATCATCACTAACATATGTCATGAAATTTGTTTTATTTTTGCGGCAGCAGTACAGAGCAAAGCATATAATTACTACTGTATGCAAAAGTCATAGACACCCTTGCTACACATATATACCTCAGACTTTTGCACAGTTCTGTAAGTGCCTCTTAAATACCACTGTGCTACCTGCTTCCACCACTACATCTGACTGGCATCTCTAGACACCTATCACACTGTGTGAAATACTTGTCCTGCAATCTAGTCAAGTCAAGTTTATCGTCATTTAACTCTGTACATGAATACTGTCAAAAGAGAAAACGTTCCTCCAGACTGGAGTTTAAAGCACAGTAAAACACATTGGTGTAGTGGCATCAGCACCGGACTTTGGAGTGAAGGCTCCCAAATCGAATCCAGCTCGTCTCCAAAAACCTGGAGAGGGATGGGCTCCGTCAGGTTTCAGATACCCAAGTCCCACCGTATGATGAGCAATCACCAAAAAGGTCGGTGCAAAAAGCTTGTCATGACAGCGCCCCGACGACTCCACCAGGAGTTAAGGGCACACACACACACACACACACACACTATATGTTACACACATATAACACATATTCACTTGGGAAAGTAAGAATTAAATCTACAAATGAAATGCACATGAATAAATAAAGTAATGTTCATAAATTAAATACTACAGGGTACAGAATGATGTGGCAGTGCGTTCAGAAGCCCAATTCCCTAAGGGAAGAAGCTGTTTCCTAACCTGACTATTCTCGTCTTAATGCAGCAGAGTCTCCTACCTGTTCATAGAAAGTCACCTCCTTTAAACATATCCCTCTCACTCTAATACTTGACATTTCTATCCTGGGAGAATTAGTCTGACCAACTTAGGATTCTAACACGTCTCCCATCAGCTTCCTCCATTCCAGTGGATTAGTATAAGAATTTGCTTGATGGTTAACATAGACTGAAGGGCTCTTTCTTTACTCTATGACCCTAGGACAAAATATATTAATCTTTCCTGTGAGATTGAAACCATTCTGGGTTGCTAAGTCAATATTCCACTACAAAGCTGATTGAAAATTGATATGCAAGTGCCACGTAAGGAATACGACCATCCTAATTCTTCTTTTGACACACTTTACCAATTACAAAGCTCATTACAGTTTAAAGGCTGCAACTCTCCTGTGGAATTATGTTGAAGTTTACACTTCTATGCACCATGACTCATTTTAATTTCCCCCTCGGAAGCATTTCTTGCAAAAATTATTATGGTTAGTGTCTGGTGAATGTGTTTTACGCTGACTGCCATGCGCATGCAGAAGAAAGGTTACTGACTGGACAAAATAAACTGCGATGCTACAAATTTAATACAGCATAGGTTAATGGCATCCTGGAGGCACTGTGCTCAGACCTGTGTATTGGTTTAAGCAGGCATGAAGGGGATTCAAGGCTAAATCACTCACGTGTAGCTTTAACATTGTGATTACTCCAGCGTCCATATAATTTCAACCGTAACTTTAACCCACTCAGGACTGAAACAGGAGCTTTAAATCAAAATAAAATTCAGATAAAAGTACTATTTTTAAATGCTTGAAGGACATTTGAAAATTAACTTTGTAATTCCCAAGTGTTGTTCTTGTATGAATTTAGAAATCTCAACAGCTGATTTGCAAAGGACCACACTCTGAAACACTAAATATTCACAGGCCCTTTCTCTTTACCTCAATTCTAAATTGCCTACTAGAATAAACTATCTTTCAGTATTTTCCCTGTAATGCCTGTAATAATTTTGTTTCAGTTGTATAAATTCCAGAAAATGCTAGCCCATTTTACTTAACTCACATTTAAGATTAACAAAGAAATAAAGAGGGATATAACACAACAGTTGTCCAAAGTGCTTTGAAACCAAATGAGCCTGCACAGGCGACAATTGCAGTCTAATGATCTTAAACGTGTTTGAAGTTTGCACAGATTTAGCATGTCACATAAAATTTTGACAACCTTCTATAGATGCACAGTGGAAAGTATCCTGATTGGTATGGAAACACCAATGCCCAGGAATTCTAAAGCCTACAAAAAGTGGTGGATACAGCCCAGTCCACCATTGAAAAAGTTCTCTCCACTACTGAGTGGATTTACAAGTAGCACAGGCACGAGAAAGCTATATCCATCATAAAGGTCTCCCACAGTCCAGACCATGTTCTCGACTGGCTGCCACTATCGGGTAAGAGATACCGGAGCATTAGGTCCACACCACCAGATTCAGGAACAGTCATTAACCAACAACCACCAGGTTCCTGAACCAGCATGGATAGCATCACTCACCTTAACACAAAACTGAATTCACAATCTACAGACTCACTTGCAAGCATTCTACAGTTCATGACGTCAGTAGTATTTTTTTTCATTTGCACAATTTGTCATCTTAGAATCATTGATTCTACTATGAACAAGAGAAAATCTGAAGATTCTGGAAATCCAGCAACATACACAAAATGCTGGAGGAACTCAGCAGGCCAGGCAGCATTTATGGAAAAGAGTACAGTCAACATTTCAGGCTGAAACCCATTAAGGTTGCTATTCTATTATGGAAATATTGAGTATATCTGCAAGAAAATAAATCTCAGGGTTGTATATGGTGGCATATATGTACTTTGATAATAGATTTACTTTAAACTTTGATTAATTGTCACTCTTTGTTTATGTATAGTTTAAAATTAGTTCTATTGCAGTTTCTGATTTTCCTGTAAGTGCCTGGAAGAAAATGAATTAAGGTAGCAAATAAATGTATTAAGGTGACATACTCTATATGTACTTTAATAACAAATTTACTTTGAACTTTGAATTTTGACAAACATGAGTGCAGACCCAGATCACTTTATTCAATGATAAGAATAGAGGGACTAATTGTAGATAAGACATTAGGAAAAGAGTCCTCTGTCCTCCAGAGGAGTCAAGACCTTTCATATCTAAGGGAAACAGGACCTCAGTTTAAAGTCCAGTCCAGAAGGTGTCACATTCCACATTGCAGAACCGATTTAATAATGCATTGGTATGTTTATTTGGGTTCTGCTGATTATGTCTTTGGAAATCTAGCTGAAGCTGACACAGATAACTAAGTTGAAAAGTACCCCACTATTTGCTTTGTCTTAACTTTCACAGCTAAATAGGGCAGGGGTACGATAACCTGAAATCCTGCACCACCAGGTTCAAGAATAGCTATTCAGTTCTTAAACCAACTGGCATAAACCTAATCACTAATTTAGCAACCATTATGACCACTTTCAACACTTTGCACTAAAATGAACTTTATTCTTGTTTAGATCTAAAAGTGTACTTTCTTGTAAAATTGTGTATCATCTATGCATTTTTGTGGCTGCTTCTTATATGATGCTATGTGCCTGTGATACTGTTGGAAGCTTTTAATTACAACTGTGCACTCATGAGCTTGTGGATTTAACAATAATATCAACTTACTCTAAGAGTTTAGTCACAATCTCCTGGATTACTGACTACCTGACAGATAGACCCCAGTTTGTACAGCTGGGTAGTTCTCTGTCTGAGATGATAGTGAGTGGCACTGGAGTGCCACAAGGGACCGTTCTGTCTCTGTTTCTGTTCATACAGTACTGCTCAGATTTTCAGTACAACTCTGAGTCTTGTCACTTGCTGATGACTCTGCGGTGGTTGGGTATCACAGAAGGGCAAGAGTGTAGAGGACTGATGGACAAGTTTGTGGAGTGGTGCAGGAGGAATCATCTGCTCCTGAAAGAGACCAAAACCAGGGAGATGGTGATTGACTTTAGGAGGAAGAGGACTGCGATGAGTCCTGTATACATTCTGGGAGAAAAAGTTGCAGTGGTGGAAGAGTACAAATACTTGGGTGTTCACCTCAACAACAGACATGACTGGAAAAGCAGCACCAAGCTGTTTATCAGAAGGGTAGGAGCAGACTCTATTTTCTAAGAAAGCCAAGATCCTTTAATATGTGCAGCAAGATATTGGCGACCTTTTACTAGTCTGTTTTAGTGAGTGCAGTCTTCTTTGCAACTTTATGTAGGGGGAGCAGCATTGGTACTGGTGATGAAAAAAGACTAAATAAACTCATCAAAAATGCTAGATCAGTCCTTGGTTACAACCCGGACTCTTTTGAGTTACTGATGGAGAGGAGGTCACTAAACAAAATATTATCCATAATGGACAATCTGGCAAATCCTTTCCATGACCTACTGAATAAGCAGCAGAGCACTCTTTCCCCTTTCAAGCAGACTCATTCATCTCCCCATCACAAGGATCATTACAGAAAATCTTCCCTACCAAATGCAATAAGCATATACAACAGTTCATCTTTGTGCGCAGGAGAACACACATCATAGTACAACAGTCACTCTTTTATTATTTCGTATAATTGCACATTGGTAAATTATTATTTTGCATATTATTATTCTGTACCATAGAACTATAGAACAATATAGCACAGTACAGGCCCTTCAGCCCTCCATGTTGTGCCAACCCATATAATCCTTAAAAAAAAGTACTAAACCCACACTACCCCATAACCCTCCATTTTTCTTTCATCCATGTGCCTGTCCAAGAGGCTCTTAAATACCCCTAATGTTTTAGCCTCCACCACCATCACTGGCAAGTCATTCCAGGCACTCAAAACCCTCTGTGTAAAAAACTTACCCCTGATGTCTCCCCTAAACTTCCCTCCCTTTATTTTGTACATATGCCCTCTGGCATTTGCTGTTGGTGCCCTGGGAAACAGGTACTGACTATCCACCCTATCTATGCCTCTCACAATCTTGCAGAACTCTATCAAGTCTCCTCTCATTCTTCTATGTTCCAAAGAGAAAAGTCCCTTTATTATTAGTTAAGTATGCAGACTGCTAAGTGTGCTTTTAAATGTTGCTACTGTAACAAAAGAATTTCCCACTCAGGATCAATAAAATACTACTTCTTCTTCTTTTTCTTCATCTTGTCATTATTAGTATTATTATTATTATTAGGACCCTTGCTCTTCAAAGACAGCACAAGCTATCCAGATGCCAAGTATTCCTTGGTATCCATTGACCAAACCTTATTAAGGTCCTGAGAGTCCTTGTGCAGGATTCCCTAATGATTAGCTTGCAGGTTGAGTCGGTGATAAGGAAGCCAAATGCAATGTTAGCATTCATTTCAAGTGGACTAGAATGTAAACACAAGGATAAGATGCTGAGGCTTTATAAGGCCTTGGTCAGACTGTACTTGGAGCACTGTGAGCAGCTTTGGGCCTTATCTAAGCAAAAAATACATTGGCAATGGAGAAGGTCCAGGAGAGGGTCACAAAAATGATTCTGGGAATGAAAGGGTTAACATGTGAACTGTGTTTGATGGCTCTGGGCCTATACTTGCTGAAGTTTAGAAGAATGACAGGGGGATCTCATTGAAGTGTTGCAGTTAGATAGGACCCTGGTCAGACCCCACTTGGAATACTATGCTCAGATCTGGTCGTCTCACTACAGGAAGGATGTGGAAGCCTTAGAAAGGGTGCAGAGGAGATTTACAAGGATGTTGCTTGGACTGTGGAGCATGCCTTATGAGAATAGGCTGAGTGAACTCAGTCTTTTCTCCTTGGAGCAACGGAGGATGAGGTGACCTGATAGAGGCGTATAAGATGATGAGAGGCATTGATCATGTGGATAGTCAGAGGCTTTTTCCCAGGGCTGAAATGGTTGCCACAAAAGGACACATGTTTAAGGTGCTGGGGAGTAGGTACAGAGGAGATGTCAGAGGTAAGCTCCTTACTCAGAGAGTGGTGAGAGCGTGGAATGGGCTGCCGGCAGCGGTGGTGGAGGCGGATAAGATAGGGTCTTTTATGAGACATTTAGATAGGTGCATGGGACTTAGTAAAATAGACGGCTGTAGGTAAGCCTAGTAATTTCTAATGTAGGGGTTTGTTTGGCACAATTTTGTGGGCCAAAGTCCTGTATTGTGCTGTAGGTTTTCTATGTTTCTATGTTTTCTATTGAATATTGAAAGGCTAAAATAGAGTGGATGTGGGGAGGAGTTGAGAACCGAAAGGAACAGCTTTAGAGTAGAAAGATGTCCATTTAGATCAGTGATGACAAGGATGTTCTTTAGTCAAAGGGTAGTGAATCTGTGGAAATTATTGCCACAGATGGCTGTGAAGGCCACATCATTATGTATATTTAAAACAGAGATAGATAGGTTCCTGACTTGTAAAGATATCAAAGGTTATGGGGAGAAGGCAGGAGAATGGAGTTGAAGGGAGGTAATCAATCAGCCATGATGTTATGGTGGAGCAGACTTGATAGGCCAAGTAGACTAATCCTGCTCCTATGTCTTATGGTCTTTTGATCTTATGTCCAAGATAGTTAATGAATATCCAAACCAACACTTCAATTTGCTATCGTAAGGCTGAGGCTCTGCTCAAGATACCACAATCCTAATATCATCATGTCAGGCCCAGCTTGCCTGCTCTGATGGATAGAAGGTAGATTTATTCAAAAGTACAAATGTATTCTTCATAATTTTTCTTACTTAATAGGTATTTGTAAAACAGTTTGAATTTTGTAGTTGATAGGATACAGTCAGTAGTTGTTCAACTTCACTTCCAAGTCGACGGAGATCAATGCTTTTGTGGGTTTACCTTGTGTCTTTCTTTTGATCTTTGTAAGCACTGTGTTTGCAGATGTCTACATTGAACAAACTTCCTGAAGGACAAAACAAAACCTTCGTGTTTTTTTGTGAGTTACTATACAAAATGTTCCTTGTAACACATTTTTCTTTCTTGTTTGGCTCAGACTGCACCCACATTTCTTATAGAATAACAATCAATGATCAAGGATCAATATTATTTGACATATTCAAATAATAGGGATTAGCTATGGTGTGTTGATCAGGGCATGATAATCCAGCAAAATAGGGACAACATTCAACAATTATAAAAAATTAGAGAATTAAATGAAAAATAAAGTTTGAGGATAAAGGACAGACTTGAACTAAAATGTGTATAAATACAAAAATATTAACATGTATTTACAATGTAAGCTGCATTATAAAATATGGTTTAAATTGTTTACAGTGAAAAAGAGTAATGGATTGGAGGTCAGGCTAACTGAAGTTCAAAGTTCAAAGTAAATTTATTATCAAAGTACATTTGCCACCATATAGAAACCTGAGATTCATTTTCTTGCAGGCATTCTCAAAAAATCCAATAACCATAATAGAATCAAATGGCTAAAATGGTTCAATTTAATATCAGACATATATGTGATATACAACCTAAAGGTTTTACTCTTCACAGACATCTAGGAAAGAGAAAATAAAAAACAGAGAAATAATAACAGAAACAGCTGAATCCCCAAGCTGAACAGGGCAGACTAATAGTGTGCAAAAGACAACAAACTGCAAAGAAGAAAGAGAAAGTAAAGAAATAGTAATAATAATAATAAAAATATTGAGAACATGAGATGAAGAGTACATGAAAGTCAGTCCATGGATTGTGGGAATTGTTCAGTGATGGGGCAGGTGAAGCTGAGTGAAGTTGTCCCATTTGGTTCAAGAGCCTGATGGCTGAGGAGTAATAAAAATTCCTGAACCTGGTGGTGTGTGTGCTAAGGCTCCTGTTCCTTCTTCCTTTTGGTAGTAGTGAGAAGAGAGCATTACCTGGGTGGTGGGTCCATGATGATGGATGAAGCTATCTTATGGATGATTCATGTAGATGTGCTCAATGACGAGGAGGGCTTTACCCATGATGTACTGGGCCGTATCCATTACATTTTGTAGGATTTTCTGTTCAAAGGCTTTGGTGTGTCCATACCAGGCCATGACATGACTCACAATGCACTCTTCACCACACATCTATAGAAGTTTGTCAAGGTTTTATATGTCATGCCAGATTTTCACAAGGAAGTAGAGGTGCTGCCATGCTTTCTTCAGAATTACACTGATGTTCTGGGCCCAGAACAGGTCCTTTGAAAGATTATAAAGTTGCTGACCCTCTGCATCTCTGATAGTAATGAGGTCTGGCTCATGAACCTTGGATTTCCTCAGTTCAAGTCAATAACCAGTTCCTTGAGTGAGAGGTTGTTTTTGTGGCACCACTCAGCCAGATTTTTGATCTCCCTCCTAAATGCTTATAGAACACTTGATCAGATTAACTACATATGGAAAGATTCTTAAGATGGCATGGTTTGTATAATGCTTTCCAGAGGGAGCTTTTGCTAAAGTCAGTTTTTAAGCTATTAATAACAGGCTGTTTTGTTCAGAGCCACCAACATTTACTGGTAAGATCTAAGCATTAAAGTATTATTATCTAAGGCACATCTTCCCTTTAATATGACTATCCTATAAACATTGCTGTAGCAAGATGGCATGAAGGTTTTTGTATAAATATCCCTATGGCACTTTCCAGAAGGGATCCCTTGACTAACAATGTAAGCAGTGAGGAAGTTTTAAAAATTATATAATTGAATTATGACTTAGAATCACCTAAAATCATAAAAGGCAATGCAGCGGTGGCATGGTTAGCACAATGCTTTAAGTACCAATGATGTAGGTTCAAATCCCAACGCAGTCTGCAAAGAATCTGTACATTCTTCCCATGACTGCATGGATTTTATTCAGGTGCTCCGGATTGCTCCTGCAGTCCAAAGACATATCAGTAGTCTAACTGGTCATTGTAAATTGTCCTGTGTTAAAGCTGGAGTTAAATCGGGGTTTGCTGGGTGGTGCATCTTCAATGGCTGCAAGTGCCTATTCCATGCTGTTTCTCTATAAGTAAGTATATACTTCTTTTTCTCACTGGGTTATTTGAACTGGACTTCAGCTCTTATTCTCTCTTGATGTCTTTATACTTCCCAACAGGCCTAACGAAATAAAAATCAAAGGGACCTAGAGTTACGTTCTCACTTCTATACCCTGGAGTTCTAAACCTAAATTATAAGCTGCTATCTTGGCAAATAACTCTTATGTTCTGAAAAAAAGAAAACATCACTGCGCAAAAGCATTTTAAGATGGTTGGACATGATGTGTTACTGCATCTAGGAGAACATTATTAATTGTCACTGGTGCTGGGACAAAATGATTTGGTAGTGGGTGGGAATCAAACCTTACACAGACTTCAGCTTCTTAATGCAGCAACATAACAGCCAATGCTATACCGGCTAAGGATATTACTCTGTGCTTACCTTAAAAGGCAACATTTGCTGGTTAAAGCTTAAATGTTTTCGAAGCATTTTTTGGGCTATGCTTGGGTTACAGCCCTAATTAATTTCCATTATCATTTAAGGTGTGCTATAGTAAGGCTTGTCTTGCAGCTTAGAAGATGAGATGATCTCATTGAAAACAAATTTTTTTAAGGGCTTGTGATGAACTGCTGAGGGGTCCTGCTCTCAAGATAAAGGATTGGCCAATTAGAACTGAAGTGAGGAGAAATGTATTTATTTAGAATGTTGCAAGTGTTTGGAGTTGTCTAATACTAGATATGTGGTTCATCAACTTTAATAGAACATAGAACAATATATCACAGCACAGGAAATATGTTGTACCCACTTCATAGTTGAAAGAAAAGTGGAGGGTTAAGCTGGAGTGAATGGTTAAATTGACATCAGGTAGGTGAGAAGGTTGGCACAATATCAAGTGCTTGTACTGTGCTGTGATGGTTATATTCTATTCATTATTTATTTAAAACATTATGTATTCAAAATTATTTGCTGCACATAAAACTCCAATAATTAATTATCTGTAATATAGATTTTTAATAATATGTACTGAAAAAGGAATAAAAATATCTTAGGTATTGGGACCTGCAGTAAATAAGCCATGGAACTCAGTATAGGTATCCAGTTTAAACTTGCTCGTACAACTGGAAGACAAAGGAGAGAGAGTTATGCTATTTGGCCCATTGAATCTGATCAACCATTCCGTTACAGATGAATCCCTCTCTCTCAACTCGTCTCCTGCCTCCTCTCCATAACCTTTGATGTCCTTAATAATCAAGAGCCTATCAACCTCTGTTTTAAATATACCAAATGACTTGCCTTCCACAGCGGTCCGTTACAAGGAATTTACCACCCCCTGGATAAATAAATGTCCCCTTATCTCTGTTCTAAATTAATGTCCCTCTATTTTGAGGTTGTCAGGATCAGAATCAGGTTTATTATCACCAGCATGTGACGTGAAATTTGTTAACTTAGCAGCAGCAGTTCAATGCAATACATTACCTAACAGAGAAAAAGAAAAATAATAATAATTAATAAACAGGTAAATCAATAACATATATTGAATAGATTAAAAGACGTGCAAAAACAGAAGTACTGTATATTAAAAAGTAGTGTCCAAAGGTTCAATGTACATTTAGGAATCAGATGGCAGAGGGGAAGAAGCTATTCCTGAATCGCTGAGTGTGTACCTTCAGGCTTCTGTACCTCCTACCTGATGGTAGTAGTGAGAAAAGGGCATGCCCTAGGTGCTGAAGGACCTTAATAATGGACGCTGTCTTTCTGAGGCACCGTTCCCCAAAGATGTCCTCGGTGTTTTGTAGGCTAGACCCAAGATGGAGCTGACTAGATTTACAAACTTCTGCAGCTTCTTTCGGTCCTGTGCCGTAGCCCCTCCATACCAGACAGTGATGCAGCCTGTCAAAATGCTCTTTATGGTGCAACTATAGAAGTTTTTGAGTGTATTTGTTCACATGTCAAATCTTTTCAAACTCCTAATGAATTATAGCTGCTGTCTTGCCGTCTTTATAACTACATCGATATGTTGGGACCAGTTTAGATCCTCAGAGATCTTGACACTCAGGAACTTGAAGCTGATCACTTTTTCTATTCTGATCCCTCTATGAGGATTTGTATGTGTTCCTTCGTCTTACCCTTCCTGCAGCCCACAATCAGCTCTTTTGTCTTACTGACATTGAGTGCCAGGTTCTTGCTGTGGCACCACTCCACTAGTTGGCATATCTCACTCCTGTACTCCCTCTCATCTCCATCTGAGATTCTACGCCCTCTGTTCCTAGAGGTTCCCATCAAAGGATTCATCATCTTCACATCTTTTCTATCCAGGCTTTTCAAAATTTGATAGGTTTCAGTCAGATCTTTCTCTCCATTCTTCTAAATTCCAGTGAGTACAGGCACAGAGTCATCCAGTGCTCGTCATATGTTAACCCTTTCTTTCACAAGATCATTTTTGTGAATCTCCTCTGGACCCTCTCCAATGCTAACACCTCTGCTTCTGAGATAAGTAGCTGAAAACTGCTCATAAGATTTCAAGTACCTAATAAAGCCTCAAACTTATGCAAAGGAGTTTGACACAAATGAAGAGCCAACCAAAATATTTCCTATTCCTATTTGGTTCTGTTATTACTGAGTTGGTTATCCAGCTGCAAAGATTTGTGGGATGATCACGATCCAAGAACACAATACATCTGGCCCAATTATTTGTGTTTTCAGGTCTCAGTTTACTGCATATTGCCAATTCATTAGCAATGGCGGTGAACAGACCATGAATAATCACAGGATTCACTTGGATGCAAGTGAAGGTTTACTTTCTGCTTTAGCATGCTTTATCTTAGAATACCATCTTTCCATTAGAAAAGATAACTGCGCAGAGAAAATTGAATGCATTCAAAACCTCTCATGAATGAAAATATGGGCATTTTTCTTAAAAAAGAAACATTGTATGTTTTAAAATAAATTGATTTGAAGAATGGATTAAAGTTCCAGGTTTTTATTTAACTTCCCCGTTTTTAAAATACAATGTTATTTATAGCTTTCTTCTGTGTTTCCTCATTTATGCCCAACGGCGTTCCTGGTTCCAGATAGATTATCTCAGCTGGAATGACAAGCAAGTGAGGTATAGCTATTTTTGTGATGTTAGCACTTGTGCATTCGACCAACAATAACAGAATGTACGAGCACTCGAACTCGAAGCAGAAAGAGGCCATTCCTTATTTAAACATGTTAATTCCAGATTTACTTAGTTACTTGCTTTTAAATTCAGAGCTTTTATGGTAAAATTCAAATTCATGTCCACAAGTTGATAAAATTCATGGTGTAAGGTACAGTCCCAGAATATGATAACACTGTATAGAACTATGATAACACTGTACAGTGTTATCTTTGGGTCCAGCCAAAGGGATTGGCAACTCCATCAACCAAGAAGTAATCAATGGTTAATATCAGAGAATGTATATGGTATACTACCTGAAATTCGTAGTCTTCACAGACATCCACAAAACAGAAGAAAAACCCCGAAGAATAAATGACAGGAAAACATTAGAACACCACCTGCCTCATCAAAAAGCATCAGCCCTCTCCCACCACCGGCCATGCAAGACATAGGAAAGCTCCAAAGAGGCCATGATCTATACACCATCCTGTACCAAAAATTATTTCATTGATTTTCTTTGTGATTTGAGTATTGCTGCCCAGAGATTTTGTTACTGGGTTGATATCCTAAGGGCTGAGCTATATATCCAGTGATCCCATAACAGATACAGGTACGAGAGAACTTAAATTTAAATAATTATATAGTTCTTTTAAAATGCTGACATCAGTGATAACAACCATGTGAAACCTGGATTACTGGTTAATAAAAATCTGGTTCATAGATCATCCCTGAAATATAAACTTCTAAAATTGATAATCCCAGCTGTAACTTTCAAGGAGCAACAAATGGTAATGTCTTTCAATAGCCCGTGGCAGTGAGGGTTTTTGGGAACATCTGCAAATAGCTGGGCAAGAGATGTAATGTCGATGTCTCACTGCCTCAGCAAAACAGCCAACATAATCAACAATTTCACCCATCCTGGACATTTTCGCTTCTTCCTCCTCCCAAAGGCAGAAGAAACCATTGAATGTCTTGTCTTTGTATCACGAGGTAGATTTTTTGAACTCAGAGTAAATATATTATCAAAGTGAGCATATTGAGATTCATTTTCTTGAAGACATTTGCTGGAAAATAAGGAAATGCAAGAGAATTAATGAAAAAAATCACCTCTTGATCTACCTTACTAAGGACTTGCACCTTATTGTCTCCCTGCACTACACCTTCTCCGTATCTTTATTCGGCATTCTGTGCAGAAGCTTTTCTACTGTACCTCAGGACATGTGATCATAATAAATGAAAATAACAACAAATATGCCACCAGTATCACAAGGGTATGTTAGTCTCAGAGACAGGGAAAGAAGGTTCAAATGAACTGGTGATGCTGGATTTGTCATTTGAATTTGACACGGTCATTTGACCTGAAATATTTACTCTTTTTCTCTTACTATAGACACTGACTCATCCACTGAGTGCTTCCATCATTTTCTATTTTTGTTTTGATGACCCAATGACTTTGGTTAACTCATCAGCTGGTTGAGTCTTGAGGATGAGATGAGCCGAAGTTCATGTACAACAGTGAGCATTTTCTTATATTACAGCAGGCTAAGGTAAGTTATAACTTTTCACACATATTTCATCTACATAGGTACTCTAAGTGGTCCATGGTAGCGTAGTGGTTAGTGCATCTCTATGAAGCTTGGGGCATTCTGGAGTTCGGAGTTCAATTCCCACAGTCCAAAGATGTACCGGTTAGTAGGTTAATTGGCCTTTGTAAGCTGTCCTGTTATTAGACTGCTTTTGAATAGGTGGATTGCTGGGTGGTGATAGTTGTTGAGCTATAAAGACCTATTTCATGCTGTATCCCTAAATAAATAAATAGCACCTCAGTGTTAGAGGAAGAAATGGCAACGGTAAACCTTTTGCAGATCTTACACTATAACTTGAACTTTGCCAAGTATGGATCAATAGGCAGCAATTAAAGTAACTAGCTCCTCTCCATAAGGTCAGTCAGTATATTTTGGTTGTGACATGAAACTTATCTACATGCCAACTCTCATTGGTGGAAACAACAGATTTCATAATGCTATTTTGAAAAGAAAGAGAGTTTTTCCCAGCATCAAAGACAATGCACATCCCTCTCGTGGTATTATTAAAGAAATGCTTCACCTGTCCACTCACCTCCTCCCTCTCCTCCATTCAGGATCCCAAACAGTCCTTCAAGGCAGGGCAACACCTGCAAATCTGTTGGGGGTTGGCTATTGTAGCCGGTGCACCAAATGTGGCCTTGTCTACAACAGTCATAGCTGATGTTAATTGGGAGACTACTTTGTCGAGCTCCTCTACTTCATCCAGAAGAAGCAAAATTTCCTGGTGGCCAACCTTTTTAATTTCTTTCTCCATTCCCATTCTGACATGTCAGTCCAGGGTCTCCTCTTCTGCCATGATTAGGCCCCTCTCAGGTTGGGGGAGCAACACCTCAAATTCTGTCCAGGTATCCTGAAAAGTGATGGCCTAAATATTGATTTCTCCTTCTGGTAATTTTTCCCTTCCCTCTTCTTCTGCTTTCCACTCTGGCCTCTTACCTCTTCTCTTTACCTGAGGCTGGTGGCGCAATGGCATCAGCGCCGGACTCTGGAGCGAAGGGTCCTGAGTTCGAATCCCAGTTGGGCCACTCCTAAGCACGCTTTCCATCTGTGCTGGGTTGAGCATCGAGCTAGCCACTTGGCCTCGTAAAAAAAAGGGTTGAGTCAGGAACGTTCATACCGTGACCCCGTTAATCCGAAAGAAGACCAATCCTGACACCGTGCGCCAGACAAGAATGGGTGACTGCCTGGTGCGACACATTAAAAAAAAACCTGCATTATACACACACTGGTTTCCCTCCTCCTTTCCTTTCTCCCATGGACCACTCTCCTCACCTATCAGTTGTCTCCCAGCTTCTTACTTCCTCTCCCCTCCCCCATCCACCTGGCTTCACCCATCACCTTCTAGTTTGTCTTCCTTTCTCACCCTCTACCTTCTTATTCTGACGTTTTCCCCCTTCCTGGCCAGTCTTGAAGAAGGGTATTGGTCCAAAATGTCGACTGTTGATTCAATTCCATAGATGCTGCCTGACCTGCTGAGTTCCTTCAGCATTTTCAAAGTGTTGCTCATTAAAGACAAAGTTACTTGGTTATTACCACATTTGGAACCCCTGGGATCCTATGACTATTTCCTGAAACCGCATATTGAAATGTGTGGATCATTTTGCATGATGTGTGATTCAATGTATAAATGAAGGTCCAAATTCCAATATGTTCAGTCTCCTGTGTATCCATTAGTATAAATCTCTTTTTCAGAATTAAAATGTTTGCTTTTCGAAAACATGAGATTAGAGACTGGCTGCATCAAAATATCTACTTAAATCAAAATGAAGTGTTGTCAGACGAGACATTATTGTATAATAAGTTGAAGCCCTTGGACAGTTTAATCAACACAGAATTAATTATTCAAATAGCATCAAGGCAACAACACCTACCCCTGAAAGTAAAACTATATTTTTCTTCAATGAAGTTGGTCTTGGGCAGTGTTGTTAACTATTGTATCTTTAGATTCTATAAAATTTTGTTACTTCCAACTGCCTCATGGAGTTGAATAGACATTTTCCTGTCTCCAATCTTTTTCCTGAAGTTGATCAAGGTTGTTCATGGTATTTATCCTCTGCTAAGGAGGAGGGACCAAGAGAATAAGTATCAGTTGCATGGAAACCAGGACCTTCAAGGAATCAAATTCAGAATCCTTTTAATATCACAGGCTTATGTTGTGAAACTGGTTGTTTTGTGCAGCAGTGCAATATAATATGTGAAAAGTACTATGAATTGCTATAGGAAATATATATTAAAACATTAAAATAAATAAATAGTACAAAAAAAGAGTAAGAATAGTGAGGTTTTGAAGGTTGGCTCGTTATCCATTCAGAAATCTGATCATTGAGTGTGTCTTCAGGCTCCTGTGCCTTCTCTCTGATAGCATTAATGCAAAGAGGGCAAGGAAGATTGGCATCCCAATACAGGATTTTTGCAAAATATTCTTGGCCCTTTATTCCCATAAATTTAGTTCTGATGAGTAGGCTCAGTCTTGGTGAGCAAGCTCAAGGGCAGCTTCTACCCCACTGTTAGAACACCTTGACTAGATCGCTTATCAAAAAAAAAACAGAATCAGAATCTGATAATATCACCAGCACACTGTATGCCATGAAATTTGCTGATTTGTGGCAGCAATACAATGCAATACATAATAATTGAGAACAAAAACTGTGAATTACAGTAAATATATATATATAAAATAGTTAAATTAGTAGTGCAAAACATAGAAATAAAAAAGCAGTGAGGTAGCATTCATGGTTTCGATGTCTATTCAGAAATTGGATGGCAGCAGGGAATAAGCTGTTCCTGAATTGTTGAGTGTGTGTCCTTCAGGCTTCTGTATTTCCTTCCTGATGGAACAAGGCATCATCCAGGTGATGGGGGTCCTTAATGATGGACACCCATTATAATGAACTTTTGATCTTTCAATCTACCTCATCATGGCCTTGGCACTTTATATATTAACTTACAGTGCACTTTCTTAGTAACTGTGGCACTATTTTCCAGTCATGATGCAGACCTTCACCCAAAACATTAAAAATTCCTTTCCTTCCCCATATGCTGCTTGACTTGCTGAGTTCTTCCAGCAGATAGAAGCTCCTGCATCTTCAGCCTCCTGTGTCTACACTATATTCTGCATTGTTTTGCTTTTGTTTTTTTGTACTGTCTCAATATACTTGTGTAAGGAATAATTGTCTGGATGGCATGAAAACAAAAGCTTTTTCATTGTATTTTATTACATGTGATAATTACCAATCATCAAGAACCCTCGGAAATTTCAAAGTATTTAAATCAATTTAAACAGCTGTTCATGGTAACCATGAAACTATTGGTTTCATAAAAATAACACTAAAAAATTGGTTTGTTAATGTCTTTTATTAGTATATACTAACTGCAGTTGGTCTGGCCTTCCTGTGAGCCTAGATTCACACAAGTGATTGAATAGCTCAGCACCTCACCCCAGACAGGTGGCATGGCAGTGGAACAGTTATTGTAATGCCAGCAGACTGGGTTCAATTCTGCCAGTGTCCATAAAGAGCTTATATGTTCTCTCCACGACCATGTGGGTTTTCTCCCACTACAGCGGCTGTTTAATTTCATCAGGAGTCTGAGAAGTAGAATATTTTTATTAAAATTAACACCTGCACAACTAGTTAACTGGAAAAAGGGGGATTTTTTTGTGTGGTTTTTCAACAGCTTCTGTTAATATTAGATGTACGTATATTAGCAGTCTACATTCCCCATAGATTCATTAGTCTATATTCAAACCCTATCTTCATGACATGTGCAGAAATCTAAGATAATGGTTCCGGGAATCACTGATCAAGAAGTCTAGCAGCTTCTTGATAAGTTAAGACAAGGTCCTGTTTTGAAGATGACAAGGAGTTACCCTGATTATCTTGAGATTCTGCAGATGCTGGAAAACCAGAACAACACACACAACATGCTGGAGGAACTCAGCAGGTCAGACAGCATTCATGGAAAGAATGAAGAGATGGTGTTTTGATCCAAGAACCTTCATCGTTGTTATATGGTGGTTGACCATTGCGTTTGGCAATGGCAGGAAATCTGGGCAGGAGAGATTTAAAAGTGGAAAAACCATTGCACTAGGGCAGCTCCACTCCATTGACCTCAGAAGTCAGGATCCAGTAGTACAAACAAGTGTCACAAACTGGAGACCTCTTTGGTTGCAATGGATGATTATGACGACTTCTGCACCTTGTCATGGCCTTCCTTCTCAATTGAGCGTTGAAGTACCACCTTCTTAACCATTGGATCTCTCCGTAGACCTTATCCACCCAATCCACTGGATTTGACTTTGCATGCTAGGGCAGGCTTGTCCATATCTCACTGGGGTATGAGGCTGCTAGCTGCCCTCAGCTGGTTTAGCATGCCTGTCGAAGTTGTGTAACAACGCATGGCCACTGTCGCAAACAAATAGTTAGTTGGAGCCACAGGTGAGAGCTGAGTGTCCCCTGGGGACCAAACATGACTGAGATGCTCTGAAATGGACATGACAAGCCCATTCACCAGAGGTACTACCCATCCCTGGACACCCCATACACCTATATACTGTAGAACAATACCTGGACCACATTTAGAGCAGGATGCACAGCTTCAATTACAGTAGCCTATGAAG
The DNA here is from genome assembly GCF_030144855.1 of Hypanus sabinus. Lineage (NCBI taxonomy): Eukaryota > Metazoa > Chordata > Chondrichthyes > Myliobatiformes > Dasyatidae > Hypanus > Hypanus sabinus. Next base: position 64,188,634 of record NC_082720.1, on the reverse strand, counting down.
GAAGGGAGAAGAGGTGGAGAGGGGAAAAGATTGACAAAGTGAATACCAGAAATGATGTAAGTTTATACTGCATCTTTGTTAACAATGAGGCTGGGGGAAGTTTGTTGTCCACTAAGTTGCTGGCTTGTTCCCAAGTGTCAGTGGCCACTTTGTCAGGTACAAGAATGCACCCAATAAAGTGGCCACTGGAGTGGAACACGGTGTGGTCTTCTGCTGCTGCAACCTATCCACTTCAAGATTCAATGTGTTATGCATTCAGAAATGCTGCACAATGCTGTTGTAATGTGTTGTTATTTGAGTTACTGTCACCTTCCTATCAGCTTGAGACAGTCTAGCCATTCTCCACTGACCTTTCTCATAAACTAAACATTTTCACCCACAGAATTGCTGCTCACTGGATGTTTTTCCTCTTTTTTTTGAAGTATATGCTCTAAACTCTAGAGGATGTTATCTGTGAAAATCCCAGGGGATTAAGCAGTTTCTGAGATGCTCAAGCCAACCCATCTGGCATCAACAATCATTTCACAGTCAAAGTCACTTGGATCAAATTCCTTCCCCAGTCTAATGTTTGGTCTGAACATCAACTGAAGCTTTTGACCATGTCTGCGTGTTTTTATGTATTGAGTTGTTTCCATATAATTAATGAGCAGGTGTACCTACTGAAGTGGCCAGTACAAGTACATTGCAATAACGATAACACTTCAGAACGGTTTAATAATGGTATGGACATCACTGGCAATGTAGATGCAGTGACCCCCAACCTTTTTTATGCCATGGACCACTACCATTAACCAACGGTTCATTGGATACAGGATAAAAACCCCTGATATAATGCTATTTTCCTTAAACTGAGAAGGTAATCAAAGTTCTACCAAATGGGTCCTGATGAAGGATCTTGGCCTGAAATGCTGAATGTTATTTTTTCCTCTGTTGATACTGCAGGACCAAGCTGAATTTCTCCAGCATTATGTGTGTGTTGCTCAGGGATTCAGGTGGGGGATGGAGAATTGGGAGAAGACCAGGTGACATTTGGGCCACAAAGTCCTTTCCTGTAGTAAATGAGAAGTCTGTTTGTGAGAATCTATTAGTTTTACGGTCATTAATTTGTTGCCACAAGTGGCTGTGGAGGCCAAGTCATTGGGTGTAGTTAAGGTAGAGATAGATAGGTTCTTGATTAGCCAGGGGAGTGGGGATGACTGGAAGAATTGGATCAGCCCATGATTGAATAGTGGAACAGACTCAATGGGCTGAATGGCCTACTTCTGTTCCTATATCTTATGGTCTTATGATTGATGTAATGTCTATTTATTGAAACAGTATTATGCTTTATTTAATTACGTGAAGTTGAACTCCCCTGAAAACTGTAAAAAAATAACAAACTGCTGGAGGAACTCCATGTCAGGTAGTACCTGTGGATGCAGAATGTATCCACATCAATATTTCAAGTTGGAACTTGCAGCACAGTATTTGCAGTCTCTCGTTTCCTGAGAACACAGGTGAGATTTATACTCAATAGTTCAGCCTTCAGCTGCATGTTTATTAACTTAATCATCCAGTATTGAATTGTCCAACTAGTGTTCAAAGTTCAAAGTTCAAAATTTATCTTAATTATGTGTACGTTACCATATACTACCTTGAAATTCAGTGACTGATTGGCAGGAGGTGAAGAGCAGGAATAAAGGGAACTTTTTCTGGTTGGCTGAGAATGACTAGTGGTGTTCCATAGGGGCCTGTGCTGGAATCAATTCTTTTTACATTATGTGTCAATGATTTGGATGATGGAATTGATGGCTTTCTTGCAAAGTTTGCAGATGATATGAAGATTGGTGGAAGAGTAGGTGGCTTTGAGGAAGTAGAGAAGGACTTAGATTAGAAAAATGGGCAAAGAAGTGGCAGATGGAATACAGTGTCAGGAAATGACTGGTGATGCACTTTGGTAGAAGAAATGAAAGAGATGACTATTTCCAAAATGAAGAGAAAAATCTGAGGCACAAAGGGATTTGGGATTCCTCATGCAGGATTCTCTAAAAGTTCATTTGCATGTTGAGTGTGTGGTGAGGAATGTAAGTGCAATGTTAGAATTAATTTCAGGAAGACTGAAATATAAAGGCAAGGATGTAATGTTGAGACTTTATAAAGCACTGATATGGCCTTACTAGGAGTATTGTGAGCAGTTTTGGCTTCGAAAGGATGTGCTGAAACTAGAGAGAGTTCAAAGTAGACTCACGAAAATGATTCCAGGATTGAACAACTTGTCATAGGAAGACCGTTTGATGGCTTTGGGCCTGTATTCATTGAAATTCAGAAGATTAAAGTGTGACCTAATTGCAACTTGTGGAATGGTGAATGGCCTTGATAAAGTGGATGTGGGAGAGGATGATCGCTACGGTGGAAGAGCCTAAGACCAAAGGACACAGCCTCAGAATAGGGAGGCATCCTTTTTGAATAGAGATCAGGAGGTATTTCTGTAGCCAGAGAGTGGTGAATCTGTGGAATTCATTGCCAGGTGACACTGTGGAGGCCAAGTACTTATGTATATTTAAGGTAGATGTTGATAGATTCTTGATTGGTCAGGGCATGAAAAGGAATGGAGGGAAGGTAGGAGATTGGGGCTGAGGGAGAAAATGGATCAGCTATGATGAAGTGGTAGAACATACTCAATGGGCCAATGGCCTAATTCTGCTCTTATATCTTATAGTCTTTGGTTCTATAGTTCTACCTGATAGTAGTAGTGAGAAGAGCACATGGACTAGATAGAGAGGGCCTTGGATGCTATTTTCTTGTGATAGCCCTCCATGTAAGTGTACTCAATGGTGGGGGAATGCTTTTCTGTCATAGACTGCGCTATATCCACCAGTTCCTGTTGCCTTTTCAATTCCTGAAATATGAGGTTTCCATACCAGTTTCTGCTGCAACCTGTTAGGATATTCGCAATTATACAAGTTTTTCGAAGTTTTCGGTAACATGCTGTATCTATGAAAACTTCTAAGGAAGCAGAGGCACTGTCACGTCTCCTTTGTGATGACACTTAGGTGCTGGACCCAAGATAGATCCTCTGATATGCTGATGTGAAGGATTTTAAAGCTACTGATATCTCTATATAAGAACTACTTACTTCTGCATTAAGTTAGCTGTCTGTAATATTAGCTCACTTATTTTACCCACTCCGTTAGCACACCATAATATGCTGTATACAATATATCACATTTCATTGTCACTTTCCCCAGTTAATAATTTGTTCCCACACCAATGTTGGTTTCAACCTGTCATAGACACTACCCATCTTTCTTTGCGAGAAAAGTATGTTTTTTTTCTCTCCTTTCCAGTTCTGACAAAGAGTTTTCAACTCATAACATTGTTTTGTGTAATGCAGATGGTATCTGAACAACTGAATGTTTCCAGCATTTTCAATTGTTTTAGATTCAGCAGTTGTGTTTTGAATTTTATTTAACTTGATTACTATGCCAGCTGAGAATAATCACAAGTGTAACCCTTTCTTTCATTTTAGAAATCAGAGGATACACACACACACACACACACAATATATAGTATATATAACTAGGCTGCCTAAGACTTTTGCACAGTACTGTATTTATCAATGTGGAGTGGATCTTGAGTTTGTAAATCTGGAGGGAGCAAAAAGTGTTGGGAATGGTGATGGTGGAGAACAGCGGGAGGGGTATGGGACAGGTGGCATAGAAGGAATGGCAGGGATGGGGAGAGTTGCAGGTGCAGACACACCCAGCCCTGAGACACCAGGCAAGGTTATTTGATTACAAACAATTAGTTTATTAATCATTACAGAATATCTCTCTGGAGTTTCCTGCTGCCTACACTTGCACTTTCTCTTTTCCCAACCATGATTATGCTCTTCCTGCACCCTTCCTACTCTCAGTCCACAATAGAGACCTCTACCAGAATCAGCTTTATCATCACTCAACATATGTCTTTTTTTTTGTGGCAGCAGTACAGTGCATTACATAAAATTGCTGCAATTCTGTGCAAGTATCTTAGGCCCCCTACCTATATATAACAAAAAACATTATGGGAATCATATATAGGTCTCCAAATAGTAGCCAAGATGTGGGGTTGAGATTGCAAAGAGAGTTAGAAAGGGTATGTAATAATGGTAATGTCACAATTGTAATGGGGGACTTCAATATGCAAGGGGATTGGGGAAATTAGATCGGTCTCAAATCGCAAGGGAGAAAATTTGTAGAATGTTTTTTAGAGCAGCTTGTGCTTGAGCCTGCTAGGGGAAAGGCTATATTAGATTGAGTGTTGCATAATAACTCAGATCTTATGAAGGAGCTTAATGTAAAGGAAATCTTCAGAGGCAGTGAACATAATATGATTGAATTCATACTGCAATTTCAGAGGGAGAAGCAGAAGTCACATGTATCAGTATCGCAATGATCTAAGGAACTAGAGAAGCATGAGAGAGGAGCTTGCTGAGGTGGATTGGAGGAGAACTCTGGCAGGGATAACAGCAGAGCAGAGGTGGCTGATGTCTCTGAGGATAGTTCACAAGGCGCAGGATAGATATGTCCCACAGAAGAAGTTCTCAAATGGCAGGGCTAGGCAACCGTGTTTGACAAGGAAAGTCATGGACTGCATAAAAACCAGGGACAGGGCATATAAGGTGGGAAATTCGATGATGATACAAAGATTGGTGGAGGGGCAGGTAGTGTTAAGGAAACAAGTAGGATGCAGAAGGACTTAGAGAGATTAGGAGAATGGGGAAGAAAGTGGCAAATGAAATACAATGTTGGAAAATGTATAGTCATGCACTTTGGTAGTAGAAGTAAATGTGCAGACTATTTTCCAAACAGGGAGAAAATCCAGGAATTTGAGATGCAGAGGGACTTTCGAGTCCTTGTGCAGAACACCCTGAAAGTTAACTTGCAGGTTGAGTCAGTGATGAGGAAGGAAAATGTCATGTTAGTATTCATTTCAAGAGGTCTAGAATATAAGGGTAAGGATGTGATGCTAAGACTTTATAAGGCACTGATGAGGCTTCACCTTGAGTATTGTGCTCCTCATCTTAGAAAAGATGTGCTGGCATTGAAGAGAGTCCAGAGCAGGTTCACAATGATGATTCCAGGAATGAAAGTGTTATCATATAAGGAACCTTTGATGGCTCTGGGTCTGTACTCGCTGGAATTCAAAAGGATGAGGGGGGATCTCATAGAAACCTTTCAAATGCTGAAAGGCTTAGACAGAGTAGATGTGGAAAGAATGTTTCCTATGGTGGGAGAGTCTAGGACAAGCGGGCGCAGCCTTAGGATAGAGGGGCGTCCATTCAAACAGAGAGATGGAGAAATTTCTTTAGCCAGAGGGTGGTGAATTTGTGGAATTTGTTGCCCATGCAGCTGTGGAGGCCAGGTCATTGGGTATATTTAAGGTGGAGATTGATTGGACATGGCATCAAAGGTTACAGAGAAAAAGCTGTGAATTAGGGTTGAGGAGATCAAAAAGACAGAGGATCAGCCATGATTGAATGGTGGAGCAGACTTGATGGGCCAGATGGCCTAATTCTGCTCCTATGTCTTATATCTTATGGTCTTATGATTGGGAAGCTTTTAAAATCCAACAGAAGAAATTCTGCAAATGCTACAAATCTTGAACAAAAGACTCAAAATGCTAAGGAACTCAGCAGTCAGTCAGCAGCTGTAGAGAGGAATATTCAGTCAAAACTTTGTGCCAAGACCCATCATCTGGACTGAAAAGGAAGGTGCAGAGGCCAGAATAAGTTGAGTGGAATGGAAGGAGTACCAACTGACAGGTGAAAGGTGGAGCCAGGTGAGGGGGAAGGTAAGGTGTGGGGGAGTGGGGATATAAGAAACTGGGGGGGGGGTGATAGGTGGAAGAGTAAAGGGCTGAAGAGAAATAATCTAATAGAGCAAAGGATCATGGAAGAAAGGGGAAGAGGAGGGGAACCAGAGGGATGTAATCAGTAGGTGATGCAAAGTAGGGGTGGGAGGGTAACCAGAATGGGAAATGGAAGAAGAGAGAAGGAGGGCGTGGGGTCAGGGGAACCTGGCTGTGGATTCTACAGATGCTGGAAAACTGAACAACATAGACAAAGTGCAATCCAGAAATTTCTACCCAGAGGTTCCTGTTCTCAGCTTTCCACCTAGCTGTATAAATTCTCTTTTCAGGACTTCTTTGCTTTTCCTTCCTATGTCATTGGTACCAATATGTACCAAGACATCTAGCTGTTTTCCCTCTTTCCAAAATGTTTTGCACACGAACTGAGAAGACCACAACCCTGGCACCTGGGAGGTAACATGTCCTCACTCTCCCATAAAAGCCAAAGGTCATCCAGCTGCTGCTCCAGATCCCAGGAGCAAAGGACTTTCAGGCCCAATTGTACCCATGTGACCAATTAACTTACCAATCCATACATAGAACATAGAAATTTACAGCATGTTACAGCCCCTTCGGCCCACAATGTTGTGTTGACCATGTAACGGCCTAGAATTCCCCAAGCACATAGTCCTCTATTTTTCTAAGCTCCATGTGCCACACATCTTTGGAATGTGGGAGGAAATCCACGTGGTCATGGGGATAATATGCAAGCTCCTTGCAGACAGTGGTGAGAATTGAACCCAGGTCGATGGTGCTGTAATAGCATTATACTAACCTCTATATTACTGTTTCTGGTCAAACTCAACCAGCCATTCTTTAAGCTGTTATGAATTGTCCAACCAGCAGGTTGCAGTATGACTTCACTTTTCTGTCAGCCGATGGAGGAATGAAGAAAGGATTCTGTAAATAATACACTTCACGTTCATAAAGCAGCATTGACAGCAAAAAAAAATCAGCTTGTTCCAACACTGATTACTGTGGATTACTTTCAATAGACACATTACAATTCGCAGTTGTATTTTTGCATTGTGTATATATTTTCAGCTGGGCACGTTGATAAACTGAAGGAATTTCAGAACAAGTGAAAATTTATTTTAAAAAATCTAATTCACTTGCCTATAGTTCATTTTTGCTCACAGTTAGTTCCCTTCTGTGCACTCCACTCTCAACATGAGTATCGTTTAAACAATGGGATGATGAATGAAAAACAGTTGCTCATAACAAGGACCCTGACAAGGTTGAATTAGATAGAATTGATTTTCGTTACATAGAATCAGAAAAATTTGGCCACATCTTTCCAAAGATATGTTTGAGTTCCTCTTGTCCCTATGATCGATTCTGTCCCACACCTATGGTACAGTTCATTTACTAAAACGGGCATAGTTCCCAAGCCTGGCACTCATCTTATGAAGTCCTGTTTTCATTTTCCCTGAGCTTCTGCTGAAATGCATTTGCATATTGAATACAAAGTGTGCCATCAAGTAACTCAAGCAGGCAGCTTTAAAACATTTTGTTAATGCATTTAGCTTTAACAGTACTTCATATATTAAGGAACAGAAACAATGCAGGGTAATTGGTGAATTTTTAAGCATTTATATTCACAATAACAAACCAGTCGTGAGAAAACTACCTCTAAATGACTGAAAATGACTTCCAAAATCCATACAGATCCATTTACTAGTTATTGCTGGCTACATTAGTCACCTTCCAAGGAAACCGAAAATAAATTACTTCAGGAAGCTCTTAAAACTGATCCATTTGTGCCCTTGTTCCTGAAAATAAATTGCCATAATTTTCGAGCCTTCTAAGACACTCAAATAACTGCGTAGTGGAAACCTTGGAGATGGGGCAGATTTTGTTGGGGGGATCACATCTCTGTTTCTGAAACCAATGCTGAATATTACACATGTGCTAACCACAATTTGTAGCTGAAACACCGAACATCTAGTGCTGGTTTTATTGATTTTTGGTGAATTGCCTGAAAAAAAAAGAGAGTTCAAGTATTTGATTCTTCTAAGGGTGAAACACTGTAGAGACAGACATCAGGCAGTTCAGATTATGTTCGTGTTTGCCATATGTGCCATTTTATTTATTTGTTTGTAATTACATCAGGGCCCTTGTTGATTTAAATATGTTAACACAAGTTATCACTCATGATAAGTCTATACAGTATCATGATACAGTACTGTGCAAAAGTATAAAGCTATCAACACATACAGAATGCTGAAGGAACTCAGCAGGTCAGGCAACATCTATGGAAAAGAGTAAGCAGTCGATGTTTTTGGCTTGAGACCGTTCTTCGGGACACTGAAGATATAGCTAGGGTGCCTAAGACCTCTGCTCAGCACTGTAGTAACTTTCTGTATTGCTCTGTACTGCTGCTGCAGAATAATAAACAAGTTTAATTACGTATGTGAGTGACAATAAACCGGGTTCTGACATGGGTCACTTTTGTGGGCTGAAAGTGAGACGGGAGCAAGGAGAGGGGAGGGAGTGAGAAGCACCTGGGAGACATTCTGCAATGATCAATAAACCAATTATTTGTAATCAAAGGGGCTTGCCTGGTGACACAGGGCTGGGTGTGTCTGCACCTGTGCCAACCCCCGCCCCTGGCACACCTTCTATGTCAGCTCTCCAACACCCCTCCTGCGGCGCTCAACTTCACCATTCTTAACATCGTTTGCTCCTGCCGGATTTACATACTTGCCCTCTGCTCCACATTGTCAAACACAGCACAGTGCAAAAGTCTTAAACACCCTAGCTATATATGTATACGTGTGTGTCTGAGACTTCTGTCATAGAACAAATGCTGAAGAGCAATGATTCCAGATTTTTATTAATGATTCTTTGCTTTTTTGCTAGATGCAAGTATATTTAACCATACTTCAGTAGTTTTAGGTGCCTTGAAGCTTTTAGTTCTGCCTCAAGTCAAGATGTGTTTACTGTCATGTGCACAATTTTAATGAGATAGATACACTATGAAATATGTGCTTTTAGCAGCATGACATGCAACGCACGTAGGATAAATTACTTAAAACACACATGTACTCATTGGCCAGTTAATAGTTACCTCCTGTACCTAATACAATGACCACTGACTGTATTCTGCTGCTGTCCACCATTGTAGTCACTTAGATCACATTTCTTCTCATTAGGAAGAGGCGACGTACAGGGTCCGATGGTGTGGAATTGTTGTGGGTGGAACTAAGCTACTGCGAGGGTAAAAGACCCTGATGGCAGTTATATACAGAGCCCCAAACAGTAGTAAGGATGTTCGAATGGGTACAGATAATTCCCTTTATTATCAGAGAATGTGTAAAGTAGAAACACTTGTCTACCCAGACATCCACAAAAAACAGAAGTTCCTCAAAAAAAATGAACAACAGAAAAAGTTTAGAAACCCAAAGCCCCCTCTTTCCCCCCTCCCGTGCAAGCAGCAGCAGGCATCAATGCAACAACCTTCCCTCTCCCTCCGGCAGTTTCAGTAAAAAAGGTGTCAGTGCCCACCATTCACCAAGCAACAGCAAAGCACCTATAGAACAACCAAGATTTGCACTCAACAGAAACGATTGCTTACCGGCAGTCAGACGTGCTACAGACTCTCTCCCTCACTAGCAAGGCACAGAGAGATATCACTTATATTCACAGCAAAAGGGGAGACTGGCAGTCACTGTTATGATATTGCAGTTGCTTCTCCATATGTCCACCGCAGGGAAATCAGGAAGTCCCATCTCCTCCAGTGACAAAGTCGGCAACTCCTGTTGAATTCAGTCATTTACAGGGCCACACCTTCCAAGCTAAACCCGGAGAATGTGGTCTACAAATTACAACAGGAGATAGAAAATGCATGCCAAAAGAGCAATGTTACACTCGTCAGGGGAGATTACATTTGCAGGTAGATTGGGAAATCAGTTTGGTGCTGGATCCCAGGAGGGTGGTGTTTCCAGAAGGGCAGCATACAAGGTAGCTTTTTAGAGCAGCTTGTGGTTGAGCCCACTATGGGAGCAATTATTCTGGATTGGATGTCGGGCAATGAAATCGAACTGATTGGGGAAAGTGATCATAACATAATCAAGTTTAACCTGCAATTTGAGGAGGTGTATCTAAAGGCAGAGCTATCAGTACTGCAATGGAGTAAAGGGTATTATAGAGGCATGAGAGAAGAGTTCACGAAAATGATTCCAGGATTGAATGCCTTTTCTTCTGAAGAGCATTTGATGGCTCTAGCCCTTTATTCACTGGACTTCAGAAGAATAAGTGGTGACCTAATTAAAACCAATTGAATGATGAAAGGCAACACGAGTGAATCTGCAGATGCCGGAAATAAATAAAAACACAAAATGTTGGCAGAACTCAGCAGTCCAGACAGCATCTATGGGAGGAGGTAGTGACGACGTTTCGGGCCGAAACCCTTCATCAGGAGTGAAGTAACATGGGATGGTCGAGGGGGGATAAGAAGTGAGGGGAGGGATGAAGTAGAGAGCTGGGAAGTGTTAGGCCGCAGGGAAATGGGGCTGGGGGGGGGAGGTGGAGAATTATGGGAAATAAAAGAGAAAGAAAGGTAGGGCTGGGGGGAGATTATAGTGAGGGGGGAAGAGAGAGAAAGAGAAAAATTATAGATAGAGATGGGGTAAGGGGGGCAGGGGTATCAACGGCGGTCTGTGAGTCGATACCCCTAGATACTTCCGTTGATACCCCTGCCCCCCCACCCCATCCGTCTATAATTTTAGTCTGGTTCTCTTTCTCTCTCTTTTTTCCCCTCACTATAATCTCCCCCAAGCCCTACCTTTCTTTCTCTTTTATTTCCCATAATTCTCCACCTTCCCCCCCCCAGCCCATTTACCTCCAGCCTATCACTTCCCAGCTCTCTACTTCATCCCTCCCCCCACTTCTTATCCCCACTCAACCATCCCATGTTACTTCACTTCTGATGAAGGGTTTCAGCCAAAAAATGTCGTCACTGCCTCCTCCCATAGATGTTGTCTGGCCTGCTGAGTTCTGCCAGCATTTTTTGTTTTTATGAATGATGAAAGGCCTGAATAGAGTGGATGTAGAGAGGATATTTCCTATGATGGGAGAATCTAGGACCAGAGGACACTGTGTCAGAATAGAGGGACATCATTTTAGAATGGAAATGAGGGGGAATTTCTTTAGCAAACACGAGGAAATCTGCAGATGCTGGAAATTCAAACAACACACACAAAATGCTGGTGGAACACAGCAGGCCAGTCAGCATCTATAGGGAGAAGCACTGTCGATGTTTCGGGCCGAGACCCTTCGTCACATTTTGCGTGTGTTGTAGGAATTTCTTTAGTCAGAGAGGGATGAATGTGTGGAATTCGTTGCCACAGCTGCTGTGGAGGCCAAGTCCTTATGTATATTTAAGGCAGATGTTGATAGATTCTTGATTGGTCTGAGTATGTAAGGATATGGGGAGAAGGCAGGAGAAAGGGGCTGAGAGAGAAAATGTATCAGCCTTGATGGAATGGTAGAGCAGACTCAATGTGCCCATTGGTCTAATTCTGTTTCTATCTCTTATGGCCTTCTGGTCTTAAGGAATGCTGTTTATATAATGCTAGGTGTCTGTGATGCTGCTACAAGTAAATTAATCCTTGTACCTCTGCATACATGTACTTGTGTATCAGAGAATAAACTACAATAAGGGACGCCGCAGTAATGTAGTGGAGGGGTTAGCCAGGTGTAGTTACAGCTTGGGGCATCAAAGCTCAATTCCAACATCATCTGAAGGACAAGCTCCAGTTTCCTCCCACATTCCGAAGACGTACTGATCAGTAGGTTAATTGGTCATTACAAATTGCCCTGTGATTCAAAGATTCAAAGGCTCAGAATACACTTATTATCAAAGAGTGTATAAATTATATAGCTTGAGATGTGTCTGCTTACAGACAGCCACAAAAGCAAGAAACCCAAAGAACCCATTTGAAAAAACAGAAAAATCAAAACCCCTGTGCAGAGAAAGAAAGAAAAAAAAACATTTTCAGGCAAACAATAGAAGCAAACGTCAGTGTTCAGAACAGATTATGTCCTGAGATCCATTCCGTGGAGCAGCTGGAGTCGGCTGAGACCTCAGTCGCAGTAACACAGTGGCCGGAGCAGTTCACCGCCAAGAGATGAAAGGACATTGTGGGAGAGCAATCAAGATCAGCCCACCCCTTCCCTCTAACCCCAACACTTGTGCTTTTCAGTCGCTCAGGACCGGTATTTAAATTCTCCAAGCACCGGGTAGTGCTCCTCTCTAAGACCTGGACTCCGGCATAGCGAAACACTTAGGCTTCCCAGCTCAAAGCTGTTACCAATCTCTCCAAACTGGCTCAGCACTTGGAGCGATCCATCCTCTCACCCAGGTTAGGTGGACAGGCATCCAAACTCTTCCACATCGACTCCTCTACAAATCGCTCACTCCAACTCCATCTCCGACAGTGATGGCAGCTCCGTATGCGACTCTGTCTTGAACACATGGTATTTCGACTTTGCAATGCACCAACACAACTCAGCCTTTACCTCCGTTTGCTTCTTCACTGTTTACAGTGATAGTTGACTACAATTTTCTTCAGAAAAGGTGTTATTAATAATGCTTTTAGTTAAATTTCCTGCTTTCCCAACTACTATTAAGCAGCCACACACTTTTGGTCTTACCATCTGAGACCAGAAGTTTATGCTACTGTCTGAAGAATAGGGAAGTTGCTGGGCAGTGCAGTTAGTTGGGCCGGAAGTGCATTCTCCATGCTGTATCTCAAAATAAATAAACTTGATTTTGGCTTTGACAGTGGCTCAGCCTTAGCATCAGTTCACTATTAACACAGTCATGTCCCAACTGGGGATTTCTACTTCAGTCCTCGATTAAGCTGTCTTCTGACTGTCTTAAACTAAGGCCAGTTCCTCTTGCAAGTAGAAACCAAAACTCACTCAGAACAGTGAGGTTTCCCAATCCTATCCCAGAAAATTTATATTCTGGCTATTTACTGCACAACTGTTTCTGGGTAGTTGCTAGATAAAAAAACATAGCGACTACTGCAGTGATGATAATTCAGCAGGCAAAATTCTCCTGAAATCTCTGAAAGTCAAGTCACATAATGCAGCTAGGAATGCAATTCTTGACTCAAAGCCATTCAAGTTGTCTTAAGTGCCAAAGACTGCAGTGTACAGGGCATTTCAATTCAGGGGGAATTCTGTTAAAACAACTTCAAAATGAAATTATCTCACTGCAAAATAGATTCTGTTTCATCGTCCATTTCCACACCAAAGACTGTCCCAGTATGTATATGAACTCTTCATGACAGGACTAAGACGATGGAGAGAAAATGGAGGTGTGGACTCCGTATAAGTGTTAGTCCTTTAGGAAAGGGTATTATTTCACTATGGTTCCCAGATTTAAGATGCACTTAATGTAGAAGCACATGACACACTGAAAGGGCAAAGCATTAACCATCCTAAATAATAGCTTCAGCCCACATAAAGGAGAAAATGTATGACGTGAACAACAAAATAATGCATTTTAATTAGCATTAAGTAACTGTCATGTTGGTTTAAACTTGTCAGGCTTGTCTTGACAGTTTTACAGTGAAATTCATGGTAAGAGATTTTCTGTGCCTGTCTAAGGGATATATAAGCCTTTCAGAGGAAGGAATGAACCTGAACAATGAATAAATAATATTCCTTCTGACATAAAACATTTTAATACTGACGGACATTAGTTTTACTACTGGCTGGTTCTTTAGTGCTGTACATTACATTCTGTTTTCAAGAGAGATTTAATCTGTGGGTTTGATTCAAAGTTCTTATGAACTTCTCAAAGGATGGTGGAACAAGTGTCAACAAAGATTGGATCATTAACATAAGCAATTCTGCAGGACGCTGTAACTCTGGAGGAATAAACACAAAATGCTGGAGGAACTCAGCAGATTAGGCGGCCTCAGTTGTGAGTTCAAGAACCGTGAGGTACTGTTGCATCTATATTGAGATCAAAGGTCATGAGGTAATGTTACAGCTATATAGATCATAGTTAGACTGTGGAGTACTGTGTTCATTTCTGGTCACCTCACTTCAGGAAGAATATGGCTACTATAGAGAGAGTGCCGAGGAGATTTACAAGGTTGTTGCCTGGATTGGAGAGTGTGTCTTGTGAGAACAGGTTGAGTGACCTTGGCCTTTTCTTGGAGCAATTGAGGATGAGAGGTGATCTGATAGAGGTGTATAAGATGATGAGAGACATTGATCGTGTGGATAGCCAGAGGATTTTTCTCAGGGCTGAAATTGCTAACACAAGGGGGGCACAGTTTTAAAGTGCTTGGAAGTAGGTACAGGGGGATGTCAGAGGTGATTTTTTTTTACACATAGCGTGGTAGGTGCCAGCGATGGTATAGAGGCAGATCCAATAGGATCTTTTAAGAGACTCTCAGATAGGTACAAGGAGTTTAGTAAAACAGAGGGCTATCCGCTAGGGGAATTCTAGGTAGTTTGCAGAGTACAGTACATTACATGGTTGGCACAACATAATGGGCCGAAGGGCCTGTGAGGTGCTGTAGATTTCTATGTTCAATGCTCTAATGGGAAGGAATTTAAAAAATCAATATTTTGGGCCAATACCTTTCATCAGGAGTATAAAGGAAAGGGTAAGAAGCCAGGGTAAGAAGGCATTTTCAGTACTAGAAGGTAAGTGTTGGGTTGTGCTCGATCTGATCCTCTCTGTAATAGTCAGAACACTGAATCGTACCTCACAGGACAGAAACAGACTCTTCAGCCCATGAGTCCATGCAGAACATGATGCCAAAATAAACTGATTCCTTCTACCTGAACATCCCTGCATATTCACGTGCCAATCTAAAATCCTTTTGAACACCATCATTCTACAGTATCTGCTTCCACTGCTGCCCCTAGCGGCATTTTCCAGTTGCCCAGCAGCCACTGTATTGTTAAACACGCCACCTCTCATCTTAAAGCTACACTCTCTAGCATTTGATACACCCACCCTGGGAAAAAGATGTTCTGACTCTCTAACCTGTCAGTGCTTCTCATAATCTTAATGACCTCTACCATATCTTTCCTCAGCCCCTGACCCCTCAGTGAAAATAATACAAGTTTGTCTCACCGATCCTTGTATTTCATACTTTTCAATTCATACAGAACTTTTCTGAGCCCTTCCGTTCTGAACCCTTTCCAAATGGTCCACTCTTGTCCCTTAATGGAGTAACCAAAATTACACATACGTAATCTGTAGAGATGTTCACTTCATACCCACACTTATTTCTCAGAGTTCAATGGGGTGGACTAAACTGAAGGCAAACACTCAGTGGCCACTTCATTTGATACACCTGTATACCTGCTCATTAATGCAAATACCTAATCAGCCAATTGTGCGGAAGTAACACTAAACATAAAAGCATCCAGACGTGGTCAAGAGGTTCTGTTGTTGTTCAAATCAAACATCAGAATGGAGAAGAAATCTGATCTAAGTGATTCTGATTGTGGAATGACTTTTGGTGCCCTGCAGGTTGATTTGAGTATCTCAGAAACTGCTGATCTCCTGGGATTTTCATACACCACAGTCTCTAGAGTTTACAGAGAATGGTGCAAAAAACAAAAAAAAAACAAAAAGAATCATCCAGTGAGCAGCAGTTCTGTGGACAAAAAAATGCCTTTTTAATGAGAGAGGTCAGAGAATGGCTGGACTGGCTTAAGCTGGCAGGAAGGTGATGATAACTCACAGTCGAACATTTACACCAGTGGTGTGCAGAAGAGCATGCCCCAATACACAACACGTCAAACCTTGAAGTGTATTGTCTACAGCAGGAGGAGACCATGAACATACACTCAGTGGCCACTGTATTAGGTAGAAGAGGTACCTAATAAAGTGGTCACAGACTGGAGATTTTGTAGATATTCTGAAAAGTAGAATGAATCATGACTAGACCCCAGGTAATAGATCAAAGTGCCTTCACAGCATCTTGACTGCTCACTGCTCTCAAAAGTACTTTTGTCTACTATAAAATGCTTTTTGACAATCATAAACATTTACAAAATGTTTCAAATATATTTAAATAATTGACAACACACAGAATTATTAAAACTTAGAAGTAAAAAGTACAATCTTAAAACTGAAGCATGATTCCAAATGCAAAGTTAATGACAAACCTCCGCTTAAATTTACTTCTTTGGTCAAGATCGGGGACCCTATTGAAATGCAGAAGATGGATCTGGAGTCAGAAATTGATCACATCATTAATACCTATCAGTAGCTGTTTTGATGCCATTCCCTGGCATAGAGAGGTTCATCAGCACTATTTAGTACAGATTCCTGTGGCCCAGATTATAAACCATAAAACTACAAGGCATAGGAGCAGAATTAGGCCATTTGGCCCATTGAGTCTGCTCCACCATTTCATCATAGCTGATTTACATTCCCTCTTAAACCTAATTGCCTGTTTTTTCCCCATGGCTTGAACACCTTTACCAACTTATCAATGCAACTCACAACCTCCACTTTAAATACACCCAATGATCTCCACAGCTGCCTGTGGCAATGAATTCCACAGATTCACCCTGGCTGAACAAATTGCTGCTCATCTCTAACAAGAGAAAATCTGCAGATGCTAGAAATCTGAGCAACACTCACAAAATGCTGTCTGGCCTGCTGAGTTCCTCCAACATTTTGTGTGTGTTCCTCCTCATTTCTGTTCTATGTTTTAGCCCGAAGTATTGACTGTCCTCTTTTCCATAGATGCTGCCTGGCCTGCTGAGTCCCTCAAGCATTTTGTGTGTGTTTTACTCATCTCTCTTCTGTTTCGACCTGAAACGTCGACTGTGCTCTTTTTTCATAGATGCTGCCCGGCCTGCTGAGTTCCTCCAGCATTTTGTGTGTGTTTTACTCATCTCTGTTCTAGAGACTGTGCCTTTCGGTTCAGACATTCCCTTTCTAGTCCTGATGAAGGGTCTGGGCCCAAAATGTTGGCTTTTTATTCCTTTCCATAGATGCTGCCTGACCTGCTGAATTCTTCCATCATTTTGTGTATGTTACCCTGATCCAGACAACACCCTGGTAAATCTCCTCTCTACAAATTCCACCATCTTCCTATAATGGGGCAACCAGATCTGTATGCAGTACACCAAGTGCAACTTCAAGTTCAGGATATATTGTTGTACAAAAGCGAAAACGTAGCCATTACCCGATGAAGTGGTTTGCTTGTTATCTTAGTCTTCAGTAAATTAGATTTATCCTCATATATAATAGCTTGAGTCAGAAATCTGCCTCACAACTAATGATAATAAAGGGTGTGCCCATCATGGATTTTTTTAAATTTCTCTCTCTCCCAGTTCAGGGAGTGAGCCAAGGGGGTGTGGGTGATTCTTTCTGTTGACCACTTATTTCATTATTACACTTAATTTTGCTTATTTACAGTCTTTGTGTTGTTGTTACTTTTAGCTTGGTGTTTTTAAATTTCTGTATAATCATTCATCTTAGCTGGTTTGGTAATGAAGGATTGAACATATTCTTTTTACAGCTTGGCAATCAGTTATTTTGGAAGCTTATCATACAGTGTCAATTCCTGTACTCAGTCTCTCAGCGGTTTTGATTTCTCTTCAAGTAACCGCTACGCAAGCCAAGCCTGACATTGAGTAGAAAAATGGCAGCAGCCATAGACAATAGACAATAGACAATAGGTGCAGAAGTAGACCATTTGGCCCCTCGAGTCTGCACCGCCATTCTGAGATCATGGCTGATCAATCACTATCAATACCCAGTCCCTGCCTTGTCCCCATATCCCTTGATTCCCCTATCCATCAGATATCTATCTAGCTCCATACTAAAACAATATCTGGTCCAGACCATCTCTTTATAATAACAACACTTATTACCCTTGCATCTCATACCCTATTGGGTGGGACCATACCGACTAGGTATTACAGAAGGAAAGACAATATATTTCCCAGTCCTGATGAACCCAAAGGATTGACTCCCCATTTCTCTGATAAAAAACTGCCTGATCCATTAATTCCTCCAGCATTTGGTGCGTTGCCCTGGTTAATTTGTCAAGCAATCCCACATTTACCACTGCATGTGTAGATGTCCCAGGCTTGTCCATATTCAAGGTTCAATGATCAACTTCATTCACTATATACACTTAGTGGACACTTTATTACATACCCCCTGTAAAATGACCACTGAGTGTATCTTTGTGGAGTTCTGTTGCAGTAGCCCATTCACTTCGAGGTTCAATATGTTGTATGATTAGAGATGCTCTTCAGCAGACCAATGTGGGGCTGTTTGAGTTACTTTTGCCTTCTTGTCAGCTTGAACCAGTCTGGTCATTCTCCTCTAACATTGCACATTAATAAGGCATTTTAATCTAGAGAATTAATGCTTACTGGATGTTATTTTTTCCCACCATTCTCTGTGAACTCGAGCAACTGCTGTGCGTAAAAATCCCAGAAAATCAGCAGTTTCTGAGATACTCAAAATATCCAATCATTCCACAGTCAATGTCACTTCGATCATATTTCCTCCCCATTCTGAATTTGGGCTGAACAACAAGTGAACTTTTTCACCACGTTTGCATGGCATTATGCATTGAGGACTAACCTTAAATCAATGAAAGATACTTGACTGCTGTAGCTGGGATTGAATGCTATTACCCCTTACAACATGAAATCGAGTGACGTAGATAACAACAAGGCTTCAATTCCAGATGAGTTCAATGCTTTCTATGTTCGCTTGCACCATCAAGGCATGGAGGAACCATCACAGTGGCTCCCGCAGCCACTGTGGCTTCTGTCTCTGTGGCTGATGTGAGAGGATCTTTTTGGAAAACATCCAGCCCAGATTGGTACCTGGCCAAGTACAAAGGACCTGTGCTGTCCAACTGGCTGGATTTTTCATTGAGATTTTTGACCTCTCGCTTTGACAATCTGAAGTACCCACATGTTCAAGCAGGTGTAGATTAAGATTTTACTGCTAAGCGTTTATTGCTAATGCTGTGAGATATTTAATAGTTTTCTGTAAAAGCAATGTGTTCTGCTGTTGAAGATAAGGGTTTGTAATGTTCAGGTTAGAAATGTCGGGTCAGCCAATCTGGATGGTGGAATTGGGAGAAGATTCCGGAGGAAGCTAGGCGGAAAGGTTTTGTGATGGACACCAGAGGGGTTGAGGCCCTTTTCGCAGGAGATGGAGAGAAGAAGATTGAGAAAACCAGTGGTAGGATTTGATCCAACCAGAATGTAGAATTCAACGGAGTCTAAGATGGAAAGTTCTATCGGTGATCGGTGAATAGGAGTTGGTGCCGTGAGTACGTGGACACTTAGGGAAGAACTGACCTCTAACTTTGTGCACATTTGACTGTTTTAATTATAATAAGCCCTTTTTTCTTCTTTAATTAAGTGACATTCATAAATGCACCTAATAATTGTATGCAGTGTATGATCTGTTACTTCTTGCTGACGGGCAATTGCAAGTGGGCAGCAATTATACAGTATTCACTCAGATTGGAGTGTGGGTAGTTGATGCATCCCAGCTCTGCTGGTCTGGTGGGACCCAAGTTATATCGACCCTAGATATATGAAGTTCGAGAAAGGTGGTTTTCACACCACTGTGTCCATTGGCTTGTTAGTGAGGGGCTAAGCATCTAGAGATGCGCAATGAAAAGGGGTTTCACAGGCTTCAATTGTGCTGGTGTCTAGTTATACCTGCCTCAATAACTGTCATCCAGTATTACTAACATCCACAGTGATGAAGTGTTTTTAGAAGCTGAATCAATGTATAGGAAGGAGACTGAAAATCTGGATGAGTGGTACCATAACAACAACCTCTTACTCAATGTCAGCAAGACCAAGAAACTGATTTTTGATGTTGCAGAGGAGAATGGGCGAACCCAAACACAGGACACAGACACGGAGGTAGAGTAATCTAAAGTGTTTACGGGGAATGCCGGGGAGCGAGGGCTAGGCAGAGGAAAGCCAAGGAGCGAAGAAGGCTTGACCGGGGATCGAACCTGGGTCGCTACGGTGGGAACGCGGCGTTTAACCACTGAGACAACGGAGAGTGTAAGCAGGGGGCGGAACGAGGCTGAGCAGGGATGCGGACCAGGGTGCGAGCGTGGCTTGAGAACAGCAGGCAGAAGGACAAATGGGAAGACAGATGGCATGCAATGCTCCTATTAACATAGAGAGACAGAGTTAACACAGGCAGACAGCGTGGAAACAGAACTTAGAATGCACAATTCTAAGCGGTTGAGAGACAGGGTTAACACAGGCAAACTGCATGGGTGAACGGAGGAGCCTGAGGCAGGTAAATCTTTTCTTGACACGGGGGGTTGTTAGAGCTGAATGGCAAGCAGGAGACAGGTGGCAGGCAACACTTATCTTGACACGGAGTATAGAAAGGCAAGCAGCAGACAATGCTTTTCTTGACACGGAGAGACAGAGTTACACAGGTAAACCTCCATATGGAAGTAAAACTCACAATACTTATCTTGACTTGGAGAGACAGACCTTCACAGGTAAACTTCGGTACTGAAGTATAACTTAGAGTACACCATTTGTAAGCAGCTGGGAATGTGAATTACTGCACTGGCTGAAGCAACGGTCTGGCCACGAGTGGATGCAAAGTTGGGATTTTTATGCAGCAGCTTTAGAAGAGAGTCAGGTGTCACAATTAAGGAGCCCAGGAGAACACCGGGGAAAAGGGAATTAGGATAATAAGCAGAATTAACGGTCGGGACCATGACAATTGACCTCAGGAGGAGGAGACCAGAGATCCATATGCCCATTCTTATTAAGGAATAAGTAGTGGAGAGGGTCAGCAACTTTAAATTCCTTGGTGTTATTGTTTGCTAGGAATTACCTTGGGCCCAGCATGTACAGTAGGCACAATTGTGAAGAAAGAAGACAGCGCCTCTCCTTCCTTAGAAGTCTGTGAAGATTCTTAAACGTCGAAAAACTTCTATTGATGTATGGTGGAGATTATATTGACCGGCTCCATTGGAAATACCAATGCCCTTGAACAGAAAATACTCAAAGTATTAGTGGATTCGGCCTAGTCCACCATGGATAAAGCTTTTACCACCGTTGAGTACACCTGCATGGAGCATTGCTCCAGGAAAGCATCGTTCCTCATTAGGGACACTCACCACCAAGGTCATACTCTCTTCTCACTGCTGCCATCAACAGGAAGGTACAGGAGCCTCAGGATACACACCACCAGGTTCAGGAACACTTACTACCCTCAATCATCAGGCTCTTCAACTAGAGGTTATAACTTCCCTCAACGTCAATTCATCACTGAATTGTTCTCACAACCAATGCCCTCACATTCAAGGACACCTCATCTAATGTTCTTGATATTTATTGCTTATTCTCACCGCTGCCTGTGAGAAGTTTGTACATTTTTCCCCGTGACTGTTTAAGTTTCCTCCTACAGTCCAAAGAAGATCCGGCTGTTTGGTTAATTGGTCATTGTAAAGTGTCCCGTGATTAAGCTAGGGTGAAATCTGGGTTTGCTGGGCTGTGTGGCTCAAAGGGCTTTCTCCGTGCAGTATCACAATAAAAAATAAATAAATGTTAGTTTTTTTTCTTTCTTTTTGTATTTGCACAGTTTGTTTGATTTTGCACACTGGTTGTCCTCCCTTTTGGTGTGGTCCTTCATTGATTATATTAGTTATTTGATTATTGAGCATGCCTGCAAAAAGGTGAACCTCAGGGTTTTTATATGGTGACATATCTATACTTTGATAATAAGTTTAATTGGTGAACTTTGAACTTTGAGATGTTGTCACATGATTGGTTGATTAGATATTTGCAGTAACAAGGAGGTTGATAGGTGCACCTAATAAAGTGGCCACTGAGTGTACATTTACATGTATTTGAAATTTGCTACATGAAAGATATAATTCAACAATTATAACGAATAATGAATTATATAAAAAGGACTGTTAGAAGTTAAAGTATGGATATGGAATAAAACATGCATAAATATGTAAATACTAGCATGTATTTACACCATAAACAACACTATAAAATGTGGTTTCAAGTGCTTACAGTTCAATGGAGTGATTTTGATAAGACATAGAGGCGGATGGGGCAGGGTTAGCTGGAATGGTTAACAGTCTGAGGGAAGAAACTTTTAAGATGGCATGAGGTTTTAGTTTTAATATCACTACAATGCTTTCCAGAAGGGAGGTTTTGGAAAAGGCAGTTTGTAGGCTGTTAAATGCATGCTGTTTTATTCAGAGCCAACATCAGTTATTAGTAAGTTCCAAACATTAAAGAACTATTACCTCAGACATATCTTCACTTTAGTTAGAAATTGCCCTTTAAAAATACTGTTGCCAACATTCTCAACAATTGATTATTAACTTAATTAGTGGAGTACAAGACTCTTCATGATTATTTAAAATAACAAAAACGCTGAGGTTTACAAGGCATTGGTCAGACTGAACTTAAGTATTGTGAGCAGCTTTGAGCCTCTTATCTAAGAATAGATGTTTTGGCATTGGAGAAGGTCCACAGGTTGCTTGTGAGAATGATTCTGGGAATTAAGGGGTTAATGTGTGAGGGACATTTGATGGCTCTGGACCTCCAGGTTTCAACAAGAGTTTAGAAGAACGAGAGGGTATTGAAACCTATCAAATATTGAAAGGCCTAGACAGAGTGAATGTGGAGAGGATGTTCCTATAGTGAGAGAGTCTAGGACTGGAGGGCACATAATCCAAATACAAGGACATCTCTTCAGAACAGAGCTCAGGAGAATTTTTTTTAGCCAAAAGCTGGTGAATCTTTGGAATTTATTCCCACAGATGGCTATGCTGGATAAGCCATTGGGTATACTTAGTGCAGAGGTTGATCTGTTCTTGATTAGTAAAGACATCAAAGTTACAGGGAGAAGGCTGGAGAATAGGGTTGAGATGGATGATAAATCATCCATGTTGTAATGCTGATGGGCTGAATGGCCTAGTTCTGCTCCTATGTCTTAAGGTCTTATGGTCTCAAAAAAAAAGGCTTAATGGGAAACACAGCATTCATATTGTTACTTTATATCAGATATCAAAAGCAAGCACTGCTCTCAGTGTGCAGTCAGATTTAGTCAAAGCTCCACACTTTGTCACAACAAAGAATCATAACCTGATTCAGAAAGAGCTCTCGCTACTGCATCTGTGTGACACTTTCCAATTCCCATGTCAGCTCTCCTGATAGCGTGTGTGAGTGATAAGACAATTTAGTGACAATTATTGTTGACATCTGGGCAGTTTTATGGTGTATTGATTGGAACGGCTGCCAGTACCTAATAAAGCATCTCAATCTGTAAACCAAATGAATTTACTGCAAGCGCCCATTATATTCTCTGTAAATCACCAGCCAACTAATTTTCTTTCAGTCTTTGCCAAACACATAACTGTCTGTTGAAAATGAAAAGGAAATGCCATTTTGTTGATGACATAAAGATTTTTATAGTCTCTTTCGTTAGAGATGGTAGGAATGATTGACGAGTTGACAGGTGTTCTATCATGGTTAGTGTCACTGGATATTCATTGCATGATTCCTTTGGGTTGGTCTTGAATTTGCATGATAGTGTAAAATGGATGCTAAGACATCAGCAGTCTGCTTTGGATATTTATATCCATTGAAGTCACTTTCCAATCAGGAAAGCTACAAAGTGGGCTGTTAACTCAGCAGCATCTGATTTATCCAATCACATGAAGGTTAAAAGCTGCCCATCATCCGGGCCATGCTCTCTTCTCACTGCTGCCATCAAGAAGGAGCTACAAGACCCTTCAGTCCAGGAACAGTTATTACCCCTCATCCATCAGGCTCCTGTACTAGAGTGGATAACTTCACTTACCTGAACACTGGACTAATTTTACAACCTATGGACTTACTTTCAGGGATTCTGCAATACATATTCTCAATATTTATTACATTCGATTTATTATTATTTGGATTTTAAAATTTTTGTATTTGCACAATTTCCTGTCATTTGCACATTGGTTTTCTGTCTATCTTTGTTTGGGTACAAATTTTTATTGATTCTATTGGGTTTCTTTATATTTATGTTGAACGCCCACAAAAAATTAATCTTAGGGTAGTGTACTATATGTTGACATATATGTATTTACTCTGATAATAAATTTACATTCCCCGTACCATCCTGCTCTCTCCCATGTTTAACCAAAGCCCCAAATCAAACCCTTCAAATTATGTTGAAATCTCAATAAAACTCTTCCCTTGTTTTTAACTCAAATGCAATATCACCTCAGTTCAGCAATATGGAGAGAAATCACTTTTCCACAGCGACTTTTATTCCTGCAGGATACTGCTAAGCAGTTTACAGTTAATGAATCCCTTTTGAAGCACTGACAGAGTTGCTTTACGGGGAAGCATAGAAATCTGTTTATGCATTTTAGAAGGTCACTCAAAGAGCTATGAAACAAATGGGTGAGACCAAGCTGGAACAGATTGGCTGCTTCATGGTGGAGTGCTGTATTTATCGCTGAAAGTTCAAGCCAGTTTGGGATTTTGGGTGTGCATATCCAAACTCAGAAATCATGATCTTGCTGATGTTCTCCACTGCTTGGACTCTAAAAACAGTAGGAAAGTTGGCTGAGATTCTCCAGCACTGGTGCAGGGAATCTTCTTTTAAATTCTTCCCTATGTTGAAGCCCTTATAAAGAAGCCATTAGCATTTCCTTTTTTTTGCCTGAAACATATTAGAGGTTATTAGATTTCATCTAATTGAAAGTTTGAAGGTAATTCAAGGAAATGGTGGAATAGATATAGATTAGAGACTTGAGCATGTTTCTCCTTTGACGCTTTTTCCTTGGTGACACTTAGCTCTGCAATTATCTGGGAAAAATCCACCCAAACGTTTGGATTCCACAGCTAATGAAGCTTAGTGGCTCATATCTGCGTCTAAGTCATTGCTTGCAGATCCAAAATCCTACTATCCCGTCCCAAAAAGACCTTGAAAGAGCCTTGACAGCTCATCATGGTCAAAGACAATTCAAATTTATGTTAAGTACCTATTATTGAGCCAAAGAACCATGGAACTACAGTTCAAAGTTCAAAATAAGTTTATTATCAAAGTGCATACTGTTTATGTTACCAAATCAAAATAATACCGGGAACATGAATAGTAAAGAGTCCTTGAAGATGAGTCTGTAGATTGCAGAATCAGGTCAGAGTAGAGATGAATGAAATTATTCATGTTCACTCAGGATTCGGATAGTTGTTATGTAATAACTGAACCAGGCTCTTCAGCTAACCAAGTCTGCATTGATCACTGCCTGTCTGTACTAATTCACATTTAATTTCTCCACATTCCCAGTAACAACCCCCAAATATATCTGGGCATAAGACAATAAATTTGACTATGACCTTAGCTTTTCTCGTTTGGTTGAGATTAGATTTTTGCCTCCCTATACTATACTGACTGGATTTCATTTCCCTGCTTGAACAGAGACAAAGTGTTAACCTTCCATCAGCTTTTTGACCACACTAGCAAATTATCCAAATATTTATAACAGACTTTTTGCTGTATTTTTTCAATTCTTTTAAATATAATATAATCTTCAGAAACAGAACTCTCTGATTTGTGCTTCTTCATTTACTGATGAAGGATCCTGGCCTGAAATGTTGACTGTTTATTCACTTCCATAGATGCTGCCTAAACTACTGAGTTCCTCCAGAATTGTATATGTTGCTCTGAACTTCCAGCAGCTGCAGAACCTCTTCAGTTCATCATTTACTGCTTCTTTATTTTGTTTAATAGTACGGTTTCTAATCTCACTTTCTAAAGATGTCATCTAGTCAGTGTCTCTCATGCAAATCATTATTCTTGCTGATAGGCTGTTTCATTGTCCTAGATATATGAATATCAATCATAATCCATTTGAAAGATAGAATAGACTGGGGGGATACTCCTATGGTCCAGTGTTCCACTACTCAATGGAGTACAAGAAAATGCTGACAATCCAGGAAATATCCAGATGAAGGGTCTCACACTGAAATGTTAATCATTTATTCCCCTCCCTAGATGTGTCTGACTTGCTGAGTTCCTCCAGAATTTTTTGTGTGTCCGAACCAGAAAACTTCATAGCAAATATTTGGGGAGAGTTCAAAAATAATCATGGATGGCAGATTCTGAACCTAAATTCATAGAGTACTACAGCATGCAAAAAGACCCCTTGGCCCATCTCCTTAATGTTAACCCAGATGCCTAACTATGCTCATTTTGTTTGCTCAAATTTTGTCCATACCCCCTAAACTCTTCCTATCCATTTATCTACTTTTGTTAACACCATATTTATGGGATAAATGGGTTAATGAGAGGGGTCAAGTTCAAGTTTGATAGTCATTCAACCAGATATAAACATCCATGAATACTTCTAAATGAAGTAGCATTATAGAGTGGAGATAATCCTGTTTATAATCCAGAATAATTTATGGCAACAAGAAATAATGACTGTGGCACCAACCTGCTAGCAATTGCAACTACTCACCATGTCTCCAGCTTTATAAGACCTCAATAATCACAAACCAGTTATTTCCAGCTGGTAGGTTATTAAATACTCCTCCAGTACACAATGCTCTCAATTCACATGTGTATGTAAATGAGTATTTATTAGGTGACAGTTGCACTAAATATAAAGTGAACCAGCCTTGTAACAGAAGTCAGTGCCACCTTCATGAAGAAATGTATATCAGTCCTGCTAACTGTGCTGTCATTACAGTTATCTAACAGCGGCTATGGCATGTTAATACACAAGGGGTCCAAAACAAAGACATCATTAATGCATCGAGTTCAAGAGCACATGATTTTTGTTTTTTATTAATTTAGAAGTATAAACTTAAATATTAAGATGATATCTTGGGGATCTCCCTGGTGCCACAGATACAATACTTATTGCCAAACAAACCTGTCTAATTGTTAACTTTGCTGTGAATTGACCATCCACCGAATTGGTACCTGTAGCAACAACAAAATAGAGAATCATGGCACTTTGTCTTAAGACTTCATGTCGGAAAAGAAATGCATCAGATTGGCCATTCAAGCAGATTAAACGTATCTGTTTCTGTTTTCTTCATTTGCAGTATGTGACCATCACATACAGTGTTACACTGTTCAACTCTAATTCCCTTGTACTGAGTAGGTTGTTAAGCCATTGTAGAAAGTAGTTAAGAAATAACTAGAGTGACGGGTGCAGTCAGTCACAGGTAAAGAGAGAAGAATTTCTCTCCTTTCTCCATCTCCCCGCCACACCGAATAGAGTTTATTGTCATGTGCACAAAAATGGCGAGTATAGGTATGATACTGACCCTCAGTCTGTTTTGCCATTCAATTAGATTAAATGTTATCTATTTCTCCTTTTGCCCTTCACAGGATGCGACCATCATTAAATAGGATATGATTTAGTGTTCATCTCTAATTCCCTTAGACTAAATAAGAGAGGAAAGTAGACTATGGAATAATGCATGGGTTCCCAACCTGGGGCACATGGGTGCTTTGTTCAATGGTATTGGTCCATTGCATAAAAAAAGGTCACAAACCACTGGAATAAAGGGATAGTGATAAGGAACCAAAGGAAGGTGAAGGTGATGGGTCAGATTGGAGAAGGTCAGGGAGGGCATAGGTGGAAGGGAAGGGGTAAAAAATGTGCAGGTGGAGTGAATTGAATTTATTTAAGTTTAATTGAATTGAATTTATTTAAATCTTACATCTGTCCCACAAAGTCAGAGAGTAAAA
This sequence comes from Hypanus sabinus, assembly GCF_030144855.1. Taxonomy (NCBI): domain Eukaryota; kingdom Metazoa; phylum Chordata; class Chondrichthyes; order Myliobatiformes; family Dasyatidae; genus Hypanus; species Hypanus sabinus. Next base: position 64,161,015 of record NC_082720.1, on the reverse strand, counting down.
ATCTTTGCATAAAGACTCCATCGCAATGTACAGACTGGTGAATTGTAGAAAGAAGCTGTCCCGTAGCCTGTTGGTCCTGGATGTAATGCTGCAGTGCCAGTTTCCAGACAGAAGCAGCTGAAACAGTTTATGGTTGGGGTGACTGGTGTCCCAGATGATCTTCCAGGCCTCCTTTATGCAGCTGCTGATGTAAATATTCTCAATGGAGGGAAGATCACATCCACAGATGGCTGTGCTGTCCGAACCACTCTCTGCAGTGTCCAGCAATCAAGATTTGTCCAGTTCCCATTCCAGGTGGTGATACAGCCAGTCAGGATGCTCTCCATGGTGCCCCTGTGCAAGGTCTTGAGGACTTGTGGGCTCATACCGAATTTCTTCAGTCGCCTGAGGTGGAAAAGACACTGTTGTACTTTTTTGCTATTCAGCCGGTGTGCATTGTCCAGGTGAGATCTACGGTGATGTGTACCCTGAGGAACCTGAAACCACTCACCCTCTCAACTGCAGTCCCATTGCTGTCGATTGGTGTGAGCCTGACTCCATTTCTCCTGTAATCCATGATCAGCTCTTTTGTTTTTTGGATATTGAGGGAGAGGTTGTTATCTTAGTACCACTGTTTGAAGGGTGTTAACCTCTCCTCTGTAGGTTGTCTCATCACCACTAAAAATAAGGCCGATCAACGTCGTGTCATCTGCAAATTTGGTCAGCAGATTGGAGCTATGTGTGGCAGCACAGTCATGAGTGGAAAGGGAGTAAACGAGGTGACTCAGGACACACCCCTTGGGCACCTGTTTTGAGGGTCAGAGGGTGAAATCAGAGGGGAGTGGTTACCAAAAGTTAAAGAAATCAATGTTGGAGACTATCAAGACAGAATATTGCATGGTTCTCTACTAATCTGTGTCTGACTTCAGATCCTGGAACTGTAAGAGCTTTTTCACTCCATCTTTCATAACAACTAGGATGTCTTGGTGGACGGCCATTTTAATTCCTCTTTCTATTCCCATACTATTATGTGCTCCTCTACTGCAATATTAAGGAGGCCTCCCTTTCTCTCTCAAGACTCACCCATTGCTTTTACCTTCCACTGGTTCCACATCTTTTTTTTCCATGGTCTACTGTCATCTCTTCACCACTTTGCCTCTTCCAGCTATTACGTCCCTGCTTTACACATAATTCTTTCCCCCTCCCCACTGTCTTTCCATCTGGCCTCAACTGGATTCACCGATCACCGATGAGCTCATGCTCCCGCCTTTCCTCCTCACACACTTTTATTTTGGCCTCTGTTCTCTTCCTTTCAAGCCTGACTGAAGGGTCTCAGTCTGAAGCCTGGAACAGAAACTGCACAGTGGTGGACAGGAAGGCTGTACAGCGTGTAGTCAAAATGGCCCAAAGCATTGCTGGCCCCACCCACTATTAATGAAGCATACACAGGAAGGTGCCAGAAAAGGGCCAGTAACATCATGAAGGATCCAACCCACCCTGCTCATGAAGGGTTTGTCCCACTCCCATCAAGGAGGAGGCTACAACACATCCACACCAGGACCATCAGACTCAAAAACATTTCCCCAATCAGTAAGGCTGATCAACATTTCCAGCCACTAAACCACCCTGCCACACCCCCAAGCACCACTGTTTTGTGATTTCTTTTCAGAGTCATCTAATGTACAGACACTCTTGTGCCTAGTGTTACTGTATGGGCAATCAATCTATGGATTATGCAATTTTATATATGTAAACTTGTGCTTTTTTTTTGTTGCTGCATCAGCTTCAGAGTAACAATTATTTTATTCTCCTTTAAATGAGTTCTGGAAATTACATTAAACAATCTTGAATCCCCCTTGAAACCTTGAAACATTCTTCATTCATTTCCCTTCAGAGCTCTCTGACATACCGAGCTAGTCCAGAACTATTTGTTTGTTGCTGCAGGTTTTCAGCATCTGCAGAATCTGGTGTGCTTCCAACCTCTCTTCATCAATGCTCCCTCTAAGGCATGGTGTATGCGTGTACACACATCTTTTGCTTCATGACTGTACACAATCATATTTCCTTTTCTGCTTTCTGGTGCTGACAACGTGGAGTTTGTGATAAGTTGAATGCAGATTTTAGAATGGGCTTATTTATATTACTTTTATCAAAGAAATTATTCATTCACTATATTGAATTCCAAAGAAGCAAAGAGTGTGAAGTTCAAAAGAACCGCTAGTTCTTTTAAAGCAGAATGGCTTAATGAAACAGCAGAAACTGTTACAACAAAATCTTATAAGGTCAGGAATGTGCAGCTATGAGAAATATTCATGTACAATACAGAAACTGGTGTTAACTGCATGTATTGTTGTGATGCAAAATTTGCTGGAGAATCTGCAAGTGGGAAAAAGTGGAATGATATTTGGAGACTTGACTTTTTAAAGTGTAATTTAGAAAGCAAACCACATATGGATGCTGTGCAAAAGCTTCAGTGAGAAAATCCTTTGTTACCCACTACAGGCCTGCTATGTTTGTTTTGTGAGAGTGCAGATGAATGAGACCGAAAATGATCAAAATTAATCAGAGATCAAAGTTCTGTTTGATGGTTAATTTATTTCTTTTAAACAATGAACTATAAACTGATCTGGGGAGTTTATTATCTCTTGAATAGATTAAGGTTTGTTTCCACTAAAAATTCAGTGCACACATGTTGTCGTCACTGTGCAAATAATTTCATAGCACAAGATTTTTGTGCACAATGGCCATTACAAATTAGAGGAAACATTGCTCTTCATAACTCGGTCCCTCAAGTCCCAGCAACATCCTCAAAAATGCTAAGAAAGGTTGAGTGATGGGAGGTGAATTGATAGAGGTATAAATAATGATAAAAGGTATAAATAGAGTGGATAGACAGCTTCTTTTTCCCAAGGTAGACTGATTATTACCAGAGGATGTCCATTTTAAGATGAAATGATCATGACTATGGAGCCATGAGGGAGGAGCTGGCCAAAGTTAAATGGACGGATATTCTAGCAGAAAAGACAGTGGAACAGCAATGGCAGGTATTCTTGGGAATAATGCACAAGGTGCAAAATCAGTTCATCCCCCAAAGAAGGAAGGATTCAAAGGGGGGAAAGGGGCCACAGTGGTGACAAAGGAAGTCAGAGATTGCATAGCATTAAAAAAAAAAGTATTACAGAGCTAAGGTAAGTGGGAAGACAGCTGATTGGGAAAGTTTTAAGGAACAACAGAACTTAACTAAAAAGGCAATACTGGGAGAAAAAAAATGAGGTACGAATGCAAGCTAGCCAGGAATATAAAGGAGGATAGCAAAAGCTTTTTTAGATATGTGAAGAGAAAGAAGATAGTTAAGAACAATGTTGGGTCCTTGACGAATGAATTGGGTGAAATTGTTATGGGAAACAGAGAAATGGCAGAAGAATTTAATAAGTACTTTAGATCTGTCTTCACTAGTGAAGACGCAAGCAATCTCCCAGATGTATGGATGGACCAAGGACATAGGGTAACAGAGGAAATGAAACAGATTGACATTAGGAAGGAAACGGTGATGAGTCGACTGATGGAACTGAAGGCTAACAAATCCCCAGGTCCAGATGGTCTGCATCCTAGGGTACTAAAGGAGATGGCTCTGGAAATTGCAGATGCACTGGTAATCATTTTCCAATGTTCCTTAGATTCAGGATCAGTTCCTGAGGATTGGAGAATGGCTAATGTTATCCCACTTTTTAAGAAAGGAGGGAGGGAGAAAACAGAGAACTAACATCCTGTCAGCCTAACATCAGTAGTGGAGAAGATGGTAGAGTCCATTATTAAGGATGAAATAGTGGCATATCTAGATAGCAGTGATAGGATTGGGCCAAGCCAGCTGGATTTACCAAGGGCAAATCATGCTTGACTAATCTATTGGAGTTTTTCGAGGATGTAACCAGGAAGTTAGACAAGGGAGATCTAGTGGATGTAGTGTACCTCGATTTTCAGAAGACATTTGGTAAGGTCCCACATAGGAGATTGGTGGGTAAAATCAGAGCTCATGGCATTGGGGGGAAGATATTGACATGGATAGAAAACTGGTTGGCAGATAGAAAGCAAAGGGTAGCGGTGAATGGGTGTTTCTCGGAATAGCAGGTGGTGACTATTGGGGTGCCACAGGGCTCGGTATTGGGACCACAGCTGTTTATGATTTACATCAACGATTTAGATGAAGGCATTGAGAATAACATTGAAATAAAGGGGAACCAATATCCTGGCTGGGAGGTTTGCTAATGCTGCTCAGGAGAGTTTGAACTAGCTTTGCAGGGGGCTGGGAACCAGAGCACCATACCAGTGAATGAAAGATCACACTGGAAGACTGATGTCAGGAATCTATTGAAAGGCAAAGTTGAAAGAACAGGTATGACAGAACAGGTGGTTTGAAGTGTGTATATTTTAATGTTAGGAGTATTGTGGGTGAAGAGCTTAGAGCATGGAACAGTACATGGAACTACAATGTTGTAGCTATTACTGAAACATGGTTGAGAGAGGGACAGGAATGGGTGATTAATATATCAGGTTCTTGAAGTTTTAGAAAAGATAGAGAAGGAAGTAATAGCGACAAAATCATAACTGCCCTCAGGGGAGACATAATGGAAGCATCAGACACTGAGTCGATTTGGATAGAACTCAAGAATAGAAAGGATGCAATCACACTGTTGGGATTGTACTACAGGTTCCCCAATAGCCACTAGGACACTGAGGAACAAGTATGTATTCAGATTAAGAAAACGTATAAAAATAATAGGGTTGTGGCTATGGCCTATTATAGACTGGGCCCTTCTTAGTGCAAGGGGTTTAGATCGGGGAGAAATTGTGAAGTATATACTGGAGAATTTATTAAATCAATATGTGGATTTTCCAATGATAGGAGGGGTCTGTGCTAGATCTGGTGTTGTGTAATGATCCTGGCCAGGTGACTAACCTTCCAGTCCATGAGCAGTTAGGGAACAGTGACCGTAAATCCTGAACTTTTAGAATGGTTCTGGTAAAGGTAGGTATAGTCCTTGCGGGAGAGTATTAAATTGGAGCAGGGCAAATTATGAAGGCATGAGGCATGAACTAAGAAGAGTTAATCAGGAACACCTGTTTTCTGGAAAGTCCAAATCAGACATGTGGAGGGTGTAAAAACAAGATCAACTGCACAGAGCATAGGAAAGGCATGTTCCTGTTAGAAGGAAGGGCACGGATGGAAACATAGTTGTCCAGAGAGATGATGAATTTGACCAAGAAGGAAAAGGAAGAGTATATAAAGTTTAGGAAAATAGGATCAATCAAAGCACATAAGGAGTATAAAGAAGCCAGAAAAGAACTGAAGAAGGCAATTAGGAAAGCCAGAAGGAGCCATGAAAATCCTTAGGAAGTAGGATTAGGGTGAATCCTAAAGCACTCTATACACACATCAAAATCAAGAAGATAACTAGGGAGATGGTGGGGCTACTCAAGGATAAAGAGGGAAATATTCGCATGGATGCAGAGAATGTGGGTGGGGTACTTAATGAATACTTTGCTTCATGTTTTACAAAGAAAAAGGATATGGAGGGCTTGTTAGTCAGTGCTGAGTGCATGAATACGTCAGGGTGCTCAGAAAACAAGGAGGAGGCCCAAAACATTGACTGTACACTTTTCCCAGATGCTGCCTGGCTTGATGAATTCCTTCAGCATTCTGTGTGTGTGTGTGTGTGTGTGTTGCTCTGATGTCCAGCATCTGCAGGTTTTCTCTTGTTTGTAAAGGCGGAAGAGGAAATGTTTGGACTCCTAATGAGTATTAAGGTTGATAAGTCCCCAGGGCCTGATGGGATTAACCCCAGGTTATTGAAGGAGGCAAGAGATGAAATTTCTGGGGTCTTGACCAGTATCTTTGTGTCCTCTCTAGCCAAAGGACTGGCGAGTGGCTAATGCTGTATTTCTATTTAAGAAGTGAAAAAGGGAAAATCCTAGTAACTTTAGACCAGTGAGTCTCATGTCAGTTGTAGGGGAATTGCTGGAAGGAAATCTTAGGGACAGGATATATGAGCGCTTGGAAACCCATGACCCAATTAGGGAGAGCCAGCATGGCATCATGGAGGGCAGGTCATGTCTTACCAACTTGATTGAGTTTTTTGACAAGCTGATGAGATAGATTGATGAGGGTAAGACAGTGGATGTTATCTGTATGGATTCTAGTTAGGTGTTAGACAAAGTCACTCAGGGAGGCTAATCCAAAATATTAAGATGTGTGAGGTCCATGGCTGCTTGGATTTAGAACTGGCTTGGGAATGGAAGACAGAAGGTAGTGTTAGAAGGGACTTACTCAAGCTGGAGGTCTGTAATTACTAGTGTTCTGTAGGGATCTGTGCTGGGATTGCTGCTATTTATATTGTTTATTAATGAGCTGGATGAAAACGTAGATAGGTGGGTCTGTAAGTTTTCAGATGATCCCAAGATTGGTGAAGTTATGTATAGTGTAGAAGACTGGCAAAGAATCCAGTGTGATATACAGTAGACCAGATGTAGATATGGGCAGAAAAATAGCAGATGGAGTTTAACCCAGATGAAAGTGAGGTGTTGCAGCTTGGTAGTACAAATGCAAGGAGACAGTGCACTGCTGAGGGCAAGATCCCTGACAACATTGCTGAGCAGAGAGATCTTGGGATCCAAGTCCATAGATCCTTGAAAGTGGCTATACCAGTCAATAAGGTGATTAAGTAGTCATATGGAATGTTTGCTTTTATCAGTTGAGTTCAAAATTCAAGAGATTATGTAAACTTTATAAAACTGGTTAGGGCACATCTAGAGTATTCTGTTCGGCCCACTATAAGAAGGATGGAAGCATAGAAACATAGAAAAATACAGCACAATACAGGCCTTTCAACCCACAAAGCTGTGCTGAACATGTCCTTACCTTAGAACTACCTAGGCTTTACCAATAGCCCTCTACTCTTCTAAGCTCCATGTAGCCATCCAGGAGTCTCTTAAAAGACCTTATTGTTTCTGCCTCCACCACCGGTGCCAGCCCATTCCATGCACCCACCACTCTCTGCATAAAATTCTTACCTCTGACATCTCCTCTGTACCTACTCCCAAGCACCTTAAAACTATGCCCTCTTGTGCTAACCATTTCAGTCCTGGGGAAAAGCCCCTGACTATCCACACAATCAATGCCTCTCATTATTTTGTACACCTCTATCAAGTCACCTCTCATCCTCTGTCACTCTAAGGAGAAAAGACCAAGTGCACTCAACCTATTCACATAAGGCATGCTCCCCAATCCAGGCAACATCCTTGTAAATCTCCTCTGCATACTTTCTATGGTTACTAAGTCCTTCCTATAGTGAAGCGACCAGAATTAAGGACAGTATGCCAGGTGGGGTCTGACCAGGGTCATATATAGCTGCAACATTACCTTTCAGCTCTTAAACTCAATCCCATGATTGATGAAGGCCTATGCACGGTATGTCTTCTTAAACACAGAGTCAACCTGTGTAGCGACTTTGAGTGTCCTATGGACTTGGACCCCAAGATCCCTCTGATCCTCCACACTGCCAAGAGTCTTACCATTAATACTATATTCTGCCATCATATTTGACCTACCAAAATGAACCATCTCACACTTATCTGAGTTGAACTCCATCTGCTACTTCTCAGTCCTGTTTTGCATCCTATCAATGTCCTGTTGTAAGCTCTGACAGCCCTCCAAACTATCCACAACAACCCCAACCTTTGTGTCATGTTGAAGTTTTGAAGAGGATGTAGAAAGAGGCTTACCAAGATGCTTTGGTTTTGGGGACATGTACTATCATGAGAGGTTAGTTAAACTGAAATTGTTTTCTCTGGAGCAGTGGAAGCTGATGGGAGATCAGATAGAGGTTAATAAGATTATGAGAGTCATAGACAGAGAGTATCCATATCCTCGGGTTGAAATATCTAATATCAGTGGCCATACATTGAAGGTGAGAGGGGGTAGGTTCAAAGGGAATACGAGGGTTAAGTTCCAGAGAGTGTTGGATGTCTGGAATATGCTGCCTGGTATGGAGGTAATGGTAAATACATTTGAGGTTTTGAAGAGACATTTGGATAGTTACATGTATGTAAGGAAGAGAATGGATATGGACATGGTATAGGCAGGAAGGATTAATGTATGTGTGTGCTTGATTTGTTTTTTAGCTGGTTCAATACAACATTAAGGATCAAAAGGCCTGTTCCTATGCTGTACTGTTCTATGTTCTACGTAAATGATTAGAGGAAATTATAGGTGGAGGTCAGAAGTAGATTTTTCTAGAGTGAGCTCTGGATGCACAGAACAGGCTGCCGGAGGTGGGGGGTCTCTAGAGGTAGATGGAATAGGGAAGTTTAAGAAACTCTTACATTGGCCCATGAATGAAAGAAAATGGAAGGCTAAGTGGAAGAGAAGAGTTAGATAATCTTGGAGTAGATTAAAGGACAGCAAAACATCATGGGCTGAGGCCCTGTACTGTGCTGTACTGTTTGATGCTCTAAATCTCCTCTGAACTGTTACTTGTTTATATCTGCTTTACACATAACTCAGTAAGAAGGAGCTTCTGTTCCACCCGAGTACTTCAGTGTTCTGCATGGCCTGTGAAACCAGAGCATAATCAGTTAAAATAATTTTAATATGACATTGTATTTAATCTCCATGTCTTGCAAAAGTGAGTCGCAGGTCCATAACTATAAAGCAGCTGGAATAGATCCAAAAAGCTATGCAGGTTAAAGGAACCATATTACCATAGTTGTAAAGTGATTAATAAAAGTTAAAATGGCAAGCAACCATGGCTGCAAAGCAGAGGTTTAAAGGGATATTTTATTTACACTCAATATAGCTTTAGATTGATAGATAGATACTTTATTAATCGCAAAGGAAATTACAGTGTCACGGTAGCATTACACGTGCACAGATATACAAATATTAGAAGAGAAGTAAGAAAGAATAAAAAATAAGCTACCTCAAGCAGTCTAACAGGAGGGGGCCATCACTTCCCCGGTTATAAGTTGACTCATTATACGCTTAATGGCCGAGGGTAAGAATGACCTCATATAGCATTCTTTGGATCAGCACAGTTGTCTTAGTTTGTTTTATTGTTTTTTGTAATTTATTTTTTATTGAAGTTCATCATCAAACAAACATTTCCATAAGATGTATTTCAGACATTGTACATACATATCATATAGTCATACATATCACAAGTCTCCACAAAGTATTTATCTGAGGTATACCTTATAGAAAAGTTGTAAATAAAATTGTCTTGTTTATTACTAAAATTTCTCCTCTGTTCAGCCAAGGTGGCATGCAGAGGGTGAGAAATATTTAACCAATAAAGGGAAATAAATGTATTTAAGGGTGAGAATAATAACTAGAAATGGCATTCAAAACAGGATTTTTGGAACAGACGCTTTATTCAGTGGGGTTTGAACCATCTGAACAACCTACTTCATTTGGACACAATAGATTCTGCAGATGCAGGAAATCCAGAATAATGCTCATTAAATGCTGGAGGAACTCAGTGAATCAGGCAGCATCTATTGAAAGGAATAAACAGCTTCCACTTTGGGCTGAGACCATTTATCAGGACTGGAAATGAAGGGGGGAAGAAGCTAGAATAAGAAGGAGTACAAGCTAGAAGGTGATAGGTGAAGTCAGGTGGGTAGGTGATGGGATAAAGTAAGAAACTGGGGGGTGCTAGGTGGAAAAGGTAAAGGGCTAAGGAAGAAGGAAGCTGATAAGAAAGGAGAGTGGACCATGGGAGAAAGGGGAGCAGGTGGGTCATCAGGGCAAATGATAGGCAGGTGCAGAAAAAAGAAGAGGTGAGAGGGGAGACAAAGTGGGAAATGGAAGATGAGAAAAGGAAAACTCATTAGTAGATTTGGCATGTCACCAAAAACTATAGCAATTTCTACAGATGTACCAAGGAGCATATTCTGAAAGAAGTACCATGGAGAACAACTCCATCTGGTTTGATGGCACCAATGCACAGAATCATAAGAGGTTTCAGAGTGTTGTAGACTCAGCCAGTTCCATTATGGGCTCCATGGTACACTTTCCAAAGGCACTTCCTCAAGAATGTGGCATCATACAGGACCCTCCCCATGCCTTCTTCTCATTATTACCATCAGGGAGGAGGTATAGGAGTCCAAAGACCCACACTCAATGTTTTAGGAACAACTTCTTCCCCTTTGTCATCAGATTTCTGAATGGAAAATCAACACGACTTCACTATTCTACTTCTTAATTATTTATTGTAACATATAGTAATTTCATGACTTACACTCAATGGCCACTTTATTAGATCCTCCTGTAACTAACAAAGTGGACACTGAGTGTATATTCATGGTCCTCTGTTGCTGTAGCCTATTGACTTCAATGTTTGATGGGTTGTGTGTTCAGAGATGTTCTCTCTAAACCATTGTATTAAGATGTAGTTATCCGAGTTAATGTCACCTTCCTGTCAGCTTGAACTAGTCAGGCCATTCACCTCTTACCGCTCCCACAACAAGGTATTTTTGCCCACAGAACTGCCACTTAGTAGATGTGTTAAGTTCTTGTCCTATTCTTCGTAAACTCTAGAGACTGTTGTGTATGAAAATCCCAGGAGATCAGCAGTTTCTGAGATACTCAAACCACTCCGTGTGACATCAACAGTCAAATTCACTTAGGTCACTTCTCTTCCTCATCCTGATGTTTGTTCTGACAACAGCTGAACTTCTTGAACATGTCTCTGTTCTTTTATGCATTGAGTTGTTGCCACACAATTGGCTGATTCAATATATGCATTAATAAGCAGATGTACAGATGTAACTAATAAAGTGACCTCTGATTGTATGTCAGTGATAAATCTGATTCTGTTTCTGAATCTGCATTGTTACAAGTGTACATGTGTGTGTCCTTATTTTCTCTTGTGCTTGCTAATAAAACTAAAACTTTTATCTACATGTGTCCTGTTAAAGTTCTAAATTTTATCAAAGTTTTGGCGCAGCAGGTAGATCCAACAAGGGGACTGGTGATCTTCTATGTTTCAGCAATGGTCCTTTTTCTCTTGAGCCAGCAACGACAGTTCATTATTTTGAAGAGGATTTGAGAACATCTTTGAAGCAATTCCTCTGTTTGTCCATTTGTTTCCTACGTTGAATATTAAACATATAGGCTCATGATGTTGTGCAAGTTCTTAACCTACTTCAAGAGCAACCCTTCCCTCCAACAGTGCCCTCCATTTTAGTTCCATCCATGTGCTTACGTAGTTGGTGGGTGGTGTAGTGACATCAGCACCGGATTGAGACAAGTAGTCCCGAGTATGGATCCAGCCAGCTCCTTGCATGCTTTCCATCTGAGCTGAGTGCTGAGCGAGTGACTCGGCCTTGTAAAAAACAGTCAAATGCCACGGAAATGGCAAAAATGCCGGCAATCGCACTGCAAGGTGCAAAAAGGAACAACGTGTGCCTACATAAGAGTCTCTTAACAGTCCTTATGTATCTGTATCTGCCACTGCTCATGAGAGTGCATTACCTGCTTCAGACATCTCCCCTAAACTACAGTCCAATCACCTTGAAGATTTTTCACAGGACTTGTCTTATCATTTTGTACATCTCTATCAAGTCACCTCTCATCCTCCTTTGCTCCAAAAAGGAAATCCCAAGCTCAAACACGCTCTCTAATCCAGACACCATCCTAGTAATCTCCTCTGCACCCCTCTAAAGCCTCCACACCATTCCTATTATGAAGGAGAATGGGCAAGAAAGTGGCAAGTGAAATACAATGGTGGAAAATGCATGGTCATGCACTTTGGTAGTAGAAGTAAATGAGCAGACTATTTTCAAAACAGGGAGAAAATCTAAAAATCTGAGATGCAAAGGGATTTGTGCAGATCACCCTAAAGGTTAATAAGCAGGTTCAGTCGGTGGTGAGGAAGACAAATGCCATGTTGGCATTCATTTCAAGAGGTCTAGAATACAAGAGCAAGGATGTGATACTGAGGCTCTATAAGGTATTGGTGAGGCCTCACCTTGAGTATTGTGAACAGTTTTGGGCCCCTCATCTTAGAAATGATATTCTGGCATTGGAGAAGGTCCAGAGGAGGTTCACAAGGATGATTCCAGGAATGAAAGGGTTATCATACAAGGAACATTCAATGGCTCTAGTTCTGTACTCACTGGAATTCAGAAGGACGAGGGGAGTTGAAATCTTTCGAATGTTGAAAGGCCTAGACAGAGTAGATGTGGAAAGGATGTTTCCAATGGTGGGAGAGTCTAGGACAAAGGAGCACAGCCTCAGGATGGGGGTACTCTTTCACAACAGAGATGCAGAGAAATTTTTTTTAGCCAAGGGGTGGTGAATTGTGGAAGCTGTTGCCACGTGCAGCTGTGGAGGTCAGGCCGTTGGGTGTAATTAAGGCAGAGATTGATAGGTTCCTGATTGGACATGGCATCAAAGGTTAGGGGAGAAGGCCGGGAACTGGGGTTGAGGAGGAGAGAAGAAAGGGATCAGCCAGGATAAAATGGCAGAGCAGACTGTATGGGCTAGATGGCCTAATTCTGCTCCTATGTCTTATGGTCTTATGGTCTAAGTGACCAGAACTGAACACAGTCATCTAAATAAGATCTAACCTAAGTTTTATTCCACATTTGTTCCTCTTTCTATAAGTTTAGGATAGTGGCACAGCTGGTGGAGTTGCTGCCTCACGTTTCCAGCAATGCAGGCTCAATTCTGATCTTGGATGTTGGGTGCATAGAATTGACATATTGTCTTTATGACCAAAGGGACTCTGCTTTCCTCACGCATCTCCACAATGGGCTGTTTTGGACTTGGGACGGCCATTATAAATTTCCGTTACTGGTAGATGAATGGTAGAAATTTTTGGTATCTGGGTAGTTGACGGGAAGGAGAGTAATAAAAAAGAAAATTAGATTGTTATTATTTTGGTAGATGGTTGCTCAATGCTTGACACTAACAGAGTGGGTGAAATCCATGCTGTGTGCTTCTATGACCTGCAAACATTAACAGACTTAGAGCAATCATAGGATTGTAAGTGATTTAATTGTATTGCATCATCATGGATGTGTTTTATTTTTATTTAGAGGTATAGCATAGTAATAGGCCCTTCGGTCCACCATGCCCTCACTGTCCAATTACGCCCATGTGACCAATTAAACTACTAAACTTCATTAACTTATGTGCTATTATTTTGGAGGACCTGTCTTGGGCCCAGCATGTAAGTGCAATTATGAAGAAAGCTTGGCAGCGCCTCTTCTTCCTTAAGAGTTTGCGAAGATTTGGCATGACATTTAAAATTTGGACAAACTTTTATAGATGTATAGAGGAAAGTATATTGACTGGCTGCATCACGTCCTGTACGGAAACACCTTCAATGGAATATTCTACAAAAATCACTGAATATTGTCCAGATAATCAGCAGCAACATTCTCCCCCACCATTGAGCATATCTATATGAAGTACAATGACAGGAAAGCAGCATCCATCATCAGGGATACCCAGGATAAGTTTTCATCTTGCTTCTGCCAACAGAAAGAAGGTACAGGAGCCTCAGGACTTACACCACCAGCTTCAGGAACAGTTATTAGCCCTTAACCATTAGGCTCCTGAATCAAAGGGGATAACTTCACTGAACTTCACTTGTCCCATCATTGAACTGTTCCCACAACCAATGGAATCACTTTCTAGGACTCTTCATCTGATGATCTCAATAGTCAATACTTATTTATTTATTATTAATTTTCTTTCTTTTTGTATTTGTACAGTTTGTTATCTTCTGCACACTGGCTGAACACTCAAGTTAGTGCAATCTTGCATTAATCCTGTTATGGTTATTATTTTGCAGATTTATTGTGTACACCCACAATAAATTAATCTTAAGGTTGTATATGATGATATATATGTGGTTTGATAATAAATCTACTTTGAACTTAAAGATTTGAATGTCTTCAGAATGTGGGAAGAAAACCTACAGAGGAAATCCACTTGACAGTGGCAAAATTGAATCTGGTTCACTGGTGTAACAGCATTACACTAACCACTGCCCTTCGATGCTGCTACTATTTGCAGCTTTAAAAAATCACATTTGCATTTTATTTTGACTTTCAGCTTATTTCATAACATTTTAATTTGATTATTTTTTACTGGGCATAACACAGCATGTCCCATTGTTACATTTCTCCCCTAACCCCCCTGATCCTCAGTTATTTTACTCTGAGTGCTAAGTAACAGCATGTGTTATCCAAGAGCTAGTTGAGCTGCATGAAAGAAGGGGGCAGTGCAGAATAAAATACTTTGTGAATTAGTCAACTTGAATTTCTTGTCACATGCATAAGTGTGGTGAGGTACAGGTATGATGAAAAGCTTGCTGGCCGCAGCATCACAAGCACAGAGTTAAGACCATCAGAGCAGAATTAGGCCTTTCAGCCCATTGTCTGCTTCACTATTCCATCTTGGCTGATATATTTTCTCTCTCATTCCCATTCTCCTGCCTTCTCAGCAAGCACACAGAACATAAATTATACATAAATTTCATGTACACTAAAAAAAATAGAGACAAGTCTATGGTAGTGTAAAAGGTGGTCTGTAGATTTCCATTTGACACAGTTTATGATTTGCCATGAACTAGTCAGTTCGAGAACCTGTTGATTATGGTAAAATAATTGTTCCTGAACCTGGTAGCAGGCATACATGAAGGAACCAGGCATAGTTAAATAAATAAAGAAAGGGGAATAAAATTGATTGGGCCAAGCAGAGAGAATATTGAAATAAAAATAAAAAAGAAATGTAAAATTTAAAGAGTGTCTTGCCTGCAGCACAGGAGCTTCATAATTCTAATGACTTTGGTTGGCCATAAGAGATAGGATCAGAATTAGGCAATAAGACCCGTTGTCTGCTCCGTCATGTCACCATGGCTGCTCCATTGTTCTTCTCAACCCCAGTCTCCTGCCTTCTCCCCATATCTCCTCATGCCTGATCAATCAAGAATCTATCAATCTCTGCCTTAAATTACATAAAGACTTGGACCTCCACAGCTGCCTGTGGTAAAGAATTCCTCAGATTCACCACTCTCTGGCTGAAGAAACTCCTCCTCATCTCTGTTCTAAAAGGACAACTCTCTATTCTGAGGCTACATCCTCTGGTCTTATACTCTCCCACTGCAGGAACCATCCTCTCCTCATCCACTCTATTAAGGTCTTTCAGCATTCCCTTGGTATCAATGTGGTCACCCTTCATTTTTCTGAATATCATCTACTTAATTAGTCAATATTGAGATATAGCATGGAATAGGCCCTTTCAACCCTTCGTGTGCACTGCCCAGCAACTCCTGATTCATGGGACCACTCCTGAATCCTGAGAAAATTTACAATGACCTACAAAATGCTACGTCTTTGGACGGTCAGAGGAAACTGGAGCACCCAGAGGAAACCAACACATTCATGGGGAGAATGTACAGAGTCCTTACATCACAGATAGCAGCAGGAAAATGAGGTATTTGTGGCAATAAATACCTCTGCAGTAAGTCTAATGCAACAATAACTGACACTGAGAGGGTAATTGAGGAGGAGATGTTACCTTCATGAAGATCTCACTCAATGACTTGACATACTTCATAATTCATGGACTAAATCTTGTACAGTGACAGATAAGCTTTGCATAAATAACAGAACACCCATTAACCTATCATTTTTGGTGGTAAACTTTAGTCCTGGAGGTTTCTTGTGTGTTTTTTTTTGTAATAAGCAGAGCATATGATGTTAGAAAGGAGCTTACAATTCTTAAGCCACTTTACAAGCTTGAGGATTCATTTTTCTAAATCCTGGGTTTTCTGTTCTTGTTTTATGGAAGATTTACATAATCCACACAAATTGTGTAATTCCTGTCAATTAAAGAAGGTTCAATGAAAGTTACAATGACATATTCTTCTGAAGTAACCTTTCTGCAAACTGAAAATCATGGTACTAGGTAAAATTTGCCAATCAATAAGGGACAAAAGATAGTAATTGCTGCCATTATTTTGGAAAGAAACCAGTGATTGACAAGAGATCAATAATTATTTGTGGAACACAGCAAAGAATGGTTGTGCTTTTGGGGGATTCACATATCTGTCACTTATATTCAGAACAACACACACTAAACACTGGAGGAACTCAGCAGGCGACACAGCAGCTACGGAAAAGAGTAAACAGTGATATTTTGGGCTGAGGCTCTTTATCGGGAAGGGAAGGTCAGGGTAAGAAGGTGGGGGGAAGGGATTGAGATGTACAAGGTTGCAGATGAATTGTGAAACCAGCAGAGGGACAGGGGCTGAAGTAAAGAGCTGGGACGTTGATTGTTGAAAGCGGTAATGGACTGGAGAAGGGGGAATCTGATAGGAGTGGATAGAAGAAAGGGAAATGTGAGGAGCACCAGAGGGAGGGAATAGGCAGGTAAGGAAATAAGGTGAAACACGGAAACGAATGGAACGGTGAAGGAGAGGAGTGGAAACCAATGTTGGTAGCTGCCCAGACGGAATATAAGGTGCGTCCTCTTTGTGGAATGGGAATGGGAAGGAGACCACCGGGAGTTCCAGTTTTCTCCCCCTCCCCCCTCTCTGATAATGATCAGAGTGACACAGTGTGACAGAATGACATAGATTTGAGATTTACAATGTGAAGATAAGTAACATAGATTACACCAGAAGTGAACAGCAAATTAATTAAAATGGAACTGGACACAGGCTCAGCTGCTTCCGTCATTCCGCAAAATGAATTTGAATGACATTTTCAAAATACTGAACTAAAGCATATAAATATCCTACTAAGAACTTACACTGGAGAAATGAAAGCTCCTGTGGGAATGACATTTGTGACAGTGCAATACAGCAACCAACAAGCCACATTTGGCTTCAATGTGTTAAAACAACAGGAGAGCCAGCATTGTAGGGACGTGATTGCCTGAGACAACTACAACTTGTTTGGAGATCCCGTTACATGTCACATCGCCTACAACTGAGTCAACTGAGAGTGAATTAAGAAAGGTGCCGTCACAGTGATCAAGGATAGCAAAGGAAAACTCAAATCTTTCAAGGGTAAAATAGTGTTAAATGAAAATGTCACACATAAGTTTTACAAAGTCTGTTTCTATTCCTCATACCATCTGTGATAAGGTAGTCAGTGAGCTAGATTGCATGGAAGCTGAAGGAATTCTTCCCAAGGTGGAGTTCAGTCCACGGGTAACACCTGTGGTCCCGGTAGCCAAGAGGAATATGTATGTCAGTATCCGTGGTGATTTTAAGGTCACCATCAACCCAGTGCTGTATATAGATCAGTAGCCTCTGCCCAGAATAGACAATATTTTTGAAAACCTTTCTGAAGAGAAACACTTCAGCAAAGTGGACTTAGATTAGGCGTACCTACAGATGGAGATGGAAGAAGAGCCCAAAGTGTTTCTCACCATAAATACTCACAAAAGGCTTCATTTCTATAATAGGCTTATTTTTGGAGTAGCATCTGCACCTGAATTCTGGCTGAAAGCTGTGGACCAGGTGCTGCAAAGCTGCCCAGGTACTTTTTGTTACCTGGATGACATCATTGTTATTATTAAGGATGATGGAACACCTCCAAAATCTCAAGACAGTGTTAAAAATATTTAAAAATTATGGGCTCAGAGCACAGCACAGCAGGTGTAAATTTGCTAAACCAACTACTGTAATAACATCATTGCCAAACAAGCTTTACACAAGTGTGCTGAAAAAAATTCAAGCTGCGGTGCATGCCCCGAGGCCAAATGATGTGCCACAGTTGCAGTCCTTTTTAGGATTACTATAACAGGTTCCCACAAAACCTGGCTACTGTGCTCTACCCATGAACTCATTACTACAGATCAGGAAGAAATGACAATGGTCAAAGCAATGTGAGGTGGCTTTCCAAAAGGCAAAGGAAATGGTGATGTTAGACACTGCACTCATATTATGATCCAGATTGTCCTGTGACACCTTGCCTTCAGATTTATGTGCAGTCATGTCATATGTTGTGAGTGAAGGAAGTGAATGCCCCATAACTTTTGTATCATGTTCCCTTACCATTGCAGAGTAAAATTATGCACAGATTGATAGAGAGGATTTGAATCTGGTTTGTGGAGTAAAGGATTTCAACCGGTACTTTTATGGGAGATAATTTACACTCATTACTGAATATTTACAACTAATGTCTGTTTTCAATCCACAGGGATTGTTCTACTAACAACAGCAGCATGAATGCAGAGATAGGCTTCATTTTTTGGAGGACACAATTACAAGATTGAATTTAAGATGCAAACTAATCATAGAAATACTGATTGATTGTCCCATTAACCATGGAGAATAAAATACCTGAAAAACTTACAAAAGAGAAACTCCTCTTGACATATTCTCCCTAATGCAAATTCAAAGTCTTCCTATTATAGCAAAGGTGATCTGAAGAAAAGACCCCACTCTGTTTCGGGTCCACATGGCCAAGATGGCTGGAATGTGCAGCCGATATTCCAGTTCCCCAATTTTTATCAGCATCAGGATGAACATTGCCCTTGGAAAATGTTGCTTTACTTGGGGATTGAGAGTTGCTGTACCATCCGAGCTTGGAGCTAAAGTGTTGGTGGAGCTAGATACCGTTAATCTAGACATGGTTATAATGAAAATGCTGTCTTGCAGCTCTGTCTGGTGGTCTGATATAGATCAGCAGATTGACAAGCTTGCCATGCACTGTTCAAGACACCAACTCCTTCAGAAGTGTCCAGAGATGTCAGAACCACTTCCTACATTGCCAGAGTCAACTCCTATAGCCGCCACAGAGGAGGCCCCAAAACCTGAGATTGTTTCACAGCACAAGCCTCACCTGACAGAGAGATCCCTCTTGTCAGGAGAGATGGTATCTCAGAATTGTAAGATGTCCACTATGCTCTGAATGTCTCTTTAGTAGTAGTGTTATAGAATATCCTGTATATACGTATACTGGATATGTATATAACTTGAGATGCATCCTATATTGAGTTGCAGTTTATAGCTAAGCAGTAAGGAGTGTTGTGTAATTAATATGTCTGTCACATTTGAGTAATAATGTAAATATATTATTTGATTGAGTATTTTTTGTTGTTCATATAATTCATTATAGGTTATATGAAGAAGTATGTGAATGGCATGCATCATTAAGCCACCACATTATATGTGCGTGTCTCACTGAAGAATCTACACAATTGTATCCCTGCGCTCCCATGTTCTTCGTTCAATTAGTTTTATGTTTTGGAGTTAAAAAACATCACAGCCACACATTCTGGTGTCAACATAGCATACCCAAAATGTTTGGCAGAACAATACAAGCAACAACAGCAAAAGAACAAAATAACAGCACCAAAATACACTCATCCAATCCAATCAAACAAAATCAGGCATGCCTCGTTGAGCACCTCCACTTTATCCACCAAAAGCAAATTTCCCAATGGCCAACAATTTCAATTCCTATCCCTTTTCATATTCCAGGGTATTGGTCCATGGCCTTCTCTTTGGCCACAATGTGGCCACCCTCGGGGGGGAGGAGCAACACCTTATATTCTGTCTAGGTAGCCTTCAACCTGAATATTAACTTCTCTTTCCAGTAATGTTTTTCCCTCCCCTTTCTCTTGTCTTCTATTCCCCACTCTAGCCTCTTACCTTTAAACCTCACCAGCCTATCACCTCCACCTTGCGCTCCTTCTTCCCTTTCAGAATCAGAATCAGAATTGGATTTATTATCACCGGCATGCGACATGAAATTTGTTAACTTAGCAGCAGCAGTTCAATGCAATGCATAATATAGAAAAAAAACAACAAATAAATAAACAAACAAACAAATAAATAAATTACAGCATAGGTATATTGAGTAGATTAAAAATCATGCAAAAACCAGAAATAATATATATTTAAAAAGTGAGATAGTGTTCAAGGGTTTAATATCCTTTTAGGAATTGCATGGCAGAAGTAGGAGGGGCAGAAGCTGTTTCTGAATCACTGAGTGTGTGCCTTCAGGCCTCTGTACCTCCTACCTGACGGTAACAGTGAGAGAAGGGCATGCCCTGGGGGATGGAGGTCCTTAATAATGGACACTTATTATCTTTCAGAGACACTGCTCTTTGAAGGTGTCCTGGGTACTTTGTAGGCTAGTACCCAAGATGGAGCTGACTAGATTTACAACCTTCTGCAACTTCTTTCGGTCCTGTGCAGTTGCCCCTCTCCATACCAGACTGTGATGTAGTCTGTCAGAAGGCTATCCACGGTACGTCAATGGAAGTATTTAAGTGTATTTGTTGACATACCAAATCTCTTCAAACTCCTAATGAAGTATAATCACCTTATTTATAACTGCATCAATATGTTGGGACCATGTTAGATCCTCAGAGATTATGCCACCCAGGAACTTAAAACTGCTCACTCTCTCCACTTCTGATACCTCTATGAGGATTGGTATGTATTCCTTCATCTTAACCTTCCTGAAGTCCACAATCAGTTTTTTCATCTTACCAATGTTGACTGCCAAGTTGTAGCTGTGACACCACTCCATTAGTTGACATATCTAGCTCCTTTACATCCTCTTGTCACCATTTGCGATTCTACCAACAATGGTTGTATCATCAGCAAATTTTAGATAGTATTTGAGTTATGCCCAGCCACACAGTTGTGGGTATAGAGAGAGTAGAACAGTGGGCTAAACACACATCCCTGAAGTGCACCCACTCTTCTCTCCTATTAGATTCCTTCTTCTCCAGTTCTTTACTTTTCTCACCCACCTAGCTTCACTTAACGTCTTCTGACTAGATCTTCTTCCCCACCCAACCTTTTTAAACTGGCATCTTCTGCACCCCCCCCCCTCCCCGAAGAAGGATCACAACACAAAACTTTGACTGTTTATTCATTTCCATAGATGCTGCCTGACCTGCTGAGTTCCTTCAGCATTTTGTGTATGCTGCACTGTAGTTAGCCAGTGGTTCTTCACAGAACAGTTGCATTGTTAACAAAGAGACCTGGCCCATTTTAATACCAAATCAGTGTGTTGGGTGATTCTAAGGGGAACCTTCAATGCTCCTTACCTGGTTGAATGTGGTTGAAAATTTGTGAGCTGCTATCAAAGGAAGTTTGGCAGGTTTCTCTTGAATTTTTTTGCATTTGGTAATGTTAATAATTGCACCTCTTCATAGTTCTCTAAGCTAATGAAGGAAGAACACATTTCTGCACCAAGTTCATGACATCCTCAGGTGATAAAAAATCTTGCTATTCTATAGGCAAATGAAGCAGACAGCAAATATTTAGCTTTAGGTGGAACTGCTCTAATGATTTAACAGAGCATATTGCCTTCAATCTGGCAGAACAATGTCAAACATGTACTGATTATTAATCATTAAGTAACTGTCAAGTAATCCACATGGTGTTAGTGAAAGTAAATCACAATTGGAAACAAGATGTCTTAATTTTCTTCCAGAATAACATGTGCTGGACTGTTGTTGCCAGAGAACGTTAGGTATACAGGAACATTCCCTTACTATTTTTTCCTTGCTTTTTGTATGAACTTATTTAATTTTTTAATATACGTATATATAATTTATCATTTTATATCATTATGCATTGCAATGTACTCTGTCACAAAACAACAAATTTTACAACATATGCACGTGATATTAAACCTGATTCTGATTTCATCCCTCTTCCATTTCATAAAATTCATATTACGATTTTTGGACCAGAAGCAGCATCTATCATCAAGGTCTCCCACCATCCAGGCTGTGCTGTCTGCTCGCTTCTGCCATCAGGAAAGAGGTACCGAAGCCTTAGGTCACACACCACTGGCTTCAGGAACAGTAATTACCCCTCAACAATCAGGCTACTGAACTATCATAGATAAGCTCACTCACCTCAATGCTGAATTGATTCCACAACTTATAGATTCACTTTTGAAACTGCTCAATTCATGTCCTCAATATTATTTATTTATTGATCTATCTGTTATTTATTTACTTATTTGAATTTTTTTTGCTGTATTTGTACAGCTTACTTTCTTTTGCAGACTGGTTGTTTGTCTGTCTTTATTTTTGTGCAGTTTTTCTTTGTATTGTATTATTTTGTACTACTGTGAATGCCTCCAAAAATGTATCCCAGGGTGACATATGGTGACTTATACGTACGTAAATAAATTTACAATGACACTTGGGAATGCTGATATTCAGTCCCTCGCCAGCTTACAAGAGACAGATAAGATGAAAAGCAGAAAATAAATAAACAAAGTGGTCATTGCTTAAGTATTTTCAAAGATTTAGGGACACAGCATTTCTTTACAGTCTTCCCCTAAAACAATATTTAGTAGGTCCCACCTAGTAGTATCCTAAGAAAAACTGAAACACACCGACTTCATGCCTTCAAGCTTGCATAGTAATTAGCAGGATTCTATTTTTAACATTCTGACAAGTCCTAAGTCAATACAATGAATTTTCAGCTGGCACAACTGAAGTTGTGATTAATTACAAGACAATAGTAAGTAGCTAATAGATGTGTAGCTTCAGTCAACTCTAGAATTGAATAAGCAGTTCTGGCAATGAGAAAGGAAGGGGGTAAAAGAACAAAATTACATTTTTAAATGAAAATCTATGTTTTGTCAGATAAATAGAATCTGTGACAGATGTGGAATTGTCTAATAATAAGAATCAGAATCAAGTTATTTTCACTGACATGTCATGTAATTTGTTGCTTTGTTCCTGGGTACAGTACAATACATATTTAAAAATTATTGTAAGTTACAATAAGAAATATAAAAATGAAGTAAGTTGTACAAAATTGGAGCAAAGTAGTGAGGTTGTGTTCAGAATCAGAATCATGTTTAATATCACTAGCATATGTCGTGAAATTTGGTGGTTTGTAGCAGCGGTACAATGCAATACATCAAAACAAAAACTGTAAATTACAGTACAAAGTATATAAATATTTAAGCTGTTAACTAAACCATATTGATAGATGCCTCTTTTTTGAGGCATCACCTCTTGAAGATGTCCTCAGTGCTGGAGTGGTATGTGCCCATGTTGGAACTGCTGAGTTTATAACTTTATGCTACTTATTTTGATTGTGTGCAATGTACATGGACCATTCAGAAGTCTGATGGCAGAGGGGAAGAAGAAGCGGTTCCGAAAATATTGAGTCTTCAAGCTCCTGTGTCTCCTCCCTGATGGTAGTAATGAGAAGAGGGCATGTCTTGGATGGTGAAGGGTCTTAAGGATGGATGCAGAGCAGGAGTCAAAGTCCATTGTTACCTAAAAGTGGCTACATTGGTTGGTGTGTTTGCCTTCATTTGCTGAGACACTGGACTCAGTAGTCAGGAAGATTTGTTGCAGTTTTATAAAACCCTGGTTAGATCTCAACTTAATTCTGCTCACTCCATTATTGGAAAGATGTGAATACTTCGGAGTTGATGCACGGATTCAACAGGATTATAGGATTAAAATCCTATAAGGAGAGGTTGGATTATTTGCTTCGGAGCAGTGGAGCTACAGGGAGATGCGATTGAAGTTCATAAGATTATGAAAAGCGTAGACAAATATCCGGCATGATTGGGGAACATGCCTTATGAAAACAGGTTGAGTGAACTCAGCCTTTTCTCCTTGGAGCGACGGAGGATGAAAGGTGACCTGATAGAGGTGAATGAGATGATGAGAAGCATTGATCATGTGGATAGTCAGTTTCTTTTTCAAAGGGCTGATATGGTTGCCACAAGAGGACACAGGTTTGAGGTGCTGAGGAGTAGATACAGAGGAGATGTTAGGGGTAAGTTTTTTATGCAGAGAGTGATGAGTGCATGAAATAGGCTGCTGGCATTGGTGGTGGAGGCGAATATGATAGGGTCTTTTAAGGGACTCCTGGATAGGTACACGGAGCCTAGAAAAATAGAGAGTTATGGGTAAGCCTAGTAATTTCTAATGTAGGGACATGTTTGGCACAACTTTATGGGCTGAAGGTCCTGTATTGTGCTGTAGGTGTTCTAGGTTTCTATCTTGTTCCCAGGACCATGAACCTAATGCCAGAGAACATACATTTAAGCTGAGATTTCAAAGGAGATGTTCAGGGCAAATTCTTTTTTTGCATAGAAAATGGTGGTTGCCTCAAATGCCCTGTCAGGGTGGAAATGAGGGCAAATATGATAATAGCCATTAAGAATCACTTAGATAGGCATATGAGTATACACAAAATGGAGGGATATAGACATTGTGTAGGCAGAAGTGATCAGTTTTGTTAGGCATTTAATTACCTAAAAGAGGTTGTGCAGGGTTAGGGTTAAGGTGGTAAAGAAGATGTGCTTGCTTTTATTAGTTGAGGCATTGAGCTCAAAATTAAAAAAAAAGATTTTGTAGCTTTGAAATGATCTGGTTCAGCCTACATCTGGAGTATTGCATGCAGTTCTGGTTTCCCACTTCCCTTTCTCATTGCCTGGACTGTTTATTCTATTCTAGAGTTGACTGAAACTACTTTAATTATTATACCATAACATCAAGGGCTTAAGGCTTGTTCCTATACTGTATTTTTCTGTCTATGCTGCAACATTTGCAACCTTATCATATTGGTGCAACTTGAATAATGTTCAAGGTTCAAAGTGCATTTGCTGTTTACAACCTTGAGATTCATCTCTTCACAGGCAGCCACAAAACAAAGAAACCCAGTGGAACCCATTTAAAAAAAAGACTATCATACATCCACAGTGCAGACAAAAACATACCATGCAAACAATAAAAATAAGCAATAACATTCAGAACTGAAAAAGAATCTAGTGCTTTCCTGGCGTATATGACAAATACATTCTTCCTGGACTTCAAAACAGGTACAGGTATCAATGATAACTGACGTCTCGATGACAAACTCTGCCAACTTAATCAAGGATGATACCTGGGCATGCCTAGTCTGGTGGTATTTATACCCCCATCACCCATCTCTCCTGATTGGTTAGTCTTCATCCAATCAGGTTTCCGGTGTCCCATCTTGTTTACAATCGAATTCCAGTTCTTACTATCGGTCCAGAACATTTGAACTTCAATTATGAGTGACCAAAAAGAGATCTTCAATCTTGAGTGACTAAAAAGAGGCAATTGCCAATGCCTGATTGCATAACAGCAGTGGAGAAGCAATTATTTTCCTTGTTCAGTATAATTTCTTCGCTCAAGCATTGATTACTAGGACTGAGTGAATCCCAGAACTGAAAATATAATGGCTTGTAAGGAAAAGAGATGGAATGTGATCATCATCATGTAATTTGGTACTTCTTGAAGAGCTGTGAATTGTAAATCTTATGAGAGTATAGATGCTGTTGTAATTGATAGACATATTCAGCCTCTAAACTGACGGCATGAACATCAATTTCTCTGTCTTCTAGTAATGTTTCCTCCCTTCATGTTCTCTCTTTTTCCATTTCCTTCTTATCCTTTCTTTACTCCTAACCTACCTATCTCCTCGCTCTGGTCCCCCTCCTCCTACCTTTTCTCCCGCGATCCATTCTCTTTTCCTGACAGATTGCTTCTTCTTTGTTCCTTTACTTCTTCCACCTATAACATCCTATCTCCTCTCTTTATTCCCCTCCCCATCCCAGGAACCTTCTCCATCATCTGGTTTCACCTATCACTTTCCAGCTTGTACTCCTTCCCGTACCCCCTACCGTCTTAGAGTCATTGTATCATAGACTCATCAAACAATACAGTGCAGGAACAAACCATTCGTGCTATCTACTCCATGCTGATTTATTATTATGTCTAGTTCCATTGGCCTGCACTGGAACATAGCTCTAAATACTCCTCCTTTCCATGTACCTATCATAATTACTCTTAAATATTGAAATCAAACCTGCAGCATTGCTTTTGCTGTCAGCTCAGTCCACACATTCACCATCCTCTGAGTGAAAATATTCCCCTTAAACATTTCACTTTACACTCTTAACCTATAAACTCTAGTTCTAGTCTCACTCAACTCAGTGTAAAAAGCCTACTTGCACATACCCCATGTATAACCTGCACAATTTTGTATATTAAACATCCCTTATTCTCCTACACTCTAGGGCAGGGTTCCCTACCTTATTTATGCCATGGACCAATATCATTAAGCAAGCTGTTGATGGACCCCAGTTTGGGAATCCCTGCTCTAGGGAATAAAGTCCTAACCTACTCAACCTTTCCATTTACCTTTGGTCCTCAAGTCCCAACAACATGTTTGTAAATTTTCTCTGCACTCTTTCAATCTTATTGATATCTTTCTTGTAGGTAGGAGACCACATAGGCTCACAATAATCCAAATTAGGTCTCACCAAAGACTTATACAACTTCAACATGATCATCCAACTCCTATACTCATTACTTTGATTTATGAAGGTCAAAATATCAAAAGCTCTCTTTACCATCCTGTGTACTTGGGATGCCACATTCAATGAATTAAGGCTCTGTATTCTTGTTCTGGCTTATTCTCCCAATTTTTCCAGTCTTCATGAAAGGTCTTGGTCTGAAACATTGACTGTTAATTCCTCTCCATAGATACTGCCTGCCCTGCTGAATTCCTCCAGCATTTTGTGTGTGTTGCTCTGGACCAACCACATCTGCAGAAGCTCTTGGGTTTATAATTGAAGTTAACGCATTGTTTCAAAAGAAACCTTGGAAGAATAGAGTCTTAGCTCTGCTCCTCCACTTTTACTGTGATAGATAGGAATACAATATTGAGGAGAATTTCCACATTACTTCATAAATTTAAGGGAAACATGAGGGGAAATTTTTTCACTCTCAGGGTGGTGAGAGTATGGAATGAGCTGTAAGAACAAGTGGTGGATGTGATTTCAATTTCAACATTTAAGAGAAGTTTGAATGGATATGTGGCTGAGGGAAAAATGGATGGTTATGGTCCAACTTCAGGTTGATGGGACTAGGCAGTTCAAATGGTTCGGGACAGACTAGATAAGCCAAAGGGCCAGTTTTAGTGCTGTAATTTTCTATGACTTTATAACACAAACTTAACAATAATATTAAATCTTAAAATCTTAATTATGTAGATTATCAGGTTGGTACAGGGATTCAAAATTTCTGGTATAATCAGGGTTTCTTTTGCAGAGGGAGCCTTTTTACACAGAAATACTTAATTAAAAGTTAGAGTAGTTCACTGCCTTGTGGTTGTGGTTAACTGATAATCTGCTCCTCTGCATGTTTAGCATGTATATTAATGGTTACAGTACTGAGGCAGGGTGGTGGTATTAACAGATCAGTCATGACCTAATTGAGTGGCAGAACAACCTTAAGGGACAAAACTTTTTTTTCTCAACTGTCTGTCAGTCAAGCAGAGTGGATCTGATCAGAAGTGAGGCTCAGGTGCCACAAGTGAACTTGTTGGCAGTATATTGCACATCAGAGAGCAGAGTGCAATATGGAGCTTCAGGAATCTATAGGTGCTGATGGCTGCCAAGTTCAATGATCTGAGCACTTCTTTCCATGTATCTAAAACCAGGCAATGCCTGCCAACTCCCAGACTAGCTGAATACAAAGTGACTTTATTCTGTCAAATGAAACCACTGGAACAGCTAAACGCAAGTAAAATAAAACCCTGCCAGTCATTTCTGTTTGACTTATAGTAAGTAGAAGCTGTCATTCATAGATGATTGGCATAATTTGTATTACATTAAAATATTGACAGACAAAGCTATTTTCAATACAGAGTATATTAAAAATACTAATATGTAACTAATTCAGAATCAGAATCAGAATCAGGTTTAATATCATCAGCATAGGTCATGAAATTTGTTAACTTTACAGCACCAGTACCGTGAATAATATAAGAAAAAGCCTGTGAATTATGGTCTATTAAATAGTTGAATTAAATAAGTAGTGTGTACCTTCAGAGTTCTGTACTTCCTTCCTAATGGTAACAATGAGAAAAGGACATGCCCTGGGTGGTTAGGGTCCACAATGATGGATACCACTTTTTGAGGCACCACAACGTGAAGATGTCCTGGATACTATGCAGGCTAGTGCCCATGATAGAGTGAACCAAGTTTACAACTCCCTGCAGCCTACTTCGATCCTGTGCAGTAGCTTCCCACCCCTACACCAGACAGTAATGAGGTAGTCAGAATGCTCTCCACGGTACATCTGTAAAAATTTGTGAGTGTTTTTGATGTCACAACAAATCTTCTCAAACTTCCAATGAAATATATTCACTATCTTGCCTTCTTTATAGCTGCATCAATATGTTGGGCCCAGGATAAAGCCTTAGAGATATTGACACCCAGGAACATGATATTGCTCACTCTTTCCATTTCTGGTCTCTCAGTGAGGACTGGTGTGTGTTCCCTTGTCTTACCCTTTCTAAAGTTCACAATCAGCTCTTTAGTCAGACTGACATGAGCACAAGGTTGTTGCTGTGACACCACTCAACTAGCTGGTATATCTTGCTCCTGTACACCCTCTTGTCACCATCTGAGGTTCTGCCAACAATGGTTGTGTCAACAGCAGATTTATAGTTGGCATTTGAGCTGCGCCTAGCTATACAGTCATGCAAGTAATTATGATCTAGATAGGAAATAACCCAACAATTCTGCATGTTGCACTTCTATTCACAATGAAATGATGATGAAACACCCATACATGTCTATTGTACTGTTCATTTTACAAATTCCTTCATTACTGCTTCTGTGTTACAAACACAATAACTTCACTCAGTCATTTATTGTAATTGCAAAAATCCACTCCATCAGCATACTAACTGTTAATAGATGACACATCAGCACTAAATAGACCTGTAAAGGAAACCTTCCCTTATCCAGATCCCAATTGCGCCTTGATTCTGTCTCAGCATTTCTACAACAATGATTTTCCTTCCTATCCTCACATACTTTCAAAACGAATTTAATTCACTCCTTTGGTGAGCACCAAGGTAATTACACTGTAGTTTTATTGCAGAATACAATTAAAATACAATTACCTAGATCATTTATGTCTAAGTCTCACTTCGTGATAGTTAAAAAATAATTACCTGGGAGCAATAAAGCATCCATTCCTGCTGTCATCTTTGAATAAGTGAAGTGGAGTTTATTTAGCGCAAGATGGCTTTGGAGGGTTTTTTTCTCTTCTCATTTAATAGGAAAGGGACAAGTATAAATCATCCAACAGATATTATAGTATCTGTATTGAGGAACAAAACAAATTAAATAGCTCTTTCAGTGATTTGCATGCAAATCAAAGAGCTTTCCACTTATACATTAATTTGAGCCATCAGAAATTTAAGTTCCATCAAGTGCTTATATGAAAATCAAGGTAAGCAGAAATCTTGCTCCCTCACACAATGATAGACTTGCCGATAGTGAGGTGACCCAACAAGAACAACCATATCTCCTATTGGAAATGGTCAGCCACAACTCGCATTACATTGGTAATATGGCCATAAGACTTGGGAGCACATCAGACCATTTGGTCTGCACCACCAAAATAACTGAGGCAGATTGGCCATTTAAAGAAATTGTCATCAGTCACAATGAGTTAACAAAAAAAAGGTAATCATTATTGCCTTATTTAATTTCAGTCTACTAATGCCCAAATAAATGAATATTTGGAACCCATGGTTGGGTCTGGTCCAATGGTTTGAAGTGGAGATGAAGACACGTATTTGCGACCAGCCTCAACGGGGCAGCTTGGACTCGGACGCAACTCAAGCAAGTGGAAATTTCAGGTTTAGAAGTTGTAGGAAATCATGCCCAATACAGTTTTCTGATCTAATTCATTCACAGATCACATAGGCTTGAGGTGCACCACACATCATTTTTGTGAAGATCCTTGCATGGATGCTTATAGCTTATTGAAGCAAACAATATAATTGTTGAATAGAAATCCTCTCAAGGATATGTCTTATAATCTTATGATACCAGTGAACATACAAGTTATGCTGGATGAACTCAGCAGATTGGGCAACATCTATACATAAACAGTCGATGGTTCAGGCAGTGATCTTTTATTAAGACTGGACAAGGAGGGAAAGATTCAGAATAAGATGAGGGATGGAGGGGAAGGAGCCCAAGCTCGAAGGTGATAGGTGGAGCCAGGTGAGGGAGAAGATGGATGGGCACAGGATGAAAGATGATATGATGTTTGGCATGGACTAGAAGGGCCGAGATGGCCTGTTTCCATGCTGTAATTTTTATATGGTTATATGATAAGTTAGGAAGTGATAGGTTGAAAAGGTAAAGAGCTGAAGAAGAAGGAATCTGGTGGGAGAGAAGAGCAGGAAACAGGAGAAAGAGATCAAGGAGGTGCTCAAAAGAGAGGTGACAGGCAGATGAGAAGAAGCGATGAGATAAGAGGGGAGCCCAAATGGGGAATGGAACATGAAAGAAGGAAAAAGGGTGGCCAAATTTACCAAATATTAATGAAATTATGTTAATGTCACAAACAGGAGAAACTCTGCAGATACTGTTTAATGTCATCAGGCTACCCAGAGAGTATGAGGTATTTCTCCTCCAACATGACCATGGCCTCATCATGGCAGTAGAGGAGGCCATGGACCAGAGATAAGAGTTAAAATGGTTGGCTAATGGGAAAATCCTGTTTATTGTGGGTGGAGAAAAGATGCTTGACTGTAGGAAATTATGCAACTTGAAAAAGAGGAAATCTCAAATGTTCAGAAATGGGTGACAGGAAGAGCTAATAAGATATGATAATATCATAAAATCATGATAAATTATGATAAAATAATTATTCAAGGATAAAAAAGCTCTCTGTATCATCCAAGTTGCAGAGATATGCTCCTCTGCAGTTTACAAATGACAAGAAGAAATGGAGAGTTTACAAACAGATTGGTTGAGTGGAGAAGTTGTGGTATATAAATAAGCAAAGATTCATTAATCACCAATCAATACAAATTTGGATTTAAATAGGTTAGCATGATTTCCTTCAGATCTTATGCAGATATATTCAAAGTCAATATTTTCTTCTTCCCATTACATTAACAATAGGAGATTACTCAAAATGACTTCTGAGTTTTACCAGATTATATTAACACAAATAGGAAGTCAACAGACCATGGAAAAATTAGTTTTGAAATATGTGGGTGAATATTAGCCATCAGCTATTTTCCCTGTGTAAATACTTAGTTCCATAAACTGAAATGGAAGTGGAGGTGTGAGTACGGCTGTCCAGTGGGAAATAATCAATGGACACATTTGTGTGAGAGTCATGTTTCATGCAGATATATATGAAATAATTACTGCCACTGTCTGTGCAATAGTCCTGTGGGCAAAACTACCTTGTTAATGAGAGTTGTCAAAAGAAATTTCCAGACCAGTTAAAGCTGACAGGAAGGCTACTGTAACTCAAACAAGCTCATGTTACAATAGTGGTGCGCACAAGAGCATCTCTGAATGTAGAGTACTTTAAAACCTTGAAATGAATTTGCTATAGCAGCAAAAGACCACAAATCTACACACATAGAACCTTAAAATCAAGAGATTCAAAAGATCCTGGAAATCCAGAGCAACACAGACAACATGCTGGAGGAACTCAGCAAGTCAGACAGCATCTATGGTGAGGAATAAACAGTTAACATTTTGGGGCAAGACCCTTCATCGTGGCATATCGAAACTTGTTGAGACAACACTTAAAGGACAGTGCACAGTTCCAGTAGCAATAGACCATGAAGGAAGGGAGAGAGAGGAGGAGAAGATTTAGAAAGTGAATATCAGAAGAAGATAAACAAGTGAAAATCTGCAGATGCTAGAAATCCAAGCAACATACACAAAAAATGTTGTAGAAATTTTGCATACCAGGCAGCAACTATGAAAAAATGTATAGTTGCTGTTTTGGGCTGAGACCCTTCATCAGGACTAAAAACGATTTTACCAGAAAATAATTCTATCTCTTGGACAGAATTGGGCTTTTTTTCTCAAAAAGAGATATATGAGGGATGACTTGAAACCATATCAATAGACTTCAAAGTTTGATTGAGTAAATATGCTTGTGGAATCTAAAAGAAACATTTGTAAATCTCATATATACATTAGCAAATCAAATAAAGAATTTTACAGAAAATTGACTTTAATTTGAGTATGAGTCAAGTGTAGAAAATGCCAAATATGGAAAGGCTGAAGCAAATAAGGGTAACTTCAGGGTGAAATTATGCGAGTATACAGGGATGAAATAAATAGACAATTATCTGGTTGACTAAGGTTTGAAAAAGTAACTACCATGATGAGTTTTGCTATTCCCATTCAGACATCACTGTCCATGGCCTCTTCTACTGCCATGACGAGACCACGTTTACTTTGGAGGAGCAAAACCTAATATATCTTATAAACACTGATTTCTCCAACTTCTGATAATTTTTCCCTCATACTTCTTCCTTTTCTGACTCTGTATTCTGGTTACCCTCTCACCCCGTTCTCCTCACCTCCCTCTAGTTCCCCAACTCCTTCTCTTCTTTCCATGGTCCACTGTTCTCACCTATCAGATTCCTTCTGCTTCACTGCTTCCTCCACATATTACCTCCCAGTTTCTTACTTTATCATATATCCCCCCACTCACCTACCTTCCCCCTAGCCTGGTTTCACCTATCACCTGCCAGTTTGCATTCCTTCCCCTCCACCTTCCTTCCAGTCCCACTAAAGTGTTTCAGCCCAGAATGTTGACTGTTTATTCCACTCCATAGATGCTGCCTGACTTGGTGAGTTTGTCCAGCATTTTGTATGTGTTGCTCAAGAATTCCAGCATCTGAAGAATTGAAAATGGATCATGCTTTCCTGGTGTATATGGTGAATAAACTTTTCTTTGGCTTCTGCCACTCCGTGGTAGGATATTACATTCACAATGACCATAAGATTGACTTTGAAGGCACAAAACTACCGTTCTGTGCCAATGGGTTTTGAGGTTGCCTGGTAATAGAAGGCACTAAAATAAAGCTAGAGGAGAAGGAGTTTAACAAAGATGAAGGTCTTGCTCTAAGCAAGAAGTGAAATTTGATTGTATACAAGGAGGGAGAGCGAAAACTTGATTGGATGAGAACTAACCAATCAGGAGGGATGGATGACAAGAGTATAAATACCACTGGACTAGATATGCCAAGACATCATCCCTGATGAACATGGCAGAGTCTGTCATTGAAACATCAGCTAAAAATGATACCTGTACCCTGCTGAAAGCCCGAGAAAAGTTAATTCACCTGAAGACTCTCTTGTCTTTAGAAAAATATGAGGAAATAGTTAGATAAAGGAGGGATAAGAGAACTCACATGAAGCATAAACATTGGTGTCAACAATTTAACTAGATATGAAAATTAATGAACTGAAGATGCTGGAACTCTGAAATATGTGTGACATTATCTTTGGTTTGAAGTATTACTTTTTTTCCTCTCCTCAGATGTTGCTTAATCTGGAAGTGTATCCAGTATTTTTATTTCAGTTGAATTAAAAAACCTGATTTAGTTCACCCTTTTCTAATGTTAAAACAATTGCATTTTATAAACTTTTATTGTATCTGTGCCAAAGTCTGAATTAAAAGTTCTGACATTTCTGGCAAATTACTAATCTTGAGTTATTCTTGAATTGATGAAACACAAAAGAAACAATGAATGAAAAATCAATAGCTTCTTTCAATGAAATTACCTGAATTGTGGACACTTGGGTTAAAATTTTGAATATAATGCCAGAAGAATGAAAACTTTTTTGTTCCCTCTGCATTTTAATTACCTTTGTCAACTTAGCATGAGGCACAGCTTATCATTGACATATTGAAACACAATTGTATAGGCCCTGGAACACAAGGAAACCTGCACAGGCTAAGAAGAACCACAAAAAACTGAGAGAAATAATGGTCAATCTTTCAATGATTTATAAGGGTACAGTTACAGTGATGCAACAAAGAGTAAGCAATCAGTCTGACATGTACATCACCAGGAGCAGAACTAGCTAGCTAGGGTGCCTGGGACTTTTGCACAGTTATGTATTTGTCAACATGGAGAGCACTTGTGAATCTGGCTGGAACAAAGTAAGTTGGGAATGGCGAGGGTGAAGCACTGCAGGAGGGATGTGGGAATCATGGCAAAGAAAGAGTGCCAGGGGTGGGGTGGGGATTAGTGTAGGTGCAGGCACACCCCACCCTGAGACACCAGGCAAGGTTATTTGATTCCAAACAATTGGTTTGTTGGTCATTCCAGAATGTCTCTCTGGTGCTTTCCGCTCCCTTCCTTCTCCCTTCCCCTTTACCCAACCATGATTCCCCTGTCCCTGCCCCCTTCCCACTTTCAGCCCACAAATGAGCCCCATATCACATCATTCTCATATGTCATGAAAGTTGTTTATTTCTGAGGCAGCAATACGGTGGCACCTCAGCTGTATATTTGTGCCTTAGACTTCTGCGCAGTACTATGTAACAGGTTATGGGGAAAATATTTGTTAGTGTCAGGGACAAAAGACAAATAGTTAAAACTTACAATATGTTAAACAGAGGAGCCATACACCCAGTGAGTGGTCATTTTATTAGCTACACCTATATACCTGTTTCTTATTCCCAATATCTAATCAAATAATCATGTGTTAGCAACTCATACATAAAAGCATACAGACATGGTCTAAAAACTTGTTAATGAGAGAGACTGTAAGATACAGGCGCAGTATTAGGCCATTTGGCCCATTGAGTTTGCTTCACCATTTCATCATGTGTGACTTATTTTCCCTCTCAGCCCCAGTCTCTTTTTTCTCCCCACATCCCTTCATGCCTTGACTAATCAAGAATCTGCCTTAAATATACCCAGTGCCTTGGCCTTCACAGCCGCTTGTAGCAACAAATTCCATAAATTCACTACTCATCAACATTTTAAAAGGATGTCCCTCTATATTGATGCTGTGTCCTCTGACTCCTCCACCGTAGGAAACATCCAATCTATATCCACTCTATTGAGGCCTTTCAACATGTGGTAAGTTTCAATGAGGTGGGAGGAGAATTGCCAGTCTGGTTCAAGCTGATAGGAAGGTGACATAGCTCATGTAACCACATGTTTCAACAGTGATTTGTAGAAGAGCATCTCTGAAGAGAAAACAGATCAAACCTTGAACTTGATGGGCTACAACAGCAGAAGACAAAGAATGTACTCTCAGTGGCCACTTTATTAAGCATAGGAGGTTTCTAATAAAGTGGAAACAAATGGTATTGCACTGGTGTGAGAAATAATTTACTTTACTTCCAATTTATATAACGTGCATGTAGATTGGGAAAATCAGGTTGGAAATGGATTTCAAGAGTTTGAATGCCAACAAAATGGCTTCTTAGAGCAGTTTGTCGTTGAGTCAACTAGGGGAGTAGCTATGCTGGATTGGGTGTTATGTAATAAACTGGAGGTGATTAGAGATCTTAAGATAAAGGAACCCTAAGAGACAGTGAACACAATATGATTGAGTTCAACTTGAAATTTAATAAGGAGAAAGTAAATTGTGATGTAGCAGTATTTCAGTGGAGTAAAGGAAATTGCAGTGGTTTGAGAGAGGAGTTGGCCAAAGTCAGTTAGAAAGAGATGCTGGCAAGGATGACAGCTGAGCAACAATGGCTTGAGATCCTGGGAAAAATGAGGAAGATGCAGGACAGATGTATTTCAAAAACAAAAGAAATACTCAAATGGTAAAATAGTACAACCATGGCTGACAAGGGAAGTCAAAGCTAATATAAAAGCAAAGACAGGGCATACAACAAGGCAAAAATTAGCAGGAAAATAAAGGACTGGGAGCTTTTAAAAACACTAGCCGAGATTTCATGTGAGTTTGTTTGTTTTCAACTATTGCTTTAACTTTGCCACTCTCCCGTAAAGCTATGACTGATGAAGCACCTGGGCAACAGTTGTTGTATGTAGGCACTTGCTACCATCTTAGCCACTGAAGCTTGTAACACCTCCTGAGTTGTCATAGGTCTCTTGCTGGCTTCCCTCACTAGTCCCCTTCTTGTATGGTCTCTCAGTATTTGATGACTGCCTGCTCTAGGCAGATTTACAGCTGTGCCATATTCCCTCCATTTCTTGGTTATTGACTTAACTGCACTCCAAGGGATATTCGGTGAATTGGAAATTTTCTTGCATTCATCTCCTGACTTGTGCTTTCAATAACCTTTTTGTGGAGTTGCTTGGAGTGCACTTTTTTCTTGATGGTGTAGTTTTTGCCAGGATACTAATTTTCCAGCAGATGGACCTTCCAGATTACAGCTGCTTTTTTACTACAATCAACTGAAATGCCTTGACTGCACACAATGAATAACAATGAACACTAGTCCATTTAGATAATTTGTGACTTCTAAAACCATTTGGCTGAACTAGTGATGATTTGGTGTGACATATTAAAAGGGGTGACTACTTAGCAATCACTTATTTTCTGTTTCATATTTGTAATTAATTTAGATCACTTTGTAGAGATCTATTTTCAGTTCAACATGTAAGAGTGTTTTCCTGTTGATCAGTGTCTAAAAAAATTAAAACCACTGCAATTCAATGTTGTAAAACAATGAAACATGAAAACTTCCAAGAGGGTGTGAATACATTTTATAGTCACTGTAAATCCTGTTCATGTTCCATAGTCTTTCAATTTCCTCTTTTAATTCAGTATATTTCTGGTGTTCTTCAGTGATTGATATCTGTATGGTATGTGTGTTTGGAATGGCTATATCTGCTAAGTTAGTTCATCCTGTTTCATTATTTCCAGATGGTTATGATGGATTGTCCTATCTCTAACAGTGGATCAGTTATAATATAATTTGCAGGACCCTGACTGG
The DNA here is from genome assembly GCF_030144855.1 of Hypanus sabinus. NCBI lineage: Eukaryota > Metazoa > Chordata > Chondrichthyes > Myliobatiformes > Dasyatidae > Hypanus > Hypanus sabinus. The sequence goes on along the minus strand of NC_082720.1, from coordinate 64,124,249 downwards.
ATCTGGTTGCAATTATAGTATGGTATAGTGTCTTTTATGAGTCCGTGGAGTAGGGGAAATTACAGAGCCATGAGAAAGGAGTTTGCCAGAATTGATTGGGAAAGAACACTGGCCAGAATGATGGCAGAGCATCAATGGCTGAAATTTCTGGAAGAAATTTGAAAGGCATAGGACATATACAGAACTAAGAGGAAGAAGTATTCTAAAGGAAAGATAACACAACTGCGGTTAACAAGAAAAGTCAAAGCTAACAGAAAAGCTAAAAAGAGGGCATATAATACAACACAAATTAGTGGGAAGTTAGAGGATTGGGTAGCTTTTAAAAACCAACAGAAAGCAATTTAAGAAGTCATTAAGTAAATAAAGACTGGATATGAAAGCAAACTAGGCAATAATATTAAAGTGGATATCAAAAGTTTCTTCAGATACATAAAGTTTAAAAGAGAGTTTTGTGAGGTAGTAATGGAAGACAACAAAGTGGTGGATGAACTGAATAAGTATTTTGCATCAGTCTTCATGGTGGAAGTTCCAGGTGTCAGGAGGCTTGAAGTGTGTGAAGTTACCATAACTAGGGAGAAGGTTCTTGGGAAACTGATAGGTATGAAGAGACGTAGGTCACTTGGTCCAGATGGTGTATACTCCAGAGTTTTGAAAGAGGTGGCTGAAGAGATTGTAGAGGCATTAGTAATGATCTTCAAGAATCACAAGATTCTGGATTGGTTCCAGAAGAGTGGTAAATTGCAAATGTCACTCCACTCTTCAAGAAGGGAGAGAGGCAGAAGAAAGAAAGCTATAGGCCAGTTAGTGTGACCTCAGTGTTTGGGAAAATGTTGGAGTCACTTATTAAAGATGAGGTCTCAGGGTACTCGGAGCCACGTGATTAAATAGGCCACAGTCAGCATGGATTCCTCAAGGGTAAAATCTTGCCTGACAAATCTGTTAGAATTCTTTGAAGAAGTAATAAGCAAGATAGACAGAGGAGAAATGGTTAATATTGTGTATTTTGATTTTCAAAAGGCTTTTGACAAGGTGCCACACATGAAGTTGCTTAACAAGTTATGGGTCCATAGTATTACAGGAAAGATTGTAGCATGGATAAAGCAGTAACTGATTGGCAGGAGGTCAAACGTGGGAATAAAGGAGGCCTCTTCTGACTGGCTGCTGATGACTAGTAGTGTTCCACAGGGGTCTGTGTTTGGACCGATTCTTCTTATGTTATATGCCATTGATTTGGATGATAGAATTGACGGTTCTGTTGCAAAGTTTTCAAACAGTATGAAGATAGGTGGAGGGGCAGGTAGTTTTGATGAAGTAAAGAGTCCACAGAAGGACTTAGACAGATTAGGAGAATGGCCAAAGAAATGGCAGGTGGAATTCAGTGTCATGAAGTTTATGGCCATACACTTTGGTAAAAGAAATTAATGGGTTCACTATTTTCTAAATGGAGAGATAATACAAAAATTAAAAAGACTAGGGTGCAAAGGAACTTGAGAGTCCTTGTGCGGGATTCCCTAAAGATTAATTTACAGGTTGTGTCTGTGGTGAGAAAGACAAATGATTTGCTAGCATTCATTTCAAGAGGACTAGAATATAAAAGCAAGGATATAATAGTAAAACTTTATAAAGCATTGGTGGGGCCTCACTTGGAGTATTGTGAGCAGATATGGCCTCTCACCTGAGAAAGAATGTGCTGGAACTGAAGAGGGTTCAAAGGAGTTTCACAAAAATTATTCCAGGACTGAATGTCTTGTCATATGAAGAACATTTGATGTGTGTGGGTCTGTATTCATTGGAGTTCAGAAGAATGAGGGGTGACTCATTGAAACCTATCGGATGGTGAAAGGCCTTGATAGAGGATGTTTCCTTTGATAGGAGAGTCTAAGACAAGAGCACACAGTCTCAACATAGAGGGATGTCCTTTTAGAACGGAGATAAGGAGTAATTTCTTTAGCCATGGAGTGGTGAATCTGTGTCATTCTTTGCCATGGCGGCTGTGGAGACCAAGTTTTTATGTATATTTAGGGAGGAGGTTGATAGATTCTTGATTGGTCAGGACATGAAGATTACATAGATATTGCTGTGTTTAATACTATTGTGTAATGCCTTTGGGATGGTACCATTTGTAGACTTTACTATCAGGACAATGTTATTTTTATATTATAATATCATTAAAATTATTAGCTTAAAAATGTTTTAAAAATATATGATAAATTGGCATAAACGTAGATTTTCATGAGTCGTCATTCTTAAGATAGGAAGCCCCATTTACTATTCTACATTTTGAAATTGCAATTACACTGACAATTATGAGTCCATTCTGTGAGTTAATTAATGTCTTTTCTGTCACTATCTTCTTTGGTATTGATTTTAACAAGAGCCCAACAAAAGGATTAATGAGGGATTAAAATGCACAGTGCACTGCTCTTAGCCAATTACCACAGAGCAATATACTGCTATCCAAAGTATAATGAGGTGATATTTACAACTTCACAGTATTCTGAACCTTATCTTTGATAATTATAGATTTTCAGAGTGGATTTATCCACTTAACTCTGGAATAATATGTATTCCCAGAACTAATCCATTTCTTTGGTGAACAGGAAATTAAAAAAAATAGGTGCAAAGATTCAGTCTAAAAGAAATGTGTGAAAACCCCCATGGTTTGCATCTGGCCAAATTTGGTTCTTTTGGATGTCTGAACAGATGGCAGAGTGTAGACAGCCGGGTTTATATTGCACAACAATATGTAATGTCGTTGTGTGAGAAATGATGAAGATGTTTACCAGGTTTTTGCTTCTAAATATGACACAATCTATGACTGCATTTAGCATAATGAGCTGAGTTCAAGCTTCGGGTAATTTACACTTGTAGTTGATTAGTTTTGCTGGTACTTGTTAGTTTTGTGGGGTGGAAGTATTGCTACTTCGCTTTATAGATCACTATTATAGGGTCAGAGCAAGTGGTCTGTAGATGTGGCTGTGTAGTTTGACAACTTGAATTGATTTTATAGATTTGCAGAGCCCTGCAGCACAGAATATGGCCATTTGGCCCATCTATGCCATGCCAAACTGTTATTATTGAAAGATTCAAGGTTGAACGATTCAAAGTTTGTTTTATTCGAAGTATGTATATAGTACATAGAGTAGACAGGGAGTATGTTGTTTCCCAGGGTAGAAAGAGGGCATGCATTGAAGGGGACAGGGGGTAGGTTGAAAGGAATGTAAGAGGTACATTTTTACTCAGAGGGTGGTGGATGCAAAGGATGCGCTGTCAGGTATGGTGGTAGAGGCAAATACACTGCAGGCTTTTAAGAAGCTTTTTGATAAGCCTATGACAATGAGGGAAGATGGAGAGATATGGGCTCTGTAGGTACGAGAGATTAATTTTTGTTTTTTTAAATTTATTTTTTAACTGGTTTGGCACAGTTTGGCACTGTGTGTCGAAGGGCCTTGTCCTGTGCTGCACTGTTCTGTGTTCTTCTTTTCATTGATCTGAATCTTGCTTGATGCTTCAATTGGCAAGATCAGTGAGAAATTGGGTTGTTCGTGGGTTCGCGCCTTGTCTATGGGGTTCTTGGCCTCCAGGCTGCACATTCTGCTCAGAACCTGACAGAACTCCTTTAGAGATAATAAATGCCAAGAGCATCTGCTCTTCTGTTGCAAACGGGGATAGAGCCCAAGCTGAAAAGACAAAACACCCTACCATACCCTGACTGATGAGAGAATGGAACAAACTGAAGTTGAGGAACCAAGTTTTATACAGGGTCACGTCTCCTCTAGACTGGCCTCAGCATAACCCCAAAATGTGGTCATACATTTGTTACATCTCCGTTCCATCCAGAACTGGACGAATCCTCCAGTCTGTCCTGACTGGACTTTGCTGTGGCATTTCACTAATAACACTAGCCATCCTCCTTTAAACCTCCCACTCTGCCAGGTCTAAAACAATAGAATCACGTAATATTGAGCTGCCAGTTTGGACCCTCCTGCAAAACAGTCTCACCAATAGCAACAATATCATAGTCATTATTGCATTTGTGGATCCATGTCCTGAGCTCATCTGTTGCTCGGCATACCTAATTGTTTTTGCTGAGAAGCATCAGAGGAATGTGTTGAAGTCACTTCATGATGATTCAGCTCATTTGGGGTTTGACAAGATCTATGGATTGTTCGAATATTGATTCTATTGGTCACGAATAAAGCCTGATGTTGAAGAGTACTGTAAGTCATGCATTCAATGTACTTGAAGGAAGACGCTGTCTACGAGAGTTAGTCCATTATCTCATTTACAGAATGTGGGGCCAGTTAATTTAGTGTGAATGGATTTCCTTTCCATAGAGCCTGATTCCAGAACACTGCAAATGCCTTATTTATCACTGATCACTGCACCAAATATGCTCATGCCTTTCCCACAAAGGATCAGAGGACATCCACATTTGCCAAAGTGTTTTGTGAAAAGTATTTTGTTAATTATGGCCTCCCAGGAAGAATACACAATGATCAGGGAAGGGGTTTTGGGAGTAGGCTCATACATATGTTACTGAATATGCTTGGAGTCAAGAAGTCAAGAAACAAGTCCTTTCATGCTCAGAGTAATTCTCAGTCTGAAAGGTTCAACTGGACATTGTCAGACATGTTTGGAGTTCTGGATATCAGCAAAAAAGGAGAAACGGAGTCAGCATATTGAGCATTGTTACACTGCTACAACTGTACACTGAATGAAGCTACCAGAAACTCGCCATACAATTTGATGTTCGGGGGCGAAGTGAGATTGCCTGTAGATCTCTGTTTCAGAGCTGGTGGTAAAGAGTTGCCACAGAAGACATATCTTAAATATGTGCCTGCCTTGAGGGAAGAAATACAAAGGCTTAAATTTCTGTGAAAAATGAGAAAGGTGCCGGACAGATGTACTTCAAAAACAGAAGTATGAACTAGCAGCGGTCTCTGCTACAAGCTAAATCCAAAAAACATGATGAGATATAATAAAAAGATTAAGTTCTCCCAACTGGTGCCTCGAGGCAGAGTTTTATAAAGGCCTCCTACCAAACAGCCAATGCTCTAACCACGTTAGTAACTTTCCTGTAATACTTAACTTAGTAAGCAGCCTCATTTGTCAAAGGCCTTCTGAAAATCCAAATATACAACATATCCATTACTACATCCCCTTTATCAATCCTACTTGTAATCTCATCAAAGAATTCCAACAGGTTCATGATTGCCTCCATTGAGGCAGCTAACAGACAAGAAAAATGAATGGAGCTAGAATCATGAACAGGAGAGGGCAAGGCATAATTTCAAGAAAGTGGTCACCAAAGAATGTGTGTTGACATTCTATGATGCTGAGAAACTGTACCTGTTGCTCCCAAAAAGTTGGAACTGCTGTGTCTTAAGACAGAGAAAGACAAAATTCTCAGTCAGGTAATATATGTGGTGATGGATGGATGGCCAGATAATAAGCATGACTGTACCTCAGAGGTACGAGAATATTGGAACCACAGATCAGAACTTTCTGTTATGGATGGGATATTGTACAAAGGTAGCAGAATTGCAATGCTTGGGATTGTAATTGTAATTGAAATACTTGGGAAAATTCATGAAAGCTATCTAGATATTGAAAAGTGTAGGAGAAGGGCATGGGAAGTGATGTTTTGGTCCAGGATGAATCAAGAAATTGCAGAATTGGTGTCTTGTTGTTGAATATGCTTTGAATACCAACATAGCAACCCTAAGGAACAACTGCATGCACAACCAAGTCCTCAGAAACCTTATCAGAAGGTAGGCATTGATCTATTTGTAAGTGACAACAAAGATGATCTATTAATAACAGATTGCTACTCCTTGTATCCTGAAGTGTGTGGTTTGAGCTGAACAACAGTGGAGAATGTAATTACATGCATGAAATCAGTTTTTTTTCCAAACATGGTGTACCTGATGAAGTTTTCACAGACAATGGTCCACAATTCAATGGTGAATGCATGAGACATTTTGCTCAGGAATGGGGCTTTGTTCATCCAACATCTAGTCCATTTTTCCCTCAGTTCAATGGATTAGTTCAAAAGTTGGTAGGAATTATCAAGAAACTAATGCACAAAGCAAAAGCTAATGGAGGTGATTTTTATAAAGCTTTGTTAGCCTGTCATAGTACTCCACTTGAATGTGGATTTTCACCTGCTCAGCTCTTGATGGGATGCCGTTTGAGATCCAATCTGCCAATAAATGAAAGCCTTCTGAGAACAGAGGGAGATGAACAAGTGAAAAAATGGAAAGATGAACACAAAGCAAAGCAGAAAGCATACTTTGACAGATGTTCTCGCCCATTACCTGAACTGTACCAAGAAGATTAAGTAAGGATACAAGACAAAATGAACACATGGACATAGAAAGCTACAGTACTTGAAGAAGTACAACCCAGATCATATATGGTCCAAACAGAAGGAGGAGCAGTGTTAAGAAGAAATCACAAAGACCTCAAGAAAGAGCCAACTTAAGTGTTTCCATTAATTGATGCAGACCAGACAAAACATGAAAATAACAACAAAACACAAGAACGGTATGAACCACTGAGAAAGTCTACTCATGTTCGTAGACCCCCAGAGAAACTGATAGAGACATGTTAAATTATGTATTTGTTTTGATTTATGTTGCTAATTGTTTTCTTTTTAAGGAAAGGAAGATGTGATTGGACAAAGTTGTGAGTATGCGCAGAAATGACAGAATGATCAAAAAGCTTGTATGTTAAACGTGGTTGCTGTTGGCTGTTAAATAAAAGTTCTAGTTTTAATTCTTCCAGAATATGGTTTGCTCTTAGTAACCCATGGTACGTATAAAGAGCACAACATACTTCACCCTATTATACCCAATTCACTGATTAACCTACTAACCCATCATACTTTGAAATGTGTGACGAAACTGGAGCACCTGGAAGAAACCCATGTGGTCATAAGGAGAACGTACAAGTTCCTTACAGACAGTGGTAGAAATTCAATTGGGTCACTGGCACTGTAATAGCATTACACTAACCACTACACTACCATGCTTCATTTCAGTCTTATTTTTCATAATGATATAAAAATGGCCTTGTTAAGCTGACACAATGTAGCAAAAAGAAAGTACTGATAGTCTGCTGATGACACAGATTTAGCAGCACCTTATATTAAGCTTTGTGATCAGCGGGGGAAACTTTCCTCTTTCAACCTAATCAACATTTTTTTGTGAGAGAATTCCAGAAGGTAAAGTGTATTGACAGCACTGAAATGTATGGACAAATTCTGTGGTAAGCTTTCTCATATCATTTAAACCCTGCACAATGGGAACTTACAGCATTTGGTGTCATTCAAAAATCTATTTACACTTCATTCTGATGCCATGAAATTGAAATTGAACAGATTAGTTTTAATGAAATGCTGAACATCATCACATGGATGTGAGCAAGCCTTTTGGCCTGGACTGTAAGCACTGAATTAGGGGACATTATTAAATACTAACATCCTCAAGCAAGATAAGAGATTAAAGATGTTCATCCATCCTCAACATCCTCCCATCCACCCACTGCCACTCAATGTTTAATATGTAGGAAAGCTTACCAGTGAAGAAGGATTGTGTTTTCAATATATTTGTGCCTTGCTGCACTTACTGTAAAGAGGGCAAATATTGTTCAGGAGCCAGATGGTACACAGAGCACTCGCAAAGCATATTAGAATTTATCAATTCATTCATGAGCTTCTTTACTCATATTAACCCACAAGTCATCTTAAATGTCATGTACATAGTGGTCATTTTATTAGGCATGCCTGGACACCTACTCATTAATACAAATATCTAACCAGCCAATCATGTGGTAGCATGCAGACATGGTTAAGTGGTTGAGCTGTGGTTCAGAGCGAACATCAGGATGGGAAAAAAATGTGATCTAAGTGATTTTGACCATGGAATAATTGTTGTTTCCAGACAGAATGTTTTGTGTATCTCAGAAACTGCTAATGTCCTGGGATTTCCATGTGAAAGTCTCTAGAGTTTACAGAGAATGGTGAAAACAACAAAAGAATTTCCTGTGTGCAACAGTTCTGTATGTAAATACCTTGATAATGAGAGAGGTCTGAGGAGAAAGGCCAGGCTGACAGGGGCAGGTGACAGTAACTCAAATATCCACGCATTACAACAGTGGTGTGAAGAAGATCATCTCTGAATGCACAACTTGAAGCTTGAAGAGGATGGGCTACAGCAGCAGAAGACAAAGAATGTGCTCTCAGTGGCTACTTTATTAAGCACAGGAGATAACTTTTAAAGTGGCCACTGAGTGTATTGATTGAATAGAACATAGCACACTTTCTGAAAACAAAGTGTAATTAATATGTTCATAGTCTATCAGGAGATGTGCTGGCAATTTTTTTTAAGAAAACCTGTGATAGTTTGAAGTTAAAAATATGTTTATAGTACTCTTTTAAATTCAAACCATCACAGGTTTTCTTAAAGAACTTGCAGCATTGAATTGAATTAACTTTATTTCTTACATCCTTCGCATACATGAGGAGTAAAAATCTTTATGTTATGTCTCCATCTAAATGTGCAGTTCAATCATAGTAGATTATAGTAATTTATAATAAGTAGAACAGTCAATGTAATACAGAGTACATGCAAATCAGTGTGAGTTCATTAGTCTGATGGGCTGGTGGAAGAAGCTGTCCCGGAGCCTGTTGGTCCTGGCTTTTATGCTGCGGTACCACTTCCCGGATGGTAGCAGCTGGAATAGATTGAGGTTGGGATGACTTGGGTCCCCAATGATCCTATGGGCCCTTTTTACACACCTGTCCTTGTAAATGTCCTGAATCATGGGAAGTTCACAACTACAGATGTGTGAGGCTGTCCGCACCACTCTGCAGAGTCCTGCAATTAAGGGAGGTACAGTTCCCACACCAGGCAGTGATGCAGCCAGATAGGATGCTCTTAACTGTGACCATATAGAAAGTTCTTAAGATTTGGGGGCCCATAGCAAACTTCCTTAACTGTCTGAGGTAAAAGAAGTGCTGTTGTGCCTTTTTCACCAAACAGCTGGTGTATACGAACCCCCACATGAGGTCCTCGGTGATGTGGATGCTGAGGAACTTGAAGATGTTTACCCTCTCAACCCCAGATCCATTGATGTCAATAGGGGTTATCCCGTCTCCATTCCTCCTGTAATCCATAACCAGCTCCTTTGTTTTTGCGACATTGAGGGAGAGGTTGTTTTCTTGACACCACTGTGTCAGAGTGATGACTTCTTCCCTGTAGGCCACCTTGTTAATGTTTGAGATCTCCTTCTTGACGTAATTTACAAAAATGTCTTGTTATTTTTCCCCAGATTCCCTAATGTATCAACTTTTGGAGGGCCCTCATAAATTGGATAAAGGAATTGATGGCTTTGTCACTAAGTTTGCAGATGATACAAAGATAACTTGCAGGTTCAATCGGTGGTAAGGCAGGCAAATGTAATGTCTTTATAATGCATTGGTCAGACCATATTTTGAATTTTGTGAGCAGTTTTGAGCCCTTTATCTAACAAAGTCTGTGCTGGCATTGGAGAGGGTCCAGAGGGGAATCTCAGGAGTAACCCCAGGAATGAACAAGTTAATATATGATGAGCATTTGATGACTGTGGGCCTGTATTCACTGCAGTTTAGAAGATTGGGGGTGGGGGATCTCACCGTAACCTATCGAATATTAAAAGGTCTGGATGGAGTAGACCTGAAGTGGATATTTCCTATAGCAGAAGAGTAGATGGCCAGAGGACACAGCCTCAGAATCAAGAAAGATCAATTTTGAACAGAGATGAGGAATAAATTTTTCAGCCAGAGGGTGGTGAATCAGTGGAATACAGACACCTGTGCAGGCCTGGGTATATTTAAGGCAGAGGCTAATAGGTTCTTGATTAATCTGGGTGTCATAAGTTACTGGGAGAAGGCAGAAGAATGGAGTTGAAATGGATGATGGACCTGCCATGATGGAGAGGCAAAGCAGGCTCAATGGGCAAAATAGCCTAACTTTATTCCTACGTCTTACAATAAAGGAAGTTTTTGATGTTCTGACATCTAAATTTAAATATGTGAAGGTGTTACATATATGACCTTGTATGTGTAAATACATATGCTATTTGTTATTAATCAGCAATAAAGATATTTGAGGACTCTAGTTCGGGGAGACCTGGAAAGACTGGACTTGTTCTTCCTAGAGCAAATTAAGTTGATGGATGACTTGATAGAAGTATAAAATACTACAAGAGGTAGAGATAGAGATAAGATAGTCAGAATATCTTTTCCCATGGCAGAGATATCAGAACCAACAGGGCACAAATTGAAGGTGTGAGGAAGAAGATTTAAAGTGATTTCATGGGAAAGTTCATTACACAGAGAGTATTTGATATCTGAAATATGCTGCCAGAGATCATGATAGAAGAAGATGCAGTCACTACGTTTAAGCCACATTCAGACAAATATTTATATAGACAAAGTATGGAATCTAATGGTTCTGATGCAGTCAAATGGGATCAGTAGAGGTGAACAAAAGGTCAGCATGGCTTTAGCGGGCTGATGGGCCAGTCTCTATGTGATATGTGACTTCCGTGTTAGAATGCATTCCGAAGATCCGTAGGACACAGTGTAGGCCCTTTGGCTCACAATGTTGTCCCCACCTCCTAACCTATTCCAAGAACAATCTACCCTTCCCTCTCACATAGCACTCAATTTTTCTATCATTCATGTGCCTATCTAAGAATCTCTTAAATGTCTGTAATGCATCTGCCTCTAACACAATCCTGACAGTCTGTTCCATGCACATATCACTCTCTGTGAAACAAACATACCTCTTACATCGGCCCCTATACTTTCCTCAAATCACTTCAAAATTACACCCTGGGAAAATGTTTCCTACTGTCCACTCTATAAATGTCTTGTCACTGACTGTCCATTCTATCTCTGTTTTGTCACTGACTGTCCATTCTATCTTGGTGTTGTTGCTGACTGTCCACTCTATCTCTGCCTTGTTGCTGACTGCAATCACCTACGCTGTAATTGTAATGCTTGCATCACTTCCTAACTTAAGCACAACTTATGACAAAGATGGAGAAGAAAAAAAAGTTTTGGGGATAGAAATGAGAAAAATAGATACTGCACAGTAATCCACTAGTCCACACTGTCCAATTACACCTACGTGACCAATTAACCTACAAATCTATACATTGTTGAAATGTGAGATGAAACTGGAGCACTGAGAGAAAAAAACGCATGGTCACGGAGAGAAAGTACCAACACCTTACAGACAGTGGCGGTAATTAAATCCAGGTCACTGAAGCAATCTGCTCGAGTCTCATGACTCTGGGGCTCCTGAGAGGTGCTGCATCCAGGACCACAGAGTGAGCTAGTGCAGCAGTATCCCGTGCCAGAAAGAGAACAATTCTAAAGGCAGCAGTTGTTCAAAGTACTCAGAGAGACCGAACAAACACAAACAATAAGAACAATTACTGGAGAATGTCTCACAGGAACTCAAAGTGCTGCAGTGTTACTGTTTCAGTAGGAGATCGGACAAGAATGCACCAACAGGACAGAAGCCTGCACCGTGCAATCTAGAATCAGGTTTATTTATTATCACCGGCATGTGACATGAAAATTTGTTAACTTAGCAGCAGCAGTTCAATGCAATACATAATCTAGCAGAGAGAAAAATAGAAAATAAGAATAACAATATTAATAAATAAACAAGTAAATCAATTACAGTATACATATTTTGAATAGATTTAAAAACCGTGTGAAAACAGAAATAATGTATTTTTTTTTAAAGTGAGCAAGTGTCCAAAGATTCAATGTCCATTTGGGAATAGGTTGGCAGAGGGAAGGAAGCTGTTCCTGAATCGCTGAGTGTGTGCCTTCAGGCTTTTGTACCACCTACCTGATGGTAACAGTGAGAAAAGGGCATGCCCTGGGTGCTGGAGGTCCTTAATTATGGCTGCTACCTTTCTGAGACACTGCTTCCTGAAGATATTGTGGTTACTGTGTAGGCTGATACCCAAGATACAGCTGACTAGATTTATAACTTTCTGCAGCTTCTTTTGGTCCTGTGCAGTAGCCCCTCCATACCAGACAATGATGCAGCCTGTCAGTATAATCTCCACGGGGTACTTCTATAGAGGTTTTTGAGTGTATTTGTTGACATGCCAAATGTGAATCTGTCATGTGAATCCTACACCGTGCACACCAAGAATGCATTGTTAACAGCAAATAACATCCTTAGTACTGAGGTTTATATTGGTGCATGTCTGGAACATCTCCATTGGTGACTGTGGCATATGATTCTTTTAATTGTAGCATTGTGTACAGTTTTGTTTGCCTTGTTTTTAGGAAAAACATCAATGAAATAGAAAGACTGCTAAGAAGATTTATGAGGATATTGCCAGGGCTCAGGAGGATGTGGGCAGGCTTGGACTTTATTCCTTGGAACACAGGAGAATGAGGGGTAACCTTGTAGGGCAAAGTAATTGGGAGAAATGTTCATAATTCACAACCACCATTGCAATACTTAAACCAAGAAAGCTTGCAGACAATCCAGCAACTTACCATCCCATTCCTCTCCTTTGCACCCAACTTCTTGAACATATTATTTTATCCAGAATGTTATCTCAGATGCATCCTTACATACTGATTGAACAAGTTGGCTTCAGACAACACCTCAATATCAGTGAACAAGATCTCACACTCACATTGCACATCAAATCAGGCTTTGAATTCAAAAGGAAATCTGCAGTACTTTTTATCTATTTATCCACTTCATACAACACCATTTCAGACCAAGGCTTAATGTTAAAACTAGCCCAGATCATCCCATACAAAAAGATCCTTTGTCTCCTCCACAGAATGACAGGCACCAGTTCTTTCTTCACCTGCCTAGGAAGTGACACTTGCCGCATTATGAAATTCTAAAATGGCATTCCCCCCAAGAGTCAGTTCTGGCTCCAAGCTTGTTCAATTTGTATTTCAGTGACTTCCCTGAAACAAAATCTGCTAAATTTGGATACACTGATGACTGGGCCATGGCCTTCCAATCAGACAATGTCAAATCCATTGAAAAAAAACAAGATATCTACTCTCTAACCAACTACATCTCAAACCGATAACCTAAATATGTATGTCAACAAAAGACTAACTTCCATGTTTCATCTGGACAACTGACTAACCAAACTTAAACTTATCAAATAATATCAAACTAAATGACAAACAGCTACCCAACGATCCACACCTAAAGTACTTAGGAGTCACACTAGATCAAACTCTCTTATACAAGATCCACCTTCAAAATGTTGCAAAGCCACTAAAATCCAGAACAGCTATGATGAGGAAGATTGCATGAACCAAATGGGGTGCTAACCAATTAGTCCATAGAACCATAGAACACTATGGCACAGTACAGGCCCTTCAGCCCTCCATGTTGTGCCGACCCAGATAATCCTTAAAAAAAGTACTAAACCCATACTACCCCATAACCCTCCATTTTTCTTTCATCCATGTGCCTGTCCAAGAGGCTCTTAACTACCCCTAATGTTTTAGCTTCCGCCACCATCCCTGGCAAGTCATTCCAGGCACTCACAACCCTCTGTGTAAAAAACTTACCCCTGATGTCTCCCCTAAACTTCCCTCCCTTTATTTTGTACATATGCCCTCTGGTGTTTACTAGTCCTATGAGCATCTAGCTTAGCACTGTGTTTCTTAGTCGCTGAATATCGTGCACCCACCTGGGAGAGAAGTGCTCACACAAACAACATCAGTACACAGCTCCATACTTCCATCAGAATAATCTCAGGTGCCCTAAAATCCACACCTCTCCAATGGCTCCCAACAATGAGCACCTCTGGAGATCCGCAGAAGAACAGCTGATGCAGAATTCTACAAGCATATCCAAATTATGCCCAACAACATTCCAGTTCATAAACTTATCAAAAATGCTCCTCCAACTTCCTGACTAAAATCCCGAGACGGATTTATGTTGGTTAGCTGTTTGTCATTTAGTTTGATATCAAATTTGAGTTTGGTTTGTCAGTTGTCCAGGAAGTACATGGAAGTTAGTGCTTTGTTGACATACATATTTAGGTAACACATACAAATTGCTAGTGGAACGCAGCAGGCCAGGCAGCATCAGAACGAAGGGTCTCAGCCTAAAAAGTCAACAGTGCTTCTTCCTATAGATGCTGCCTGGCCTGCTGTGTTCCACCGACATTTTGTGTGTGTTGTTTGAATTCCCAGCATCTGCAGATTTCCTCGTGTTTACATATTTAGGTACTACTTTGAGAAGTAGTTGGTTGGAGAGTAGATACCTTGGGTGAGGCACACCGACACACAGCTCCCACCCCCTCCTTCACCTCCACCCTGTTGGAGATCTGCTTGATGATCCCACTTTGTTCCTTCTGGGCTTTACTACTGCTATTAGAAAAAAACAGGACAACTGAAAATAGACTCCGAAGTTGACATACTAAAACAGTGGAAGCACTACATTGATGAGGCGCCCAATAAACCCCAGCTTGCCCCTATGGTATCACATCCCAAGATGTCTCCCACTTGGTTGAAACATACTTTCTCATCAAGATCCGAGATGGCTTTGCCGCGGTTCATCGATGCAGCCACGAGCTGGAAGAATGGCTTGACAAAAAGCAATTAAAAGTGTGAAGTGAAAAACACCAGCCATTCACAACCACCGATATGGAGTTGGAGTTTTACATTAAGAGGCTGGTCTGACTTGATAATGTAATAAAGATTAATAAAGATTTTTAGTGCTCTTGAGTGTATAGGCTTTGGAGTTCAATAAAATGTGTTATGGGTTTTATTAAACATGAAACGCCTCACTTTGTTCCATTTGCAAAACCCTATATTGGTGATCCTGAAGCTCTAGGTTGATTTCAGAGTTATTGAAAACGTTGGCCAACAAAGACACTTTGAAACTATTGTAGTTTTGGGAGCAAAAATACCATTGGTTGGTTTTTACAAGCTGAGACCCAATTTGCTCTACAGGAAATCACTGCCATCGACAACAATTCTACTCCATGGTAGCATTGCTCATCAGTTCCATGACTGTGAGAGTGGTGAATCTGCTTGAATACATGCCACAACATGATAAATACTGATCACTGAAACTCACCTTTTACAGCATTTTGGTCTATTGGAGTCTGAGCATGCCAAACAGTTGCTGTCCTTGACTGGCCTTGGTGATGTTAAATCATTGGAGTTAATGGACCACATGCTGTCTCTCCTGGGAAATTACCATCCTTATATTATTTGTAAAGAACTCTTCATGCAACAGTACCTGATAAGATCGCATAGCCCTCGTTAATGCACTCATTAAGGACTAAAGGGAACTTGCTAAAATGGCTGATAGTCTACACTCAGCTCAGCAGCTGTGCATCATTCCTCCACCTTTCTCTACCTCAATAAGCCTGGTCAGTAAGCACCTAATAAGCAAACCTGCTGCTGTGAAACAAATATCCTGGCTAAAGTTGTAGTTAGACCTCTGCTTGGTGCAGATTTCCTGTATGCCTGATGCACCATCAATAACTCATTCTGAGATGTAAAGGTGAGATATCGGCTTTTATTGACTGGAAGAAGGAACAATCAGTGAGTGACCACCATATTACATCCTGGAGACAGAGAAGCCGGGCTCAGGCCTCAATCGCCTTTATACCGGGGTCTGTGGAAGGAGCCACAGGAGCAGTCAGCAGGGGGCATGTCCAGACAGGTATACGTAGTTCACCACAATGCCCAAGGACTGTTAGTCCTTTCTAAGAATTGTGAGCTTGTTGATGTCAAGGAGCTTGGGTCATTAGCCTGCTACCCTTGTAAGTTCCGCACAATGACTCCGTCAAGCACATGCACCACCACATGTGAGCTTACTCGACTCTGGGTGAATTCCCAGACCTCACCAAGCCCATAATCTTCACTACAGTCAAAAAATCATGGGGTTGAGCACCACATTCCCACAACTGGCCTGTAGTCCCATGTCCACGTGCGTAGACTAGATCCAGAAAAGCTGCCAACTACAAAGGCTAAGTTTGCTAACGTGGAAAGACTGGGCATTGTATGCCAGTCAAATAGCTCCTGGCCTCACCCCTCGATATGGTCCCAAGGTCCAATGGCCATTGCTGCACATTCAAGACTTTTCAGAATGTTCAGCCAGAAAGTTAATTTTTTTCCAAAGTCAATCTACCATCAGAGGACATTCTCAAAAGAGCAGTGATAACTCTTTTTGAGTTTCTGTCTATGCAGTTTGGACTGAAAAGTGCAACACAGACATTCCAACAGCTGATCGAATCTGTATTGCAAAACTTAGATTTTCTTTTAGTTTACCTGGATAACATAGCTGTCACCAGAGCATCCAAATCTGAACACACCAAGCACCAAGCACCTAAGCCAGCATGGATTGATTAATACCTCTGCTAATTGTCATTTTGGGTAGTCAGCCATTGACTTTCTTGGCCATCGCATCTCTGCAGAAGGTGCAAAGCCCGTCCCATCAAAAGTAGCCACTATTATGGATTTCACACCACCACGCAATTCAGAAAAAAACTACAAGGAGTTTTTTAGGTACAGTAAATTTCTATCACCGCTTCATTCCATGAGTTGCTGAACTTATGTGAGCTTAAAGGCAATACCCCTAAACAACTGCTTAACTGGTCAGTATATCAGGGTATTAGAATGATTCCAAAATAGCTCCTTCTAATGTGACCTTTTCTGGTGCGCCCACTCCCTAGTGCACCCATAGCCATTACTGCTGATGCCTCAAACTATGCTATGCATGAACAGTTAGTTGGAAGCGTGTGCCCGCTACTAGCCTTCTTCAGTTGGCTCTGCCCCCCCCCAAAAGAAAGTACAATACTCTTGTGTTCCTGTTGACCTACGTTCCGCATTGTTTGTTTTTGTCCGTCATGATGCACATCCCCTTACTCCCCCTTACAATAGCCCGTTCCACATTTTGGAACAGTGAGAAAAGGCTTTTATCATAGAAAACAGGGGTAAACCTGAACATATTTCGGTAGATTGCCTTAAACTGGCCCACCAAGATCTGGATCACACCATGACCATCAGCATGTCAAAGTACCTCTGGTCCAACCAGTGGCATCTGCTGTTCCTCCACCCACGGAACACAGGACCCAAGCCGGACAGCTGTCCGAGCACTGGACAGGCTGATAATACTGGTGATAGTGAATTCTGGGGTTGGGGGTGGGGGAGGCTGTGTAGGGTAATAGGGAAAAATGCGCATAATTCACAACCACTAACGTGATTGTGAACCACTGTAACTACTGGCCTGATGAAATGATGTCATTATTTAATATTTCTAGTGCGCTTTGGTGTTTAGATTTTGGAGTTCAATACAATGTGTGACCATAGATATCAATGGTTTCTTCAAATACACACAGTGTAAAGGAAGGGTGAGAGTGGATATCAGACTGCTGAAAAACAATGTTGGAGAGATAGTAATGGGGCAACAAAACGGCAGGTGAACTGAATAAGTATTTTGCATCAGTCTTCATGGTGGAAGGCACTAGCAATATGGAGGAAGGGGTCATGAAGTGTGTGAAGTTACTATAACTAGAGAGAAGGTTCTTGGGAAATTGAAAGATCTGAATGTAAGTAAGTCACCTTGTCCATGTGTTCTGACCATGACAGGAAACCTGTGCAGGAGAGTTTTTAAACTGGAAAAGCTATTTCCACTTTCTTGACCTTGGAGGTCTTGTGCCAGTGACACGAGTAGTTTGCTTGCTTGGTTGCAGTGGATGACCATAGCTTCTTCTGCATCTCCTCATGCCCTTTGCTCACCACAAAACATTCCAAAACCACCTTCCTGGCCAGTGGATCTCACCAGCTCAGCTCGCTGTGGCAGACTTCACATGCATGGACTGGCACGTCTCTATTTCACCAGGTTATGAGGTGGCCATCTACCCTCATGTGGATTAGCCCTCCTGTTGAAGCAGTGTACAGCAGCTTGGCTGCTGTTGCATACAATCAGCAATTTGGTCCACAGGTACAAAAATCAAAGTTTTACATCATTGTTTAATTCATGTTCTAGTGTTTGTAAATGGTTTTGAGCAGATTGTATAGAACATATCAAACACACAAATTCTTTCATTCAATGGTGATGGCATTGACACATGGGAAGTATTTTATTCAGCAATAAGCACAACTATGGCTGTAGGACAAATACAACTGACCTAATTGGTGCTTAATGATGGGTACACTTGCCTCTTCTCCCTCTGCAGAATGTGACATTCACCATATTTTTGTTCTTTTAATTCTGTTTATCTCTAAAACAGAGATATGTAGTATTTTGGTATTGGCATTGATGTTTAGACCAAACATCAGAATGGGGAAGAAATGCAGTCTAAGTGAAATGGTTGTTGACCATTCTTGGGATTTTCACACACAACAAACCCAAAATAAGAACATCCAGTGAGTGGAAGTTCTGTAGGCTAAAAGCTTTGTTGATGAGAGAGGTCAGAGAAGAACAGTAACTCAAATAACCATACACACAGAAGACCATCACACAACACATTGAACCTTGAAGTGAATGAACTACAGCATCAGAAGACAATGAACATACAATCAGTAGCCACATTATTAGGTATAGGAGCTCCTATTAAAATGGTCACTGGGTGTATGTCTTAGTATTACTCTGTCAGATTTACACTACTGCCACCAGCTGCTCAAAGGGAATGAAAAATTAAGACAAAATAAAGATCAATAGAAAGCAAATGACTTGCATTTTAAACATCAAATCCCTTTAAGTACAACAACATGACAAGTACATTGATTCTAACACATGTTGCTTTGGACTGTGGGGTGGACAACAATTTTTTTTAAAGTGTTGCTTACAAGGAAATCTTTTTTTATTTATGATACACTGCTTGAAGATGAAAACAAATAGAATTTCAGACTTCTTGTATCATGTAGGTACCCAGAGAAACATGAAATTAATTTTTATTGAATATAATACACTTAATCGCATAATAATGCTGATACTTCACAATAGTTCAACTAAGCTGAAATGTTTTGTTGATGATTTTCATTTTTACTCAGTGTCTGAGGCTTCTCACTTAAGTGACCATCAATAATCAGCCGGCATTGATGGATTCCAGTTGTCTGATACTATTTCTCCATGACTGCAAAGCCCTGGTGAAACATTTCACTTTGCTCATCACTGACTTGTAGGAGAGAAGTCCAAATGAGAATGCAGAAAAGTAATCATTAGTGGCATGTTGCATTTCAGGGGTTTGCATGCTTGAAGCATGTTGTCAACCAGCTGCATGTAGTTTGGTGCTCTGCAGTTGCCAAGAAAGTTCTCAACAACGTCCTTGAAAGCCTTCCCTGTGATTTTCTCCAGTCCCACTAGAAGTTCTTTGAATTGCCTGTCATTGGTGATCGGTTCACCACCAAAAATGTCTGCTTTAATCTTGACATCAGTTATTGTGGGAAACATCTGCTTCAAATAATGAAATCCTTCACGGAAATTTATAGACTTCATAAAATCTGTCCTGCCATGCAGCATCCACCCTGCCTAAGCATGCCCAGGCATGCCTGAACAAGACAGAAAACTTTTCAACTTAGTTTGTTGGCAACATTATATTATAATAGACTATATTAGAACAGTCTATTATAATAGACTTGAATTATGAATTGAAATAACACAAATATAGTTGATATCAAAAAGCAGAGAAATTTCATGTTGATTTTCATAATTAGCACCCTAAAATCCAAAGGGTACACCTAAAAGTTTTCAGGAAGCAAAATCTTTGTTGTCAAGTGTTATCATTCACATCATGGATGTTAGCCAAGAAAACCTGACTGCATTTATGTCTAATACTTCATATGAAAGTTAATAGAATTACATGCATATGGAAGAAGAAATGCTAAGCATTACTTTTTAAAGTGAAGAGTTTTTGACAGCTTATATTAGGGAGATCTCTTAACTGAGTCACAAATTAGAAACTGCTATTAGCCTTTCTAGATGCAGATTCAGTGATTTTAGTCATGATAACTGCCAGACTGTGGAGATGGGTGATTTTATAGAAAAAGTACAGAAAAGTCTTTTAAACAAAATGCTAATGCTGACCTTTCATCCAAACTACCACACAAAGATTCAAGTGTGGGTGGTGACAACCTGTGGGTGATAATCTTCCAGAAGCTGCTATACAAATCGGTGAGGCAACACGGGAAAGAAACTCTTCTGACAGCAGTTTGAGAGCAAACTCTTGAAGGCTGTACCAGTTCAGATAAATATTCAAACATGGATGTGCATTCATTTTGTACCAGAAGGTATGAATAATCTGATTGTTAGCGATGAGCCAAATGGGGATGTGGAAAGGTCATTCCCAAGGTCATATTGATGCACCATCAATAACTCTTGGAGACGGGAGGCGAACGATTGGCTTTTATTAGCAGCAAAACGGAACACAGCATTTCGGAGACTGAGGGGGGAGCAGTGCCTCCAATCGCCTTTATACAGGGGTCTGTGGGAGGAGCCGCAGGAGCAGTCAACAGAGGGGCGTGTCCAGACAGGTATACATAGTTTACAACATTCACCCCCACCTATGTTTTAAAAGAGAGTCCCCACGGGGCGAAGTTTCTTACAAGTATATTTACAGGTTAAGTCTATCAGGCGGTCAAGTCTGTCACTGCGATCTATGTAGCACCGGTGGTGATTGCACCGGTGACGGTGGTTGTGCTGGCTCTGACCTGACTTGAGGTGCCAGCTCGTTAAGCGTCAGTAATCCCTCATGCGTGTGCGTGGCGCCTGGTATGGGAGTGTTGTGAGGAGTCTGTGTACGGCTTGGTGTGCATAGTGTCCTGTGGGTATATACAACGGTGGGTACGGGGTTCATAATCACCGTGGAGTGTTCGGGGTAGGGGTCTGGTGCTCCTGCGGGTGCCAGGTTGCCGTGTCCTCCTGCCCATCAGGTAAGTCCATGTAGACATACTGGGGTTTCGCATGAAGTAGGTGAACCCTCTCAACCATCGGGGAGTATTTATTGCTCCTTGCATGTTTCTGGAGCAGCACTGGCCCTGGGGACATCAGCCAAGCCGGCAGAGTGGTCCTAGTGGCAGACTTCCTGGGAAAAGAAAACAGTCGCTTATGAGGGGTGGCATTGGTGGACGTGCATAACAGGGAGCAGATAGAGTGGAGTGCCTCGGGGAGGACCTCCTGCCAGCGAGAGACCGGCAACCCCATTGACCTAAGGGCTAAGAGTGTGGCCTTCCACACAGTGGCATTCTCCCTCTCCACCTGTCCATTCCCCCAGGTATTATAGCTCGTGGTCCTACTAGTAGCAATACCCCTAGCCAGCAGGTACTGGTGCAGCTCGTCACTCATAAACGAGGACCCTCTATCACTGTGGATACAGCAGGGATATCCAAACAGAGAGAAGAGCTGGTACAGGGCTTTTATGACGGACGTGGCAGTGGTATCGGGGCAGGTGATGGCAAAGGGGAACCGCGAGTACTTGTCGATTATGTTGAGAAAGTAGACATTGTGGTCGGTGGAGGGAAGGGGGCCCTTAAAGTCAATACTCAGTCGCTCAAAGGGGCAGGTGGCCTTGATAAGTTATGCCTTTTCAGGACGGCAGAAGTGCGGTTTGCACTCAGCGCAGACTTGGCAGTCCCTGGTCATTGTCCTGATGTCCTCAAGGGAGTAAAGCAGGTTCCGGGCTTTCATGAAATGGTAAATTCGGGTGACCCCCATGTGTCAAAGATCTGCATGGAGGGCATATAGCCGGTCGAGCTGTGCGCTGGCACAGGCTCCCTGGGATAGGGCATCAGGGGGCTCATTGAGCCTTCCAGGCTGGTACAGGATGTCATAGTTGTAGGTGGAGAGTTCAATTCTACACCTCAAAATTTTATCCTTTTTTATTTTGACCCGCTGTTGGTTGCTGAACATGAATGCAACTGAGCGCTAGTCTGTCAGCAAGTTGAACCTTTTGCCGGTGAGATAGTGCCTCCAGTGCCTAATAACTTCCACTATGGCCTGGGCTTCTTTCTCCACCGCGGAGTGCCGAATTTCAGGGCCATGAAGGGTATGAGAAAAGAATGCTACCGGCCTTCCTGACTGATCGAGGGTAGCAGCCAGATCAAAGTTGGAGGCGTCACTCTCTACTTGGAAGGGAATGGTCTCATCCACTGCATGCATCGTTGCTTTGGCAATGTCCCCTTTAATGCTGCTGAAGGCCGCGCGGGCCTTGGCTGAGAGGGGAAATGTGGTGGACTTGACTAGGGGGTGGGCCTTGTCTGCGTAGTGAGGGACCCATTGGGCGTAATAGGAAAAGAAGCCCAAGCTCCATTTGAGGGATCTGAGGTGGTGGGGAGTTCTAACAGGGGGTGCATACGGTCGGGGTCAGGGCCAATGACCCCGTTCTCCATGACATACCTAAGGATAGCAAGTCGGGTGGTTCTGAACACACCTTTGTCCCTGTTATAGGTGAGGTTCAGAGCTTTGGCTGCTTGGAAAAAACGTTGGAGGTTGGCGTCGTGATCCAGCCAGTCGTGACCGCAGATGGTGATGTTATCCAGATATGGGAACATGGCCTTCAGTTGGCACTGGTCCACCATCCGGTCCATTTCCCTCTGGAAGACAGAGACACCATTTGTGACACCGAAGGGGACGCGCAGGAAGTGATAGAGCCTGCCGCCCGCCTCGAAGGCGGTGTAGGGGCGGTCCTCCAGGCGGATGGGGAGCTGATGGTAAGTGGATTTCAGGTCTATGGTCGAGTACACCTTGTACTGAGCTATCTGATTGACCATATCCACAATGCGGGGTAAGGGGAATGCGTCAAGCTGCATGAACCTATTGATGGTCTGCCTATAGTCCATGACCATCCTATTTTTCTGCCCGGTCCAAACAATGACAACCTGGGCCCTCCAAGGACTTGTGCTTGGCTCAATGATCCCCTCCCCGAGCAGCCGCTGCACCTCCGACTTAATGAAGGCCCTGTCCCCCGCGCTGTACCTCCTGCTTTTAGTTGCCACAGGTTTATAGTTGGGGGTCAGTTTGGCGAACAGCGGTGGGGGAGGGATCTTGCCTGTGGAGAGGGTACAAGTGGTGTCAGTAGCGCAGCTGTTGGCATGGTGTTGGGTGGGATGTGCAGGTCGGTGTGTGTGGGTGTGGTCAGTAGCGGGGTATGTGACGGAGTCCCACAAAACTGAGGATTTCTGACAGTGATTGGTGGGAGGGGCCCATCATACTCCATTGTCACACTTTTCAGGTGGCTCTGGAAGTCGAGCCCCAATAGCACAGGGGCACACAGTTGAGGCATGACCAGTAAAGTAAAGTCCCGATATTCTGTGCCCTGCACCACCAATGTCGCTACACAACCCCCCCCCGGATGTCCGTGGAATGCGATTCAGAAGCCATGGTGACCTTCTGGCTTACCGGCTGTGTCACAAGTCCGCAGCGTTGCACTGTGTCCGGGTGAGTAAAACTCTCAGTGCTGCCCTTGTCAAACAGGCAGCTAGTCCTGTGCCACTCCACCAGGATGTCCATCATTGACCTGGCGAGCTGGTGTGGAGCACTTTGGTCGAGGGTCACAGAGGCCAGAGTTGCATCGCCGTCTTGGTGCCCAGTAAGCACCCATAGGTCGGAGGCGGGGCGAGGTGGTGGCGACAAAGATGGCCGCCCCCATGCCTCGCACGCAACAGGCAGACAAGATGGTGGCGACCAAGATGGTGACCCCCATGCCTCGTACGCGGCGCTGCTCGACCCTGTTCGTGGTTTGGACTTACAGGCCTTGGCAAATTGGCCCTTCTTTCTGCAGCTGGAGCAGGTAGCTTCTCAGGCCGGGCAGCATTTTTGGGGGTCCTTTTCAAGTCCACAGAAGTAACACTGTGCGGACTTACAACTGGCAGCAGCCAAAGTCGATTCACCAATGGGTTGCGGAGTCTGCAGCGTCCACGGGGCCGGCGGGAGATCACGCGCCTGGACAGCATCAGCAACGTACAGAGCTGCTTCCAGCGTGTCAGCGAGCTTGATCACCGAATGTAAGATCAGTGTGTTCCAGCAGCAGTTGGCGTACGTACACTGACTTGATCCCCGTAACGAAGGCGCCTTCTACCAGGAGCTCTGCATGCTGTTCCGCCGTCAGTCCCCTGCAGTCGCAGGCGTGCACGAGTGTCTGTAGGGCCCGGACAAACTCAGTGCTCAATTCTCCGGCCCGCTGCCGCCGTGTCGCTAAGCGATGTCTCGCGTAGACGGTGTTCACCAGCCGCAGGTATTGTCTTTTGAGGGCGTCCAGTGCCCCTTGATAGGTCGGCAGGTCCCTGATCAAGGAGTAGAATCACAAACTGACCCTGGAGAGGAGAACTCTGTGCATCGTGGCAGGCTCAAACACTCGAATCTCCTCCAGATACGTTTGGAAGCATGCAAGCCAGCGTTCAAAAGTGATGTCGGCTTCCAGAGATTGAGGGTCAATATCCAATCTGTCGGGTCGTAAAATGCTCTCCATGTTTTAAAATTGCTGATAATAAAATTGATGCACCATCAATAACTCTTGGAGACGAGAGGTGAACGATAGGCTTTTATTAGCAGCAAAACGGAGAACAGCATCTCGGAGACTGAGGGGGGAGCAGTGCCTCCAATTGCCTTTATACAGGGGTCTGTGGGAGCAGCCACAGGAGCAGTCAGCAGAGGGGCGTGTCCAGACAGGTATACATAGTTTACCACACATATGAAGGAAATAGAGTCTAGAATTGCAGAAATGAAGACTGTTAAAAACAATTGGAAAAATCTGCAGGGGATTGTAAACTCAACTAGCTCCATCATGGACATCAACCTCCACAACTTCAAGGACATCTTCAAAAAGTGTTATCTCAAGCAGGCCGCATCCATCATTAAGGAGCCTGTCCATCTAGGTCATTAGCATAAGAGATTCTGCAGATGCTGGAGATCCAGAGCAACACACAAAACATGGAAGAGGAACTCTTCATATCAGCAGAATCTATGGAGGGAAAAAGAGGCTGAGGCCCTTCATCAAGGTTCAGGATAGGTCCTCTTCTCATTACTATCATCAGGACAGAGGCACCAGATCATGAAACCCAAACTCCAACTTTTAGGAATAGCTTTTTCCCTTCCACCATAAGATCTCTGAATTGTCCACAGACCTATGAACACTACTTCACTATTTTACTCTTTTTTGCACTATTTATTTATTTTTTATATATTTCTTATTGTAACTTATATTAATTATAGTGCATTGCACAATAAATGCTGTAACAGAACAACAAATTTCACAGCATATGTCAGTGATAATAAATTTGATTCTGAATCTGATTCTCCAAAGCTGCATATTCTGTCCAGATGTTTTTAAAGATGTGGACTCAGCACTTACACTGTCACAATTACTGAATTAACCAGCAAGGACATCTTTCAGATGTGGAGGTCTATAACAGCATCATATAACAGACTCTCCATCAGTTTCTCTCAGAAGGCATGGACAGCTTTCTGCTTTGATTCATGCATAGTCCAGCTCGATTACAGCTCAATATGCAGATGTATTCACAAATGTTGAACATATAACCAAGGAGCTGACTCCCGGAGTCATAGTTGAAAGCGAGTTCATAGATTGTGGGATCAGTTCAGTGTTGAGCTGAGTGAAGAAATCCTCGCTGGTTCAGGAACATGATGGTTGAAGAGTAATAACTGCTTCTGAACCTGGTGGCGAGCATGTTTTTGTCCAAGAATACTTGTATGATTAATCTTCAAAGCTCAAAATGTACTTGAGGAACTGGTGTAAGAGAATGTATTTCTGTCCATATCTTGTCTGACTACTCAATGTGGAATAATTAAATGAAACCTACTTTAAATCCTCCATGCGATGCAGCCTTGAATTCATGCAGTTGGATGGTTTGCACTGAAACGTGACAAACTGTGAAATGACAAGTTTTCCAAAGTTGCTTCATTGAAATGATAGGTTGTCATTGAACTAATTGTCTCTTCAACCATCATTCAATGCCACTGTCCACCTCAGGAACCATCTTGACAGAACTGTTGATATTCCACAGACCAGAAATGTATTTGAGTTTATTATTCCCTAGCATAGAGATTCACATAATCACAAAAAACTGGAACAGCTGCAGTACAATGTTCATCCCAATGTGACTGCACTGGTTGTCTATTAGAATCATTTATTAGTTCCATCTCCCTGACTTTTCCTTCAAAGATGCACATTTGTTTCTACTCCATATATTTGTCCAAGTCCCTCTTGAAGGCCACAATAGACCCTATCTTTACCACAAGTAGTGCTTTCTAAATCATAGAAGGATGTACTTCAGTGAAAGCCCCCACACCACCAGCTTCAGGAACATTTATTACCCTTCAACCATCAGGCCCCTGAACCAGTGTGGGTAATGTAATTCACCTCAACACTGAGCACAACCTATAGATTGACTTTCAAGGACGCTGCATCTTATGATCTCAGTATTACTATTATGATGATTAATTTTTCTTTTTTTGTATTTGCACAATTTTACATATTGGTTGTTTGTCAGACTTCACTTGTGTGTAGTTTTTCATTGTTTTCATGTGTTTCTTTGTTCTTCTGTGAACACTTACAAGAAAATAAATCTCAGGGTAGAGTATGTTGACATATAAAGATCTGAATAATAAACTTACTTTGAACTTCGATGCCTTGACTAATACAACATGGAAACACGCCCTTTGGTGTTACTTTTCTATGTCAACAATAGTGCCCAATAAGCAGATCCTATTTGCCCATTGTCCCTTTAAACCCCTCAGGTCTGTTTTAAATCTTTCATCTCTCACTTTAAAGAATTTCCCTCTAGTTTTCAGCTCTTCTTCCCCTTCCAACTACATGCTGATTTTCCTTGTGGCACTCACAATTCCATTCCCCTTTGTTTTCTAACTTCATCCTCTGGTTCTCGATGCACCCATCATGAGAAACAGCTTCCCAGTGTTATATAGTGACCCACTGTATATTATCACCACTCAAAGTGCCTTCCCAGCTTTTATAATTCATACCACTATTGATGATGCCCAGAATTCTGTACGCCTTTTTAACCACTTTCTTAACATTCATGTCTCCTTCAATATTTTGTAAGCACATGCTCCCAAATCCCACTGCAACCACTTCACTCTTTGAACAATATCCTTTTATCTGTGATGCCTCACATCCTTGTCCTAACAAAGTGCAAAACTTCATATTTCTCTACATTAAACTTAATCTACTATATGTCTGTCTATTCAACCAGTCTATCCAGCTGCAATCTATCACTAGTTACATAAGGTTGTTTTTGCTGGGGGTGGTAATGGGGATAACTCCCACTTCCAATTAAATTCCCCCAATGGCATGTGTCACAAATAGCCTCTGACAACCAAGTCCAGTTCCTGGCTTTCATAAGTGGTTTAGTTACTATATTCAGCAGAACTGTTTCTACTGAAAGGAAAAGGGACAAAGGCACATTACTGGTCCCTTAAAACCAGTTGCTTCAGGCAGTTGGGTCTCATCAGCCATGGTTAGCGGCTCACTCAGAAGAGGGAAAGCTATGAAATCAAACCTTCACTGCCTTGTTCATACCCAATCATGGGGAAGGTTTCAGGAGTAAATCCTGAGGGAAAAATCCCTAAGGCAGTCCTAAGACAATCCTTATGTTGAGTTCAACACTGACTGTTAACTCCTGCGACACTGCTGGTGCCAAACTGTATCAGTCTCTGCCGTTCCTTTGGGTTCCGGAGAAGTATGAAGTGAGGGAGCTTGCTACATTGGCAACAACCTGCTGTTCATGCTATACTGCCCAGGCTTGCATATCTAGACAGTGAGAACACAATATCCATGATCGATCCTGAGCAACAGACACCTCAAATATCATTTCATATATGTCCTTTCTGCCAAGTTTTATATAGTCTGAAAATTTTGAAATTGTATAACCATATAACAATTACAGCACGGAAACAGGTAATCTCGGCCCTTCTAGTCCTTGCTGAACGCTTACTCTCATCTAGTCCCACTGACCCGCACTCAGCCCATAACCCTCCATTCCTTTCCTGTCCATATACCTATCCAATTTTACTTTAAATGACAATACCGAACCTGCCTCTACCACTTCTACTGGAAGCTCATTTCACACAGCTACCACTCTCTGAGTAAAGAAATTCCCCCTTGTGTTACCCTTAAACTTTTGCTCTCTAACTCTCAACTCATGTCTTCTTGTTTGAATCTCTCCTACTCTCAATGGAAAAAGCCTATCCATGTCAACTCTATCTATCCTCCTCATAATTTTAAATACTTATATCAAGTCCCCCCTCAACCTTCTACACTCCAAAGAATAAAGACCTAACTTGTTCAACCTTTCCCTGTAACTTAGGTGCTAAAACCCAGGTAGCATTCTAGTAAATCTTCTCTGTACTCTCTCTATTTTGTTGACATCTTTCCTATAATTCGGTGACCAGAACTGTACACAATACTCCAAATTCGGCATTTCCAATGCCTTGTACAATTTTAACATTACATCCCAACTCCTATACTCAATGCTCTGATTTATAAGGGCCAGCATACCAAAAGCTTTCTTCACCACCCTATCCACATGAGATTGCACCTTCAGGGAACTATGCACCATTATTCTTAGATCACTCTGTTCTACTGCATTCTTCAATGCCCTACCATTTACCATGTATGTCCTATTTGGATTATTTCTACCAAAATGTAGCATCTCACACTTATCAGCATTAAACTCCATCTGCCATCGCTCAGCCCACTCTTCTAACTGGTCTAAATCTCCCTGCAAGCTTTGAAAACCTACTTCATTATCCACAACACCACCTATCTTAGTATCATCTGCATACTTATTAATCCAATTTACCACCCCATAATCCAGATCATTAATGTATATGACAAACAACATTGGACCCAGTACAGATCCCTGAGGCACACCACTAGTCACCGGCCTCCAACCTGACAAACAGTTATCCACCACTACTCTCTGGCATCTCCCATCCAGCCACCGTTGAATCCATTTTACTACTTCAATATTAATACCTAACGATTGAACCTTCCTAACTAACCTTCTATGTGGAACCTTGTCAAAGGTCTTACTGAAGTCCATATAGACAACATCCACTGCTTTACCCTCATCAACTATCCTCATAACCTCTTCAAAAAACTCAATAAGATTTGTCAAGCATGACCTTCCACACACAAATTCATGTTGACTTTTCCTAATCAGACCCTGTCTATCTAGATAATTATATATACCATCTCTAAGAATACTTTCCATTAATTTACTCACCACTGACATCAAACTGACAGAGTTATAATTGCTAGGTTTACTCTTAGAACCCTTTTTAAACAATGGAACAACATGAGCAATACGCCAATCCTCTGGCACCATCCCCGTTTCTAATGACATTTGAAATATTTCTGTCAGAGCCCCTGTTATTTCTACACTAACTTCCCTCAAGGTCCTAGGGAATTTCCTGTCAGGACCTGGAAAGATATCCACTTTTATATTCCTTAAAAGCACCAGTACTTCCTCCTCTTTAATAATCATAGTTCCCATAACTTCCCTACTTGTTTCCCTTACCTTACACAATTCAATATATTTTTCCTTAGTGAATACCGATGAAAAGAAATTGTTCAATACCTCCTCCATCTCTTTTGGCTCCACACATAGCTGTCCACTCTGATTCTCTAAGGAACCAATTTTATCCCTCACTCTCCTTTTGCTATTTATATATTGTAGCCTCTGCTCCTCACCTCAGACCTGAAACGACTGAAGAAGTTTGGCATGTGTCCCCAAATCTTAAGAACTTTCTACAGGGGCACGATTGAAAGCACCCTGACTGGCTGCATCACTGCCTGGTATGGAAACCGTACTTCCCTTAATCACAGGTCTCTGCAGAGAGTGGTGTGGACAGCCTAGCGCAGACATGGGCAAACTACGGCCCATGAGCCATATGCGGCCCGTTAAGCTTTTTAATCCAGCCCGCAGAACTTGTTGAAATTATATTAATAAACCTTGTTAACGTTTTTTCCCCGCAATTCTGGCGTTTTCCCAATAGATGACGCACTCTATATACATTGACCTTTGTTGAGGTGCAGCGTATTACTCCACATTTGCCCTTTACTTTGTGACCTTGTGGCGACCCATTTCCTGGCACATCCGAACCGGCTCACAATTAGCCAGCGTTCCGGCTAAGGGAGATAGCCTGCGGGGATTTGCGAGCACAAAGCGCCGCATATTGGCGTGCTCTCACTGTTCTGTCATTGTGCGGGTCGTTGTTGAGTTTTGGCACAGGGGACAATTGAATAAGAAGGAGCAGGACAAGTAGACCTGCATCTCCTACCGTTTTTGAAATAAAGACAGTCAGGAGGAGAGTGATGATGATAATATCTTGAAGGATAACAGAATCTTCAGTGCTTTAAAATAATAACTGTTACTATTAAAAAAAGCTGTATTTTATTCATTTAATTTTCAGTGTTTTAAAAGACATTTCAATAAATAGCTAAATACCATGGGACTTCAAGGACAGATATTTTGTTGTAATGCATTTGTTCATTTTCAATTGAAATTAAAGCACATGTTTTCTACATATCCCATGATATTTTATTTTCTCTTATGAGGTGTATTACCAAAACACTCCGTCCATCTGCTCCTGGTCCGGCCCCCCTGTCAAATTTTAGAACCCTTTGTGGCCCTCAAGTCAAAAAGTTTGCCCTCCCCTGGCCTAGCGCATCTGTAGATGTGAATTTCAGACTTTTCAAGACACTTCCAGCAACAAGTGCATAAAAAGAACCCAGAGGATCATTGGGGACTGAAGTCACCCCAACCACAAATTGTTCCATCTGCTACCATCTGGGAAGTGGTACTGCAGCATAAAAGCCAGGACCAACAGGATCTGGGACAGCTTCTTCCACCAGGTCGTCAGACTGATTAATTCATGCTGATATAATTGTATTTCTATGATATATTGACTGTCCTGTTGTACGTACCATTTATTACACATTACTATAAATTGCACATTGCACATTCAGACAGAAACATAATGTTAAGATTTTTACTCCGCATATATGTGAAGGATGTAAGAAACAAAGTAAATTGAATTCAATTCTGTGCCCCAAACTCTAGGCTATTAATATATGTAAAAGAGATGAAAATGGCCCTAAAGCTGATCATTGGGTAATGCCACTGTTCACGTTCCACCAGTTAGAAGTCCATTAATGTTAACTAGCCAGCTTTGAAACCAAGGTGTCAATGTCCATTCCGAACAAAGTGCATTAAGTTTGCTTAATGAAACTGTTATGCAGGACATTAGGGCAGCACAGTAGCTTAGTGTTTCACAAAACATTTTGCAATTCCAGCAGCCTGGGTTCAATTCCTGCCTGGAAGGAGATTGTCCATTCTTCCTGTGACCATGTGGGTTTCTTCCCGCAGTCCAAAGACATACCAGTTGGTAGGTTAAAGTCAAAGTCAAAGCAAAAGTACATTTTGTTATCAAGGAATACAAACCAGAGCTCATGGCATTGGGGGCAGGGTTTCAACATGGATAGAAAACTGGTTGGCAGATAGAAAGCAAAGGGTAGCAGTGAATGGGTGTTTCTCAGACTGGCTGGAGGTGACTAGTGGGGTACCACAGGGCTCTGTATTGTGACCACAGCTCTTTACGATTTATGTCAATGACTTAGATGAGGGCATTGAAAACTATATCAGCAAGTTTGCTGACGATACTAAACTGGGTGGCAGTGTGACATGCGAAGAGGACGTTAGGAGAATACAGGGAGACTTGGATAGGCTGAGTGAGTGGGCAGATACTTGGCAGATGTCATTCAATGTGAATAAATGTGAAGTTATCCACTTTGGAAGCTGGAACAAGAGGGCAGAGTATTGTCTGAACGGTGTCAAGTTAGGTAAGGGAGAAATGCAAAGAGACCTAGGAGTCCTAGTTCACCAGTCAATGAAGGTGAATGAGCAAGTGCAACAGGCAGTGAAGAGGGCAAATGGAATGTTGGCCTTTGTTACAAGGGGAATTGAATACAAGAGCAAGGATGTTCTTTTGCATTTGTACAGGGCCCTGGTGAGACCACACCTGGAATATTGTGTACAGTTTTGGTCTCCAGGTTTAAGGAAGGACATTCTGGCAATTGAGGAAGTGCAGCGTAGATTCACTAAGTTGATTCTTGGGATGGCAGGGCTGTCTTACGCAGAGAGATTGGAGAGATTGGGCTTGTACACGCTGGAATTGAGGAGATTGAGAGGGAATCTGATTGAAACGTTTAAGATAATTAAAGGATTTGATAGGATTGAGGCAGGAAATATGTTCCAGGTGTTGGGAGAGTCCAGTACCAGAGGGCATGGATTGAGAATAAGAGGTCAGTTATTTAAAACAGAGTTGAGGAAGAGCTTCTTCTCCCAGAGAGTTGTGGAGGTGTGGAATGCACTGCCTCGGAAGACGGTGGAGGCCAGTTCTCTGGATGCTTTCAAGAAGGAGCTGGATAGATATCTGATGGATAGGGGAATCAAGGGATATGGGGACAAGGCAGGGACTGGGTATTGATAGTGAATGATCAGCCATGATCTCAGAATGGCGGTGCAGACTCGAGGGGCCGAATGGTCTACTTCTGCACCTATTGTCTATTGTCTATAAACCTGGGATCCGTCTTCCCACAGACAGACACAAAACAAAGAAAACTATGGAACTCATTCAAAGAAAAACATGAACACCCCTTCTCCTATGTGAGACAAAAAAAAATCACTCAAACAGGAAAACAAAAAAGATAAAAAAAAACACAGGGTATAAAACATCAAATTGAATAAGTCTAGGCATATTCCATTCGGCTCAGTTCAGTTTAATATAGCTCTGTATCATTCATTATTTGCCACCCGGAGCAAAATTGTCCAAAATAGCAACAAAACAAAGAGTGACCAGAAACTAGACACACATCATAATGTCAACTGCAGTGTCAAATCCACAAACAGCAATGATTAAACCTTAATTGGTCATTGTAAATTGTCCTGTGATTAGGCTAGGGTTAAGTCAAGGTTTGCTGGGCGATGTGGCTCACAGTACCAAAAGAGACTATTCCACTCTATATGACAATAAAAAAATATAAATGAATTTATCAAAAGGCCTTTGGACGCCACCTCAATGCCATCACCTTCAATTCAATTACCACATCAAAAAACATGCTATCAAATTGGTTAAATATGACTTGCCCTTAATAAACCATACTGCCTCACCTCAATTAACCCAGTCTCCTCCAGATTATTATTAATCCAGAAATTGATCTATATTTATATAAAAGCTTTGTTACAAAAGATGTTAAACTTATTGTTCTCTAGTTACTGGAATTAGCTTTCACCCTTTTTTTGTGCAACTGAGCAGCATACATCACTCTTCCATCATAGAGTCATGAAGTATTACAACAAAGAAGCAGGCCCTTCAGCTCAGGTAGACCATGCCAACCTGGTCTTCTGCCTAGAGCTACTACCTGTAACCAGGCCATAAGCCCGCATACATATCTCTCTCATCCATGTGGCTATCCAAACCTCTTAAGTGTTACAAATGAACTTACATCTATCACGTCGGCTCGCAACTTGTTCTATACTTGCACCATAATATGAGTAAGGATATCCTCTGCACTGCCACTGTCTTCAAAAATCACTGGGAAATGATGGTGTCTGAGCCCGCCTTTTCCTTTCTCACTTCTCTCAAAATCCAAATGTGCATCCTTTCTGTTCTGGTGACATCTTTAATTTGTCAAAGTATAGTAATGTTTGAACTAATAATTACACAAAGTGTGAAGAACATTGAGTATGTATGAAAACAGACCATTATGACCAATCAGTCTGCAGAGGGGTTGAGATGGTTTAATTTACCTCCTTCACCATTCTCAGTGTATGCACATCAGCTATCCCCTTAATATGCCTGGCTATCTGCTTCAAATTACTTCAAGTGGAACATAGTCCCACATTCAAAACACTCTGGATGAAGTCTTGGGACTTACGAATTGCTATGGTCTCTTGTTAGTAACTGTCTTATAATTACAGCACCGCACCCAAGTAACACTGAAAGCTGAAATGTTAATAAGTAGGTTATTTTTCTCTTTGGTTTACTGATCACTTCACACCCCTCCAAAGGATGAGAGATCACATTGAATATAAAACCCCACTGTTATCACTCCTACTTGCCTCTCCATAATATAAATAGTAAAGTTCCATTTGTTTCAGTCAAAAATCACAGTCATACATTCCCATTAATTCACACTGAATAAGAGGGTAAACTTCTACTCAGCTATTCTTTTGTATCCACTTGTAAGGATCAAAGGAATTCCATCTAAACAGGAATGACCAGCTT
Organism: Hypanus sabinus; assembly: GCF_030144855.1. Lineage (NCBI taxonomy): Eukaryota > Metazoa > Chordata > Chondrichthyes > Myliobatiformes > Dasyatidae > Hypanus > Hypanus sabinus. Next base: position 64,089,900 of record NC_082720.1, on the reverse strand, counting down.
CTCTGAATGTAGATTGTAAGATGAGGAGCCCTCATGCCATACACATACCAGTCCTCATAGAAGGATCAGAAGTGGCATGAATGAGCAATTTCAAGGTCCTGGGTGTCACTATCTCTCAAGATCTTTCTTGGGCCCAATATATTGGTACAGCTACAATTAAGGAATGACAGTGGCTATTTTTCTTTCATTAGGATTTTGAGGAGATTTGGTATGTCACCTAAAAAACTTGTAAGTTTCTACAGATGTACCATGGAGATCATTCTTAGTGGTTGCATCACCATCTGGTATGGGGCGGTGTCTATTGTAAAGATTGCAGGGAGTTATAAACTTAGTCAGCTCCATCATGAGCACTAGCCTCTGCAGTATCCAGGATATCTTCAAGGAGCGAGGCCTCAAAGTTGTGGCATCCATCATTAAGGACACTCATCACCCAGGTCATACCTTGCTCTCGTTGCTAGCATCAGAAAGGAGGTACAAAAGCCTGAAGACATACACTCCATGAATCAGGAACCGATTCAACAATTCTACCATTCTGCCATCAGATTTCTGAATGAACATTGAACCTATGAGCACTACCTTACTACTTTTTATTTCTATTTTTGTACTACTTGTTTAATTTAACTATTTGATACATAAACACTTATTGTAATTCACTTTCATTTCTATTATTATGTATTGTCTTGTACTGCTGCTGCAAAGACACAAATTTCATGACTTATGCAGGTGATATTAAACCTGATTCTGAAGATCCAATGAGATAAGGACCACAGGTTATTTTCAAGTGAACCATGTCAACTTTTTAAAGTATGCATCATTTCTACTTATAGTAATATCAGATCTTCAGAATGCCCATTTATTTGAATTAAAATTTATCACAACACCAAAGTTTTTGCCTGGTGATACAGTATAACACCATTAAAACCAATACATGATTTGCACATGGAATCATTTGTTCTTCAATTTGGGCAAAAAATGTAAATTTTATGAAAATTGTTTAAGACTTTTACATTTTATATCTGTAGAACTTTAAGGATGGTACAAAGTCACACCTGAGAGGTTAACTTGTACTTTATTTGAACAGAACTTGGATGGATTGTTGAAAAGCTTTAATCTACAGCGTTACATCCCTAGTGTCAGAAGATGGGCCTTAGTTCTTTGCCAACACACAGAAAGCAGGAGGAACTCAATGGGGTCATGTGAAATCTGACGAGTTCCTCCAGCATTTTTGTGTGATGCCTCAAATTACAGCATCCAGAAACTTTTGTCTACTTTGTCAACTGGTACAGGAGAGGCCAAATCATCTCCTCTTGTTTCATAAAATCTCCAGGCACAAAGAATCTGCTGAAGAATCAAAATTACGTTTATTATCACTGACATGTGGTTGGCAGGGTGGAGATTCGCCTGTACCAAAGGATGTGTAAGGTGTTCCACCCCTCTGTTAGCCTACAGGTCACCACTGGGCAAGGTGTAGCTTATGCTTAGCCCCCTTTCAGGATCACGTGAAGCCATTGGAGCAGGTAGTGTATGGTTGTATGAGTAGCTGATGCATATCACAATTTCTGGTTATACAACCACTGACGCCAGGCAGACAATCTCTGTAAACATTGATAATGGCTGGGGTCACCCATCTTGTAAAGATACTGTCCAGAAGAAGACAATAGCAAGCCACTTCTGGAGAAAAAAATTATCAAGAACAACCATGGTCATTAAACCATGATCGCTCACATCATGTGACATGGCACATAATGAAGATGATGATCACTGATATGTCTTGGAATTTGTTAGTGATAATAAGCCTGATTTTGATTCTTTCTGCATCAGATTTCAGACACTGGATGTCTGAGTAACACACATGAGGCAGCATTTATGGAGGGTTCTATTCTGTAAGGAGTTCTACGTTTTCCTGTGACCATGTGGGTTTCCTTAAGGTGCTTCGGTTTCCTCCCACAGTCTGAAGATATACTGGTTAGTAGACTAACCAGTGATTGTAAATTGTACTGTCATCAGACTAGAGTTAAATGGGTGGGTTGCTTGGTGGTGTGGCATGTTGGACCAGATGTCTTGTTCCGCAGTGTATTTCTAAACCAAATAAAATTAAAACTAAAATAATTGGGTGGATGGGCTCATTAGGCTGGAAGGACCTCTTACCATGCTAAAATTTAACAACTAGGTTTAGATTCAATAAAAGTGCAGAGAACATCTCTTGGCTAAGCACCAGAGTCTAGTGAATGCATTTTAACTATTTTTTGTGGGCTAAAATTGTGCTGTGTTTACCCTTGACTCCCAGTCAGGGCACCTGCAAAAACAAAATTCATTGCATTGGAGAAATTTGCCTTTAAAAATCATTAGAGTGGTTTACACCTTTTGTCATTCATTAAAACACTGTTTGCTCATTTCCTGATGGCAGCTGTTCAAGATGATCACAGCTGTCGTTCCATTCCTGTTCCGATTCCTGGGAAGCAAATTAGACCCTATAATAGACTCTCCATGGAAGGCACAGTAAAGGTTGCTACGGAGGTGAGGAAAAACAGAAGGAAGATGTCACCACCAGCTTCTCAGTGAGTCCCAGTCCTCTGCATTCTGCAGTATGTACATGACAAGCCTAGTCTTACAGAATTGGTAATTGGCTTATTATCACCTCATGTCCCGAGGAACAGCGAATCTTTTTTAAAGTAAATTTATTATCAAGGCACATATATGTCACCATATACTACTCTGAGATTCATTTTATTATGGGCATTCACAATAAATGCAAAGAAACACATTAAATTCAATGAAAATCTACTGTACATACAAAGACACCAATGTTCAGAAGACATTTTGTGGAATGTATTTGTATTTATGGAAATACAAAAAGAAAAAAAAAGAAAATAGTAATAGTAGATAAGTAAGTGATAAATAATATTGAGAACAGGGGCTGTAGAATCCTTGTAAGTGAGTCCATAGGTTGTAGAATCAGTAAGGACCTCAGTGTCAGGGTAAGTGAAGTTACCTACTCTGGTTCAGGAGCTGGTTGGTTGAGGGGTAATAATTGCTCCTGAACCAATAGATCAGGAGTTCCCAGTCTAAAGTCTTTGATCCCTCAGTTAATGCTAAGGCTCCATGACATAAAAAAAGATTAGGAACCCCTGCTATAGATTATTTCACCTCTTCAGAGCATTAAGGTAGTATAAGGGGAAAAAAGGCAATACAAGATAAAGTTATTGAGAAAATACTGTGCAGGTTGTTAAGGCCACGCCAAAATTCTCACAGGCTGACCACCATCCATTCTGATTGGAGTAGTTACTTCCAATTCAGTGAAGTTTAATTGAACCTGGCTCCAAAGAGACAGGTGAAACCTGTGCTAGACCGTTGTCAAAATATAATTTTAGTTAATTGTTGGGTGATATATTTCCTGAAATACATAAAAGTGGAAGGTGTAAAAGACTCAAACGCACAGAATTTAATAAAGCAATTTAATCAGTTAGCTTGAGAAAAGTTCAGAATCATAAAACCTACAAAAGTAGAGATAGCCACATGGTTGATGATTTCACAAAATGGCAAAAACTATGCTTCTGTTCTTAAAACATCCTTGATCCAATGCTTTTCTTATTAATTTTAATATAGTGTGTGTTGTTGTGGAATTATGCATTGTGTGTACTGAGTGTGTATGGTCATGGTCTTCTGCTGCCGTAGCACTTACACTTCAATGTTCAATGTGCTGTGCATTTAGAGATACTCTTCTGCACACCATAACATGTGGCTATTCAAGTTACTGCTGCCTTCCTGTCAGCCATCCTCCTCCGACCTCTCTCATTAACAGGGCATTTCTGCCCATAGAACTATTGCTCACTTGATATTTTTTTGTTTATCGCACCATCCTCTATAAAATCTGGAGATTGATGTGCTTGAAAATCCCAGGAGATCAGCAGTTTCTGAGACACTTAAATGGCCCCATCTGGCACCAACAATCATTCCACAGTCAAAGTCAATTTGATCACATTTCTTCTCAATTCTGATGCTTGGCCTGAACAGAAACTAAACCTCTTGACCATGTCCGCATGCTGTTTGTTTTGCATTGAGTTGCTGCCACATGATCGGTTGATTACATAATTGCATTATCGAGCAGTTGTACAGGTGTAAATAAAATGGCCACCGATTGTTGATAGGGCTCTGCACTGACTGTGGTTACCCCTCGACACATACAAATTGTCAAAAGGTTATTATTACAACACCATGCTTGTGACTGAGCCCAGGAAAATGAGTTTGCTCAAAATGGACAATGGTAATACTCTGGCAGACGGAGCATTAATAACATAAGCCTTTTTATAATACTTAACTCCTAACTCCTTTACTGACCTCAAAGTATTTGTTGATGTATTACTGGATTATGGACCATTGATTACTTTTGTTGTCTTTTTGTTAACTGGTTTTTGCTAACAAGATGATAGTAATGCTCAGATTATGTTTTTCATTTGGATTCAGAGTTCTGGAGCCAAGAAAGTAAGATGTCGAAATGACCTATACTGTGGCACTAGTAAACCTCTGCGTTTCACTAGTTCTTACTTGCTCTAACATTCCTATTTCCACTGTTCATCTTTGAATAAAGCTTTGCTTCCAGCCATTTCATCCTGGTTATGAAACAGATACAACCTATAGTTTCAGAATCAGATTCAAGTTTATTTTCACTGATGTATGGTGCAAAATTTTTTGTTTTGTGGCAATGGTATAGTGCAACACATGAAATATACCATAAGTTATAATAGGAAATGTACAGTATATAAAATATAAATAACTAATGAAAAAAGAGAGCAAAAATAGTGAGCTAATGTTCGTGGCCCATTCCAAAATTTGATAGTGGAGGGGAAGAAGCTGTTCTTTAAACATTGAGTGTGTCTTCAGAATCCTGTACCTTCGCTCCGTTGGTAATAATAAGAAGAGAGCATGACCTGGGTTTTGGGGGGGGGGGTACTTAATGATGAATGCTGCCTTTTTGAGGCATCACCTTCAGAAAATACCCTTGATGGTGTCAAAGCTGGTGTCCAAGATGGAGCTGGCTGAGTTTACAACTATCTGCAGCTTTTTCTGATCCTGTGCCCATCCATACTAGATGGCGAAGAAACCAGTTTGCATGCTCTTCATGCTAGAAATCTGCTGAATCTTAGATGACATACCTAATAAAATATAGCCACTGGCATCCTCACTTTGTAATTGCAACAGGTTAGAAATGGTTATTTCCACCATCTGCTACAATAGAGTTGAGGAAAATCACAATTTTTCTGCTTGTCATCAGCTAAATTATTTCATTTCATTGATGACACTGTCCAATCATAAAGGCTTGTAACTACTGGGTTCAAAGTGCCAACCAATTACACTTCAGAAAGTCTTGGACTTACATTCATTATGGCAGTTAAGGCACTGTCAAGGTCAGCTGTTGGCGTATTTGATGCTAACTTTGCTATTGACTCATCAATGAGACCAGCAACATAGTAGTAACTACATGAAGAGAATAACTGACCACATTTTGCATCCAGCCCTCAGATATCCCAACCAATCAAGGCCCCACAATGCTGGTCAAAGAGTCAAATAGTCAGAGAGTCAGAGAGAAGTACAGCAGAGAAAGAGGCCTTTCAACCCATCTTGCCTATGCCAAAACCATTTAAACTGCCTACTCCCATCATCCAGACCTTGGACAATAGCCTTCCATATGCCTGCCATCCATGTACCTATCAAAACATCTCTTAAATGTTGAATTTGAGCTCGTATGCACCACTTGTTCTAGCAGCTCATTCCAAACTCTCACAACCCTCTGAATGAAGAAGTTTCTCAATATGTTTCCTTTAAACTTTTCACCTTTCAACCTTAACCCATGACCTCTAATTGTGGTCCACCCAACCTCAGTAGAGGTATCTACCCTCATTGCATCTACCTTGATTTTGCACCAGCGATCATCAGTAAATCATTTCAGCTTTTTTACATCTTCTACTTATTCTTTTTATCTTAATTCTGTTTTTGATACTGTTGGAGCATGTGACCTACAGTCTGTAGTTTGACTGAGTGAGCTAGTACTCTGCTGTCCCTGAGAAAACTCTAGGAGAGAAATGTGAGCACAAACTGCCATGAGGAAAAGTTCAGCGAAGAGATGGGGGGGTCAAGATTGACTACATTTCTTGCTGGTTAAAACACTGAGGTGGACGGAAACATTGAGGGAAATTCGGAGGACAGTTAGCAGTTTTTGGAGTGACTGCTGGTTCAGGTCACTGCCGTCAGAAGGCACACTGGTTCGAATCGCTGCTGTCGAAGGGGCCACATTATAAGTGGCTGCCGTCAGAGTTGTGCTGGTTCAAGTCGCTACCATTGAAAGGGCTGCTGGTTCAGCTGGCTGCTGTTGGAAGGGGCCGCTGCACTCTGACGCTCTCACAGACGTTATCAAAATTTTGAGATTTATGGATTGGAGAGCAGTTCACCTTGCCCTCTTTCAGTTCTATGTTTTTTTTTATGTTTTTGCCCATTCCTATTTGCTGCAGATTTGTGGCTGGTTGGCTTGCCCGATTGGTTAGATTTTGTGCGAGGGAGGGGTTGGGGTGATTGGGGTTTGTGAGTTTTTGTTTCTTTTTTATGCAGGAGATTGATGTCATTCTTTCAACTACTTATATGGCTCTGTGTATTCTATGATTATCTGGAGATAAGACAAATCTCAGAGTTGTATTCCACATACATTCTTTGATAATAAAATGAACCTTTGACTTTTTAGAAAAAGTCTACTTGCATTTACCCTATCTATACCCCTCATAATTTTGTATACCTCAATCAAATCTCCTCTCAATCTTCTCCATTCTGAGGAATACAGTCCTAATCTATTCAATCTTTCCTTATAACACAGGTACTCCAGACCTAGCAACATCCTTGTAAACTTTCTCAGTACTCTTTCAACATTGTTTACATCTTTTCTGTAGGTAGGTGACCAAAACTGCACACAGTACTCCAAATTAGGCCTCACCAATGTCTAATAAAACTTCAACCTAATATTCTATCTCCTGTACTCAGTACATTGATTTATGAAGATTAATTTGCCAAAAGCTTTCTTTATGACCCTGTCTATATGTGAAGCCACTATCAATGAATTATGGACCTGCATTCCCAGATCCCTTCCTCTACCTCCTCAGTGCCCTACCATTCACTGTGTAAGACCTACCTTGGTTGGTCCTACCGAAGTGTAAAACCTCGTGCTTGTCTGAATTAAGTTCCATCTGCCATTTCTCAACCCTCTTTTCCATTTGGTGTGGATCCCTCTGCAAAACATGATGGCCATCCTAACTGGATACAATACCCCCTATCTTGATGTCAACTGCAAATTTGCTGATCCAGTTAACTACAGTGACATTCAGATCACCAATATAGATGACAAACAACAAATTACCCATTAAGGATCCCTGCAGCACACCACCAGTCACAGACCTCCAGTCAGAGAGGCAAGCATCCACTACCTCTCTCTGGCTTCTCCCACAAAGCCAACAACTAATCCAATTTACCTCCTCATCTTGACTGCTGAGTGACTGAACCTTCTTGACCAACCTCCCATGTGGGACCTTGTCAAATTCATTGCTAAAGTCCATGTACACAGCATCCATTGCCTTGCCTTCATTCACTTTCCTGGTAGCTGCCTCAAATAACTCTGTGAGATTGCTTCGACATAGCACAAAGCCATGGCAACTACCCTTAATCAGTCCATGTCTATCCAAATACTTAATGTATACATCCGGTCCCTTAGAATACCTTCCAATAACTTTCCCACAACTGATGTCAGACTCACCGGCCTGTAATTTCCTGGTTTATGTTTACAGCCTTTTGCAAACAGCGGAACAGTACGGCTTTCCTGCAATCATCTGATACCTCTCCTGCCACTAAAGATGATTTCAATACCTCTGCTAAGGCTCTGACAATTTCTGCACCTCCTTCCTGCAAGGGTCCAGGGGAACACATTGTCAGGTCCTGGGGATTTATCCACCCTGATTTGCCTCAGTACATCTCCTCCCCTGTAACCTGTCCATGAAGTTAATGCCACTTTGTCTGAACTCCATAAACTCCTGACTAAATATAGACACAAAAAAAATATTTAAGATCTCCCCTATCTGTCTTGGCTCCACATATGAATTAACATGCTGATCTTCTAAAGGATTAACTTTGTCCCTGGCAATCCTTTCAGTCTTCACATATCTGGAGTTCATTAGGATCTCTTCACCTTGTCTGCTACAGCAACATGACTTATTTTAGCCTTCCTGATTTCTTTCTTATATATTCTCTTGAATTTCTTATACTCCATAAGCACTTCATTCTTTCCTACCTTCCTGTACCTACTATGCATCTCATTTTTTCTCTTTTCTGGGGCCTCAAAGTCTCTTGAAGACCACAGTTGCCTATAGTTTTTATCTTTACCTTTTATTTTGACAGGCACATACAAGCTTGGTACTCTCAAAATTTCATTTTAGAAGATCTCCCACTTACCAAGTACACCTTTGCCAGGAAACAGTCTTTTCCAATCCACACTTGCCAGATCATTTCTGATACCAACAAAATTGGCTTTTGTCCAGTTTAGAATCTCAACCCATGGACCAAAACTTATCTTTTTTGGATATTACTTTGAAACCAATGGCAAAGCGTTTTCCTACACGAACATCTGTCACCTGCTCTGTCTCACTCGCTAATAGCAGATCAAGTATAGCATGCTCCCTCATTGGGACTTTAAATATAGATGAAGGGAACTTTCCTGAACTCATTTGACACACACTATTCCATCTAATCTTTTTACAGTATGGGATTTCCAGTCAATATGTGGAAGATTAAAATAACCTACTATAACAAACTTATGTTTCTTGCAACAGTCTCTGATCTCTTTACAGATATGCTCCTCTAAATACCTTGGATGGTTGGGTTGTCTCTAAAATACTCCCATTAACATGGTCATACCTTTCTTATTTCTCAGTTCTTCCCATTGCATCTCACTAGTTGTGTTTTCTGGTCTGTGCTGGTAGAGCACTGCCATGACTTTTTCCCTGACTAGTATTGCCACCTTTCCTCCTTTAATCTCTGTCATGCCTAAAACAACAGAACTCCCCAGTACGGAGCTGCCCCTCTTTCAACCAAATCTCATTAATGGCTACGGTGTCATAATTACCAATGATATCTATGCCCTGAGCTCTTCTGTCTCTTCTATGATAGTTCTCGCATTGAAATATATGCAACTCAGGACAGGTTGCATCGTGCTCAAACTTCTGATTCCTGACTCTGTCTGAGATCATACCAAAATCTATCTCCACAATCTCTCCACTAATTGTTCTGACTTCCATCCCCCTGCAACTCTAATTTGAACCCCATCATGCAACTAGGATATTAGACCACCCCACCCCGCCAGATCAGATGCACGCCATCCCTTCTGTACAGGTCCCACCTCCCCTGGAAAAGAGTCCAATGATCCAATAATCATATGCCCATCCTCCCACACCAACTCCTTAGCCAGGTATTAAACTGTATTATCCTGCTTGTACTGGCCTCATTTGCACGTGACACAGGTAGCAATCTTGAGATCACAGCCCTGGAGGTCGTACACTTCAATGTAGCACCTCACTCTTTGAATCCCAGTGCAGAACCTCATCACCTGTCCTATCCATGTTATTGGTACTTGCATGGACCACAACGTCAGGCAATTCTCCCTCCCACTTGAGAATGCTGAGGACTTGATCTGAGGTGTCCTGGATCCTGGCACCCAGGAGGCAACATACCATCTGGGAATCTAGCTGTTACTCACAGAACCTCCTGTCCGTTCCCCTAACTTCAACAAGTCTCTTCTCCCTGCTTCCCTTCTCCTCCTGTTTTTACCACATACAGGCACAATGTGGCTTGTTGGTTGTTGTATTTCATTGCTATGAATGTTTTTCCTATAGGAGTTTTCTCTTCTCCATTGGAAGTTCTTAGTTGGGTATCTGCAGGCTTGTGCAATATCTTTGAAAGGCCATTCAAACTCATTTTGTGGAAAAACTGAAACATCTGAGCTAATGTCAAATTCAATTTTAATTAGTTTGCTATTCACTTCTGGTGTAAGCCATGTTGCTATCCTCCTGTTTGTTTTCAGAATCAGAATTGGAATCAGGTTTAATATCACTGATATATGTCTTGACATTTATTATTATGTGGCAGCAACACATTGCAATTCATAATAATAAAACTGTGAATTACAGCAAGTATACATGAAATAAATAAATTAATTAAACAGTACAAAACAATAGTGAGGCAGTGTTCATGGGTTCAATGTCCATTGAGAAGTCTGATGGCAGATAGGAAAAAGCTGTCGAGAATCATTGAGTGTGTGCCTTCAGGCTGCAGTACCTCACCTTGGTGGTAGTAATGAAAAGAGGGCATGTCTTGGGTAATGAGGTCCTCAGTGATGGATGCCACCATTTTGAAGATGTCCTGTTCATGATGGAGCTGACTGAGATCACAAATTTCTGCAGCTTATTTTGATCCATCTTATGGCCCACCTCATGTTATGTGGCAAAGCAGCCAGATAGAAGGCTGTCCATGGTACATCTGTAGAAATTTGTGAGTGTCTTTGCAGACATACCAGATCTCCTCTAACACTTAATGAAGTATAGGCACTGTCTACAAATCTTTGTAACAGCAGCAATATGTAGGGCTCAGGATAGATCACCAGAGATGTTGACACCTAGAAACTTGAAGTTGCTCACTCTCTGATCCCTCTGTGAGGACTAGTGTGTGTTCCCTCATCTTACCCTTTCTGAAGTCCACAATCAGTTGTTTGATCTTACTGATGTTGAGTGGAAGATTATTGCTGTGACACCACTCAACTAGCGGATATTACTCACTCCCCTGTGGTTTCTGTTCAGCATCTGAAATTCTACCAACAATAGCTATGTCATCAGCAGATTTATAGATGGCATTTGAGTGGTGCTGAGACACTCAATCATGTGTGTAAAGAGAGAATGGTGCAGTGGGCTAATCACACATCCATGAGGTATGCCAGTGTTGATTGTTAGCAAGGTGGAGATGTTATTTACGATCTGCTCATAAAATGACACCACCATCTCATTGATAATCAACACTGACACACCTCAAATGCTTAGTCCACTGCTCTATTCCCTCTACAGATATTGTAAACCTCAAGGCTACCCAGTCCTGTGATACTGTCATCATTATTGGATTTTTCAATCAACAGCATTCAGATTAGTGCTCTTTTTGAAACTGCTACTTGTCTTCTTATCTTTATTTCTTCCCTGTGCAGCCCATTTTCTTGTCATAAGGAGGGCACTGGGAGTGGACCCAAGTTCAAGACATAAACACTCAAGTACTGAGAACAGGACTAGGTTTATTGAGAAAGCAAGGGAAGTCAGGAGGAAACAACATTGGACATTGACACACGGGCCCTGGATGAGACTAGGATACAGGGCCAGGGCTAGGACTAAGACTAGGAAAGTGGGAGCAGGACAAGGAACTAGGAACTTGGTGCCTGGGCTAGGACTCCGAGCCAGAGACTGGACAGGTACCCAGAACCTGGGTCTTGACTCGGGCTCGGACCCCGGATCTAGGCGAGAACGAGACGTGGCTACAGGACTGGACATGGAACTCCTGCACATGACAAGGCACATGGACGGGATGAGAGCAGAACACAAAGCCATGACTTGGACAGGACAAGGTTCTTGGACACAACCAGGGAATCTCTAGCACAGGATGAGGAATCTCCAGCACCGAGCTGGGTGAGGTATTCCTGGGCTGGGCGAGGCCCCAGAACTGGATGAAGACACGAAGCTCAGATTTGGACAGGAAACACAATACTCTGGAACAGATCCTGGACAAGGATCTGGAACCTAGGTCTTGATTGGAACTAGGAACCTGGGTCTTGACTCAGAACCAGAACCCAGGTCTAGGCTAGGACAAGACGTGGCTACAGGACAGGATGAGAATGCAAAGCCTTGACTAGGTCTTGGGAGACTGGAAATACAGAGCCTTGGCTTGGGTAGGACATAGGACTCCTGGGTAGGCAAGGCTCCAGGCGCAGGTTGCAGGCAGAAAGGGAAGGGAACAGTCCAGCAGCCTGAAGTTGAATCCCGAAGCTATTTATTGAGCCAGCCCAAAACTAGAATCAGTTGCCTCAATTAAGTCACCCAATGGATCAAGGGAAAACAGGAAAACCCAGAATAAGGATTAATGGACCAGAATGTGAACCGGAATGCGGACCATGACATTACTTTTGTCTACCCACGATGCTCTTTGTATCTGTCCTACATTTTCCGCAGATTTCACCTTTAAACCTGCATTGGTCTGGTGTATGTGAGCCCTTGCCACAATTGTAACACAAATGTTAGGCCAGACAGGTTTCTGTTTAAATGTTGCAATTTTGTTCGTGCTCACTTTCATTACATCATTAAGCCCACTACTGAATTGAAAATGCTTGAACAATTTCTGCAATTCAGCCACATAAGCAGAAATGGACTCCCCTTCCTTTAAATTCCACTAATGAAACTTAAACCGTTCTGCATTCAACAATGGTTTTGTTTATAAATGATCCTACATTACATTCATGACATCAGCAAAGCTCATTCTAGCTGGTTTGGCTGGAACATTTAAATTTCTTAGCAAACTAAATTTTCCACTCATTACACTCAACGGCACTGGTACTTGTTTTGCATTAGCTATTTAATTTTCTGCAAAATACTGCTCAATCCGTTTACTATACATGATTCATTTATCTGTTATGAAATCAAACGTGCCTATCCTTCTGATGTAGCCAGACATTTCTGCTTTTAAAAAAATATTATTATTATTACCTGGTACTCACTTTTTATGAAGCTGTCACCATATCCCTTGCTGGGTAATTTTCTTTGTTTTCTCTTGTTTTTAAACTTGAATGTCTCTTTCCCTTTCTGAGAAAAACATACTGTGCTTCAACAGGTAGGTGGTTGTCTTGGATTTGTGTTAAAACTTTTTCATTGTCGCTGTTATGTTTTGTAACTCCAGAAACTAATCAAAAGAAAAGCACAGGAGCTGGAAAAATTGTGTACATAGTTCTTGTTTTCTTTTAGTATTGCTCACAGATGATGAGGTGGTGTAATGAGATATGCCATTTGCGTACTTCTTGCATATAAATCCATAAATAATTACATTAACAAACAAACAAAGTATGTTTAATCAAACAATATATTTACAATATTACTCAATATACACTGCAGGTCGGAACTATGACTGGGAGCCTGTGCAATAGACAAGTTTCACAATCATTACTCTAATCCAACCAGTACCTCTGGACTTTATTGCATGTTATTTAGAAGAAACAAATTAAAATGTGAAGGAACACAGTAAGTCTGTAATTCGTAAACACAGGAGTTTCTGCAGATGTTGGAAATCTGAAACAACACACACAAAATAGGGGAGGAACTTAGCAAGTCAGGCATAATCTATGGAGGGGAATAAACAGTCAATGTTTCAGGTCAGGACTGGAAAGGAAGGGGGAAGATGCCAGAATAAGAAGGTCGAGGAGGGAGTAGTACAGACGATTGGTGAGACTACGTGAGGAGGAAGGAAGGAGGTGGAGGAGTGGGGGATTAAGTAAGAACCTGGAACAGTTAGGTGGATGAGGTAAAGGAATCTTATCAAAGAGGACAGTGGGCAATGAAAGAAAGGGAAGGAGGAGGAAAACTCAAGGAAGATAACAGGCAGGTGAGGAGAAGGGGTGAGAGGGTAACCAGATTAGGGAATGGAAACAGAGAAGAAGGGAGGAGGGAGACATTAACAGAAATTAGAGAAATTGATGTTCATATCTTTGGGTTGAAGACAACATAGGTGGAGTATGAGGCTCTGCTCTTTCAGTCTTAGGTTGTCCGCATACACACAGCATGATTTAAAGCGAACACACACAAAATGCTGGAGAATCTCAGCAGGTCAGGCAGCATCTATGGAAATGTATAAACAATTAAGGTTTTGGGCTGAGACTCTTCTTCAGGACTGGAAAACAAGGGGACAAATGCCAGAATAAAAAGTTGGGGGCAGTAGAAGGAGGATGGGTAGAAGGATGGGTAGAGGGTAGAAGGTCACCCTCAGGATAAAGGAGCAACACCTTATATCCTGTCTGGGTATCCTCCACCCTGATGGTGTGAATTACGATCTCTCCTTCTGATAAATAAAGTTACCTTCCCTCCCCTCTTCTATTCCCCACACTACCTTCTTACCTCTTCTCACCTGCATATCACATCCTCCAGGTCGACTCCTCCTTCCCTTTCTCCTATGGTCTACTCTATTCTCCTATGAGATTCCTTCCTCTCCAGCCCTTTACCTTTCCTATCCACCTGGCTTTACCTAGCACCATCTAGCTCTCCTCCTTCCCAACACTTACCCCACCTTTTTATTCTGGCATCTTCCCCCTTCCTTTCCAGATCTGAAGAAGGGTTCTCAGCCTGAAAAGCCGGCTGTTTATTCATTTCCATGGATGCTGCCTGACCTGCTCAATTCCTCTAGTATTTTTTGTCTTGCTCTGGCATTTCAGCATTTGGTATAGGATTAAAAATATCTTTCTGCAATTATATCAGACCTTTGTGAAACTGCAATCAAGAACACTGTTCAGTTTTGGTCCCCTTGCATGAAAATAGATGTACTTTATATAATGGAATTGTAGCAAAGACTCACCAGATTGGTTCGAGCAATGACAGCATTTCCAAATGAGAAGAAATTGTGTAGATTAGATCTATATTCCTTTGGATTAAGTAATAGGTTCAACAGTCAATCAAGTACTTGTCAACCCATCTAGTCAACAGGAGAAAGTTTAAATTCCACATAGACAGCGCCCATGGTCAGGTTTTGAACAGGGATCTCTGGCAATTTGAGGCAGTGCCTCAGCAAGTTAGAGACACAAGAGATGCTTGAAATCTTGAACAGCCTACACAAAAAGCTGGAGTTACTACAGGTCCAACGTATAATTCTCCGTAACTTCCGCCACCTCCAATGGGATCCCACTACCAAGCACATCTTTCCTTCCCCCCTTCTTTCTGCTTTCGGCAGGGATTGCTACCTACGCGACTCCCTTGTCCACTCGTTCCCCCCCATCCCTTCCCACCAATCTCCCTCCTGGCACTTATCCTTGCAAGTGGAACAAATGCTACACCTGCCCTTACAGTTCTTCCCTCACCACGATTCAGGGCCGCAGACAGTCCTGGTGAGGCGACACTTCACCTGTGAGTCTGCTGGTGTGATATTCTGAGTCCGGTGCTCCCGGTGCGGCCTTTTATATATTGGTGAGACCCGACGCAGACTGTGAGACCATTTCGCTGAACACTTACTCTCTGTCCGCCAGAGAAAGCAGGATCTCCCAGTGGCCACGTATTTTCATTCCATGCCGCATTCCTATTCTGATATGTCTATTCATGGCCTCCTCTACTGTCAAGATGAAGCCACACTCAGGTCGGAGGAACAACACCTTATATTCCGTCTGGGTAGCCTCCAACCTGATGTCATGAACATTGATTTCTCCAACTTCCTTTAATGCCCCTCCTCCCCTTCTTACCCCATCCCTTAATTATTTATTTATTTCCCCTTTTTTTCTCTCTCCACTTTTTTTTCTCTCTCTGCCCCTCTCACAATCACTCGTTGCCTGTTCTCCATCTCCCTCTGGTGCTCCCCTCCCCCTTTCTTTCTCCCTAGGCCTCCGATCCCATGATCCTTTCCCTTCTCCAGCTCTGTATCCCTTTTGCCAATCACTTTTCCAGCTCTTAGCTTCACCCTACCCCCTCCTGTCTTCTCCTATAATTTTGGATCTCCCCCTCCCCCTACTACTTTCAAATCTCTTACTATCTTTTCCATCAGATAGTCCTGACGAAGGGTCTCGGACTGAAACGTCAACTGTACTTCTTCCTGTAGGTGCTGCCTGGCCTGCTACCTTCCACCAGCATTTTGTATGTGTTGTTCAACCATTTTAACTCCTATCTCCATTTCCATTCCAACATGTCAGTACATGCCCTCACTTTATGCCATGATATTCTGCCTCATATTCTGTCTAGATAGCCTCCAACCTGATGGCATGAACATCAATTTCTCTTTCTGGTAAAATAATTTTTTCTTCCCTGTTCTTTTATTCTATTCCCCACTTGGACCTCTTACTTCTTCTCAACTGCCTCCACCTCCTCCTTCCCTTTCTTCTGTGGTCCACGCTCCTCTCGTACCAGGCCCCTTCATTTTCAATCCTTCGCCTAGTTACTCCTTTTTTTTCATTCTGGTATCTTCCCCATTCCTTTGCAGTCCTGAGGAAGGGGTTCAGTCTGAAATGTTGACTGCTTGTTCATTTCCATAGATGCTGACTGACCTGCTGAGTTCCTCCAGCAATTTGTGTGTGTTGCTTGCTTTCCAGCATCTGCAGAATCCTTTTTATTTATAGTAACTGTTATTCAACCATACACATGAATACAGCCAAATGAAACAGCTTTCCCTCAGGGCCAACGTGTAAGACGCATTACCAACAGTCACACACAACACAAGGCACATGTGTTGGTTGTCCGTCGTTTCCGAAAATGATGTAATTTGTGTGGGAGGGGTTTTATACTGAAAAAGCCATTGCGCTGGGGTAGATCCATTCTCTTGGCCTCAAAAATCTCATTCCAACGTATAAAAAATCCTCATGACTGGAGATTTCCTTGGCGGCAGTGGAGAACCAAGATGCCTTCAGTGCCTTTTAATGCCCATCCCACCCTGCAAAGTATTGCAGCCCTGCCTACTTGGCTGTTGGACCTTAGAGTAGATCTTATCAGCTCAGTCCGCCAAAACTGGCTTCACTTGCTGGGGAAGGCAGATCCCTATCCCACCAGGACTGGAGGATCCCGGTTATACCCACCTGGTTTAGCACACCTGTCAAAGCGGTGTACCAGGGTGTGGCAACTGTCACATGCAATTAGATTAGATTAGATTCAACTTTATTGTCATTGTGTCAAGTACAGATACAAAGCAAATGAAATGCAATTAGCATCTAACCAGAAGTGCAAAAGAATAGTGTTATTTACAAAATAACTGCAAATAAAAAGTGCTACAGCATACAAATATGGAAGTACTAGCACAGTACAATATTGGTGCAATACTGCTTAGCGCTGTGATGTGAGGTTCAGCAGGGTCACAGCCTCAGGGAAGAAGCTCTTCCTGAGCCTGCTGGTGTGGGAGCGGAGGCTCCTGTAGCGCCTACTGGATGGGAGGAGAGTAAAAAGTCCATGGTTAGGGTGAGATGCATCCTTGATGGTAGGTGTTCTCAATGGTGGGCAATTGGGTGCCGATAATCTGCTGAGCAGTTTTCACCACCCGCTGGAGTGCTTTGCAGTCCGATACGGGACCATTGCCATACCACACTGAGATGCAGTTGGTGAGTATGCTCTCAGTGGTACAGCGGTAAAAGTCCGTCAGTATCCTGGGACAGAGGTGAGCTTTCTTGATGCTCCTCAGGAAATAAAGGTGCTGTTGCGCCTTTTTGATCAGGATGGAGGAGTTCAGGGACCAGCTGAGATCATCAGAAATGTGGACACCAAGAAATTTGAAGGAATCAGTTACTTGGAGCCACAGATAAGAGCTGGGTGGCAGGTGGGGACCAAAGGCGGATGAACGTCCCCTGGATGAAGCACAACAAGCTTGCCATCAGAGGTGCTAACCCTCCCTGGATACCTCACACACCTCAGAAGGCACATAGAGCACATATAATTACGCTGGCAGCAAAAACATAATAATAAAGCCCAGGTTTCTGAGTGTCATGCCCTGTGGATTGATCGGATGCTGTCCTGGTACCATGTTTCTGTAACAGCAAGTAGACAGCAATTCCTTACCATGCACCAGTGTAGCCACAGACAAACAAGTTCCAGCTTGTCTTCCATTGCACGAACACTGGAGGGCAGCACTGAGGGCGGGGCCAGCCTCCATTGATGGAGACCTTTTCGGGTGCCCAATTCCCCTTCACATACTTACCACACAACAGACCTTTCATCCACCTAATGTTTTAGTAACTGCTTCTTTCTAACAACCAGCAAATTTTTGAAGTGTTCATGACTTTATTGCTCCTCTTCACACTATTTATATTTAACTTATAGTCATTTTCATGCTTTGCAGTAAACTACTGTCACAAATTTCGTGACATGCTGTCGGCCAGTGATAATAATCCTAATTATTTCTCTGATTCTAAATGAACACTTTTGACTTTGTATTTTACTGAATAACTTCTGTCCTCACCTGCAATCTCCTCTGGAATGCAAACACCTAGGTGGGCTGCTCACAGATGTATGTCTTCAACAGATCATTTTGTCAAGTAAAGCTGATAGTCACTTTTTAGTACAGTTTACATCAAGGTGATTAAGTGTAAGGACACTGATTTCATTGTTAAAACTGCATATTGACCACATATATTTTGTAAATACTGTAAATTAGGCAATAATTGATATTAGACATTACTTTGATATAATTAATTTCAATAGACCTCCAAATAGAGTAGAATTTACATTATTTACATTTACTCTTCAAATTCCAGTATATGTATGAAGCACACTACAAGGGGTGATTGATGTTCGTGGCCTAAGGTAGAAAGAGTCAATTTTAGAAAAACTAGCACATTTATTTTTCAACATAGTCCCCTCCTACACGTACACACTTAGTACAGAGATTGTGGAGCTTATGGATCCCTTCTTTGTGGAAGTGGTCCACAGCAGGGGTGATTGATAAGTTTGTGGCCTAAGGTAGAAGGAGATGAGTTATATAGCTTTCGTTACATGCACGTGCAGATCAACTCTTTGAGTGAAAATGCGAAGATTGAAATTAATAACGCATCTCCTACCTTAAGCCATGAACTTATCAATTATCCCCATGTTGTGGACCGCTTCTGGAGGTCCAAGACACTGACTTCTACAAAGAAGGGATCCGTATGCTCCACGACTGGTGGACTAAGTGTGTAAATGTAAGGAAAATAAATATGCTAGGTTTTCTAAAATTGACTCTTTCTACCTTAGGGCACAAACTTATCAATCACCATTTGTATGTTCAGATCCCTGAGACACACAATTTCTTTCTAACCAGTTGATTTAAATAAAGAATCAGAATTGGTTTCATTATTGCTGATGTATGTTGTGGAGTTTGTTGATTTGTTGTTTCACAGTAGCAGTATAGTGCAAATCATTAAAAAATCACCATAAATCATCAAAATAAATTAACAAACAAACAACTAAATAAATAAATATATGAATAAGAGGATAGAAAGATAGAGAAAAATAGAAATAGTGAGGTAGTGTTCATTCAGAAATTTGATGGCAGAGGGGAAGAAGTTGTCCCTAAAATGTTGAGTGTAGGTCTTCGGGTTCCAGTGCCTCCTCTCTGATTATAGTAATGAGAAGAGGGAATGTTTCTGATCACCAGGACCCTTAATGATGGTATGATGGATATTCAACATCCAAGCCAGGGGACCTTCCTTTTTTGCTAATCTCAGATTTCTAAACACAGAAACTGCTACTTCTAAAGATCAGAAAGTTAATTTAAAATTCCAACCAGTGCTCTTTGTTCACCTTCTTGTTGTAAGCGGGAGCCAGTCTTCAGTTCTCAATGTAAATGTCATGTAATAATTAGTATGAAGTTAAAATGACAGATTTGCAGACAAACCACACTATCTATAGAGCCACACACTTACTGTCCCACAGTACCAGGGCTGAAGAGATGCAGTTTACCACAATGGGTATGTTAATTATTTCAACACTAGTAAGTTTTTTAGTCTGAGAAAGGTTGCAGACCAGACTGGTACTATCATTTAGCACATGAAATAGTTGTATTCATAGCTGGAATTTTTGTGTACTCAGAGAGTCAGCATTCACACTATTAATTGTGGGTAGATAAGAATTCTGTCCCAAGTAGCATTCAGACCAACCATGTGAAAAAATTAGCTGAAGACATATCGCATGTGAGTGAAGCCTGCTTGCATTTTCTTTATCCATATCGCTCATAACTTTTCACACCTCTATCAAATCTCCCCTCATTCTCCTATACTCCATGCAAAATATCCTAACCTGTTCGCCTTTCCCTTTAACTCATGTCCTCAAGTCCCAGGAACATTCTTGTACTTTTTTCTGTATTCTTTAAATCTTACTTATATCTTTTTTTTCTGTAGGTGGGGGACCAGAGCTGCACACCATACTCCAAATTAGTCTTCACCAAAATTTTTTACAACTACATCAACTTCTGTACTCAATACATTGATTTATAAAGGCCAATGTGCCAAAAGCTCTGTTTATAATTCTATCTATCTGTGATGCCACTTTCAAGGAGTAATGGCTTTATATACCCAAGCCTATTTGTTGTCCTGCACCCCTCAGTGTCCTACTATTCATCATGGAAGACCTACCTTAGCTCATCCTGCCAAAGTGCAACACTTCAGTCTACTTTGCACTAAACATCATCTGCCATTTTCAGCCAATTTTTCTAGCTGATCTGGGTACTGTTCAAAGCACTGAAGCCCTCTATGCTCCAAATATTGATGTCATCCACAAACACTGGTCCAGTTTGTCATATTATCATCCAGAACATTGACATAGATGACAAACAGCAACAGACTCATTACCGATCCCTGCAGCACACAGGTCTTCAGTCAGAGAGGCAACCATCTAATACAACTCTGTGGACCCTCCTGCAAAGTTAATGTTGAATCCAATCTATTACTTCATCCTTGAAACCAAAGCAACTGAACCTTTCTTGACTGGCTTCTCATGTGGGACTTTGTCAGGGCCTTGCCTAAGTTGATATACATAATGCCTACTGCCTTTCCTTCATTAATTTTCCTGGTAGACTCCTCAAAAAAATCTGTAGGATTTGTTAGATATGATCTACTCTGCACAAAGCCAGGTTGACTATCTCTAATGTCCCTGTCAATTGAAATACAATATACTGTCCCTTAGAATGCTTTCCAAATTTTATTCACAACTGACATCAGGCTCGCCAGCCTATAAATTCCTTACTTACTCTTAGAACCTTTCTGGAATGACAGAACAAAACATGGGCAGCATGGTGGTTAGCACAATGCTTTACAGTACCAACAACCCGGGTTCAATTCCCGCTTCTGTCTGTGAGGAAATTGTACATTGCCCCGTGATCATATAGATTTCCTCTGGGTGCTCTGGTTTTCTCCCATGGTCCAAAGATGTACTGGTTGGTGGGTTAATTGGTCATTGTTAATTGTCCTGTGATTAGACCAGGATTAAATCAGGGGATTGTTGGGTGGCATGGCAGAAAGGGCTGGAAGGGACAGTTCTACACTGTATTTCAATAAATAAATAAAGGAACATTAGTTATCCTTTAGTCATCCAGCGCTTTTCCCATGGTGAAGGATGTTTTAAATACCTCTGTGAGGGCACCATCAATTTCTGCACTAGCCTCCCAAAGGGTATAATGGGACTTCTTTTCAGGCCTGGGGAACTTATCCATCCCAACTTTCTGCAAGACAGCAAGCACCTCCTCTTTTTGGTCCTTTATGGATTCCAAATGCCCAGGAGTGCTAATTTTAACAACAATTCTTTTAAAAATTCTTGATAAAACTTTCAGGATGTAAGACTGAAGAGTAATAATTTGAGAGTAATCAACTCTTTCAAAAGAATGGATTTGATTAAGAGATATCAAGATTGATTTTAACAGTCGATATTTGGAGAGGTTAGGCGTTCTCATTAGCACAGAAGAGACAATCAAGTGAAGTTCCTGGGAACATAGACTAATTTGGATATAAATAGAAGAAATAGCTTATTAAAATAATGGAGAAAATGGAGAGAAAATTACTCATTGAAAGAACAATTGACTTTATAACCTGCATTTAATCCATATTAACTTATAACCACATTTCCAGATTGCGATTTTAAACATAAAGTTGTTTTTCATCAACTTAATACTAACACTTACACCGAGTGGCCATTTTATTAGGTACACCTGCTTGTTATGTCAAATATCTAACCAGCCAGTCATGTGGTAGGAACTCAATGCATAAAAGCATGCAGACATGGTCATGAGGTTCAGTTGTTGTTCAGACCAAGCATCAGAATGGGGTAGAAATGTGATCTAAGTGACTTTAACTGTGGAATGATTATTGGTGCCAGCTGGGATGGTTTGGGTCTCTCAAAAACTGCTGATCTCCTGGGATTTTCATGCACATCAGTTTCTAGAGTTTACAGAGAATGGTGTGAACAACAAAAAGAAAGCATCCAGTAAATGGCAGTTCTATGGACAGAAATGCCTTGTTAATGAGAGAGTTCACAAGAGAATGGGCAGGCTGATTCAAGTTGGCAGAAGGCATCAGTAACTCAAAACAACCATTTGTTACAACAGTAATAGGCAGAAGAGCATCTCTGAATGCAAAATACATTGAAACATGAAGTGCATGTTCTGCTGCTGCAGAAGACCACAAACATACAATCAGTGACCACTTTATTAGGCACAGGAGGTATCAAATAAAGTGGCTACTGAATGTAGTTGCTATTCTGAAAATTTCAAACAAACTTAAAAATCCCACCTACACAAAGGGCTTCTGTATTTTCTTCCCTATTTTTGCTCACAGCACATCATTCAAAATAAAATGAATCAGATGTCACCTCAGTACCGGAAACTAAGATTACTGTCTTTAAATTTTATAAGCTGATGCAATGTTATGTGAAAAGATGCAAAGTCTGTGTAAAAGTTGAGGTTTGATTTAATATTTCTTTCATTACATTTATTAAAGGAGGAAAGATAGACTATATCTATATTCTTCAAAAACTAATTGCATCAAGAACAACTTCTTCAACAGCCTAGGAGTAAAATTATTTAGCTGACAAATATGCAGCAGGGAAAAAAGTTTATTAGATTCAACTAGCTATTTTTAGTGTTCTCCTCACGAACCTCCCCCGCAGGGTGCAGTCCTCAAAGTTCAATAGTGAACTCAACAATTTCAGATAACTAGTATTTGCAGTTTGTATCAAAACTGGCTAGTTCTGATGAAAGTTCTTTCACCAATACAGCTGACTGATATTTTTTCTCACTGACACTGCTTCACCTAAAGATAAAGATTAAAGATTAGATTTATTTGTCATATGTACATTGAAACATAGAGTGAAATGTGTTGTTTGCTTCAATGACCAACATAGTCCGAAGTTGTGTCGGGGCACCCTTCACGTGTTGCCATGCTTCCAGCACTAACACCGCATGGCCGCAGCTTACCAACCCTTTCTAAACCATACACCTTTGGAATGTGTAATGAACCTGGAAGACCCAGAGGAAACACATGTGGTCACAGAGAGAATGTACATACAAATGTACAGACAGTGGTGGGAATTAAACCTGGGTCACTGGCACAGTAATAACATTATCCTTACTACTCCAGTCATATTTTTCTCAATGAAATAAAAGTGGCTTGGTAAGCTGACACAGTGCATCATTGAGGTAGCACTTACAGCCTGTCGAAGACACAGATTTAACAGCACCTTATAGACAGACCATGAAGACCAGGAGCTGACACAGGACCAAAATTAAGCCTTTTGGCCGAACAATCTGCTCCACCACGTTATCCTTCTCAACCCCATTCTCCTGTTTTCTCCCTGTAACCTTTGACACTCTGACAAATCAAGAACCTATCATGCTCAATGACTTGGCCTCCACAGCTATCCAATGCAATCAATTTCACATATTCATCTCCCTTTGGCTAAAGGAATTCCTCCTTAGCTCTGTTCTAAATTCAATTCTAAGGCTGTGCCATTTGGTCTACACTCACCTACTATAGGAGACATCTTTTCCATGTCCACTTTATCCAGACTTTTCAATATTCAGTAGGTTTCTGTCACCAGGTTTGGATCCGGCCCAAGTGCAAAGTGAAAGACACTGAAGTGGGTCGATAGTTCATAGACTTTAATGCAAACAGTGTTAAAGAGGAAAGAAAACAATAAACGCTAGGCTAAACAGGGCTGCTAACTAAAACTCTCAAATGGAAAAACAAAGTCTACACTACGGCTGAAAAGAATGACTAAATATTAAACGAATACCGCTAGTCTTCAGAGTCAGTTGACTCGACAGTCTGATTTCTCAGGCAAGGCCAAATGCAAACAGGCAGTGAAGCGTTGCTGTGCTGTGTCCAAGTCTCAACAAATATAATGACAGAATGAATGGAGTTAAATGCTATCACAATGAAATAATAATTAGCTGACACATGCATTTATAATAATGAATGAAATAATAATTAGCTGACGAGCACAATTGCCGAATCTGCTGCGCTGCCGAATCCATGGTTGTGACAGGATTCAATGAGAACTTCCCCGCTGTCTTCTAAGTTACAGCCAGTACAGGCCCAGAGCCATCAAATGCTCATTATCCATTAACCCTTTCATTCACAGAATCTTTCTCATAAACTTCCTCCAGACACTCTCCAATGAAAGCATATTTTTTTTTAGATAAGGGCCCTTATCTTTACATTAAGTATGATATGACTAATGTCTTATAAAACCTTAGCATTACATCCTTGCATTTTCCTTCCTTGCCACCATCTCAACCTGAAGCTAACTTTTAGGGAATCCTGCACAGGTTCTCCTAAGTACCTTTGCACCTCTGATTTTCAAACTTTCTCCCCATTTAGAAAATAGTCTATGCCTTTATTCTTTTTACCAAAGTCCAGATAGAAAATTAGAAGTATAGAAAACCTACAGCACAATACAGGCCCTTCGGCCCACAAATGTGTGCCGATCATGTCCCTACCTTAGAAATTACTAGGCTTACCCATAGCTCTCTATTTTTCTAAGCTGCATGTACCTATCCAAAAGTCTCTTAAAAGACCCTATCATGTCTGCCTCCACCACCATTGCCAGCAACCCATTCCACGCACTCATCACTCTCTGCATAAAAAACTTACCCCTGACATCTCCTCTGTACCTACTCCCCAGCACCTTAAACATGTGTCCCCCTGTGGCAACCATTTCAGCCCTGGGAAAAAGCCTCTGATTATCCATACGATCAATACCTCCCATCATCTTATACACCTCTATCAGGTTACCTCTCATCCTCCGTCCCTCTAAGGAGAAAAGACCGAGTTTACTCAACCTGTCTTCGTTAGGCATGCTCCCCAATCCAGGCAACATCTTTGTAAATTTCCTCAGCACCCTTTCTATGGTTTCCACATCCTTCTTGTAGTGAGGTGATCAGAACTGTGCACAGTGCTCCAGGTGGGGTCTGAGCAGGGTCCTATATAGCTACAACATTACGGCTTGGCTCTTAAACTCAATCCCATGATTGATGAAGGCCAATTAACCACAAAGTTAACCTGCGCAGCTGCTTTGAGCATCCTATGGACTCACACCCCAAGATCCCTCTGACCCTCCACACTGCCAAGAGTCTCACCATTAATACTACATTCTGCCATCATATTAGACCTACCAAAATGAACCACTTCACATTTATCTGAGTTGAACTCCATCTGCCACTTCTCAGCCCAGTTTTGCATCTTATCAATGTCCAGCTGCAACCTCTGCCAGCCCTCCACATTATCCATAACAACTCCAACCTTTGTGTCATCAGCAAACTTACTAACCCATCCCTCCACTTCCTCATCCAGAACTTTTATAAAAATCACAAAGAGTAACGGTCCCAGAACAGATCCCTAAGGCACACCCCTGGTCACCGACCTCCATGCAGAATATGACCCATCTACAACCACTCTTTGCCTTCTGTGGGCAAGCCGGTTCTGGATCCTCAAAGCAATGTCACCTTGGATCCCATACCTCCTTACTTCCTCAATAATTATTACTGGTAATCTATAAACTTCCCTACACTATATTTCATCTGCCACTTTGTCCATTCCCCTAAATCTAAGTCATTCTGTAGACTCTTTGTTTCCTCAGCACTACCCGTTCCTCCAACTACCTTCTTAACTTCGCATCATCAGCAAACTTGGCCACAAAGCCATCAGTTCATCAGCCAAATCATTGATGTATAATGTGAAAAGAAGAGGTCAAAATACCAGTCCCCATGGAACATCACTAGCCCCAAACTTTACTCCCACTCTTTGCCTCTTTCCAGTTGGCCAGTATTCTATCCAAGCTGGTATCTTTCCATGGGCTCTTATCTTGTTAAGCAGCCTCATGTCAAAGGCCTTCTGAAAATCTGAGTAAACTACATCCACTGACTCTCCTTTGACTATCTTGCCAGTTTTTTCCTCAAAGATTTCCAACAAATATGTCAGGCAAGATTTTCCCTCAAGGATATCATGCTGATTTGGCCTAATTTATCATGTGCCTCCAAGGACACTGAAACCTCATCCTTAATAATAGACTTCAAATTCTTCCCAACCGCTCAAGTCAGGTTAACTGGCTATAATTTTCAATCTTCTTCCTCCCTCCCTTCTTAAAGAGTGAAGTGATATTTGCAATTTTCCAGTCCTCCAGAACCATTCCAGAATCTAATGATTCTTGAAAGCTCATTACTAATGCCTCCACAATCTCTTCAACTACCTCTTTCAGAACTTTGGGGTTTAGTCCAGTTGGTCCATGTGACATCCACCTTCAGACCTTTCAACTTTCCAAGCACCTTCTCCTCAGTTAAGCAACTACACTTATTTCTGCCCCTTACAGCCTTGAATTTCTGGCATACTGTTGGTGTCCTCCACGGTGAAGGTTGGCACAAACTTCTTACTAAGTTTGTTTCCATTTCTTTGTCTCCCACTACCTCTCCAGCATCATTTTCTAGTGATCCGATATCCACTCTTGTCTCTCTTTAACTCTATAAATTTGAAAAAATCTTTTGGTATCCTCTTTTATATTATCGGCTACTTACCTTCATTGGGCATGGTAGTGCAGTGGTTAGCACAATACTTTGCAGTGCAGGTGACCAGGAATCAATTCCTGCGCCCTCCTGTAAGGAGTTTGTACGTTCTCACTATGACAATGTGGGTATACTCCAGGTGCTCTAGCTTCTTCCCACAGTTCGAAGACCTATCAGTCGGTAGGTTAATCAGTCATAGTAAATTGTCCCAAGATTAAACTGGGATTTAAATTGGAGATCATTGGGCAGTGTGGCTCGTAGGGCTGGGAGGACCTATTCCATGCTGTATTTCAATTAAAAAAAATAAAAATCATCCTTTCTGTCCATATGGTTTTTTATAGTTTCTAGTTACGAGCAATATAGTTCCTTAGTTAGTTTCTAAAAGCTTCCCAATCCTCTAGCTTTCCACTAAATTTTGCTATGTTATATGCCCTCTCTTTAACTGACAGTGGCAGGAACTGAAGAGGGATTGTTGTTGCTGCTATGCAATCGTGTAGCCTCTTACTGATAATTTCCAAATTCTATATTCTACTTCATACTCTAGAATTAACAGTGATTGCATGTATTTAATTATGCTTTTTTTTAACATTCCGATCTTATCTATCTGATCTTCTGTTTATGTCTGCTCCAGGCAGGTCAACTATAATTGGCAAACCTTCATTACCACAAATATTATTTCCTTTCTTTTGGTCTGCACTTTATCACATATTGTTATTGTCTGCACTCTTCTTCCTTCTCATAAATTTAAAAAATGTTTCATTTCTAACTTTTTTTAACTGCTGCGATGGAATAGTGATAAAAAAAAATAGTGCCTTTGTTTCACTGCTCCAATGATCTATTTTCAGTCCTGAGCTCCAGATCTGTCCACATAGGATTTTCACGTTCTTCCATTGCCTATGGATGTTCTTCCCAAGTGCTCCATTTCTGTCCCAGCAGCACAAACAAGTGCTGTTGGTAGGTTGCTGATTTACCCTTGTATAGGTTGAAGATTCAGAGTGGAGTTGATGGGTCTGGCATGGAGAATGAGTTGTAAGGAAATAAGTGAGTATAAGATCATAAGACTTTTAGACAAAAGAGCAGAATTAGGACATTCAGTCCATTGAGTCTGTTCTGGCTTTCCTTCACGGCTGATTTGAACCCAATGGGATAACTTCACTCAACTTCACGCCCCATCATTGAAATATTCCCACAACTAACGGACTCACTTTCAAGGACTCTTCATCTCATGTTCTTGATACTTACTGCTTATTTATTTATATTATTGTTTATCCTTTTTGTATTTGCATAGTCTGTTGCCTTCTGCACTCTGGTTGAAAGCCCTAGCTGCATGGTCATTCCTTGATTCTGTTATGGTTATTATTCTATTTATTTATTAAGTATGCTTACAGGAAAATGAAGCTCAAGGTTGTATATGGTGACATATATGTACTTTGATAATAGATTTTCTTTGAACTTGAAATCTGAAGTTTATTATTACTCTCAACCACATTCTCCTAACTTCTCTCCGTAATCTTAAATGCTCTTAGTAATCAAGAACCTATCAGTCGCCATTTTAAATATATTTCAACTTGAACTGCACATTCCTCTGTGGCAATGAATTCTACAGATTCACCAGTTTTGTTTAAAGGGACTTCATCTCTTTTTAAAAGAGGTGCCCTTCGATTCTGAAGCTGTGCCCTTTGGTCCTAATGGGATTCATCGGGTTGCTATGAGAGGTGAAAAATAGTCTCACATGAAATAAGGGCATGTCAGACATGGAAGTGTGATGTCTTTAACATTACAAGTTGAAGTTCAAGTTTAATTGTCATTCAATCTTACAAGAATGCCCATTAATACAGTCAAATGAAGCAGCATTACTCCTTGGCCAGGTTGCAAAACACAGTACGAACTTTCACACACAGCACAAGACTCATAGAGAAGAACAGCACAGAAGCAGACCCTTTGGCCCATCTAGTCTATGCTGAAAACATTTAAACGGTCTACTCCCATCAACGTGTACCAGAACCATGGCCCTCCATATTTGTACTATCCATGCACCTATAAGCTCCCCTTAAATGTTGAAATCCAGCAAAGTATGTACCACATATGCTGGCAGCTCCATCCACACTCTCACAACCCTCAGAGTGAAGGAGTTTTTCCTCATGTTCCTCTTAAACTTCTCACCTTACACCTTTAACCCATGACCTCTAGTTGTAGTCCCACCCAACCTCAGTGGAAAAATCCAGCTTGCATTTACCCTATCTATACCCTTCATAATTTTGTATACCTCAATCACATCTCCTTTCAAACTTCTAAGTTCTAAAGAATACAGTCCTAACCTATTCCTTATAATGCAGGTCCTCCAGACCCAGTAACATTGTTGTAAATTTTCTCTGTACTCTTTCAACCTTGTTACATCTTCCTATAGGCAGATGATCAAAACTGTAACAATACTCCAAATTAGGCCTCACCATCGTCTTATGCAACTTACTATAACACACATTTCCTGTACTCAGCACATTGATTTATAAAGGCAAGTGTACAAAAGTTTCTTTCACAACCTCATCTACCTGTGACAGCACTTTCAATTAATTATGGACTTTATGCCAAGTGCCTTTGTTCTACCCTGTCCTTAACGCCCTACTGTTCACTGTGTAAGATCTACCCTGGCTGGCCCTGCCAAGGTGAGAAACCTCACACTCGTCTGCATTAAATTTCAACAGCCATTTCTCAGCCCATTTTTTCAACTGATGTAGATTGCTCTGCAAGCTCTGACAGTCTTCCTCACTAACTAGTACACCCTCAATTTTGGTGTCATCCCTAAATTTGCTGATCCAGTGACAATATTATCACCCAGATCATTGAGATAGATGATAAACAACAAACGGTCTAGCACCGATTCCTGTGGCACACCACTAATCACAGGCCTCCAGACAGAGAGGAACCCTTCTACTACTATTCTCTGGCTTCTCTCACAAAGCCAATGTCTAATCCAATTCACTATTTCATCCTGAGTGCTGTGTGACTGAACCTTCTCAATAAAACTCCCACTTGTCAAATGCCTTACTTGTCAAATGCCACTTGTTAAATGTCCATGAAGATAGTATCCACTGCCTTGCCTTCATCCACCTTCCAGGTAAATTTCCTTGAAAAACTCTATAAGATTAGTTAGATACACACACAAAGCCATGCTGACTATTCTTAATGTCTGTGTATATTCTGAAACTTACAGTAAATAGTTGGACTTACCATCCTACAACTTCCTGCTTTATGCTTAGTGCCTTTTTTTATACAGAAGAATAACATTGGCTATCCTCCAATCTCTGGCACCTCTCCTGTCGCTAATGATGTTTTAAATCTCCCTGCCAGGACCCTGGTATTTTCTGCACTTGCCTCCCCTGGGGTCTGAGGGAACACCTTGTCAGGCCCTGGAGATTTATCCACCCTGATTTGCCTCAAGGTAGCAAAAACCTCCTCCTCTGTGATCTGTACAAGGTCCAAAAATTTGATACCACTTTGCCTCACTTCTATAAACTCTGAATCCATTTCCCAAGTAAATATAGATGGAAAGGATTCATTTAAGATTGCTCCCATCTGTTTTGGCTCTGCACACAGATCACCATTCTGGTCTTCCAGAGGACCAGTTTTATCCCTTGCAATCCTTTTGCTTTTAACATTTCTGCAGTATTCCTTAGGATTCTCTTTCACCTTGTCTGCTAGAGCAACTTCATACCTTATTTTAGCTTTCATGCCTCTTTTTAGCCTTCCTGATTTCTTTCTTAATTGTTCTCTTGCATTCTTGGAGCACATAAAAGATAGTACATATAAGAAAGCAATTTCATGTAAGCTATCAGTAAGAAACAGTTGCAGCAGTCTGCAGTCGACCTCAATTCAGCTTGTCCTCTGACGAGCGGACACTGGGTCGCTACCAATCGTAGTTTGGACGCCATGCCACACCTCGCTACCGATCGTAGTTTGGACACCATGCCACACCAGCTCCGGTGGAGTGCAGTGACGCTGACACCTCTCTTGTGCAGCTATAAACAGGCAAAACCGTGGCTTGAGGCATAGTCGTGTCAATGACCGAGACCACGCAATACCCCAGTCCTCCGCCAATAAATCAGTGAATCAGTCTTGCAGAATTCCGCATTAACAATGTCCAACAGGGCCTTGCGATCACAAGAAAACGGTTTAAGATGATCACTCACTGTTAGACTGCACACTGTCTTTGCATGAGGAACAGCTGTTGCTATCCACTATCCTTATTTCATAATCCACCGCAGATCAACTGGTGGGGATATTTGCAGCCATTTTTAATGACTTCCCTCTTCACTGGAGTTTTCTGCATTCTTTATGAAGACCACAATCACCCTGGTACTGAAGGAAAACAAACAGCATTCCCTAGTGACTACTGCCTCGTGGCTCTGACATCTACCATTATGAAATTCTTTGAAAGGCTGGGCATGGCAAGTATTAACTCCAGCCTTGCAGACAACCTCAAACCATTGAGCTTTTCACAGTATCTTGGTACATGTGGCATTAACAACACAATTCTGGTTCCAATATAAAAGGACCCAAACTGGGCACTCTAGCTTAGATCTTATAACTGATATGCAATGCATCAACATAATCCATTTCTCTTTCATCTCTGCGTCAATCTAAGAATCTGTTAAATGTGTGTACGGTATCTGCTCAACCACCACCCCTGACAGAGCATTCCACACACTTACCACTCTGTGTAGAAAAACCAACCTCTAATCAACATCTTCATCATTATGTGCCCTGTTGTATGATGTAGGCGATCATGGTCTATGACCTCAATTCTTCTTGGCAAGTGTTTCTACAGAAGCTGTTAGCCATTGCCTTCTTTTGGGCACTGCTTTTACAAGATGGGTAACCCCTGACATTATCAATACCATTATCATTATCAATAGAGATCATATGACCGAGACTTGTGATGTGCATGAGCTGCTCAGACGATCATCCACCACCTGGTCCCATGGATTCTTGTGATCCTGATCGGAAAGGGTGGGCAAGTGCTGCACTTTGCCGAAGAATGACCTGCAGTCTAGTGGAGGGAAGGAGTGGCTTGCTCCTCCTTTGGTAGAGGCCTATCACCACCCAACCACTCAGTTCTGATATCACACCCTATACATTTCTCCAATCAACTTAAGATTGAGCAATAGTTCTTCTGGGGAAAATGTACTAGATCTCTACTCTATCTATGTCTCTAAGCACAAGAATAGTGTTTATTCTTATATTTAATTCCATCATTCTTATTTCCATTATTTTAGTTTTAGGAAATTATTCTTATTTTTATTTCACCCACCGAGCATCATCACAACTGTAGCAATGCAGGTTGTGGGCCTCATCCTCCGGGACCACAGGTGGAGAATCAGTAGGAGCTATTTCAATGGCATCATACCTTGGAGAAAAATAAAAGTGATTTGTGCTCATGCAATAAGACAATATACCACACAGCCAACTCAACTTCTTTTTTAATACTAACACAATTCTTAGACACTTGGAACAATATGACAGATATGATATAGCTCTGCACTTGTATGCCATGTAATGGTATCAATAAACAGTTGTAATAGTCTCTTGAGTAACTCCTGTAGTCAGTTGGGCAGGGTAGGAATAGAGAGAATCAAATTCTTCATTTCCCCTCCATCTTATCAGAGAGCTATGCAACAGCAGGATACTTTATCTAACTTAGTTTTGCTGATATTTTTTGAAGGTACATTCTAATCAGTTTCAATTCTTTGCTGTAGAATTCACACTCTGCAATAGAATTCTTCTGGTGCCTGTTTTTGAAGTATATTTAGAAGCAACTATTGAATCACCATCATTTCAGTCTTCCAAAAGCCAACTTGACCCTACCAGGAGCTAAGTGCCATATGGCTAAAGTCCAGATGGTATCACCCTTAGGATCAGTAATTGATTTATTATTATTTTTTATGCTTCTATGTTTTGTATTGCATTGAACTCCTGCTGTTAGCAAATTTCATGACACATGTCCGTGATAATGAACCTGATTCTGATTCTGAATTCTGAATCTGATCTCAGGGTTGCACTGCCGTGAGCCCCGTGGGTCTTTGTGGTGTGCTGGAGAGCATTGGGCTTCTAGGTTACTCAAGCACATGCATTTACTAACTGTTGTCTTAACAAGGGATATTAAGCTCTTGTGCTTTCTGTTTAATGTTGTCAAGATAATTGTGATGGACATGGGATTGCTGCTTCCTCTGATTATTTAATGCAAACTCCCATTCAGTGCTGTTTGTGGAGCAATGCTCTGTTGCTATTCCTAAGTATAACCTCTTGTTTCTGTCTCTGCATGGGAGTCTGCTTTCATCCACAGCTGTATTCAGCTGTTGCCAGTGCTCACTGTGATGCTCACAAAGCCTCTCCACCACAACAAGGTGACAATGCTTGCAGAAGCAAGGTAAATAATTAAAACATGAAATCCATCATCCTTGTTAACATTCTAAATGTGTTTGAATGATCAGCTCAGTACATGTGTAATGGCTTCTTTGTAATGTTTCACTGCTAGAGCTAATGTAATAGCTTCTCTGTAATGTTAACTGCTGAGGTTATGGTTTCTCTGCAGCAGAAATGTTTGGGATATGGCTGGAGATAATTATGCATGTTAGCCAATTAGGATTCTGTTGCCCTGTCTGGTGATTCTGGAAGCTGTTGGTTTTGGGGGCTTTTGCCAGAGGGAGAGAGAGAGATTAAATGAGAAGGCGCAAATGGAGTGATTCAGAGTGGACTTCAAGTGTGGATCTGAAGGGTGGCAACTCTCGGGGGAGATCAAATGGTGGAAGTGAGACTGAGTGAGCTCTAATGATTGTGCACACACTGTTTAATAAGATTGGCACCCTTTTCTTTTATATTTTGTTTCCCTATTAACCACATAGTCAAAGTAAGAGTCATAAAGCTTAATCATTTAATTGCATCTCACACAAATTGCTGGTGGAATGCAGCAGGCCAGGCAACATCTGTAAGAAGAAGTACAGTTGCCGTTTTGGGCTGAAAGCCTTCGTCAGAACTTTCAGTTAGTCCTAACAAATGGTCTCGGCCCAAAACGTCAACTGTACTTCTTCCTATAGATGCTGCCTGGCCTGTTGCATTCCACCATCATTTAGTGTGTGTTGCTTGAATTCCCAGCATCTGCAGATTTCCTTGTGTTTGTGTCATTTAATTGCATATTGTGTGCTGCTTGTTATTTCGGGGTACTGATTTGTAACGGGGTACACATCGCGCAGTATCCACCCAAACAAAATTTCTTAAGTTTGTCCGGGCAGTGGGTGTTTATCATTTCCAAGATCAAGCCAGCAGGTGAAGCAAGTGTTACACATGTATATAACAAAATGTTCTCACATATGCCCTTCTTTCCTTTCTCTTGCATAGAAAGAACAACTAAACAAGAAATAAGGAAAGGGAAGATAGAGTATGATAGTAAAGTAGGACAAAATATAAAAACAGATACAAAAAGTTTTTATAAATATATAAAGCGGAAGAGGGTGGCTAAAGTCAATGTTGGTCCCTAGGAAGAAGAGAAGGGGAAATTGATATTGGGTGATAAGGAAATGGCTGAGGAATTGAATGACTATTCTGTGTCGGTCTTCACAGTGGAGGACATGTCTAATATGGCAAAGAATGATGCTATGGACGAAATGGGAGGTGAGGACCTCAATAAAATTGCTGTTACTAAAGAGATAGTGACGAGCAAACTAGAGGGTCTAAAGGTAGATAAGTCCCCTGGTCCTGATGAGATGCACCCCAGGGTGCTGCAGGAATTGGCGGAGGTTATAGTAGATGTGTTAGTAATCACTGACCTAAATTCTCTAGACTCTGGGCAGATAACAACGGATTGGAAAACAGCAAATGTCACGCCACTTTTTTAAGAAGAATATCAGCAAATGATGGGCAACTATAGGCCAGATAGCTTTAGTTCAGGAAAATGCTTGAAGCTGTCATTAAGAAAGAAATAGTGAAACATATAGAAAGGAGTGGTTCCATTAGACAGACACAGCATGGATTCAGAAAGGGCAGTTTTTGTTTGACAAACTTACTGGAGTTCTTTGAGGACATAAAGAGTGCAGTGGATAGAGGGGAGCAGGTTGATATTGTATACTTGGATTTCCAGAAGGCGTTCACTAAGGTGCTGCACAAGAGACTTATAAATAAGATACAGATGCATGGAATCGGAGGAAGTATATTGGCATGGATAGTAGATTGGTTAACTGACAGAAGGCAGAGAGTTCGTATAAATGGGTGTTTCTCTGGTTGGCAGTCAGTGGTGAGTGGGGTTCTGCAGTGG
Source organism: Hypanus sabinus (assembly GCF_030144855.1). Taxonomy (NCBI): domain Eukaryota; kingdom Metazoa; phylum Chordata; class Chondrichthyes; order Myliobatiformes; family Dasyatidae; genus Hypanus; species Hypanus sabinus. The sequence continues at coordinate 64,054,799 of NC_082720.1, read as the reverse complement.
TTGGTGCTGGGCCGCAGCTGTTTACTATTTACATTGATAATTTAGAAGAGGGGACAGAGTGTAGTCTTGCAAAATTTGCTGATGACACCAAACTGAATGGAAAAGCCAATTGTACAGAGGATGTGGCGAGTCTGCAGAGGGATATAGCTAGGTGAAGTGAATGGGCCAAGGTCTGGCAGATGGAATACAATGTTGGTAAATGCGAGATCATCCACTTTAGAAGGAATAATAGAAGAGCAGATTATTATTTAAGTGGTGAAAGATTGCAGCATGCTGTTGTGCAGAGGAACTTGAGAGTGCTTGTGCATGAATCGCAAAAAGTTGGTTTGCAGTTACAACTGGTTATTAAGAAGGCAAACAGAATGTTGGCCTTCATTGCTAGAGGGATTGAATTCAAGAGCAGGGAGGTCATGCTGCAACTATACTGGTGAAGCTGCACCTGGAGTACTGTGTGCAGTTCTGGCCTCCATACTTGAAGGATATACTGGTTCTGGAGGCAGTGCCAAGGAGGTTCACCAGGTTGATTCCGGGGTTGAAGGGGTTAAGCTATGAGGAGAGATTGATTCACATGGGACTATACTCTCTTGCATTCAGAAGAATGAGAGGGGATCTTATAGAAACATACAAAATTTTGAATGGAATAGATAAGATAAAAGTAAGGAAGTTGTTTCCATTGGTAGGTGAGACTAAATGAGGGGATATTGTCTCAAGATTCAGGGGAGGAGATTTAGGACAGAGATGAGGAGAAACTGTTTTTTCCAGAGAGTGGTGAATCTGTGGAATTCTGTGCCCAGGGAAGCAGTTGAGGCTTCTTCACTAAATATATTTATGATACAGTTGGATAGAGTTTTACATAGTAGGGGAATTAAGGGTTATGGAGAAAGGCAGGTAGATGGAGCTGAGTTTATGGACAGATCAGCCATGATCTTATTGAATTGCAGGGCAGGCTCAATGGACCTGATGACCTACTCCTGCTCTTATTTCTTATGTTCTTGTGTACTTATAAAATTTTATGACACAAAATGAAGAAATTTAAAGATATTTTTAAAATAAAGATGAGCTTTATTTGTCACATGTACATTGGAACATCCTATGAAATACATTGATTTCTATCAATAAGCAACACAATCTGAGAACTGCACAGGGGACATACCACAAGTGCTGTAATGATTCTGGTGTCAATATGGTGTGTCCACAACTTACTAACCCTAATCATACATCTTTGGAATGTGAGAAGTAACTGGTGGAGCCAGAGGAAATCCACACCATCACAGGGGAAATGTGAAAACTCCTTACAGACAGTGATGGGAATCAAGCCTCAATCAGTGATCACTGGCACTGTAAAGGTATGATACTAACCACAGTGCTACCATGCAGCCGAAGTCTACTCCATGCCAGCTCCTGTTAGAGCAACCCACGTTCATTTCATTCCTCCTTACCCACTGCCTGAAAAATTATTCCCCCTTGTTTGCCTTTCAATTCCTTTTTGGGAAGTTTAGACTGATTTAGTTTCTACAACTTTTATTGAAGAGCTCCAGATTATAATCGCATCAAGAACAAAATTATCTTTTCTCATATCTCCCTCATATTTTTTTTGTCAAAATTTTGAAGATATATTTATCTTCTCAATCAACCCAAACTGAGAACAGTTTCTATAAGAACCATAAGTTATAGCAGCAGAATTAGACCATTTGGCCCATCAAGTCTGCTCTACAATTTCTTCATGGCTGACCCAATTCTCTTCTCAGCCCCAATCTCCTGCCTTCTCCCCGTATCCCTTGACGCCTTAAGCAATCAAGAATCTATCAACCTCTGATTTAAACATACACAAAGACTTGGCATCCACAGTTGCCTGTCGTAAAGAATTACACAGATTCACCCATCCCTTGGTTAAAAAAATAATTCCTGCTCATTTCCATTCTAAAGGACACCCCACTATTCTGAGGATGTGTTCTCTGGTCTTGGGTTCTCCCACTATAGGAAACATCCTCCCCACAACTACTTCATCAAGGCCTTTCACCATTCAATATGTCTCAATGAGGTCATCCTTGTTCTGAATTCTAGTAAATGCAGGCCTACAGCCATCTTCATATGACAGCCCATTTAATCCTGGAATGATTTTCATCAACTTCCTTTAAACTCTGTCCAGTTTCAGCGCATCCTTTCCAAGAGAAGGGATCCAGAACTGCTCTCAGTGCTCCAACTGAGGCTATACCAGTGCTTTGTAAAGTCTCAAAATTACATCCTTTCTTTTATATTCTAGTCATCTTGAAATTAATACTACATTCCATTTGCCTTCCTCACCACAGAGTCAAGCTGCAAATTAACCTTCAAGGAATCCTGCACAAGGAACCTCAAATCCCTAATCCCTCTGCACCTCATTTTTTTTGTATTTTCTCTTCATTTAGAAAATGGTCAGCCCCTGACACCTGGAACATCCATTATAATGCTAGCATTGTTGACAGTGAAGAGTGATGCAAAATACTTATTCAGTTTGACCGCCATTTTCTTATTCCCTATTACTACCTCTCCAGCATCATTTTCCAGTGGTCCAATATCCACTCTCACCTCTCTTTTACGCTTTATGTATCTGAAGAAACTTTTAGTATCTTCTTTAATGATTTGCTACCTTACTTTCATATCCCTTCTTTGCCTTCTTAATGATGTTTTTAGTTGTTTCTGTTGGTTCCCATCCTCTAAATTCCCACTAATTTTATAGAAATTATCTATCTATACATTCTGTGCCATTCCAATTGCTTCCAGAAATTCCAGCCAATTCCATCCCTACCAGTGTTATTTTTAAAATGATTTCTGGCAAACTTCTCTTTCATGCCCCTGTAATTCCCTTTACTCCACTTTAACACTGATACATCTGACTTCAGTTTCCCCTTCTCAAATTTCAAGGTGATCTTGATCATATTATTGTCACTCACCCCTAAGAGTTCTTTTTACCTTGAGCTCTAATCAATTCTGGGTCATTGCACAACACCCTATCCACAATAGCTGATCTCCTAGTGAGCTCAATGATGAGCTGCTCAAAAAATCAATCTCATAAGCACCCTCCGCTGGAATCCAGCACCAACTTGATTTTCCCATTCTATCTGAATATTGGTCACCCATGACTATTGTAACATTGACCTTTTGGCATGTCTTTTCTATCTTCATTGTAATTTGTAGGCCAAATCCTTACTACTGTTTGGTGGTCTGTATACAACTCCCATCAGGGTTTTTTTTACCCTTGCACTACCTTTGTTCTATCCACAATGATACAACACCTTCTGACCCTATGTCACCTCTTTCTGATGATTGGATTACATTGTTTCCAACAGAGCAATGCTGTCCCCTCTGCCTTCCAACCTGTCCTTTCACTACAATGTGTATCTTTGGACATTAAGCTTCCAGCTATAATCTTCCAGCCATGATTCAGTGATCCCTATAATATCATACCTCGGTTTGCAACTGTGCTGTAAGTTCACCTGCTTTATACCGTATACAGCACACATTCAAATGTAACACTTTCAGTCCTGTATTCACCCTTTTTGATTTTGTCCACCTTTTAGATTGCAACTCAACCAGTTCACTGCAATTTTGCCCTATCAACAGACTCTCCTCACTACACTTTGCTGCTGTTTGTAAACCAGCTACCTCTTCTTCAGCATTATTATCGGCCTTTCCAATGACTCTTCTTGCATTGACACTTAGGCAGCTCAGCACACTAGTCGTACAACATTCAACTTCTTGATTCCTAACTTTGTCTGAGTTCTTACCAACGTCTCCACAATCTCTCCACTAGCTATTCTGGCACTCTTGTTCCCATCCCCCAGCAACACTAGTTTAAACCCTACCATGCAGCATTAACAAACCTTCTTGCTAGGATATTAGTCCCTCTCCAGTTCAGATACAAACCATTGCTTCTGTACAGCCCCCATCTTCTCTGGAAGAGAGCCCAATGATCCAAAAATCTTACACCCTCACTCCTATACCAACTCCTTAGCCAAGTATTAAACTGTATAATCTTCCTAGTTCTGGCCTCACTAACACGTGGCATGGGTAGCAATCCTGAGATCACAAGCTTGGAGGTCCTGTCCTTAACTTGGCACCCAACTCCCTATGCAGAAACTCATCACTCATCCTACCCATGTCATTGGTACCTACAATAACTGAGGTAACCCTCCCACTTAAGAAAGCTGAGGTCTTGATCCGAGATATCCCACACTCTGGCACCCAGAAGGCAACGTAATATCAGGGATAAGAACATAATAGATAGGAGCAGGAGTAGGGGCCAATCGGCCCCTCAAGCCTGCTCCGCCATTCAACAACATCATGGATGATCCAATCTTAACTCTAGTTATCACCGAATCCCACAAGGCAACAGTGCCATCCAACAGGGCACCATGCCGCCCATTTTATTTTATTATTCATCCCGCCCAAACCCATGTGATCACCTGGGGAGAAAAAAACGATTTGCCAATTGAGGAGAAAAAATCTGGAAAATTCCTCTCCGACCCATCCAGGCTATCGAAAACTGGCCCAGGAGATCACATGGCTGATCTAAACCTAGCCTCATGTCCACTTACCTGCTCGCTCGCCGTATCCCCTAATGCCATTTTTATCCAGGAAAATGTCTATCTCCGTTTTGAATTTATTGAGTATAGTAGCTTCCACAGCTCTCTGGGGCAGTAAATTCCACAGCCCCACTACCCTCTGAGTGAAGAAATTTCTCCTCATCTCAGTCCTGGAATGGCATCCCCTTATTTTGAGATTATGCCCCCTAGTCCTAGTTTCACCCATCATTGGGAACATTCTCCCTGTATCCACCCGATCAAGCCCCTTCACAATCTTATATGTTTCAATAAGATCGCCTCTCATTCTTGTTATCACCCACAGAAACTCCTGTTCTCTCCCCTAACTAATGAATCCCCTACCACTACATTGAGCCTCTTCTCTCCCCTTCCTTTAAGTCACAGAGGCAGACTCAGTGGCATTGTGACTTTCCTCTGTTAAGTCATCCTCCACCCCCGCCCCCACCACACCCCCTGTTGTTCAGGGGGATGGCCACAGGACTACTCTGCTTCTGCTCCTGAACCTCTTTCCCCTTCTTGACTGTCACCCAGTTTCCTGTGTCCTGCACCTTTAGTGTGACTACCTCTCTCTGTGTCCTGTCTAACACCCCCTAGCCTCCCAAATGATCCGAAGCTCTGCCGGTTCCAGCTCCTACTCTTTTACACATTCTGTTAGAAGCTGTAGCTGGACACACATCTCACAGTTGTAGCGGTCGGGGACACTGGAATTCTCCCTGCCTTCTTCCTACATCCCATAAAGGAAGCATTCAACTATCCTGCTGGCATCTCTACTGTCCTAGCTCTGCAGATATAAAGAGGGGAAGGGGAAAATAAACCCCTCTATCTCCGTTATGTAAACCAAATATAGTCTTGTACACTTCTACACAGTCTTCATTGATCCAAGGTAAATAGTGCAATCACTGAACTTGAGAATAATGTTCTCCCAAGGAGTTGCCTATTGGTGGATCTTCAGGAGGCTGCAGAGGCCAATCTGGGATCAATATGTCCCGGATGTTAGGGTGGATAACAGCTCTGCATGACTTTGTTTAAGATGGGGAGGCTGATGCACGGGCAACCACAATACGGTCCTTGACAATTTGGGGTCAGGGTCCAGTGTCATGGAATGCAAGGTGGCTGGGATCCATCCACTGTTGTTGAGATGTGTCATCATCTTCCACCAGGTCCTCTGCTGAGGACTTGGTTGGATGGCTCTTACGCTGGAACCTCCCCCTTGACCTTACAGCCATGAGTCACCCTACCAGGAGCTAAGCTCAAGATGGCTAAATTCCAGATGGGATAACTCTCATGATCTCAGGACCTTGTGCACCTCTCTACCCTGACAAGGTGATAATCCTCAGAAGCAAGGTAAGTAACCGGAACTGGAAATCCATCATCATTGTTATCATTCTAAATGTGTTTAAATAATCAGTTCTCCAGAAGACTCTATCCAAACTCTTTGCCATTGCCCATGTTTCTTTTAAATCTTCCCTATTCTCACGAGAAATGTTTCATTTTTCCCAATCTCCTCACACTGATGGGAGCTTGCAACAATAGTGCCCATTAAAACAAATTCTGAGACGTATTCACTAAGAAGCAACCACAGTGCTGACATTAATTGTTATAACCAGTGTTATAACATTGTGTTAATCAAGACCAATAAACTAATTGATCTATTCCTACTGAGAGAGACGTCACTGTTTCCTGCAAATGACAGTTGTTCAATAAGGGGAAAAAGTCACTTTATGCATTAATTGGCTGTATCAGGAAAGCATAAGAGAAGTAATTGTCAGTAGGTGGAAGCCGTCATAACACTGTTTTACAATAGGACATGTTCTTTAGGCTTACTGAATATATTGTGAGATCTGAGTTGCTTCTGACCCATTTGACATGCATCTTGGCAGCACTTGATTCTCATTGTGCTAAAGTAAATTCTTCATTCCTCACTGTCATCACATTGTCACCTTTTGGTTTAATAAATAAGTTCACAGGTTGAAATATTTCAGGAAACTTGAAAAGGAATTAATTTCTCATTAAGCTTTTGAGCAGAGGCATAGATCGAGTTGATAGCTAGAGATTTTTTTCCCCACGCAGAAATGGCTAATACAAAGTCATAATTTTAAGGTGATTAGAGGAAAGTATAGGGGCAATGTTAGAGCTAAGTTTTATTTTACACAGACCGGTGAATGTATGGAATGCACTGCTGGGGATGATAGTAGAGGCAGGTACATTAGGGGCATTTGAAAACCAGGTCCATACTGGACCTTAAGAGAGAATTTGTAGCATGTCTAAGAGATGGCTTTTTAGAACAGCTTGTTGTTGAGCCCACTAGGGGATTGGGTGTGCTGGATTGGGTGTTGTGCAATGATCCAGAGGTAATAAGAGAGCTGAAGGTTAGGGAACAGTGATCACAAAATGATCAAGTTCACATTGAAATTTGAGAAGGAGAAACTAAAATCCAATGCATTGGTATTTCAGTGGAATGAAGGAAATTACAATGTCATGATAGGGGAACTGGCCAAAGTTGACTGGAAAGGGAGAGCATCAGGAAAGACAGCAGAGTGGCAATGCCTGGAGTTACTGCAAAAAAAAAGGGAAGTGCAAGACAGATATATTCCAAATAGGAAGAAATTTTCAAAGGGAAGAAGGACACTACCATGGCTGACAAGTGAAGTCACAGCCAAAATTAAAGCAAAAGAGGACATACAAGGAAGCCAGAGCTAGTGGGAAGATGGAGGATTGGGAAGCTTTTAAGAACTTTCAGAACAAAACTAAGAAGGTCATTAGGAAGGAAAAGATGAATTATGAAAGGAAGTTGGTGACTAATATCAAAGGAAATACAAAAAGCTTTTTTAAGTATCTAAAGGGTAAAAATGAGTCATGTGTGCATTTAGGGACAGTACAAAATAATGCTGGAGATATTGTAATGAGAGGCATAGAGATGGCAGAGAAACCGAATGTGTATTTTGCAACAGTCTTTACAGTGGAAGACATCTGCAGTATACTGGACATTCAAGAGTGTCAGGGAAGTGAAGTATGTACAGTGAAAATTATGACTGAGAAGGTGCTCAGGAAGCTTAATGGTCTGAGGGTGGATAAATCTCCTGGACCCAATGGAAAACTCCCTTGGGTTCTGAAGGAAGTAGCTGGCGAGATTGTGGAGGCATTCACAAAGATCTTTCAAAAATCGATAGATCCTAGCACAATACCGATGACCTGAAAATTGCAAATGTTACTCCGCTATTTAAGAAGGGTGGGAGGCAGCAGAAAGGAAACTATAGACCTGTTAGCCTGACATCAGTGGTTGGGAGTTGTTGGAGTCGATTGTTACGGATGAGATTACGGAGTACCTGGAGGCATATGACAAGACAGGCCAAAGCCAGCATGGTCTCCTGAAAGGAAAATCCTGCCTGACAAACCTACTGTAATTTTTTGAGGAAATTACAAGCAGGGTAGACAAAGGAGGTGCAGTAAATGTGGTGCACTTGGATTTTCAGTAGCTTTGACAAGGTGTCGCATTCTAATTGTTAAAAGGCATGAACAGATTAGATATGGCAATGTTATTTCCCATGGAAGGAGATTCCAGGACAAGAGGGCACGACTTCAGGATTGAAGGACATCCATTTAGAACAGAAATGCACAGAAATTACTTTAGTTAGAGGGTGGAAAATCTGTGGAATTTGTTGCCACAAGACTGTTGAGGCCAAGTCATTGGGTGCATTTATGGCAGAGATAGATAGGTTTTTGATTAGCCAGGGCATCAATGGGTATGGGGAGAATGCAGGAGAATTGGGAATGATTGGAAGAATTGAATCAGCCCATGATTGATTGTTGGAGCAGACTTGATAGGCCAAATGACCTACTTCTGCTCCCATATCTTATAGTCTTATGGTCTTAAGCACACAAACAATAGAAAAAATAAGCGCTATGTAATAGGAAAGAGATAAATTGATCTTAGAGTAGGTTACAAGGTCAGCACAACATCATTAGCTGAAGTTTAAAGTAAATTTATTATCAATGTACATATGTCTTGAAATGTAACCCTGTGATTTGTCATCTTGTGGACTTACTCAGAAAATCCAAGGAAAATAATAGAATTAATGATAGACAAACAAGGATAAAAAAGAAAAAAATAAATAAACAATAAATATCAAGAAATGAAGAGTCCTTAAAAGATAGTCCATAAGTTGCTGGAATAGTTCAGTGATGGAGCTAGTGAAGTTGAGTGAAGTTGTCCACATTGGTTCAACAGCTTGATGGATGAGGGGTAATAACCATTCTTGAACCTGGTGAGATGGATCCTGAGGCTCTTGTATCCTTTTTCTGAAGGCAGCAACGATAAGAAAGTGTGAACAATGTGGTGGGAGTCATTGATGTTTGATTCTGCTTTCCTTTTATAGCACTCAATACAGATGTACTAAATGGTAGGGATGGCTTTAGCTGTGACAGACTGGGTCAAAGCCATTACTTTTTGTAGGATTTTGCATTCAAGGGCATTGATATTTCCATACCAGTCCATAAAGCAAGCAATCAATATAATCTTCATGACACATCTATAAAAGTTTGTCTTAGTTTTTGATGTCATACCGAATCTTCACAAACTTCAATATTAGTGCAGGTACTGCCATACTTTCATCATATTATAGCACCCTTATAGTAGGTGCTGGGCCCAGGATAGATCCACTGATATGATAGTACCAAGAAATTTAAAGTTGCTGACCCTGACCACCTCTAATCCCCTGATAATGTGTCTGGTTTCCTCTTTTTGAAGTCAATAATCAACTCACAAACAAGAGAAAATCTGCAGATGCTGGAAATCCAAGCAACACACACAAAATGCTGGAGGAACTCAGCAGATCAGGCAACAACTATGGAAAACAGTACAGTAGATGTTTCAGGCTGAAACCCTTCAGTAGGACTGGAGGAAAAAAGCTGAGGAGTAGATTTTAAAACTAGGGGCAGGGGAGAGAGAAACACCAGGCAATACGTGAAACTTGGAGAGGGAGGGATGAAACTAAAGGCTAGGAAGTTAATTAGTGAAAGAGACAGAAGGCTATGGAAAAAAGAAAAAAGGTGGGATATGGAAGGAGGACCAGAGGGAGGTGATGGGCAGGCAAAGAGATAACATGAGATGGGAAATGGTGAAGGGGGCAAAGCATGACTGGAAATTTGAGAAATCGATGTTCATGCCATCAGGTTAGAGGCTACCCAAACAGAATATAATGTTCCTCCAACCTAAGTGTGTCTTTATCTCAACGGTGAAGGAAGCTGTGGATGGACATATCGGAATGGGAAGTGGTATTAAAATGGCCACTGTGATATCCTGTTTGTTCTGGCGGATGGAGTGCAGATGTTTGGTGAAGCGGTCTCCCAGTCTACACTGGGACTCACTGATATACAAGAGGCCACACCAGGAATGCTGAACACAGTAAATGACCCCAACAGACTCGCAGGTGAAATGTTACCTCACCTGAAGAACTGTTTGGGGCCCTGAATGGAAGTGAGGGATGAGTGTAGGGGCAGGTGTAGCACTTGTTCTGCTTGCAAAGATAAGTGCCAGGAGAGAAATCAGTGTGGAGGTACGAACGGACAAGAGAGTTATGTAGGAAGCAAACCCTGCGGAAAGCAGAGTAATGGGGAGAGAAAGATGTGTTTGGTGGGATCCAGTTGTAGGTGGCAGAAGTTTCGGAGTATTATGTACTGGATTCGGAGGCTGGTGGGTTGGTAGGTGAGGACAAGTGGAACCCTATCCCTGGTAGCATGGTGGGAGGATGAGGTGAGAGCAGACGTGCGTGAAATGGAAGACATATGGTTGAGGGCAGCAATGATGGTGGAGGAAGGGAAGCACCTTTCTTAGAAATAGGAGGATATCTCCTCCATTCAAGAATGAAAGGCCTCATCCTGAGGGCAGATGCAGTAGAGATGGGGGAATTGCAGAAGGGGATGGCCTTTTTACAAGTAACAGGGAAATACAAGGTATAGTCCAGGTAGCTGTGAGAGTCCATTGATTTATAATGGACATCAGTGGGTAACCTGCCTCCGGAGATAGAGATAGCGGGATGGAGAAAGGGAAAGGAAGTGTCAGAAATGGATCAGGTGAATTTGAGGGCAGGGTGGAAGTTGGAGGCAAAGTGGATGAAATTGGCGAGTTCAGCACAGGTGCAGGAAGCAGCAGCGATGCATTCATCAATGTAGTGAAGGACAAGTACAGTAGTGTCCCCATTTTAGGCTTGGAGCATAAACTATTCTACATAGCTGACAAACAGGTAGGCATAGCTGGGACTCAGTGAGTGCCCATGGCTACCCCTTTTGTTTGAAAGAAACTTCTTGGCCTTGCTGACAGTCAGTGTGAGGTTGTTGTTGTGACACCACTCAGCCAGACTTTCGATCTCCCTCCTCTATGCTGATTTGTCACCACCTTTGATTTGGTTTAGGACAGTGGTGTCATCAGTAAACTTAAATATGATGTTCAATTTGTGCTTAGCTTCACAGTCATAGATGTAAAGCAAGTAGAGAAAGTGGCTGAGCACACTGCCTTGAAGTGCATCTGTGCCGATGGAGATTGTGGAGGAGATTTTGTTGCCAATCCAGATTGACTGGGGTCTGCAAGTGAGGAATCAAGGATTCAATTGCATAAGGATATATTGAGGCCAAGATCTTGAAGCTCTTTGGTTAGTTTTAAAAGTATTGAATTGCAAACTGTAATCGATAAAGAGCATCCTGATGTATGCACCTTTGCTGTAAAGATGTCCTAAGCTTGAGTGAAGACCCAATGAAGTGGCATCTGCTGTGGACCTATTAAGCCAGTAGGCAAATTGAAATAGATTCTGCTTCACATTCCAATTTGAATATGTCCATACATGGCCTCCTCTACTGCCATGATGAGGCCAAATTCAGGTTGGAGGAGCAACACCTCATATACTGTCTGGGTACTCTCCAGCCCTTTGGTATGAACATCAAGTTCTCCAACTTCTGGTAATTCCTTCCCCCTCCCTTCCCCCATCCCACTTTCACTCTGCCTCCTCTTGCAGCTGCCTATCACCTCTCTCATGATTCTGCCTTCTTCTACTACCCATAGTGGTTTCCCCTTATATTCCTTCTTCACCTCTCCTGCCTATCCCCTCCCTGCTTACCATCCCCCACCCCTTAATCTTTCCTCTGATTGGTTTTCCACCTGGCACCTTTCATCCTCCCCCCCACCTTCTTTATAGGGCCCCTGCCCTCTCCTTCAGGCCTGACGAAGGATCTCAGCCCGAAACGTTGACTGCTCATTTCCATGGATGCTGTCCGACCTGCTGAGTTCCTTCAGCTTGTTTGTACATGTTGGAATGGATTCAAGTTGCTTCTCAGGTGGGAATCAATGTGCTTCATCACCAACTTCTCAAATCACTTTGTTACAGTGGATGTAATTGCTACTGGACAATAGTCATTGAAGCCGTTTGCCATGTTCTTCATAGGCACTAGTATAATTGAAGCCTACTTGGAACAGGTGGGTGACTCTGAGTGCTGAAGTGAGATGTTAAAGTTATCAATGAACACTTCAATCAGCTGATCAGCACAGAGTTCTAGTACCTATCAGGTACCCCATCTGAGCCAAATGCTTTCCATGGGTTCACCATCCTGAAGGCCTCAGTCTGGAATCACAGTCATCAGTTTCTGTTGAAGTTTGAGAAGATTCCTCAATGTGTTAATGGTCAAAGCAAGCATAAAAGACATGAAGCTTATCTGGGAGTGAAGTACTGTTGTCCTCTGTTACTTGCATCACTTTGTAAGAGATGATAGCATTCAAGCCCTGCCACACCTTTGGAGCATCCTTTAATGATTCAAGTTTGGTTTGGAATTGCCACTTCACCAGTGATTGTTTCTAACCTGACAACAGAGGAACGGTTAAAGACAGACATAAATAATATCAATGTATGCAAGTTTTAAAGCAACCTTATTAATCCCTTTGGACACAAGTTTAAAGCTAAATATTAGCTTCATTTGTCAGGTGTACATCGAAACATACAATAAAATGTGTCATTTGTGTCAATGACCAACACAGTCCAAGGATTGTACTGTGGGCAGCCCACAAGAGTCACCACACTTCTGGTGCCAACATAGGATGCCTTTAACTCATAATCCTGACTGTATATCTTTGAAATGAAGGAGGAAATTATGCGAGGAAATTCCCATACTCCAAAAAACGTCCAGGTTAATTGGTCACAACTGCAATCAGGCAGTGCAACTTGTTTGACCATACTGTATCTCTAAATAAATATAAGTACTGATCCACAACATCTTTGCAGCAACTGTGTACCAATCAGAGCTTGCATCAACTGGTAGCTATTCAGTCATTATCAGTCCATCACACTGGCACATCCCTGTGGCTGATAGAATAATGTTGTAGGAGACAGCTGGATTTAATTGGAGTGGGTTCATCTGCATGACCTATCTCTGAGAGAGAAGATCATTTTTGAGAAGCTATTTTATGTCACTCAACAGGGATGAAACCATTAAATATGGTTTCTCTCTCCAAGGCTGATCTATGAGGCATTTGTGCTTTCTCTCTCCAAGGCTGATCTATGATGCTTCCAGCAAAGTGTGTGGTTGAGGCCAACAAGCCCAGAGATCATGACAGACTATTTCTCACCAATCTCACTGAATAAAGTGCCATGGAAGACAGAAGTCATTGAGGTGAGCGTGGAAGGCGAGTGGGTGTTCTATCAGAGTCTTGTTCTCTGCAGCTAGAGGAAGGACACTGCATTCAAATGATCTCTCTGTCCCTCGATGCTATCGGAGGATGGTTCCAGAGTTCTCGGTTTTGGGCAAGATTTAATCAATGCAGTTTGGACTCAAGTTCATGTTATGATGTGTTTCTGGTTACTCCTTTTTGCTATATTGGGTGACGCTTGAAACAAGGCAGCCTGCCGATAACAAACTGAGCTGGACCGCGTATGCCTGGACTCTTTCCATATTGTGTTTTATATGCTGTGATTTTTTGCTCAGATTTTGTTACATTTGCAAAATTAGTTTTTCTTTTTGTGCTGTGGTGCTGTTGATGTTTTTTTAAAGGATTCAATACTTTTTTCTTTGTTTCATGGCTGTCCATGGGAATAAAATCTTAGGGTTGTATACTGCACACACATTTTGATAGTAAATGTACTTTCATCCATGAACATTTGAATCTTCATTTTTCTCTTAATGTCTGATTTTCTGAATTACAAATGGCAGATGTTCTGAGCATAAACCACCATTGCCATCTTCCCGTTGCCATCTCATCATAACTCCTTTCAGATTACCAATAACTGTAAGATGCTTAGAAAATCAAGGAACAACATCGGAATAGTGATGAAGACACACTGATTAGAACCAACACGTAGTTCCACAGTGCATAGAGCAAACTAAGGTTCTGAAGTTAGGAATAATTTAGAAGGGGAATCCTGATGTGGCAAGACACAGAATATGAGTGAGTTCCAGCCTGGATGGGGCAGGAATGACAATAGTGCCATATCAGCTTGCTGCAGCATGTGGCTGTAAATGAAGCTCTTATAGTTTCATTTTGACAGTAGAGGGAGAGAAGATGGTGATGATCTGTTGATTAGGCTTGATATATTTGGAAGATTGTGACATACAAAATTTAAAGATTATGACAAAGGCATGGGCCATCCTCTTAACATCAGAGTGATGGTGAACTCTGCTTGTATGCTTCTGAATACAAATAAAATGCAAGGCTTCATAGCATATGTGTACCTGTACATATGACAATAAACATGACTTAACTCACTATTGCATTCTTTGCCTAACCCTTGAGAAATTCAATAATGCAATCTCTATAATATTACTTTAACATGAATATAAATTAGTCATGTTCAGAAGATTTGTCTAACTATATAGACTTGTTGATCATAGCTCAATTAGCCTATATAAACAACCTTTAAAGGAGTGAATAAATAAATATTTTATTAACACATTTCTGAATTATCCCTGTCATGACTAAATGCATTAACCAGAATAGACTTTGATAAATTATAGATCTGAAACAATGAAGCGCATCATTCCCACATTGTGGGATAGGGTAGGAGATATCATCGACCTTGCATTCCTTGTACATCTCTGGTAATCGATTGATACTGCCCGTGTAGTAATAATAACTAAATTACAAGGTGCAATGCCAAACTACCAGCTAATGACTTGCCAATAAACACTCTTTGAAATATAATTTCTGGTCATGTATTGAGCATAGAAGATTAAGGTGTGATCTATTTGAGACTCTGTATTGAGAGGTGGCAAGAGGGCATGTATTGTAATACTTTCATTTGAATTGAAGCAAAAAGAAGGCCATCTTCATGTGTAAGCCCCCTTTTTGAATTAATACAAGTGGTTGTGTGGCATACGAACTGTGCTCTCCTATCAAGCTTGACATATAGCTGGACTTTGATCATTATTCCAATGAATTCAGACAGTCGATGGTACAGTAATGCCAAACTGAATTATAGTGGGTAATATTGTCGAGTATCAAAGCGATATTATAAAGTACATATAAATCTGTAATATTTTTAATGAGTTCTGTCTTCATTTTCTTCAGCTTTTGTCCTTGTGCTCCCTTCTTGCAGCTGTACTCAAATTATTTTCCTTGTTTCATAGCTCATTCCACGTGAAGTGATGAGGACAGGAGCAATATTATATAAATGCAAATTTTTTTTTCTTATTAGTATAGTGCATCAGAAATCCATCCAAATGCATTAAGTATTTTACTGATGATAATGACAAAGAGGGTGATGATATTTCAAAGTTCAAAGTAAATTTATTATCAAAATACACATATCACCAAATGCAAACAAGAGATTCATTTTCTTGTGGGCATTCACAATAAATACAATGGAACACAATAGAAACAATGAAAAACATGACATTACAAGACAAACAAATAACCAACCGGCAAAAATTTCCCTCCCCCTTTCCCCCTTCTTATATTCTGCATTATGGTCTCTTACTGCTTCTCCTCACCTGCCTATCATCCGCCCCAGTGCTGCTCCTTCTCCTTCTCCTATGGTCCTCTCTTCTCTTCTCTTCTCTCCTGTCAGATCCTTCCTCCTTTCTGCCCGGAGAGGGCGGGTGCTAGGGATTTAAATGCCAGCGCAGCGAAGTTTGAATAAACTAGTCTCGAAACGGCTTACCAACTGCGTGTCGTTATTTCAGCGCTGCGTGTAGCACATCGCTACAGTAAGTTACCTTGACATCACTAATAATGAAATTGCTGGAATCTATAATGACGGATGTAACTGCAGAACACTTTGAGAAGAATAATAGAATTGAGCATGAATTTATAAAAATGAAAACATTTTTGACTAATCCATAGGGGCTATTTGAAAATGTGGTGAATTGAAAAAAGATGTATCTATCTATGGGGCACCTCCAGGCACTCTGGTTTCCTCCTGCAGTCCAAAGACATACCAGTTAGTAGGTCACTGTAAAATTGTATCATTACTAAGCTAGAGTAGGGTTAAATCAGTGGGTTGTTGGGCGGCTTCAAGGGCCTTTTCTGTGTTGTATTTCTAAATAAGTAAGATTAGAAGATTAGCTTTACTTGCCATATGTACATCAAACATCAATGTATCTATGACAATTAAGTCATTTGTATCAAATCAAATCAAATCAGTGAGGTTTGCGCTATAGGCAGACCATAAGTATTGTCACGCTCCCAACACCAACATAGCATACCCACAACTCATTACCCTTAACAATGCATCTTTGGAATGTGGCAGGAAGCCAGAGCACTCAGAGGTCACCCTGAAAACATAAAAACTACTTACGAATAACAATGGTAATTAAACTGCAATTGCTGGCACTGTAAGAGTGTTACATTACCACTATGCTATGCTGCATGTAAAATTTGATTATATTTTAGTATTTCTTTAAATGTTTTCTTTGATTTTAATATTTTACTGTTTGAACATTTAGAGACTGTTAAAATCACTTATTTTAAGTATTACTAAACATTCAGAAACAGTGTAGCAGTTAGACAGCACCTCCCCTGGTATTGCTGGTTTGCAGAGGCAGTTTCTGTTTGGGGCTCTCTGTGCTTGACCTGCTGAGGTCTGGGCACCATTGGCCTAAGCTGCTGATCGCAATGCTGAGCCCATCATTATCTAGTCTAGATACTGTATGCACGGGCATGGATGGGATTACTAGACCAACATGATCTGCCATTGGAGCAAGAAAACAAATGGCTGAAGGAAGTCAGCTAATCAGGCAGCATCTCAAGGATGGCATGCGTCTTGTTGCTGGAATTCATGACGACACTTGCAGACTTCCTTAGGTTGTGTTGGTTGTGAACGTAAATGACACATTTCACTGCACATGGGATAAATAAATCTGAATCTTTGCCATGTGCAAGTAGTCACTAAGATTCAGCAGGGTTCCATTATAATATATCACCTGTACTGCACTTTCCAATGTTGCAAGATTATGAAATGCTTTTTGCAGATGTGAGCCTTTCTTTCTTCTGTGACTGGAAATTTATCGAAAATGTTGCTTGTTTCTGGGCCATTGCCAGCATGCCTGGTGTTGCTGTGATACCGATGGCGAATGAGGAATCCAATGATGCTGACACATTCACTTAATCAAACCTCTGGTTATCTCTCCGTTTCACAACACAAATGCAGAGTGCTCATGACTGTTTCCATTGCTGTTCTTTCCCACATTATTATATCGTGTGCACTGTATGTCACTCCTGCCATTAATTATCATGTTTCATAATCAAACAGATACTACTTGCGTGTGGGGAGGGGAGGTGGATGGGACGCAGCTGGGATGGAAAGGACTGAATTAATTCAAGAGGATTTGAAGAAACATTTGTCAGGCTCTGAAAGCCTCCTCGCAGCCTAAGCAAATTTCGATGAAGGTTCTTGCAGTGTCAGTGAAACTGTTTTTTTTTCATTTCTTTACCATGGCAACAACAAATATTTCAGTATTTAGTAATGCTTTCAGCATTTGATAGTATTTCTTTATATTTATGATTTTGGCAATGTTAAAAACAGAAGCACACAGTCAGCACTAAAGAAAAACATTCACTCTAAGCTTGCCCTATCATAGACTACTTTAAGAACTACCGTTTGGTACTGTAAACTCAGTCAGATATAGAATCTCAAATCTTGACTAAGTATCTGTTCTTGAAATCAGATCTTTCAAAAATACGATCATGTGTAACATTATCCGGATCAAAATATGTCACCAAAGATTCAAACAGATTGCTACAGATATACTGTGGAGAGCATTGTCACTGTTTACTATGGAGAGGCCACTGCGCAGGATCAGAAAATGTGGCAGAGGATTGTAAACTTAATCAGCCCCATCGTGGGCACCAGCTCTCCATCATTGGGGACACCTACAAGAGGTGATGCCTCTAAAGGTTGGAATCCATCATTAAGGACACTCATCCCCAAGGGCATGCCCTCTTCTTATTGCTACCATCATGGAGGAGGCATAGGATCCTGAAGATGCATCTCTATGTTTAAGGAACAGCTTCTTTTCCTGGGCCATCAGATTTCTGAATGGTCCAAGAACCCATGAACACTACCCCACTATTTTGCTCTTTTCTTAGACTACTTTTTTATCTTTTATATAAATTTCTTATTGTATTGAACTCCACTGCTGCCGCAGAACAACAAATGTCATGACATGTCAATATGCCAGTGATAACAAACCTGATTCTGATTCAAATCAAAAGGATGCGGTACCGGTCAACAATAGAGTACCTTATGTAATGGAGTACTTTGTAAAGCTAATAGAGAAGCTAAGAGACACTACCTGTCCATAATAGAGTCCGCAACCAGTGTTAGGTTTACATGCTACAAAGGACTGTTGTGACTGTGAACAAAATTACCAAAGACACGCAGCTCATTGGTATAAAAGTTTTTATCATGACACACACAAGCTGACAGTATTTGAAGTCACTCTAGAGAGGGGATCCTTGATCCAGCATTACAGCACATGTTTAGAATGTATCCTAACAGGGTTATAAACTGAAGCTGGGCAGCATTGCTGACAGCAGCACTTCCTGTCCCAGCGAGCTGAATACATTCTATTCAGTTTTGAACAGTAGGGAGTGGGTATATCAGCATCTGCCTTGACAGCTTCCAATGCACCCAAACCTGCAATCAACATTGCACACGTAAGATCAGTCTTCCCATGAGTCAACCTGCAGAAATAATGATGTCCCTGGCCCTGTCCTTAGATCCCACACGGATCAGCTGTGGGAGCATCTGCAGACATTCTTAACCTCTCCTTGCATCCATCTGAGGTTCCCACCTGCTTTAAGAGACCTCCATCATCCCAGTACCCAAGAAAAAAAGCTTCAAAAACTGCCCAAAGTCTTTAATACCTACCATCATGAAATGCTTCAAAGGGTTCATAATTAGCTTAAATTAACTCCAGCCTTCCAAACAAGCCATTTGTCTACAGCCGGAACAGATGGGCACCATCTCTGGAGCATCTGGACAGTAAAGGTACCTACAGTATGTCTGACCACTGTTTTGACAAGAGGTAACCTTCAAAGCTATAATTCCAATCAAACTCATCAACAAACTTCTGACCCTGGGAGTCAATGCCTATTTCTAGGTACACCTAGATCCTTGACCTTGACCAATAGATCTCAAACAGTAAGGATAGGCAGCAAAACTTTTGCCATAATTACTCTGGTGTCCTCAGTCCCCTAAACTTCTCCTAGTACATTTACAACTCTGGTGGCCAGATTCTGCTTGAGTTCCATCCATCAATTTGCAAATGATATCCTGCAATGGACTGTTACTTAAGTAAGGTGAGTCAGAGTACAAAAAGGAAATAGAGAGTTTAATTCCATGGTATTAGAACAATAACCTTTCTCTTAATGTCAGAAAAGCTTTTTAGGTACACCTGTAAACCCTCTCATTAATACAAATATCTAAACAGCCAATCAAATGGCAACAACTCAATACATAAAAACATGCAGATATGGTCAAGAAGTTCAATTTTTGTTCCGATTAAACATCAGAATGAGGAACAAATGTGATTTACGTGACTTTGACCATGGAATGATTGTTGGTGCAAAACTGGGTGGTTTCAGTACCTCAGAAACCGCTGACCTCCTGGGATTTTTACACACAACGGTCTCTAGAGCAGGGGTTCCCAATCTGGGGTTCATGAACAATTTGGTTAATAGTAAAGGTCCATGGCATAAAAAAAGCATGAAGACCTTAAAAGCGACATGCAGTGTATGCAAGACTTGCACAGACATGCATGTCTGTGGATGAAAACAGTTTGTTAATGAAAAAGGTTCGAGGAGAATGACCAGACTGGTTCAAGCTGACAGGAAAACAACGGTAATTCAAATAACTATATGTTTCAACAGTGATGTGCAGAGGAGCATCTCCGAATGCATAGCATGTTGAATCCTGAAGCGGACGGGCTACAGAAGCAGAAGACCACGAACATACACTCAGTGGCCATTTTATTAGGTACAGCAGGTATCTGCAATAATAACCTGATCTCTGAGTGTATATTTGAATCCAGTTCTACAGTGAGTGATTGACCTCTGATCCTCCCCCTCCAAAAAGCTCTCAGAGGAAGGTTGTTACTAATGGGCTGCAAATTCTGGGATTCACGGATCCTGCAGGTGAACAAAATAAAATCACTTCTGCACCTGCACACAACTCAGGAATATATCTGCACCTTGGTTTTATTCCATGCAGAGTTTTGCTGTTGAAGACTGCTTGCACCTCTTGTTTTATCCCATATTCATTGTTGCCACCGCTGACAAGTACAACGTCCTCAAAGCAATTTTATTTTTAATTATTCTACACTAACCTTTGAGCACAGAACAAAGCAAATATATAACTGTGGATCTCTGACTGTCACAGATTACTGAACCACATACTCACCACATCTGTCAAGCTGCTGAAACCCACACATTTAATTGTATTTTTAGTGTCACAAGTGGTTGATGTGTGTTTAACTTGCCTGATCTTGTCAGTTATATTGCTATTTTGGCTGTTTCTTTTTGGGGAAGCTTTAATTGTTCTCTTTTGAGATTCTGTGCATTGATAATCGATGACAGTTATTTCATTTTGAGACTCGACTTCCATTTTCAAAGTCAAAATTACCTTTTATTTTCAAAATGAAGCTGTAAATCATATACAAAATTTACTTTCCAGTGATAAAAGTCTCTTACACTCATGCTGAAATCACTGTGATCTATAGATATTGTGGCCTTGCATTGACACTTTTAATAGAACCACTACCTCACAGTACCAACGACATGACTTCAAACCTGGTCTCCTGGTGCTGTCAGTGTAGAGTTTGCATATTCAATCTGTGACTACTTGCATTTCCTCCCACAACCTAAAGCATGTGCTACTTGGCCATCAAAGATTTCTCCCAGTGTGTTGATGAGTGGGAGGGATTCAAAGTCCTGACCTGTCGATAATCCATGTGTGGCTCCAGATTCCAGCATCCAGGAGTTAGATGGCACAGGACTGGCCGATATTTCCTAGATACAGGATACTACACTATCAATAAATGAGCATTCTATTATTTCACTTTTTTTTACAGATTATTCAATATTATAATGGAATTTCCATCCAATCTGGAGAGATTAAATGAACAGGAAATGTACAAACCTTCCAGACCCTATCTCTAGTTGCAAGTCTAATCACATTCTGACACCTGCTTTTCTGGATCCCACATTGGTTCTAGCTACAGACACACTTACAGGCAGGATTCCGACTCCAGATGCTCCAGTTCCTGGCTCTGTCTCGAGATACAGCCTGACATGTTATCTTAAACTTTGACAAATTTCTATTGATGCAAGTGGAGTTCATCCTCAATGCTTGCACCATGGAAACATCAGTATCCAGGAACAGGAAAGCCTACAAAAAAATTGGTGGCTACAGCACAGTTCATCATAGGGATACCCATATGAAAGCAGCATCCATCACCAGGGACCCACACCATCCAGGTCATTCTCTCTTCTTCCTGCTCCCATTGGGGAAAACGTACAGGAGCCTTACGTCCCCCATCACCAGGTTCAAGTACAATTATTGCTCTTCAAGCAAAAGGCTCCTGAGCCAGCATGGACAACTTCACTTTGAATTAATTGACATTGATTCTTGTACTTGCATTTGATGGCTCTGGTCCTGGAGTTTAGAAGAATGCAGGTGGGATCTCGTTGAAACCAGTTGAATATTAAAAGGCCTAGATAGAATGGATTTGGAGAGGATGTTTCATATAGTGGGAAAATCTAGGACCAGAGGGTACAGCTTCAGAATTGAGGGACATCCATTTGAATGAAGAAAAATCTTTTTCGTCAGAGGTGAATCTATGGAATTCATTGCCACAGATGGCTGTGGAAGGACCAAGAATTGATACCTGCACCAGCTTCACAGCATAGTACATTAATGACAATATTATTGCAGCGTCACAGGTACATAGCATGAGAAACAAAAGTTCCAGGAGATTAAAGATTGGAAGAATGTATACTGTAAACAACCCTGAGAT
This sequence comes from Hypanus sabinus, assembly GCF_030144855.1. Classification (NCBI taxonomy): domain Eukaryota; kingdom Metazoa; phylum Chordata; class Chondrichthyes; order Myliobatiformes; family Dasyatidae; genus Hypanus; species Hypanus sabinus. The sequence continues at coordinate 64,032,726 of NC_082720.1, read as the reverse complement.
TTGTCTTCCCCACAGATAGCCATGAGTCAAAGAAACACCATGGAACCCATTCAAAGTAAAACATCAAACCACACACACAAAAAAAAACAAATCATGTTAACAGCAACAAAAACAAACAAGTGAAAAACACTGAATATAAAACACAAAATCAAAAAAGAGTCCTGGCATATTCTGTTCAGGTCAGTTCATTATCGACACGCTGACCCAAACAAAACTGCCCAAAACGGAAACAAAAAAAAGAGTGACCGGGAACCAGAAGCACTTCATAATGTGACCCACAGAGTCTAATGCACAAACCACATTGATTAAACCTTGCCCGAGACCCAGAACTCTGGCAACATCCTCCGACAGCATCAAGGGAGAGAGAGTGAGAGACTGTCACATGCAGACACCTTCCTCCTGCAACAGGGCTTAAGAGGCTGATAGACAGTGCTAAACAACCTTCCTCACTCACCTCGATGATCTTGATCTTCCTCAACATTTTAACCAGCAAGATTGATGAAAAATTGAGTCAAACGTGAGCTCGTGCCCCATCTATAGTCTTCTTGGCCTCAAAGCCTCATAGAACCCTTTCAGAGACAGCAAGGCGCCACATTGTTCAATCGGCCAGAAAACACACCACCAAAATGTAGATCACAGGGTCCGACAGTAGCAGAACCACATTTGAAAGATAAAGATGTGAAAGGAGTGAGAGACAAAAGATTCACCAGAAAACAAAACAAACATAAATTATACTAATTAAAAGAAGAAACAACACAATCAGAACAAGAAAAATCAAATACATGCTTATGTTAATTGATACTAAAGAGCAGCTTGTGTTTGATCACCAGACCAAATGAGTTGAAAACTATAACTGCCTCTGGAACAGAAGCTGAAGTTCCAGGATTCCTATCCCTCTCACAAACCCAACTCACGCCCATCCCTCACACAGCTCGATTCGCTAATTAAGATAGAATCAAGGGTTATCGTTTTTGCATCCTTGTTTTCAGTCAACATAGCTAAAATAAATTATGTGCCCATTATCATAGTACTACACATGGCACCATAAGATCATAAAATATAGGAGCAGAATTATGCCATTGAGTCTGCTTTGCCACTCCATCATGGCTGATTCACAAGGATGATGCCAGGAATGATGAGGAATGGTTGAAGGCTCTGGGTCTGTATTTGCTGGAATTTAGAAGGATGGGTAGATCTCATCAAAAACTTTTGAATGTTGAAAGGCCTAGACAGAGAAGATATGGAAAGGATGTTTCCCATGGTGGCAGAGTCTAGGACAAGAGCGCAGAGGATAGAATGGCATCCATTTAAAACAGAGATGTGGAGAAATTTCTTTAGATGGTGAAATTGTGTTACCATAGGCAGCTGTGGAGGCCAGGTTGCTGGGTGTAGTTAAGGCAGAGATTGATAGGTTCTTCTAGGCTCCAAGGGTAGTCATAGCCGAAGGGTGTGTTACGCCTGTGCTCCCCCCCTCCTCCTTTTTGAGAATTGCAAGATCACTATTAAGTCAGGTCAGGAGACCCAGGAAATGAGAGAAAGACATGCAGAATCCACAAAGAGTTTGGAATGTGTCCTGGCCTCTGAAAGGTGGAACCATTGAATACGGCTATTGTCTCTTGGAGGCGGAATTGTGTATTGAGCGCTGTGCTATTCATCGATGCCCTCAAGGAATCAGGTAATCTGGGCTGGTTGGGGGATGGCATCCTCCCCAACCTGATTGACATCTGAGACCCCGTGAGTGGGGATAAAAGAGGGTCTGTGGGAACAGCCCCTCAGACGCACCAGAAGGAACTCTTGAAATCCAGTAACAGCATAATAGCAAAAGCCGGTGGAAAGCCACGTGCGTCCTTTTCCATTTGCCTCAGAATTGGTGGGCCTTGCCACAGGAGAACGGCTTTAGCTAACAACAAAGTGGAAATCAGCCCCCAACGACTCTCGAAGGATTGACATCATAAAAGGAATGGGCAAGTTAAACATCTGTCTTTCTCTCCAACCAAAAAGCTGCAGCTTGAATGAACTTGAGTGACTTTTATATTTCCATCGGACAATACATTATCCCCTAGACAACGATAGAGCTATTTCTTATTGATTATTATTATACCTGCGCTTTTAGATTTAGTATTGACGACGTATATTATCTGTATGTTTGCATTGATATTATTTTTGTGTATTTTTATCAATAAATACTGTTAAAAATAGTACCATCAGACTTCAACGGACCTCTCTATCTTTGCTGGTAAGTGACCCAGTTACAGGGTACGTAACAGGTGGTAGTGGGGATGAGCTCTCACTGCTAAGCAAATTCTCTTCATGGCGAGTGTCACAAACAGCCTCTGACAATCAAGTCCAACTCCAGGCCTTCACGTCCGGCATAGTTCTTATGGACGATGGAGCTGTTCTCACTAACAGGAGAAGGGACAAAGGTGGGCCACTGGCACCTTAAAACCAGTTGCTCTGGGCATACGGGGCTCGTTAACTATGGGTGGTAGCTCATCTAGGAAAGGGAAAACTCTGATTTCAAAGCCCTGCTGTCTTGTGGCCATACCCGCTGACGGGAAAGGCTTTGGGAGTAAACCCCAAGGATAAATCCAGAGTCGGAGTCCTGAAGGCGGCTGACTGCTGTATCCAGCACCAGCACGGCAACTCCTGCGATGCTGCTGGTACCAAACTGTATCGACTTTCATCGTTCCTTTGGACCTGTCAGCAGCATGGGGGGTGGGGGTGGTTCCACTGCATGGGCAACAGACGGATCTCCGTATCAACTCTGCCCTGGCTTGCGCCCTGGAGAAGCCACTCCCGGTGACTACCAGCGGCGCAGTATCCATGGTTGGATATCCACGACTGATGGAAGCCACACAAAAAACAGGTTCTTGATTAGAGGTGGCATGAAAAGTTACAGGGAGAAGGCCAGGGAGTGGGGCTGAGGAGGGGGAAATGTATTCAGACAAGATTGAATGGTGGAGCAGACTCGAAGGGCCAAATGGCCTACTTCTGTTCCTATGTCTTATGGTCTGATGGATCCTTCTCAACCTTATTCTCCTGCCTTCTCTCTGTAACTTTTGATGTCCTTACTAAGCAAGAACATATCACCCTCCACATTAAATATACTGAGTGACATAACATCCAAAGCCACCTGTGGGAATGAATTCCACAGCTTAACAGATATTGTTGTGTATTTAATATTTCAATACTATTTTTGAGGAATTTTGTAAATATGTAGTTGATTAAGCATTCTTGTTCATTTAAATAACAATTACAGTTATACGAATAAATAACATGAATTGCATACATCATCATGCATTTATATGTGTGCACCTCACTTAAGGTAAACACAAAGTCAGACTTACTTTTTGGTCTCCTACGTCTTCCATTGAATTAGTTCAATCTTTTGAAGTTACAAAGCATAACACCTATGGCCAAAGAAAGTCCTCCTCATCTCTTTTCTAAAGAGATATTGTTCTATTCTGAGGCTGTGTCCTCTGGTACTAGACTCCCCTACCATAGGAAACATCCTCTTTGCATTCCTTCTGTCTAGGCCTTTCAATTTTTGATAGGGTTCAATGATATTCCTCCCTCATTCTTCTAAACTCCATTGAGTATAGACCCAGAGTCATCAAACATCCTCATGCATAAACTGGTTAGTACATTAGTCACATTGTAAATGCAACAACATCTTAATATTCTGAGGTTGTTAAAGGGGTTTTTATCATTGCAGTTCATTCTCTCTGCACAATAAAATCCTAAAACAGAATCCCACCAGACACCTGAATCTAGCCTCCAAAAATACATTTGAGGTTGAAGTAAATGAGTTGTTGATTTTGCTAATATAGCAAAAGAACTTCCTGTACATGTACTAACCGTCTCATTATCACACTGTGTCATTCCACCAGGTTAACCTTGTACCTTTGTAAAGATAGCCCCTTTGCACCGAATGCACATTATAAATGAGCCTGCATCACTGGGAATACAAAAAGAAACAGCACTGCAAAACTATAATTAGAGCTACTTATGTCATGACACTGCAAACCTGCGTCACACAGCAGTGTATTGTTTTATTGAAATACACAGCATTGGTCACATTCATAATCAGTGATCTGCTGGCTGAAATCATGGTAAATGTGCAGGATTTCCAAAGATGTACCTGATACATTACTTCACAAACAATTTTGAAGGCAGGAGAATGAGTTTGAGAGGAAGTCTATGTCTGCCATAATTGAACAGCAGTGCAGACACTGAGCCAAATAGCTTATTTCTGCCTCCATGTCTTATAGTCATGGAGTATGGGTGCTCAGTGAAACCACCATGAGATGACAAGATGTTTGTCAGCCTTTGTTATTAGTGGCTTTTCATACTTTATATTGTGTTTTTTTTGTTGCTTTATTGTGGCTGTCTGCAAGAAAATGAATCTGAAGGCTGTATATGGCATAGATAATTTGGTAATAAATTTACTTTGAACTTCTGAGATAACCTAAGCCAGAAATCCAACTAGTGAAATGTCCTTGAAGCCAAGTTGGCACAGACGCACTTGCTTTACACCACAATCCTGATGCAGCATTTCAGCCTGACATATCAACAGTTCCTTTCTCCCCGACCTGCAGGTGATCCTTTTCTTCAGATTCCCCCATCTGCAGTCTTTCTTGTCTCCATTACACTGCTTTCTATCCAGTTCATTAAACTATTGGAGCTGGGCAAAGCAACAGTAAAATATTTCATCCATAAAGTTTTTTTTTATAAATTTCTATTTATTTGCAGGATGTGGTGTCAGTGGTATTGCCAGAATTAATTGATTATTTTTTAAAGTTCTTGAAGTGATGAGGCCATTGAGAGAGGGAACCTAAGTTCCCTCCATTGGCTCATTTCGACGGATGCTGCCCGACCTGCTAAGCTCATCCAGCTTTTGTACGTGTTGATTTGACCACAGCATTTGCAGTGTACTTTGTGTTAACCTAAGCGGTGGACCTGGAATCACATATCAATCAATCTGCAGAGGCAGCAGTAAGCATTGGACTCAGCCAGATACATCGCATCCCTCCTCACCACTGATCATATCTGCATGAGATACTGTTTTAAGAAGGCAACATCCATCATTAAAACACCCCTTCCATCCAAGCCATGCCCTCTCCTCGCAGCTCTCATTGGGCAGGAGATACAGAAGCCTGAAGTCCCACACCTTCAAGTTCAAGAATGGCTAATTCTGCTCAACTATTCAGCTCTTAAACCAACCTGCACAAATCTAATTACTAGCTAACAGAAGCAACACGATAATCACTTTGGTCAATTTACACTAATAGGGACTTTATTTTTGTTCTAATTGTGATCTTGTTTATATACAATTTATGCTTTTCTTGTGAATGCTGTGTAGCCAGTGTTACGTCCTGTAATGTTTTTGTGAGTACATTCAGTGGCCACTTTATTAAGCACACCAGTATACCTCATTAATGCAAACATCTAATCAACCAATCATATGTCAGCAACTCAATGCATGAAAGGATGCAGGCATGATCAAGAGGTTTACTTGTTGTTTCACACCAGACATCAGAATGGGGAAGACATCTGATCTAAATGATTTACTTCTTCTTCCTCTTCTTCTTGTTTTACAGCGGTGGCACCCAGCTTAATGGTGACTTTGACTGTGGATTTGATTGCTGGTGCCTGATGGGATGATTTAAGTATCTCAGAAACTGCTGTCTTTCTGAGATTTTCAGTCTTGGTAGGCATTGATGGGCGATCATATAAAACTGAAATAGCTATGAATTATTTCTCGTAGACAGCAGTGAGTCGCTGAATGCTCAGGGAATTTGGGAGAGGGCTACAGGCATAGCAGAAAACATAAGGCCTGGGGCAGATCAGCCTTGATCATATTGAGTGGCAGCACTGGTCCCAAAGGTTGACTAACTGACAGCTACTTCTGTATCTACAGTCATTCTGTAATGTCCTAAATGAAATGGTCACCATTCCTGAAAAATAATCCTAAATTAATTAAGCATATTAATTCAATTTGCCTATCTTCCACAATGAGCTTTGAACTTATGTCTCTTAATAGTGGCAATATCATTTAAAAATCATGCTATTGTAGATTAAGCAGAATGACTGCTAGGTGAAGAGGTTTATTGTTTAAAGAGATAGAGGACATTAATGCCTACACAAAGGCGTTTGGAAGAATGTAAGATTTCTTTTGAGGTAGCCAAGGCTCTAAGGAGACTTTATAGGGCAGATGCTAGGATATAGTTTATTTTAGCTGTATTCCTTGTCACTGTGGAAACAGCTTTAGGATAAAGTATTGGCCATTTAAGACTAAATAGAGGGAAAACCATATTTAATCTAATGACTGCAACATGTTCGATGTCTCTGCTCCATTGGGTTACAAATGCTCAATCATTGGCTGTATTAAAGGTCGAGTGATTAAAGAACTAAACACTAAGGAAACCAGATGATAAATACAAGAAATTCTGCAGGTGCTGGAGATCCAGAGCAACACGCTCAAGATGCCGGAGGAACTCAGCGAGTCAGGCAGCAACAATGGAAGTGAGTAATGAGCCAAGCCAAGACTCTTCATCAGGACTGAAAAGGATGGGTGAAAAAGTGAGAACAAGAAGGTTGGGAGGGAGGGGGAAGGAGCACAAGCTGATGGTGATAGGTGAAGCTAGGTGGGGGGGGGGAGATCAGTTGTGCAGGACTGTGGATGGTGAGCAGCATCAGCAATAGTCTTAGTGACTGACACAGCAGACTAAAGGGACATATGGTCTACACCAGTTTCGATTTCATGTTCTTTTGACAGCACCTTCCCGGTAGTGAAAAGTTTGTTCTCTTTATCAGCATGCAGCCCACACTTAATATCAGCTTAGGGAAATTAATCATAAAACTCAGGCCAACAGCAGCGAGATTTCATTGCTGGAATTCAATTACAACTTTAACAGTAATTGAGTTCACTATTGTGTCGAAGGCAACCTAGAATTGTAGAGCTAAATACTGTGGAGAGTTTATATATTATACAGCAAGCATTATTCTTTTTTTGAAAAGAATGGATGAGCCTTCTATTCAGATAATTAATATTCACAGTATTTAAAATAATAAGGTCCTTTCTTGATTTGATTGCTATGAGAGTCCTTTTTATACTTATGGAAGAAAGTCAAGTCAGGTCAAGTCAAGTTTATTGTCAGTTAACTATATACATGTACGGTATACCGCCAAATGAGACAACGTTTCTCCGAACTAGGATGTAAAACATGAGAATATGCATAACACACAATAACTTATGAAAGTAAGGATCAAAATCCACGGATGAATTATGCATAAAGTGCATATATTAAATATTGGAATGTAAAGAACAAATTAACCAGCGGCACTTTGAATGCAATATGGCAGTGAGTTCAGAAACCAAATGGCCTGAAGAAATAAAGTATTTCCCATCTTGACTGGTCTTGTTTTTATATTTCAGAGTACCCTGTCTGATGAAAGTAAGTCAAAGAGGATGATGGCAAGATGGGTGGGGCTTTTAATAATACTAAGGGTCATGTAAGGGTATCCTGATAAATGTCCCCAAAAATGGTACAGAGATCTCCTATGATTCTGTAAGCCGTTCTCAAAGTCCTTTGTAGGAACTTCTAATCCAATGCTTAATTTCATTTTAATGGTAGGTATAAAAATTATAAATCTTTGTATTGCATGGTTTGGAATTTTTCCTTACATCATGAAAGAAGTCAGTTTCTATGTTAGCCTAAAGAACATTCACATCTTAAACTGATTTGTCCAGTAGTCAATTGTTCCCACACTCCATCAACTCCCATTGTCCACACACCCCCATCAACTCCCATTATCCCCCTAGAACCATCAAATCTCATTGTCTTGACACTCCTATCAATAACTATTGCCCCAGCAGACCTATCACTTCCCATGGCCTCAGCAGTCCTATCAACTCCCATTGTCCTCACACTTCCATTACCTCAAATCTCACATCAACTTCTATTGCACGCATACTCCCAAAAAAGTCCCATTGTTCCACCCAAACCATCAACTCCCATTGTCCCCACAGTGCCATTAACTCACATCATCCCTACACACCTATAAACTCCCATTGTCCAAGACTCCCATCAATTCCCATTGTCCCTCCGGAACATTATGAGGACAATTGATGTATGCTAACAATGGTTCATGGTAGTTTGAGTACAATGGGAGTTGATTGGAATGTGGAAACAATGGGACTTGATGGTTCTGGTGGGACAATGGGAGTTGATAGGCTGTGGAGATAATGGGTTTTCATGATTCTGGATGGACATTGGTTCTTATGGAAGCGTGGGGATGAAATTGTTCCCACGCACCAATGAACTACCATTGTTCCCATACTCCCAAGTTCCCTTCAACTCCCATTATACCACTGCTTTCATCAAATCTTATTGTTCCTGCACTCAAAACAACATCCATTGACCTCACAGTCTCTTCTGCTCCCATTGTCTCTACACTCCCATCAATACTTATTGACCACACATCCCCTTCAACTCCTACTGTTCACACACATACAACTCCCATTGTTCCAGTCATTCTATCAACTCCCATTGTCCTGACTCTCTCTTCAATTCCCATTGTACCGACACTCCCATCAACACACATTGTCCCCACACTTCCATCAACAGCCATTGTCCCCAAACTCCCTTCAACGCCCATTGTCCCACATTACCATTAACTGCTATTGTCCATGCATTCCCGCAACACCTGTTCTCCACACAGAACCATCAAATCCCATTGTCTCCACACTATCATCAATTCCCATGGTCCGCACACTCCCGTCAATCCCATTATCCATCAGCTCCCATTCTACAAGCAGTCCTATCAACTGTCATTGTCCCCATACACTCACAAACTCCCATGTCCCTACACTTCCATTCCCTCCACACTCCCTTCAACCCTCTTTGTCCCCACACTCTCATTAACTCAAATTGACCCACCTTCCCATCAATTTAATTTTCCCACCAGAACCATCAAACCATATTGTGCCCACATCCCAATCAACTTCCATTGTCCCCACACTCCCTTCAACACACATTTTCCCACCACTCCTGAGCTTCAATTGTCCCAACGCTCCCATTGTCCTCACAGAACCCTAAACTCCCATTGTCCACCCAGAACCATCAACACCCATTGTCCCACCACTCACATCAATTCCTATTGTCCTCACACTCCAATCAGCCCCTATTGACCTAACTGTCCTATCAGCTCCCATTGTCCGCACTCTTCCATCAGCCCCCATTGTCCCCACACTCCCGTCAGCTCCCATTGTCCCCACAATATCATTAGCTCTCATTGTCCCAGTACTCATTTTAGCTCCCATTGTCCCTACTCTCCCATCAACAACCATTATCCCCACTCTCCCATCAGTTCCCTTTGTCCCCATACTCACCTTAACTTCTCTCAGATTTTATCACTTTCCTACACACAAGAACAATTTACAGCTGTCAATTCACATGCAAACCACATACCTTTGTGAGGAAACTACAACACCGAGAAGAAGCTGACAAAGAAATAGCTGTGGGAGGAACTCAGAGTCAGGTAGCTTCTGTTGAGGGAAATGACATTTGAAGTCAATGTAGCCTCTCTGATTATTTCAGATTCAGAATCAGTTTTACTATGATCTGCATATGTCATGAAATATGTTGCTTTGTGGTAGCTATTCATTACAATCCATCATAACAAAAATATATGTATTATAATAAGAAATATATATATATATATTAAATTAAATGAATAGTACATAAAAATAATGAGGGACTGTACATGGATTCATTGTCCATTCAGTAATCTAATGGCAGAGGCAGAAGCTATCCCTCAAATATTGTGCGTGTTTCCTCAGGCTCCTGTACTTCCACCTTGATTGTAGTAACTTAAAGAGGCCATGACCTGAGAGATGGGATCCTTGATGATGACTGCTACCTTTTAGAGGCATCACCTTTTGAAGATTTCCTCAATGCTGGGGAAGATGGGGATGGTGCCCATGATGACGCTGGCTGAGTTTGAAACTTATTACAGTTTATTCTAAAGCTTGTGGGTTCTCCAAAGCAGGCAATGGTGCAATCCGTTGTACTGCTCTCTACATCCATAGAAATTTGTGAGAGTCTTTGGTGACATGCTAAGTCTCAAACAACTCATGAAATATAGCTACTGTAGTGTCTTCTTTGTAATTGCATCAATATGTTGGCCTAGGATAAATCTTTATAGATGTTAACTCTCAGGGACTTGAAACTGCTCACACTTTTCGCTACCAAACTGTGGATCAGAATTAGTTTGTGTTCTGTTGACTTCCCTTTCCTGAAGTCCACAATTGGTTCCTTGGTATTAACTGAAGTTGAGTGCAAGGTTGTTGTTGCAACATCACTCACAAATCTGATCTATCTCAGTCTTGTACAACTCCTCTTCTCCATCTGAAATTCTGCCAACAATACTTGTGTTGTCAACAGATTTATAGATGACGTTTGATCTGTGCTTAGCCTCACAGTCATGAGTGTAGAGAGGAGAGAGCAGTGGACTAAGCACACATCTTCCTTCAGATTGGACTGAACAAAAAATGGCACCACTCCTCATCTTGATTCACCCATCACTTGCCAACTCTTGTTCACCTTTTCCCCTCAAATGCATATCTACTCTCTGTCCTTCCATATTGTTGAAGGATCTCAATCTAAAATGTTTCTGGTCCATTTCCCTCCACAGATGCTGCCTTACCTATAGATTTTTTCCAATGGTTTGTCTTTTGCTCCATTTCCAGCATCCATAGTCTCTGCATCTTCACTTGAAAGAAGCACACACAATCATAGGGGAAATGTGCAAACTCCACACAGACATCAAAAATAAATCTGGATCTCTGAACGGCGAGGTGACGACTTTACTAACTGCCAAAACGAAGCACAGAGCTGGGTTTATAATACCGAAGTTAAAATGCCTTGATAATGCTTGAGAAGGCCCTTACAATCACAGAGTTGTATAATCTGCAAAAGTAAGAACTTGTATAATGAATGGCATTACACAAAATTGCATGAATGCATCATTTCAAGTTAACACTTTTTGAAATGAGACATCCTAATTCATTCTTGGGAGACAGACGCTACTGACAAGTTCAATCAACAATCACTGCCTTTCTATATTTGCCCTTGAAAAGTCTGTTGTTACACAACCTTTTGAATTGTTGAAGTCTGAATGACAAAGGATTCCAGGTGACCCAGTGTTGCTAACTATACCTTGATATTTTTTCTGTATAAAGGTCTACTTTTTTGTGTTTGTGCCAGAGCCTCAGCAACCACTTTTTCTTTCAGGTGGTTGTTTTGGAGGAAAGATTCTGTGACTGGTCCCCCACGTCTTTCTCACACTGCAGTTGTTTTTTTCATGAGGATTAGTGGTGAGTTCGACACTCAACCCGGCATGGATGGAAAGCGTGCCCGGGAGCAGCCCAACTGGGTTCGAACTCGGGAACTTTCGCTCCAAACTCCGGCACTGATGTCACTGCGTCACCAGAGGGCAAAGATCTACTGCATTCCTGGCATATATGATAAACTCACAGACTTATAAGATGAACTCATGGATTCAATTGTGAGGATGACCTCTTCTTCACTGAAAAAATCCAGACAGCCAGCAGACATACGTAAGACATTTCTGCCTCAGGCGCCGGTGCCATCAAAACTTTACAGCCTCCCTAAGATACGCAAGGAGGGTTCCCCCAAGGCCTATCATCAGCAGGACAGGTTCTCTGACTTACTACCTCACTAAGCATTTAACAACCATATTGTCTTCCTTTGTTGGGGGCTGTGAGCTCAAACTCGACCAACTTGGTAAAAATGCTAATCCTGGTGGACATAATGGTCAGTTTTCACATGATGCCCCTGTTCACAGGAGACTTGGTCCTCAGTGGTCAAGGCTTGATATGGGTACCATTGACCTTTCTGAATGCAGTCTTGCATCAATGTGCTTCCTCTATAAGGGGAACTACTATGAACAAACTAATGGAGTGGTCATGGGTTTGCCCTTGTCTCCGGTTATTAGGACTTTGGGGAAAGGGCTCTGAGTTCATCATCATTATGCCCTAAATGCTTCTTGAGATACATCAATGACACCCTTGTAGTGTGGCCTCATGGACTCCATGTAGTTCAACTGTTCCATGACCATCTGAACAGTATACATCCAAACATTCAATTTATGATGGAGATGGAGAGCAGCAGTTGCCTCCTGTACCTAGATATTCTAATACAGTAGAAAGTGGATGGTAGCCTTGGACATGGAGTAGAAAATCACTCATGCAGGAGCCAACAGCAACTATCATGCCTCCCAATATACAGCAGCTCTTTGTGCTTTGAGTAACTGTGCGTAAACTATTTCCAACTCAGAGAGTCCCCTTGAGGTGATTACACATGACATTCCTACAGAATGGCTACAAGGTGAAGGAAATCAATTAGGTCCTTAAAAGAGCCAACGGAATAACCAGGAAACTTAACCATGAGGGAGAACGGTCACTACTGCCCATCTTCCCTATATTTCCATGGTTTCTGGAAGGATCGCCAGGATCCTGAAGAAATACCAGATCAATACCGATCACAACCCCAGAAGGAAGCTCAAATTACAGCTTACATGGGTCAAAGATGACCTGGGACTCAGGACAGCAGGCATCCTGGATGGGACGTACGTAAAAATCTCATCAAGAGCACAGAAGGTACAGAATATTGGTTAGGGTTACCTGGAGAAATCAGTGGTAGCAGAACATTTCATACAATGGCCATAGGATTGACTTCAATGGCACAAACAACTGTGCTGCGCCAATGGCTTTTGGGTCCACCTAGTGAAGGAAGCCATTGAAATAAAACTAGAGGAAAATAATTTTCACAAAGATGAAGGTCCTGCTGTAGGTAGGAACTGAAATTTAATTGCAAACAAGGTGGGACAGCTGATAATTGATTGGGTGAGGGCTAACTAATCAGGAGGGATATACAACAGGGTTATAAATACCACTAGACTAGACACGCCTAGGCATCATCCCTGATGAAGATGGCAGAGTTTATCATCAAAATGTCAGTTAAAATTGATACCTATACTCATCTGGAAGCCTGAGAAGAGTTTATTCATAATATATTTTCCAGTCAATATAATGTGATTCAAAGGGGAACTGATCCTTGCTAGTTTCGTTCCCATCCTTCTAATAATAAAGATCATGGCACAGTCCACAAGGAAAAATATTACTGCTCTCACCTACAAGCACAGAAGAATGTGGATCTGTCTTTAGCGACTTATTTGTTGAATGCAGAATTCATGATTCTGTCCACAAATAATTAGGTCAAGTGTGCTTCAAGGAAACCTCCAACAAACTTGTACTAATCAGATGTATAATCATCAACAATGTAGGTTAGTGAGGAGGGCACTTGTCCAGTTAATTTCAACTAGGCCTTATCTAGAACATTGGGCACTTTCCTGGTGGAAGTAGGATCTGGGAAGGAAATCCATGAGAGACATTTGTAGTGTTATCTAGATCATTGTTGGGAAATGAAAAGTTCAAAGTAAATTTATTATCAAAGTGTATACTTTATATGTTATCATATGGTGCACTGTGTTTTTTTTCTTTTTGCAGGGATTTGCAGTAAAATCAAGATATACGAAAGAATTTATGAAATATACTATAATCAAGTCCATGTCTATTGTCATTCCAATCATATACATTTATACAGTTAAATGAAACAAAATTTCTCAGGACCAAAGTGCATAATGCAGTACATATACGTCAGACAAAACACAGAAAGCAATAATAAATCATTTATGACACATTTTAAGAGGTAAACAGGGTAACTCTATGATCAATTCATATCAAAATGGATATAGATTGACTAACAATATGAAAAAGAAGACAAACTGTACAAATAAAAATAGTACCGAGAACATGAGTTGTAAATCATCCCTGAAGGTAAGTCTATAGAATCAGTTCAGAATTGTGCTGAATGAAGCTATCCCCAACGTCATTGTGGAAAATAACTGGAGCAACAGGAGGAAGGCTGGGGAAACCACAAGCTCATTACAGACGGTGTCAGAATTGAACTTGAGTTGCAGGTGCTGTAATAGGGTTACACTAACCGCTATGGTATTATACCTCTTGAGTGTCCGAGTAAAGAGCTGTGCTGGCAGGCAAATAAGATGCAAGGTCCATGACAAGGCAGATTGAGAGATTAAGTGTTCTCTTTTGTATACAAGTACTTTTTAAGAGATTTATTACAGCAGGGTGGATCTGTCCTTGAGCCTGGTGGTATGTGTTCTCAAGTATTTTTACTTTCTGCCTAACAGGAGGGGGCAGAAGAAAGAACCGCAGGGGTGGGAGAGGCAGTGGGAATTGTAGGCAGAGTCTATGGTGGAAGGTTAGTTTTCATGATGTACCAGGCTGCATTTCCAGCTCTCTGCATTTTCTTGTGGCCTTGGGAAGGCCAGTTGTCATACCAAGCAGTGATGTCTCTGGACAGGGTATTTTATACTGTGCATCTGTAATAATTTGTAAGTCATAGGGAGTAAATTTTGATAGATGTCAAACTGATGCTATATCACCATAATGAAAACATTGAGCATTAGTGCATAGTCAATAATAATAAAGCAATATTCCATATTCTACAACAGCATATTTTACAAATAAAATATATTTTAAAATGAATAGAGTTCTAGGAATATTAACCATTCTGAATTAATGTAAACATAGATAGACAAGACAAGTATGTTTCACTCTTAGTGGGATTGATAGATATGTTCAACAGGGTCATAGAACAATATAGCACAAAAACAGGACCTTACACCCATTTAGTCGATGCCAAACTATTAGTCTGTTCAGTCCCATTGACCTGCACCCAGACCATAGCCCTCCATATCCCTCCCATTCATGTACCTATCCAAATTTCTCTAAAATGGTGAAACTGAACTATCTACCACTTCCACTGACAACTTGTTCCACACTTTCACCACCCTCTCAATGAAGAAATTCCCCCTTGTGTTCACCTTCAATATTTCACCTTTCACCTTTAACCCATGACATCTAGTTCTAGTCTCATCCAACCTCAATGGAATAAGCCTGCTTCTCTTTACTCTATCTACACCCCCTCATAATTTTGTATACCTCCATCAGATCTCCCCTGAATCTTGTACACTCTAGCGAATAAAGTTTTAACCTGTTCAACATTTCCCTATAACTCAGATTACAAAGTCCTAACAACAACCTTGTAATTTTTCTCTGCACTGTTTCAATCTTGTTTACATCTTTCTTGCAGGTAAATGAACAAAACTGTTCACAATTCTCCAGATTAGGCCTCTTCAACTTCTTGTACAATTTCAAAATAACATCCCAACTATTGTGCTCAGTACTTTGATTTATGTGCCAAAAGCTTTCTGTATGAACCTATCTGCAGTTTGAACCAACATTCAAGGAGTAATGGATCTGTACTCCCAGATTCCTGTGTTCTAATGCAATCCTCTGTGCCCTATGTCTGATTGTGTTTGTCCTAATACTGTATGGCTTATTGTCCCAAAGTGCATCACCTCACACTTGTCTGTATTAAATCCCATTTCCCATTTTTTGCCAATTTTACAACTGGTCCAGATCTTGCTGCAGGCTTTGATGTCCTTTCTCACTGCCCACTACATTCCCAATCTGATGCCCTGATGAAGGGTCTCGGCTCAAAATTTCGACTGTACACTTTTCCATAGTTGTTGCCTGGCCTGCAGATTTCCTCCAGTATTCTCTGTGTATGTGTGTTGCTTGAATTTCCAGCATCTGCAGATTTTCTCTTGTTTATGATACCCAGCCTTGGTGCCATCCACAAATTAGCTGATCCAGTGAATGCGATTATCATCCAGATCATTGATATACCAATGACAAACAACAAAGGACCCAATACCGAACATGGTGGAACACCTCTAGTTCTAAGCCTCCAGTCAGAGAAACAACTATCTACTACCACTTTTCAACCTTTTTCACAAAGCCAATGTCTAATTCAATTTATTACCTCCTCTTGAATGCAAAGCAACAGAAATTTCTTGACCAACCTTCAATGCAGGATCTTGTCAAAGGCCTTGCTAAGGTCCATGTCGACAACATCTATTGCCTTGTCTTCATCAACTTTCCTGGTAACTTCCCTAAAAAACTCAATAAAAGTGGTTAGACATGACCTACCAACACAGAAAAATATATTGTCTATTTCTAATCAGTCTCATCTATCCAAATACTTATATATCTGTCCCTTAGTATACCCCCCAGTAACTTACTCACTACTAATGTCAGGCTCATTGGTCTATAATTTTCTGGCTTATTCTCAGAGCCTTTCTTAAACAATGGAACAACGCTAACCATCTTCTAATCCTCTGATACCTCACCCGTGGTTAAGGATGTTTTAAGGATTTTCCTGAACTAACCTCTCACAGAGACAGAGAGAACACCTTGTAAGGCCTGAGGATGTGTCCACCCTAATTTGCCTCAGGACAGCAAACACCTCATCCTCTGCAAACTGTACACAGTCCGTAACTTCACTGCTGCTTTGTTTCACTTCTATAGACTCTGTGTCCAGCTCCTGAGTAAATACAGTTGAAAACAAAAATCAATTTAAGATCTCCCCATCTCTTCTGGCTCCATGCACAGATGAGTACTCTGATCATTCAGAGGATCTGTTTTGTCCCTTATGCTCTCAATACATCTGTAGAAGTCCTTGGGATTCTCATCCACCTTATCTGTTAGAACAACATCATGCTTTTTTTTCGACCTCCTGAGTCCCTTCTTAAGTAGTCATTTTTTAATACTCCATAAGCACCTTATTGTCTCCTTCCTGCCTAAACCTGCAATCCACCTTTTTCTTAAACAGGGCCTCAATATCTTTCAAAAAAGCAAGGTTCCCTACACCTTTTATTATGACAAGAACAGACAAGATTTGTACTCTCAAAATTTCACTTGTGAAGGTCTCCTACTTAGCAAATACACTTTTACCAGAAAATCTATTCGAAACCACTCTTACCAGGTCCTTTCTGAAACCATCAACATGAACGTTTCTCCAATTTAGACTCTCAACCCGAGGACCAAAAGTATCGTACTTCATAATGATCTTGAAACCAATTGGTTTATGAAGACTTGATGCGAAGTGTGGGCTGAATCACCTGCAGCTCAACATCACTAAGACAAAGGAGTTGATGAGGAACTTCAGAAAACACCCTGCATTCCCATCTCTATCAAGGGAATGGAAGTGGAAGTCATCTAGGACTACAGATACCCACCTGGACAGTGAACTCACCTGGACAATAAACTGGATTGGACTAAAAATGTAGGGGCTCTGAATAAAAAGGGACAGAGCTGATTGCATTTCATGAGGATGCTCTGGTCATTGAACATCTGCAGTACTGTACTCTTCTGGGGCAGCAGGGTGAAAGCAGCCAACACCCAGAAGATTGATAAGCTCGTCAGGAAGGCTGCTTCTGTTCTGGGGGAGGATCTAGTGGTTGTATCTGAAAGGAGGATGCTGCAGAAACTACAGCGCATTAAAAGATATGGGATGAATGCAGGGTAGTGGGGATGACTGGAAGAATTGGATAAGCCCATGATTGCATGGCAGAGCAGACTTGATGGGCTGAATGGCCTACTTTTGCTCCTATATCTTATGGTCTGTTGGTCTTATAGCATTATGGACAATCCCTCTCACTCCCTCCATGAAATACTGGACAAACAGAGGATCACCCTTAGTAACAGACTGATTCCACCAAGGAGCACCACTGAATGCCACAGTAGATCCTCTCTCCCTGTGGCTATAAGACTCTACAACTCCTCCTCTTGAAATATTTAAGTATATGGTTTCATTGCACATCTGCATTTTGCACTATTACCTTTTAATGAATATTTTGTATTCTTTTTTTGTACCTCAATGCTTACATTTTGTATTTTAAGGTATATATTTCTGACTGAGCAACCTTGCAACAGTAATTTCTTTTGGAATAAATAAAGTTTTATCTGATCTTATCTTGCAATGACTTCGGTCACCTGCCTATCTCTTTCCCTAATAAGAGATTTAGTATCACAGTTGTTCTAGTTGGGGCCTCTAGGTACTGATTAACAAAACTTTTTCCTGAACACATTTGACAAACTCTTTCCTGTCTATTCCTTTTACAGAGTGGAAGTCACAGTCAATATGTGGAAAGTTAAAAAAACACCTGCTACCACAACCTTACGTTTCTTATAACAGTCTGTGATCTCTGTACAAATGTGTTCCTTTAAGTCCTGCAGACTTTTGGTGGTCTATAATATAGCCCTATTAATGATGTCATATCTTTCTTATTCTTCATTTCTACCCATAAAGCCTCGCTAGATGATCTCTCCAGTCTGTACAGACTGAGTGCTGCTGTGGCAGTTTCCTTGACTAGTTATGCCAGCCCTCCTTATTTAATCACTCCTGCTCTATCACGTCTGAAACAATGGAACCCCGGAATACTGACCTGGCAGTCCTGCTCCAACTACAACCAAGTCTCACAAATGACTATGATGTCATAATTCCATGTGCCAATCCATGCCCTCGGGTTATCTGCCTTTTCTACAATACTTCTTGCATTGAAATATACATTGGTCTCAAGATATCTTCACAATACAGGTTGAATAAGTCGGGTGAAAAGACACAACCTTGCCTGACTCCTCTTATGATATTCACATACTCACTCACTTCTATTCTGATGGATGTTGTCTGGTCCCAGTATAAGTTTTTTAAGAAATGTATATCTTTCCCATCTATGTCAAGATCTTGAAGCACTTCCAGGAGATTTTGGTGTCTGACAGTGTCAAAAGCTTTTGTACAGTCGATGAAACATAGGTAGATGTCTTTTTGTACCTGGACGGCTTGTTCACAGATCATCCATAGCATGAAAATTGCATTTCTGGTTCCAGTGTTTTCCAGAAAGCCGAATTGTTCTTTACTGATCTCTGGTTTTGTACAGCATCTTGCTCTCATTATAATTACTCTGAGAATAATTTTTGCCACGTAACTCATCAGGCTTATTGTATGATGTAACTCACATTCTGGCGCTCCCTCTTTCTTTGGAAGTGTGATGAACACTGATTTACTTAAATCATCAGTTATCTCCCCATGATCATAGATTTCATTTGCTATTTCTGTTATTTTCTCTTTTCCAAAATCTTCTAAGGCCAGTACCATTTCAACAGCGATATTGTCTGGACCAGTTGCTCTGTTATGTTTTATTTATGGCTGTTCAAATTTCTGATTTTAGAATGTTAGGTCCTTCAAGATTCTTCTTTATGTTCAGTTGTTCTCTTCATTGGTCTTCAAAAAATTCTTTTATATATTCTGTCCATCTGTTTAGGATTTCCTCTTTGCTCATAATTAAGTTGCTGTCTTTTACCTTGATGCATCGACTTGCTGAGCAAGGTAATTTCCCCATTAGTTCTTTAATCTTACTGTGCATCATCTTTGCTCCAGAGTTTCGGGTTTGTAGCATTTCTATCTCTGAGCATTTCTCATTTAGCTATCTATCTTCAGCTTCTCTGCATTTTCTTTTTATTGTCTTACCAAGTTGTTTGTATTCTTTGCTGTCTCTTGGTTTGATGGTCTGTTTTTGTCACATCAATTATATTGTATTTTCAGTTATGCATTTCTTCTTACTTTTCTGCTCTATTCTATTTGTGGGATGGTTTCTTTTGAAGCTTTGACCATGGATTCCTTCATTATGTCCCAGGAAGGTTTGCCTCCTTCATCCTGCAGCATTTGAAAATGGTTTTTCACCTTGATTGGGTATTCTGTTTTCAGAGGAGGGTTGTTTTGTAGTTGTTGATAATTCAGTGGCACTGATCTTTTTAGTTTCTTTAATTTTCTCATCCTTATTTTCATTTTGCAAATGACTGGTATGTGGTCGCTCCCACAGTCCGCTCCAAGGTAGCTTTTGGATTGAGTTATCGAATTTTTGATTCTGTTATTGATTCTTATGTAATCGATTTGATTTTTGTTGTTCCCACCAGGGCTTCTTCATGTCCATTTCTTTCTTGGATGTTGTTTAAACCAAGTGTTGGTGATTATCTGATTGTTTGTTTTACACTATGATATAAGCTTTTCTCCTCTTTTGTTTCTTTTTTCCTATCCCTGGTCTCCAACAACATGGTCTTCTCTTCCCTCACAAACTTTTACATTGCAGATGCCCATGTCTAAGATGACTTCTTGGGATTTGCATTGTTCCAGTGATTTGTCTATGGAGTATTAGAAGGCATCGATTTCTTCCTCTGAGCTTGCCGTTGTGGGTGCATATACTTGAATGATAGAGATGTTTTGTTGTCCTTTTATCTCGTCCAGAGTATATAATCCTGTAGTTGTCTGATTGGAATACTCCAGTGCCTTTCCATCGTATTTCACTTAGGCCTAGGATGCTGACTTCCAGTCTCTTCATTTCTAATTTTATGTTTTGTAGCTTACCAGCTTGGTGCAGGGTTTGTACATTCCAAGTGGCAATTTGCAGTCTCTTGTTCTTGCAGACAGTAATGGTATGACGATCCAGGCTCACCTATCTGTTTACATGATACCCCATACCAAGCGAGGTGTCTGCACTATTTGGTAGTGGGCTCCCATTTATGCTGTTGTCTTTTACATTTGTGTATGTATTAACGATGGTTGCACTAGAGATGGAATACAAGAAGTAACTTCCCCTTGCTTGCTTCCGATACAGTGTCTTTATAAGACGAGTGACCCTGACCATTGACCTATTAAAAGGATCTTCTGCTCAGTGTCTGAGAAGCAGGAACCATTGATTGTGTTACTCTCAACTTGTCTTCTGCTTCATCCTCCACCTGCTTCACTGTAACCCAAGAAGGGAGGCTAACAGGTGCTGCACCTTGCCTAAGGTTGACCTGGAGGTAGCTGTGGGTAATGGTAACCTCATTAGCCAAAGCAAATGCTCTACAGCTGGATGTAGAGCATTCTTCTGTGCAGGTCCCAACTTCCCTGGAAGAGAGCCCAGTGATCTGAAAATCTGGAGCTTTTTCTCCTGCATCAACTTCTTAACCCCATGTTAAACTGTATGACTTTCCAATATTTTTACCTCACTAGCACATGGCATGAGTAGCAAACCTGAGATCACAACCTTGGAGGTCCTGTCCATTAATTTAGCACCTAACTCACTGAACTCACTTTGCAGGACCTCATCATCCCTCCCAGCCATGTCATTGGTACTGAGCTGTTTACCGTCCCACTGTGGACTTTATCTGAGATGTCCCTGACCGTGGCACCTGGCAGACGACAAGGCGACATACCATTCGTGAATCTCATTTTTGTCCACAGAAGTTCCTGTCTGTTCCCCTAACCAACAAATCATCTTTCACTACAGTTCGTCTCTTCTCCTGCTTTCTCTTTTGAGCCACAGACCTAGACTCAGAGCCAGACATCTGACCGCTATGGTTTTCCTCTGGTAGGTCACCCCCCCACTTCCCCCCCCCCCACACACACACACACAAAGTATCAAAAGTAGTATACATCAAGTTCATAGAAACATAGGAAACCTGCAGCACAATACAGGCCCTTCGGCCCACAATGCTGTGCTAAACATGTTCAAATTGAATTTCAAGCTCATTTTTGTCATTCCATCATACACATTGATATTGCCAAACAAGCAACATTTCTCTAGACCAAAATACACAGCACAATAAATACAACCCACACACAAAACACATAATGTAATCTTACCACAAATAAATTAACAAGTAGTCCTCAACTGTATGCCAATCAGAGCAGAAGGAAGACCCTTAAGAACAGAGATGAGCAGGAATGTCTTTAGCCAGAGGGTGGTGAATCTGTGGTAGCCAGGTCATATTTAAAGCAGACTCTGAAAAGGCTCTTGATGAGCATGGGCATCAAAGGTCAGTCAAGTCAAGTCACTTTTTATTGTCTTTTCGACCATAACTGCTGGTACAGTACACAGTAAAAAATGAGACAACATTTTTCAGGACCATGGTGCTACATGAAACAGTACAAAAACTACACTGAACTACGTAAAAACAACACAGAAAAAAAAACTACACTATACTACAGACCTACCCAGGACTGCATAAAGTACACAAAACAGTGCAAGCATTACAATAATTAATAAATAAGACAATAGGTATAGTACAGGGCAGTAATTTGGTGTCAGTTCAGGCTCTAGGTATTGAGGAGTCAGATAGCTTGGGGGAAGAAACTGTTACATAGCCTGTTCATGACAGCCCGAGTGCTTCGGTGCCTTTTCCCAGACGGCAGGAGGGAGAAGAGTTTGTAAGAGGGCTGTGTGGGGTCCTTCATAATGCTGTTTGCTTTGCGGATGGAAATGGCAGGAAAATGGGATTGAGAGGTAAAATCAATCAGCCATGATCAAATGGCAGAGCAGACTTGATGTGCCGAATATTCTAATTCTGATCATATGTTCTATGTCTTATTACATGGTTGCAAAGTTCTTGACCTCTTGTGGAGCGCAGAACAGAAGGTACAGATTGCGATCCAGAAAAAGTTAGGATAGCAAACAAGTCCCCAGCCACAGTAAACTTTCTAATATAGTCAAACATATAGCAAGGTCAAGCTTTCCATATAAGCACTCTCGCTTACGACAGAGAATGAGGCTGGTCTAGCTCATCAAATCTGTTCTGGCTTGCAGTGCAATCCTCTTTCCCATCATCTCTCATGTAACCAACCTATCACTACTATTTCCCATTATCTTACACACATTTTGTACATGAATCATTAGCAGATGCAGCTTCTCTCTCTCTCTCTCTCTCTCACACACACACACACACACACACACACACACACACACACACACACACACACACACACACACACGCACGCACGCACGCACACACGCACAGACAGGCACACATGAGGAATATCACAGTGTCAATGTTTCTCTGTAATAAAAATAATTGCATTCAATTAATAATGGGCTTTTAAAGATTGAGGATAGATTATCTGCACTGTACAGTCAACCAATCTGTCAAATATATTTCAAAAACTGCAAGAAATGTGGCTCAGATGAGACCTTGGCAACAAAAATAATACAACGAAGTTAATTTAAATGTACACCAGCTCTAAAAGGCACAAAGGTTGCCTGCCTTCAGCATTCAAAAGGCTTATCTTTGGAAAGGTTTCTCTTAAAAGGCTGTACTTTGCGTAAATATAATTGAAGCACTCTCTGAGAATTTTTGGCCTGTATTTGCTGGAAACTATTGAAGTGAGTTTATAGTTTCCATTAAATTCATCTTTTGTATTCCTTTTCTCCCTCATATTTTTCCTTTAGTTTAATTGCATTCTTGCAGATTGTTGTCCCATTTGTTTGTTTTCTTGAAAAAATGCGTCTGCATTCAAGGTTGTATTTGTTACTTTCAGATAAACTTCACTTACAGAGATTGTCAAACTTGTCCCAGTCAATGGAAGATTAATCTGTTCAAAGGCATAACACACTGCTAAAAATGAACCTCTTTATAACAGTACAATGGGTTATGGTCTTCTGGGCTTCCTGCTGTTTAATCAAGGTTTACACCTGGGGCCTTCACTAGCCCAGATTGATGTGGATAAGTAAATGTTCTATGGACGTAACTTCTATTCTTGATAAGCTACAGGGAAGATGCTTGCAGGAGGTCAAATTCAGTTTATTGTATTCAACTGTACACATGCTCTGGGAATGAAGGGGTTAACACATGAGAAGCATTTGACAGCCTTTATGCCTGTACTCACTGGAATTTAGAAGAACTCATGGGGATATCATTGCAACCTAACAAATGATGAAAAGATGTGGAGAGGATGTTTCCTATGGTGGGAGTACCCAGAACTAGTGGGCACAGCTTCAAACTTGAGGAGCAACCGTTTAGAGCAGAGGTAAGGACATTTTTTTTTTAGCCAGAGAGTGAACTTGTGTGAAATCTGTGGAATGTTCTGTCACAGACTGAGGTGGAGGCAAAGTCAATGGGTATACTAATGCAGCCGTTGATCATTCCTGATTGGTCAGGACATCAAAGGTGAGGAGGTAGGTGTGTGGGGTTGAGTGGGATCCAGGATCAGCCATGATGGAATGGCAGAGCAGTGGATTGAAGGGGCTAATTCTGCTCCTATGTCTTATGGTCTTATGTCCACCACCAAATGAAATAATGTTCCTCCAGAGCAAGGTTCAGAACACAGTACATATACCTTGCGCACATAACACATAAGGTAAGATTACCAAAAATAAGTTTACAAATAATAAGGTGAATTTACGGTACATGCTAAAACAATCAAACATTATAACTAATAGCAGGCCTTCTGGCCTCAGGAAAATAATTGTTCTCATCCTAAAAGTTCTTAACATAATGTTATGGTACCATCTACCTGATGGCAGTGGGGGTCAAAGGGATCATTGACAGTGCTCCTGACAAATATATCTAACAGGTGGAAGGCAGATCCCAGTGATCCTCTCAGCAGTCTTCACAATCCTTTGTAGAGACTTGTTTTCGGATGCATTACAGTTCTCACACTAGACGGTGATGCTGCTGGCCAGAACACATTGATGGTGTTCCTGTAAAAGTCTATTGGTATGGTGGGGGTTGGGGAAAGCCTCACGTACCAATCTCCACAATAAGTGTAGTGTTGAGGGACAAGGTGAGATAAAATTCCTTCCTTTCGCACTCTCCCCAACTTCCATATATGTCTCACTTTTGTCAGTTGCCAGAGATGGAAATGGATTCAAAAATTATTTTTAAACTGCATTCATTTCAATAATTAGCTGATTAGAATAATGAATACACTACTCTCAGGCTTCCAGCAGGGTCAGGCATTGATTCTAACTGACGTTTCAATGACAAACACTGCCATGGCATCGAAACATCGGTTAAAATTGATATCTGTGCCTGGCTGGAAGCCCGAGAAGAGTTTATTCCTCATATATACTGGGAAAGCACAGGGTAAATGCAAACTTTGGTTGTTCATTTGATCATTCTATACTGATTATGAAATCACCGAACAATATAGTACATCCCTGGTGGAAACCTTTGGGGCCCATTTTATCTGAGTATATAGTATATATGTAATGTATACATACAGCTAGGGTGCCTGAAACTTTTGAGCGGTACTGTATTTGTCATCATGGAGTGGAGAGTGAATTTGTAACTCTTGCAGGAGCAAAGGATGCTGGGAATGACAAGGGTGGAGTAGTACAGGAGGTAGAGGAGTGTCAGGGGCAGGGGATGGCACAGATGCAGATGTTTTCTCTTATGCTGCCACTGGTTCCTCTACATAAGGCCATAAAACTTAGGAGCAGAATTAGGCTATTTGGCCCACTGAGTCTGCTCTCCCATTCTATCATGGCTGATAGGTTATACCTCTCAAATCCCATTTTCCTGTCAGCTCCGTTACCTTTGCTGCCTTGCTAATGAAGAACCTATCAACCTCTGCTTTAACTGTACTCAATGACCTGGCCTCTCCACGGATATCTGTGGCAAAGAATTCCACAGATTCACCACCCACTGGCTAAAGAAATTGTACCTCACCTCAAAGTTCAAAGTATAATTTACTATCTGAGTGCATACAGATCACCAGATACAACCCTGAGGTTCTTTTTTCTGTGGGTATACTTAGCAAATGTATAGAGCAATAACTGTAAACAGGATCAATGGACAACATACAGTGCAAATGCAAGTATAAATAAATAGCTCTAAACGAGTCTGAAATAACACGAAATGAAAGAGCATGAAATAATAAGATAAAGCATCCTTAAAGTGAGACCATTGCTTGTGGGAACACCAGAAATTGAATGAGTGTAGTTATTCCCTTTTGTTCAAGAGCCTGATGGTTGAGGGGTAGTAACTGTTCTTGAACTTGGTGGTGCAAGACCTGAGGCACTTGTACCTCTACCTGATGGCAGAAGTGAGAAAAGAGCATGACCTGGATGGTGAGGAACTTAGATATTGGAATCTGCTTTTCTACGGCAATGTTACATGTAGGTGTTCTCAATGGTTGAGAGGGCTTTATTCAGGATGTAATGGGTCAAATCTACTACATTTTTATCAGATTTTCCGCTCAAAAGCATGCTGTTCTCACAACAGGCTGTAATGCAGCCAGTCAGCGCACTTTCCACTGCACATCTGAAAAAGTTTGTCAAGGTTTTGATGACATGCACAATCTCTGTAGACTTCTGAGGAAGTAGAGGTGCTGTTGTGCTTTCTTCGCAGTTACATTGAAATGATGGGTCCACGACAGGTTATCTCAATGACACCTATAATGACACCTGGGAATTTAAAGTTACTGACCCTCTCCACCTCTGGTCCTCCAATGAGTACTATTCATGGACCTCTGATTTCCCTATCCTGAAATCTACAATCATTCCCTTGGTCTAATTGACATTGAGTGATGGGTTATTATTACACTTCACTGCCAAATTTTCAATGTCCCTCTTGTATGCTGATTCATGTCCACCTTTGTTACGGCCCACAACAATGGTGTCATCAGCAAATTTGTATATGGTGGTGCAGATGTATGCCACAGTCATAGGTGCGGAAATCCACGATCTAATTGCCTAAGAGTGGGGAGATTATAAATTTGAAAGACATTTTCCTTAAATCTCTGCTATTAAATATTCAACCAGCAAAAATATTTTTTTTAGTATTTTAAGCTCAGCCACCATAGTGGAAATGGCCAGTGAAGGGTTGGAACAGTATTAGAGTGGGGAGCTCATACTTTAGTTCATTGAGGCTTCAGGGAGGAGAGCAGGAGGCTGTAGGTATATTTTTTTCATTTAAGTTTTCTTTTTTTCTTTGTTATTGCACAGTTAGACAGTGGGGTTACCAGGCAGAATAGTGGAATGCTCCTTTTGTGGGTAATGCGATGGCAAGGAGATCTCCAATGTCCCAGACTACTACACCTACAAAAAATTCATCCAGCTACATTTTCTTTCAGACCATACTAAGAATCTGGAGCTAGAGCTAGATTAGATGAACTCCAGATCACCCGGCTGGTGGCGCAGTGACATCAGCGCTGGACTCCTGAACAGGGAATCCCGGGTCCGAATCCAGTCGGGCCATTCCCAAGTATGCTTTCCATCTGTGCCGGGTTGACTGTTGAGCTCAGAACTCGACCTCGTAAAATAAAGAAAAGTACTGCGAAATATCTGTGTGAGGAGTGACTCGACACACAGTCTTTCATTCCGTGCCTCGTAAGGCAGGAAAATGCCCGACGCTGGCCTCTCAGGCCTGAGTCAACGTTCCTTCCTTCCAAGTCATTCAGGAGGCTGAGGGGTTGATTGACTGTCAGAAGGGGAAAGAGTTTAGGCAGCCAGCGCAGAATTGTCCTGTGGCAGATTCCCCTTAATAACAACTGATTCAAGTTCACTGATGACACAACAGTGTTAGGCTGCATCAACAATGATGATGAGATGGCATATAGAGTGGAGGTGGACTCAACCAAAGATTTTTAATTGAATGAGGGAAGATATCTTTTCTTATCTCCATAATAAATATTTGACTCTTCATTTTGATGCAATATATAAAATTTCATATTCCACCACATGCTCAAAATTTCACGTGTCAAATTACTTCAGAGTTTTCTGAACTGCAGTAAATTTACTTCATCGATCTTGGATTAATCTGCTCAATTATTCCTCAAGAGACAACTGGCAAATCCTAACAAGCCTATCTGCTGAAACTACACGACTAAGCCAATGCAAAAATGCCATCTAATTGCCGGTTACTTGCCCCTCCTTTCCCATCAAGGTTTAATCTTCTTTATTGGACTATAATCATGCTTCTAAATTTGCCAGATGAAGCCTCTATTACAAGAAGCTTGCATAACATATGGGCTTTAATGAGTTTCCACTATGATTTTCCAGGTGAGGTACTTTTTTTCACAGAATAAATGAAATGAGAAAAATCTTTCAATTCAGTAATGCAGATTCTCCATCCTTCTCATGCGGCTGGCCTAATGAACATTATTTATGACTGATTATAGGGGAATTGCCCACATGACCAAAACCTAATGAAATAGAAAGAAAAAACTGATTGATATCTGCTCTGGTGGAGCATGTCCAAATGTGACACAAAAATAATTGAGACCAAGGACCTACTGGAAGGTTTCTGAGTGGAATGTTCTATTTATAATATTGTGAAGCATCGGATATTTCAACCCATGAGACCATTCTGCTAAATATGCACTCAGTGGCCATTTTATTGAGAACCTCTGGACCTGATAAAGTGGCCACTGAGTGCATGGTTGTCGTCTTCTGCTGCTATGGTTCCTTAATGTTTTCATAGCCGGTGGGGGTGTGGTTAGGTGGGGTAGGAATGTGGATGAGCTCCCACCACCTATTAAATGCTCCCAATGGTGTGCATCTCAAATAGCCCCTGACAACCAAGTCAAGCTCCTGGCCTTAGCTGCTAAGCCCGATAGAATCATTTCTACTGACAGTATGGGCAAAGTCATTTACTAGTGCTACAGAACCAGTCGCTCCAGGCAGATGGTTCTTGTCAGCCATGGTTGGCAGCTCATCTAGGAGAAGGAAAACTCTGATCTCAAAGCCTATGCTGCCTTGTGGCTGTATTCACTGATGAGGAAGACTTTGGGAGTAAAACCCCAAAGGAAAGTCTGGAGCTGCAGTCCTTAAGGCAGTCGTACTTTGAGTGTAATGCAGAAGAACAGCCCTTACACCGACATATCTGTCTCAGCTGTTCCTTTGGATTCATCAGCTACGTGGAGAGGGGAACGCTGCTGGTTGGGTCTCAGCTCGCTCTCTGTATTATGCCGCATTGGTTTGTGTGTTGACTGAGCACCGCACCAACAATGTCGACATCTAGGGAGCAACATCTACAGTCAACCCCTTTCAATTCAATGTTTGATGTGTTCTGCATTCAGAGATGTTATTTTGCAAATCATTGTAATATTCGGTTGTTTGTGTTAATGTAACTTTCCTGTCAGCTTGAACCAGTCCGGCCATTCTCCTCTGAGCTTTTTTGGCCAAAGAATTGTCACTTACTGGATGTTCATTGTTTTTCACACCAGTCCCTGTAAACTCTAGAGACCCTCATGCATGAAAATCCCAGAAGATTAACGGTTTCTAAGATATTCAAACCACCCCATCTGGCAGCAACAATCATTCCACAGTCAGAGTCACTTAGATGACATTCCTTCACCATCCTGATATTTGGTCTCAGCAAAGAGTGAACATTTTGACTATGTCTACATGCTTTTATGCATTGAGTTGCTGCCACATGATTGGCCAATCAGATATTTGCATTATTGCCTAGGGATACAGATGTGCAGTCCATAAAAAGTATTCACCCCCCCCCCCCCCCATGGAAGTTTTCACATTTTATCATTTTTACAATACTGAATCACAGTAGATTTAATTTAGCTTTTTTGGCACTGATCAACAGAAAAAAGACTCTTGTGTCAAAGTGAAAACAAATCTCTACAAAGTGATCTAAATTAATTACAAATATAAAACACAAAAGAATTGATTGCATATGTATTCATCCCCTTAATATGACACACCAAATCATCAGTGATACAGCCGATTGTTTTTCGAAGTCACATAATTAGTTAAATGGAGAACAACATGTGCAGTCAAGGTGTTTCAATTGATTGTAGTAAAAGTACACCTAACCCAGAAGGTCCCAACTGCTGGTGAGTCAGTATCCTGGTAAAACCTCTACACCATGATGGAAAAAGAACACTCTAAGCTATTCCACAAAAAGGTTATTGAAAAGCACAAGTCAGGAGATGACACAAGAAAGTTTCCAAGTTACTGAATATCCCTTGGAGGACAGTTAAATCAATCATCAAGGACTGGAAGAAATATGACACAGCTGTAAGTGTGGTTAGAACAGACCATCCTCAAAAACTGAGTGATGGTGCATGAAGGGGACTAATAAGGGAGGCCACCTAGAGAGGTGTGACAGCTATGGAGGAGTTACAAGCTTCAGTGGCTGAAATGGGAGATACTGCAAATACAACTGCAGTTGATGCTTTAGGGGAGATTCGCAAAGAGAAAGCTACTGTTGAAAAAAAAACATATGAAATCTCAACTAAAGCTTGCTAGAAGGCATGTGGGAGACTCTGAAGTCAGCTAGAAGAAAGTTCTTAGGTGCAATGAAACCAAAATTGAGGTTTTTAGCTATCAGACAAAATGTTATGTTTTGCATAAAATAAACACCACCCTTCATCAAAAACACACCATTCCTACTGTGAAGGTTGGAGGTAGCTGCATCTTGCTGTGGGAATGCTTCTCTGCAGCAGGCTCTGGAAGGCTGGAAGGTAAAGGGTAAAATGAATGCCTCAAGATGGAGAGAAATCCTAGAGGAAGACCTGATACAGTCCACATGAGAACTGCGTCTTGAGGACGATTTGCTCTCCAGCATGCCAATGACCCAAGCTTAAAACCAAAGCTACACAGGAATGGCTTAAAAATGCCAAAGTTAATGGCCTTGAGTGGCCAAGTCAGAGTTCAGACCTTGAATGTAAGGCTGGAGTTGAAAAGGGCTGATCCCCATGCAATCTGACAGAGCTTGAGCAGTTTTGTAAAGAAGAATAGGGGAGAATTGCAGTGACCAGATGTTCAAAGCTGATGGACACCTATCCACACAGACTCAAGGCTGTAATTGCTGCTAAAGTTGCATCTACTAAGCACTGACTTGAAGGAGGTGAATACTTGAACAACAATATTTTGTGTTTAATGTTCATAATTAATTTAGATCACTTTGTAGAGAAATGTTTTCACTTTGAAATTAAAGTGTCTTTTTCTGTTGATGAGTTTCAAAAAACGCCAAATTAAATCCACTGTGATTCAGTGTTGTAAAGCAATAAAACATGAAAACTTCTCGGGGGGGGGAATATTTTTTATATTGTATATTTTTATACTGTATCTAATAAACTGGCCACTGAGTATAAATGGAGTTGACCTGTTATCTGAATGTTATATTTATGTTTATCTCCCCGTTTTAGACCATGAGATATAGGAGCCGAATTGGGTCACTTGTCCCATTGAATCTATTCCACTATTTCATCATGGCTGATTCAATTTTCCTCTCAGCCCCAATCTCAGACTTTTCACACCCTGACAAGTCAAGAATCTATCAACTTCTGTCTTAAATATACATAAAAACTTGGATTCCAGGGCTGCCTATGGCATCAGACACCACAGATTCACCATTCTCTGGCTAAAGAAATTCCTTCTCAAACCCATCCCAAAAGAACGCCCTTCTATTCTGAGACAGTGTCCTCTAGTCTTAGGCTCTCCCACCGTAGGAAACTCTATCAAGGCCTTTCCCCAGTCAATAGGTTTCAATTAAGTCCCATCCAGCAATCCATCCAGAATCTTCTTTGACTTTTCACCATCAGGAAAGAGACTTCCATGTCAGGATGAGAAACTGTTTCCTCTCTCAGGCCGTTAGGCTTCTGAACTCCCAATTGCACCACATTCAATGTCTTACTGGTTAATCTGTTCTATACTCCACAATATTTAATTGATGTAATCTATTTGTGCGTAATTCATCTGTAGATTTTACCCTTACTTTCCTAAGTTATTGTGTTTTATATCTGCGTTATATGTACTACTGTGCTCTACACCCTGGTCCAGAGAAACATCATCTCATTTGATGCTATACATCTATATAGTTATATTGCAATAAATTTGACTTAACTTGAGATTAGGGGAATGAGCCAGGCATATACCCACAGCAATCTCACTAGCACTCCTACCACATCCTGCATCCCAGAGTTCTAATGTAGAGAGCTATTTATGTCTGTTCTCTTTAAAACCATTATTCCTCATTCAGGATCATATAGAGTCTTGTGCAAAAGTCTTAGGCACATATTCAGTATATACTGTATATAGGAGATGGAGTCGATTCTTGTATGAAGGAGTTTGCTTTCAGGTTCTATTTAAATACACCACCTTTCATCCTTAATCTATAACCTCAAGTCAAACTGAAAGAAGATGGTGCCAGTGAAACACGCAACCAGGCAACATCCTTCAGACAGTTCCCAAAACTACTTCTTTCGCTTCTTTTAGTTATTCTTTCAGATATCATTCTACAACTATTGGATCCTGCGTTCTACAATTTGCTGGTGTGTTTTTGGGCTGATTAAGTGATCTAGAACTTTATTGTCTCCAAGGGACATTGGTGAGGTTTCACACCAAGTGTGCAGCCTGAAAGCCAAGCGCCTGGCATTGAGGCACAAGCCCATGATCAATTCCATTTCTCGTCAATCTCGCAGATGAAAGCATTGAGGAAGATTGAAATGAACAAAGACGAGAACAGAAGGCAAGTGCATGTTCAGTTGTGTCTGCCTGAGTGTGGCTGGTCTCTCTTCTGCTCTTGCTCATTGCTCCCAGATCAATACATTTGATCGGCCTTTCTTGCCCTCTTGTTTGATGCTGCTGGAATCTTGGGTCCTGGGCAAGGTTTAATCACTGCTGTTTGTGGATGGGACTCTGTAGTTCATGTTATGACATGTTTCTGGTTTCTGGATGGACCTTTTTCGTTGCTACTTTGTGTGGTTTAGATGAGAGCAGACGGGCTCCGAAGCCTGCAGTCTGATTAATCTGAACTGAATTGAATATTACTGGACAGTTTTGATGACGTGTTTCGATATATTATATTCTGTGTTTTTTACTTGTCTTTTTGCCGATCACATGGTTTGTTCTTTTTTTTGCATGTTGGGGTTTGATGTTTTACTTTGAAGGAATTCCATGGCGTTTCTTCATTTCATAGCTGCCTATGGGAAGACAAATCTCTGGGTTTGATATACTTTGATAATAAATGTGCTTTGAAACTTCATTCGAGTCACACCCAACTTCAGTGAAAAAAAACTGCTTGAACTTATTCTATCTATATCCACGATAAATTTGTACGCTCTGTCAAATCGCCCCTCCTTCTCCTACAATCCAGGGAATAAAGTTATAACCTGTTCAACTTTTCCCCATATCTCTGTTTCTGGCAACAACTTTGTAAATTTTCTCTGCACTTTTTCAATCTTACTGGTATCTTTCCTATAGGTACACTAGATCTGCCCACTCCAAATTAGGCCTCAACAACATCTTATACAACTTTAACATTACATCACCCAAAATGTTGACTATTTATTAATTTCCATAGATTCTGTTGTACCTGCCGAGTTCTTCCAGTATGTGTGTGTGTGTGTGTGTGTTACTTTGGATTTCCAGCATCTGTAGAGTTCCTTGTGTTCGACATAAGATGCCAGCTTCTGTACCCAGATTTACAGGATATACACTATATTCCATTTCAACAATAAATTAATATACAGAATACATGCTTGGGGTTCTTGTTTAGCTGAGATGTGCTTCAATTTTAACATGTTTTCATTGGCTTTATTTATAAGCTAGCCATGAAGTTTACCTAGTTTGCAAACAGACCAGATGAAACAATCAATAATGTTCACACACCTACACTAGCACAATCAAAAAGTTAATTATTTCAAATAATTAATTTTGAATAGATAGGAAGATTTTTTTCAGAAGGTAGGGGATCAAGCAGAGCCAAAAGGTTTGGAAATGGAACTCTGTCTCCCCAGAGAACTATTGAGAACAATGATTAATAGAAAAAATTCAGAACTGATATTAGTAATCTTTTCTTAAGCAAGAGCTTTAAGTGTTATGGAACCGAGATGCAAGGTCTGATTTTACTCTCAGACATATCATAATCTAATTTATACAGGGTTAAGGATTTGAAAGACCTATAGTAAACATTGTCAATTAATGACTTAGCCTGCTTGCTGCATTTTATTCCTGTTTCTTAAAATTGTAGAAGGAACAAGCTGATCACACTAATCTTAGAAGACCTATTTTGTGCTATCACAAATTGCATTTCAAACTATTTGTTTTTTTTATTTTGAAAATTGGGCCAACAACTATTTTACTAAGGTTGAACCGGTAAGTAGAGAAGATGAGACATTTTAAGATGCAATTGCTCGCTATTTTTAAACTTGGTTAATAAAATCCTTGAGGTGCAGTCATGGTGAAGCCAACTGGATCCTCACAACTGATACCTCAACTTGAATTGAAAATACTGTATATCACCATTCTTTCATCATAGTTGTGACTAAGTGCTAATAATCCCTATCCAACAATATCATACTGAGGCAGCTTGTCACTACTTACAGACTTCAGGCCCCTGAACTGATAGTGAACAACTTCACTGACCTCAGCCCTGAACTGATTCCACAACTTCAACTTGACAACTCATGTTCTCAGTATTATTTATGTATTAATTTCCTTATGTATTTATTTATTTGTTTATTTTTATTTGCATGATTTGTCTTCTTTTGCATATGTTTGTCAGCTGAACTCTGAAGTAGTCCATAATGGATGGGCTACAAATGCTGCTCTTCCCACATACATTCAGTAAGGTAAAAATTATTAAGAATTACTATTACAGATCAGTACCAAAGAAGTATTAATTTCATGTACACTGAGATAGTGTTATTCATATACAAAGGCAAATGGTAGTTATAACTGTTAATGAGAAATATTGTCAACTAATAAAAGCCAAGTAGATATAAATAATAAAACAAGACATTTTTTCAGAAACTATAAAATTGACAGCTGGGTTTATTTTCACAAAGGTCTGGAAGATGCTTTTAGTGGGATTCCTAGTCGCGATCAGAAGGTTGCATTGATCCTGGGAGAGTTACCTTACGAGTTTTGTTTGCAATGTGTTAATGAGTTCCTGTTGATGTACATCTTGTCACAGCACTATCCACAATATCAGAATCACGACACACTTTGATCCTGTTGACCTTGTTTCATCATGCTTGTGCTTTGCCTTCTGCTCATGTTGTCTCCAAGTCCCCTAGATCTACTCCAGATACTTTTGGGATTTCATCTCCTCACCTTCAGTTTTTATCAAGGAATCACTAGGAAAATGATCACTCTGAAAAAGGGAAATAAAAATCTACAACAAGGCAGCAATGATCCACTCATGCAGAGAGAGTGGGTGGGGAGAAGCAATAAAGACATAGCAAGATTGATATTATTCTTTGGTAATTATTTGTTATGGGAATTCAAGAACAAATTGGATAGGGAACAATTTAGAAAATTGTGCATGCTGCCACAGGCATCTGAGCATTAAATAAAAAGAGGTTCAAAGTTGAATAATCACACACACATTAAGAAATTATCATCAAGTTGCCCCTTTATATGACTGACCTGCTGCTATTTACAATTATGTAGAGGGGCTATTGACAGAGATTTTAGTATAAATCATTTTATAATCAATCAAGTGAATTATCTGGGAACTTCAACAAATACATTCCGCAAGGTGGTTTCACAAAGCTTGTTGACACGATCATTTTATTTGCTAGTGTAACGGTTATAGTTGCTTACTTATTTTAACATGACAGGAGTCTGCTCAGCCCATCTGCTGCTGCCTGATCCCAGCAGAGCATTTGTTTCCGTTCTATTTATCTTCTGTTATCAACAGTAGCATTGCAACATATTCTTGTTAACACATGCATCAACTCCCTCTCGTTTGAGTCTTTTGCTAACCATGAAGGGTTCAAAGTTTAAAGTAAATTTAGGACCAAAGTAAGTACTTAATATATCACCAAATATATGCACAGAATCAAAAGAAGCTACAGAAAGTTGTAAAATTAGTCAGTTTCATCATGGGCACTAGCCTCCATAGTATCGAAGACATCATCAAGGATCAGTGTCTCAGAAAGGTAGAGTCCATTACTAAGGAACTCCATCACGTAGGACATGCCTTCTTCTCACTGTTATCATCAGGAAGGAAGTACAGGAGCCTGAAGGCACATTCTCAATGATTCAGGAACAGCTTCTTCCCCTCTGCCATTCTATTCCTAAATGGACATTGAACTCATGAACACCACATCACTTTTTTAAAAATAAATCTGTTTTTTTGAACTACAATTCTTAATCTAACAATTTTATATATATATATACACACACACACACACACACACACACACACACACACATGCACACAATTATTTATTTATGTATTTATTTATTTATATTTCTATGCTTATCATGTATTGCATTGTAAAGCTGCCATGAATTTCACAACATATGCTGGTGAATTTGAACCTGATGCTGATGCTGATTCTGATTCAAATATTACCCTGAGATATATTTGCTTGCAGCAATTCACAGTAGAGCAAAGAAATACAATTGAATCAATGGAAAACTACACATACAGAATGACAAAGTGCTAAAGAATACAAACTGTGCAAATACCAAAAAAAAACAAGTAATACTACTAATAATAGTAATAATCAATAGATAGCTAGGTAAATGAATGATATTGAGAGCATGAGTTGTAGAGTCCTGACAGTGAATTGATAGGTGGTGGTCAGTGAAGTTGTGCACATTGTTGAGGAACCATATTTCTAATGAGTAATAACTAAAGAGTGGATAATTAAAATAGCAGCCTAATTTTTGTATGGAGGAGGAATCTGAAGCACAAGGTGGAAGTGCACATAATCACCAGGAGAATATACAATACCTATACAGACAGCTCCCATGGTTACTGGAGCTGTGAAGCAACAGAATTAACTGTTCTACTCCCTTACTGCTCCACAGCAGATATGCACTGGAACAATAATTATGTCTGTAACCTGCCCTGTCCCAATGCAACCCTAGCATATATAACTGAAGAATCTCTGGGTTGTCTTGACTTCATTGACATGAAGCTGCTGTTGGAAAAATCCATCAGTTTTCTCAACTGCTTCTTTCAGTTACCTTTATGTTTGAGAACCAAACAAAGAGGACTTCAGACTCCAACTGAAAAATATATAATGTTGGGATTTTATTAATGGGCAGTTGATCTTTGTCATGGACTCAGTGAACTGAAGAGTCTGTTTCCATGCTGTTTCTTTCAATAACTTAATGACTCTATGAATCTACTCCAAATTTTATTGCAGTTTTGGAAAGTTTTCCTTTCAATGATGTCACAATGTGCACTGACAATATCAGATCTCAAGTGTAGAGGAAAGTCAGGCTGCAATGAAAAGTTGGCAACTAGGGTTTATTCATAAAATATTTCACCAGAACGTTGGTGGTTTGGCTCATCTACACTACAAGAAGTAACATTCCCAAAACTAGGATTCTGTAATTAGCACTAATCAGCCATCCACTTAAATAATACAAGTAACTCTGAGCCTATCAGAATAAGCATAACAAGCTTAAGTAAAAGCACCAGGAGACCACTTTATAAAGAGTGAGCCGCTCAAGAAAAAAACAAGGAACTTTAAGTAATAGCGTCTCTCACTATATAACAATTAACCACTTCAAGTGGTCAAAAGACACTCAGAGCCCACAACCAACGAGCTCATTACAAATGAACCAACAAAATTAAGGTCAAGCTTAATGTCATATGTGCAGGTACATGAATGCAGATGTGCAATGAAAAATACATTCTCAGCAGCATCACAGGCACCTCGTTCATATGTATATAAATGGCCCCTCTTGCAGTGTGGTACAGTAGGAAATTTGTACACAGTAAGTTACCACAGATTTGTAGTGTCAGTTTTGTCAATTCTATGAGCAATGAAAAACTCTTTTGGTCCACTTCCTAGTAATGACATAGGATGAATAAACTTTTCAGTGCCATAGGCTCTTCATCCATCTGAATGGCTGAAGAGGTTACGTTCTCGTCTACGAGGTCACTGAGAAGATATGCTAAAACTTTGCTGGGACTGGAAATGTTTTGGGCAAAAAGACTGGCTGGAAAAGTTTCTTTCAAATAGAGAAGGCAGAGAGGAATCTTTGTGGAAATGCACAGAATAAATTGAGGCATTAAAAATGTTAATAGTAGGGGCTTAATTCCTTCAACATAGAGATGAACTAATTAGGATATGTTAAAAATAAGTGGTATAAAATTTAGATGTAAGCTGTGGATGAAAATATTCCTGACAGATTCTGTAAACTCTGATAGTGTCAGAAACACTCAACACATGTAAAGAGTCCTGCTGAAGGGTTTTGGCCCAAAAAAGTCAACTGTACTTTTTTCCATAGATGCTGCCTGACCTGCTGAGTTCCTCCAGCATTTTGTGTGTTGCACTTATTTAAGAGTATCAGATCCTACTGAGCATCTATCTACTTTAATCTTCAAAGTCAAAGAACTGGTAAGCAATGCATAGAGGAATATAGAATTAATTCAGGTGACAGGGATTTGTATAGGTAGTGTGATGGTTGGCATAGACAAGTTGGACTGTAGGGCTTGCTTCTATGCTGCACAAGTCAGTAGTTCTGAAAGTATCCTGACTGCCTGCATCACGGCCTGATATAGAAACACCAATGTCCAAATTGATGAGAAAGTTAGATAGATCAGATGGATGATTGGGTTACAGTGAAAACCTTGCACTTAATGTTAGTAGGACCAAAGAATTGATAGTGGACGACTTAAGAATGGGTAAGACGAGGGCACATACACCAGTCCTCATTGAGAGATCAGTAGCGGAAAGGAAGAGCAATTTCAAGTACATGGGTGTCAACACGTCTAAGGATCTATCCTGGGCCCAACATATCGATGCAGTTACAAAGAAGGCATGACAGCAGCAATATTTCTTTAGGATTTTGTGGATATTTAGTATGTTACATAAGAACACTCACAAATTCCTACAGATTTACTGTGAAGAGGATTTTAACTGGCTGCTTCACTGTTTGGTATGGAGGCAGGGAGGGCACTGCACAGGATTGAAATAAACTGCAGAAAGGCATTAACACAGTCAGCTTCATCATGGGCAATAACCTTCCCAGCATGCAGGATATTTTTAAAAAGTGATATCTCAAGACGGTGGCATCCGTCATCAAGGACCCCATCACCCAGACCCCTTTTCTCATTGCTACCATCAGGCAGGAGGTACAGGAGTCTGAAGGCACACACCCAGTGACTCAGGAACAGCTTCTGAATGGACATTGAACCCATGAACACTATCGCACTGCATTTCTTCTCTTTTTACATTATTTATTTAATGTAACTTTAAATATATATATTTACTGTATTTACAGTGTTTTTATTATTATGTATTGCATTGTACTGCTGCTGCATAACAACAAATTTGATGACATATGTTGCTGATATTGAACCTGATTCTGATATTCTTATATTATGACACCACCAAGTTCAGAAATGGATATTAGGCTTCAACCATTTGGCTCCAGAACCACAGTAGATAACTTCACTCACCTCAATACTGAACTGATTCCACAACCTATCGATACATTTTCAAGGACTCTACGATTTGTGTTCTTAGGTTTACTTATTAGTATTATTATTTATTTTGCATTTACACAGTTTGTATTCTTTTGCATAGTGGTTGTTTGTCAATTTTAATGTGTGGAGTTTTTCATTGATTCTATTATATTTCTTCGTTCGACAATGAATGCCCAAAGAAATTGAATCTCAGGGAACAACGTTAGAATATAAATGTAAGGAAGTAATCCTGAGCCTTAATAAGACACTAGTCAGGCTGCATTTAAAATATTGTCAACAGTTTTGGATTCCATATCTCTGAAAGAACGTGTTGTTGTTGGAGAGATTCCAGAGGAGGTTTTTGAAGACGATTCCAAGAATGAAAGGGTTAACATGTGAGAAGTGTTTGACAGCTTTGG
This sequence comes from Hypanus sabinus, assembly GCF_030144855.1. Taxonomy (NCBI): domain Eukaryota; kingdom Metazoa; phylum Chordata; class Chondrichthyes; order Myliobatiformes; family Dasyatidae; genus Hypanus; species Hypanus sabinus. The sequence continues at coordinate 63,993,132 of NC_082720.1, read as the reverse complement.
GCGTGCATTCACTGGAATTTAGAAGAATGCAGGTGGATCTCATTGAAACCTACCGAATGTTGAAAGGACTAGAGTGGGTGGAAGTGCAGTTGATGTTTCCTATGGTGGGGTTACCCAGAAGTATAGGGTGCAGCCTCAGAATTGAGTGGTGACACTTTAGAACAGAGGCAAGGGGGATTTTTATTAGCTAGAGAGTAGTAAGACTGTGGAATGTTCTGCTACAGACTGCGGTGAAGGCCAAGTCTGTGCATTTATTTAAGGTGGAAGTTGATCGTTTCCTGATCAGTCAGGGCATCAAAGGATATGATGAGAAGGCAGGTGTATGGGGTTGAGTGGGATGCGGGATCATGATGGAATGGCAGAGCAGACTCGATGGGCTGAATGGCTTAATTCTGCTCCTATGTCTTATGGTCTTGTGGTCTTATGTGGTGACATATGAGTACTTTGATAATAAACTTACTTTGAAATTTGACCTTTGAATTTCGAAGATAATATTTGACTAAATGTATTTTCTTAGATGTATTTTCTGCATCAGCTGAGTGGGCTTTCATGCTTTCTTTCTCAGCCTTCTTTTGTACTCTTTATACAGATTCATTTAAATGTTTGTATTGAAAATCTTTGGCTACATATGGTGAGCAAAGATGAAGAAACAGTGGCTTGTTTCTAATTATTGATTCTGACAATCAATCGGTTCCAATCTTTTGAGGTTTATGGTGCAGAGGAGCTGTTAGACCATAAGAAACAGGAGTACAATTAGGCTATTTGGCCCATTCTTATCATGGCTGATTTATAATCCCTCTATAGTATGCTTTCTTTTGTCCACAAGTATGAGAACAGATGAATTAAAAGCTTGGTGAATCAAATCAACAGTGGAAAACATCTCCACATTACATGTTTTGCAACACTGGGACACAAAAAATACTCCTGATAAATAGCAAATTACATGTGAGTTAGATTTTATCGTTTGTTTACACCCATTCAATTGTGATTTGAGGATATTTGACACTTTTGAATGCAAGGCATTACATATCAATGATATTGTCACATCGCCTCTGGTGCCATAACCAGTGTGATCAAGAATTAAATTCAGTATAACTTTACCGTGTGAAAATTGGCTCATCCTGTCCTTATTAATTCATTGTGTACTGTGAAAAAATCTTTCAGCCCAAAAACATTGAGTGAGGACACTTCTTCTGGATCACAATAAAAGTATTTTGTCTGTACAAATTTTCCATGCTTTTTTCCTAACAGTCCAGAACTTAGCAACATTAACTGCAGCAGATGCCATATATACAATAAACTCTACTGATTTAATTTAAACAAATCTTATGAAACAAAATTTACATCTTTAATGTGTGCAGCCCTAATATAAGCCTTGTCCTTAGAGTTAGCCTGACACACAGAACTACAGAATCTCTGAAATGTCTTGCATTTATTGGAGTGAAGTTTCCTGCTGAAAAATTGTACATGTGTGTCAACAGTTTACACTAGCAAGTACTGTATTCGGCAAACAAAGAGGCAGAGTCAACACAATTTAAAAAAATTAGATTAATGTAAGATTAGTATAAACAATTGATTGATATTTGGCAAGGTCTCAGCATGCCAGGAGGCCCATTTCAACATTTTGTCCCTCAGTGATACGATAACTCTACTCCAGAACTCCTGTCATACCAAGATTTATTTGATTGTAGTTCAGTCCCCTTGAAGTGTTGACTGTAGACATTTTGTTCACAGCAAGTTTTCACTGATCTGTGGTGTCAATTTTGTCACTGTTATGAGCAGAGTAAAATTCCATTGTTCCATTTTCAAATATGCTATTCATCCACATCAACATATGGACAGTTTAAGTTCTCATCGAAAATTAAGCACCATGGACAGATCGAACCACTTAGTTTGACACTGAGGTATCAACCCAGATTTTGTCCCTCAAGGCTCCGGAGTGGAGACTTCAACCTGAAACTCTGTGTCTATTTTGTGAAAGATGTGGTAGCACCAGGAAAAATACTCAGGAGACATCATGACATTAGCTGGGACTGGATATTTTTGTTATGAAAACATTTTGACTGGATGAGTTTCTTTTGAACAGAAAACGCAGATTAATTAAACTGCACAAAATCATTGAAAGAGTAGGTAGCTGAGACATGTTTCCCTTAGCAGAAAGATCCACAATTTCAGAGGGTATAGGTTGAAGGTAAGAGGTAAAAACATTTTTATCTACCTTGCCAGAATTCTGGAACTCACTGTGCAAAACTTTAGCAGAGGCAAAAACCCACACCATTCATCAAAAGTTCTAGATAAACTTATTTTGTTATGGTATAGATGGGCATGTTAATCTCCACAGGCATATTGGGTCAAAGGCCCTGTTTCTATTCTGCACAACCCCATAACTCTAAGAGTTAGTAAGCATTATTACATTGAATGTACTTTCTTAGGTAGTATCAACGATGTCAATGAAATCTGCTTTCATTGCCCTCTATTGAAAATATTTGGATACAAGTAACGTGAAAAGACCAAGTAATGAAGTTTGTATTGCCCTTTTCCTAACCATTGATTCTGACAATTGGTTGTTCCCATTTGTTTTGTATTTAATACTTCAGTAACATTTCAGTAATCTTGTAAATATATTGTGTGATTAGCATTCTTTGTCATTTACATTAATGCTTACTGAATAGTTATATATATAAAATATATGAATTTCATATGCCATGACACTACCATATGATACATGAACATCTTGCTTTCAGTAAAAACTGAAGGTAAACTTGCATCTCTCAACCCTTTTGTTTTCCTTTCAATTAGTTTTTATGTTTTGGAGTTATAAAACATAATACCATTACCTTGGAAGTTTATAGTCCAGTCATATTGTTGAAATGAGCATGCTTTCTTTTGTTCACACAAATGGCAATAAATGAATTTAGAAAAAACTTAGTCCATCTAATTGCCTGTGAAAAGAAAAGATTGCTTCACATTAAATGTTTTGGAACATTTTCAAAACAGCTACACAAAATGCCCTTGATAATGAACTAATTACACCAATGATGCCAAATTCATGAGATTTGTGACAATTGTGATTTTGAGATATTTGACACTTTCAAATGCATGGTATTACCTATCAACAATAGTGCTACATCACTTCTGGTAATGTGATCACTGTGATCAAAAATGAATTCAGTGCAATTTTCTGGTGCGGCGGTTGGCTCATCCTGTCCTCAGTATCTCTGCAAAAGAATTTCTCAGCCCATAAACAGTGACTGGAGACACAAAAGTGTTCTGGTTCTTCTGGAGTAAAGTTATTTGCCTCTACAGTCTTTCAAAAGTTGTTTCCTAATGGTGTATAACTTAGCTAGCAGAACTCATTTAGGCACATATAGTAGATAGAAAAAAGTAATGATTAAAAAATGTCTGACATATCACCTTGTCTCATTCATTGTAGGCAGCTGCTTTGAAACTTACATCAAATATACTGTAGTAACCTTTCAAAGCACATCAACAGACATATTTCTTTTTTGGAAATTCTAAAGGATACAATGGCACAATGGATAAATTGCTAGACCAGCATCTATGGTGGTCATATTGTAAAATCACAAGCTGATTCTGTAGTGTTGTGCTCAAGGGCTGGATTTAAAAATACTAGGATGGATCAATAAATGACTGAAAGATAAATAACTATGTCTACCGATCATATTTGGCAAGAGATTAGAGTGTGTACTGTTTGCCCAGTGGAATGTTGTGGGTTATATCAAGGCATATAGTTAAATTTAATTTATAAATAATTTGACAGCATAAAATCTATCATCAAATTGTTTGACCCAGAGCAATTTTGTTAGGGTGCTGTTAGCTGTATATTTGTGATTGAACGGCAAGCTCCTATCTCCCAGGATGAACATAAGGGATTGGACATTATACAAGCAATCATTATGCCATTGCCTTGCCCTAACTGTTAGAGCCAGACCACAGGACCATAGAGAAAGAAGAACTAAATCAAGATGGCTGCTGGTAGAAGAGCCTACATAAAGACATCATCATCATCATCATTATGTGCCATGTCATATGACGTGGGTGATCACGGGCAATGTCTTTATAATATGAATGACCCATTATCAATATTCTTCCTGGACTTGAGATATGCACCAATTGCTCATAAGGCCGTCACCCTCATACTCCCATTGGTTCATGTCATCCTGATTTGGAGGGTTCAGCGGGTGCTGCATCTTGTTCAAGTGTGCCCTGCAGGCTAGATGAGAGTAGGACTGCCTTACACCACCTTGGTAGTGTTGCATCTCCATCTCACCACCTATAAATTCATAGGAAAGGAAAAAGAAATTCCAAAGATGTATGGTTAGTAGGTTAATTGGTTGCATAAATGTAATTGGGTGGCATGGGCTTCTTGGGTTGGAAAGGTCTGTTACTGTATTGTATCTTTAAATAAAACAAATAATAAATGCAACAAACTAATCCAACAAAAACATATCAAATGGCTTGGATGAGAGAGAATGCTCTTCCATACATATAATATAGCAGTTGAAAAATCATAATCAATCTAGATGGTGTAGAAAATGAGACATTTTGTGAAGAGTGTTGATAATGGTTGGAGTCATTTTGGCAAGACACTGCTCAGAAGAAGACAATGCCAAACCACTTCTTAAAAAAAATTGCCAAATACAATCAAAGTCCATGATCACCCATGTCATATAACAGGACACATAATGATGATGATAAGAATCTGGGAAGCTGGTGTAATAATGAATGGTGTAAGGGTAAGTCAATCAAATTTAAAATTTGCAGGAAAATACACAAGAAGGAAAACATTTTACTGAAAGAAGATTATATTCCGTAACTCATTGTCTGTATAGGGTTTGGTGGAAATATTAAAAATTTCATTAGGGAATTAAATAGAAACCTGAAAAAAAATTACATGCTGAAGGGGACTTGTGAGACTGCTCTGCAAGGAGTTAGCACAGACTTGTTGGACTGAACTGATTTCTTCCTTGAAGAAATTATTCCATGAATCCATGAATTAAAAAATGGAAGGCAAGCAAAATAATTGCCAATACCTATGACACCTGAGATCACAGATGAAACCAAATTAAATGCCATGATGTAAGATGCCAAACACTGAGCAATTATCCAGAGATTAGTTTGGATCACATCAGTGGGCAGATGGTGAGGCAATAGATTTAAACACATGTACACATAAATTAAGTGTAAGGAATAAGATGATGAAACTTACATTAAATTATAGCATTCTAGTAAAAAGAAAGTGAGAGTAGAATAGAGATCTGAAGACCCACACCTCAAGTTTCAACAATAGCTTCTTTTCCACTATTGGTTTCTTGATCCAGCATGAAAAGCCATTACACTACCTTGTACAATAATTTCTCTCTCTCTCTCTCTCTCTCTCTCTCTCTCTCTCTCTCTCTCTCTCTCTCTCTCTCTCTCTCTCTCTCTCTTGCACTAGTACCATTCTTTTCATTGTGTTGGTTATTTTGTTTATCTTGCACATATGTTAAGTTTACCATTCTCCTCATCCTGTAATGTGCTCTGTTGTTGTTACTGCTGCAAAAAGCTAATTTTCTTGACATTTATACTCTATGTTCAAACTTTTACAGTTGCACAATGGAAATCATCTTGATTTGTTGCATCATGGCCAGGTATGGAAAATTCAGTCCCCAAGAAAGGAAAAGCCCACAATAAGTGTTGGATACAGCCTAGCTCTTCAAAGGAAAAGCCCTCTCCGCTTGTTAGTTTCAAAGATTCTACATCTCCTGAATTCATTACTTACTTGTTTATTTATCATTTTATTTATTATATTTATTATCTTTTTTGTATTTGCACAGTTTGTCTTCTTTTGCATGCCGGTTGTTCATCAGTCTTTGTGTGTAGTTTTTATTTGATCTATTGTATTTCTTTGTTCTACTAGTAATGCCTTCAAGAAAAATGAACCTCAAGATAATATATGGTGACAGATACATTCTTCAGTAATGCACTTACTTTGAACTTTGCACTTAAGCCTAAGTCAATAATAAACTTGAGGACAAAAGGGAAATGAGAGACATGTGAGGGAAAATAAGTTATCGAGCATCAGAAGACTAGAAGAATATAGAATGAGACAAATGAGACTGCAGTGTGGAGCTGACATTGATCCAATGAGCCCAAATAGCCTCTTTTCATGATATTGGAAGTGAGAATATGAATCCAAAAGAAATTTCAGATGAAGATGGTTGTTTGGCCCATTCGGTAATGACAACGTTGGACTCCACCACTTTTCTGCCTAGTTCCCATGAATTTCTGAACTCATTTCCTCCTGCTGTATAATTCAACCAGGTTGAGTACAGAGAACCAAGTAAATAACACCAAACACTTTGGTGAGCAGGTGGGAAAGAGCAAAACAATAATATTCTCATTTATCTATAACAACACACTCAGAGAAACCTTGTTGATTCCAATAAACTACTCAGGAGAAGAGTGACATGATCAGACATCCCATCTACTAGCTACTATTCATTCGTGGTTAAATATTGACCATTCACATTACAAAAGGATCCAATTAAAATATAACAAATGTCTAGTTGGAGAGAAATTCCATTTGGTTCTCCTTGAGAATTTTTGTATTGTGAAGCAAAATATTTAACCTTCTTGAACCCATCTGGTAATCTTAGATTAGGCATGCAGAAGACTAGTGTAAAATTTGACAAGCATTCAAACATTTACTCACACTGCACTGATATATCTCAAACATTACAGCTGTAGACTTACAATTTCATGCAGTCTGTGGTAATTTCACACAAATTCATCTATCTGGGTTGAGTTTTTTAAAACTATTGTCAATTATATAGGCAATTATGTTGCAGTTCCTCTGACACTGAAGGGAAAGGATTGAGACTACACAAACACTGTTAATGGCCCTGCAAGTGTATAGTCAGTGTCAACAAAGTCCTTTTGATGCCTGTCATTTTCTGTGATTTGTCTGTCAATGTGCAGCACTCGTCATTAGCTAAGGAGCTCAATGAAATGAGAAAAGGAAATAATACTTCATTTGTGTGCTGAATGAATGCAAAAGGGTCCAAGAGCATCAAGATCTGATCCTCTTGGGGAAAATCACTAAATACATTTTTTATTATTAGCTGCTGGACAAGGATGAAAAGGACCAAAATGGCTCATTAAGACACACACAAACAGCAGGTTATCAACTAGTCATCAGAAAACATGTTCAATCAGAATAATACTTCACTCACCACACCAACAAAATCAAAACTGAAGAACATCAAACAAGAGCAACAACTTGCTTTTATATCTTACCCTTGAACAGAGGAATAGTGCTCCATAATGTTTCACAAGGCTACTATCAGAATCAGGTTTAGTATCACTGGCATGCTGTGTGTCATGAAATTTGTTGTTATGCAGCAGTACATTGCAATACATAAAAATTAAAAACTGTAAATTACAGTAAGGTATATATATATATTAAAAATATTTAAATAAGTTGTGCACAAAGAAAAAATAGCAGTGATCTAAAATTCATGGGTTCCATGTTGATTCAGAAATCTGATGGCAGAGGGGGAGAAGCTATTCCTGAGTTATTGGGCAACATTTGACATGTCCTGCAAAAGCCAGCATAAAGGCAAGATCTTAAGGTACATTCTGTCGAAAGAGTGTGAGGTGGAGAGGGTTAGAGATGGATTTCTGGAATATCAAATTCCAGGCAGCTGAAGTCACAGACTCTAAACCAGAATCAGAATCCGAATCAGGTTTAATATCACCGGCGTATGTTGTGAAATTTGTTAACTTTGCAAAAGTAGTATAATGCAATCCATAACAATGGAGCAAACAGCTGAGAAGTACAGTATGTATACATCCAGGCAGCTGAAGTCCAATGAAGTCCAAGGCTGCCAAGGTGGATCAATGAAAATCGAAGATGTGTCAAAGACTGTAAATGGAGGAGTTAAGAACAAGCCTGTCTATTCAGAGGTGCAGCTTTAGAAGAGTGTAGCTTCTTGTCATCTTGACTCTAGCATGATCCTTGGGAATGGGCTAACAAAACTCAAATTTGACAAATTTACATCTGTTTTACCTAGGTATGATTGAAAGTACATTTATTAACAAAGTTTGTGTGTAGTATACAATCCTGTAATTTGTCTTCGCACAGTTACCAAATAAAGAATACCATGGAACCCTTTCAAAGAAAAAATATTAACCCCCTCCACATGCAAAAAAACTGCAAATGACAAAAAAGTGAGCAAAAAACATGGAATGTATAACACAAAATTGTAAGAGTCCAGGCATATTCAGTTTAGTTCTGACCAAAAATCACCCAAAATAGAACTAGAAGGGAGCAACCAGAAACAAGAATCATATTATAATATGAACTACAAACTCTAATCCATAAGCACCTTCAATTAAAACTTGCCCAAGACCCAGGGCTCCGGCAGAATCTTCCAGCAGCATCAAACTAAAGGAAAGAGAGGCCATTTGAATACAGGGACCTTCCTTCGAGAGCAGTGAGTGAGAGGGAGAGAGAAGCTGTCACATACAGTTACCTTCCTCCAGCAGATAAAGCAAGAGGCTAGCAGACAGCCACAACACCAGCTCACCTTTTGTTCTTGCCTCGATGATTTCAATCTTTCTTTACTTCGCGAGATTGATAAGAAATGGAGTTAATCATGGGCTCACTTGTCTCAAGGCTTCTTGCTCTCGAGGCTACACACTTCACTTAAAACGTCAGCAAACACCTTTGGTGACAGAAATGCTCTGGGTTGCTCTATCAGCTTGAAAACAAGATCCAACAGGAGCAGAACCACATTTGAAGGAAGTAGAAGATGTAAATGAAGTGACAGAAGTAATTTTGTGAACTGTCTGGAGGATGCAACTCTTGGTTATTCACTAGCTCCATCTTCTTCAGGACCGGTGGTTCAACACTTTCCAAGCTGCATATTATATATGTTCATTTCATATCATATATACGTTCCTTATTACATTAATTATTCTCTATTGTATGCATGTCTCATCAATCAAACCATAGCTACAAACTATCTGCAAAATTATGTGATCCACTCTGATTACTTTAAATGTAAGTGAGAAATACTGGGACAAGTAGTTTCCTGACAGTACCTTCAAAAGGATAAGAAAGAAAGACCCAAATGTAGAGACAATCACACTACCATTATATAAGGGGTTTGAGGACCATTTGATAGCTCTGGCCCTGTACTCACTGGAGTTCAGAAGAATGAGCGAGTGTCTTATTAAAATGAATATGGAAAGGTCTACACAGAGTGGATATAGAAAGGATGTTTCCTATAGCGGAGGTGGAGGTTTCTAGGAACAGAAGGCATAGACTTAGAATAGAGGTGGAATTTCTTCAGCTAGAGTATCAGTGGAGGTTGATAAATTCTTGATAGATCCTTGATTAGTCAGGGCTTCAAAGATTATGGAGAGAAAGCAGCAGAATATGGTTGAGAGGGATACTATATCAGGATGGTGGAGTAAACATTATGAGTCGAAAATCCTAGTTCTGCTCCTACAGTACTCCACAAAAGTCTTAGGCACATATACATAGCTAGCTTGCCAAAGACTTTGCACAGTACTGTATTTGTCCGTGTGGAGCGGAGAACGAGTTTGTAAATCTGGCAAGGGATGTTGGGAAAGGCGAGAGTGAAGTGCCATGGGAGGGGTGTTGGACAGTTGAGGGTTCTCTGTGATTTTTTAAACATGGGCACATCAGTAAAACACTGGCGATAAGTGCTGTGTTGCTATTAATGATAGAGAAAGTTTTCTTTTCCTTCTATCTGGAAGCATGCAGACAGACATAGGCCAGTCAATATGTCAGCGATTAAACTGTTAATTTAAAATGCGGAGGGAGAATGGGCACCCAGCATGAATAAATCCAAGGTCTTTCAAAGGATGGATGAGATCAAAATCCGATAGGCATCTGTACCTGGAAAGGAAGGATGCACCAACCACACTTGCTCATTTGAGGCCAGCTTCATCAACCCACAATATGAAAAGGAGGAAAACTGTTAGAGCTACCAAAATGGCTCAGTAGTTACAGTGGAGCTAAGCAGACTTGAATAGGCCTTGCAGACAGAAGCCAATTGGGCTAGAGGGAATAGATTGTCCATTTACCAAATTCATTTTCAATCTTTTTATCTGCTCAGGGGTGAGAGAAGGGATGTTGTTCAAGATTTCAATTATGTTTATTTTAACATGTGAATAACAAAAGTCTGTGATATATTACCCTTGTGTTATTGAGTATACCTTAGCACACCAGCCTATAGCATTAAGGAACACATCCCTTTTCTGTAGTAATTATTCTGAACCGAACATAAATCATGGTACTTCAAATATTGCAACAGATATCCACCCTAAAAAACTTAGTTCAGGTTCAAACTTATTATCACAGGCACACATGCTCAGGGTATAAGTGCAATGAAAATTAGCTTTCTGTACAGCAGCACAATACATTACAGATATGATGTTTACATAAGTTAAAATTAACAAAAAATATGCTTTGTATATCATTTACACAACAAAAATAAACATAATGAGATCAGTGTAACATGACGTAGAGATAAAGAAATACAGCCCAAAGTAATGTTAGGGTTTTTCAAGTTATTTCAGGAGCTCAACGGCTGCGGGGAAGAAAGTGTTGTTGAATCTTGAGTTGTGGGTCTTCAGGCTCCTATTCCTCCTATCTGATGGCAGTATCAAGAAGAGGATATGAGCAGGATGGCAGGGATCTACAATGACGGATGTCAGCTTCTTGAGACACCCTCTCTTATACATATCTTCAATGGCGGGAAGTCCATCTGTCATGAAACTGACACAGTCCAGCACTCTGTGCAGCCTCTTGTGTTGCGTATTGGAGTTCCCATACTAGGCTACAATTCCATTCTATGTCTGTTGAAGTTCTTCTGAATTTCCTTAAGCTTCTAAGAAAGTAGAGATACCAGTATGTCATCTTCATGGTTGCATCTATGTGCTAGTCCAGGATACAGCCTCCAAGATGCATACATGGAATGAGCATTCTGAGAAAGTCCATGAGCCAGGTATAATGACAACATTTAAAGATATTTTGATAAGTATTTCAGTAGGTGGTGTTGTTTAGAGTGATATGAACCAAACATGGGTAACTAGGCCTAGCTTGGGCACTACGGTTGACATGGGCAAGTTGGACTGAAGGGCCTGTTTCCTTTGTGTACTACTCAAAGACTAATAATGATGGATTACAGAGGTAATTCCAGAAGCCAATTAATCCATCAGCAGACATTATTTTGGATTTTAGGAAGAAGATCAAAGAACACACACTTCACCAGAAACACACTCAGAAACAGAGGCTCTTCAATGAGGTCTGAGGGTGATGGGATTGATTATTCCACCACTCTGAAATCAATACTTACATAGTAACTGATGTGCCACAAAAACCAATTTTAATATAAGAATAGCTAAGAAGAGTTTTTAGGTGAGTGGTCCAAAGTGCAATTCCACTGCCTGTCCCATGCCGTCATGAAGAAGCAGAGTTATCCCTTCAATAGCTAAGTTTTTTTAAGCATGCAGAACTGAGACCATCAATAATACCCCAGCCTTATCTGAAACTGAGTTAAATCCAAACTACTCTGTGTCTTAAACTCACCCACCCTTCACAACCCACGATATTCATCAAAAAAGTTTAATAATCTCAAATGTTAAATTTTCAATTGAGCCTTAGCACGATCTTGGACGAAGAGACTTGCAGGGTTTTATTAATCTTTATTAAGCCCACCTTTGAATGACCTGACCCCATTTTTAAATTATGTCCCGTGTATTCAGTCTTCTGTGGTAAGAAGTCATTTCTCTCTATTTACCTTTTCAAGTCTTTTAATCAGCTTTAAGCTTTCAATTGGATCATCCGTTAATCTGTTCTCAAGGAAAGGCCAGCTTAGTCTTTGCAGTTAATCCTCATAGTTTAATTCTTTTTTAGCTAGAACTATTCTGGTGAATCTTCTTCCTAATAATAGACACAAAAATGCTGGAGGAAGGGAGTCAGCTTGAAATGTTGACTGTTTACTCTTTTCCATAGATGCTGCCTGGCTTGCTGAGTTCCTCCAGCATTTTGTGTGTGTTACACTGATTTTCAGCATCTGCAGATCTTCTCTTGCTTGTTCTTCTTCTTCCTCTTAAGCCCAGCACTCCTGCTGGGGCATTGACCACCAAGAGCAGGTCACCAGAGTCCTCTGTCCTGGGATGAAGATTGGTTGACCCTGTGACTTCTGCTTTCACCATACAGCTTTATGCAGTTTCTAAGCGAAGATACTTCCTCTCCCAGGAAAGAGGATTTTGGAGATTCTCTTGGCTTTGCCGTAGATCTAGGTTTTTACAAGACGAGGCTGTTAGCACCATGCCTAACCCTCCTTTCACAGTTGAGCTTGGAATCATCCATGAAGGATTTCAAGTGAATACACCCTGTAAATTCACATTTATATGATTCTTCTGAGATACTGTGAAGGTAGTACTCAAAGCAGATTGAAACTCAGATATAAACGCCTCCTACCACCATGCATTTCAGAAAAACTTGGATGTGGGGTGAATAACACTGGCATGTACCCTGTAGTTCTGAAGCAAACCACCAAACTCCTACTACTCTCAGATACAGAAGAAGGCTATCAAAGCCCTCAAATCGATGCTGACTCTCAGAACAAGCAGTTCATTCTCACATAGGGTAGAGGTTTAAGGTGCGTGGTGAAAACTTAAAAGGCATATTAGGACAACTATTACAATGTAGAAGAAGGCTATCCAAAGCTCTCAAGTCAACGTTGACTGTCAGAACATACAAATCAATCCCATTCCTTCACTTCATTCTTTGTAACTCATTCTCTCTCATAGACTTACAAACTGTGACTGAACCTCCTCCCACAATCAAAAGGCAAGTTTGCTGATGGAGTAATTGGCTCCTGGAATTAACCTTGTGAGCCATTCACATCTGGCATAAAGCCATTGAGTAATACTGCTTGGAAACAGGACTTCTGGCCCAATTTGTCCATGGTACTTACCAAGCTACAAGTCAGGCCTAGATATCTCCTACTGAAGTACTTATCCAAATATTTAATTAAAAATTAATTACACCTGGCTCAAACACTTCCTCTGAATGTTCATTTCATATTTGCACCACCCACTGCATGCAGAAGTTCTCCGTCAGATCCCTTTTAAAATTTTCACTGCTCAGCTTAAACCTGTGCCCTCCACTGTTTAGTTCCCTTTACCTGGAGGGATAAAACTGTGTGCATTTACCCTATTTATACCATCCATGATTTTATACGCCACTGTAACGTTAGCAGAAACCAGCATTCCCTCTATGGACTCTGTCTGTACTCTGTCTTCCTTGGTGAAACAGCCAGCATAATCTAAGACCTCACCTCACCTAAACATTCTCTCTTCCCCTTTCCCACCAGGCAGAAAATACAGAAGGCACCAGGTTCAATGACAGTTTCTATCTCACTATTATCAGACTCTTGAACGGTTCTCTACTATGATAAGATGGACTATATTGTTATGATCTTCCGCTTTATCATTTTCCTGCACTGCACTTTTTCAGGAGCTTTCACACACATTATTCTGCATTGTTTTTGCCTTACTCCAACTCAACAGACTGTATAAAGACTTGATCTGTATAAATAGTGTACAAGTCAAGCTTTTCACTGTACCTTGGTGTATGTGACAATATCAGTTAATACCATTACTGAGACCCTCAACATTCTTTGTTCCAGCAAATAAAGTCCTAGCTGAAATTCTCTTCCCAACTCAGACCCTTGAGTGCTTGCAGCATCCTTGTAGGTCTTCCCTGCACTCTTTCTAGTTTAATGAAGTCTTTCTGATGATAGGGTAAGCAAAACTGTGTACAGTGCTCCAAGTGTGGTCCTGTATAAAGTGCTAATTGGTAATAGTCAATTCATCTACAAGCTAACCTTTGAACATGGGTGGGAAGTAAAGCACACAAATAAAACTCACAAAGTCAAGGGAGAATATGCAGACTCCAGAATGGCTGTACTGAAGAAGGGTCCCGACCAAAACCATTGAATATCATTTCTGTAGATGCTGTCTAACCTGCTGAGTTCCTCCAGTATTTTTCTGTGTGGTGCCGAGGATTTTCAGAGTCTGTAGCCTTTCTCATGTTTATTACAGTACCAGATTCTGGATGAATTTGGGTCACTGAGGCGGTGAGGCAAAGGAACCATCTGTTGTTCCACTGATCTGCCACTCCTGTCTGAAATACCAAATGTGCTAAGTGACAACTACATCCAAATCCTTCAGTCCTTTCCATCAATCAGATCCACAAGGAATCCAATAATGCAGTCCAGACTGGATTTAGATTCAGTTTCATTTATTTATCACATGTACTTCAAAAGCCATGGTGAAATGCATTGTTTGCACTAACAACAAACACAATCTGAGGCTATGTCCTCACTAGACTGAATAAATCCATAACCGAAGCTTTTTCTCTTTGTTTTGACCCTTCATCCACACTGAAAAGTTGTTTTCCTCGCTCAAAAACAGAGGTTTTCTAAAACGCCCTCCAGAGTGTGTAAATTTGAAAATGCTGCTTGGGCAAGAGTAGTGTGGACGGGGAAACTGGAGATTCCTGGAAATGCTGTCATGATATGCTAGAACAGATGGCAGCATTTCATTGTTTTCTTGAGTGCAACCCCCGCACAACCTAAAAATTTCAGAACAGATGCAACAAAACTGAAGCCAGAAGAGTTCGAAATGTACTCACCAAATACTTTGACCCAGAGCTTACTGTATAAATAAGTATACTCACTTTGCCCTGGTTTCTGTCCTTGCTTGTATGAGGGTGGTTTACCTATTTATGCAAGTACTTCTCTGACAATAGATGTGTAACAGCCTAATGTAACATTGTATGGAAATACAAGATAACACTGATGCAGACATATTTTATACATTTAACAAGGTGTTTTATAAATGCAACAGAGTTAGTCGGTTTTTTCAATGTTCGTCATCAGCAGGGTCATACTGTCTGTGAACTCTCTGTCAGATGCCTCCATACACTCCAGTATTTGTTTTTTTTAGTTTTAAGTCCTCCTGCACGAGAGCCAACAGCTGTCCAGCTTTTGGCAATTTCCTTTTAAGTTTTTCTAGTCTGTAACTGCACAAACGTGCACTTTTACTGAGAGATTCGACACCAAACAATTTGCTTGTTTTTTGTAGATGCATCCTGTGCATGCCCAGTAGGAGGAAATTCACCCAAATACCTATTTTAATGTGGACGGAGGTATTCTCTAAAACACTTGGTGTGGATGCCTATCGTTTTTATGTGAAATCAGCATTTTCAAAACTATCCGGTCTAGTGTGGACGTAGAACCATAGGACCATAGAACACTACAGCACAGTACAGGCCCTTCAGCCCTCCATGTTGTGCTGACCTATATAATCCTTAAAGAAAGTACTAAACCCACACTACCCCATAACCTAACCATTTATTTTTTCATCCATGTGCCTGTCCAAGAAGCTCTTAAATACCCATAATGTTTTAGCCTCCACCACCATCTCTGGCAAGTCATTCCAGGCACTCACAACCCTCTGTGTAAAAAATTTACCCCTGATGTCTCCCCTAAACTTCCCTCCCTTAATTTTGTACATATGCCCTCTGGTGTTTGCAATTGGGGCCCTGGGAAACAGATACTGATTATCCACCCAAACTATGCCTCTCATAATCTTGTAGACCTCTATCAAGTCCCCTCTCATTCTTCTACACTCCAAAGAGAAAAGTTCCAGCTCTGCTAACCTTGCTTCATATGACTTGTTCTCCAAACCAGGCAACATCCTGGTAAACCTCCTCTGCACCCTCTCCATAGCTTCCTCATCCTTCCTATAATGAGGTGACCAGAATTGAACACAATACTCCAAGTGTGTTCTCACCAGAGATTTGTAGAGTTGCAATGTGACCTCTCTACTCTTGAACTCAATCCCCCTGTTAATGAAGCCTAGCATTCCATAGGCCTTCTTAACTACCCTATCAACCTGTGTAGCGACCTTGAGGGATATATGGATTTGATGCTGCTTTCCTGCAACGACGCTTCATGCAGATGTGCTCAATGGTGGGAGGGCTTTACCTATGATGGGCTTGTCCATATCCATTACTTTTGTAAGATGTTCCATTCAAAAGCATTGGTGCTTCCATACCAGACTGTAATGCACCCAGTCAATATACTCTCCATCACACATCTGTAAAACTTTTTCAGAATTTTCAATCTAACATCTAATATGGAAATTATGCATTTGAAAAAGACGTTAGGGAAAAATTTGCCATGAAAGAGGCAGGGAGTTGAAGGTCGGGTTGGGATAAGGCAGAGATTCCTGTATTAGTTCAGCTAATAAGAGATATAATAGTTTACTCATAACAATAGATGTGGTCTTGAAATACAATAGAGATAAACATTTGGAATATGAGTAGAAATTAAACTAATAAAGGAGCAACTAATGGGACTGGCAGGCAAAATATCACCAGGACTTGCCAATGTAAATCCTAGAGTTTTGGCTGTAAAGATATTGGATGCACCCATTGTCTCTGTCCAGAACTCAATAAATCCTCATCCAGTCATCACTGTTAGGAAGGGAATTCTAATATTAGGAATGAAGGGAAGGAAAAATAAGGGAGCTGTAGACCAGTCTGCCATCAATTACAGGAAATTTTCAGGTTTATAACATTAAGGAAGTAAAAATGGAGTGTTGAATATGATAGTTGGATTGGAATGAGCTAATATTTTTTTTATTGAGGTACAGCACATAATAGGCCCTTCTGGCCCTTTGAACCACGCTGCCCTGCAATTCCCCAATTAAATCCTAGCTTAATGACCAATTAACCTACCAACTTCTACAATTTTTGGACTATGGGAGGAAACCAGAACACCAGAATGAAACACACGCTGTCAGAGCGAAAATTTACAAACTCCTTATTGACAGCAGCAGGAATTAAACTTGGGTTGCCTGTACTGTAAAGTATTCTGCTAAACACTACATGCCCATGCCACTACATACGGATGTAAGAGAAGCCGAAGAAAACCTGGAGGAACTCAGCAGAACAGGTGGCATTTATGGTGGTTAATGGACAATCGATGTTTTAGTTCAAGACTCTTCATTGGTCCAGAGTTGCTGCCCAACCTTCTGTGATGGAGAGTAGCACAGGTTGTCAGTCTCACTCTCTTGTCCTAGTCTATCTGGATCCAGTGGCAAGATGAGAGTCAAGATGACCAGAGTTAGTTCAGAACACAGTGGATGACCAGAGTGATCTATGTGTCTTGCCGTGTTCTTGATGCTCCACAACGCCTACTGGAAAATGCCTACCTGCCCAGTGAGACAGTTGGTGGTTTCCTCCATGCAGTCTGCCAAATCTGGTCTTCACGTGCTTTGATTAAACACGCCCATAGTCACCGAGGGATGAAAAAGACCCCGATGGCTACTCTCACGTGGTTTGTCCGGCCTGTTGAAGTTGCTGCCCATGGTGCGGCCGCTGTCCCATGCAAACAGTTTACTTGGAGCTACAGGTAAGAGCTGAGTGCCAGCTGAGAAGCAAAGGTGGAGGACCTACCTCAGAAGGTACAACAGGTCTTCACACCAGCAGTGCGACCCTTCCCTGACACCTTGTTACATACGGGTGTAATTGTGTGTCACAGGCACACTGAGCCGGACGAGCCTGTTACCATAATAACTCAAATAAAATAACTTAGATATCTATCACAAAGCTAAATACAATAATACAGTAACAATAACAAATTCTGGGTCAGTTTGTATCATTGTAGAAAATTAAATCCAGGAAGTTGATTTGCACTTGCAAATTGTTGTGTCCTCCTCTTGTGATGCACATCAAACTACATTATCCCCCCATACCAGGCTTTGTCAACGATCTGAAACTATGATTTTGGAGAAATTGTTGAAAATCCTGCTAAAGATTGTTACTCTATCATGGTCTACACCATCATGTCATCAAGCAATTATTTCCCTTCCCCACATGTTCCGCTTTCTGCAGGGTCACGGCTGCCTTGTCCATTCATCCCTCCCGGTACTTACCCTTGCAAGTGGGACACGTATCCCTACTCCTCAACCCTTCTCCAGCACTAATCAACTTTCTCCAATCAACTTTGTAGCTCTTAGCTTCATCCCTCCCCCTCCTGTCTTCTCCTATCATTTCAGATCTCCCCTCCCCCTCCGCTTCAAATCTCTTACTATCGCTTCTTTCAGTTAGTCCTGATGAAGGGTCTCAGCCCAAAACGTCAACTGTGCTTCTTCCTTAGAAATGCTGCCTGGCCTGTTGCGTTCCACCAGCATTTTGTCTGTGTTGCTTGAATTTCCAGCATCTGCAGACTTCCTCGTGTTTGGACTATTGTAACATTGTCCTTTTGGCATGCATTTTCTATCTCCCATTGTAATTTGTAGGCCACTTCCTTACTACTATTTGGAGGTCTGTATACAGCCCCCATCAGGGTCTTTTTATCCTGGCGTTTCCTTAGCTCTATCCACAATGAATCAACACATCCAAACCAACGTCGCCTCTTTCCAATGATTTGATTTCACTATTTACCAATAGAGCAACACCAGCCCCTCTGCCTTCAAGCCCATCCTTTTGATGCAATGTGTATCCTTGAACATTAAGCTCCCAGCTATAGCCATGATTCAGAGATGCCCACAACATCATACCTGCCAATCTGCAACTGTGCTGCAAGTTCATCCACCTTATTCCGTATACTGCGCCCATTCAGATACCACACCTTTAGTCCTGTATTCACCATTTTCAATTTTGTCGCATTATGCTTGACCAATAAATTTATCTAAGGTTTTAACATAGAATAGTACAGCATATTACAGGCCCTTCGGCCCACAATGTTATGCTGACTCTCAAACCCTGCCTCACATATAACCCCCCACCTTAAATTCTTCCATAAACCTGTCTAGCAGTCTCTTCAGCTTCACTAGTGTGTCTGCCTCCACCACTGACTCAGGCAGTGCATTCCACGCACCAACCACTCTCTGAGTGAAAAACATTCAAACTACCAGCTGGTAGTTTTACCAGCAACTACCTCCACAACCTCTCCACTGACTGTTCTGGCACTCTGGTTCCTGTTCCTCTGCAACTCTAGTTTAAACCCAACCGTGCCGCATAAACAGACCTTCCCTCTATGATATTGCCCCCCCTCCAGTTTAAGTGCAAACCACCCCTTCAGTACAGGTCCCACCTTCCCTGGAAGAGAGCTCAGCAATCCAAATTTTCATGCCCTCCCTCCTACACCAACTCCTTAGCCATGCATTAAACTGTATGATCTTATTTTTATTAGCACGTGCCACTGGTAGAAGTCCTGAGACACAATCCTGGAAGTGCTGCTCTTTAATCTAGCACCTAACTTCTTGAACTCCCTACACAGAGCCTCATCATTTCTTCTACCCATGCCATCGGTACCTACAAGGACCACAACTTCTGGCAGTTCACCCTCCCAGAGCAGGCACAAGGAAGAGAATGATCTCAGATACTATTTCTTCAAGGCATAGGCATAGGTTAGCATGGTGTTCCACTTCTGAAAACTGTTCATAAACTGACCTTTCCACAGGTCAGAAAATAACAACCTCAGTGTATGGGAGAGGGTTACAGAAGCAGCTGTGGTGGGAGAATGAGCAGGAAGGGGACCTCGCTGTCTCAGTGAGTGTACCTTCTCAGTACTCCCTGCATGCTCAGCTCGACACAGCTTCCCATTCTCAGGGGTGGGGAATGGGAGGGCAGAGAATGCACATGGAAATAACCCTTATGAGCATAAGATATAGGAGCGGAATTAGGCCATTCAGCTTGTCAAATGTGCTCCGGCTTTCCATCATGGCTGATTTAACGTCACTCTCAACTCCATTCTCCTGCCCTACCTTCAAACCTTTAATGCCCTTACTAATCAAGAGCCTATCAATCTCTACTTTAAAAATACCCACTTTATACATATATGAAATATACCTCGCTTTAAATATATATAAAATGTTCCATTCCTATTCAACAGAACAGGCCCGCAGCCTTGCAGCAGCTAGCTAATTAATCCCCATCCATCCTATCATTCTCTCAAACCCTTGTCTGTATTTACAGGACATTTGCAATCCAGGCAGGAAGAATAATCCATGATATTATGTTCTTAAATATGTTAATACTCCTAGTTACATACCAGGCAGGAACAATGAAACTATCTGTATTTCAGATGGAATTTTTCTTATTTATTAAAGTTGACCAGTGAAAAGTTGAAAAGTAAAAGTACAGAGTTCCTTCTATGGATTCTCTGCTTAACATAAATTTCTTAGTTCAAAGAAAACCTGGAATAGTTTGAAAAAGGACCTGTTAAATAAACAGTCATCAAAATGTATAACACAAGAAATCTGTAATATTTCCACATTATGTGTGCAGTCTGCTATTAAGATGCAATAGTAATCCATGGAAATGGATGTGTTGAATGTTGTAGCTGATGTATGGCACCTTAAGGGTAAACTATTACAAAAAAAAGGTACACAAAGGCCTGAAGTAATGTACAGTAAATCTTGGATATCACACAGAGCCTCATACATTCTTTACAGAAGGAAATCGCATTTGGGTGCTACAAGGAGGATTAGGATAATCCTTGTTAAATATGAGCTCTCAGCATTTCCAGTGTCCCATTTCCCTTGTGCATCATACTATTAAATTATTATTCCCATAAATATGCTGCAGTATTCACTTGCACACAATTTATATTTAGCACCAAGAGGAAAACGACATATGGATAGTTTTGCACACATCTGCTTCAAGGCACTTTTAAAATAATCTGAGCGTGTACTGTGCTTTTGTTACATGGCAACCTCAGCCTTTTTTCAAATATAAGAAGCCCTGGTGCTTCCTTTCATCAAAGGACTCCCAAAGTGTCATTCAGTTTTCCTCATCAAACATACCTTTTAACCAGATTCATTATATATTATGCTTTAATAAAGCAATGCATAATAACCTTTAACTGAGTTTACCTTACTTCCTCTTTAACTGGAGTATGCTTTTATGCCCCTTAATTTGGCTAATTCAAATTGTTCTTAAATTGGCCTTTAACCAGACTCATCATGTTTAATGCTTAACCTAAACTTACATTGTTAATCTGCCACTTAATTAATTTCATGTCATTTTCTAAAGCTGAACTTGACCTCAAATTATTCTGGATCCAGTGGCAAGATGAGAGTCAAGATGACCAGAGTTAGGTCAGGACGCAGTGGATGACCAGAGCGATGTATGTGTCTTGTCATGTTCTTCATACGCCACAATGCCTGCTGGAAAATACCTACCTGCCCATAAATTGGGCAATTTTTGAAGAACTATCCATAAGTTGGGCAAACCTACATAGGCCTTAAAATGGCCATTAGGAAAATTAAACTTACACCGGCCTTCAATCATCGTCTTTGAATTGGATCCACATCTACTATTCTTAAAGTGGCTTCAAGCAGACTCAAGCTTCTTCAGATAGGTCAACAGAATCTTGAAGAGTACTTTCAATTGACATTCTATACTACCCTATTGATAATGTAGGAGTAAATGGAAAGGCCACGCATAGTTGGTGTTCAAAATAACCAGCAATTTATTTAAAATGGTGCACACCAGGAGATCACTTGAGTGCAAATTTGGTACAGATCATAAGACATAGGAGGCACAGTTAGACCATTCGATCCCATCAAGTCTGGTTCACTTTTATATTCTCAGCAGACATAATTACACAGAAATTTGATCAACAGTAAAACTAAGTTTTGACAATAGAACACTCGTTACAGAACGACTTAAGTGACAATTAAGTCTTGATGACAGAAAATAATGATTTTCGTCAAGTCTAATTTACTCAGCATCAAGTCCAATTTTCTAACACATGAATGCATGCTATAACATTATTAATGAAGTCCCTGAAACTTGAGTGTTGTCATGGCTGCATTTCATGTCTCTAAGGCTTTGTGGTTCCCTGTTACCACATTAACACAATCCATATCTATATTTACTTGTTATTGGTCCTTACTATTCTTTCCCCTATAACATCAGGCTACAAAGGCAGGATCAAGTGTGTCATGTAGTGAGGTTAGTGAAGACTATGCAACAAACACAAAATGCTGGAGGAACTCAGCATGCCAGGCAGTACCTATGGAAAAGTGTGAACAATTGATGTTTGTTGCCAAGATCCTTCATCGGGACTGGAGAGGAAACAAAAGAGGAGTCAGAGGAAGAAGGCGTGGGGAGGGGAAGAAGAAGTACAATGTGGTAGGTAATAGGTGAAACTCGGAGAAGGGGAGGTTTGAAGTAAAGAGCTGGGAAGTTGATAGGTGAAAGAGAGAAAGAACTGGAGAAGAGGGAATTTGATTGGAAAGGGTAGAAAACCATGGAAGAAAGGGAAGAGGGAGGAGCACCAGAGGGATTGTTGGGCAGGTAGGGAGATAAGGTGAGAGAGGGAAAGAGGAATGGCGGAATGGTGAAAAGGGAATGACAGTTACTGGAAGTTCAAAAAAATCAATGTCCATGCCATCAGGTTGGAAGCTACATAAATGAAATATAAAGTACTGCTCCTCCAACCTGAAGTGAAATGTCGTGTCACCTGGAAGGTCTGTTTAGGGCACTGAATATTGATGAGGGTTGAGGAGTAGGGATACGTGTCCCACTTGCAAGGATAAGTACCGGGAGGGATGAATGGACAAGGCAGCCGTGACCCTGCAGAAAGCGGAACATGTGGGGAAGGGAAATAATTGCTTGATGACATGATGGTGT
Organism: Hypanus sabinus; assembly: GCF_030144855.1. NCBI lineage: Eukaryota > Metazoa > Chordata > Chondrichthyes > Myliobatiformes > Dasyatidae > Hypanus > Hypanus sabinus. The sequence continues at coordinate 63,970,367 of NC_082720.1, read as the reverse complement.
AGACCATGATAGAGTAACAAAATGGAGCAGGATTTTCAACAAATTCTGCAAAATCCTAGTTTCAGATCCTTGACAAAGCCTGGTACAGGGGTGAATAATGCAGTTTGATGTGCATCACAAGAGCAGGACACAACAATTTGCGAGTGCAAGTCAACTTCCTAGATTTAGTTTTCTACAATGATACAAACTGACCCAGAATTTTTTATTGTTACTGTATTATTGTATTTAACTTTGTGATAGACATCAAAGTTATTTTATTTGAGTTATTATGGTAACAGGCTCGTCCGGCTCAGTGTGCCTGTGACACACAATTACACCCGTATGTAACAAGGTGTCAGGGAAGGGTCGCACTGCTGGTGTGAAGACCTGTTGTACCTTCTGAGGTAGGTCCTCCACCTTTGCTTCTCAGCTGGCACTCAGCTCTTACCTGTAGCTCCAAGTAAACTGTTTGCATGGGACAGCGGCCGCACCATGGGCAGCAACTTCAACAGGCCGGCAAACCACTTGAGAGTAGCCATCGGGGTTTTTCTCAACCCTCAGTGACTTTGGGCCTGTCTAACCAAAGCACGTGAAGACTGGATTCGGCAGACTGCATGGAGGAAACCACCAACTGTCTCACTGGGCAGGTAGGCATTTTCCAGCAGGCATTGTGGCGCATCAAGAACATGGCAAGACACATAGATCGCTCTGGTCATCCACTGTGTCCTAAACTAACTCTGGTCATCTTGACTCTCATCTTGCCACTGGATCCAGATAGACTAGGACAAGAGAATGACATTGACAACCTGTGCTACTCTCCATTACTTTAATCAAACTCAGGCACAAGTCAGAACATCAGAAGCACACACACCCAAGGATGTTAGTGGTCCTCATTGCTCATGATTGTTCCCCCACCACTATTATACCCATATGACTATTAACCTAATAAGCCACACATCTCTAGAATGTGGGAAGAAACTGGATCACCCAGAGAAAACCCACATAGTCATGGGGAAAATGTACAAACTCCTTGCAGACAGTGACAGAAGTGAACCTGGGTTGCAGGCATTGTAATAACATTGTTCTGACCTCTAACCTGCATGCCTTTAGAATTTGGAGGGAGCCCTACAAGGTCATGGGAAGAATGTAAAAACTGATTATAGACAGCAACAAATTTAAACCTGGATCATAATTGCCATTAATAGCATTATGTTAACCATGACATGACCATGCTGCAAAACCCTGAACTAAACAGCATTAGAAAATTTAATTTCTGGTCCCCTGTGGCTCTCTTCCGAAAAGATGCTCAGAGTTTGAAATGTAGCAGCTTGAGATATCCTGGAGGAACATAAGACACCAGAGTGGTAGAGAGTCTTGATGAAAGTTCTCAGCCTGTAACATTGAGTTTATTCCTTTCCATAGACCTGCTGAGTTCATCCAGAACTTTGAGTGTGTTACTTTGGAGTGGTTAGTCCAAAACCAGCATTGGAATTTGAATGGCATGAGATGGTCCTAAAGGCTGGGGGTTCACATCTCAGTCAAAGTTCAGAACTCTAACAAAGGTCGATGCTGAGAAAAGTATTCTGCCGCTGGAGACCCAGGGAACATAGTCTCAGGAGCAGAGGAAGCACGTTGCAGTGAAAGTATAAGACGTTGGTAAGGCCACAATTGGAAACTTCTGTTTAGTTTTTGTTTCACCATCATAAGAAAGGAGTAATTTTGCTGGAAGAAGTACAGAAAGGATTTGAGGATGTTGCCAGGACTTGAAGAAATGAGTTATAGAGAGAAGTTGAGCAGGTTAGGTCTTTATTCATTACAGCATCACTTTTAATTTCATTAAAAGTGTATAAAATCATGAGTTACATAATAGGGTGAATGCACACATATATTTTTTCCCGAGTTGGTGACTTATGTATAAAAGACATAGGTTTAAAATGAGAGGGGAACTTGAGGGGCAGTATTTTTACCTAGAGAGTGATCTGTCTAAGGAAAAAGCTCTCAAATTAATAACATTTAAACACTTGGACAAATATATGGATAGGAGAAATTAAAGGAATAAGGGGCATATGCAAGAAATTTGGACTATCTTGGATAGCAAGGACTAAATGTTCTGAAGGGCTTGGTTCTGTGTTGTATGATTCTACGACTATAATTCAAGAAGGAGAAAGTATTTTGTTTGTGTTTAGTGATTTCTACCTTCAACACTACATTAGGGGAGCTGAGAAACAGAAATCAGCATATAAAGGGATTAGGACAGATAGGTGATCAAATTGATACTTCTGCTTTCAAGGAATCTACACCTCATGTTCATAGCATTTATCTGTTTATTTATTTTGTATTTGCACAGATTGTCTTCTTCAACACGTTTATTGTTTGTCAGTCTTTGTGTGTAGATTTACATGGATTCTATTGTATTTCCCTGTTTTACTGTGAATGTCTGTCACAAAATTAATCTGAGGGTAGTATACAGTGATTTTTACATACTTTGATAAGAAACTTACTTTGAACTTTGAAGAAAGACATTAAACAGTGATTCAAGTATGAAGGGCTACCATGGTCCACTCCCACTGCACTTTATGCCTGTGGCCCCCTCTCACTCCCAGTGAAAGATTGGTTTCTGTGGACTGCCCGTGTTTGTACAGCAGGTGCCTTAATCTACCCACTGATGCCGAGCTGAAGCAAAGAAGGAAATTGAATCTTGCTGTATTCTCCATGTGCTCAGAGATGCACAGAGTATTTCACAACCAATCAATTACTTTCAAAGCCTGAACACTTTTGTACGCAAACATTGTTACGAGGTTGGGACACAGCCAGGATGCACAAATTGAATTGGGAGAGGGTAATCTGTTATCTTGTGGATTGCTGGAGGAAATGAACAAAGGAATTCTGAGCTCTTTGGTGAGAAGGGATGGTGAGATAGTTTATGTCTGCCTGATCATTCAAATGAATTGTGTTCAATCTCAAAATACAACATCCTTGGCATTATATCACTCCTCTGATGGTGCCTTGGGGCATCAGTCCACATTGTCAGATATGGAGTTTTGAAGGTTCTCATCCCGAGGAAGGAATTTGATCACTGATGTGGTTAGATTATGGACACATATTCATGGCCAAACACTGTGTCTTTGACTGTAATTTTAATTCTAATTGCGATTCTGATTCTGAACTGAGATTCATACCAAGGTATTAACCTCAGTTCTGACTCAGAATCAGAATTAGAATTGCTTATTATTATGGACTTATGTTGTGAAATCTGTTGCTTTGTGGCAACAGTACAGTGCAAGACAGAAAAAAATACTATAAGTTACAATTAAAAACAAATAAATAGAGCAAAATAGTATGTACAAAATAGATATTGCATTTAATTTAATTGAATTGACTGTATTACTTACGTCCTTCATATATATCAGGAGAAAAAATCTTTATGTCTCCGTCTAAATCGGCAATGTACAATTTATAGTAACTTATAATTAATAGTTTGTACAACAGGACAGTCAATATAGCATAGAAATACAGTTGTATTAGTATGAATTAATCATTCTGCTGGCCTGGCAGAAGAAACTGTTCCACAGCCTGTTGGTCCAAGCTTTTATGCTGTGGTACCATTTCCCAGAAGGTAGCAGCTGGAACAGTTTGTGGTTGGGGTGACTCGGATCCCCAATGATCCTTTGGGCCCTTTTTACACACCTGTCTTTGTAAATGTCCTGTATAGTGAGAAGTTCACATCTACAGATGTGTTGGGCTGTCCGCACCACTCGCTGCAGAGTTCTGCGATTAAGGGAGGTACCATTCCCATACCAGGCAGTGATGCAGCCAGTCAGGATGCTCTCAATTGTGCTCTTGTAGAAAGTTCTTAGGACCTGGGGGCCCACACCAAACTCCTGCAACTGTCTGAAGTGGAAGAGGCACTGTTGTGCTTTTCCCACCACACAGCCAGTATGTACAGACCACCTGAGAGTCTCTGTGATGTGGATGGCCAAGAAACTTAAAGCTGTTCACCCTCTCAACACCAGATCCATTGATGTCAATAGGGGTTGTTAGCCTGTCTCCACTCCTCTTGTAGTCCACAACCACCTCCTTTATTTTTAAGACAGAGGTTGTTTTCTTGACACCAATGTATCAGGCTGATTACTTCTTCTCTGTCGGCTGCCTCGCTATTATTTGAGATTCGCCCAATCAACGTAGTATCATCAGCAAATTTAATTGGCATATTGGACTTGTGGGTGGCAACACCTTCATAGGTATATAGAGAGTAAAGAAGGAGGCTTAGGACACAGCCCTGAGGGCTCCTGTGTTGAGGGTCAGAGGGGAAGAGGTGAGGGAGCCCACTCTTACCACATGCTGATGATATGACAATAAGTCCAGGATCCAGCTACACAAGGTAGGGCGAAGGCTGAGGTCTCTGAGCTTCTTGTCACGCCTGGAGGGAATTATGTGCTGTTGAATGCTGAGCTGTAGTCCAAGAACACCATTCTCACATGAGTATCCCTCTTCTCCAGATACATAGAGACTGTGTGTAGAGAAACAATGGATCATTTCACAAAATACTGGAGGAGCTTAGCAGGTCAGAAAGCGTGGGAATCATGATGGATGGTCTTGGTCCAAAACATTGTCTGTATGTTCCCAACCATGGATGCTGCCTGACCTGCTGAACTCATCAAGCACATTGTGTGTTTTTCCCTAGATTTTCAGTATCTGCACTACCTCTTGTGTCTGTAGCAATGGATCATCTTTCTGTTATCAGGATAGTGGCAATGATTGGTACTGTCTTGATAACAGAATTGTTCTGATGCTCTGCAGGACTATTTGTTATCCTCTATTGGATAGATGGCAGGGTATTACATTAACTCAGATGATATGACGTTGTGCAGATTAGAAGAAGACAGCTTTACATGGAAGCTTTCATGGCTTCAGCACATGTCGAAGCATTTTACAGCAAATGCATGAAGCTGTTTCAGACACCAGTGAAATAAATGCTCAGTCCACTCAGCATCGGTTGAAGAAGAAATCTTGGACCTGACATTGTGTGAACTCCATTGCTCTTTTTCAAAGAGTGTCAGCAAATTTCGTACATGCTTTTGAAAATTGGAGCTTCAGTTTAAAAAAAGAAAAGGCATTACTGATGGTCCAGTACTCCCTCAGTAATAGTAGTAATACTAGTGGTTATAGTTTTAGCAGGAGCACTTAACTCAAGTATGATGTTCTCTTAAAGGGGTGTCTATTGGTGGATTCTCTGATGCTTGTGGAAGTTGATACAGGAACTAGATAGTCAGATGTTAGAGTGGATACCCTGAATGAAGAATGCTTATGTGTGACTTTATATCAAGTAGGGAAGCTGATGCATGGGCAGCCATCACACATTCCTTGACAGATCAGTGTCTGGGTCCACTGGCATGGAACGCAAGATGACTGGGAAACCTTCACTGCCACAGCTTCCTCTGCCTTCACTACCATTGCGATCTTTTGCCAGCACTGTTGTTGAGATCGTGATTAGATCACTCTTTGTTTGGAACCTTCCCTTTGAACTCAGTACAATGGGTGGCCCTACCAGGAGCCAAGCTCCAGGTGGCATCGCTCTCTGGATCACAAGACTGACTAGCAACTCTACCACTCCTAACTGATAATGCACAGAGAAGGATATTCCCTCAGTATCACTCTAAATACCAATCTAGTGTGAGTCCAAAACTGGCTTGAACAACTTTGTGACTTAGAGGAGATTATTTGATGTTTATTGTCATTTCCCGTGAACAAGTGTAAAGGACAAATAATTGTTGATCCAGATCCCATGCAGCACTAAAAAACACAATAAGATAAAACACCAAATATACATCAATTGTTTATATCTCTGTAAAGAGATGGTAGATGCAGGAGTGTTTGTACATGAGGAAACTGGCAGGAAGTGATGAAACAGAGGTGTTGGGGGTGATGAGGGGTGGGTTAGTGGTTGGGGTTGATGCTCAGCTTTACGTCTTGGGGATAGTAACTGTTTTTCAGTCTGGTGGTCCTGGTGTGGATGCTACGGAGCCTCCTCCATGATGGCAGTGGGACAAACAGTCCATGAGCAGTGTGGGTGGGATCCAAGCTGATGTTAGTGGCATACGTCTATGGATGTCTAGTGCAGAGTATATTGACTGGCTGCATCACAGCCTGGTATGGAAACACCAATGCCCTTGAACAAAAAATCCTACGATAGATAAGGCCAAGTCAATCAGGGGTAAAGCCTCCCCACCACTTGGCACATCCACGTAGTGTAGTCACATAGTGTACATAGTGTACATCATCAGGGACCCTCCACCACCCAAGTCATTCTCTCTTCTCGCTATTGCCGTTGGGAGGAGTTCAAATTTCAACAGTTAAAGTATATTTTATTATCAAAGTTCATATATGTTACCATACAATCCTGAGATACATTTTCCCGTTGGCATACTCAGGGAATCTATAGAATAGTAACTATAACAGGATCAATGAATGATCAATTCAACTGCAGAAGTCAACAAACTGCAAGTACAAATAATAAATAAATAGCAATAAATAATGAGTACATGAGATGATAAGATTTAGAGTCCTTAAGGTGAGATAATTGGTTGTGGGAACATCTCAGAGGTTGGGCAAGTAGTGAGTGCAGTTTTTCCCTTTGTTCAAGAGCCTGATGTTTGTGGGTTAGTCACTGGCAGGGACTGCAAGACATTACCTCATACAAAGCAAAACCTGATAGTATGAATGGCAGTGATGCTTCATTACCAGATTAACTTAATTCCTTCTATGCACACTTTGAAAGAGAGAACACAACTTCAGCCATGAAGATCCTTGCTGCACCTGATGCCCTCGTGATCTCTGTCTCAGAGGCCGATGTTAGAACTTCTTTAAAGAGCGTGAACCCTCGCAAGCCAGAAAGTCCCGATGGAGTACCTGGTAAGGCTCTGAAAACCTGCGCCAAGCATCTAGCGGAAGTATTCAAGGACATTTTCATCCTCTCACTGCTATGGGTGGAAGTTCCCACTTGCTCTAAAAAGGCAACAATTATACCAGTGCCAAAGAAGAATAATGTGGGCTGCCTTAATGACTATCGCCTGGTAGCACTCACATCGACAGTGATGAAATGCTTTGGTCATGACTAGACTGAACTCCTGCCTCAGCAAGGACCTGGACCCATTACAATTTGCCAATCATCACAATAGGTCACCGGCAGATGCAATCTCCATGGCTCTTCATATATCTTTAGACAACATTGACAATACAAACTCCTATGTCAGGATGCTGTTCATCGACTATAGCTCAGTATTTAATACCATCGTTCCCACAATCCTGATTGAGAAGCTGCAGAACCTGGGCCTCTGTACCTCCTTCTGTAACAGGATCCTTGACTTCCTAACCAGAAGACCACAGTCTGTGCGGATTGTTGATAACTTATCCTCTTTGCTGATGATCAACATTGGTGCACCTCAGGCGTGTGTGCTAAGCCCACTGCTCTACTCTGTAAGTACACATGACTGTGTGGCTAGGCATGGCTCAAATACCATCTACAAATTTTCTGATGATACAACTATTGTTGGTAGAATCTCAGGTGGTGACGAGAGGGCATACAGCAGTGAGATATGCCAACTAGTGGAGTGGTGCTGCTCCAACAACCTGGCACTCAATGTCAGTAAAACAAAAGAGCTGATTGTGGACTTCAGGAAGGGTAAGACGATGGAACACATACCAATCCTCACAGAGGGATTAGAAGTAGAGAGAGTGAGCAGCTTCAAGTTCCTGGGTGTCAAGATCTCTGAGGATTTAACGTGCTCCCATCACATTGATGTAGTCATAAAGAAGGCAAGACAGTGGCTATACTTTATTAGGAGTTTGAAGCAATTTGGCATGTCAACAAAAACACTCAAAAACTTCTATAGTTGTGCAGTGGAGAGCATTCTGACAGGCTGCATCACTGTCTGGTATGGAGGAGCTACTGCACAGGACCAAAAGAAGTTGCAGAAGGTTCTAAATCTAGTCAGCTCCATCTTGGACACTAGCCTACAAAATACTTAGGACATCGTCAGGGAGTGGTGTCTCAGAAAGGCCTCCAGCACCCAGGGCATGCCCTTTTCTCACTGTTACCATCAGGTAGGAGATACAGAAGCCTGAAGGCACACACTCAGTGATTCAGGAACAGCTTCTTCCCCTCTGCCATCTGATTCCTGAATGGATTTTGAAGCTTTGGACACTACCCCACTTTTTTTAAACATACAGTATTTCTGCTTTTGCATATTTTAAATTATCTATTCAATATATGTAACCAATTTACTTGTTTACTTATAATATTTTACTTTATTTTTTTCTCTCTCTGCTAGATTATGTATTGCATTGAACTACTCCTGCTAAGTTAAAAAATTTCACATCACATACCGGTGATAATAAACCTGATTCTGATTCTTGAACCTGATGCTGCAACCCCTGAGGCTCTTGTGCCTTCTACCTGATGGCAACAGCTGAAAAAGAGCATGGCTTGAGTGGAAAGAATCTCCATGATAATGGATGCTGGTTTCCTATGAAGGCATCCCATGTAGAGTTTGGGAGGGTTCCACCCATGTTGTATAGGAGCCTCAGGGCTCACACCACCAGGTTCAGGAACAGTTATGACCCCACAACCATCAGGCTTTTGATCAAAAGAAATAACTTCACTGCCCCATCTCTGAAACTTTTGCACGATCTATGGAGTCACTTTCAATGACTTTTCATTTCATGTTCTTGATATTTATTGCTTATTTATTATTATTATTATTATTATTATTATTATTATTATTATTATTATTATTATTATTATTATTATTATCATTATTATTATTATTATTATTATTATTATTTCTTGTTTTGTATCTGTACAGTTTGTTGCCTTTTTCACACTGGTTGAACACCCAATTAGTGTGGTCTTACATTGATTCCATCATGGTTATTATTCAATTATGGATTTATTGAGTATGCCCGTAAGAAAATGCATCTCAGGGATGTATATGGTGACATATATGTACTTTGATAATAAATTTACTTTCACTTTGGAAGTCAAAACTTTCAGCATACATATCCTTGATGGCAAGTAGGCTGGTATTGGTGATGTTTTGTGCAGCTTTGACTACTTGTTGTAGAGCCTTTAAGTTCACCATAGTTTCTGTACCACACAGTGATGCAGCTTGTTAGGATGCCTCTAATGCATATCAGTGGAAGAATGTGAGTATTGATGTTGAAAGTCCAGCTTTCTTTGGCCTCCTCAGAAAGTAGAGCCGTTGGTGAGCTTTTCTCACAGTGTAGGAAAGACGACCATACATTGAACTAAATCTGATACTTTGATGTGGAATTACAGAATAAAATGAATGTGAAAAAAATACAGAGTGGAATTCTATAATCTGATCAAAATTCTGATATCGGTACATGTTGGAAAGTAATATGGTGTTAACATATCTTTGAACATTTTCCAATTGGTTTCCTCTCTTGAAGCAAATTAATCAGATGAAGCTAACTGGAAAATCTATCCTTCTGAACTATCAATTTGCTTTGTATGCCCAACACTTGCTTTTAAGGTCTGCAAAATACATTAATAAATTCAACAGACTCCTGCCATTTGCACACATTTAATTGGCATCAACAGTGAAAGTGAATCTGAATGCAAAATGAGACTTAAGATCCAAAGTGTGGTTTGAGGTGGTGTAACACAGCAATGTTAATGACACTGTTCAGTTAAAAAGAGCATCTGGTCTTGCAGAGTAATTCCCTGCATACTGGCGGAGATCTCCACTTTATGAAAAAGATTTAGGATTCATTGCTGTTCTGGATACACTATTTTTCACCCACACAGAAACAGATTTATTACTAGATCAGAAGACATAAGCAAACAAGCACAAGCTTAAGCAGACTTCTGGGAGAGATTTGCTTTAACCTCCTGCAGTCCCCATACAAAAGAAGTCCCAAGCAACACAGATGTTCCCCTGTATTTTCCTGCAAGAAGATGCAGAGTACTATATGGTAACATACAGTATTGTGCAAAAGTCTTATGCACATACTGCAAATGTAGCTAGTGTTACGAACCCCGTAACTGGGTCACTTACCAGCAAAGATAGAGAAGTCCATTGAAGTCTGATGGTACTATTTTTAACAGTATTTATTGGTAAAAATACACAAAAATAACATCAATGGAAACATACAGATACTATACGTCGTCAATACTAAATCTAAAAGTGTGGGTATAATAATAATCAATAAGAAATAAGCTCTATCGTTGTCTAGGGGATAATGTATTGTCTGATGGAAATATAAAAGTCACTCAGTTCATTCAGGCTGCAGCCTTTGGTTGGAGAGAGACAGATTTTAGAAACTTGCCAGCTTTCCTTTATCCGATCTTGATGCGTATTCGTCCTTTAGCGAGGCCGTTCCGTGGAAGACTTGTCATCCGGGCAAGGATGGACACACACACAAGTCCCCACCAGTCTCATACGTTTCTCCTGGTGTGTCTAAAGGGGTTGTTCCCCAGACCCTCTTTTATTCTTACTCACGGGGTCTCAGATGTCAATCAGGTTGGGATGATGCAATCCCTCAACCAGCCCACTCTGGTCGTCCCCTGAGGGCTTCAATGAATAGTACAGTACTCAATACACAATTCCGTCTCCCAGAGACAATGGCCTTTATCCATGGCTTTGTTTTGCGGAGGCCAGGACACATTCCAAGCCTTGTGTATTCTGGACGTCTCTCTCTCATTTCCTGTGTCCCAGACCCGAATTAATAGCAATCTTGAGATTCTCAAAAAGGAGGGGGCTACTTTGTACCCTTCGGCCCCTCAGAGTTGTGGCATATTCATAACATTAGGGTGCTAAAGAGTTTTGCATAGTACTGTAGCAATTGTATATATTGCTCTGTACTGCTGGTAATGCAAAAACAAAGCAAATTTCATGACATATGTGAGTGATAACAAACCTGATTTTGATATGGTCTCTATTGTGGACTGAGAGTGGGAAGGGGACAGGGAGAGTGGAATTATGGTTGGGGAAAGGGGAAGGGAGAGGGGAGGGAGCTGGAAGCACTAGAAAAACACACAAAAAGCTCGAGGAACTCAAAGGCAATTCTGCATCTATGGAAAAGAGTAAACAGTCAACATTTCAGGCTAAATCTTCATCAAGAGTAGAGCACTCAGAGCAAGCAGGTGGGGGAGGGGACGAAGAAGTACAGGGTAGTAGGTGATAGGTGAAACCCAGAGAGGGGGATGGGTGAAGTGGGTGGTAGGTGAGGGCAAGATGAACCATAATCTTGGTGGGGTGGCAGGTGGATGGAGTTAGAGCAGATGTGTGTGATATGTGGGTGTGGTGAACTACATATACCTGTCTGGACATGCCCCCTGCTGACTGCTCCTGTGGCTCCTCCCACAGACCCCGGTATAAAGGCGATTGAGGCCTGAGCCCTGCCCTCAGTCTCCAGGATGTAGCATGGTGGTCAACTGCTGCTTGTTCTTTCTTCCAGTCAATAAAAGCCGACATCTCGCCTCACGTCTCAGAGAGTTATTGATGGTGCATCAGTGGGTGAAGGAAGGAAAGCCCCTTTCTTTGATGAAGGAGTTCACCTTGTTATTTCTGGAATGAAAAGCCTCATCCTGAGAGCAGATGTGGCAAAGATGGAGGAATTGAGCAAAGAGGGCTGGCATTTTTACAAGTGACAAGGTGAGAAGAGGTATAGTCCAGGTAGCTGTGAAAATCAGTGGGTTTATAGAAGTTATCAGTTGATAAACTATCTCCTTCTGTCTTCTCCTATCAGACTCCCCCCACCACTTCTCTAGCCCTTTATCTCTTTTACCATTCAATTTCCCAGCTCTTTATTGCACTCCTCTCCTCTCCCATCTTCATCTATCACCTAGTATGTTCTACCTCTTCCACACTCTCCCCACCTTCTTACTTTGATTTTTCATCTCTTTTTCTGGTACTGGTGAAGGGTTTTGGCCTGAAACATCGACTGTTTACTCTTTTCTATAAATGCTGCTTGGCCTGGGACTTCCTCCAGCATTTTGTGTGTATTATTTTGATTTCCAGCATCTGCAGATTTTCTCTTGTTTGTGAAAACTAGAAAGACATTCTGTAATGATCAACAAACCAATTGTTTGGAATCAAATAACCTTGCCTGGTGTCTCAGGACTGGGTGTCTCTGCACCTACACCACCCCATACCCCTGGCACTCCGATGTCACCAGTTCCACACCCTTCACGTGGTGCACCACCCTTGCCATTCCCAATATCATTTGCTCCCGCCAGATTTACAAACTCATTCTCTGATCCACATTGACATGTAATGTGCAAAATTCTTCAGCACTTCAGCCATATATAAGTGTCTTAAGACTTTTACATAGTATTGTATATGCACTTTGATAATAATTTTACTTTAAATTTTGAACTTTGTTTAACCAGCTGATGCAAATGTTGTGTGAGTCCAATAGCTTGGTTAATGAGTTTCTGAGACATTGTCAAGAAAGGAGATAAGTCCATTTTCACTAATTAGAGAGGTGTTCCTCTGTTCTCTGCCACAGGGAAGGTCATTGCAAGAATACTCCTTTATCCAGCTGCATTCAATGGCAAGGAAAGCTGCCAATCAATCACAATACCTATTCTGTCTATCACCAGGTAAATGGAACAAGATTCACTGAATAATAAATCAAAGAGGTTGAATTATGCATCATGGAAACATATAGAATCATAGACTACCACAGCACAGAAACAGACCCTTTATCCCATCTAGTTGATTCTGCCTAATCCCATCAACCTGCAACTGAACCATACATTCCAGTAGGATGGCAGCGTCCTCTGACGTATGGATTCTTGGAGTCCAATCACAGGCACATTTGTTTCTCTTGTACGTCTTTTTTTAATGATTGCAAGTCACTGCTGGATACTCAGAACATCAGGTACAACTGGATGATCTTATCACCAAGTTGCTCGATGGTGATGGAGCTGAACTTATTGAATATTGTTGTTGTGTTGTTGCTTGGACTTGTTACGTACTTTTGTGACAAGAAGGTGCACGATCCAATAACTGGGAGCAAGTGAATATCTTAGACATTTTTATTGGGATCATAAGACCCTGTTAGACAGTAGTAATGTGCAATACTGCAAGTCCATTAATTAGCAAGACTGAAGGCAGACAACCTGTGTTGACTCATTTGTGATGAGCACTAGGCATCAGCTTCTTGTTTGCCTTGGAAACAGCAGCCTGTTGCGACCTCTGCCGAATGCACTGGAATCATGCTTTGTTAGAGGCTGGCCTCCCTCCTGTCAGTGCTGCCCTTTAGTGTTTGCTTAGTGCTGCCTTTAGTTTTAGCTCAGCAGAAGAACAAGCTAGATCAGGACAAACTACAGACATGTCACTCAGTGTCACCCCCATCCATGAACCTATACCAATTTCTCTGAAATGTTGAAATGAAACCCACATTTAACATTTCCATTGCAAGCGAGTCCACACTCTTACCACCTGTTGAGTGAACAAGTTCCCCTTCACATTCCCCTTAAACATTTCATCTTTCACCTTTAACCCATGGCCTCTAGTTTCAGTCTCACCCAACCTCAGTGGAAACTAGCAAACACGAGGAAATCTGCAGATGCTGGAAATTCAAACCACACACACAAAACGCTGGTGGAACACAGCAGGCCAGGCAGCATCTATAGGGAGAAGCGCTGTCGACATTTCGGGCTGAGACCCTTCGTCAGGACTAACTGAAAGGAAAGATAGTAAGAGATTTGAAAGTAGTGGGGGGGGAGGGGGAAATGCAAAATGATAAGAGTAGACCGGAGGGTGTGGGATGAAGCTAAGAGCTGGAAAGGTGATTGGAAAAAGTGATACAGAGCTGGAGAAGGGAAAGGATCATGGGACGGGAGGCCTCGGGAGAAGGAAAGGGGGAGGGGGGGAGCACCAGAGGGTGATGAAGAACAGGCAAACAGCTAAATATGTCAGAGATGGGGTAAGAAGGGGAGGAGGGGCATTAACAGAAGTTAGAGAAATCAATGTTCATGCCATCTGGTTGGAGGCTACCCAGCCTGTATAAATGAATCCAAACTCAGGTTCATTCCCATTCTGATATGTCTATCCATGTCCTCCTCTATTGTCAAAATGAATCCAAACTCAGGTTTCTCTCCCATTTCCCGCACATCTGCCCTCACCCCATCCACCCACCACCCCACTGGGGATAGGGGCCCCCCTGTCCTTACCTACCACCCCACCAGCCTCCAGGTCCAACGTATAATTCTCCATAACTTCCGCCACCTCCAAAGGGATCCCACTACCAAACACATTTTTCCCTCCCCACTTCTTTCTGCTTCTCGCAGGACTTCCTTGTCCACTCGTCCCCCCCATCCCTTCCCACCGATCTCCCTCCTGGCACTTATCCTTGTAAATGGAACAAATGCTACACCTGCCCTTACACCTCCTCCCTCACCACCATTCAGGGCCCCAGCCAGTCCTTCCAGGTGAGGTGACACTTCACCTGTGAGTCGGCTGGTGTGGTATACTGCGTTCGGTGCTCCCGGTGTCGTCTTTTATATATTGGCGAGACCTGACGCAGACTGTGAGACCGTTTCGCTGAACACCTATGCTCAGTCTGCCAGAAAAAGCAGGATCTCCCAGTGGCCACACATTTTAATTCCATATCCCATTCCCATTCTGATATGTCTATCCATGGCCTCCTCTATTGGACTTCTCTATCTTCCGTTAATGCCCCTCCTCCCCTTCTTACCCCATCCCTGACATATTTAGTTGTTTGCCTGTTCTCAATCTCCCTCTGGTGCTCCTTCCCCCCCACCTTTCTTTCTCTGAGGCCTCCCGTCCCATGATCCTTTCCCTTCTCCAGCTCTGTATCACTTTTGCCAATCACCTTTCCAGCTCTTAGCTTCATCCCACCCCCTCCGGTCTTCTCCTATCATTTCGCATTTCCCCCTCCCCCTACTACTTTCAAATCTCTTACTATCTTTCCTTTTGGTTAGTCCTGATGAAGGGTCTTGGCCAGAAACGTTGACAGCGCTTCTCCCTATAGATGCTGCCTGGCCTGCTGTGTTCCACCAGCATTTTGTGTGTGTTGTTGCTCAGTGGAAAATGCCTGGTTGCATTTACCCTGACAATATCCCTCATAATTCTGTATACCTCTTTCAAATCTCCCCTCATTCTTCTACACTCCAGAGAAAGTCATAACCTATTCAACCATTACCTATTGATTGGTCCTCAAGCCTGGCAACATCTTTGTTAATTTTCTCTGCATTCTTTCAATCTTATTATCTTTCCATTAGAT
This sequence comes from Hypanus sabinus, assembly GCF_030144855.1. Lineage (NCBI taxonomy): Eukaryota > Metazoa > Chordata > Chondrichthyes > Myliobatiformes > Dasyatidae > Hypanus > Hypanus sabinus. The sequence continues at coordinate 63,955,109 of NC_082720.1, read as the reverse complement.
GGATGTTCTATATATCTTACAAAGGTATACAAACTTATGAGAAGTATAGATAGTGTGAATGTATGCCATTTTATTACCCTCAGGTTAGATGAGACTAGAACCAGTCATCGTAAGTTTGGGTAAGAGGTGAAATATTTAAGAGGAATCTGAAGGGGAGCTTCTTCTCTCCAGTGGAAGTGGTAGATGAAAGTGCAATTGTTGGATATCAGAGAAGTTTGGATGAGTTCATGGGTGAAAAGAGTATAGAGGGCTATGGTCTTACTACAGGTAATTAGGAATAGGCAGAAGACCTATGGAGAATAGGCAGAAAAAGTATGGAGAAAATAGGTTGAGTTGGGCTATGCTGCAGAAGGCCATAAGATACACTAAGTGGCCACTTTATTAGGTACAGGAGGCACCTAATAAGAAAAGTCTTCTTCTAGTCATTAGGTGCTAAGGTCAATTTTCAAACTACAGTTCACACATCTGAAAATTGCACCCAATTCTTGATATCAGTGAAAATGAAGGAGTTGCTCATATACTTAGTAATCACTTTCTCACCTTAAGTAACTGGAGGAACTCACTGGGCCGAGCAATAACTACGGGGGGAAATAAATTGTTGGTAATCCAATGTAGAATTTCAACCTGAAAAGTCAACAGTTCCTTTCCTCCCACTGATGTTGTTTCAATCATTTAGTTCCTCAAGCAGATTTTTTTAATTACAAATTCCAGTAAAGTTCTACAGATGGACCATGGAGAGCTGATTGCATCTCTGCCTGGTATAGAGCTTCCAATGAATCATACTGAAAGAGTCTCCAGTGGGTTGTAGACTCAGGCAACACCATCCACAGGTACAAACGTCCTCACCATCAAGGACACCTTCAGAAGGTGCATAGTGAAAAAGACAACATCCATCAGTAAGTACCTTCACCATCCAGGACATTCCGTGTTCTTACTATCACCATCAGAGAGGAGATGCTGGAGCTGAAGACCCACACTCAACAATTTAAAAATAGCTTCCTCTCCTACACCATCAGATTCCTGAGAAGTCCATAAGCCCAAAATCAGTACCTCATTATTCCTCTTTTGCAGAATTTTAAAAAAAAATTGTAACTTGTAATATCTTCTTATGTCTGGCACTGTTCTGCTGCCTCAAAACAACAAGTTTCATCATGTGTGTCAGCGATAATAAATCAGATTCTGATAGTCCTTCCTCAATTGATGCATGCCCAGGAAAAATTTGATGACATGATATTCTGTGAGTTGGAATGGATGGTGACTTTCAGGATGGATAAGTGACAGCATGTTTTCCCATGTTGAGTGGTTTACCATCATTTACTGAAAATTAGATTTATAGGTCACTGACATAAACCTCAATGACTGGCATCATAAACAAAAACTGTATAGTGAGCAACAGCTGATTTAACATCGGTGGTTTCCTTCTTATATGGCTGTACTTAGAGAGCTCATTTGCACTTCTAGTTCTTGTTTTCCAAATGCCCCTGCGTTGTGCTTCCAAAGAGAGCTCAGGACAAGAGTTTGCAGATTCCTGAATGTGGAACAATAAACAATCTGCTGGAGAAACACAAAAATGATGAAGGGTACTGATGGAAACTTCTGACTGGAAACATTCAATGTTCATTTCCCTCTCTAAATGCAGGTTTACCAGTCAATTCCATGGCACTTTTTGTGTGTATTGCTCTAGATTGCCAAATCTACAGTCTTTTGCACTTCAAAGTTACTGAGGGAGTTTATTTTATTTAGTGATACAGTGTAGAGTAGGCGCTTCCAGCCCTTTGAGCCATGCTGCCCGAACAAACCCCGATGAACCTGATTACCCCTAACAGTTTACAATGACCAATTGAGATACCCAATCCGACTTTGGACAGTGGAAGGGAAGCAAGGAACCCAGAAAAAGCTGACGTAATCCACTGAACGGACACACATAGACAACTTACAAAATGGTGGCGGAACTGAAGTCGGAACTCTGGAACACCAAGAGCTGTAATAGTATCATGCAACCCACTACACTACTATGATGCTCAGTGGGACCTAGCAGGTAGAGGACCATCTGTGAGGGCAAAGGACACTTTGAGGTTTCTGGTTAAAACCTCATATCTGGGCTCATGGCAGAATGGATTCCCACATGCTGGACACACAACTGTTAGTGGGTTCCTCGTTCGCCCACTTTATGAAATGCCCGTGCCATCCTGTATGAAATGCAGATGTTGATGTGAGTGGATACAGCCCAGCACATCACAGGAAAAGCTCTCTTCACCGTTGAGTATATACACATGAAACATTGTTACACAGAAGCAGAATCCAGCATCAGGGACCACCCACCACCTGGGAGACGCTCTCTTCTCATTTATGCCATCAGGAAGAAGGCACTGGAGCCACAGGACTCATACCAACATGTTTAGGAATCATTATTATTCCTCAACCATCAGGTTCTTGAACCAAAAGGGATAACTTCACTCAATCTCACTTACCCACAACCTATAAACTCATTTTCAAAGACTCTTCATCTTATGTTCTTGATACTTATAGCTTATGTATTTATTATTATTATTTATTAACCTCTGTATTTGCAGTTTGTTGCCTTTTGCACACTGGTAGAACACTCAAGTTGGTGTGGTTAATTCTGTTATGATTATTATTCTATAGATTTGTTGAGTATGCCCCCAAGAAAATGAATCTCAGAGTTGTATATGCTGACATATATGTAATTTGATACGTTTATTTTGAACTTTGAACTCTCTCCCTTCTCACCAACTTTGGATTGGTGCATCATTCTTCAAATACCTTGTTGTATCTATCTGGTTCCTCAATCAGTGTCGATAGCCTCACTCACCTCATCTATAACCTATGGCCTCACTTTCAAGAACTCTACAACTCATATTGTCAGTATTATTTATTTACATATTTATTTATTTTTAGCTTGATCAGTTTGTCTTCTTTTGAACATTGCTTATTCATTAGTCTTTGTGTGTAGTATTCATTGATTCCATTATCTTTTTGTTTTTTTTGCAAATGCCTAAAAAGTTATGAGTCTCAAGGCAGTATATGGTGAAATTCATGCACCTTGATTGAAAAATTTACTTTAACTTTGAACTTTGAATATTTGCATTTTTTTTCAATCATCGTAGTATCCTTTACATCTTCCTTTATATTCATGGTGAAGCGTCTCAGTCAGAAAGGTCAACTGTTTATTCCTTTCTATAGGTGCTATGTAACCCGTTAATTTCCTCCAGCATTTTTCTGTTGCTCTGGATTTCCAGCTTCTGTAGAATCTCATACTTTTATTAACAGCTTTTCAGCAGCCCAAAGACTACATGGAACCAGATGACACCAGCATATTCATACTCAAACCCTTGTAGCTGCTTGAGATGTGGACTTTCATTCATATTGTGTGGAATATTCCCTTATTGAAAGCAAAGCTGAACTCTACAGACCAAGGAACTTAATAAACATACTGCCCATTTAGCTCATCAAGTAGAGTCCCTGCAGGGAAAAGCTTGCCCTTTGTGCATTATCTTTACGATGCCCTAACACATCAAAGTTTCCAGAAGGAACACAGATTAAGGCTGTGGTGCAATAAAAAGAAGCAGTCATTCAAGTCCCATTAAACACACTGGATGTGCATATATAATGATTTCACCCTCTCCTCCAACAGTAATTCATCACTTCAGTGTTTTGTATCATGTTTGCAAATTTATAAGGTATGTAATATATTCCATATATTTTGGATGGATGGATGAAGAATGCTTAGGGCTGGATTATTCCTTTGGAGTGTGGTCCAATTTAATCATGCTGTTAATAGACAGTATCTTCACAGTTAATTTACATTTTAGTGCAGTTTTGTCTATGCCATTTGAAATGATTCCACTTTTATTTGCTTTTATGGAAAACACAGAAAATGTTAATGGAGCTTTGAGAATGCTATTACCAGGTTTACACTAATGGCAAACCTTGTCAACCTGCTCGTTTGTAGCAAAATATAAATGCACTGAAAGCTACTCTGCATGTTCAGCAGCATGGAATCAGATACTTAGCTTGGGAAGTATGATGACTGTCTGTACAGAAAAGAATAATGAGTCCATTAGGTGAAAAAAGCAGAGAATGATCGACTTAGTCTGTGTTGCCAATCATTCAGAATTGTATCAAGGATCCCTACAATTAAAAGTTAATCTCATGTGTACTGGGTGCATTGAAAAGATGAGCATAAACCATTGGTCTTGTTTTCCTATGTTAATCGTACAGTGTAGTACATTTGGTGCAGTATACTTGTAAGGTATTTTCTTGAGTTTGTAAATTATCCCTAGTATATCAGGTTCTTGAACTGACTTACACAACCCTAATACCACCTTAGCTACAGAACACTTATTACAAACTATTTCTTGCATTACCATAGACTTGATACTGATTGTGTTTTGACAATCTTTTTTTTTAATTCTTCACTGTCTTGTACAATTTAAATTTCCATGTGTTAGAATCTGAACACATCAAAAATTTAACAAATAGATTTGTGGCGGAGAGTATACTGACTGGTTGCAATATGACCTGGGATCTAAAGACCAATGGCCTTGAATGGAAAACCATCCAAAAAGTAGTGGCTATGGCCTAGTCCATCGTGGGTAAAGCAGACCCCATTATTAAGCACATCTACATGGAGTGTGGTCGCAGGAAAGCAACATCCATCATCAGAGACCCCCACCATCCAGGCATGCACTCACCTCACTATTTCCATCTGGAAGAAAGTACAGGAGCCTCAAGACTCACACTACCAGATTCAGGAACAATTATTACCCCCTCAAACATCAGGCTCCTAAATCAGAGAGGATAACTTCACTCAATTTCACTTACCCCATCACTAAAATGTTCCCACACCCTATGGACTCACTTTCAAGGATCCTTAGACTCATGTTTGTGATATTTATTATTATTATAATCATTAACTAATTATTATTATTATTATTATTATTATTATTATTATTATTATTATTATTATTATTATTATTATTATTATTATTATTATTATTATTATTATTATTATTATTATTATTATTTTCATATGTGCACAGTTTGTTGTCATTTGCAGACTGGTGAATTGCCCAAGTTGGTGCAGTACTTCATTTATTCTATTATGTGTTTATTTGAGTGTGCCCACAAGAAAATGTGTGACATAAGCAGTATGTTCTTTGATAATAAAGTTATTTTGAACTTTGATTTTTGACGTGATACCATACTTGTGCACATGATAATAACCTCAACTTGACTAGTGTCCTGATGAACGTTTGTTGGTGAACTTTATAACAACAAATGTCATCAATACCATATTACAATTTGTCAAAAATTATCATGTATAAAATGTTGACTAAAGTTAAAGAGTATTTTATGAACTGTGAAGTATTTTAGAATCAGAATCAAGTTTACTATCAATGGCATATATCATGAAATTTGTTTTTTGACAGCTGTGCATTGCAATACACAATATTAACTATAAATTATAATAAATATATATTTTGGGTAATTGGAGCTCATCAGCTTGTGAAGGCAGTCCATCTAAGAGAGAGAAAACTCTGATTTCAGACCTATGCTACCTTGCAGTTATACCCATTCATGCGAAAAGCTTCGGGAGTAAACCCTGAGGACAAACCAAGAGCTGGAGTCCCTAAGGCAGTCTGACGTTGTCTTCAACTTCGTTCTGGCAACTCCTGCGACGACACAGGTGGGAAGCTGCATCAGCCCTTGCCCTTCCCTTGGACAACATCGGTGGCATGGAGAGGAAGATTTGCTGCATGAGCAACTGCCGGTCTTCCATACAACCTTGCACAGGCCTATGCCCTGGAGAAGACTTCCCAGGCACAGATCCATGGTCTTGTGAGACTAAGGGATGTCATGCATATTTAAAGAAAGAAAATGAAATGTATTAACCAGTGGAAAATGACTGAGGTTTACGGGTTCATTTTCCATTCAGAAATCTGATGGTGAAGAGGAAGAAACTGTTCCTGAAATGTTGCATGTGTGCCTTTAGGCTCTTGTGCCTCCTTCTTGATGTTAACAATGAGAACAGGGCAAGCCCTGGTTGATGGGGGCTCTAATTGTCACCCTTTTTTTTTGATGCATCATCTATTGAAGGTGCCCTTGATGCTGTGGAGGTTAATGCCCATGATGAAGCTGGCTGAGTTTACAAATTTCTGTAGCTTTTTTATGTTCCTTTTCAGTGACCCCTCCATGCCAGACGGTGAAGCCACCAGTTAGAATGCTGTCCATGGTACACCTGTAGAAATTTGCGAGTGTCTTTGATGGCATACTAATTTTCTTCAAGCTCCTTGTGAAATATAGTCAAGGATCCAGTTGCAGAGGCAGGCTCGGTGAATGCACTTCCTTAAGTAGCAATATTTTAAGGTATTTAACAAATCTATTGATACTCAAAATCAACAACCCTTGGACGGCAGACTCAGGTTGCAAGTGCAGTTCCCCTTGAAGAAAACGGAAGCAGGAATGGCATGCCAGTCTCCAGGTACAATTGATACGGAGAAGCCTTAGACTTCCATTTCCAATTATCCTGCTGGCAAATGTACAGTCTCTGGAGAATAAACATGAAGACCTCAAAACAAGATTGCTGTACCAGAGTGGTATTAGGAACTGCTGTGTATTTTGCTTCAGGGAAACGTGGCTATCCCCCACCATTTTGGATGTGGTGGTGTAGCTCAATGGCTTCACTGTTTTCTGCAAAGTCAGGACAGCTCAGTCTTTTAAAGGCAGAGGTGTTAGTGTATGATTTATGATTAATTCATCATGGTGTTCAAAAGTGGTGGTTCTTTCTCAGTCCTGCTCATGCGACCTGGTACATCTAGCGGACAAATTTCATACATTTTATCTGTTAGGGGATTCTTTTGCCATCATTATAGTAGTGGAGTAACTTCCTCCTCAGGCCAGTGTCAAGTAGGTACTGGAGGAGATGTGTAATGTAACCAGCAGGAGAATTAATATTTCACATGACTCCAGCAATTGTTTACGTAGTGAATACACCACTGCCAGAAAGTTAATGTTCCTTGTCATTTTTTAGTAATTTTTAGTAATTTTTTTGTCATTTTTACTGTTAAGAGTTCAAAGTAAATCCTGTAATTTCTTTCTGATGGCAGCAGTGAGAAGAGAGTAATCCTGGGTGGTGGGGGTCCCTGAAGATGGATGCTGCTTTCCTGCAGCAAAGGTTCCCATAGCTCCCAATGTTAATACAGTATAATTACTGAGGCAGATGTTCTGTTGCCCAAAAAATACTGATTAGTTGTCCAGTTGCTTCACCATTTGTTCCAACAGTAGCTGCTGGTGTCGTTTCTCACTACATACTGGCTCCCTTCACTTCAGTATAGTCCTGGTCAGCATTAGAGCTGTGTCAATACAGGCAGCTACAGAACCTACTAATACTGGCCAGCTTTGTATTGAAGATAGACAACTCTCAATTAAATATATATATATATATATATCTTTTACACAGCATTATATTTGTCAACGTGAAACAGAAGGCTAATTTGTAAATCTGGTGGATGCAAAGTATTTTGGGAATGGTGAGGATGGAGTGCCACAGGAGGGTTGTGTGACCGGAGGCAGAGAAGGAGTGCCAGGGTCAGGGGGTGGCATGGGTGTAGGGAAAGGTCTTGTTTGTCTGTTATTGTTTTGTTGCTTGTTGTGGTCTGTGTTGTTCTCTTGAACATGCTACATTGGAACTGGCATGTGTGGCGACACTTTTGTCCTGTCCTCCCGTCACATACCTTGCTTGTGTTGGTTGTTAATGCAAGCAATGCACTTCATTGTATGTTTCAATGTACATGTGATAAATAAATCTGTATTGGAATTGGAATCTGAACCAATAGAACCTATTACAATGGGAGACTCTGAACTATGAATGCTGAATAGAATAGCATTATCAATTGACATAAAATAATTCAAAGCAAGCTGATCTGTTGCAAAACTACAAATCCAAGCCTTATTCATCACCAGCATTAATTATTGCTCATGATTACACTTTGTTTATTTGTTGTCTTTCAGCAGGTAGAATGGAATCCCCCCGAGCAGGCACAGAGAAGGAAAAGTTAGCTGTGACAAGTTGCTTTTAATGATGTTTATTTCAGCTCGAGACAGAGCAACTGTGAATTTGAGATGAACTCCAGCGAGACTTTAACATGCTGATTTCTGAAGGCTCATCAACAAATCTTTAGAAGTTAATGACAATCTCTTAGATCATTAAAACCCTGATGTCTGTTCTCTCAGTACCGCTGAATGAACTAGAAGACACAGTGGTGTGGCTAAAGCTGTTCTCTTTCCAACATTTTGATGGTCTGAAAGACTTCAAGGCCTGATTTGAAGTTTAATACTTCCAAGTGATTTGTTTCAGAGTAGCGAAACTCTGCAAAGCAGATTGTTAAATTGTTTCCCTTCCTGACTCTTAAGCAAGGCAAGTCAAAGGGTAAGAAACAAGTGACAATTAAACACAATTTTTCTGTCAGAAATCCTCACCCTGAGTAAAGATGTCAATTTCTCACTTGTTTTGTTTAGTCATACAAGCATTACCACAGCACTGCAAGTTAAATCAGTGCAAAAGGTGGCATCATTTTCAGTCGTGATTGCTTTTTGCCCCCAGTTTTTTTTTTAAATAGTTCCAGATATGCTCTGTAGATCAGGCTGCATCTGTGGAGAGAGACACAGAGTTAACATTTTAGAAAGCTGGGAGCAGACAAAAGCCATCAGTCTGAAACATTAACTCCCTTCCTGTCTCCACAGATGCCTTGTACCCTTTTTATTTCTTCTGATTTCATCCTTTGCAAATCTTTTGTATCTCACTAGGAGTAGTCCTTTCCACTATTGATCCTGCTCACCTAATTCGGGGGCATTCTCAATACTGACCCAAAATTAGCCTACTACATCCACCCAACAAAGAAGGTATCGGAGTTGTGGCGTGGTTCAACAAACGGTACAAGTGATTGTATTTGGACATTTTCTTGTGATTGCAAGACCCTGTTGGACATTAATAATGTAGAACACTGCAAGACCACCATTGTTTCATTGGTGAGGCTGACTGCAGGGGAGCTGCACAACCTGGGTTATTGTGTGAACCAGGCCTTCATGCAGCAGTGCTGCTTGTTGCATCTATCCAGGGAAGCCCATCAATGCTGCTTCCCATTGGTCACTCTGTGGAAGACCAGCTGCATTGCCTGCAGCTGACCCTGCACCTGAAAGCTGACTTGCCTTCTTCTGCTGAACCAGTGTGAGATGAGAAACCACTGCAAGCTTGTTCTTGTAGTAACATGGCTTCCAGGACAACATCCAATGCACCATCCATTGACAGGCCATGACGCTTCAGGGATTTGTGTTCATATTATTTTGTGACTCTCTGTGCTATCATAACTACATGTACTATGTGCTGTGTGTGTCTGGCTTCAGAAGAATGCTGTTTTATTCAGCTACATACCGAACTGTACGTGTTGAATAACAGCTAAATTTGAACTTGAATTGCAAGTTGGAGTCAGTTTTTGGAGGATATTTAGCACATAGTCTTTGTCAGTGTAAAGGCACATGGAAGCATGCTTTCAAAGCTTCCCAAATCCAGATACATTAAATTTAATAAGGATCTGGTGACTGAACACCACCATTAACGTTAAATTCACCTTTTGGCTACTACTGCAGAAGCTCCATATGCAGATTCAGATGAGCTTATTGTCATATACACCAGTATGTAATGAAGGACCTGAGGTTTGATAGATATAAGTGCCAAGCCAATTTAGAAAAATTGGGTACGGGCAGAATTTAGGTGGTGGGGGTACCAGCCCAAGAGCACACTGAAGCAGCAGTGCGCGGGTCCGAGAGCAAGGAATGATGTGAGGCTTAAATGATTCAAGCACCAGACCAGATTGAAAACTATCTGTGTGCCGGGGCTGGAGGTAAGGGATAGGCTGATTCATTCGCTGTTCTGTGAGTTTTACTTGCCTCTGCACTGAACTTCAGCTCGCTTCTCTGTGAGGTTTGTTCATCTCGCACCGAACTGTGGTTGTGGCCTGCAACTAGAACACTGAGGACTCACTTTTCTGAACTCCATTTCTGCATGCTATTTGCTTACTTTTATTGCTTGCATGCTTTTTGCTTTTTTCCCCCTGCTCATTTGGGTGTTTGATGGTCTTTTTCTTAAATAAGATCTATTGGGCTTCTTTGTTTTGTAGCTGCCTGTAAGATAATGAATCTCAAGGTTGTACAAAGTATACAAACTTGATAATAAATTACTTTGTATTTTGAAATTCCTTGTTCACACTAAACTCACAGAGTAAACAACATGCATAGCAATAGTAAGTAAAAAATAAGTTGGTACAAATTGATTTGGATTTCTCTCAAATCCAAACATAGCAGGTGGAGTACTTACAACTTAGATGCTGCAAATCCAGAGCAACATGCACAGATTGCTGGAGGAACTCAGCAGGTCAAGCAACGTCTACGGAAAGGAATGAAGAGTCAATGTTTCAGATCCTGAATGAAGGGTCTCAGTCTGAATCTTTGACTCTTTATTTATTGCTTTCCATAGACCTGCTGAGTTCCTCCAGCAATTTGTGCACTTAGGTGGAGTATTTACAACTAACTAACTAAGTAAAGAGTAAAATCTGGTATCAATAGTGATGAATATGACACACTTAGAATGTTGTAACATTAAAATAGTTCACTAATATCATTCAAGGAAAAAAGTCTGCTATTCTTCTCAATACTTGCTGGAATTCAGAAGAGTGGAGTGGGTGGGGGGGTGGGGGGTTGGCCTGGCTGAAACCTATCGAATATTGAAAAGCCTAGATGGAGTAGAAGCGGAGAGGATATTTCTGAGAGTGGGTGCAACTGGGAGCAGAGGGCACAGCATCAGAATACAAGAACAGAGATAAGGAGGAATTTCTTTATGCAGAGGGTGGTGAATCTGTAGGAATGATTGCCACAAACCTCTGTGGAGACCAATTCATTGGGCATACTTAATGCAGAGGTTGATATATTCTTGATTAGTAAAGACATCAATGGTTACAGGGAGAACGCAGAAGAATGGGGCTGAGAGGGATAATCAATCAGCCATGATGGAATGGCAGAGTGGAATAGATTGAATGGCCTAATTCTGCTTCTATGTTCTATGGTCGTATGGAAAATATGAAAATCTCATGTTTATATACAGAGACACATAATTGGTATACAAGGTAAACCATGCCTCATTACAACTTAGGTTTAAGCTAAGGAGACAAGGATTCAGGAGACCCATGGCTACAATGTGTACCATCAACAAAATCCATTGCATCTGTGTACCAGGTCCCATTCAGTGGTGTCTCCCAAAATTATGACTTCTGCCATCCAGAAGGGCAAGGGCAGCAAGTTCTCTTTCCAAGTCACAGAAAAGCAAACTGGATTTGGAAATTCATCACCATCAGTTTATTGTGACTGAGTCTGAAACCTTGAACATCTTCCTGAACATCACCATCGGAGTACCTTCATCAGCAGGGCTGATGCCATGGATTCTATATCAGGAGAAATGAAAGTATAGCAACAGGTATGGTGATAATTGACACAAAGTAAATGTACCGTGAAATGTTTTTTTGAGCTTAATTATCAGGATTTTGGGATTTATTTATGCAAGGGCATGCTATTTTGATGCATGTACAGGCTCTGATTCCTGAATCCAGGTAGTTATCAGCTGAGGCATGAAAATCCAGCTGTTTTTTCCTTATGTCAGAAAAACAGATGTGGCAATCTGCCAAACTCTACACAGCAGCCATCAACTGGCTCAGAACATGTTCTGCTTCAGTGTGAGGATTACCAAGAATGTACATGATGCTGGAAGGGGAACCTAAGTAGAAGAGAATGAGGGTAATTGCCGCCTTCATTGCCATTGCTCACATTAGGCTGTTGACAGCCTCTGGCAGAAGATAAGGATGGCTCACTTGCACACTCAAAATTCACGCAGACATTGATTGCTTGTCAGACCAGAACACTTAATTAAGGCTGGCACAGCAGGAGGGTATCCAGGCTGTTCCTTGCCATCCCTACTAAATAGTTGTCTCTCCATCAGCACACTGGTGATGAGAACGGGACTAAATATTATTACTCCACACTTGACAGTTCATACTTCATCACTTCAGGCATCTCTTTTCTGTTGACATTTGTCTTCTCACAACTTTTTGGAAACAATACTCTGCCGTGTATGCTCCGCTGTTCAATAGTGAGTAAGGTGTTCGTGATAGACAGCTATTAAACCTGATTTAATCAGCCTGACCCAATGATCCACTGACAAGCTGAGGATCAAGACTATCAGGATACTTACATTCAGTGGCTATTTTATCAAGTGCACCTGTACACCTGCTTGTTAATGCAAATATCTAAACAGCCAATTACATGGCAGCAACTCAATGCATAAAAAGCATGCAGTCATGGTCAAGAGGTTCAATTGTTGTTCAGACCAAATGTCAGAATGGCGAGGAAATGTGATCCAAGTGACTTTGACCATAGAATGATTGTTGCTGCCAGATGGGGTGGTTTGAGTATCTCAGAAGCTGCTGATCTCCTGGGATTTACATGTACAACAGTCTCCAGAGTCTGAATAGAATAGTGTGGCAAAAAAAAAAATAAATCCAGGGAGCGGCATTTACAAGGGAAAAAACATCTTGTTGATGAGAGAGGTCAGAGGAGAATGGTCAGACTTTACTTTTACTTTACTTCATTGTCACCAAACAATTGACACTAGAGCAAACTATCGCCACAATGATATTTGATTCTGCACTTCATGCTCCCTAGAGTACAAATCAAAGTAAACATAATAAAAATTTAAATTATAAAACATAATTAGAAAATAGAAAAGGGAAAGTAAGGTAGTGCAAGTCAGATCTGGATATATGGAAGGTACGGCTCAGATCCTGGTCAGGATCCGTTCAGCAGTCTTATCACAGTTGGAAAGAAGCTGTTCCCAAATCTGGTCGTACGAATCTTCAAGCTTCTGAACCTTCTCCCGGAGGGAAGAGGGACAAAAAGTGTGTTGGCTGGCTGGTTCAAGCTGGCAGGAAGGTGACAGTAACTCTTATAACCACAGGTTACAACAGTGGTGTGCAGAAGTGCAATCTCTGAATGCACGACATGTCAAACCTTGAAGTAGATAGGCTATGGCAGGAGAAGACCATGAATATAAACCCAGTGGCAAATTTATTCAGTACATTTATACAGGCTTTGTCTCCCTCATTAAAAAATAGTCTGCATATTTATTTCTACTACCAAAGTGCATGACCACACATTTTCCAATATTGTATTTTATTTGCCACTTTCTTACCCATCCTAATAATCTAAGTCCTTCTGTAGTCCGCCTGCTTCCACAAAACTATCTGCCCTTCTACCAGTCTTTGTATCATCTGCACATTTGGCAGCAAAGTCATCTATTCCATTATCTAAATCATTGATATACAGCATAACAAGAAGCGGTCCCAACACCAGTCTCTGTGGAATATCAGTTGTCACTGGCAGCCAACCAGAAAAAAAGATCCTTTTATTCCCAATTGCTGCCTCCTACCAGTTAGCCAATGCTCAAACCATGTTAGTAACTTTCCTGTAATACCATGGGCTCTTAGCTTGGTAAGCAGCCTCATGTGCGGACTTTGTCAAAGTCCTTCTGAAAATCCAAATATACAGCATCCACTACATCCCCTTTATCTATCCTACTTGTAATCTCCTCAATGAATTCAAGCAGGTTCGTCAGGCAGGATTTTCCCTTAAGGAATCATGCAACTTTGTCTTATCTCATCCTCTGTCACTAAGTACTCCTTAACCTCATCCCTAACTATTGACTCTGACATCTTCCCAACCACTGAGGTCAGGCTAACTGGTCCATAATTTCCTTTTGGCTGTCTTCCTCCTTTCTTAAAGAGTGGAGTGAAATATTCCAGTTGTCTGATACCATGCAAGAGTCCAATGATTTCTGAAACACCATTACTAATGCCCCCACAATCTCTTACGCTAACTCTATCAGAACCCTGTGGTCTGAGTGACTTATGTCCCTTAGGTCTTTCAGCTTTTTGAGCACCTTCTGCCTTGTAATAGTAAACCACTCACTTCTCTTCCATCATGCACGTTAATATCTGGCACACTACCAGTGTCTGCCACAGTGAAATCTGATGCAAAATAGCCATTTAATTCATTTGCCATCACCCCTGTTAATATTTCTCCAGCCTCATCTTCTAGTGGTCCTACATCCACTCTGATCTCTCTTTTCTTTTTACATACTTGAAAAAGCTTTTGCTGTCTACTTTTATATTGTTTGCTAGCTTGCTTTCATATTTAATATTTTCCTTTGTAATAATTTTTTGTATTTACTCTCTGTAGGTTTTTAAACCTTCCCCAACCCTTTGTCTTCCTGCTAATTTTTGCTTTGTTGTATGCCCTCTCTTTTTTTTAGGTTAGCTTTGAATTCCCTTGTCAGCCATGGTTGAACTATATTGCCATTTGAGTATTTCTTCATTTTTGGGATACATCTGTCCTGCAACTTACTCAATTTTTCTACAAACTCATGCCATTGCTGCTCTGCTGTCATCTCTGCCAGCATCTCCTTTCAACTTACCTTGGCCAACAGCTTACTCATACCACTATAATTTCCTTTATTCCATTGAAATATTGCTACAGCAGACTTTACTTTCTCCCTATCAAGTTTCAAGTTGAACTCAATCATATTATGATCCCTGGCTCCTGAATGTTCTTTTACTTTAAACTCCCTAATCGCCTCCGGTTCATCACATAACATCCAATCCAGTATAGCTGATCCCCTAGTAGGCTCAATGACAAACTGCTCTATAAAGCCATCTTGGAGGCATTCAACAAATATTTAAGAGTGCTGTGCTGGCATTGGAGAGCATCTAGAAGATGCTTATGCCAATAATCTCAGTAAAATAAAGATTAATATACAGTATAAGGATAATATACAAAGCAGTTTGGGGTTTGTTTAGAAGAATGAGGAGGGATCTCATTGAAATCTTCTGATGACTAAAAGGTTTAGATAGAGTGGACGTGAAGGGCATGTTTCCATTAGTGGGGAAGTTTTTGACCAGAGGCCTCAGAATAGAAATAACCTCCATTAGAAGACAGAAGAAAAGGAATCCGTTTAGTCATAGTGCAGTGAATCTGTGGAATTCATTGACACAATGGCTGTGGAGACCATCTCACCTGATATATTTACAGTGGAGTTTTTGAATGGTGAGAGCATTAAAGGCTATGGGGAGAAGTTTAAAATTCAAAGTAAATTTATTATCAAAGTACATATATGTCACCACATACAACCCGGAGCTTTCTTTTTTGCAGGAATTATCAGTAAACCCCAGAAATATAATTAAATCAATGAAAGACCTCATCCAAAATAATGAACAACCAATATGCAAAAGACAACAAAATGTGAAAATACAAAAATAAAATAATAACAATAAATAAATAAGCAATAAATATCAAAAACATGATATGAAGAGACTTTGAAAGTGAATCTGTAGGTTGGGAAACATTTCAGTGATGGGGCAAGTGAAATAGAGTTCAGGAGTCTAATGGTTGAGGGGTAGTAACTATTCCTGAGCCAGGTGGTGTGAGTCCTTAGACTCATGTACCTCCATCCTAACGACAGTATCAGGAAGAAGGCAGGGGTAGAGAGGGAAAATAAAACAGACGTGATTAAACAGAAGAGCATACTTTATGGACAAACTGGACTAAATTCTGCTCCCATGTCTTATGGTTTTCTGATGTACTGTAAAGACAATGTGAGGAGAACAAACATACAGGATTAATGTAGGATTAATATTAAATGGATGCTTCATTTTCATAAATGCACAGAGAGGCATGGTAGTGTAATGGTTAGCACAATGTTTTACAGTAACAGCAATCTGTGTTCAATTCCTGCTACTTTCGCCAAGGAGTTTGTACGTTCTCCCCATGACTGAGTGAATGTTATCCAGGTGCTCCAGTTTTCTCCCACAGGTCAAAGATCTTCTGGTTAATGGGTTAATTGGTCAGTGTAAATTGCCCTGTGGTTAGACTAGGGTTAAATCAGAGTTTGCTGGGCAGCACAGCTTGAAGGGCCAGAAAGTCCCATTCCAAGCTTTATCTCAATAAATAAGTAAATAAAAGTATGTGCACACTGGTAGGATAAAAAACATTATTGCAGCAGCATCACAGGTACATAGTATCAGAAATACAATATTCATAACCAAAACACAAATTATACACATTTTACAAGAACAACACTTGCATTTTTAAGTACTAAATTGATCATAGTTTGATCTGGGTTGTGTCGGTTAGTTCAAGAACCAGTTGGCTGAAGGGCAGTATCTGTTCTTGAATTCTGGTGGTATGGGACTTCAGGTTTCTCTGCCATCTGTCTCATGGCAGCAGTGGGAGATATATGGCTCAACTGTTGGGGATCTTTAATGATTGACCCTGCCTTCTTGAGGGAGTGGCTTCTGTAGATACTGCTGGTGGTGGAGATCAATGTATTAGGATAAATCCAGTACACTCATTTAAGGATGAATGCACTGATGAAGTATCTTCAATTGAAAATATTAACTCTTTCTTCTCTTCCCACAATGCTCCCTGACATGGTGTGTGTTTCCACCTTTTTTATTCCTAAATCGGAGTTTCAGTGTGAATACTTTTTGATTTATTAGCCAGCTAGTTGGCTGTAAAGCTCTGAAGGATGTCCTGAAATCAAAAGGGGTATGTTCTTGGCACAAATCATCCTTCCTTTGTGAAAATCATTCCATGTAGAGCACATCATTCTCTATCATTTGTCTTAAAGACTATGAATTAAAGTGGCTGTCAATCCAATGCCACCTGTGGCAAATAGCAGGTGCTCGCTCCCCACTGTGGTACTTTTCAACTCTTCGCCAGAAATAATTAAAAAAATAAGAAAGGTTGACATGGCAATCTAGTCGATTCCAACTGCTGGAGATTAAAAACAGCCCAGAGGCAAAACGAGTCTCCAATCTACCTGTCTGCCAGTTTTACATTACTTCTGGATGGGAAAAGCAGTAAGGTGTAGATCACTGTAGAACACCAACAACACTTGAGTGATTTGGAAAGACACAAAAGTGTAGGAAATTTCTCCCTGCTGAAGCACAGAGACAGTAGAATTACAGTTGAGAAACTGCAAAGGGACATTCTAACTTATTTGTTACTGAAAGCAAGATGAGAGATTTTGCCATTCTAGGGACCACATCACAACAGCTCTCAGTTGTGAGAAGGTTTGGCATGCAAGTAACAGTAGTCAATGGGAATATGCAAAAACACAATATCTATTTTTGATTGATTTGAATTTTTGTGATAATGGAAATGAGGGACCATGTTGGAAAATGAAATGTATATTTAAATATACTAGCTGCAATAACTTCTTATTCTGTCAAAGGCACATACTCTCTATTGCTGTTCACACTATGATTTTATACTGCCTTAGCCTCTATCACTTCATATTTCTTCTGTTGTGAGAGAAAACACAAACAACAGGACACTATATTTCAAGCTCACAGACATCTGTGTATTTTATCCATTCAAATTCCAGTGTAGGCTCATTTTTCTTTCTGAATTCTGTTCAGTATAGTGATCTACACGGTCAATATTCACATAGTTCCCAAAGAGTACAACCCACCGATTAAGCTCAAATAGAATATTAATGAGATTGAAGCCATGTGAGTTCAAATTTGTGATCATACCAAGGAACTACACATTAATACTTTAATCCATTGTTCTGTGTGGGTAAAGAGAGCTGGTGGATGTACTTGAATATTGCTTTGTTTTACAGAAGTGGATACAGTCCAATCTATCACAGAAAAAGCCCTTTCCACCATTGAGCACTTCTACAAGGAACATTGCCACATTAAAGCAGTGTCCATCACTGAGAAATGCCCCCCCACCCCATCATCCAGGTCATACATCCCCTTCACTGCTGCTACTGGGAAGGAGGAATATATGCCTTAGCTCCCACACCACCAGGTTCTGGAAAGTTATTACTCTTTAACCATCAGGTTCCTGAATCAGTGTGGATAACTTCACTCACCTCAACACTGCACTGATTCCATAGACTATGGACTCATTTTCAAGGTCTCTACAACTCAAGTTCCCAATAAAATAAATAAATAAATTAGTTTCAATAGGTACATTTAATGTCAGAGAAATGTATACAATATACGTCCTGAAATTCTTATTTTTGCAGACATGCATGAAAACATAGGAGTGCCCCAAAGAATGAATGACAATTAAATGTTAGAACTCCAAATCCCCTGCTAGCTTCCTCCCCACAAATAAGCAGCAGCAAAGCAACAACTCCCCACCTGCAGAGCCATGAAAATCCAGCACCCTGAAGGTGTGCTAGCCTTCCAAGCTGCACCTTTGGCCTATCAAAAAGCAGCCGGTCGTGAGGCCCCGAGAGTGGGTCCCATTTCCGCAAAGAACTGAAGTCAATGTGTTATTCCAGGTCAGGGTCTTCAAAAGAACCCAGAAAAGGGGAAAGAAGAGATATCAAAGACAGAAATAGAAATATTTGTTTTTTTATTTATTATTTGCACAGTTTGTCTTCTTTTACACATTGTT
Source organism: Hypanus sabinus (assembly GCF_030144855.1). Taxonomy (NCBI): domain Eukaryota; kingdom Metazoa; phylum Chordata; class Chondrichthyes; order Myliobatiformes; family Dasyatidae; genus Hypanus; species Hypanus sabinus. The sequence goes on along the minus strand of NC_082720.1, from coordinate 63,936,515 downwards.
TATTTGTCAGTCTTTGTGTTTAGTTTTTAATTGACTCTTTTGTATTACTTTGTTCTACTGTGAATGCCTATAAGTTACAGAGTAACTTATGAACTTCCATGATAAATATCCTTTGAACCTTGAACTTAACTAAATTGAAAACTGGCTTTTAACTCTTCATAAAAAAATCATGAGAACATTTAAACAACTTCTTCCTAAATACTCTGATTTCTTCCCAGAGTCCAAAGAAGTACTGGTTGGTAGGTTAATTGGTCATTGTAAATTGTCCTGTGATTAGCTATCCTTAAATTGGGGTTATTGGGCAACATAGCTCGAAGGGCTGGAAGGGCCTGTTCTGCACTGTATCTTAATAAATAAACAAATTATCATATAGAATAATCAACTTCAGCTTTCATAGATCCAGTGGGTCTTTCCCAGAAATCAAATTTCAATGTCCAAAGTAAAGTTTATTATCAAGGCACATATGGTGTATATCACTATATACAATCCTAAGATTCATTTTCTTGTGGCATACTCGAGAAATCTATAGAATGATAACTATCACAGAATCAAAGAAAGACTGCCCAGCTAGGGCATTTATCCAGAGTTAGAAGACAACAAACTGTACACATGCAAATATAAATAAGTATCAATAAATAGTGAGAACATGAGATGGACAGGGCAAGAAAAGTTGAATGAAAGTATCGCTTTTTGTTCAAGAGCCAGTTGGTTGAGGGGAATCTTCTACCCAATCTAAACAATCCCTATCACTCCCTTTTATGAATATCTGAAGTGCAGACATGGTCAAAAGGTTCAATTACTACCGACCACTTACCACTCCAATAACCACTGTCAAAGGTAATGGTGAGAAGGCAGGAGAATGGGGTTAAGAGGGATAACGAATCAGCCATTAATGAAAGGCAGAACAGACTCAATGGGCCGAGTGGCCTAATTCTGCTTTCATGTCTTATGGTCTTCATAATTGTAGGAACGAGACAAGAGCACTGACTGAACAGTGGGATTCTGAAATATGTTTGTGTTTTCATTGATATGCTTTAAAATCATCGCCATTAATAACGATTAAAAATGTAACTGGAGATTCAGAATATGTGCCAAACTCTGAATGTTCAGCTAAAAGGGACTATGTTCATCAGCAATGTAGTCTGAGTTATGCTCTTGCCAAAGTAATTATGGGGTACTCTTCAATCAATAGCCATCAAGATGTACATATAAATTGCATGGTGATAAATTACACAACAACCTTTCATGACCATTACTTTGAAATAGCTCATTCTGCAGTCATTGTTGAAGATCTATGACCTATTCTGGCCAAAAATAAGCTGAAACATGGCCAAACGTAAAGTATCTGAACATAATGACTCAAACTTCTGTCAGACTAAACTAAAGCCAATTTTCTGATTGGAAACAACACCATCACTGAATTTACTCTGTACATCCTAACAATAATGTTGGAAAGAAACTTGACAAGGTTGTCTAAATTAAGTTGATTCCCAGATTCTGCACACTTTATTTTAAGAAATCATCACTTAACAATGTCTGTATCTGCAGTGTCTGAATTCTGAGCATTATAATGTATTACCTGAGAATATGAATTTGACCTTACTTGGACATGCTGCATCAGACAGCTTCTGCAGCTCTCTTGAAGTCTATCCAGTCTATCCCAAGAGGCAGCCTCCTTAGTCACACTGCAGAAATCCATGCCAGTATCCTTTAATGGCCTGGAACTGTTGTACATATTTGAGAAACCCATTATCAACACAATGATTTAAAGCCTGTTAAATTAACCAAATGCTAAATTGAAGTTAAACGGGAGTATATTAATTTGAAAACCTTCAAATATTTAGGAAATGAGTAGTTATGCAATGTATTTTTTTTTCTCTTTTACCTATGGGGTCTGAATTTCAATGCAGTCCAGATCAAAAGGATGCAAGGTTTTCTTTTTGCAGGCTGTAATGGTCTTAAATGAAAAGATATAATTTCTAATTCAGGGCAGATTCACAGGAGGAAATAGTACAGGAACTAAATTGGCTTACCCTGCAAAAGGGCACAGTGTGTGATTAACCCACACCTCGCGTTTATGATGGTCACGACTACAGCCTGCAGCCTGTGCTAGCCTTGCTGTCAGTCAACTGTGTGCTTCAGTAATGAGTGACCAGCAGCACTTCGATCCAACCTGCAGTCAGAATCATCGCCGAACAGGGGAGACCATTCAGGTACTCAAGACTGTCAATTTGTCAGACAGCAGTCCTTTTAGAACCACTTCCACGTTTTATCCAATAATCCTGCCAATTACCTTCTCCCAAGTGCCTATTGAATTCTCATTTGAGGCACCAATTACAACAAGCCCATTCAGCTGAGTTTAATTTCATAGTCACTTTATAGGCAGGAGAATTTTTCTTGCACTTCCTGGTGTTTCAGCCCCATGTTTTAAGTCTGTTCATGTTATTCTTGGAATGGCTATTAATGGGGACATCTTCCCTCCATTTGCACTACATTTCATTTTGATTTTTCTCATTATGTAGGTCATTCAGTCTACCAAATCTATACCAGTGCAATTCTATCGGTTCCATTACTCTTGAACTTCTCTACAATTTATTCTATCTCACAGGAAAACCTAGTGTAGTAGTCCAGGGATCTCCAATCAACTCCATCCAAACTCCATTACCATGCACTTTAACAAATTTATCTACTAGCCAGCAAGACTTAGGAATGTGGGAGGAAACCGAAGAACCTGGAGGAAACCTCCACAGTCACAGGGAGATCACGCAAACTTCATAACACCAAAAGACATAGGAGCAGAATTGGGCCATTTGATCATGGCTGGTTTATTTTGCCTTGGAGCCCCAATCTCTTCCCTTCTCCCCATGACCATTGACATACTAATAAAGAATCTACCAACCCCTGCTTTGAATGTACCCAATACCCTCACATAGAGGTCAGGATTTAACTCAGGTTACTGAAGCTGTGAGGCAGCAGCTTTTCTGTGCTAGACCACTGACCTACCCATCATGTTGTTGTACACTTCTGAGAAAACTCCTAATCCTCTTACTTCTTCAAATTTCGAAGTACATTTATTGTCAAAGTTATATATGCATTATGCAACCTTGAGATTTACCTCCTTACAGTCAGCCACAAAATAAGAAACCCAAGAGAACCCATTAAAAAAAGACAAACAAATATTCAATGTGCAGAGAGCGGAAAAATAAACACAAAATCATGCAAACAATAAAAGCTAGCAACAACATTCAGAATATAAGTGAGTCCTCAGACACAAAGCCTGGAGCAGGCCCACAGCGAGAGCCTTAATGCAACAAAGAGTGAAGCAAACGGCACTCTGGAGAAGAACAGCCCTATCTTCTCCGACGTAACTTCATGGCTGAAATCCTCCATCCTTGAGAGTTTTTCTCTCCAAGATCTTCACCTCGAACCTGAACAAGTTAATGATGAGAAATAGATGTAATATTCCATTTACAGGCTTGGCATAGACTCACCGTAACAGCTTTATTCTTGTTTACCAGTCTATTCATGAAGCCCAGGATACCATATTCTTTGCTAGCAACACTTACAATGGGCCTTGTCACTTTCAAGGAGTTAAAAATGCATCAAAGCTCCCTTGTTTATATTACATGTACCAAGGTACAATGAAAAGCTTATCTTGCATACTGTTATACTGATCAAATCAGTGCATTAGCTAGAATATGGTAAAATAATAACAACACAGGAAAAAAGTGTAAAATCTACCAAAAGAGTGCAGTGTAGTTAAACAATAAAAAGCAAGAGTTATTTGCACTTTAACTATGGAGATTTACTGAAAAATAGAAACAAAATAGAAAATGAAGAAAATATTCAGCAGAGCTGCCAACATCTGTTGAGAGCATTCTAACTGGCTGCATCACCATCTGGTATGGTGGGGCCACTACACAGGATTGGAAAAAATGGCAGATAGTTGTAAACTCAGTCAACTGCATCACAGGCACTAGCCTTCTGAGCCATGAGGACATCTTGAAAAGGCGATTCATTATTAAGGACCCATATTACCCAGGGCATACCCTCTTCTTATTGTTACCATCAAGGATGAGGGACAGAAGCTTGAAGACATACAGTCAATGTCTTAGGAACAGCTTTGTCACCTCCACCATCAGACTCCTGAATGGAGAATGAACCCATGCACACTATCCGACTATTTTTTTCATTATGTTTTCTCTCTTTCAGAACATGGAACATAGAAATCTATGGCACATGACAGACCTTTCAGCCTGCAATGTTGTGGTGACCATGTAACCTACTCTAGAAACTGCCTAAAATTGTCCTACCACATAACCCTCTATTTCTCTAAGCTCCATGTACCTATCTAAGAGTCTCCTAAAAGACCCTATTGTATCTGTCTCTGCCATCATCACTGGCAGTATGTTCCACGTACCCACCACTCTCTGTGCAAAAAACTTACCTCTGACATCTCCCCATACCTACTTCCAATAATGTTAAAACAATGCCTGCTCACGTTAGCCATTTCAGCCCTGGGAAAGAGCCTCTGGCTATCCACACGATCAATGCCTCTCGTCATCTTATTGACCTCTATCAGGTCACATCTCATCCTCCGTCGCTCCAAGCTGAAAAGGCCAAATTCACTCAATCTATTCTCATAAGACACTCTCTCCAATCCAGGCAACATCCTTGTAAATCTCCTCTGCACTCTCTTTATAGTATCCATATTCTTCCTACAGTGAGATTACCAGAACTGAACACAGTACTCCAAGTGGGGTCTAACTAAGGTCTTATAAAGTTGTAACATTACCTCATGGATCTTGAACTCAATCCCATGGTTGACGAAGGCCAACACACCATACTTAACAACATGGTCAAACTGCGCAGCACCATTGAGTGGCCTATGGACAGGGACCCCAAGATCTCTCTGATCCTCCACACTGAAAATTAATATTATATTCTCTCTTCAAATATGACCTACCAAAATGAACAATTTCATTCTTATCTGGGTTGAATACCATCTACCACTTCTCAGTACAGTTCTGCATCCTCTAGACATCCTGCTTTAACCTCTAACAACCCTCCAGACTATCAACAACATCCCCGACTTTTGTGTCATTCACAAACTTACTAACCCAGTCTTCTACTTCCTTATCTACGTCATATAAAAAAAATCACAAAGGTGGAATTGGGGGCGGTGTCCCAGAACAGTTCACTGCCGAACACCACTGGCCAACGACCTCCATGCAGAATACAAACCTTCTGCAACCACACCTTGCCTTCTGTAGGCAAGCCAATTCTGGATCCACAAAGCAAGATCTGCTCAGATCCCATGCTTCATTACTTTCTGAATGAGCCTTGCATGGGGAACCTTATCAAATGTCTTATTGAAATCCATGTACACTACAGCCACTGCTCTAACTTCATCAATGTGTTTTGCTACATCCTCAAAGAATTTAATCGGGCTTGTAGGCCACAGCCCGCCCTTGACAAAGCCATGCTGACTACTCAGAATCAGAATATGTCTTTCCAAATGCTCATAAATCCTCTCTCTCAGGATCTTCTCCAGCAACTTGTCCACTACTGAAGTAAAACTCACTGGTCTATATTTTCCTGGGTTATCTCTATTCCCTTTCTTGATCAAGGGAACACCATCTGCAATCCTCCAATCCCCTAGTACTTCTATCACTATTGATGATGCAAAAATCATTGCAAGAGGCTCAGCAATCTCCTCCTTCGCTTCCCACACAGTACCCTGGGTTATATCTTGACTGGTCCCAGAGACTTAACTAACTTAATGCTTTTCCAAAGCTCCAGTACATCCTCGTACTTAATGTCTATACGCTGAAGCGTTTCAGTCTGCTGTAAGTCATTCCCACATTTGCCAAGGTCTTTTTCCCTGGTAAATACTAAAGCAAAGTATTTATTAAGTACTTCTGCTACCTCTGCCAACTCCATGCACACATTTCCACCATTGCACCTGATTGGTCCTAGTCTCACATGTTTCATCCTCTTGTTTTTCACATAGTTGTAGAATGCCTTGGGGGTTTCCTTAATCCTGATTGTCAAAGCCTTCTCATGACCCTTTCTGGCTCTCCTAATTTCATTCTTAAACTCCTTCCTAGAAACCTTGTAATGCTCTACATTTCTAATAGTATCTAGCTTCTTGAACCTTTCATAAGATTTTCTTTTCTTCTTAACTAGATTTACTACAACCTTTGTATATGATGGTTCTTTTACCCTAACATCATTTCCCTGCCTCAATGGAACATATCTATGCAGAAAGCATTGCAAACGTTTTCTGAAAATTTGCCACATTTCTTCCATGCATTTCCCTGAGAACATTTGCTCCTAAATTGTGCTCCCACTTCCGTCTAATAGCATCATATTTCCCCTTACCCCAATTAAATGTTTTCCCAAATAGTCTGCTCCTATCCCTCTCCAGCACCATGGTAAAGGAGATAGAGTTTTAATCAATACTTCCAAAATGTTCTTCCACTGAGAGATCCGACACCTGACTTTCTGCACTGATTATTTAATTCTTAATATTATGTATAGTTTTTCTTAATTTGTGCATTGCAAGGTTGGGTGGTCGAGTGGAAGTACATCTCTACCAAAAGAGGTATAAGGAGCTCCTTCCCTCCTCTAGCCTACAGGTCACACATGGGCAAGGTGTAGCACTTGTTTAGCCCCAGATCCAGGTCACATGAAGCCATGGGAGTAGTGGTAGATAGTCATATGAGCAGTAAGTGCATAATACAAGACCTGGTTATGCAACCATTGATGCCAGGCAGACAATCTATAGCTGGCGTCACCCATCTTGTAAAGATACTTCTTGTAAAGAAGGTAATGACAAACCACTTTTGTAGAAAAAATTGCCAAATACAATCATATGACATGATACATAACGATGATGCTGATCCAAGCAACACACACAAAATGCTGGAGGAACTCAGCAGACTAGGCAGCATCAATGGAAAAAAGTACAGTCAATGTTCCGGGCCAAGACCCTTTGGTGAGATCAGCCAGAAATGTTGACTGTATTTTTTTTGATAGATGCTGCCCAACCTGCTGAGTTCCTCCAGAATTTTGTGTCTGTTGCTTGGATTCCCAGCATCTGCAGACTTTCTCATGTTTGTGATGATAATGATGATGATTGCAATGTATTGCTGCCACGAAACAACATATCTCATGACATATGTCAGTGATCTTGAACCTGATTCTGAGTCTGATCCTCATCAGTGGAGAGGGAAACAAGGACAAACTTTTCTGGTCACTGGAGCTGGGAATTCAGAAAACATGTCACAGAGAATGGGAAGGGCAAAGAGATGAATTGTTCTATGTATGCTAGGATGAAGACTATCATATTGAGATTACACAAATGCTTGGAATGGGATTTGTAAGCTTTTCAAGTCAACCTTATTGTCATTTAACTATATACATGTATATTTCATATATAACCATATAATATATATAGAAGTGAGACATCCTGTGTGTAAACCACAGTAGTACTCACAACACACATAACACATGATAACTTAAGGATAAAATCTACAGATGAATCACACATAAATAAGAGACTAAAGTTCATTAACATTATACATTGTAAGGTACTGAACTTATTAGTCAGTGAAACTTTTAATACAATGTCGTGGAAGTTCAGAAGCCTCATGGCTTTGGGAAAGTAACTTATGCTCAGCCTGACTGTTCTTGTTTCTATGCATTGGAGTCTCCTGCCTGATGGTACAAAGTCAAAGAGGATGCTGGATGGATGGGTGGAATCCTTAATAAAGCCTTAATAATTCTGCATTAACGGTGCTCCTGCTAAATGTCCATGATGGATGGTAGCGAGACCACTATGATCCTCGCAATTGTTCTCACAGTCCTTTGTAAGGTCCAATGCCTGATTGTTCCCATACCAGATGGAGATACAACTTGTCAGGAAACTCTCAGTTGTGCTCCTAAAGAATGCAGCTTAGATGGGGGTGTGGAGGGGAGCCTTGCTTGCCTCAATCTTCTTAGGAAGTGAAGGCACTGCTGTGCCTTTTTGTACAGGGAGGTGATATTAAGGGACCAGATGAAGTCATGCATGAGGTAGACTCCCAGGAACTCGGTGCACTTAGCTGTCTCTTTGGAGGAGGCATGTATTCGCCAAGGGGAATGGTTTGTCCACACCTTCCTGAGGTACACAATGATTTCCTTTGCCTTCTCCACATTCAGGCTCAGATTGTCCTTCTCACACCAATCCACCAGCTGCTCCATTTCCTCTCTGTACTCCATCTCATCATCTTTCTTGTTAAGGCCAACCACTGTTGTGTCATCCACAAACTTGGTGACACAGTTTCGGCTGGATCCTACGACACAGTTATGCATCAGCAGTGTCAACAGCAGCAGGCTGAGGGAGTGCCAGTGCTCAGCGTAACGGGACGAGAGACATTGCTGCCCAAGTGGACTGACTGTGGCCTTACTGATAAGAAGTCCAGGATCCAATTACAGAGGAATGTGTTGAGACCCAGCAAGGACAGTTTCCCTGCCAGTTTCTGGGGCATGATGGCATTTGAATGCAAAACTGAAATCTATAAATTGCAGTCTGGCACATGAGACCCCATTTTCCAGGTGGGACAGGATAGAGTGGAGGGCAAAGGCTTTCTGCTTTGACAAAAGATATGAGCATATACCACAGAAAATACTGTCCCACATTCTCAGTGGAGAAACTTCTCTCGCCTTAAATGCATGTCCTCTAGTATTAGACATTTCAAACCTAGGAAAATGATATTGTCTATCAACTCTGTCTGTGCTTCTCATAAACTTATAAACATCTATCAGATCTCCCTTCAGCTTCTGCAGCTCCAGAGAAAGCAACCCAACTTTGTCCAAGGTTTGTTGCAGCAGTTTACAGGCAGCATCCTGATAAACATCCTCTGCATGCTGTCCAAAGCTTAATTTCCTTCCAAGTACCAAAGTCTGTACAGAATCTCAACTGAAGAATGGATATCTTTCCAAATCTTTGCTGGAATTATGTTGGAGTCCAAAAAACAGAGAGCTCAGAGTGGAAATGTGGTAGAGAATTACAGTGAGAGATAGCAGATAACTCAAGAATATTCTTGCATAGTGAACAGAATCTAGAACAATCTGTAGAATCTACATGAGGCACTCCCAGGTTACTGGCCTTCCAGTCCAAGAAGCTCATGTTGCCCAGAGACAGCCATGAATCCAATTAACCCAGTAACACGCACATCTTTAGAATGTGGAAGCAAAACAGAGAACCTGGAGGAAACCCAAACTCCTTACAGACAGAGGCAGGAATTGGACCTAGGTCGCTGGTGCTGTAAGACCATCACACTACTGTGCTGCACTGTTTTGCATGGCATATCTGATGCTACGTGCCAGCAAAGTTGCTGCAAGTAAGTGTTCCTTTGCACCTGTGCATGCACATTGACGTGCATATGACAATACCCACCTTTGGTTTTGGCTTTGGAAAGTGTTCTGCAAAGCAGACTCCCAGTCTAGCATCAGGACTCATTTTGAATCTGCAGCATGATGAGAATCAAGAACCTGGGCAGACTCCAAAGTTTTCTGATACTACACCATTGTAAGGATTGGTGGGGATGACAAGGGCCATAGATTCCTACAAAATAGAAATAGATGCTCAGCCCACCGTCAAGCACCCATTTACACTAATCCCATTTTATTCACACATGTACTTCTCCCGGGTTCTACCACTTAAACCACACTGTATAACCGAATAACTTCACAACTAGCACATCATTCGGATGTGTGATGAAACTGGACTATTGCATAGTCAAGGCAGAAACATTAAAGGGATGCAGTATTAATACACTTAATCCTGCCTCTCAGATTCCACTTCCCCACTTCATTGTCATCATTACTGGCACCAGCTCTGTATCCCAGGATAATTGAGTTAACTGAGTTCAATTGTTCAGTTCCTGTAGATTTAATCTCATGTCTTCAGATCAATAGCACAAAAAAAGGCTGCAAAAGCCTTTTCTGTGTCATCTTCTGCCAGGGATTAGATTTTAATAAAATTAATTTCTGTGTCGGCCACTTTATTAGGCACCTCTACACTTGTTCATTAATGCAAGTGTCTAATCAGCCAATCGTGTGGTAGCAACTCAATGCATAAAAGCATGCAGTCATGGTCGAGAGGTTCAGTTGTTGTTCAGACCGAACATCTGAATGGGGAAGACATATTATCTAAGCGACTTTGACCATAGAATGAATGATGGTGGCAGACTGGGTAGTTTGAGTATCTCAGAAAATGCTGATCTCCTGGTATTTTCATGTAGAGTTTACAGAAAATGGTGCCAGAATCAAAACAATCATTCAGTGGGCAGCAGTTCTGTGAGCAAAAATGTCTTGTTAATGAGAAAGGTCAGAGGAGAATGGCCAGACTGGTTCAAGCTGAGAGGAAAGCACCAGCAACTCAAACAATCACATGTTACAACAGTTGCGTACTGGAGAGCATATCTGATGTACACAACTTGGACCTTGAAGTGGATGGACTACACCAACAGAAGACCATGATCATTGGCCACTTTATTAGGTGCAGGAGATGTCTAATAAAGTGGCCACTGAATGTATAGTTACTTAATAGTCTAATCACTGATATAAAGATGGGCTAACCCTCTATGCCTGATAGAGGATTTTTCATCTAAATGTCATTTAAAATCGACACATGTTCCCACAAGAATCCTGAGAAGAGCTTATGCATCATATACGCCGGGAAAGCACAAGATATTTTTTAACCTTTTAATGCTTTTTCTTCATGTCTCTTTTGATTGCTTAATGATTTCTCAAAGGAATACAGTGAATATTTTGCAAAGGCATATTCTATCCACCTAAAATGAACTTGCTGCAAGTGGTTACAGAATTAAGCATCTAATTCCCTTTGTGTCTCTGGTAGACTGTGTCAATGTGTGGTTTGCATTTTCATCACTGCTGTGTTATTGGCTGAATGAAAATTATTAGTTTATTTTGTCTTTTCTTTTTCTCCTGTGTTTAAGTGAGATATCTCAGACTGTTTCCCTTTCTTAATGATTTGCCATTGGAGACTGCAGATCAAACAATTTTTACGAGACATTAGGAAATGAACAGACTGCACAAAGCTACAGAGCAACAGCTGCTCCTAGTCAGATCAAACTGAAGTATCTACTGCAGTGTTCTGTGATATGGAAAGCAGATTGCGTTCGGTGATCAGAAAGAATTAGCAGCAACGGCTAAAGAGCTTTTGGTAACTGATGAGGAATGAGAAACTTTAAGTGTCCTTATCAGTGACTGCCAACCTGTTGAACTCGATGTTCATGTTAGGTTATTAACACCTGATCCTTTTAGCACAGCTAGAGCCTCCTGATCTAAGCCTGTTCTAGAAGCATTGGTATATGGAACTTAGAAAAATAGAGGGCTATGGGTAACCCTAGGTAATTTCTAAAATAAGTACATGTTCAGCACAGCATCACGAGCTGAAGGGCCTGTATTATGCTGTAGATTTTCTATGTTTCTAAGCCAAATGGGTACAATTACCAACTGTTAACCTTGTGCAAAGTTTTATATAAATTCATTGGGACAGCAAGAACTCATGTAATACAATATCCATATCTACTTGTTGCTCATATCCTTCAGTGCAATTCATCATGACTAAGCTGGTTCTCTCTAGAGTGATTAACACAAGATATTCTTCAGATGCTGGAAATCTAGAGCAAACACATAAAATGCTAGAGGAACTCAGCAGGTCGGCACAGAATCCATGGAAATAAATGAGCAGTCAACGATTCGGGCTGAGACCCTTCATCAGGTTTAGAAAGGAATGAGGAGCAAGCCAGAAATAAGGAGGTGGGGTGAGAGGAAGGAGTATAAGCTGGAAGTTGCAAGGTGAAGCCAGGTGGTTGGGGAAGAGGGATGAGATAAGAAGCTAGGAGGTGACAGGTAGAAGAAAGAAGACAGCTGGAGAAGAAGAAATCCAACATGAAAGGAAAGTGAACCAAGCAAAAAGGGGAAGGAGGAGGGGCATCAAGTGAGGAGAAGAAAAGAGGTAAGAGGAGACCCAGAGTGTCATGGGCTGGATCGGTTTCCCTTTAAATTTATCTAGGTTGTGTTATGATCCGGACCATTGACTCCTTGTTGCCCTTTAATTCCCTGTTTCACGTGTCCCTTAAGCTTGCTGATTAAAGTAAATTATTCTCAACTGAACCGGCAGTTTATAAGCCCCTGGCTTCAGCCGTTCGGGGCGAGAGTGTTATGGAGCATTAGTGAAGTAATCGTAGCTACCGTGAGCCAAAGTCATCTAGCTGGAGCCAACTAAGTTTCTTGCCAGAGCAAGCCAAGACTCCTCTCACAGCAAGTGCCAGCAACTTGCCTTCCCTTGCCAGACTGGGTCCGGGCAAGGTTAACCCGCCAGGGTGAGTTAAGAGCTCCCGCAGCTTGGAACAATCTTGGGTCCAGTGATAGTACCATCCGTTGTTTTGTCATTATACATCCAGTGCAGTAGGCAGGCCGTTTGCCACTACACAAATGGACTGTCGTTGTGTGGTCTCTGTATCCATGTCCTGTCTAAAGAGGGGTCCCGGTCCTGTACCCTAGAATGGTCCTGACCCTGTGTTGAAGAGTCCTGGTTCCTTGCCTGGTGTCTGAAGGTGGAGTCCTGGCTCAGTGTTCCATGTCCTGCATTTGAGTATCAAGTCCTGGGCCCTGGTGTTCCAAGTCCAAAGTATCACGTGCTGGCTGTGGTGATCCAAGTGTCCAAGTCCAAGGTCTATGTTCTGTCCTTGCATCACAGTTCTCCTTGTAAAGCGTAATAAACTCTATTTTAGTTAACCTTAAAAAACGTGTTTGTGTCCTGCATTTGGGTCCTCCTCCAGCACCATTGCCCCCTACAGTGTGACCCAGAGTGGGGAATTGAGGGCTTCTTTTCCAGTCCTGATGAAGGGTATTGGTCTGAAACAATGACTGTTTATTCACAGCTGCCTGGGATGCTGTATTTCTCTCTAAAGTTAGCAATCATTACCTACAGATTAATCTGGTGCAGAAAGGAGCCCGATCCCATTCTTCCACCTTGATAACAGTCTTTTCATTTTTTGTTTCCTTTCCATTTTACCAAAGAAAAACATTACTCTTTGTCACCTTTGTATTGATGTCTTCATGTCCAAGAGATGTTGATTTCAGCATGTTTTGGACCTCAAGGGAGGATGTTGGCTGTATTTGGTCTAGGATTGATTAGCTGGCTCACCATGCTATACAAGGGATTTTGATTGATCTCTAATAGCATACCAAATAACTAGCTCCACTCTCTCTCACACTTTGGTTAGAGTAGCCATTTTTCTCCTCATGTACTGAAAAACAGGAATTCTCATTTGACTTTCCAATCAGCACTGTAGGTAATATGTTGATTTGCATTTTCAATGACCAATATTTGAACTTGACCTCCTGTTCACATGGGTTTGTACGTTCTCCCTGTGACCATGCAGATACCTTCTACATCTTTACCAGTTTTCTGCCCTATCTCAAGATATACTAGTTGAAAGAATAATTAGCCAGAATAAATTATGCCTAGAGTAGGAAAATCAAAGGACAGAGGAAGGAGTGCAAAAAATAGGAGCTGCAATAGACTTGATAAGGCAAATAGCCTTCTTCTACATTGTAAAGAAAATAAGAATCACGCAACACACACAAAATGTTGGTGGAACACAGCAGGCCAGGCAGCATCTATAGGAAGAAGCATTGTCGACGTTTTGGGCCGATACCATTCGGCAGGACATCGACAGTGCTTCTTCCTATAGTTGCTGCCTAGCCTGCTGTGTTCCACCAGCATTTTGTATGTGTTGTTTGAATTTCCAGCATCTGCAGGTTTTCTCTTGTTTGCTCTAAGAATCACACATTTTGTTTAAATTTAGAGACACAGTAACAGGCTCTTCCAGCCCAACACTATATATTGTAACTCACAGCTATAAGGAAAATTGAATAGGTTAGAAATATATTACCTGGAACATAGAAGATTGTGGAGAGATTTGATAGAGCTATTCAAAGTTATATGGGGTACAATAGGATAAATGCAAACAGGCTTTTTCCATTGAGGTTGGGTGACACTAGTACTACAGGTCATGGGTTAAGAGTGAAAGGTGAAATGTTTAAGGGGAACGTGAGAGGAAAGATCTTCACTCAGAGGGTTATGAGAGTGTGGAGCAAGTTGACAGTGCAAGTGGTGGATGAAGCTTTCGTTTTAATATTTAGGACAAATTTGGGTAGTCTCATGGATGGGAGGGGTATGGAGGGCTATGGTCTCTGTGTAGGTTGATGGGACTAGGCAGTTTACATAGTTCAACACTGACTAAATGGGCCAAGTTTTTGTTCTGAGTTTTCTATAACTCAATATGACCAATTAACCTATTAACCGTTTGGAATGTGGGAAGAAATTGAAGCACCTGTAGGAAACCCATATGGCCACAGGGAGAACATAGTGTACAAACTCCCTACAGACAGTGATGAAGTTGAATCCAGGTCACCGCACAATGTTAGCATTATGTTAACTATTACATTTAGCTGGCTGGTGGTATTGTGTCTAAAATACCGGAATTTGTGGTGAATGGTCACAAGTTCGTATCTGGCTGGGTCTTTGCATGCTTTCCATCCATGCTGGGTTGAGCATTGAGCTAACGACTTGGCCTCATAAAAAAGTCAAAAATGCCACCCAATGTGCCACAAGGCATGAAAAGAAACAACCGTTAAATTACTGTGTGACCCCAAATTATCCTGAGATTAATAATTAGTATTAGTTCAGAAACTGGCTTCTTTTGGTGTAAATCCTTAATTCATTATATTATATTATTTAATATAATGATATTGGTAGATAGAAACTGATTACCCAAGAAAGGAGTGCAATAAAATCCACCTATCAGTCTCTGAATGGAATTCAGGAGAAATTTCTTTTACACAGAGAATAGTGAGAAAGTGGAAACCAATTTTTTTTTAGTCAGCGTTCAAAGCAAAGTAATGTCAACAAAGATTAAGGTGGATCAGTGATGAATGAATGGAGGTTAACTATGTGAGAACACAGCAGCTAAATGTAATTAGAGACTTTTGTTCCGAAACAGCATTAAAAGGCTTAAAATAACATTTACACAAGTGTTTCTGCAGATGCTGGAAATCCAGAATAATGCATGCAAAATACTTGAGGAACTCAGCAAGTCCTGATGAAAGCTCTCAGACAACACAACAACACTTCATTCCTTTCCATAGATGCTACCTGACCTGCTAAGTTCCTCCAGCATTTTGTGTGTGTTTGGGTGGCGGAGTGGAGATATGTCTCTACTATGGGAAATGTAAGGCACTCCTCCCTCTGCTAGCCTTCAGGTCACCCTGGGGTAAAATGTAGCACCTACTTAGCCCCTCAATCAGCGTCACATGAAACCAGGGGATCAGGTAGTGGATGGTTGTATGAACAGTTGGTGCATATCACATGTCCATGTTATGCAACCACTGATGCTAGGCAAACAATCTCTAAAGAAGTTTGATAATGGATGGGGTTTATGTTGTAAAGACACTGCTCAGAAGAATGCAATGGCAAACTACTTCTGCAGAAAAATTTGCCAGGAACAATCATGGTCAAAAATCATGATAGCCCACGTCATACGTCACAGCACATAATGATGATGATGACTCTAAAATATAATATTCAGCTTGTGGATTTTTGTGGTCATTAATCTCTCCTAGATTAACAAAAGTCTCAACCTTAGCGGATTTGTTTAGATAGACATTGCACTTTCTCTCTCCAATGGGGTTAGTAAAGAAGATGGACTTATACAAGTATTTTAATGATTATTTTACTGACACTAGACTTCATTCAAAATTGCAGATTTATTCAATCATTCAAATTTAAATTTGCTGTCCAGAAGCAAGAATGCAGCAAGGAGCCAGTGCATCATGGGTAATCTGATTCTGGTCTCAAATCTGTTTTCCTTCTTGATTCCCTAATCCGTGAGCCCATAAGACCATAAGAGAAAGGAGCAAAAATAGGTCATTTGGCCCATTGAGTTTGTTCCACCATTCCATCATGGCTGATTTATTAACCCTCTGAACCCCATTCTCCTGCCTTTTCCTCGCAACGTTTTACACCCTTGCTGATCAAGAACCTATCAACCTCTGCTTTAAATATACTTAGTGACAGCTCCACAGTCATTGGTGGCAATGAATTCCACAGATTCACCATCCTCTGGCTAAATCAATTCCTCCTCATCTCTGTACTAAAGGAACATACTTCTATTCTGAGGCAGTGTGTTCTGGTCTTAGACTCCCTCACCATAAGAAACATTATCTCCATGTCCACCTCATCTGGGCCTTTGAATTTTCAATGAGATCCCACCCTCCATGCTTATAAACTTCATGTCATCAAATGCTGCTCATGTGTTAACCCTTTCATTCCAGGGATCATTCTTGTGAATCTCCTCTGGACCCTCTCGCATTCTAGCACATCCTTTCTTAGATAATGGGCCCAAAACTGCCCACAATACTCTAAATGTGGCTGATCAATGTTTTATAAATCCCTCTGAAGCTGTCAAATTTTGCCCTGAATTTATTCGCTATCAGCCTCATCATTTCTCTGAGGTGATGCACTGCATTTCTTGCTTCTCTCGGATCTCTCCTGGAAATTTCTCCAGACTGATTCTTTACTATCCTCCATTTTTATTTTGTTATTTGGCCCAATGCCAATATCCTTGCCTGAGAAGCCTTTGCTGTTTTAAGATTGCTTGACAAATACACATTCTTACCTAATAGTATTTGGACTGCGGCTGTAGTAAACCATAGCAGGTGTACATCCAGTGACCACTTTATTAGGTACACCTGTACAACTGCTTGTTAATACAGATTTCTAATCACCCAACCACGGGCAGCAGCTCAATGCAGAAAATCATGTGGATGGTGTTAAGTGGTTCACTTGCTGTTCAGACCAAACATCAGAATGGGGAAGAAATGTGATCTAAGTGATTTTGACCATGGAATGATTGTTGTTGCCAGATAGGGTGTTTGAGTATTTTAGAAACTACTGGTATGAAATGTCCATGCAAACAGTCTCCAGAGTTTACAGAGAATGGTGTGAAAAACAAAAAAGAAAATGCAGTGAGTGGCAGATCCGTGGGCAAAAATGCCTTATAAATGCTTTATTAATGTGAAAAGTCAGAGGAGTATGGTCAGAATGGTTTAAGCTGACAGGACGGCAATAGTAAATCATAAAATGATGTGCAAAAAGCAACATTTCAAACCTTGAAACTGATGGGATACAACAAACACTCAGTGGCCACTTTATTAGATACAGGAGGTACCTAATAAAGTGGCCACTGACTGTATGTCAGATGAGCTCTGGCTTCCTGTGTCAGTGAAGATGCTGACTGACTAAACTGTCTTTATTTTCTCAGCATAATGATATCTTACCTGAATCAATAGCACTTCTCTGTAGGCATCAGCTTTCTTTGCGTAGATAAATCACAACATACAAAAGCGCAATATGGTGGAGTTTTTTGTTTAGCCTAAGGTCCATCTTCATGTCTGTGGAAAATTAGTGTTGAAACTGCTGTCATTTTTACAAGCTGAAACCTTCTGTCATTGCGAATGCCAACAGCCCATTCAACAGAATATAATAAATATATAATAGCATTTAATTAAAGGAAAAATTGACTGTTGAAATATTAAATAATTTACCGTATTTCTCGTCAGCTTTACAAACAAATCTAAGAGTCTCTCAGGACTAATTAGTGTAATTGGATGTAACACAGGATGATATAAAGAAGTGGGGAAGCAGATTAAACAATTCCAGTAGATTGGCTATTTTTCCTCACTTGTACATACCAGAACATTCAGGTTGAATGTCAAGGTATAGCTCTGCAGAATCTCATCAGCTAGTACCAAAAGGCTGTATCAAAGGTGATGATGAATCAGCATAGAGGAGGAAGATTGAAAATTTGGCTGAGTGGTGTAATAACAACAACCTCTCACTCAATGAAAACAAGGCCAGGGAATTGATTATAGACTTCAGAAGAAGGAAACCAAAGGACTATGAGAAGTACTCATTGAATGATCAGAAGTGGAGAGGGTCAGCAACTTTAAATTCCTGGGCGTCGCTATCTCAGAGGCTGTGTCCTGGATCCATCATATAAATGAAAAGAAAGCACAACAGCACCTATACTTCCTCAGCAGTCAGTGGGGATTTGTCATGTGATCAAAAAGCTTGACAAACTTCTATTGATGTGTGGTGGAAAGTGTAATAACTGGCTACATTATGGCCTGGTATAAAAACACCAATGCTTAAGAAGGGAAAATCTTGCAAAAAGTAATGGATTTGGCCAGTACATCACAGGTAAAACCCTCGCAAATATGAGCACACATGCATGAAATGTTGCCATAGAAAAGCAGTGTCCATCGTTAAAGATCCTCACCACACACGCCATTCTCTTTTCTCACTGCTGCCATCAAGGAGAAGGCACCAATGCCACAGGACTTGCAACACCAGGTTCAAGAACAGTTGCTATCCCTTAACCATGAGCCTCTTGAACAAAAGGGGATAACTACACTCATTCTATTTCCGGTGTTCCCACAACCAATAGTCTCACTTTAATGACTTCTTATCTTGCTATTTCATGCTCTCATTATTTAATGCTATTTATTTATATTTGCATTTGCTCAATTTGTTTTTCATTGATGCTTTTTATAGTTACTGTTCTATAGATTTGTTAAGTAGGCCCCCAGAAAAAGAATTTTAGGGTTGTATGTGGTGACATGTATGTACTCTGCTAATAAATCTTACTTTTTCACTTTCACTTTGACTTTACCCAAGGAAGCAATGACCTTAAAAGTATGGCACAGTGGCACAGCTGATAGGGCTGCTGCTTCACAGTGCTAGAGACCCAGGCTTAATCCTGACCTAAAGTGCTATCTGAGTGGAGTTTGCACGTTCTTTCAGTTTCCCAGGTATACTGGTTTTCTCTTTATGTTAAAAAGGTGTGTGGATTAGTAGACCAATTGGTTGCCGGGACCATCACCTAGGTGCCATTTACAAAGAAGACAAATCTGGTCTATCTCCCCTCAGGAAATAGAGGTAGATATTGAAAATCTGTCCCAAATGTTTTTCCTTCTTTAGAAGTTTGCACAGATTTGCATGCCATCTAAAACTTTGACAAAACTTCTATAGATGTAAGTGGAGAGTATCCTGTCTGGTTGCGTGTTGGCCATCAATATGCAAAACAGGAAAATCCTACAAGAAGTAGCGAGTAATCTGATGTACTGGGTTTGCTAACCATGAAGTTCTAAACTCAAGCAAATACCTTAAGCCATATCGGATATAAGTAAACACAAATACTCTCAATAAAGAGAGACTCAACTGTGACTACCCAAACTACTCAAAGACTGACTTTCTTCCCTGTTTCTTCTCCATGGCAAGTTCAGATTCTAATACCCACTACTCGACTGGTGGGTCCCCTTCCTACCAAAGAAAAGATAGTTCCAGTTAACAAAATGCTTTAAAACACTTTTTAAATTGATTTTCATTGATATACATTTAAATCCAAACACAGTTGTTAAAACACATCTAAAACTCACAGAGGGTTTTTTTCTTAAACATTACCAAACCACAAACCATTTTCAAACTATAAAATACTGAGGACAAAGCAGTGCCAACACACAAAGGACTTCCAAAACACAGTTACAATTCTTATCAATTAGAAAGACATACATGATCAGATGAACAAAACACCAGTCACAGAAACTGATGCTAGAGGATTGGATCCTAGTTCACTCCTTGTTTCTTCCACAATTCTTCTTGTTATTCCATACCCCTTTCCTAATAAGCCTGTTCTGCCCATACGCTCTTTCTCTCAACTTGGGTGACTTTTACATGTATGATATTTCTTTGGATATCTGTTTTAGAAAAAAACATCTAAAAGCACCTTTCAAAGACATAGATTTCAACTACCTCACATTAATGCTATAAAGCTAACTTTTCAGAGTACATAAAACTCTCAACTATAAGCACACCAGTCATCGATATGCTAAATGATATTATCATCCATTCTGCAAGCTTCCTTGAACTAAACAACTTAAGAGTCTGCTTGTCTATTTTAAACCCAAATTAATCAACTTATTTTCTCTTCTTGAGCAGTAAAGCAGATGCTGTCAGATAGATCTTCTGTAAAGCTGTTCTGTGGAGCAAGTTTGTTTTTTAACTTCAAGCTGATTACCGTTTACCACTAACATTTTAAGAACTGAAGACAGACAGTGATTTAGAACCAAAAGTTAATTAAGCTATATGGTTGGAAATTTACTTACAACTATTTGTAATCTTTCAACTGGCAGCTACTGATGTTAAGTAAGGTAGCTTAATAAATATGAAATCTCCTGCACAGGAGAGTGAATATTCATCACAATACAGCCCAGTCTACCACAGTCAAAGCCCTCCCCACTAATGAACACATCTTCAAGGAGCGCAGCCACAAAGAAGCAGTATCCATCAGCACTGCCCCCACCATCCAGGCCATGCTTCTATTCACTGCTGCCATTGGACAGGAGCTACAGGAACCTTACATCCCACATCACCAGGCTGAGAAACAGTCACTACCCATTAACCATCAGGCTCCTGAACCAGCATGAGTAATCTCAAATCTGAACTGATTCCACATTATAGATTCACTTTCAAGGACCCTATAACTCATGTTCTCAGACGTATTTATTTATTTATTGCTTGAGTGATTGATTGTATTTGCATAGTTTTCTTTTGGACATTGTTTATTTGTCAGTCTTCGTTGATTAAATTGCATTTTTTTGTTCGGTTGTAAATGCTTGTAAGAAAATAAATCTCAAGGTAGTTTATGGTGACACACACAGGCGTTGATGATCAATTTACTTTGAACCATATTATTCACAGGCAGGAACGTAGGTGGCAGCAGAATCCTGGGGAGATGATGAGAATATGTAGGATAAAATGGGGCTAGTATAAACATTGGTGGTTGGCACAGATTCAGTGGAAAGAAGAACTTGTATCGCTCTGTAACTCTGAATGTGGATAGTTTACCCAATCCTTGACAGGTCAAAAACTGAGAAGATTAAATTCATACATAATTTTTACATATGAAACATGACTGAGAAAATGTTTGTGGGATTTTAATCTGATTGTGTGTCTGGCTATTAATTTTAATTCATTCAGAGGGAAGGATGGAAGTGGGTTGACTGTTCAGTCAGGTGACTTGCAACATTATGGGTCTCTTTCAGAAATAACATGGAAAATAGATTTTAATTTTAAGTAGGTTGATAAAACAGTTGTGATATTCAATTTGAGACCTGAAATAGTTGTAAATTCCTCATGAGTTATTATTGACCAAATGACTTACATCAGATTACTTGGTCTGCTAATTTGATGGAGCTGTGAACTATTTCAAATGTTTTAAAACAACAGAGTGAAGATCATCTGCCAATTGCCTTAGCTGTTTTCATTACAATATTGAACAATTTACAGACAACTGAGATTTCTCAAAGTGTTCTTGTTCAGGGGATTTAAGATCTCCTTTGGGATTTTTCTAATGAATCCTCCTAGGGTCCTAACCAGCATTACCATCTCAGCCACAGCCCCCATAACAAATTAATAGTTCATTCTTCGGGTTGCAGTTTATGAGGTGTTGCTAATTGGCTGTGATGTTTGACTACACATAAAACTTAACACTACAAGGAGGTGATTTTTTGACTGTAAAATATTTAGATGCCTCAGGGTTGGAAGAAGATATTTGAAGCAATTTGATTTCTTTCCACATTAAATAGTTCTTCACCAGTGCACAGGGGTGAGCTTGTTTTTAGAACCACTTCCTTCATTGAGATGAACCACAAATGGAAATCTATTGAGGTGTGCCATTCTCCTGTAGAACTTCTGCATCTGCTCTGGGGGCACTTTGAATATCAGTTTTCAATTATTCAGAATTCAAGCTTCAAGCTTGTTCATTGTCATTCATCAGTACACAAGTTAAATGGATCTGATGCAGCACAAAAAGCATAAGAGCATAAAAAACTCAGCAAATATAAATACATAAGACTAGGTTATATACATAGACTGTATGTACAGAAAGTGGCAATATGTACTAGGTGCCTTTTCCATCCATCACCTCCCAGCTTCCCACTTCATCCCCCTCCCCCATACACCTACCTTTCCTGCACAAGGCTTCACCCATTACCTTCTAGGTTGTCCTCCTTCTCCTCCTTCCACCTTCTTTTTCTGGATTCCTTCCAGTCCTGGTAAAAGGCCTTGGCCTGAAACTTTGAATTGAAATAAATTGATTTTATTACTCACATCCTTTGCATACAAGATAAGTAAAAATTTTTATGTTATGTCTCCATCTAAATGTGCAATGTACAATTTATAGTAATTTATAATAAATTTCTTGATTCTTTATTCCATTCGATAGATGCTACCTAATATGTTTAGTAACCTCCAGCATTTTGATCACAGTTCAAAGTAAATCTATTATCAAAATACATATGTCACCATAGACAAACCTGTGACTAATTTTCTTGTGGGCATACTCAATAAATCCATAATTGAATAATAACCATAAAAGAATCAATGAATGAATGCACCAATTTTGGATGTTAAACCAATGTGCAAAAGGCAACAATCTGCGTAAATACGAAAAGGAAGAATTAATAATAATAATAAATAAGCAATAAATATCAAGAGCATGAGATGAAAAGTCCTTGAAAGTGTGTCTATAGCTTGTGAGAATCTTTCAATGATGGGACAAATGAAGTAGAGTGAAGTTATCTGCTTTGGTTCAAGAGCCTGCTGGTTGAGGGGTGATAACTGTTCCTGACTGTAATAACTGTGCTGTGACTTCTGTGGCTCATGAACCTTCTTCCTGATGACACCAGTGAGAACAGAGTAAATGCTGGGTGGTGGAGGCCTCTGATGATGGATGCTCTTTTCCCGTGACATTTTATGCAAATGTACTCAATGATGGGGGGGTAGCGGTTACCATAACAGACTGGGTCATGGTAATTTTTGTCAGATTTTCTAATCAAGGGCATTGGTATTTCCATACTAGGATGAGATGCAGCCAATCAATATACATTCCACTGCACATCTATAGAAGTATATCAATGCTTTAGATGACATGCTGAACCTTCACCACCTCCTAGATGTGCTGTTGTGCTTTCTTCATAATTACATTTACATGCTGGGCCTAGGACAGGCCCTCTGGAACAATAACACCAAAGAATTTGAAGTTGCTGACCCTATCTACCTCTGATTCTCCGTTGAGCACTGGCTTATGGACCTGATTTCCTTCTCCTGAAGCCAATAATCAGCTGCTCCATCTTGCTGACATTGAGTCAGATGTTATTGTTTTGTCAGGTCTTAGCCCTAATCTCCCTCCTATATGCTGATTTATCACCTCCCTTGATTCAGCCTAGGAGTCCTAGGCCTTGGATTTTACTGACTCATTTTGAGAGGATGATGGTATCGAATGCTGAACTGTGTTTACTAAAGAACATCCTGATGTATGCATCTTTGCTGTCCATGTGTTCCAGGGTTGAGAAAGTAACCAGTGAGGTGGCATCTGCTGTGGCCCTCTTCTACCGGCAGGCAAATTGGAACAGATCTAGATTGCTTCTCAGGCAGGAGTTGATATGTTTCATGACCAACCTCTGAAAACACTTTACAACACTGGATGTAAGTGCTACTGAATGATAGTCATTGAGGCAGGTTGCCATGTTCTTCTCAAGCCCCAGTATAATTGAAGCCTCTTTGAAGCTGGTGGGTACCTCTGACTGCCAAAGCGAGAGGATAAAGACTTTGGTGAACAATCCAGCTAGTTGATTAGCACAGGTCTTTAGTACTTGATCTGGGTCAGATTGTTTTCATGGGTTTATCTTCCTGAAGCTGCTCGCATGTCTGCCTCAGAGACTGAAATCACAGTATCATCAGAGGCTGTGGGAGTTTGTGATGGCTTCTTCATGTTTTGATAGTCAATGTGAGCATAGACATAGTATTCAAGCACTGCCACAGCTGTCGAGCAGCCATTGGTGATTTAGGTTTAGTCCAGAATTGCCTCTTTGCCTGTGAGATGGCTTTCTGGAGATTGTACCTGGACTTCTTGTGACTTCCTTGGTCAGCAGACTCGCATGCCTCTGCACTGGACCTCAGCAGATTTTGATATCATAGTTTATACATGGCTTCTGATTGGGGAAGATGCTGAATGATTTTGTCAGTACACACACTTCTACAACTTATTTAATAAAGTCTGTGACAACTGTGGTATAGTCACTCAGATCCATAGACTGTGATTCCTGTGACCACCTCTTTGTTACCGTGTGTTACTCTGGAAATCCAACATCTGCAGAATCTTTTCTGTGTTTTTGTAGAGCACCTGCAACTGCTCTCGGGCCATTTGAATATCAGATTTCAATGGTATATTGTTGCTGGATCTATGCTTTAGCAATCTCTGACCGTAATTAATATTCTACCAGTTCAGTTATTTTTCAACCAATCCCATTGTCTGTAGCTTGCTCCGCTCTGGTGTCAACTTTCAGGCCATTTCTCTGTTGCATTCTCCTTGAGGCAAGGTTAGCTACTTTGCAGTCTGGGAAGCAAAGGAAAATCCATAGAACTTAATCCTATGTATGTATCTAAAAAAACAAATTTTAAAGAAAGAAGATGGATCTATATCCAGACCAGAGGGCACAAACTTAGAAAAGAAGGATATACCTTTTCAACAGAGTTGAAGATGAATTTCTTTAACCTTCACACTCTCAGTCCATATTAGAGACCATATCAGAATCAGATTTATCATCGCTCACATGAAATTTGTTTCTTTTAAGGCAGCAGTACAGTGCAATACATAAAATTACTACAGTTCTTCGCAAAAGTCTTAGGCACCCTTGCTATATACATATATAGTAGCCTGGGGTAAAATACACATGTAGTATACAAATACTTCTGGGTCTTTAATTTCTTTACCTGTTTTAGATGTTTTAATGCAAAAAGAGGACACCAAAATAAAAACAATAAAGAGACTAAAAAAACACAGTTCCTGCTGTTACAATCTCGGCTTAATTTCAGTCCACACCCTTGTTTCGTATGCAGTTTGAAAGTAACTAAAACAAAATAAACAAAACCAATACGGTAGTGGCAATTCTGAAAAAATACAAACAAGGTTAGAATGCCACCAACTCTGTACCTTATACACAAGTTTGAAAATATGGATAAATACATCTCACCTTAACTAAGAGATATACTCACTTTGGCACACATATGCTTAACTTCCAAACACATATAGGCCAGAACCTGAAATGAGTTCTCCTCACTCACACAACATAAACAGAGACTGCTCTGTGAATGCTCTGTTGCATTCACATTCAGTCATGAAACAATAAGGAAAGGAAAAATGAACTTCTACAATATATTGCTTTGGAGTTTGAATTACTAAAAAGACTAACCTACTAGGCCGATAAGGAACTTCACACAACCATGCTATCCAGCGCCCATACCTTACTCACGAAAAACTAAAGCACCCATATGTAAAACATGTCAAATTACTGATATTCTAGATTTACAAATAAGTGTAAACAAATTTACATGGATATTATCAGATATTAATCACCTTTCCTCACGAAACCCGGGAAAAGCACTCAAACATTGTCCTCTTTAGAACATTCTAACTCATCTTTTTACTCCATCTGTGCAAAATAACATCACCATTTTCAAGGCACAGGCAGCTACTAACAGTGATATTCAATGGTCACCTGGTTACATATATTTGCCAAAGACTTTTGCACAGTATTGTAAAATTATAAAAGGCATAGGATACAATAGGTCGTCAGGGTCTTTATCCCAGTGTGGAAATATCTAGTCCTAGAGGGCATGCATTTATTATGATAGAGGTGAACAATTAAAGATGTGTAGGGCAAGTTTTTAAACAGAGTGGTAGGTTGTTGGAATAGCCTTCCAGAGGTGGTGGTGGGAACATGTATGATAGAAGCATTTATGAGGCATTTAGATAGGGAAAAGATCCTAACACCATAAGACATAGGAACAGAATTCATCCTCCATTTGATCATAGCTAAATTATTTCCATTTTCCATTCCCTTGCCTATAACCATCAGCATCCTTACTAATCAATTACTTATCAACCTTTGTTTTAAATATACCCCTTGAATTTACAGGGAATGGAAGGATATGGATCATGTACAGGCAAAGTTTAATTTGTTATATTTAGTTTATTTTGATATCATTGTCAGCACAGATATACTGGGCTGAAGGGCTTGTTCCTATGCTGTACTGTTCCATATTCTGTACATTTTAGGAAAAATACAGAAAATATAATAAAACCTTTGAAAATATTGGGAACAATATTTCCTTTGGCAAGGTGAATGATGCTAGTTTTTAATTTAATTACATGCTGCAGGTATCCGCTGGGCGAACCAAGATTGCCTTTGAGAAGTTGGTGCTGATCCAATATCTTGATCTTCTTCATTCTTCAAGTAAGGATTGTCAGACAGTCTCAAAGATGATAGAGCTGTGGCAATTTACTTTCTCATCAGGAATGTATGCCTCCTGAAGAAGAACATATGTGTGTTGGTGTTCCCATGAAGGGCTTCAGCCCAAAATATCAACTATTTATTCCTCTCCATAGACACTGCCTGACCTGCTGCATTCCTACATTTTTTTGTGTATTGCTCTGGATTTCGAGCATCTGCAGAATCTCTTCTATTTATCATTTCCTCCTTTGGGCGACAGTGGTTGAGGATTTGGGAGATGCTGCTGGATTAGTTTGGGTAAGTAATTGAATTTTGTGGATGGTCCATATTCCAAACTGATGACATTAGACTTAAGGCAAAGAACCAAAGCAAAGATAAAGAGATTATCTTTTGAATAAAACATTGAGAAAAGTAATGAGATGGACAAAGGAGTTCTATGCATACAAATCAGCAGACAACATTAAAGGAAATTTAAATATATTTTATTAATACTATATAAAAGGATGGTCAAAGAATAGGAGATAAAAAATAAATTTTGAATGGGATGTGAGAGAAGACCTGAGGCACCAGTGTCTACCTATATTAAAAAGGTGCTGTCAATGTCATGGAAGAGGCAAGGATTTTGTGCAAAATGGACAAGGTAAAAATAGATGAAGGTTGCTAGCACTCACTGGAGAAAGGTCAACCTGTCTGGATAAATACATCACAAGTTCCTGAGGAAAATATCTGGAGATTGCAGAGTTTCCGTACACAATTTTTGCCTTGCTTAGATATGGCGATAGTGCAGCAGACTTAGAACTGAGAATCGTATGCACCTGTTAAAAAAATGCACAGAGCATGTACCTGGCATTCTATTCAATAGCATTGATGGTCGAATTCTGGGGCGTGGGGGGGTGGTGCTGGATTGTGCTGACTTCTGCTGGCCATTCGGGAATCGCCGTCTTCAAGATTTGAAAGTAATGAGATAGAAACATAGAAACATATATATCTACAGTGCATTACGGGCCCTTTGGCTCCACTGTTCTGCTGACCATGTGACCTAGTCTAGAAACTGCCTAGAATTTCCCTACTGCATAGTTCTCTATTTTTCTAAGCTCTATGTTCAAAGGTTCAGAGGTACAATTTAAAGTCAGAGAAATGTGTACAATATATATCCTGAAATGCTTTTTCTTCATGAAAACAGAGGAGAGTCTCAAAGATTGAATGACAGTTAAACGTTAGCATCCCAAAGACCCCCTCCTGGGTGTAAGCGGCAGCGAGTGGGAATCCCCCTCTCCTCGCCATCAAAAGAAAGCATCGGCACCGCCACCAAACACTATAGCATGAGCAAAGCAATAGCAAAGACACAGACTTGCAGTTACCCCAAAGCTTGGCGTTTCACCCGGTATTCAACTTATCAAAGGCTGTCTCTCTCCCTTATAAGGGAGAAAGAGTTGTCTCCATTTTCTCAGCATGCGGGGAGGCATAACAAACAACTCGCTGGTTTACGATGTTAAAAGAGTCTCTTAAAAGACCCTATTGTATCCTTCTCTACCATCTTCGCTGGCAGTGCATTCCATGCACCCACCACTCTCTGTGAAAAATGTACCTCTGACATCCCCCTTGTACCTACTTCCAAGCACTTTAAAACTATGCCTCCTTGTGTTACCCCTTTCAGCCCTTTCAGCCTTTGGAAAAAGTCAGTCTTTCTCTCTCTCTCTCTCTCTCTCTCTCTCTCTCTCTCTCTCTCTCAACTTTCTCAACTTAGACTTTTCTCAACTTAGACTTTCCCAATCTAATGCTGAAGAACCACTACTGAGACCTTATGCTGAAGGTCTTTTCTAGTTACCTCCTTCTGTTGAAAGAAATGAAGGAGATCATTTGCCCCCTGTTCTCTCTCTCTCTCTCTTAATCAGCACTAACTGTACTTTTGTCACTTGTATGTAAAATATTATCACAGACTTGACCTTATGTCTCACCACCCAACCCCCACTCTGCTAGTTAAAACACATCTTTTTTCTGAGTTTCCAGGTCTGATGAAAGCTTCTTAACTCTTGTTTATCTCTCCAATGATATTGCAAGACCCGTGGAATATCTTTGGCAATTCCTGTCTTTATTTCCAAGTTCCAGTGAAGCTGCACAACAAATACACTCCTCCTTTAAGACGTGTGAATTAAATTATACCAAAATAAAAGGCATGAAGAAGCAAAGAGGTCTAAGTGGGACAGAGCCTGAATTCCTGAAAGCAGCAGTAGTACATTGAAAGTGTGGCTAGCAAGGGACTTTGTATCCTGTGTTTCATAGGAGTATGGCCTCTTTCTATGCCACTACAAATATGAAGTAAAAATTAATCAGATATTAGGATGAAAGAAAAGGTGAAAAGATTTTTAAAAATAGTGAATGAAAAGCTCAGGCTTCCTGGTATTGCTTTTAACTGGCATTTTGATGAGGAACTGTGCCACCTTCATCAGAGATGATGCCTTTGGATGTCCGGTCCGATGATAGTTAGACCCTCTTCCTCCATCCCTCCCGATTGGTCAGTCCTCATCCAATCAGGTTTCCACTGTCCCACCTTGGTTACAATTGAATTAGTGGACTTAAATGCTGAGCCTATTAACACCTATCGTATTTGAGGGATACCAAGGGCCAAAAGATTGTGAAGATCAAAAGTATTATGTAATACGGAAAGCAAGGACATTTATGAATTTGCAATACATGAAAGACAGTGAATTTGATGTGTGGGTGGATTTTGGAACTAGGCATTTTAAAGTAATACTAATTCCGTTTAGTGGTTGGATCCCCTTTGGACAGTTAAATTTTATTGGCAGGTTGATGTTGAGGACATATATTTAGGCATTAATAGAACTAAGATTATAGCTGAACTGAGTTATATTAATGTGGTAAACCATCAGTCAGTGGCAGTGCAAAGTCCGGAATTAGGTGTGTTTCTCTATAGAAATCTCCATTTTTAATGATGGCATCAGTCACTGATGTTGCACACTTCTGTGGATGCAGCTGCTTTTGTGTGGCTCTAACTTTCTCCATGTAGGACTCGAGATAGCCTGGCCTTCCAAGCGCTCTTGGATTCACGACATTGTGGCCTTCTCTGGGTTTCCATTTCCTGAAAAGCTTGTGGAAGAACTGAGCCTGAACAAGGCGATGCAAGGATGGGTAGACTGGGATTTGAGGTAACACAAGACTTGCCCCAAACCTTTGAGATCAAGCAACTTCTCAGATGGACTTCTGACCAATATATGAACATGTGTACATAGGAACCTGAATTGCAGTGAATAGCATCATGCCATCTCAAAGCTGCAAATTACATCCTCTCCTCCAAGTGATTAGCTGGTGAGAACTCACTCTGTGACTATCCCAACAACTTTGATTGTGCTTGTGTTCCTTTCAGCTCAGGGAACACAAACACCTCCAGAAATCTCACCATGTGATCGCCCTACTTTGTAATTTTCATGTTCACATTTAACAAATGTTTTTACTCTGTTTAGAAACTTAGATACATAGGAGCTTTGAACTTCATCCAAGAAATACCCATGAGAAATAGTCTGTAGGGATATGTGTTTTCTCTGACACTCGGGATGCTTGTGGTGTTTTGGTTCTGTTGAGGAATGATGCTCTGTGGCTGCTCGCCTGCCATTTAGTATTTTTTTCTCTATGACTCTCTGAGCACTGAGTTACACAGTTATATATACTGTAACAGCAGGGTATAGATTCTCAGCAAAGTCTACTTCGCAGTGTCTACTGACCCCATTTAACCCAACCACAGATGTCACAGTGGCTACGTTGATCATGTTTGACTTTAATGGTAGGAGCAACATATATTGCTGACAGTTTTCTGTTGGACAAGATCCAAAAAGAGAGGCAATATTAAACTGCACAGTATTTCACAGTAAAAGCTTTCAGAGTTGTAACATACTCGTAGATACAGATTATTTATTTATTTAGCGATACAACATGGTAACAGGTCCTTCCGGACCAATATGTCTATGCAGCCAATTACACTCATGTAGCCAATTAACTTACTAAGCCAAACATCTTTTGAGTGTGGGTGGAAACCCCCCCACAATCATGGCAAGAACTTACAGATTCATTTCAGGTAGTGTAGGTTTTTGCAAATAAAAATGGCCAAGGCGTTTTAGTTTTAAGAAAAACTGTAGTAACTTATTTATTGTACTCCAAGCACTGAACACAAAGTGCAGTAAAAGTAATTACATAATTACATCATCACATCAGGTCAGCTTTTTAAAGTGAACCCGAACTCACTTTCAGTGTTTTCAGCTTTCAACACTCTGCAGTCTCCGAGAAGATTCCAGAAGCAGGAACCTCGTGGGATGGTGCATGAGCATAAGTCGGACTCCATTTTGCCGATTAAAGCTTCCACTGTTTGCTGATTAATGTGACAAGGGAGACTGAAACATCACGGCAAATGCGGAGGATGAGCAGCGGCTGCCTGCCTCTTTATTACTGGGGAATCGCTCTGCTACCAAAGAGGGGAGACTGCCTTTCGATCGCCGGAGAGGGAAAGACCTGGCGCTGTGCCCGGACAATGTTACCCAGGTTTTCTGCATTTTGCATATTGACTATACAATAAACATTTTTCAGTCTTATCATTTTTATACGCTGTATTTTTGCACAATCTTTCTAATTTTTTTATGTAGGGAGGGGGATTTGAGGTCCATGTGCCTGTTCATTTTTGTTTGTTTATTTTGTGGGGGAGGAAGAATTTGTTTGTAGTTTCGTTCTTTCTTGCTTTCATGGCTATCTGGAGAAGATGAATTTCAGAGTTGTATACTTGGAAATTTTAGAACCTTGAACTCAATGTCGATGACTGCGAATTATGTACGTTTCCACATTGCATTTCCCTAAAACAAGAACAGAATTGAACACAAGTCACTGGTGCTATAATAGTGTTACACTAACTGCTAGAATGCTGTGCCACGCCAAACTATCAGGTTGACCAAACTCCTGTGACAGGGCTTGAACTTCAAATCCTCTGATGACCATATAACCCAGTGAGGACAGTCGCATTGTCAGTTGGTAAGATGATAAGATGGCAGTGCATTCAGTCATAGTGGCTTCTACTGGGTCAATAAAAGGTGCTACTATCATATTTCGACATATCTTACTGAATATTAACAACTTCGTGAACAACAGATGAAGCCATCAGTTGCTGGCAAAGAACCATAGAACACTACAGCACAGTACAGGCCTTTCAGCCCTCCATGTTGTGCTGACCCATATAGTCCTTAAAAAAAGTACTAAACCCACATTACCCCATAACCCTCCATTATTCTTTCATCCATGTGCCTGTCCAAGAGGCTCTTAAATATCCCTAATGTTTTAGCCTCCACCACCATCACTGGCAAGTCATTCCAGGCACTGTGTATAAAACTTACCCCTGATGTCTCCCCTAAACTTCCCTCCCTTAATTTTGTACATATGCCCTCTGGTGTTTGCTATTGGTGCCCTGGGAAACAGGTACTGACTATCCACCCTATCTATGCCTCTCATAATCTTGTCGACATCTATCAAGGCCCCTCTCATTCTGCTACACTCCAAAGAGAAAAGTCCTAGCTCTGCTAACCTTGCTTCATATGACTTGTTCTCCAAACCAGGCAACATCCTGGTATATCTCCTCTGCACCCTCTCCATAACTTCCACATCCTTCCTATAATGAAGTGACCAGAATTGAACACAATTCTCTAAGTGCGGACTCACCAGAGATTTGTAGAGTTGCAACATGACCTCTCTACTCTTGAACTCAATCCCCCATTAACAAAGCTGAGCATCCCAAAGGCCTTCTTAATTACCCTATCAACCTGTCAGCGACCCTAAGGAATGTATGGATTTGAAACCCAAGGTCCCTTTGTTCATCCACACTCTTAAGTAACTGACCATTAACCCTGTCTTCTGATTTGTCCTTCCAAAATGCATCACCTCACACTTATCCAGGTTGAACTCCATCTGCCGTTTTTCTGCCCAAATCTGCAGCCTGTCTATATCCTCTTGTAACCTTCGACAACCTACAGCTCCATCCATAACTCCTCCAATCTTCATGTTGTCTGCAAATTTACTCACCCATCCTTTCACCTCTACATCCAAGTCATTTATAAAAATCACAAATAGCAGGGGTTCCAGGACGGATCCCTGCAGCACTCCACTAGTCATAGACCTCCAGGCAGAATACTTTCCTTCCACAACTACCCTCTGCTTTCTTCCTTTAAGCCAATTTTTTATCCAAACAGCCAAGGTGCCACTTATCCCATGCCTCATGACTTTCTGGATGAGTCTCCCATAAGGGACCTTGTCAAATGCTTTGCTAAAGTCCATGTAAACCACATCCACTGCCCTACCCTCATCAATTTCTTTTGTTACCTCTTTGAAAAACTCAATCAGGCTCATGAGGCACAATCTTCCCTTCACATAGCCATGTTGACTATCCATGAGTAGATTGTCGACTATCCATGAGTAGAACATGAAGGAGCTGTGCATTGTGCTGCTGCACGAGTTGAATGGCTTACAGTCTAATAGGTAGCGACAATCTCGCTTGCTTTCCTGTGATTGCAAGACCCTTTTGGACATCGTTAATGTGGAACACCACAACTCTGATCCACTGATTTATTGGCTGAAAGCAGGGCCGGATGGCAGGAAAGCTCCGCGGCGTTGGTTGTGGCAATGACTAGGTCTGAAACCATGACGTTGCCTATCTATAGCTGCCAGGGGAGAGGTGTCAGAGCCGGCACGCTCCACCGAGGGCACAGTGGCGCAGCATACAGGCTGGAGGTGGCTCTTCACACCCACTTGCCCCACCCCCAGCACCTACCCCCACCCTCTTCCATATTCATGCAGCAGAACAATGGGCTCAGGTTCGGGACTATACATAGAGATTTTGTCTGATTGTGTTGCTGATATCATACATGTGCTTTTGCTGTCTTGTATGTGCGAGGACAAAGCCTTGAACCACAGAGTTACCTGTTTACAGCTGCCTGGAGTGAGGCATCAGAACCAGTGCGCTCCTCCATGGGTGGTGTGGTCCAGCATCCAGGCTTGAGTCAGTGCTGCCCCCTCCCCCCCCCCAGCGTTGTCTCCACAGAAGACAAGCTCTACTGTGGTCATCAGTGGTGCTAGATGGCTTGAGTTTGGACTCTTTTATTGAATGGTTGTAGCTTTCTATCTTATACGTGCTCAATATGCTTTGCGCAGTATGTGACTGTTGGTACTCTGTCTTGCATCTTGACCCTGGAGTAATGGTGTCTCGTTTGAGTATTCATGTATGATTGAATGACAATCAAACTTGAATTGAATTTGATTGAGTTGTCCAGAAGGCCACAAGGTCCATTCTTTAGGCATCATCCTAGTGATTTCCCTCATTGTAGTGGTTAGCACAACACTTAACAGTACAAGCAACCTGGGTTCAATTCCCGCTGCTGTCTGTAAGAAGTTTGTACATTTTCCCTGTGACTGCATGTGTTTCCTCTGGGTGTTCCAGTTTCCTCCCATCCTCCAAAGACGTACTGATTAGTAGGTCAGTTGGTCATTGTAAATGGTCTCATGCCCAGGCTAGGATTAAATTAGGGGAATGCCTGGCAACATGGCTTAAAGAGCTGGTAGGGCCTATTCTGCAATCTATCTCAGTAAATAAATAAAAAAGAAATAAATCTCATGGTAGCATATCATGACATATATGTACTTTGCTAATAAATTTACTTTGAACTTTGAACCTTGAATTTCTCTCCTGAGTTGTGTTCTATGATGTGATCATGCTGGCTTCACTATTAATGATCCTGCACTCCACAAGTCCACACCACACAGAATATTTTCATTAATAGAGCATGTCGCCTGCCATGAATAACAGAGCTGTTTCTGACACATCATTGGTCCTCTGCACGTTCTGAGAGAGCCCATCTGTTTCAGTGACCATTGACTTTAATGGAGACGGGATACCAACAACAATGAGGAATCGCAAGGCTGCCACTGATAACTTACAGTGCTTCTTGTTGTGGGTGTCATCAATATTAAACTCAGGCACTCAGCCCATGATAGAGACAAACTACTTTGTCCAATGGCTGTGAAGAATTGCCTTGCCCTCAACCCTTGGGATTCAGCACCAGAGAGCAAATTCAGACCTTTATTGAATGGGACTGTAAGACTTCTTAAAATGTGCTCAACACTTTTTGAGAATTGTTTGTCTAATCCTGAGATTAAGCATATCAAAGCAAAACCACTTGCAATATCAAGAATATAAAAGAGACCATTACTATACATGAAAAGGCAAATGAAACATGTGATGCTCATCTTAAGAGGTTAGAAAATGGTTTATATTATTCAGCGGCAAGTCTGTATTGTTTTGTTTTTGTTTTTGAACCACAATTTATTGTAATTTATTATAATACATGCAATACATAGTCGAAGTATTCCAGGAAGGCCTGTGAGATGCTTTTATAAATACAAACATTTATTTAAAGTAACTCAGAGCTCTGTGCAAAGTGTATAATGCAGAATATTTATTAAAAGATGTTTTGCAAAGTCAGACAGGGAGTTCAGAATTCAAATTAGTCAAAACATTTTTATGCAAGTTAATGAAGGTCCAAACTCTGCTGAACACTTGCTGAAAAGGAAGCTGTTCTACTTTAATTGTGCCTCAAGAGCACAACACATCATCTTTCCAGCAATTTGACACATGTTCAGTGGCCACTTTATTAGGTATCTCCTTATCTACTAATGTAGCCACTGAGTGTTGGTTCACAGTCTTCTGCTACTGCAGGCCATCCACTTTAATTTTCAACGTGTTCTGCATTCAGAGAAGCTCTTTTGCACTCCACTGTTGCAACACTTGTTTACTTGAGTTACCATCATCTTCCTGTCAACTTGAACCGGTCTGACCATTCTCCTCCGACCTCTCTCATTAACATGGCATTTTCGCCCACCGATCAGCCACTCACTGGATGTCTTTTTGCTTTTTACACCATTCTCTGTAAACTTTAGAGAGAGTTGTGTGTCAAAACCCCAGGAGATCATCAGTTCCTGAGACTCAAACCACCCCATCTGGCATCTATAATCACTCTGAGGTCAAAGTTACTTAGATCACATTTCTTCCCCTTTCTGATGTTTGGTCTGAATAACAATTGAATCTCTTGACCATGCCTGCATGTTTTTTATGCATTGAGTTGCTGCCACATGATTGGCTGCTTAGGTATTTGCATTAAAGAACAGGGGTGCAGATGTGCTAATAAAGTGGTAACTGAGAGTACGTTCATGATTCAAGTCCTGTTTGTTAAAAGGAATTCTGCTTTTCAGCTCTCAGATAGACTTTCAATGAGTAGAATTACAGTGAACTAAAGTTTCAAAAAGTTCAAAGGTTCATTTTATTATCAAAGTATAGACACAGAATACAACTGAGATTCAGATAGCCGTATAATACAGAAAAACCATGGAATTCATTGAAGCCCTTTCCTGCATGAAAAAGCAAAAAAAGCAAATCTCACAAATCCCAAACCCCCCCCGCCCCCTCCCAACCACTCCCTCGCACAAAAACTATTGCCTACCCAGATATGGACATGGTAGCTGAAACATCAAACCCCAAATACCCTCTATCTCTCCTTCATACAAAAACTAACAGATTGTCCCCCCAGACACAGTAACTAAAACATCAAACACTAAACCCTTGCCCCCCCCCCCCCCACCCCACTTCTCCCTTACACAAAACTAACAGATTGCCCACCTGGACATGGACACGGCAGCTGTAATGTCAAACTCCAAACCTATGCGCCCCACCCAACCGCTCCCTCACCCGGACACAGACAATGCAGCCCCAAATACCCTCAACCTCTCCTTCGCACAAAAACTAGAACATCGCCCACCCGGACATGGACATTGCAGTCAAAACATTAAATCTCTAACCCCCAAACTCAACCCACACAAAAAAATTCAGTGACAATAACATCAAACACCCAACTTCTCCCTCACCCAAAAATCAGTGACAATAACATCAAACACCCAACTGGTTCACCCCAAAAAAAATCACATCACGCACCCACCAATTTAAACAAGAAAGAAAACACAGAAAAAATGGAGAACTATAAACTATATAAACTATAAACAGTATAAACTACAGTCCACACCGATAATCATATATGTCTCAGAATTTAAAGACATTAATATGAAAGGAAGCCCTACTTATGAAAATACTTTTCACTCAAGGCCCTCTGTTGGTTGGGACAACCATATGTATTGTTCCTAGCTGTCTAGATACACAAGTCAGTGCAGTATGATAAGGAGAGCAAGCTGCTGCCCATGTAGCAGGCTCCTCCTCTCCACGCAGCTGATGAATCTAAAGGAACACCAGAGACCGATACAGTTTGTCACCAGGAGTTGCCAGTCCATGTTAAATGCAATGTAGGACAGCCTTAGGGACGACAGCTCTGGATTTTTCCTCAGAGTTTACTCGCAAAGTCTTCCCCTTGGGTGGGTATCGCCGCTACTGTGCACTAGCCTCCCCACAACCTACTTAATTTAACTTGAAGAAATTAACCTTCTGTTCCTCCCAACGTCCTATGTATTAACCTCTTCAATATAATCAGCATCAATCCTTTCATGTGCTGCAAAGTTCTACACTCTATCACTATCCGGCGAGAAGTATTCTTCTGAATACTTCTTTGGATATCGTGGCTATCCCTCGAGGTCGAGGATGATGGTCTTCATTCTGAAGAATTGGCCCACAGAGCGAAGTCGCCTGTGCATGTATTTGTTTAATGTGCACTTGATGTTGCACTCCAAGAAGCACACGATATTTCAGAAATCAACCAACTGATTCCAATGGCATGAAAACCACGATGACTGGAGCTGGTTGGCTTGTTGCAGCCTTCATCCACCTTCACAGCCGTTGAGTTTGAAGTAACTTCGTCCGCCTGTTCCACCATTGAGGTCTTGGTTGGATTGTTCTTTGTCAGGGACCTCACCCTCGACCTTACCGCCATGGGTGACCCTACCAGGAGCATAGCTCCAGATGGCATTGCTCTCGGAATCTCTGGACCACACAAGTTTCTCCACCATGACAATCCACAGAGAAGTTCTTTGGATATATCTATGGCAGGAACTTCCACTCAGTGGCCACTTTAATAAGAACAGCTGTATACCTGCTCATTAATGAAAAATATCTATTTAGCTATTGATGCAGCAGCAACTCAATGTATGAAAGCATGCAGACATGGTCAAGAAGCTCAGTTGCTGTTCAGGCAAAACATCAAAATGGAGAAGAAATGTGCCCTTTGACTGTGGAGTGACTGTTGGTGCCAAATAGGGTGATATAAATATCTGAGAACCTGCTAATCTCCTGGGGTTTTCATGCATAACAGTCTCTAGAGTTTACAGAGAATGGTGCAAAAAACAAAGGAAGGACCATGCTGCTCAGAGGGAAAGCAGTGGTCTGACTACAGTTTTTGTAGGCAACGTGGGGTGGCGAGGTGTAGATTCATCTCCACCAAAGGAACAAAAGGCAATCCTTTTCTCCACTAGCCTGTAGGTCACCCTTGGTCAAGGTTTAGCATCTGTTTAGCCTATTAATCAGTATCACATGAAACCATGGGAGCAAGTGGTGGATGGTCCTCTGAATAGCTGGCATATATCACAAGTCCTTGTAATGCAACCACGAATGCCATGTAGGCAATCTCTGAAGAATATTGGTAATGGCTGAGGTCACCCATCTTATCAGGACACTGCCTAAAAGAAGAACATGTCAAACCGCTTCTGTAGCAAAGTTTGTCAAGAACAATTATGGTCATAGAGCATAATTCACAGCACATAATGAAATTGATGCTATCTGAGAAAGCTTCTGATATGCTAATCAGGAAGTTACTTGCAAAATGTGGCTTGGTTTTAAGCTGGAAGAGAGTTCGAGGAGCTTCAGGAATGCTGCAAGCATTCACAGTTTGTGAATATAAAGAACCAGAATCTACTCTGTGTGCATAAAGGTTATTGCTTCAGCTTCAAGCAGAAGACAAAAAAAAATGCTTGTAAAAGATCAAAGCCCAGCTGGTTGAATGGAAGACCAGAAAGAAAGGAGTCACTAGAGATATGAAAACAGAGGATTTGTCAGATGATGTTGTGGATGAGGGGACCAAGAAGAAAGATCAGATCATAAAGGAAGCAATAAAAGGATTAGTAAGAGAATACTCCTGTGAACTAAAGACACCTTCCTAAGATCAAGATGCACAAGTAGAAAGAAGTAAATGAAAAAGAAAGAAGAGGGTGGTATAAATGCTATAGAAATGAAAGAGAATAATCAAGGCCTAATTTCTTAAGAAATTATTAAATTCAGAGATACTCAGAAGAAACTGGAAGAAGAAGGTGAGATAAAAGGAGACAAGAAGTTGAAAAGGAGAGAAGGAATTGAGAGAAAGAACATGAGCAAAAAAAAGAACAGATTTCCATAAGATAGAGTTGGCCTGGATGCAAAGGCTTTTACTGGGACAGCAAAAGAAGTTATCGTCTTTTTTAAACATAGCTTTTACAATTGCAAGACCTTGCTGGACATTAACAACTTAAAGTACTGCAGATCTGCCCCATCATTGAGTTGCTTGTTGGCAGAGAAGCTGAAGGAGCTGAACTTGGTGCGCTTGGGACAGAGTTGTGTCAGTGCACAAAGTGGGTGTGCAGTCTAATGGCAAGTGATCGTTTTAGTTGCTTTTTCTCGCAAGACCCTGTTGGGTATTGGTGGTGTGGAATGTTGCAAGTCTAATTCATTTGTTTACTGACAAAGTCGGGGGCAGATGGCAGGGGAGCTGCATGGTCTCAGGTGTAGTGAAGATTAGGCCTTAAGTCACGGTGTCACCTGTTTGCAACCACCCGTGGGAAGGTGTCAGAGTTGGGTGCACTACCAGAGTGCCAGAAGCGATGTGACATGGTGTTCACAGGATGCTGGAGTTTGTGTTGCCCCCAGTGTCCACTCAGCAGTAGACAAGCCCCATTGTGTTTGACTGAAGACTGCTGCAACATTGATGAATTCATGGTCTTGGACCTTTGTGAGACTGTATTTTACTGATATTTTATATGTGTTTGCTATCCTATATGTGCTTTTTGCTGTGACTGACTGTTGGTACTGTGTTTTGCGCATGGGCCTCAGAGTAACCTGTTTCATTTACTGTATTCATAGGTATCCATGATTGGTTGAATGTCAACTAAACTTGAACTTGAACTTGAGAGAGAAAGAAGGTGTGATTGTGTGTGTGCACACACATCTTTTGCTATTAGTGCACAAAGGTATTTAAACTGCACACAAAAGGTTGTCACCCTCTACCTCGCTGGCATGTTAAGTATGCTTCAAGATCAGACACAATTACATTTCCTTTTCTGGTTTCTAATGCAGACGATGTTGACAACACGGAGTCTGTAGATTTTAGAACTGGCTTATCCATACTGTTTTTATTGAAGAACTTATTGATTCATTATGTTGAATCCCAAAGAAGCACAGGGAGAAACACATAAGACATTTGGGATAGCACATAACTCATAACACATTTGGGATGTAATGTTAAATTTGTACAAGGCATTGGTGAGGGAAACTGTGGAGTATTGTGTACAGTTCTGGTCACCAAATTATAGGAAAGATATCAACAAGATAGAGAGAGTACAGAGGAGATTTATGAGAATGTTACCTGGGTTTCAGCACCTAAATTACAGAGGAAGGTTGAACAAGTTAGGTCATTATTCTTTGGAGCGTAGAAGGTTGAGGAGGGACTTGATAGAGGTATTTAAAATTATGAGGGGGATAGATAGAGTTGACGTGGATAGGCATTTTTCATTGAGAGTAGGGGAGATTCAAATAAGAGAGCATGAGTTGAGAGCTAAGGGGCAAATGTTTAGCGGTAACAAGAGAGGGAACTTCTTTATTCAGAGAGTGATAGCTGTGTGGAAGTGGTAGAGGTAGGTTTGATCTTGTCATTTAAAAAAAATTGGATAGGTATATGGACAGGAAAGGGATGGAGGGTTATGGGCTGAGTGCTGGTAGGTGGGACTAGGTGAGAGTAAGAAGGGCCGAGATGGCCTGTTTCCGTGCTGTAATTGTTATATGGTTATAAGGAAGGTGCAAAGCACTTAAGAACTGCTAGCTTATTTAAAGCGGAATAATTAAATGAAACATTGGAACCTGCTAAACCAAAAGTTCATGAGGTCAAGAATGTGTAGACTTGAGAAATATTTATGTACAATACAGAAATAGGTGTTAGCTGCTTGTATTGTTGCGATGCAAAAGATGCTGGAGAATTTTCAAGTGGGAAGAAGTGGAGAAGTGAAGAAGTAGATATTTGGAAATTTCACTTTTTAAAGTATCATTTAGCAAGCAAATCAGATATGGATGGTATGCAAAAAGTTGGATTGAGAAAATCCTTCATTACCCGCTATAGGCCTGCTACATATGTTTTGTCAGAGTGCAGATGAACGAGAGTGAAGCTTATTTCCACTTAAAAATTCACTGCAGTCATGTTGCTGTCACTGGGCAAACAATTGCACAGCACAAGATTTGGTCATTACAAAATCAAGAGATCTTTGAGCATTGTGTATTTATTATATCAGTAATATTTGAGTAATATTGATTCAATAAGCATTTTTTTTATTTAAATAATTCATTATAGGTTATATGTAAAAAAAATACTTGAATTGCATACATCATGGATTTTTCTGTTGGTGGCTGATAGAGTAGCAGCAATCTCCCATTGCCCCAACTCTAATTATCTTACTATTTCCAACCTGTCTTGAAACCTTTTTAAGTGTGATTTTTTTTCATTATGGCGACAATGGGTGGCAGAGGTACTAAAAGGGATGATTCCCTGCTTCTTTGGATTCTATTATGGATTCACTGCAAAGTCATACACGAGGAGCCTCTGAAAAGGTTCAACAATTTAGCTCTGAATTTAAACAAATAAATGGTAAATTGGATTCTATTCAGCAAACTCTTAATGAACATGATAAACATATAAAGAATAATGAAGCAATGCTGTCATCTCTGTAAACGGAGGTGGATGAACTGTAAAAGCTTTGTGAAAAGCAATCAAAGTCCAACAAATAGTTCAGGCAAAAGATTATCAACATAGAAAATAGAAGTAGAAGGAACAGCCTACGGGTTCTGGGTCTCGAAGAATTAATCGAAGGTAATCATCCTATGGAAATCTTTGCAAACTTACTGTTGTTACATATTCAGGCAACAATAAATATATGAGTTCGGCAAGGGTTTCTTATAACAAACAACACGTTTATTAAACACAGAAAACAAACCCCCCAAAAGTAAACAAACAGTAACGTAACCAGAAACAGCTGCAGTGTGGCAGCCCAAACAGTTCTTAAAGTGATATTACAAAAACAGTTCTTTAAAGTGGTATTGCCAAAAGTTCGATATGCTCACAGTCCATTTAAAAGGAGAGACTTTATAGGATGATTTAAATTCTCTTTCACGTTGCTTGGCTTCGATTCCCGACATCGAACTTCCCACGAAGAATTTACAAAACGAAACGGCTTAAAGGCACTGACCTTTCCTTCCTCACTACCTTCAATCCTTTCTGGTTAAACCCAGGGATTAACACGAAGATAGTCAACGAAATCCTTCCAAATAAGGATCAAACAAAGGTTGAAACCCGTTTCACCGTAGAAAGCGATTCTCCTCGATCTTTAACTCCCGAACGTTGATCTTCACTCTCCACTAATTTCTTTGAACTAGCAGAATCGTAAAGAACCTGCTGGCAATGACCTTTTAAACTTTAGGCATTAAATAAAACATTATCTTTCAACTAAACTGCGTCATCACTTAAAACACGCAGTGGCATGAAGTCAACCTGGCAAATTCAGCCACGAACTGCTCCCCCTCACAAGGTGGGGTCTACCTTTTATAACCTGTAAAAAAAACCTGTCACATGATCTCTACTGGCGGGAAAATGACGTCATTCCACCATCACAAGACCATTACCTCAAGTCCAGTATAACTTCAACCCCAGTCACGTGACAAGGGCACGACTGTCATGTGTCACGAGTACGTAACACTGCAAGAATTATTTCTGGAAATTTTGGCATATTTGCCTATGACTGATTGAGCTCACAGGTCCCCCGTGTTTAGATCTTCTAACAGAGGTTGACCAAGATCCGTAATAATTTGCTTTCATGAATTTAAAACAAAGGATCTGTTAATACACGAATCTCGATGAAGAGGCATGATTGATTATCATGGTGGCAAGATTAGAATCGTGAAAGATTACCCGCTAGAGGTTATGCAGGAATGTGCTAAGTTCAAAGAAGTTATGTCTGAGTTTTTTAGTAAGGGTTTTAAACCCTCCCTTCATTATCCAGCTCATCTCAGAATCACACTTAAAAATGATTCTTTCAAATGGTTTTGCTCGACTGCTGAAGGACAAAGGTTTTTAAAATCTGAAGGCTAGCTTCTTAGTCTGTCCTTATATGAAAACATAAGATTAAATCAGAAACTTTGAATTCAGAAATTCCAACAAAGTGGCATAATTCGTTATAAGGTGGTGTGGCAACCCACCTCCTAGCGCACTCGAACCAGCTCACAAATAGCCAGCGCGCCGGCACAAAGGCCAGTCCCAAAAGGGCGCCAGGTCTGCTTCACCAACAAAAGGAAAAGCTCGTGCAGGACTGTGAGTACGTGCCCCCTACAGCATCCGCGCCCGGGGAGGGCGGGGTCAGGGATCCTTTAAAGCAAGGCCACGAAGTTCGAATAAAATCTTCTTTAATTGCAGTTTACCGACTCCGCGTCGTTATTTCAGCGCTGCATGTAGCACACCGCTACAATTGGTGACCCCGACAGTCCAAACAATATTTGGACCAGAGATGAACGACGCCGCATCTGTTCATGCAGTTTCGTTGCAACTGCCAAGCTTCTGGATGCTGCGACCTCACCTGTGGTTCCAGCAAGCAGAAGCCCAATTCCACGTTCGGCAGATAACCTCAGAGGACACACGTTACTACTACATGGTGAGCTCCCTCGACCAGGACACAGCAGCCCAGGTTGAGGAGTTCGTACAGTCTCCCCCAGCGGACGGCAAGTACACGGAATTCAAAGCCCTGCTCATAAGGACTTTCGGTCTGTCATGGCGTGAGCGGGCTGCTTGTTTACTGCACCTGGATGGTTTGGGGGACAGACCTCCGTCGGCTTTAATGAATGAGATGTTGTCTCTGGCCGGAGGACACAAGCCCAGCTGCCTGAGGACATACGCCTGCTGCTGTCCGACGCGGATTTCAGCGACCCCAGGAAGGTGGCAGCCCGGGCGGACTTGCTATGGAACGCCAAGAAGGTGAGTGGGGCATCCGTCACACAGATCACCAGGCCACACTCCCAGCAACAAACCAGACCAGGCCCGGCCACAGAGCCCGCTAACCCAAGCGGCAGGGGTGAGGAGCCCAACGAACAATGGTGCTTCTACCACCAGCGGTGGGGCGCAGATGCCCGCCGCTGTAGCCTGCCCTGCAAGTTCTCGGGAAATGCCAGGGCCAACAGCCGCGGATGGCTACGGCGGCTGGCCATCGGGTTAGCCTCCTGTATGTGTGGGACAAGAGGTCAGGACGACGTTTTTTGGTCGACACCAGTGCCGAGATCAGCGACTTACCTCCGACGAGTTACAACACCCGCAACAGGGCACCGGGTCCCACCCTGAGGGCCGTGTATGGTAACACAGTAAGGACCTATGGCACCCGTATGGTGCAGCTGCAGTTCGGCTCCAGCCGGTTCACGTGGGACTTCACACTGGCCGCCGTAGCCCAACCGCTTCTGGGTGCAGATTTTTTGTGGTCTCACAGCCTACTGGTCGACCTGCCAAGGAAGAGACTGATACAAGCCGAGACTTTTCAGACCCTCACCACGACTCCATCACGCTGTCCGACAATGGGAACCAATGATT
The DNA here is from genome assembly GCF_030144855.1 of Hypanus sabinus. Classification (NCBI taxonomy): domain Eukaryota; kingdom Metazoa; phylum Chordata; class Chondrichthyes; order Myliobatiformes; family Dasyatidae; genus Hypanus; species Hypanus sabinus. The sequence continues at coordinate 63,892,125 of NC_082720.1, read as the reverse complement.
TCCCATTGGTTCTGGCACTGCAGTACACGGCAGCTATGCCCCGTCACGGCATACAGCACCACATCCCGACTCAGGGACCACCCCTCCATGCCCGTGCTCGAAGGCTTCCCCTGAACAAGCTCTAACTGGTGAAGGAGGAGTTCAAGAGGATGGAAGAATTGGGGATCATACGGCGGTCCGATAGCTCATGAGTCTCCCCCCTGCACATGGTGCCCAAAGCAACAGGGGGCTGGAGACCATGCGGCAACTACCACAGGCTGAACGAGGCTACAACACCGGACCGCTACCCTGTGCCGCACATTCAGGACTTTACAGCAAACCTGCACGGCGCACGGATCTTCTCCAAGGTAGACCTCGTCCGAGGATACTATCAAACCCCGATGCATCCAGATGACGTCCCCAAAACGGCTCTCATCACCCCATTCGGCCTTTTTGAGTTCCTCCGCATACCGTTTGGCCTGCAGAATGCCGCACAGACGTTCCAGCGGTTAATGGATGCGGTGGGACGCGACCTGGACTTCGCTTTCATCTATTTGGACGACATCCTCATAGCCAGCAACAGTCGTCAGAAGCATCTGTCCCACCTCTGTCAACTCTACGCCTGACTGAGTGAATATGGTCTAACAATCAACCTGGCCAAATGGCAGTTCGAGCTTGACACCATCAACTTCCTGGGCCACAGGATTACTAAAGACGGGGCAACCCCTCTGCCCGCTAAGGTAGACGCAGTCCGCCATTTCTCCCAACCCACCACAATCAAAGGCCTTCATGAATTCATGGATATGGTAAATTTCTACCACCGCTTCCTCCCTTCAGCTGCCCAAATCATGCGCCCCCGTTCGCCCTGATGTCGGGTCCGGCCCAGACTGTGGACCGGTTGCGGGGTGTATCGCCAGTTCTGGGGTGGGGGGTTATGTGATGACCCACTTCCTAGTGCACTCGAACTGGCACACAAATAGCCAGCACGCTGGCATAAATGCCAGTCCCAAGAAGGCGCCAAGTCTGCTTCACCAACAAAGGGAAAAGCTCGCACGGGACTGTGAGTACGTGCCCCCTACAGCATCCGCGCCTGGGGAGGACGGGATCAGGGAGGCTTTAAAGCGAGGCCACAAAGTTCAAATAAAATCTTCTTTAACTGCAGTTTACTGACTCCGTGTCGTTATTTCAGCGCTACGTGTAGCACACCGCTACAGTGGAATATTAAGATTCTCGAAGACTATTTGCTGGAGGTTATGCAGGAATGTGCTAAGTTTAAACAAGCTTTGTTGGAATTTTTTTTATTAAGGGTTAACCAGTCCCTTGGCTACCTAGTTTGACTGAGAATCTCATTAAAGATGGACCCTAAGAATGGTTTCATTGGGATGCTGAAGCATAAAGATCTTTTTCAAATTTGAAAGCTAACTGCTTAGCCTGTTTTTTTATGAAGATATAAGATTAAATGTTTAATGTCTTTCTGTATGAATAATAGTAACTTTTACTTTTGGTAAGCCTTTGTAACCAATTTCCTTTTGTATTTTTTAATACTGTATTTTTGATATAAGAGAATTGAGTTTCTTCTCTGGATGTTGTTTAGTCTAGATTGAATATAAACAAACTGAAACTAATTGGAGTAATCACCAAGTTTTTTGGAGGGGTTGTCCGTAGCTGTATATGTCGGCTTTCTATTGGTCAACTATCTTTCTTTGGGAAGTGGGCAGGGTTTTTTTTTAGAAGCTGTTTCCGAATTTTTTTTTGGCCAGCTTGGTGCTTGGTTACCATTTCTCAAGGTGTATGGATTGGTTTTAACTTACATTTAACCCTTCCTTTGAATTATTCTAAAAATGGACCAAAATATAAATCTACTCAGTTTTAGCATGAAAGGGTTAAATCACCCTGTCAAATGTAATAAGATTTTTGCTTATATTAGGAAATTTAAGGTCTCTATTATTTTTTTACAAGAAACTCACATACACAACTGTGATAATCTACATTTTTTTAGCTGTTGGAATGGATTTTGTTTTCATTTGTCTTTTCAGGCCAAATCTAGAGGAGTTTCGATTCTTATAGATAATACACATTCCTTTGTTCAACATTAAATAGTGTCTGATACTAATGGACATTTTGTTATAGTTTCAGGAAAACTAGATAATAAATTAATACCATTTGACAATGTGTATGCCCCCAATGTAGATGATCCAGGATTCTTTGAACATTTTTTTTCTTTTCTACCAGATCTGAGTCTTTATTCTTTGGTGACGGGAGGAGATTTTAACTGCTGGCTAGACCCAATTTTAGACCGATCATCTTCTAAACCAATGTCTCTTAACAAATCAGCTTTGTTTTTTTTCGAATTCTTTTATTGAAATGTGGTATTGTTGATGTTTGGTGTTTCTTATATCATTTAGATAGGGAGTACTTGTTTTTTTCCCATGTTCATCATATGTATTCCAGGATTGATAATTTTTTATTGATAGTCAAATGATTTCATCAGTTCGTTCCTGCAAATATAAAGAGATTGCTGTTTCAGATCACGCTCCTGTATTTCTATGATTAAATCTCCGTGGTTTTCCTCAAACAAGCAGAAGTTGGCATTTTAATACAACTTTGTTATCTGATAAGGAATTCTTATTATTTCTAGAGAGGCATATTATTTTGTTTTTTGAAGAGAATAAAAAGGAAGAGACTTCTAATCTTATTGTATGGGATATTTTCAAGGCCTTTATTAGAGGACAAATTATTTCTTATACTGCAAGTGTTAAGAATAAATCTAATAAATGAATTGAGTTTGCCAATCAATTTAAACTATTAGATCAAAATATTCTATAGCTCTAGATCCTGTTTTATATAAAAGACGTGTTGAAGTTAAAACTAAATATGATCTTCTGTTAACATATCCAATTGAAACTCAACTGCTTAGAGATAAAACTCAATTTTACATTCACGGAGTTAAATCAGGCAAAATATTGGCCAACTAATTAAACACTTCTGTTGTTAAATGAAAACTTAAAGAAATTTGCAAAACTAAAGGTGATAGGACAACAGAACACTCTGAAATAAATTATAGCTTTAGAGAATTGTATTCTAAAATTTATAGTTCTGATGCCCCTAAAGATAATACTGTGATAAATAATTTTCTAGATCAATTAAATATCCCTGCACTTCCTGCAGATAACTGCAAACAGATGCATCAACCCATTTCTTATGAGGAAATTGCAGAAGCTATATGTCCATTACACTTGGGGAAAGCTCCTGGTCCAGTTGGATTTTCTAGAGAATTTTATAAGGCTTTCTCTTCATTAATTATATCACAGTTACACTTAGTCTTTCTGATTCTTTCAAATTGGGTAGTTTGCCTGAATCTTTCTATGAAGCCTCTATTTCGCTTATCCTAAAGAAGAACAAGGACCCATGTGAGTGCTCTTCGTATAGGCCAATTTCATTACTTAATGTTGATACTAAAATCCTTTCTAAAGTTCTGGCTTTAATGTGTGATATCGTTAGAAACTGAGAAAGCTTTTGATCAGGTTGAATGGAATTACTTATTTAAAACCTTAGAAAAAAATTACTTTGGACCAGATTTTATTCAATGGATTAAATTACTTTATCCATCTCCTTTTGCCTGTGTTGTTACTAATTTTCAAAATTCCACGGCATTTAATATTCATCATGGAACTAGACAAGGCTGTCCGTTGAGCCCTTTGCTCTTTGATCTAGCTTTAGAACCCCTCGCTATTGCTTCTTGAGAATATAATGATATCTGTGGTATTTTAAGGAGAGGTATTACTCACAAATTCTCACTTTACGCTGATGATATATTGCTGTTTATCTCAAATGTTGAGACCTCATTACTTTGCGTACTTTCTTTACTCTCCCATTTTAGCCAGTTTTCAGGATATAAATTGAACCTACATAAGAGTGAATTATTTCCTTTAAATAATTTGGTATCAATTAATACTAATCTCCCTTTTAAAGTTGTAAGGAATCGATTTACTTATTTGGGTGTAACAATTACTAAGAATTATAAACACCTTTTAAAAAAACTTTCTTACTTTATTGAATCATGTTAAAAGGGTATCATTATATTGGTCACTTCTTTCAATATCGTTCATTGGATGAATTAATTCTAATAAAATGAATATTCTACCTAAATTTAGATATCTTTTTCATGTTTTACCCATTTTTATTCCTAAATCCTTTTTTGACTCTCTTGATTCTATTTTATCCTCTTATGTAAGGAAAAATAAACATCCTCATTTAAATAAAGTTCATCTTCAACAATCTAAAAAATCTGGAGGTTTAGCCGTACCTAATTTTAGGTTTTATTACTGGGCAGTTAATATATGATATCTTATGTTTTGGCTATATTATACTAATCTTGTAGATTGTCCGGTATAGGTTTCTTTAGAATCTAACTCTGTTAATAAATTTTCTATTATTTCTCTTCTTGGATCCTCACTTCCTTTATCTGTAAGTAAACTAACTGATAATTTAATAGTTAAACATACTCTGATACTCTGAGGATCTGAATACAATTTCGAAAACACTTTGGTTTATTGAGATTTTACCTTTCAATCCCCATTTATTCTATTTTTTAATATAAACCCTCCATGACTGATTCAGTTTTTAAGGAATGGGACGGGTTGAGTATTAAATGTTTTAGGGATCTGTTTGTTGGAGGAAACCTTTTCTCATTTGAACAATTGTCAGCTAAATATAGTTTACCCAAAACTCACTTTTTTAGATATTTACAAATCAGACTTTTAAGATCTCAATTATGTATGTTTCCTATAAGCTTAGATAAGAACTTACTAGATGTAGTTTTTAGTTTGACACCTTTTCATAATGGTTCAATATCTAAGATTTATGGTATGTTACTGGAGATGAAGAATGTTCCTTCAGACAAAATTAAGAATCTCTGGAAACAGAATTTACAGACATCAATATCTGAGGAAACTTGGAATGAAATTTTTAAACTGGTTAATACTTCATCGCTATGCTCTCATCATTCCCTCATACAGTTTAAGGTGGTACATAGAGCTTATATGACTAAGGATAAGCTATCTCATTTTTATTCGGATATATATCCATACCGTGACTGATGTAATAATGGAGAAGTTTTATTAATTCATATGCTTTGGACTTGCCCAAATTTTGACAAATTTTGGAGGAAGTTTTTCAAACTTTTTCCTTACTTTTTAAAGTCAATTTTAAGCCTAACCCTCTGACGGCCCTATTTGGTATTGTTGCAGGACAAGATATTAAGCTGAAGGCATCTGATTTACATAGTTTGGCCTTTAGCTCTCTTATAGCTAGGAGGACGCTTTTGTTTAAATGGAAAGATGTTCTTCCTCCTACTGATGCTCAATGGTTATACGACATTATGTCATGTTTAGATTTAGAGAAGATTCGTTGTTCAATTTCTGAATCTCGCCAAGACTTTCAAACATTGTGGGGACCTTTCCTGAACTATTTTCAAAGCCTTCAATTCATTGTTTAAACTCAGATGTTGGCTATTATTAATTTTTATTATATAAGAAGGTATTTTACCTTCTTTTCTCCTGGATGAACAGCTTCAGTCTTGGTAGGGGTTAGATTCTTTTTTCTTTTGCAATAAATTAGTATAGTTCAATATAACTATTGATTAACTTGTATGAATATGGGGTAATGTAATTGTTATTATGAACGGATATAATGCAACTGGCAGTTTTTAAAAATCTTTTTTGACCTTTTATGTACACTTTCCTGTACTCTGTACTCTTCTATGTAGAAACTAATAAAATATTGGAAAATAATTGCATACATCATAAATAGAACATAAAACATAGAAAACCTACAGCACAATACAGGCCTTTTGGGCCACAAAGCTGTGCCAAACATGTCCTTACATTAGAAATTACCTAGGGTTACCCATAGCCCTCTATTTTTCTAAGCTCCATGTACCTGTCCAGGAGTCTCTTAAAAAACCCTATTGTATCCACATATGTGCCACTTAAAGTGAATACAAAATTAGACTAGCATTCCTGGCTCAGTTGTTTTCTTTTCAGTTAGTTTTAGTGTTTTAGAGTTACAAAACATAACAGCGAGATGCCCCATTGCAACAGCTGTTCCACTTTAAATACTCTCCTGCACCGGGCTCCAGTCATTGTTGATTATGATGGACAACCATCTCATTTGACACTCAGACATGACTGCAAGTTCCTGCCATTCTCCGGAAAGTAGGATCTAACAAACACTGTCAAAAAAATTGGCCAGAATAGTTTAAAATTTTTTTTTTCTGGAAATCAGAAATGGAAGCAGAAAGTGTTGCAAACTTCAGCAGGTCAGACACCAAATATGAAAGGCGATACAGTGAACATTTCAACATTCATCTGGCCAGGGGTTTTTATTTGTTTCAGGGTGTCATGTTGGCAGGAATATTATCAATTCCTGTTTCTAGAGCTTCCTGTGAGGGAGGGCATCAAAACTATTTACAAGTTTTATGGCCCAGTCCATCACAGCGTAGCCCTCATCACCATATAAAATGCTACCGCAGGATCCGCCACCCCAGACATGCTTTCCTCTCACTCCTGCCATTAGGAAGAATTTACAGGAGCCTCTGGGCTCAGACCACCAGGTTCAGGAACAGCTATTACCCCTCAACCATCAGGCTCTTGAATCAAAGGAGATAACTTCACTCAACTTCACTTATCCCAGCATAGAAATGTTCCCACAAGCAATGGACTCACTTTCAAGGACTCTAACTCATTTCCTCGATACTTATTGTTTATTTATTTACTACTATTAGTTCTTTCATTTTGCTTTTGCACACTGGTTGAAAGCCCATCTTGCTGTGTTATTTCATTGATTCTGTTATAATTATTATTCTTTTGATTTGTTGAGAATGCCCACAAGAAAATTAATCTCAGCTTTCTAAATGGTGACATATATGTACTTTGATAATAAATTATTTTTGAACTTTGAAGTTGAAATATTTAGAATGATAATAATAACGGAATCTGACCTTGGATCAAACAGAATCAGTGAGCCATAGGGTCATACATGAGAGTGGGAGGGGGGGTTAACTTATGAAGTCATAGGAATTTATAGCACAGAACACAACCATTTTAACAACTTGTCCTCTCGATCCAAATGGTGAGATAATAAGCTACTGCCAATTTTAAGCTCACATGACATCACAGTATAGTAGCTTAGCAGTTAGTGCCAGCAACCTGGGTCAATTCCTATTGCCATTAGTAAAGAGATTGTCCACTTTCCCTATGTTGGTTTTCTCCGGGAGCTCTGGTTTCCTCCCACATTCCATAGATGAATGGATTAGCAGGTTAATTTGTCATCTAAGAGCAATTGGAAATTGAGAAGTCGAAGCCCAGTGTCAGAATAAAAAGATGTCTTTTTAGAACAGAGAAAGCAAGGAATTCTTTTAAAAGATGGGTATCTAAGGAAGTCATTGCTACAGATTAGATAACTGTAAAGTGGAGGTTGATAGATACTTGATTAGTAAGGGAGAAGTCAGGAGATTGGAGTTGAGAGGGAAAATAAATCAGCCATGATGAAATAGTGGAGGAGACTTGATGGTCCAAATGGCCTAATTCTGCTCCTGTGTCTTATCGTGTAATGGCAAGTGCGGGCTCATTGTGCCAGAAGGGCTTTTACCGTGTTGTATCTATAAATAAAATAAAATAAATAGTATCACCTTATAAGAAGCAGCACATCAAATGCTTAATATTTTTAAAAGAGATGTCTGCCTCTCCTTCCTTTTCTATCAGTGAATTCTGTTCTTAGCTGAACATATTTTCACTCAATCCTTCTAGCAATTGAATTAAATTAATTCCACCCTCCTGCCTGCCTGGTTAGTTATCACTCTGTGATGGGAAATGTCTGCTCTGTTCGTCCTACAGCTCAGCAATTGCCAAATGTAGCTGTTATTACGGAATAATAATTGAAGATATCAGGTTTCTTTCCTTCTGGTTGAATATAGAGTATCGACTTCGCTCTGTGAAAAGCGGGACCACTTTTAAATCAGCAATTCTGAATCTCCTGAGTTTGAAAAATTAAAATAGGATGACATTTCTGTACAGTCAGGAGGCAGGGCCATGGTGTCATCTTTCAGATGAAACTGTAAAGCCTGTCACTCTATATAGCTTTGTTCCTACCAACATCCGTTCACTCACAGGATGTAACCATCAGCAGAACGAGCAACAGACTACTCTTGAAAAGGTGACGGTGAATTGTCTTCTCCAACCAGTGGTGAAGGTTTGATACAAAAATGTATGCTTTTTCTCGGCTGTGTCACTGAGCATTTTAGGGTCAATTACTTAATTCCTTAAGGTTGTAATAGCCAGGGGTTGTAGTGGGGATAAGCTCCCATTACATGCTCTCAATTGCATGTGTCTCAAATAGCCTCTGACACCCCAGCTATATATAAATGTGCCTGATTTTTGCACAGTACTGTATGTTAATAGTGCCAATAAGTACCAAGTGTTCTGGCTGCTCCCCTTTGCCCATTAGAATATGGTGGACCTCATCTGAGACATTCCTGACTCTGGCACTTGGCAGGTAACATACCATTTTGGTGTCTTTTTCACATCCACAGAATCTCATATCTCCTTCTCTGACTATGGAATCCCCTATCACCACTGTACTCCTCTTTTCCCCTCACTCCCTTCTGAGCCACAGAGCCAGACTCAATGCCAGAGACCTGGTCGCTGTGGCTCTCCCGGTAGGTCATCCTCCCAACTGCATCCAATGCAGAAATCCAATGGGAATACCTATGCCTTTGAGCAAAAAATCATTCAGCCTGGTACATCACAAGTGAAGCCCTCCTAACCATTGAGCACATCCATGTGAAATGTTGTCATAGTAAAGCAGCATCCAGCATCAATGATCCTCACCACCCAGGCCATGCTCTTTACTCGCTGATGCCATCAGGTAGAAGGTACACACGTGCCTCAGGACTCACACCACCAGCTTCAAGAACAATTGCTAACCCTCAACCATCAGGCTCTTGAACAAAAGGGGATAACTAGACATGTTTAAGGATTCTTTTATCTTGCTATTTCATGCTTGTTATTTTTTGCTATTTATTTATTGTAAACAGTGTGTTTATAGTTTAGAATTTACATATCCTGTTTACAGTTACCGTCCTATAGATTTGCTAAGTATGCCCACAGAAAAAGAATCTGAGGGTCATACATAGTGACATGTATGTACTCTGATAATAAATTTACATTGAACTTTAGGTATACTTAGTATTGAGGAGAATGGCTACAATGGTACTTTGCAATGGCTGCTCATTTCTTTTCCCTTATCTAACAGTCACCCAGGTACATGCCTCCTGAAACACAGGGGTCTCTACATCCCTGTAGTCCGATTCAATACCACCTCAGTTTTCCTTATGAGCCGAAGGTTATCGAGCTGCAGCTCCAGTTCCTTCACACATTCTCTGAGGAGCTGCAGCTGGGTGCACCTGTTAATGAATCACCATTTGATTGGGCTGCCATAAAAAGCTGAAAGCCCATGAAAGCTCCTTTTTAAATCTCTCAACCTGACTTGCGTGTTGCCTCTTTTGGCAATTTGATTGGGCCACAGGGAAAAAAAAATGCAGTGACATTGTCAAGTCAAATCAGCAAGGATTGGGCTGGGCAGCCCACAAGTGTCACCACACTTCTGGTGCCAATGTAGCACGCCCACAACTCACCAACCCTAACCCATACATTTTTGCTATGCTGAAGGATTTTGAAGCATCCGGAAGTACACACACAGACTCAGGGAATGTACAAATCTTTTCCAGGCAGCGGCAATAATTGGTGCCTGAAAGCGTTGTAAAGGGATGCACTAACCGTTACACTGGCATGTCACCCAGTGGGTATATCATAGCAACCCTAACCAAGATATTATAGTGAAACTACTTAGATCATCTTGTAGTAAAATTGACCTAATTTTGCTATATTTTGTATCCTTGTAAACATAGTGCACATTGTGTTTTTTTTGTGAATCCCGCTTACTGTATAACCTTAACAATTAGAGCATGGAAACAGCCCATCTCGGCCCTTCTAGTCCGTGCCAAATGCTTACTCTCACCTAGTCCCACCTACCTGCACTCAGCCCATAACCCTCCATTCCTTTCCTGTCCATATACCTATCCAAATTTTTTTTAATTTAAAAAAAATTTCCTTCTGCCTTCCTTGTTCTTGAAGAGTGGAGTGACATATGCAATTTTTCAGTCTTCCAGAACCATTCCAGAATTTAGTGATTCTCAAACGATCATTATAATTCCTCAGCTACCTCTTAAAGAACCCGAGGATGCAGTCCATTTGGGCCAGGTGACCTATTGGATCTACCTTCAGACTTTTCAGCTCCCCAATCTCCTTCTCCCTAGTAATAGCGATTGCACTATATATGATGCAATGTGCTTGTGGTGCTTCCATGAACAAGATTTTCACTGTGCCTTTCAAAATTTCTCTTGAGGATATAGTAATAAATTCAACATGCACTGTATTTGAGTATTTGTAACCATTTCTGCTACTTCCTTCCAAAGTATTGATAATTGTAATTAAATTAATTAAAATAACAGTTTCGAGGCAAAATGAGAGTTCAAAGTAAAATTTATTAACAGAGTCCACACATGTCATCACATACAACCGTATGTGTCAAGTCACTTTTATTGTCATTTCGACCATAACTGCTGGTACAGTGCATAGTAAGAATAAGACAATATTTTTCAGGACCATGGTGTTACATGACACAGTACAAAAAAACTAGACTGAACTACGTTAAAAAAAAGCACACAGAGAAAGGTACACTAGGCTATAGACCTTCACAGGACTGCATAAAGTGCACAAGCACAGTGCAGGCATTACAATAAATAATAAACAGGACAATAGGGCAAGGTCTGATAGTTTGGGGGAAAAAGCTGTTACATAGTTTGGTTGTGAGAACCCAAATTCTTTGGAGCTTTTTCCCAGACGGCAGGAGGTAGAAGAGATTGTATAAGGGGTGCGAGGGGTCCTTCATAATGCTGTTTGCTTTGCGGATGCAGTGTGTAGTGTAAATGTCCGTGATGGCGGGAAGAGTGACCCCGATGATCTTCTCAGCTGACCTCACTATCCGCTGCAGGGTCTCGCGATCTGAGATGGTGCGATTATGACTTATAGTGATTTATTATCATATGGGCATACTCAGCAAATCTACGGAAAAGTAACAGTAATGATCTTGCAAGAATCATTAGTTTCTGGCATTGTACCGGATGACTGGAAAATTACAGCTGTTACTCCGGTATTTAAGAAGGGTGGGAGGCAGGAAAAAGGAAACTATAGACCTGTTAGCCTGATATCAGTGGTTGGGTAATTGTTAGAATCGATTATTAGGGATGAGATTACAGAACACCTGGAGGCACAGGACAAGATAGGCCAAAGCCAGCATGCATGGTTTCCTGAAAGGAGAATGTTGCCTGACTTGCCTACTGCAATTTTTTGAGGAAATTGCAAGCAGGATAGACGAAGGAGATGTAGTTGATGTGGTGTACTTGGATATTCAGAAGGCCTTTAACAAAGTGCCACACATGAGGCTGCTTAGCAAGATAAGAGCCCATGGAATTACAGGGCTATTACTAGTGTGGTGTATCATTGGCTGATCGGCAGAAAACAGAGAGTGGGAATAATGGGATCCTATCTGGCTGGCTGCCAATTACCAGTGGAGTTCAACAAAGGCCGGTGTTGGGACCACTGCTTTTTATGATTTGAACTATGGGATTAATGGATTTGTGGCTAAATTTGCTGATGATACAAAGTTCGGTGGAGGAGTGGGTAATGCTGAGGAAACAGAGGGCCTGCAGAGAGATTTAGATAGTTTAGGGGAATCGGCAAAGAAGTGGCAAATGAAATACAATGTTAGAAAGTATATGATCATGCACTTTGGTGGAAGAAATAAATGGGCAGACTATTATTTAGATGGGGAGAAAATTCAAAATGCAGAGATGCAAAGGGACTTGGGAGTCCTTGTGCAGGATACCCTAAAGGTTAAACTCCAGGTTAAGTCAGTGGTGAAGAATGCAAATGCAATGTTGCTGTTCATTTCTGGAGATATAGAGTATGAGACCAGTGATGTGATGTTGAGGCTCTATAAGGCACTCGTGAGACAACACTTGGAATATTGTGTGCAGTTTTGGGCTCCTTATTTAGAAAGAATATACTAACATTGGAAAGGGTTCAGAGAAGATTCACGAGAATGATTCCATGATTCCAGGAATAAAAGGGTTGCCATATGAGGAACATTTAACAGCTCTTGGGCTGAATTCCCTGGACTTCAGGAGAGTGAGGGGAGATCTCATAGAAACTTTCTGAATGTTAAATTCCTGAACAGATTAGATATGACAAAGTTGTTTCCAATGGTAGGGGAGTCTAGGACAAGAGGGCACAACTTCAGGATTGAAGGACGTCCATTCAGAACAGAGATGCAGAGAAACTACTTTAGTCAGAGGGTGGTAAATCTGTGAAATTTGCTGCCAGGAGTGGCTGTGGAGGCCAAGTCATTGGGTGCATTTATGACAGAGATAGAGAGGTTCTTGACTAGCCAGGGCATCCAAGGGTATGGTGAGAAGGCAGGGAGTGGGGATGACTGGAAGAATTGGATCAGCCCATGACTGAATGGAGGTGCAGACTTGATGGGCCAAACAGCCTACTTTTGCTCCTATATCTTACAGTCTTATGGACTTAACAGTACTCCTAGGGCTATTCAATGAATTGGAAATGTTCTTAACTTGCGCTTTTCAATAACCTTTTCATGGTATTGTTTCAGGTGTTCTTTTGTCTTCATGGAGTAGTTTTTGCCAGAATACTGAATCACCAGCAGTTGGGCCTTCCAGATTCAGGAGTATTTTTACTTGAATCAATTGAAACACTTTGACCCCACATAAGTCTTCAAAAAGTAATCTCCATCAAACTATTTACGTGACCTCCAAAACCAATTGGCTGCACCAGTGATGATTTAGTGTGTCATAAAAAAGGGAGTGATTACTTATGCAATCAATTATTTTGTGTTTTATATCTGTATAATTTAGATCACTTTGTAGTGAATTGTTTTCACTTTGGCCCAAAAACAACCTTTTCTGTTGATCACTGTAAAAAAGCCCAAATTAAATCCACTGTGATTCAATGTTGTAAGACAATAAAATGTGAAAACTTCCAAGGTGGGGTGGGTGAATACTTTTTATAGGTACTGTACTTGCCTAACTTTTGCACACTACTATTCATAGCTAATATTGTAGCCTCTGGATGTTCAAAAAGCACCACTTCCAAAAAAAAACTTTAAAATATATTCATCATTGTAATGTATGGAGAGCAACAACCAATTTAAGTGAGTGACGAAAGCAGATGCACTTGGAACACATTAGAAGAATGTAGGCAAGAACTGAAATTACCAAAAACATTGCTGATAGATGGAAATAGTTTAGCTTTACCATTAGCATGGTGGTTACTAGGCTAAAGGGCCTGTTTCTGTGCTGTATGACTCCATATGAATTTGAAAACAAGTCGCCTTTTAGTGCTGTGCTGGACCAGTGCCTAACTTCTTCAAAGGGGTACCCTGAGATCTTTTACAGCCTCTTCATAATTTAACCTTATAATTCAGCTGGCGGTTCCACCTCCAAGAGACTCACATTAACTTGCAATTTAATGGTTTTGATGCCGAATTAAGTGTTACCAATTGAAACACCATTGATAACTCACAGCTGAAGTGATGTAATTATTTAATACAATTAAAATGGGCCTATCAGCAGAAGAAGAATTTGTATTAACTGCGCTCAGTTCTTCACCTTTGAATAACCGAATATAAATAATTGAAAATTACTTTTGTAAAAAATTTGCTCACTACATCGATACACTGAGATGGTTCTTAACATATCCACATAATCTTAATGTATTAGAATTTACTTTGGGAAGTCTATTCTGCCTTTGTGCTTCAAGTACACTTTTAATTGTAAATATCATTGAAGAATTGCACGTGGGTGCAATCAGTAGTCACTCTGATAAATAATTTGATTTAGAGTTAGACCAGTTTATTGATCATTATGAATCCTCACCACCCAGGACATATTTTGCACCATATAATGCAAGATTTATATATCTACCAAGTTGAAGTTCAAATTTATTGTCATCTGACTGTACTTGTATTAAACTATATGAAATAATGTTCCTTGAGATCACAGTACCCTCAACTTATGTTATATCACATACAGCACATGAAACAAAATATTACCATAAATAATTGAATAAAATATAATACATGCAGTGCTCAGCAGAGGTAAACAGCAAACAGAAAACAATACACTAAACAACTCACTGTCCTAGTGACAAGAATTTGTTGGTAGCAGGGTATTCATTAGTCCCACAGCCTGAGGGAAGAAGCTGTTGCTTAATCTGGCAGTCCCAGTCCTAATGCTTCTGTACTGCCTTCCTGGCAGATGTGTGACAAAGAGATTGTGGGATGGAAGCTAAGGATCCTTCACAGTACTTCAGGCCCTTTGTCTATCACTCTCCTGGTGAACGTCACAAACAGGGGAGAGGGAGACCCACTTAGCTTAGTCCACTTAATCCAAGATCTTGTGGCTCTGGAGATGGGTGGATCGAAGGTCGGTGTCCCAGCAGGAGATCAGTGTGTTGTAGGAGTCAGAAGATCTCTGGCTGTGTGCCCAGAGACCTGAGAGCTTTGGGCTCAGAGCTTGAGAAAAATGACTCAACGGACTTCTGACATTGTAAACCAGTGAGCTGTTTGTTATGTCTCCCCTTTTGCTGTGAAACAGAGACACCTCTTTCTCCCTTATTAGGGGGAGAGAGAGAACCTGTGGTACATTGAACACTGGGTGAATGAGTAGTCTTTGGAGTATTGCAAGTCTGTGTCTTTGCTGTTGCTTTGCTTCACACTTGAGTGCTCGGTGGTGGGTGCCGATGCTTTTTTTGCTGGTGGGGGAGGAGGATTATTGCTTGCTGCCGCTTACACCTGGGAGGGAGGGGAGCTGGGGGAACTTTGGGGTTCTAACATTTAACTGTCACTTATTCTTTGGGGGCATCGTCTGTTTTTGTGGATGGTTGTGAAGAAAAAGCATTTCTGGATGCTTTATTATATACACTTCTTTGACATTAAATGTACCTTTGAAACCTTTACACTTTCTAAACGTGGAGAAAATTCAGAAAGGAGAGCTGCAAATGGATTTGGGGGTCCTTGTGTAGGATTCCCTGAAGCTTACTTTGCTGGTTGACTCAGTGGTGGGGAAGGCAAATGCAAAGTTGGCATTCATTTCAAGAAGACTAGAATATAAGAGAAGGAAGTGATGTGGGGCTTTATAAGGCAGTGGTCAGACCACACTTGGAGTATTGTTAACAGTTTTGGGACCCTCTTCTAAGAAGAGAAGTGTTAACATTGGAGAGGGTCCAGAGGAGATTTGTAAAAATGATTCTGTAAATGAAAGGGTTAGTGTATGAAGATCATTTGATGGGTCTAGGCCTGTATCTGGTGGAGTTTAGAAGAATGAAGAGGGAATCTCATTTAAACCTTTTGAATATTGAAAGGCCTAGACAGAGTAGATGTGGAGAGAATGTTTCCTGTAGTGGGTGAGTCTAGGACCAGAGAGTACAGCCTCAGAGCAGAGGAATGTCCAGTTAGAACGGAGATAAGAAAGAATTTCTTTAGCCAGGTGGTGGAGAATCTATAGAATTCATGCCATATGCAGCTGTAGTGATCAAGTCATTGAGAATATTCAACCATTGTTTCAGTCAGGGTGTCAAAGGGAGAAGACAGGAAAATGGATTTGAGAGGTATAATTGCTTTAATGGAATGGCGGAGAAGGTTCAATGGGCTGAGTGGCTTAATTCTGCTCCGACGTCTTATGGTCTTATGGATTAATTTCAACACATACTGTATGTCAGTGATAGTTAAACTCCAGCATGTTGATATGTGATAAAATTTGAAAGCAGTTTGATGGAATTGTGGGGGAATTTAAATAAGATTAGTGTAGGCTTAGTGTAAAGTGGTGCTTGATGGTTGGCAGGACTTAATGGACTGAATGGATTGTTTCCCTGCTATATTACTCTTTGAACTATGATAGACCATTCCCACACAGCTGGTTTCCACAAAGAGCAATTTAGTATTGAGGGCAATGGAGAGATAAATACTTGCCAAGGCACTTGAAATCATTGCCCAGCCTTGACCCAAACAATCGACTATCCATTTCACTCTGCAGATGCTGCTGGATTTATAGCATTCCTCCAGCATCTTGGTTGTCACTTCGGATCTCACGATGGCGATGGAAATTCCAGTGATGAGTGATGCTGGAACTTGTGGTAATAAACAATCTGTTGGAAGAACTCGGAAGGCTGCAGGATCTGTGGGAGGAAAGGAGTTGGTAACATTTCAGGTTGCATCAGAACTGATTTAACAAGTTCGTCCAGGTGGATGAGAGTATTGATGGAGGGAATTTGGTTGGAGTTGTGTTCAATTTCAAATTTATTTTAGTTCACCATACACATGTATACAACATATTAAACAATGTTCCTCTGGGACCAAGGTGCAAAACACTGTACATATATCATACACCTAAAATAATATTAATGCAATAATATTAGCAGATGTTGCCAAGAATAATCATGGTCAAAGACCATGATCACCCATGTCATATGCAATGGCACATAATGATAATGATGTGTAACAGGTAATAACAAATATTCTGTAGATAAACTGACAGGAAGATTAAAGTAACTCAAATAACCACGCATTACAACAATAGTATGCAGAAGAGCATCTCTGAATGCACAACACATTGAACCTTGAAGTAACTGGGCTACAGTAGCAGAAGATCACAAACATACATTCAGTGGCCAGGAGGTAACAAATAAAGTGTCCATTGAATGAATGTCTCCCATTTGACATTTATGTTCTCAGTTTAACATCACTACCATTTAAGCACCTCTCCCCCAGTAAAGGAAGAGACTGCCAAATTTACTCAGCTCTCAGCAGAAGATCTTGAACCCATAACCTAATAACTTACAGACTTGAAGGCTAAGAAATAGAGCACAGTTTTCAATTACATGGAGGTTAGTTCATTTTAATTTTGTTTATCCAATTTAGGTGACCAGTGAATATTGCAGACTTTGCCCTTAAACTGGGTTTCTTTTTAATCCTCTATATTGTACATTTCAATATTTTAAAAGCAATACTTTGTATTCATTGAATTTATGTGAATAATTTCTATGAAAATTGAACAATTAATGCAAATATTTTGAAATGACATGTCTATTTCCCACACACTTAATTTACCGAAGAATTTCACCTGAATTACAGTTCAACCTTCCAGTGAATAATCTATAACAGGCTATTAATTGTAGCGAACTTGCTGAATTTGAACAAATTTAAGCATCTATTACATTAACTTACTGCCATTTGAAAAATAGTGAAGGTCATGAACAATTTGGCTTGAGTATAATTTATGGTGGTAATCTAACTTAAATAGAAACATTCATTCAATAACTTCCCCAATGAAACTGTTAACTTTAGAACTCTTGTGATGAGAAAAATATATTTATTCATTTGATATCATTTCATTATTTAAAGCAATCTTGAGTATTTTCCGCTGTATTATATAAGTGTAATGAGGATGACACTATTCTTAACATTTTTCTATAATATAATTATAAGCATATATTTGGTTAGCTGCACAATCCAAATCAACTTCCTAATTCACCACCTGATGCATTAAAAATGAGTACAAGTACATTAGACTATGAGGAGAAGTTGAGTCGCCGGGGACTGTACTCGCTAGAATTCAGAAGAATGAGAGGGTTAGGGTTAGGGTTAGGGATACAGGAACGTTGTTTCCACTGATAGGTGAAACTAGAACTAGGGGACATAGCCTCAAGATTCAGAGGAGCAGGTTTAGGATGGAGATGAGGAGGAACTGCTTTTCCCAGAGGGTGCTGAATGTGTGGAATTCTCTGCCCAATGAAGCAGTGGAGACCACCTCAGTAAATATATTTAAGACAAGTCTGGATATATTTTTGCACAGTAGGGGAATTAAGGGTTATGGGGAGAAGGCAGGTAGGTGGAGATGTGTCCAAGGTGAGATCAGCCACGATCTTATTGAATGGCAGAGCTGGCTTGACAGGCCAGATGACCTACTCCTGTTCCTATTTCTTATGCAAATGCATTCACATCCGTTTTTGTTCTTGCAATTCTTGGCATTCGGGTGGCAACCTTGGTGTTTCTTTAACATTTTGTCTGTTTTTTATGAGTTTGAGCTGCTAGCTTGGTGCTCAACCCAGCATGAATAGAAAGTGTGAAAAGTGCCGGCGGGATTCGAACCAGTGACCTCTCGCCCCGAAATCCGGTGTAGATGACACTGTACTACTGGCTGTCTAAGTTCACATCAGTTAGGGAAAATCAAAATCAGTCAGTTCAGATTGGCAACAGCATCTCTTCCACATTCACCATCAACACAGGTGCACAACAAGGCTGTGTGCTCAGCCCCCTTCCGCCCCCTCGCTCTACTCACTTTATACTTATGATGGTGGGGCTAAGTATTAGTCAAATGTCATATTCAAGTTTGCTGATGGCACCACTGTTGTTGGCAGAATAACAGTCAGGGGTCACCCTAGTTTGGGAAAGGTGTCCAGAAGAGACCCTATGAACTGTGCTGCCATTAAGAGAGAGAGAGAGAGAGAGAGAGAGAGAGAGAGACAGACAGACAGAAACTGCTTGAAAGAATGATGTTATGGCTCCTCTACTGTTTGTTTACCTTTCTCTGCATATAGAGAGTCTGCTTATAGAGAGTCTGCAGAAAGCGGTGGGTGGAGCAGGTTGATGGATAGCTGGTGTCCAACATGAGGAGATTAAAAGCAGATCTGCTGGGCCACAGGAAGACGCACCACGAGACACACACAGTGTCAGACACTGAACGAGCTTTGTGCACATATGTGAAGGTGGGGTTTTGGAGGATCGATTTAGGGAAATTGATCAGTGGCTCACAGTGTGAAAAGCTGCGACCGGTGGGGAATTATTTGTGTGTCCATCCTCACCTGGGTGATAATTCCACACTGAAGAATGGTCTTACGTTTCATGGTCATTGTCAATGACCACAACAGGACTTTGGAAGACAACGGGAAGATCAACGGCAACAGCTCACCCACCTCTCACCTCTCTCTCTCTCTCCAACATTACTCAACTAACTACCTCGAACGGAACTGAACTCTCTTCATCATATCGTAAGACTGTACCCATTTACCCCTAGGTTTGAAAGAAAGAGCCTAGTTTTGTTTTACACACACACACACACACACACACACACACACACACACACACACACACACACACACACACACACACACACACACACACACACACACCAGTGCGCGTGGCCACTCCAGGAATGAATATCAGTTATCTGTAAGTAGGGGCACAATCCTGATTTGATGGAGACGGACGTGAGAAGCACGGGGGAACATCTAGTGAAACCTCTGAAATGCCTGTTTCACTGCCGCTGCTACTGTGTGATAGAAAAATCTCTGGAGAGGAAGGCCCTGAATCCTCAGCTTTGCCTGTTGCTTGGCGGCCGGGGCCAAGGTCGAAGCGCTCGGCAGAGATGGTGCTCGGTGCTCGGTGTCGGAGGGCTGTTTGGAGGCTCGAAGTTTTTTGGACGGATTCAGAGTTGGCTGTGGTCGGACGCTTCCAGAGGCTGCATCGGGAAGCTTTGCAGCGCTGGAGGTTCACGGCAGGAAGAGTTTTTCTGCGTGAGATGATGGGTATTCGAGGACTTTGAGACTTTCATTGACCAAGATCTGCCCTTATCAAATTATGGTATTGCTTTGCACTGTTGTAACTATATGTTATAATTATGTATTTTTTGTCAGTTAGTCTTGGTCTGTCTTGTGTTTCTGTGATATCACACTGGAGGAACATTGTATCATTTCTTAATGCATGCATTACTAAATGACAGTAAACGAGGACTGAGTGTCCTCACAATCTAATCTAATCTATATCTATATCATTGCTAACCTGTTTGATATAGTTGCATTTATATTACTGTATTGCATAGTTTACTAATAAACATTATTAGTTTATTGTAATACCAGACTCCAAAGTGTTTTCCATTTCTGCTGGTTCTTTAACTCGGTCATGGGGTACGTGACAGATTTCATACCAATGTCATCGGGAATGGTGATGAATCGGCATATAGGAGGAAAATTGTAAATGTGGTTGAATGCTGCCACAACAATAACCACTCACTCAAATTCAGCAAAACCAAGGAGCTGATTATTGAGTACTAAAGTAGGAAACTGACGGTCATGAACTTGTCCTCATCAGGGGATCAGTGACAGAAAGGGTCACAGACTCCAAATTCCTTGCTGTTAGCATTTCAGAGCATCTGTCCTTGGACTAGCCAGTAAGTGCCAGTACAAAGAAAGCAGACAGTACCTCTGTTTTCTGATGACGGTTTTGGCCTGAAATGTCAACTGTTTACTATTTTCCATAGATGCTCCTTGGCCTGCTGATTTCCTTCAGCATTTTGTTTGTGTTGCTTGGATATCCAGTCTGCAGATTTTCTCTTGCTTGCGATTGGCTTCTGCTTTCTTGGAAGATTGCACAGTTTTGGCATGTCATCTAATACTTTGATAAGTACATATTGATACACAGTAGAGATTATCGTGGTTGGTTGCATCATAATCTGGTATGGAAACACCAATGCATATGAACAGAAAAGCCTACAAAAAGTAGTCAGCATAGTCCTCTTTTGGAAGAGGACAGCGAGGCTTGAGAGGAAGTGCAGCGGCGGCCATTTTCAAATTGTCCAATTGCTTCTCAGATCGGAGTTCTGAGAGGCGGGACTGCGCAGGCGGGTGAAGGAGGCCCGGGAAGGAGGGAAGATATATAAAGAACGCCGCCTTAAGAAGCGGGCAGCTTCATTTGCGGGCAGCGGAGTGAGCCGGGCGCAGAATGTAGGGCTTGGGCTCAGAGGGCTTAGGCGGAAGAGGGCACAGTAGGCTTATCTTTTAGTTCTTGTATTTTCAGTTATTTGGGAGTATGAGTGTGAGGGCAGCTTGTTGTTCTCGGTGTCGGATGTGGGAGATCCTGGAGTCTCCGAGCCTCCCGGATGTCCACATCTGCGCCAGGTGCGCCGAACTGCAGCTCCTGAGGGACCGAGTTAGGGAACTGGAGCTGCAGCTCGATGACCTTCGCCTGGTCAGGGAGAGTGAGGAGGTGATAGAGAGGAGTTACAGGCAGGTGGTCACTCCAGGACCACGGGAAGCAGATAGGTGGGTTACAGTCAGGAAGGGGAAGAGGCAGGTACTAGAGAGTACCCCAGTGGCTGTACCCCTTGACAATAAGTACTCATGTTTGAGTACTGTTGGGGGGGACAGCCTACCTGGTGGAAGTGACAGTGGCCGGGCCTCCGGCACAGAGGACGGCCCTGTAGCTCAGAAGGGTAGGGTTAGAAGAAAGAGGTCCATAGTAATAGGGGACTCAATAGTCAGGTGCTCAGACAGGCATTTCTGTGGAGGTGACCGGGAGTCCCGGATGGTAATTTGCCTCCCTGGTGCCAGGGTTCGGGACGTTTCTGATCGCGTCCAAGATATCCTGAAGTGGGAGGGTGAAGAGCCAGAGGTCGTGGTACTTGTAGGTACCAATGACATAGGAAGGAAAGGGGAAGAGGTCCTGAAACGAGAGTATAGGGAGTTAGGAAGGCAGTTAAGAAGAAGGACTGCAAAGGTACTAATCTCGGGATCACTGCCTGTGCCACGCGACAGTGAGAGTAGGAATAGAATTAGGTGGAGGATGAATGCGTGGCTGTGGGATTGTAGCAGGGGGCAGGGATTCAAGTTTCTGGATCATTGGGACCTCTTCTGGGGCAGCAGTGACCTGTTCAAGAAGGACGGGTTACACTTGAATCGTGGGGGGACCAATATCCTAGCGGGGAGGTTTGCTAGGGCTACAGGACGGACTTTAAACTAGTAAGATGGGGGGGGGGGTGGCGGGAGACTATTTGAGGAGTCTATGGGAGAGGAGGTTAGTTCACCAGTGGAGAAAGTAAATAGACAGTGTGTGAGGGAGGAAAGACAGGTGATGGAGAAGGGATGCGCTCAGCCCGAAGATGTAGGGGAGAAGAAAGAAAAGGATAATAAATTTGAATGCATTGTTAGGGATGGAAAGAGAGGAGGAGATGGAGAGTATCTTAAATGTATCTATTTTAATGCCAGGAGCATTGTAAGAAAGGTGGATGAGCTTAAAGCGTGGATTGATACCTGGAATTATGATGTTGTAGCTATTAGTGAAACATGGTTGCAGGAAGGGTGTGATTGGCAACTAAATATTCCTGGATTTAGTTGCTTCAGGTGTGATAGAGTAGGAGGGGCCAGAGGAGGAGGTGTTGCATTGCTTGTCCGAGAAAATCTTATGGCGGTGCTTTGGAAGGATAGATTAGAGAGCTCCTCTAGGGAGACCATTTGGGTGGAATTGAAGAATGGGAAAGGTGCAGTAACACTGATAGGAGTGTATTATAGGCCACCTAATGGGGCGCGTGAGTTGGAAGAGCAAATGTGTAAGGAGATAGCAGATATTTGTAGTAAACACAAGGTGGTGATTGTGGGAGATTTTAATTTTCCACACATAGACTGGGAAGCTCATTCTGTAAAAGGGCTGGATGGTTTAGAATTCGTGAAATGTGTGCAGGATAGTTTTTTGCAACAATACATAGAAGTACCGACTAGAGATGGGGCAGTGTTGGATCTCCTGTTAGGGAATGCGATAGGTCAGCTGACAGATATATGTGTTGGGGAGCACTTCGGATCCAGTGATCACAATAGCATTAGCTTCAATATAATTATGGAGAAGGACAGGACTGGACCTAGAGTTGAGATTTTTGATTGGAGAAAGGCTAACTTTGAGGGGATGTGAAGGGATTTAGAGAGAATGGATTGGGTCAAGTTGTTTTATGGGAAGGATGTAATAGAGAAATGGAGGTCATTTAAGGGTGAAATTATGAGGGTACAGAATCTTTATGTTCCTGTTAGGGTGAAAGGAAAGGTTAAAGGTTTGAGAGCACCATGGTTTTCAAGGGATATTAGAAATTTGGTTCAGAAAAAGAGGGATGTCTACAATAGATATAGGCAGCATGGAGTAAAGGAATTGCTCAAGGAATATAAAGAATGTAAAAGGAATCTTAAGAAAGAGATTAGAAAAGCTAAAAGAAGATACGAGGTTGGTTTGGCAAATAAGGTGAAAGTAAATCCGAAAGGTTTCTACAGTTATATTAAAAGCAAGAGGATAGTGAGGGATAAAATTGGCCCCTTAGAGAATCAGAGTGGTCAGCTATGGGTGGAACCGAAGGGATGGGAGGGATTTTGAATGATTTCTTCTCTTCGGTATTCACTAAGGAGAAGGATATTGAATTGTCTAAGGTGTGGGAAACAAGTAGGGAAGTTATGGAACCTATGACAATTAAAGAGGTGGAGGTACTGGCGCTTTTAAGAAATTTAAAAGTGGATAAATCTCCGGATTCTGACAGGATATTCCCCAGGACCTTGAGGGAAGTTTGTGTAGAAATAGCAGGAGCTCTGACGGAGATCTTTAATATGTCATTAGAAACGGGGATTGTGCTGG
Organism: Hypanus sabinus; assembly: GCF_030144855.1. Classification (NCBI taxonomy): domain Eukaryota; kingdom Metazoa; phylum Chordata; class Chondrichthyes; order Myliobatiformes; family Dasyatidae; genus Hypanus; species Hypanus sabinus. The sequence goes on along the minus strand of NC_082720.1, from coordinate 63,868,509 downwards.
AGGATTGGCGTATTGCTCATGTGGTTCCATTGTTTAAAAAGGGTTCTAGAAGGAAGCCTAGCAATTATAGACCTGTCAGTTTGACATCAGTTGTGGGTAAATTAATGGAAAGTATTCTTAGAGATAGTATTTATAATTATCTGGATAGATGGGATCTGATTAGAAGTAGCCAGCATGGATTTGTGCATGGAAGGTCATGTTTGGCAAACCTTATTGAATTTTTTGAAGAAGTTACGAGGAATGTTGATGAGGGTAAGGCAGTGGATGTAGTCTATATGGACTTCAGCAAAGCCTTTGACAAAGTTCCACATGGAAGGTTAGTTAAGAAGGTTCAGTCGTTAGGTATTAATGCTGGAGTAATAAAATGGATTCAACAGTGGCTAGATGGGAGATGCCAGAGAGTAGTGGTGGATAATTGTTTATCGGGATGGAGGCCGGTGACTAGCGGGGTGCCTCAGGGATCTGTTTTGGGCCCAATGTTGTTTGTAATATACATAAATGATCTGGATGATGGGGTGGTAAATTGGATTAGTAAGTATGCCGATGATACTAAGGTCGGAGGTGTTGTGGATAATGAGGTGGATTTTCAAAGCTTGCAGGGAGATTTATGCCGGTTAGAAGAATGGGCTGAACGTTGGCAGATGGGGTTTAATGCTGACAAGTGTGAGGTTCTACATTTTGGCAGGAATAATCCAAATAGAACATACAGAGTAAATGGTAGGGCATTGAGGAATGCAGAGGAACAGAGAGATCTAGGAATAACTGTGCATAGTTCCCTGAAAGTGGAGTCTCATGTAGATAGGGTGGTGAAGAGGGCTTTTGGAACGCTGGCCTTTATAAATCAAAGCATTGAGTACAGAAGTTGGGATGTAATGCTAAAGTTGTACAAGGCATTGGTAAGGCCAAATTTGGAATATTGTGTGCAGTTCTGGTCACCGAATTATAGGAAAGATATCAATAAATTAGAGAGAGTGCAGAGACGATTTACTAGGATGTTACCTGGGTTTCTGCAATTAAGTTACAGAGAAAGGTTGAACAAGTTAGGTCTCTATTCATTGGAGCGTAGAAGGTTGAGGGGGGATTTGATCGAGGTATTTAAAATTTTGAGAGGGATAGATAGAGTTGACATGAACAGGCTGTTTCCATTGAGAGTAGGGGAGATTCAAACTAGAGGACATGATTTGAGAGTTAGGGGGCAAAAGTTTAAGGGAAACACGAGGGGGTATTTCTTTACTCAAAGAGTGATAGCTGTGTGGAATGAGCTTCCTGTAGAAGTAGTAGAGGCCAGTTCAGTTCTGTCATTTAAGGTAAAATTGGATAGGTATATGGACAGGAAAGGAGTGGAGGGTTATGGGCTGAGTGCGGGTAGGTGGGATTAGGTGAGATTAAGGGTTCGGCACGGACTAGGAGGGCCGAGATGGCCTGTTTCCATGCTGTGATTGTTATATGGTTATATGGTTATAGCCCCATCCCAAGGAAAGCCCTCCCCTCTATTGAGCAATCCATAAGTGGCTCTGCCACCGGAAAGCCCCATTCATCGTCAGTGATGTTCACCGTGCAGGCCATGTTCTCTTCTCACAGCTGCCATTAGTAAATAAGTATAGGAGTCTTAGGTCCCACACGACCAAGTTCAGGAACAGTTATTATCCTTCAACCATCAGGCTCTTGAACCACAGTGGATGACTTCACTCACCACAACACTGAACTGATTCCACAGCCTATGGGCTCACTTCAAATGACACTACAACTAAAGGTCTCCATATTAGCCCTTGGCAGCTATCCAGAAAATGCTCCCTTTATTCTGATTCTTTCCCTTCTGCCAATCAGCCACTGTTTTATCCATGCTAGAATCTTCCTGTAATACCGTGGACTCATAGCTTGTTAAGTAGCTATAAAGCACATTGTCAATCACCTTCTGAAAATCCAAGCACACAACATCAACTGATTCTTCTTTGTCTATCCTGCTTATTACTTATCCAAAGAATTGCAACAGATTTGTCAGACACGACAATCTGTTGGAATCTGTTGAGGAAACCTTGCTGACCATGGCCTTTTTTAGCATGTGCCTACAAGTACCCTGAGACCTCATTCTGAACAATTGGCTCCAATAACTTACCAAACAGAGGTTAGACTATATACCTATAGTTCCCTTTCTTCTGCCTCTCTCCCTTCTTAAACAGTAGAGTGACATTAGCAAATTTGCTGTCTTACAGAACTATTCAAGAATCTAGTGATTCTTCAAAGATCATTACTAATACCTCTATAATCTCTTCGGTCACCTGTGGAGTGATCATCATCTGGCCCAGATGTCTTACCTACCTTCATACCTTTCAGTTTCCCAAGAATCTTCTCTCTAATTATGACAAATTCACACACTTCATGACCCCGACGCCTGAAACTTCCACCACACTGCTAGTGTCTTCCACAGAGAAGACTATGGCAAAATACTTATTCAATTCATCCACCATTTCATTGTCCCCATTATTTATTTTACTTCTTCTTAACTAATTTACATCTACTTTTAATTATTACCATTTTTTATAATTGCACTGTTTGTCTTCTTAAGCACATTGGTTACTTGCCTGTTTTTGTGTGTTGATTTCATTGATTCTAATGTGTTTTTTTGTATCCATTGTGAATGCCCATAATAAAATGAATCTCGGGGTAGAATTTGGTAACATATTTGTACTTCAACAATAAATTTACTTTGAAATTTAAAAGCCTGTCTAGTTTCAGCTCAGCCAACCAATAATAACCATTTGGTTTAATGCCACGACCGATTCAAAATCACCAAATTCATCCCTGACTCTAGCCTTATCTCAGTTCACCTCACTATCACATGACCTCTGCCTTTACCAACTTTCATCACTTCTTGTTCTTAAGCCAATTAATGATGAAATTCCTTTCCTTACCTCAAAACTTGACATGATCTTATCATTTATCTTTTGATGCTATTGACCTTTCACAACTTGAATGCGCCTTCCATGGTAATCCAGAGCATGCAATGCCTTTGAAAGACTATCTCTTGTGCCTAGCAATGGAGCATTGCAATTTTTTTAGTATATTCCTTGTTTATCCTTCGCACCATTTGCATCTTCTGTCAGAGATCCTCTGCACCAACATCCTGAAACAGAAACAAGCTTTGATACAATAACTTAACTTCCTTTAAAAAATTCAAGAATCTAGATGATGAAGTGGTTAACTGGATCAGCAAATTTACAGGTGACATCAAGATTTAGTGTGTAGTGGACAGCTAGGAAGTCTATCAGAACTTGCAGTGGGATCTGAACTAGTTGGGAAAATGGGAGAAAGAATTTACTGTGGACAAGTGTGAGGACAAACCAGGGTCAGTCTTACACAGTGAATGATAGGGCACTGAGGAGCACAGTAGATCAAAGGAGTTTGAGAATACAGGTCCATAATTCATTGAAAGTGGTGTCACAAGTACATAGGATCATAAAGAAAGCTTTTGATGCATTGGCCTTCATAAATAAAAGCATTGAGTACAAGAGATCGGATGTTATATTGAAGTTCTCAAAGATGGTGAGGCCTAATTTGGAATATTGTGTGAAGTTTTGTTCACATATCTACAGAAGATACAAACAAGGTTGAAAGAGTACAAGGATGTTTACAAGGATGTTGCCAGGACTGCAGGACCTGAGGTATGAAAGACTGAATAGTTTAGGACTTTAGTCCTTGGAATGTGGAATGTTGAGAGAAGATTTGATAGTGATATTCAAAATTGTGAGGGTTTTAGATAGGGTAAATGCAAGCAGGCTTTTTTCCACTGAGGTTAGTGAGACAACTAGTGATCATGGGTTAAAGGTGACCATGAGGGGAAATTTCTTTACTCAGAGGGTAGTGAGAACATGAAACAAATTCCCAACACAAGCGGTGCATGTGAGCTTGACTTCAACATTTAATAGAAGTTTGGATAGATGGTTGATAGGGATATGAAAGTCTATTGTCTGGGTGTAGGTTGATGCAACTAGGCAGTTTAAATGGTTCAGTGTGGACTAGATGGGCGAAAGGGCTTGTTTCTGTACTGTACTTTTCTATGACTCTAAAACATAACATTTATTCCAATGAGACAAATATTGGGCTTATAGGGAGATTCCAAAGCTTCACCGCAGGCAAGATAATTAAGTCACAGGAAATATCACAAATATCTAGAAGAATTTTATAAGGTCACACATATTAATAGAAGACTGAGAAAAAAATGTCATTTTGTTTGGATGTTATAGGCATTGCAATCTTGGAAATTCTCATTACCTTCTATCTCTTTGCTAGGATTGGTGATTACTACCTCAGGGCCGATAATGTCTATGATACTTGAAATAAATTAAGTCACAACCACAACTCACACTGGAATTTTATTATTGTGTAATCAAAGAAAATGTCATTGCTGTTTGGGCTTCATATATATTTTAGAGAAGAGAAATAACTCAGTAAAGCCTTTTGAGAATCACTATTTAAATATTGCACACTCAGTGAAGAACTCTCTTAGACCAGGAAAATTAAATAAGGAATATTTCCCATTTGGTTATTTAGTTTGTGCTAAATTGGAAGCATAAAAAAATGAATTGAATCATTATTATTGAGAGGTACAAGCAATGACTCAAATGATTCTGCATGAAGAAGCAGATTATAACTGATTCAACAGGAAGAAATGGCAGTAAGATTTACAGTAGAGTAGAGCTACCTGGATTAACTCCTAAGGCATCCTGAGAATCAGATCATGAAAAGTCATGAAAGGGCAAGTGTAGAGAGGGCAATTCCCCTTACAGAAAAATCAATAAATTTGACACTAGCGAGTTGCCCTTTTAATACAAAGATAAGCTTTTTTTCCTTTCTCTCAGAGTGGTGAACATTTGCGATTCATTTCCCCAAAAGGCACTATAAGCAGAGATTTGAATAGTTTTAAGATAGAGGTAGATAGCTTCCTGGTAAGCAATGGGATTCCAAAATTTGATTTGTGTATGATGCAGATACAGTGCTAACTGAAGTGTGGGGAGCTGATGTGCAAGGACGAGTTCCAGAGCGGATAGATCAGAAGCACAGAGCAAGATGTATTTAAGGTGTAAAGGTGGTTACTTAAACTAGAAAAAAGTATCTATATAGAGTACTGCCACAAGAATGCTGCATCCATCAAAGATCAAAGTTCAATTTATTATCAAAGTACATATAGTCACCATATGCTACCTGAAGATTAATTTTCTTGCAGGCATTTACAGTAGAACAAAGAAATACAACAGAATCAATAAAAACTCTACACACAAATGTAGACTGGCATGCAAGCAATACGCCGAAGAAGACAAACAGTGCAAATACAGACAAAACAACTAACAATAATAATAATAAATAAATAAATAATACTGAGACCGTGAGTTGTAGAGTTCTTGAAGGTGAGTCCACAGTTTGTGTTCCGTGATCAGTTCACTGTTAAGGTGAGTGAAGGTATCTTTGCTGGTTCAGGAGCCTGATGGTTGAGGGGCAGTAACTGTTCCTGAACCTGCTGATATGGGAGCTAAGCCTCCTGTACATTGCTGTTGATGGCAGCAGTGAGAAGACAGCAGGACCTGGATGATGGGGGTCCCAGATGATGGATGTTGTTGTTTTTTTTTTGTGTTCAAAAACCCCCACATTCCAGGCTCTGCACTCTTCTCACTACTGACATCGGGCAGATATATAGATATCTTAAGTTCCACACAACAAAGTTCAGGAACAGTTATTACCCAGTAACCATCAGGCTTCTGAAGTGGCATTGGGAAGTGGCACCACTACCCTCTGACCACAGACTCACTTTCAAAGACTGTCTATAACTCACGTGCTCAGTATTATTTTATTTGCATAGATTGTCTTTGTTTGCACATTGGTAGTTTGACATTCTCTGTAATAGTTTTTGGTAAAACTCCTTCCAATTTTTTTCTTGTCATTGCCTGCAAGAAATTGAATCTCAAGGCAATATATGGTAACATATACATAATTTGATAATAAATTCACTTTGATGTTTGAACTTTAAAGATGTTTCATAGTTGAATAGGAATGCTGGAGGAATCAGATCAGCTATGATCTTACTAAATGGAAGAGAATCCAAAAAAGACTATCCAACCTAATATGGCTTTCAGAAGAAATAAGACTAGGAATATTCCATTCAGCATCCTTTATCATTATCTTTGATCTGGAGAATCTTGAAATTCATGTACACATTACTATCCTTGTTGTTTACACCTTGGTTTTCTTAATAGCCCTTCTCAGTTTTGACTGCGCAGAATAGTGAGCATAGTATGGAAGTTGGTACTGCTGCTCTGGAAAATTAATGGCCATAAGACCATCACACACAGGAACAGAATAAGGCATTGGCTCATCCAGTCTGCTTTGCTATTTCATCATAGCTGATCCATTTCCCTTCTCTGCCTCAGTCTCCTGCCATCTCCTTTCATGCCCTGACTAATCAAGAATCTATCAACTTCTGCCTTAAATATATCCAATGATTAGGCCTCTATAGCTGCCTGTGGCAAAGAATTCCACAAGTGTATTAACCTTCTCAAGGTTAATTACACAAGTGTATCAACCCTCTTAAGGTTCTCCTACCTTATCCCTTTGACACCCTGACTGAAACAGTGGTTTAAATACTTTTTTTGTAATTTATTTTTTTATTGAAGTTCATCAAACAAACATTTCCATAAGATGTATTTCAGACATTGTACATATATATCATATAATCATATATATCACAAATCTCCACAAAGTGTTTATCTGAGGTATACTCTTATAGAAAAGAGTAGAAAGAAAAAAACAAGCAAAAGGAAAGAACTATGTACAAGTAGGGAGTGATCTTTTTTTTTACAACAGATTCATTGATTTGTGAGAATAAAATCAGGCCTATGAGGCATTATGTAGTTAAACCATTTTTCCTAGTATGAATCAAATTGTTCCAGCTTATGATTAACAGATGCTGTTAACTTCTCCATTTTGTAAATGTCCATTGTAATTTCCATCCATGCATTTAAAGTTGGGCTCTCCTGTGATAACCATTTCCTAGTAAGAGTCTTTTTACCAGCCATTAAATATTCATTAAATATTTATCTCTTTTCAACCATTCTTCAGGTATATATCCAAAATACATGGTCTTACTCTCCAAGGGTATTTCACATTTAAAGATATCTTGTAGGGCATTGTGTATCCCCCTCCAATAGTTTTTGATAACAGGGCAGTCTCAAAAAATATGATAATGATTTGCATTTTGATTTTCACAATTTCTCCAGCAAACAGGGAGGTTACTATCATAATGGGATTTCTGAGAGGGTATAATAAAATATCTTATCAAGTTTTTCCATCCAAACTCCCTCCATTTCTGTGAATTGGTACACTTCCATTGATATCTCCATATTGTTGTCCATTCTTCCTCAGATATAATTATCCCTCCTTCCTTCTTCCATTTTGTTATTAATGTATGAAGTCGAACGTGTTTTAAGATTTGACAACCCCTTATACATGCTTGAAATGATCCTACTACCATATGACTTGGCCTCTACAGCCGCACATGGCAATGAATTCCACATATTCACCACCCTCTGGTTAAAGAAATTCCTTCTCACCTGTGTTCTAAATGGACATCCCTCTAATCTGAGGCCATGCCATTTGTTCCTAGGCTCATCCATTTCAGGAAACATCCTCTCCATATCCACCATATTGAAGGCTTTCTACATTCAATAGGTGTCAATGAGGTAATCCTCATTCTTCTGAATTCCAGTTAGTACAGGCCCAGAGCCATCAAATGTTCTTCCAATGACAAACCTTTCAATCCCGGAATTATTTTGTGAACCTCCTTTGAAACCTCTCCAATGTCAGAATATGCTTTCTAAGATAAAAGACCCAAAACTGCTCACTATTTTCCTATAAAACTATGGGCTTCTACCTTGTTAAGCAGCCTCATGCATGGAACCTTGTCAAAGGCCTTCTGAAAATCCAAGTTCATTACATCCACAGATTTTCCTTTGTCTATCCCGCTTGTCATTTCTTCGAAGAATTCCAACAGATTTGTCAGGCAAGATTTTCCTTTGAGGAAAGAATGCTGGCTATGATCAATGTTATCATGTGTGTCCAAGTGTCCCATATCTGTTCCTATGTCTTAAGGTCTTATGATCTTCTAGTCTACACATTGTTTCTGATTGTAAACCAACCAACTCTACATGCACATTGAAATCCGCCTTGACATTGCACTTTTGACATGCATTTTCTATCTCCCATTGTAAGTTGGAGACCACTCTTTGGGGGTCTGTATATCAGGGTCTTTTTATCATTGCAGTTTCTTTCAGCCCCATGATTTCATTTCATCTTTATCCAACAAAGCAATGTCATCCCCTCTGCCTACCTGACTGTCCTTTCGATACAATGTGTATCCTTCGATGTTAAGCTCCCAGCTATAACCTTCTTTCAGCTATCATTCAGTAATGCCTACAACATCATACATGCCAATCTGTAACTGCGCTGAAAGTTCATCTACATTATTCCGTACACTGCACACTTTCAAACGTAACACCTTCAGCCCTGTTTTCACCCTTTTCAACTCATCTTGTTGACAGCAATTTTGCCTTAACATCAACCACTCCTTACTAAGGGTCTTCACTATGCATCACTTTGATTGTAAACCAACTATCACACCCACAGCACTGTCACTCCAGTTCCCATCCCCCTACCAATTAGTTTAAACTCACCCAAAAGACTCTGGATGCCCTCTGGATCAGATGTAACCCATCTCTTTTGTACAGGCAAACCTTCTCCTGAAGAGGTTCCAATGGTCCATAAGTCTGAACCTTCCACCCTCTGCAGCAGTTCCACAGTCATGCATTGACTTGCCAAATCATCCTTTTCTTACTTTCACTGGTTTGTGGCAACAATTCAGAGGTAACTACTCTGGAGGTCCTGTTTTTCAGCTCTCTGCCTAGCTCCCTAAAATCCCTCTTCAAGACCTCCATACCCTTTCTACCTATGTCATTAGTGCCAATATGTACCAAGGCTTCTGGGTGCTCACCCTCATCCTTGAGAACACCACGGACCCGATCTGAGACATCCCTGACCCTGGCACCATGGAAGCAACATACTACCTGGGTGCCTCTATCGTGCCCTCAGAATCTTGTCTCTTTTCCTCTGAATATGAAATTGCCTATCACCATCACAGTCCTCTTCAGCTGTCTTCCCTTTGAGCCACAGCACTAGACTGATTGCTAGAGACCCGGTCACTGCAGCTCCACCCATTAGGTGGACTCCTCAACAGTATCTAAAGTGGTACACTTATTATTGAGGGGAACAGAAATCTGCTCTGGCTCTGCATTTCCCTTCAGTATCCTGACAGTCACCCAGTTATCCATCCCCCGCTGCTCTAGAAATTTTGCATCATTTCCTCATTTCAAGTAAAATTTAAAAGACCCACAACATGGATTATTTGTCTTCCAAATAGAGATATCCTCTAGATTTGTAAGTTTGGAATGGAGATTAGCCTCCTCCCTTCTGTCACTGGATTTCTGAACAGTCCATGAACCTGCAAACTGTACCATGGTATTCCGTTTTGCTCTAATATTTTATCCATTATTTACAATCTTTATTTAACATAGAAATCTACAGCACATTATAGGCCCTTCAGTCCACAATGTTGGGTTGGCCATGTAACTGATATATTTATTATTTCTATATTATTTATTCAAAGTTAAAAGTACATTCACAGTATTATAAAAGTATGAACATACTGTACAATCTTGAGTTTTGTCTTTTTACAGGCAGCCACAAAACAAAGAAACCTGAAAGAACCCTTTTTAAAAAAGATCAATGGACACTCAATGTGCAGAGAGAGAGAAAAGAAAACCAAGCAATAAAAGTAAGCAAATGGTATTTAGAAAGCAAGTGAGCTGACATGCAGTCTGGAGCAGCTGGAGAAGGCCACAGCCTCAGCCTCACTTCATCGCAGAGCAGCAGGCATGGAGCCCAGAACTTCCAGAGCAAGGCAGAACATCAGCATCAGTGCAACAAAGAGAGGAGCATCAAGCAAAACTGTCCCGACCCTTGCCTCTGGTACCAACACTCTGTCTTTTCAATCCACCCAGCCCGCCGTGTACATCATCCAAATATCAGGTTATTCCTCGCTCTAAGTCCCAGGCCCTGTTACAATGATACACTCAGGGTCTGGACCCTGCCATCACATTTCAGCCCATTCCTGGCCTTTCCAAATTGGCCATGACTTAGATCGCTAAACCTTGCTCTTGATTTAGGTAGATGGGCCTCGAATCTGCCTCCCCTCCGATCTGACTATGGTCACTCTGCTCACACTTACTTGATCTCAAATATACTTCAATCTCTCCTCGAATGTGCCTTGACCTCGCCCCGACTTTGCCCTGAATGTGCCTTGACATTGCACCAGGCACTTTGACCCTTGACTCAGCCTTGCCTTCACTTGCCTCTCCATTGTTTGTAAAGATCGTTAACCAGTTGCTTTCTTTTACAGAAGTGTTATTGGTACAGTATTGGTTAATTGTTTATTTGTAACTTGTATTTTTTTATGTTTTGCACCGTACTGCTGCCACAAAGCAACAGATGTTGTAACATACGTCGGCGATAATGAATCGAATTTTGATTCTGATTCTGACAATGAGCAACAGAAACAAGTTTCGATACAAGATTTCAATATTCAGCATCAGTCCAGATGCAGGGTTTTGACCCAAACTGTGAACAATTCCCTTCCTCTGACAGATGCTGCTGGACTTGTGTGTTCTTCCTGCAGATTGTGTATTGCTCCAGATTCCAGCATCTCCATACTCTTTCTTGTGCCTCATCAAGATTCTGATCTCACTCACTGTCTGTAATTGAGAATTTCACCAGCAGTAATTCGCATGTTATTTCATTGGACAGGTATTTAGCCAGAATCAGAATCAGAATCAAAATCAGTGTTATTATCACTGACAGAAATGAAGAGAAATAGTTTTTTTTCTGTGGTAGCAGTACAATGTAAAACGTAAAAAAACTGTAAAAAATTACAATAAACAAAACAAATAGATACATAGATAGATAAATGGATGTTTTAAGAGCAGAACAATGAGGTAGTGTTCATGGGTTTGTGGACTTCTCAGAAATCTCATGGCAATGAGGAAGAAACTGTTTAAAATATTGAGTGTTGGTCTTCAGGCTCCTTCACTAAAACAAGAATGAGAGGAAGCTCCATGAACAAAAGATTTCCTTATCCACATATGCTTTATACTCATGACATAGAGTGTGCATGGGGTGTAGTGGTTAGGACAATGCTTTACAGTGCCAGTGACCCTGGTTCAATTCTTGATTCTGCCTTTAAGGTGTTTGTATGTTCTTGCTGTGACCATGTAGGTTTCTTATGAGTGATGTGTTTCCTCCCACAGTCCAAAGATATACCAGTTATGATGGTAGAAAAGCAAAAATTGCATGCAGTCAGACTATCAGGAAGGACAACCAGATGATGGAACAAAATTGCATCCAGCAGGGTGAGTATCAGATGCAGATTTAAAAAGGGTAGCAAATACAGCACTCAAAGTGTTATATCTCAGTGCATGGAGTATAAGTAAAAAGGTGGATGATCTTGTTGCACTTTAACAGATTGTGCAGTATGATGTGGCTGTCTCTGTATCGTGACTGAACAATGGTTGCAGCTGGGAGCTAAGTGTCCAACACTGTATTGGAGGGATAGGAAAGTAGGCAGAGGGTGTGGCGACTCTTTTGGTAAAGAATGGAATTAAATCAGTAGAAAGATGTAACATTGGATTGGAAGAAGTTGAATCCTTGTGAGTGGAGTTAAGAAACAGCAACAGTAAAGGAAACTTATAGCAGTTATATGCAAGCCTCCAAATAGTAAGTGGGATGTGGAACACAGAAAACATCAGGAAATAGAAAAGGCATATCAAAAGGGTAATATTATAATAGTAATGGGAAACTTTAACACGGAGGTAGATTGGGACAATCTGGTTCACAATAGATCTCAAGAGAGTGATTTGTTGAATGTCTATGAGGTAGCTTTTTAAAGCAGCTTGTCATTGAGCCTACCAGGGGATCAGCTATACAGGATTGGGTGTAATGTAAGGAACCAGAGACGACTACAGAGCTTAAGGTAAAGAAACATTAGGAGAGAGTAATCAAAATATAATTGAGTTCAACTTGAAACTTGATAGGGACAGAGTGAAGTCTTGTGTAGCAATATTTCAGTGGAGTATAGGAAATTAGTCTGGTATGACAGAAGAGTTGGACAAAGTAAATTGGAAGAAGGTGCTGGCAGGGACGTCAGCAGAGCAGCAGTGACTAGAGTTTCTGAGAAAAATGAAGAAGGTGCAAGATAGATGTATTCCAAAAATAAAGAAATACCCAAATAGCAAAAGAGTACAACCATGGCTGACCAGGAAAGTCAAAACTGATGTAAAAGCAAAAGAGAGGGCATATAACAAAGCAAAAATTAGCGGAAGATAGAGGATTGGGAAGTATTTAAAAATCTCCAAAAAGCAACTAAAGAATCACTAGGAGTGAAAAGATGAAATATGAAAATAAGCAAGCATGTAATATCAACATGGTTAGAAAAGGCTCTTCAAGTATTGTGAGCTAAATGGCCTGTACTGTGCTAAATTGTTCTTTATATAGAAAAAAAAATAAAAAGAGGTAGGAGTGGATATAGAACTGCTAAAAATGAGGTCTGAGAAATAATAATGGGGAACAAGGAGTTGGCAGATGAATTAAATGAGTATTTTGCATCAGTCTTCACCATGGAAGAAACTAGAGTTATGCCAGGTGTTCAAAGGTGCGCTGGAAGAGAAGTGACTGCAGTTAGTATCACCAAAAGTTACATAAATCACACATACCAGATGAACTGCACCCTAGAGTTCTGAAAGAGGTAACGGTAGATATTGTGGAGGCATTAGTAATGACTTCTCAAGAATCATTGGACTCTGGAATGTTCTGGAGGACTGGAAAATTGCAAATGTCACTCCACTATTTACAAAATGTGGGAGGCAGCAGAAAGGAAATTATAGACCAGTTAGACTGATCTCAGTGGTTGGGAAAACGTTGGAGTCAATTATTAAGGCTGAGGTTATAGAGTTCTTGGTGACACAGGCAAGGCAAGTCAAAGTCAGCATGGTTTCCTTAAGGAAAAATCTTGACTGAGGAACCTGCTGGAATTCTTTGCGGAGATTACCCGTAAGGTAGAAAAAGGAGATGCAGAGGACATTGTATATTTTGATTTTAAGAAGATTTTTGATAAGGTACCACACATGAGGCTACTTACCAAGATAGGAGCCCGTGGTATTACAGGAGAGTTATTAGCATATTTGGAGCATTGGTTGATTGGTAGGAGGCAGCAAGTGGGAATTAAAGGATCCGTTTCTGGTTGGCTGCCAGTGACTAGTGGTGTTCCGCAGGGGTTGGTGTTGGGACCACTTCTTTTTATGCTGTATATCTATAACACCCTGGGAAAGGTTTCACTACTATCCATGGTACAACTTCTACAGATGTACCGTGGAGAGCATTCTGACAGGCTGCAGCACTGTCTGGTATGGAGGGTCCACTGCACAGGACCGAAAGAAGCTGCAGAAGGTTGTAAATTTAGTCAGCTCCATCTTAGGCACTAGCCTTCCAAGTACTCAGGACATCTTTAGGGAGCGGTGTCTCAGAAAGGCAGAGTCCATTATTAAGGACCTCCAGCACCCAGAGCTTGCCCTTTTCTCACTGTTACCATCAGGTAGGAGATGCAGAAGCCTGAAGGCACACACTCAGCAATTCAGCAACAGCTTCTTCCACTCTGCCATTTGATTCCTGAATGGACTTTGAAGCTTTGGACAGTATCTCACTTTTTTAATATACAGTATTTCTGTTTTTGCACATTTTTTAGTAATCAATTCAATATATGTAATTTTATTGTCTATTTATTATCATGCTTTATTTTATTTATTATTACTGTATTTTTCTGGCTCTGCTAGATTATGTATTGCATTGAACTGCTGCTGCTAAGTTAACAAATTTCACATTATATGCTGGTGATAATAAACCTGATTCTGATTCTAATGTAATGGTCTTTCTGTAGCAGCAGTGCTTGGGTTATGGTTCGAGATTACGGGTGCCTTGGAATGAGAGACGTCCAATGAGAGGAGTGTTTTTTCTTGCTGTGTGCCTGAGGCTGAGGGGATCTGGGTCTTTTGTTCGGCAGAAGATGGAAAGGGATGCGAGAAACGAGTGGACTTGGAGTGGGGCTGGAAGTCAACGAAGCCCAGGGAAATCGATGGAGGATTGGAGAAAGGAAAACCATGAGCTCCAACCTGTGCACATTATACTGTTTCATTAAAATGGGCCCTTTTCTTTTTGTTTTACTTTACATACCCTTCAGTCAAATTAAGAATTATAAAGCAAAATCATTTAATTGCATATAGTGTACTGTCTGTTATTTCATGGTACTGATTTGTAACAGGGGAACAAATCATGCAGCATTCACACAAACAGGAGGTTTGCACCTCAATCTCACAGGTTTGCTGGGGCCACAGATTGTCTTCCCTGGACTTACGCAGCCAACAGAACCTGAGGGTTACAATTGTGAGGGCTCGACAGTGATTGATTTTGTTGGATGCTGTGTGATTGCTGAACCAGTGAGTTGTGTGTTTAAGTGTGTATTAAACTATTGTCCAGTAAAACGATTACAATATGTGGGTATGGATGCCTCTAGGGTTGAGCGGTGATGTGCATCCACAGGGTTACCAGTAATGAATGCGTGCGCATTGAATGGGGTAGATATTCATACTCCTGATGAATTGTTAATTTGACTTTTAAGTACTGTTAAAGCTGTAGGCAAAGTTACAATTGTAGGGTGGAGATTTGATAAGATGGCGGGCACAGGCTTTGTTTTAGTTCAGACTAGAACTGCTGCAATGACAATGGAACTGTCTGGTACTATTGGGGCATCATAAGATCATAGAGTGTAGGCGAGGGGGCCAAATCGCAAGTCGAGTCTCCTGTAGCTGGGTGCGGAGACTTCAGACAGGGTTCTCTTATTTCTGCATAGCAAGGGGAAGAAGTGGTTCAATGCGCTGGACCTGAGGAGTGGATATTACCAGATCCCCATGAGCAAGGCTGACAACGAGAAGGTGGCATTTATACATCCACTGGGATTCTTCCAGTTTGAAAGGATGCCTTAGGGCATATCAGGAGCCCCATTCAACCTTCCAGCGTGTCATGGAGAAATCGGTGGAGGATATGATATGCTTGAGGCATTGGTGTATCTGGATTACCTCATCGTGTCCACCTTGGAAGAACACGAAGTGAGGCCACTGAAGGTGCTGGGCCGCCTGAAAGCTGAAGGGTTAAAATTTTCCATGGACAAGTGCCAGTTCTGCTAGAAGTCTGTCAACTATATTGGCCACATTGTCTCATGGTGTGGACTAGCCACAGATCTGTCTAAAATAGAGCTGGTGACCAAATGACAAAGGCTCCAGACTGGGAGCACTTTGCGCTCATTCCTTGGGTTGTGTGGGTACTATTGGAGATTTGTGAAGGGCTATGCAAAAGTGAGTCACCCTTTAAATATGAAGAGGCCTTTCAGTCACTGGAGTGTTGAGGAAACAGGGAGGCTGCAGAGGGACTTAGACAGATTAGGAGAATGGGCAAGAAAGTGGCAAATGAAATACAATGTTAGAAGATGCATTGCCATGCACTTCGGTAGACAATGTGCAACATATTTTCTAAACGGGGAGAAAATGGAAGAATCTGAGATGCAACAAGACTTTGGAGTCCTTTTTCAGGACACCAGAAGGTTAACTTGCAGGTGGAATCGGTGGCAAGGAAGGCAAATGCAAAGTTAGCAATCATTTCAAGAGGTCTGGAATATGTAATGTTGAAGCTTTATTAGGTACTGGTGAGGCCTCCTTATTGTGAACAGTTTTTAGCTCCTTATCTAAGAATAGATGTATTGGCATTGGAGATGGTTGAGAAGTGTTTCACAAGGATGATTCCAGGAATGAAAGGGTTATCAAATGAAGAACATTTGTTGGCTCTGGGCCTCTCCTTGCTGGGTTTGAGAAGGTTGAGCGCGGATCTCATTGAAACCTTTTGAATGCTGAAAGGTCTAGACACCGTGGGTATGGAAAGAATGTTTTCCATGGTGGGGGAGTCTAGGAAAAGAGGGCACACCCTCAGGATAGAGAGCCATCCATTTAAAATAGAGATGCAGATAAATTTCTTTAGCTGGAAGGTGGTTAATTTGTAGAGATTTTTAGCGCATTCAGCTGTGGAGCCCATGTCATTGGGTTGTATTCAAGGTGGAGATTAATAGGTTCTTGATTTGCCATGGCATCAACGGTTACGGGGAGAAGGCTGGAGAGTGGGGGAGGGGAAAACGATCAACCATGATTGAACGGCAGAGCAGACTCCATGGACCAAATGGACTAATTCTGTTCATGTGTCTTATAGTCTTATGGTCTTAATTGGTCATTGTAAATTTTCCTGTGATTACGCTAAGGTTAAGTCGGGGCATTGATGGGTGGCGTGGCTCAGAAGACCAGAAGAGTCTACTTCTCTTGCTTTATCATAATTAATAAACAAACAAACAAATAAATAAATATATTAGGACTGCTGAACATAAAGCATGCATGGGGAAAGAATAGGGTAGGTATTGGCTCACCAGACTAACCAATGGGTGGAACTGACCTGAACTCTACTCTTTGGGTCCTTTACACAATTATCGTATTATGGTAACTCAGGTCAATGTAGAATGTGAAGAACAGGTGACATATTTTTAATCTACTTAATGTTTGTTTTTTGTAGTATGGGACAGAAGCCAATGACTGCACCATAAATATTTCCATGCCCTCTGTAAATACCTTGCCACAAAAGAAGAGGACACCAGTAAAGTACAAACTTTGTACATTAATATAAACTGCAATAAATAATGAATCAAAGCAGCAAAGAGCTCAGTGCAAACATTTGATATATAGCACTGAGAAAATGCAACACTACTTTGAATGCCAGACTTATGTAAAGCACACAAATATTGTAATAAATATATAAGCAATATTATGTAGAATATATGAGCACTGAAATGCATCTTATTGCTTTCATATGTATGCAAACATCTGTTTGCATTGTAAGTATTTACATTCAAAAAAGCTGAGAGATCCTCTCTTTAAAAAATTAATATTAGTGTCCTGCTTCTGCCAAACCACAAATTGAAGTTCTTCTCAAGGTTTTTCTTTTCCTGTTCTTTTTCTGTAAAGCGTTTCAGAAAGGGCACATGATAATACATCCACAAAACTTACAGCAAGAAACTAAAATATCTGAAACTCAGAAAGTGATGAAATGGTTGGGCCGTCAAGTGTGTATAGCTCTTTCATCAGATCCCATGGCTGTTCATCCAAATGATATTCATTAAGCTCTAGCAGATATGTTCTATGGAACAATGTTGATTGGAGATAAGACTGATTTTATTAAATCTTAATTCTTCAAAGTAGGACAAAATGACTGAAATGATTAATAATGTAAATTGCAGCCATAGTTTTCTCTGAGAAAAGTGTTTCAAAGTTTGAGTCTTGTTGAAGGGTTGTGGCCGGAAATGTTGATTGTTTATTCCTCTCTATAAATGCTGCCTGACCTGTTCAGTTCCTCCAGCACTTTTTGTATGTTATTCTGGATTTTCTAATCTGGATTCCTGCATCACAGGGGTCATTCCCTCTTCTCATTGCTATCATCAAGGAGGCACATGCCTGAAAGCATGTGCTCAGTGTTTTAGGAACAGCTTCCTCCCCTCCTGCATCACATCTTGGAGTGGACTATAACATTACTTCACCATATTTTTTGATCTTTTGGCAATAATTTTTAAATTTGATTTATATATCTCTATTTCTTAGTGTACTTGATAGTTTTTTATGTATTGTAATATACTGCTACCCCATAACAAAAAAAACATCACAACATATGCCATTGATATTAAAGGTGATTCTGATGTGCAGAATTCTGGTGTTTGTGTCAAAGTTTGTCAAGGTCATTTTTATTGATGTAATTATTATTCAGATTCAGATTCAGTTTATCGTCATTTAGAAACCACAAATGCAATGCAGTTAAAAAATGAGACAACATTCCTCCAGAATGATATCACAAAAGCATATGACAAAACAGACTACACCAGAAAATTCACGTAACGTTTGGCAATCCCCAATCCAGAGTCCGGAGAGGCTGCTGCATATAAATATTGCGCTACCATCTTAGCGCATTCCCCGGAAAGGAATTCCAATCCACCAGACAAAACAAGACCAAAAACTAAAGCTACAAGACCTGCACAAAACCACATAGTTACAACAGTGCAAACAATAGCATAATTGATTAAAAACAGACCATGGGCATAGTAAAAATAGTCCAAAGATGTTAAAGGACTATAAATTCAAAAGAAATCACCACACAGTTTCCACAAGTCCTCAGGTTCCCGACAGACTCGCCATCCCATGCCAGCGGCAGAAGGGAATACCCCTGCTATGGACTTCCACGGCGCCCCCCCCCCCCCCCCCCGACTCAGCCTCGCAGACGCAGCACACACTGAAAGCGACCTGATCACAGTGGACTCCGAGTCCATCGAGCCTCCGAGCCGATGACCATGCCCTCCGGCACAGCTTCTCCGAGCACCATCCTCTGCCGAGCATATTAAGACGGCCCCACCAACGGCCATCGGCAATGCGACCCCGAGGCCTGGGGGCCTGTTCTTCCCAGCAGAGTCCTGGACCTCACAGCAGCAGCAGCAACGAAGAAGGTCTTCCTGGAGATTTCCCGATGTTCCTCCATGCACCCACATCCGTTTTCAATCGATTATGATTGCGCACGGCACCCCACTTCACAAATAATAGATAATCTGTTCCAGAGTGGCCGCTGCAAGCTGCGTTGCACTGCCATCTTGGAAGATATAATCTTGATCTCCCTCAGTTTTGCATGTGACTATTTCAACCAGAAAGATTGAAGAGATTGAGTTAGTTTACCTCAATTATTGTTGTCAATCTGACGTTATGGCCCAGCTCGCATTGGCAAATAACCACATGTTGCCAATGTTCATCAGACATTCATTTGCTGGTGCAGGGAACAACAGACTATTTCAATTACACAGTTAAATTTGATTGTGAGGCCTCCGCCAGTCAGGTTTGAACATGGATGCTACATCCCAGCTGTTAGATGTGTAAGCCAGGGCAGTACAATATGGAGAGCAAGCTGTTGCCCATGTAACGCTCCTTCTCTACATGCATCTGATGAACTGAAAGGAATGGCAGAGAATGATATAGTTTGGCACCAGCAGGAGTCACAGGAGTTGCTCGACAGCATTGTACTCAATGTAGAACTGCCATAGAGTCATAGAGAAGAACAGCACAGAAGTAGGCCCTTTGGCCCCTCTAATCTGCACCTAAGCCATTTAAACTGCCTACTCCCATTGCGTTGACCTACATCGGGACTAGCCCTCCATACTATCCATGTACCTTCCAAACTTCATTTAAATGTTGAATTTGAGCTTGCATGCACCACTAGTGCAGGCAGCTCATTTCACACTCTCACAACCCTCTGAGTGAAAAAGTTCCTCCTCATGTTCTAGTTAAACTTATCACAATTCATCCATAATCCATGACCTCTGGTTGTAATCCCACCCAACCTCTGTTGAAGAAGCCAGCCTGCATTTACTTTGTCTATATCTATTATAATTTTTCTATACCCCTATCAAATCTTCTCCCTACCTTCTATGTTTTAAGGAACATGTCCTAACCTATTCAAACTTTCTTTATAACTCAAATCCTCGGGACCTGGCAATATCCAAAACTAGGCACAAGACTCCATATTAAGCCTCAGCAACATCTTATACAACATCAACATAACACCTCATCTTTTGTACTGAAAACAATGATTAATGAAGGCCAATATGCCAAAAGCTTTCTTTACAACCCTATCTATATGTAAAGCCACTTTCAATGAATTATGGATCTATATTCCTAGATCTCTTTTTTTTCTACCACACTCCTCAATTCCCTACCATTCACTCTATAAGTCCTATCCTGGGTAGTCCTACCAAAGTGCAAAACATTGTATTATCTGCATCAGATTTCATCTGCTATTTTTCTGCCCATTTTTCCTATTCATCAGATCCATCTGCAAGTCATGACAGCCTTTACTACATGCCCAGTTTTGGTGTCATCTGTAAATTTGCTGAACTAGGTAAGCACATTATCATCCAGATCATTGATATAGATACGAAACAACAAAGGACCCAAAAAGAATCATTATGGCACACCACTTGTTACAAGCTTCCAATCAGAGAGGCAACCATCTACTACCATTCTCCGGCTTCTCCCACAAAGCCAATGTCTAATCTAATTTACAACCTCATCTTGAACACCGAGTGCCTGAACCTTCTTGACCAGCTTTCCATGGGGACCTTGTCAAATGTCTTGTCAAAGTCCACATAGACAACATCCACTGCCTTGTCCTCATCTACTTTTCAGGTAATTTCCACAAAAAAAAAATTATAAGATTGGATTGACATGACCTACCATGCACAAAGCCATGCTGACTATCCTTAATCAATCCATGTCTATCCAAATACTTACATACCTGGTCCCTTACACTACCTCCCAATAACTTTTCCACAACTGATGTCAGACTCTCAGGCCTATAACTTTCAAGATTATGTTTACAGCATTTTTTAAACAGCTGAACAATGTTGGCTGTCCTCCAATCCTCTGGCACCTCTCCCGTTGCTAAGGGTGTTTTAAATATCTCTGCTAGGGGCCAGGCCCTGCGGAGTTATCCACCCTGACTTGGCTCAGTATTGCAAACACCTCCTCTTCTGTAATCTGTACAGGGTTCATGAAGTCAATACCACTTTACCTCACTTCTATAGACTCTATACCCATCTCCTGAGTAAATACAGCTGCAAAACAATGCACTTACGATCTCCACCATCTGTGTTGGCTTCTCATATGAATTAGCATCCTGGTTTTCCAAAGGACCAATATTGTCCCTTGCAATACCTTTGCACTTAAGTTTGAAGAGAGTTAGTATGTCAGCAAATACACTCAAAAACTTCTATAGTTGTACCATGGAGAGCATTCTGACAGGCTGCATCACTGTCAGGTATGGAGGGGTCTACTATATAGAACCAAAAGAAGATGCAGATGGTTGTGAACCTAGTCAGCTCCATCTTGGGTACTAGACTACAAAGTACCCAAGACATCTTTAGGGATGGGGTCTCAGAAAGGCAGCATCCATTATTAAGGACCTCCAGCTCCCAGGGCATGCCCTTTTCTCATTGTTATCATCAGGTAGGAGGTACAGAAGCCTGAAGGCACACACTAAGTGATTCAGGAACAGCTTCTTCCCCTCTGCCATCCAATTTCTAAATGGACATTGAAACTTTGGACACTACCTCATGTTTTTTAAAATATACAGTATTTCTGTTTTGCACTTTTTTAAATTCTAGTAAATATATGTAATTAATTTACTTGTTTATTTATCCTTATTTATTTTATTCATTATTATTTTTTTCTCTCTGATAGATTATGTATTGCATTGAACTACTGCTGCTAAGCTAACAAATTTCACATCACATGCCAGTGATAATAAACCTGATTCTGATTCTGATTCTGATTCTGAGATACTGTATATGTAGAACCCCTAAGGAGCAACTTCTTACCTCCCTTTAACTAATCTGATTTCTTTCTTAAGGATTCTCTTGCATTTCTTATACTCCATAAGCACCTTATTTCTTCTTACCTTCCTTTACCTGCAATGCAACTCCATTTTTCTCTTAACCAGGGCCTCAATTTCGCTTGAAAAGCAAGGTTCCCTATACCTGTTATCCTTACCTTTTATGACAGGCACATAAAAGTTTTGTACTCTCAAAACTTCACTTTTTAAGGCCTCCCTCTTACCAAGTATGCCTTTGTCAGAAATCAGCCTGTCCCAGACCATACTTGCCAGATCATTTCTGATACCATCAAAAATGGCCTTTCTCCAATTTAGAATCTCATCCCATGGACCTGATCTACCTTTTTCAATGTTGATTTTGAAACTAATGGCATTGTCATCACTGGATGCAAAGTATGCCCCTGTCATCTGCCCTGTCTCATTCCCTTATAGCAGATCCAGTACCACATACTCTGTCATTGGGATTTCTACATACTGATGAAGGAAACTTCCATGAATGCGTTTGACAAACTCTATCCTATCAAACCCACTCTGCAGCATTTACAAACCTTTCCACTAGGATATTAGTTGCCCTCTAGTTCAGGTACAAACCATTCCTTTTGTACAGGTCGCAGTTTCCCTGGAAGAGAGCCCAATGATCCAAAATTCTTATCTCCTTCCTCCCACACAAATTACTTAGTTATGTATTAAACGGTGTAATCTTCTAGTTCTGGCATTACTGGCACAATCCTGGAGCACGGGGGCTCCCCAGGGCTGTGTGCTCAGTCCACTGCTGTTCACTCTGCTGACCCACGACTGTGCTGCAACACACAGCTCAAACCATATCATCAAGTTCGCCGATGACACGACCGTGGTGGGTCTCCTCAGCAAGAACGACGAGTCTGCATACAGAGAGGAGGTGCAGTGGCTAACAGACTGGTGCAGAGCCAACAACCTGTCTCTTAATGTGAACAAAACAAAAGAGATGGTTGTTGACTTCAGGAGGACACGGAGCAACCACTCCCCGCTAAACATTGATGGCTCCTCAGTAGAGATCGTAAAGAGCACCAAATTTCTTGGTGTTCACCTGATGGAGAATCTCACCTCGTCCCTCAACACCAGCTCCATAGCAAAGAAAGCCCAGCAGCATCTCTACTTTTTGCGAAGGCTGAGGAAAGTCCATCTCCCCACCCCCATCCTCATCACATTCTACAGGGGATGTATTGAGAGCATCCTGAGCAGCTGCATCGTTGCCTGGTTTGGAAATTGCACCATCTCAGATCGCAAGACCCTGCAGTGGATAGTGAGGTCAGCTGAGAAGATCATCAGGGTCTCTGTTCCCACCATCACGGGCATTTACACTACACATTGCATCCTCAAATCAAACAGCATTATGAAGGACCCCTCGCACCCCTCATATAAGCTCTTCTACCTCCTGCCATCTGGAAAAAGGCTCCGAAGCATTCGGGCTGTCACGACCAGGCTATGTAACAGTTTCTTCCCTAAGCTATCAGACTCCTCAATACCCGAACCTGACACCTTGCCCTATTGTCCTGTTTATTATTTATTGTGATGCCTGCACTGTTTTTGTGCACTTTATGCAGTCCAGTGTAGGTCTATAGTCTCGTGTAGCTTTCTCTGTGTTGTGGTTTTTTTTTCTTTACGTAGTTCAGTCTAATTTTTTGTACTGTGTCATGTAACACCATGGTCCTGAAAAACGTTGTCTCATTTTTATTATGCACTGTACCAGCAGTTATGGTCAAAATGACAATAAAAGTGACTTGACTTGACTTGACTTGAGATCCTGCCCTTTAACTTAACAACCACCTCCCAGAGGTCCCTATGCAGAAATTTGTCACTCATCTTACCCATGTCATTGGTACCTATATGGACCATGATTCCAGCTGTTTTCATTCTAAAG
Source organism: Hypanus sabinus (assembly GCF_030144855.1). NCBI lineage: Eukaryota > Metazoa > Chordata > Chondrichthyes > Myliobatiformes > Dasyatidae > Hypanus > Hypanus sabinus. Next base: position 63,844,895 of record NC_082720.1, on the reverse strand, counting down.
AATAATGTCCTAAGCTATTCACTCTTTTCGTATAACTTAGTTCTTCCAGACCCGACAACATCCTTGTAAATTTTCTTTGGATTTTTCCTGTCTTATTTATATCCTTCCTCTAGGCAGGTGACCAAAGCTATTAGTTCCATTTGTCTAAGTTTGGTCCATGTCACTTTAAACCTTTCCTATCAAAATACATAAACAAATGTATTTTTTCTACCCACCTCAACAATTTCCTCTGGAGGCTTATTCCATATGCTCACCACCCTCAGGTTCCTATAATTTTTATTCCCTCTCATCCTAAACCTATGCTCTTGATTCTCCAACTCTGTGTAACAGAAACCAAATCAGGTTTAATATCACTGGCATATGTCTTGAAATCTGTTGTGTGGCATCAGTACAGTGCAATACATAATAATAAAAAAAATAAAAACTGTAAATTCCAGTAAAAAGTGTATATGTGTGTGTGTGTATACACACACACATATATTTATCTTTGTAGATATATAAAAATTTAAATTAAATAAGTGGTGCAAAAAGAGAAAGTAAAAGGTAGTGAGGCTGTATTTATGACTGTACACATTAATCCTATCTTTGATTCATGATTTCATATACCTCCATAAGATTGCCCCTCCTTCTCCTACACTCCAAAAAATAAAGAGCCACTTACTCAAACTTGCTCCATTATTCAGTCCTTCGAGTCCCAGTAACATCCACATAAATTGTCTCTGTGCTCTAATGGCATCTTTCCCACAGCAGGATGAGCAAAAACTGGAAGGCATAGTGATTAATGCATTGTTTTACAGTACCAGCAACCTGGGTTCAATGCCTGCCACTGTCTGGAAGGAATTTGTATGTTTTCCCCATAACCTTATGGGTTTCCTCCGGGTGTTCCAGCTTCTTTGCACACTCCCAAGACGTACCGGTTCATAGGTTCATCAGTCACCTATCACCTTGTCACCTGCCACCTTGTACTTCTTTGCTCCCTTCCCCATCTTCTTATTCTGACTCCTTCCTCCTTCCTTTCCAGTCTTGATGAAGGGTTTTGGCCTGAAAAGTGAAATGTTTATTCATTTCCATAGATGCTGCCTGACCAGATGAGTTCCTCCAGCAATTTTTATGTGTTCCATCGGTCTTCCAGCATCAGTACATTTTCTTGTATTTGTCAGCTGTGTCAATTTGAAATGAATTCTACATTGAGTAGGAATTCACAGCTAAGCATGGAGGAATATTGTGTATTTAAAATTTCAATAGTATTTAAGTACTATTGTAAATATATTAGTTGATTAAGCACTCTTGTTCATTTAAAAATTAATTACAGGTTATATGCAAAAATAAATGAATTGCATATGTCATCTTGCTACCATGTGATACATGCGCAGCTCCCTTAAACACAAATTTAGACCCACATTTCAGATTCCAGTCTTTTACTTCCAATTAGTTTGATGTTTTGGAGTTACAAAACATGATACCCACCACCCTCTGTGCAAAAAAACTTGCCTCTCACATCTCCTTTGATGTTACCCCATTCACCTTCCATGCAGCCCCTCTGGTGTTAGATATATCAATCCTGGGAAAAGAAGATACTGTCTGACTGCTCTGTCTATTCCCCTCATCATCTTACAAACCTCTATCAGATTTCCCCTCGGCCTCCACTGCTCCGGAGAAAACAGCCCAACTTCGTCCTTCCTCTTGTTAGAGCACATGCCCTTTATTCCAGGCAACATTCGTGTTCAAACAATGTTCGGGCTCTGAGAGCTCCCCAGTGAATAACAGCTGACAACATTCATATAAACCCACAAAAAGGAAGATTAAGCAGGAGAGATCAAGATTTTAAAGAGCGTCTTAAAGCAAAACAGAGATATCTGGAGATCTGGGAAGAAGAATAAAATGCAAACTGCCAATGCTCAAGTGGCTTGAATAAAATAGGCATAAAAACATTCATTGCATTTTGATAAGCATTAATATTTAACTAAATAACACCATCCCTGTAGGTTCCACACTAACAAATTACTTCTATAATTATTACAGCTTTATCTCAGGCATATAAATAATTAAACTTTGCAATTTTTTTCTGTATAATACTGAGGTAGAGTTCATTGGATCATTCTCCATTCATAAATCAGATCAAAAGGGAAGAAGCTTTACTGAATTACTGACTGTATACCTCCTCCTTGATAATAGCATGGAGAACAAGACATGTCATGGGCGATGAGGATCCATAATGATGAGTGCAAACTTTTTGCAGCATTGCCTTTTGAAGGTGGCCTGGACCCTGGGGAGGTTAGTGCTCATGATGGAGCTGCCTGAGTTTTCCTGCAGCTTTTTCCAATGTTCTTCAGTGGCTCCTCTATACTAGACTTTTGGCAAATGCTCAGGTTTTAATGGAGATCCATTGTCACACTCTACTGTATTGAGACATGAATATACTGCATCACCTGAGCCATCTCTTTCACTTTTACTTACATTTGGCTCCCTTCACGTTGCATCATCGCGGCGGCCATAATTTGAGTGGACATAGGCAGAGTGGTGATCTGAACAATTTAGCTCTTTAAGGCTTCCACAATGAGAGGATTCTCTCAGGGAAAGAAAAGCGCAAGTTTTTCCTCCTCTTCTTTACATCTGCTCAGCTCAGTAGAGATGACAGGCAGGATAGTGTAATGCCCCTCTTGCAGGATGTGGGAAGGCAGGAAAAACTTCAGTATCTCTGACCACTACAAATTCAGCTTCTGACAAACTGCATTAAGGAGTTGGAACTGAAACTGGATGAACAATAGATCATTCAGGAGGCTGATGAAGTGATAAAGAGAAATTGTTACACCCAAGGTGCAGGACACAGGAAAATGGGTGACAGTCAGGAAGGAGAAAGAGGTTAAGGAGCCAATGCAGAGTACACCTGTGTCCATCCCCTCCAACAACAGGTATATCACTTTGGATTGTTGTGGGAAGATGACCTGACAGAGGAAAGTCACAGTGGTCAAGTCTCTGGCACCGAGCCTGCCTCAATTACTCAGATTGAAAGGGGAAAGAATAGGCATGCTGTAGTAATAGGAGATTCGTTAGATAGGGGAACAAACAGGAGGTTCTGTGGGTGAGAACAAGATTCCCATTTGCTATGTTGCCTCCTGGGTGCTAGGGTCTGGAATATCTTGGACTGAGTCCTCAGCATTCTTAAGCGGGAGGGTGAACAGCCAGAAGTCAGGGTCTGTGTAGGTACCAATGACATAGGTAGGATGGGTGATGAGCTTCTGCATAAGGAGTTCAAGGAGTTAGGTGCTAAGTTAAAGGGCAAGACCTCTGGGGATGTGAACTCAGGATTTCTATCTGTGCCATGTGCTGGTGAGGCTGGAACTAGGAAGATTATACAGTTTAGTACATGGCTAAGTAGTTTGTGTGGGAGGGAGGTTATAATATTTTTGAATTATTGGGCTCTCTTCCAGGGAAGGTGGGACCTGTACAAAAGGGACAGCTTGCAACTGAACTGGAAGAGGACTATCTTAGCAGGAAGGTTTGTTAATGCTGCACAGTGGGGATTAAACTAGAGTTGCAGGAGGATGGGAACCAGATTGTCAGAACAGTTAGTGAAGAGGTTGTGGGGGCTGATGTTGGTAAGAACTCAAAGCTAAGAATCAAAAGGATGAGCATGGTGTGACAAATTTGAAAAAGGTGAATATAGCACTGAAGATGTGATATCTGAATGTGCACACTATATGGAATAAGGTAGATGAACTTGCAGCATAGTTGCAGTTTGGCAGGTATGATGATAGAGACACCAAAGAATTATGGCTGAAAGATTATAGCTGGGAGCTCAATGTTCAAAGATACACATTGTATCGAAAGGATAGATAGGGCAGCAGAAGAGGCAACATTCCTCTGTTGGTGAAAAATGAAATCAAATCATTAGAAAGAGATGACATAGGGCTGGAAGGTGCTGAACCATTGTGGATAGAGCTAAGGAACTGCAAGGGTAAAATGACCCTGATGGGAGCTGTATACAGACACCAAAACCGTAGTAAGGATGTGGCCGACAAATTACAATGGGAAATAGAAAACGCATGCCAAAAGGGAAATGTTACAATGGTCATGAGGGATTTCAATGTGCATGTAGTTTGGGAAAATCAGGTTGGCGTTGGATGACAGGAGGGGAATTTCTTGAGTGGCTACAAGATGGCTTTTTCAAGCTGCTCATTGTTGAGCCCACTAGAGGATCAGTTATTCGGGATTGGGTGTTGTGCAATGAACCAGAATTAGTTAGAGAGCTTAAGGTAAAAGAACCTTTAGGGGAGGTGATCATAATATGATCAAATTCACCATGAAATTTGAGAAGAACAAGCTAAAGTCAAAGGTATCAGTATTACAGTAGAGTAAGGGGAAATCCAGAGGAATGAGAGAGGAGTTGACTGGAATTGATTGGAAAGGAACACCCCAATAGAGATGATAGTAGAGCAGCAAAGGTTGGAATTTCTGGAAGCAATTTCAACAGGACAGGATATATACATCCCAAAGAGGAAGAAGTATTCTAAAGGAAAGATGACACAACCAAGCCTAACAAGAAAAGTCAAAGCCAACGGAAAAGCCATAGAGAGGGTATATAATAGATCAAAGATTTGTGGGATATTAGTTGATTGGGAAGCTTTTAAAAACCAGCAGAAGGCAACTAAAAAGTCATTAAGAATAAGGTAAAGATGGAATACAAAAGTAAGCTAGCCAATAATGTTAAAGATGATACCAACAGTTTCGTCAGATACATAAAGTGTAAAAGCGAGGTGAGAGTGGAAAATGATGCTGGAGAGGTAGTAATGGCGACAGCAAAATAGCAGATGAACTGAACAAATATTTTGCATCAGTCTTCACTCTGGAAGACACTACCTGTATGCTGGAAGTTCCAAGTGTCAGGGTGCATGAAGTGTGTGAAGTTACCATAACTATAGAGAAGGTTCTTGGGAAACTGACCAGTCTGAAAGTAGTTAAGTCACCTGGACCAGATAGTGCTCACCCAGAATTCTGAGACAGGTGGCTGAAGAGATTGTGGAGGCATTTAGTAATGATCTTCCAAGGCTCACTAGATTCTGGAATGGTTCTAGAAGACTGGAAAATTGCAAATGTCGCTCCACTCTTCAAGAAGGGAGAGAGGCAGAAGGAAAGGAAACTATAGGCCAGTTAATCTGACCTCAGCGGTTGGGAAGATTTTGGAGTCCGTTTCTAAGAATGATAACTCATGGTACTCAGAGACACATGATAAAGTATGCTGCAGTCAGCATGGTTTCCTCAAGGTAAAATATTGCCTGACAAATCTATTGGAATTCTTTGATAAAGTAACAAGCAGGATAGACAAAGGAGAATTGGTGGACGTTGTGTACTTGGATTTCTGAAAGCCTTTGACAAGGTGCCGCACATGATGCTGCCAGCCCGTGGTATTACTGGAAGGGTTCTAGCATGGATAAAGCAGTGGCTGATTGACAGGAGGCAAAGAGTAGGAATAAAAAGAGGCTTTTCTGACTGGTTGCCAGTGGCTAGTGTTGATTCATAGGGGACTGTGTTGGGCCCGTTCCTTTTTACGTTATTTGTAAATGACTTGGATAATGTAAAGTTTACAGATGACATGAAGATTGGAGGAGGGGCAAGTAGTTTTGAGGAAGTCGAGAAGCTACAGAAAGACTTAGATTAGGAGAATGGGCAGAGAAATGGCAGATGGGGAATTCAGTGCTGGGAAGTTAATGACCATGCACTTTGATATTATAAATGAAACGCTGACTATTTTCCAAATGAAGAGAAAATACAAAATACTGAGATTCAAAAGGACTTGGAAGTCCTTGTGCAGGATTCCCTGAATGGTGATTTACAGATTGAGTCTGTGTTGAGGAAGGCAAATGTAATGCTAGTATTCATTTCAAGATGACTAGAATATAAAAAGGAAGGAGGCAATGTTGAAAATTTATAAAACACTAGTGAGGCCTCACTTAGAGTATTGTGAGCAGGTTTGGATGTCTTATCTTAGAAAGAATGTGCTGCAACTGGAGAGGGTTCAAAGGAAGTTCATGAAAATTATTCCAGGATTGAATGGTCTGTCATATAAAGAGTGTCTGATGCCTCTAAACCTGTATTCACTAGAATTTCAAAGAATGATAGGTGACCTTATTGAAGCCTATTGAATGGTGAATGGCCTTGATAGAGTGGATGTGGAGATGATGCTTCCTATGGTGGGAGAGTCTAAGACCAGGGGACACTGCCTTGGAATAGAGGGGCATCCTTTTAAGGACAGAGATGAGGGGGAATTTCTTCAGATATAAAGTGGTGAATCTGTGGAATTCTTTGCAACAGGAAGGTGTGGTCAAATCTTTATGTATATTTAAGACAGAGGTTGACAGATTCTTGACTGGTCAGGGCATGAAGGGATATGAGGAGAAGTTTGGGGCTGAGAGGCAAATTCGATCAGCCATGATGAAATGGCACAGCAGACTCAATGGGCCAAATGGCCTAATTTGGTTCCTGTATTTTATGGTCTTATGGTCATTTTACCTTCTGCAGCTGTCAGTCTTCTCTGATACTAAGCACATCAGCTCTTCTACCACACCTGTCAATCATTCCTCATCCATCATAACACATTGTCAAATTGTTTCTTACTGATGTCACAAAGTGAAGCAATAGTGCAATTGCTCAGAACTACAGGGCCCCACAGTGGTTATTGCAACACTATTAAAGCTCAGAGTGTTCTGGAAGCTGGAGTACAATTCCAGCAATGCTTGTGAGGAGCTTGTATATTCTCCCCATGAACTGAATGGGTTTCCTTGAGGTGCTCCAGTTTCCTCCTACAGTCCTATTGGTTATAGGCTTAATTGGTTGTTGTAAATTGTCCTGTGATTAGGTTATGATTAAAAGATTGGTTGCTGGGCTGTGCGGCTCATTGAGCCAGAAAGGCCGGTTCAACACTGCATCTCTAATTAAAGATAAATTTAAAAATAAGCAGATCTGAAATGTGCCTTTATCTTTAGACAGCTTTCATATCAATTACTTTAATCACAGGAAAAACCATTTCATTTTTCTATATTCCCTCTAGTCTCTTGCCACATATAAGTAATCCACACAGCTGGCAGCCTATGGGAAATATCCTTCATTAGCTGACCACCAAATCCAATTATTGGCCAAGTAATCAATAATAATACTCATCTTTTCTTTAATGATGATCAAATCAGATGAATTTCTTTCACTTTTTATTTCATTGACGCTCAATTCTCCTTAATACATTAAACATTTATATGTAGTCCATTCATCTCATGTTACAACTCCTGTTCTCAATTTTATTTATTTATTATTACTCTTGTTATTTTGCATCTGCACAGTTTGTCTTCTTTGCAAATTAGTTGTTTGCTAGTCTTTCTGCCTAGTTTTTCATTGATTCTGTTGTATTTCTTTGTTCTAATACTTTGACAAACTTTTATAGGTTTGTAGTGGAGACTATATTGACTGACCGCATCACAGCCTGGAATAGAAACACCAATGCCCTAGAAAGGAATATACTATTAAAAGTACTGGATAGGGCCCAGTCTTTCATGGACACAGTCCTCCCCTCCTTAGAGCACATCTACACAAAATGTTTTTTTCAGAAAAGCAACCTTCATCATCAGGGAACCCCACCACCCACAACATGCTCCCTTCTTGCTACACTCATCAGGAATAAGGTACAGGAACTTCAAGACTCACAGCAGCACATTGTTACCCCTCAACCATCAGGCGCTTAAACCAAAGGGAATGACTTCACTCAAATTCACTTCATCATTCAAATGTTCCCACAACTCAAGGACTGACTTTCAAGGACTCTTCTTCTCCTGTTCTTGATATTTATTGTTTATTTATTTATTATCTTTTCTTTCTTTTTATATTTGCACAGTTATTGTCTTTTGCACACTGCTTGAACACCCAAATTGGTGTGGTCTTTCATTGATTCTTTAGGGTTATTATTCTATAGAGAAGAAGCTTAGGTGGAGACAATGGTGCCTAACAGTGCTTGCATTTGCTTGCATCTTCAGAAACAGCTCTATTTCGATCTTTAATATCTCTATTTTCCCTGACCTGGAGTTACATGCTAACTTCAGTTCTTTGTGGAAATGGGATTAGGGTTTCATGACTGGCCATTATTCAACATGCCAAGGGCATAGCCTAAGGGAGCTTGCCTTTGGAGGGCCACAATCTCATGGCTCTGGAAGCGGGCAGATTGAAGGTCAGTTCGTAGAAGATTGGTTTCGTGAGAGTCAGAAGATCTATGGCTGTGTGCCCAGAGACCTGAGATCTTTGGGCACAGAGTTTGGAAAAAGTGACTCAACGGACTTTTGACATCATAAACCAGCGAGCTGTTTGTTATGTCTCCCCTCTCACTGTGAAACGGAAACACCTCTGTCTCCCTTATTAGGGAGAGAGAGAGCCTGTGGTATGTCAAGTACCAGGTGAATGAGTAGCCATTGGAGTACTACAAGTCTGTGACTTTGCTGTTGCTTTGCTGCATGCTTGAGTGCTGGGTGGTGGGTGCTGATGCTTTTTTTTTGCTGGTGGAGGGAGGGGGGATTTTTACTTGCTGCCACTTACATGCGGGAAGAAGGTGAGCTCGGGAGGACTTTGGGGTTCTCGTCAAGTTTTTTGTCATTTTGACCATAAACTGCTGGTACAGTGCACAGTAAAAACGAAACGATGTTCCTCCAGGACACTGGTGCTACATGAAACACCACAAAACTACACTAGACTATGTGAGACAGCACAAGGCTACACTAGACTACATAAAACAACATAAAAACTGCACTAGACTACAGACCTGCACAAGACTACCTAAAGTGCACAAAACAGTGCAGGGCAGTGCAATAACTACTAAACAGACAACAGGCACAGTAGAAGACAAATTACAATAAAATAATAAATGATGTAGATGTCAGTCTCGACTCTGAGTATTGAGGAGTCTAATGGCTAGGGGGAAGAAACTGTTGCACAGTCTCATCATGAGAGCCTGAATGTTTTGGTGCTTTTTGCTGGATGGCAGGAGGGAGAAAAGTTTGTATGAGGTGTGCGTGGGGTCCTTCACAATGCTGTTAGCTTTGCGGGTGTAGCGTGTGGTGTAGATGTCTGTAATAGCAGGAAGAGAGACCCTGATGATATTCTCAGCTGACCTCACTATCCACTGCAGGGTCTTGTGATCTGAGATGGTGCAATTCGTGAACCAGGCAGTGATGCAGCTGCTCAGGATGCTCTCGATACATCTTCTGTAGAATGTGGTGAGGATGGGGGTGGGAGATGGACTTTTCTCAGCTTTGGCAGAAAGTAGAGACACTACTGTGCTTTCTTGGCTATGGAGCTGGTGTTGAGGGACCAGGTGAGATTCGCCACTAGGTGAACACCAAGAACTTTGGTGCTGTTAACAATCTCAATGGAGGAGTCGTCGATGTTCAGCGGAGAGTGGTCACTCCTTGCTCTCCTGAAGTCAATAACCATCTCCTTGTTTTGTTCACATTCAGAGAGAGGTTGTTGGCTCTGCACCAGTCTGTTAGCCGCTACACCTCCTCTCTGTAAGCAGACTCGTTGTTTTAGCTGATGAGACGCACCACGGTCATGTCATCAGTGAACTTGATGGTGTGATTCGAGCTGTGTATTGCTGCACAGTCGTGGGTCAGCAGAGTGAATAGCAGTGGACTCAACAGACAGTCCTGGGGGCCTCTGTGCTCAGTGTGATGGTGTTGGAGATGCTGCTCCTGATCCGAACTGACTGAGGTCTCGCAGTCAGGAAGTCTAGGATCTAGTTTCAGCGGAAGGTGTTCAAGGCCAGCAGTTTCAGCTTTCCAATCAGGTGCTGAGGAATGATTGTGTTGAATGCTGAACTGAAGTCTATGAACAGCATTCGAATGTATGTGTCTTTTTTGTCCAGGTGGAGGGTGGTGGCAATGGCATCGTCTGTTGAGTGGTTGGGATGATACACAAACTGCAGGGGGTCCAGTGAGGGTGGCAGCAAGGTCTTGATATGCCTCATGACGAGCCTTTCGAAACACTTCATGATGATGGATGTGAAAGCAACAGGACTGTAGTCATTGAGCTTCTAACATTTAACTGTCATTCATCCTTTGGGGGCTCTGCTTTGTGTTCCTGGATGGTTGTGAAGCCTTGCAATCTGCTTTATCTTTTGGGACGTCTATGACTGATCTGCTGCTGGCATCTTTTTTGCCAGTTCCATATAGCCCTCAATTCTCTTATCTTTTGAAACAAAAGTCTATCTCCTCTTTGAATATTGCTAATGATCTAATCTCCACAACCTTCTAGGGTGGAGAATTCTAGATACTTCCCACCATCTGTGAGAAGATATTTCTATGCAATATAACCACCTTCCTATCATGTAAATATGAGACTTCATTCTAGACTCTCTAACAGATGGAAGCATCTGAACCTTTACCTTGTCATGCCCCATTAGGATTTCCTCATTCTTTGAAACTACAAATCTAATTGATATAGGATAATTTTTTGACCCAGAAAACAGTCCAGTGAATCTGTTTTTATACTGTCTTCAAGTTAGTACATCTTTTCTTAACTAAAGGGACCAAAATATGCATGGCAATAGGACTGCAGTGACAGGCTCACCAATATCCTGTAAAGTTATAACAATACGTCTCCATTATCACACTTCATTTCTCTAACAATAAAGGACAAGGTGCTCTTTGTCCACTTAATTGCACAATTAAGCTGCATACTAACTGTTTGTTTTAGGTATTAAAGAAAAAAAGATTTGTTTTACGTCACATGTACATTGAAACATACAGTGAAATGCATTGTCAATAACCACAAATGTACCGGGGCAGCCTATAAGTGTTGCTATGCTTCCAGCACCAAAATAACATGCCCACAATTTACCAGCGCTAGTCCATACTGTACGTCTTTGGAATGTGGGAGGAAACCAGAGCACCCAGAGGAAAGCCCTGCAGTCTCAAGGAGAACAAATGAACTCCTTACAGACAGCAGAGCGAATATAATCTGGATTTTACAGCTGGCACTGTAAAGTTTGATGGTCAAAGTTCAAAGTAAACTTTTTTAACGAAGTACATAAGATGTCACCATGTACTACCCTGAGGTACATTTTCCCAGAGACATTCACAGTAGAACAAATAAATATAATAAATTAACGGAAAAAGCTACACACAGAGTGTCAAACAACCAGTGTGCAAAGAAAGACAATTAGTGCAAAGAGATATAAAAACTAACTAACTAAATAAATTTATTTATTTATTAATGAACTAATACATTATTGAAAGAGTGTGTGGATTGTGGAATCCATTCAGTGTTGAGGTGAGTGAAGCTATCCAGGCTGGTTCAGGAGCCTGATGATTGAAGGGTAATAACTGTTCTTGTACCTGGTGCAGGGCCTAAACCTCATGTTTAAGGTCATAAGAAGAAAACAGATACAGATTATAGTTCCACAATTACAGGGGAAATGCAACGTAGGTAGACAAATAAGTCACAAGGGCCATGATGAAGTGAATTGAGAGATAAAAAGCTCAATTTTTTCATATAAGAGTTTTGTTCAAGAGTCAGTTAACAGCAGAATAATAGGGTAGTTGCTGTCCTTTAGCTTGGTAATATACAATCTCAGGTTTTTGTTTCTTCTGCCCAACTGATGTGGGTGGAGAAGGATTGGAGGGGTGGTGGGTGACAGATGCAGTGAGAATGACGAGGATGGATTTGAGAGATCCTCAATGATGGCAGCTGCTTTCTCCAGGCAACGAACTTCTCAAGATATATCATTGCTCCTTCCATGATGCAAATCATATTTCTCTTTCCAACAGTACAGCAGGAATGCCTTCACTCGGACTGTGGTGTTACAATCACCGTTATTAAGATTTGTTAATAAATGCTGGTCTTTCCAGTGATCACTCATGCCTTAAAAATGAATTTGCAACAAATTCAACGTCAGTACTATTCCCTGCAACCCAGGTGGAAACTGGTCAAATAATGAATGGTAACTTTGGAAGCTAGCTAAGATTAGAATTAGAATTGAATTCATTATTTCACTGCTGGGAGCATCAGACAGGCAAGAACAAGATCAAACTGTAATGTAGAGGACTTCCATCACACAGGGATTTTCTTTAACACAGAAATCCTTTGCTTGTCTGACAAGACATTCCTGACAGATGTGTAAACTCACAATTAAATTATACCAGAAAGAAAATTGAAACAGACAATTTACAATTTTTTTATGTTTACGAACAAAACCCTTTTTGGTGAAGACATTTAATGAATGAATCTTGATGAATACAAGATGCCTTGCTGTGGTGTCTTATTATATCAATAGGTTGTCTACATGTGTTACGAGTCAGCAACATTCTGACAGGTTCAACTTCGAACAGAATTCAGGCAGCTTGCTTAACATACACTAATTTAAGTATTGTATTCAATTCCATTTTTGTTCATCAGCAGACTTGTCACTGATGATTAGAAGTGCCAGAAATGGAATCAAGTGAATTAATTGTGGCAATGAGAATTATTTAAAAATAAAAAAAGATGAAGCAGTAAAGAAAACTAATAACTATGTTTATGCAGCATTTATGACCTCAGGAATGTTCAAAGCATTTTATACCCAATGAAGCATGCTTTTTGAAATATAAATACTTTGACTATAAAAAGTATACAATTAATTTATGCATAATATTATTACCATTCTGGATTTAATAATAAAAAATATAAAATTAAAAACTCTTCTTTAGGTAGAGACATAATATGGAGCAGCTAATCATTTCATTAGAGCCCTGCAGTTTATTGTGGGCCTGCACTGCACTTTCTCTGTTACACTTTATTCTGCATTCTGTTAATGCTTTGCCTTGGACTATCTCAATGCATTGCTGAACTGGATGGAAATAAAATAGAATCAATGAAAAAACTACACACAGACAAAGACTGATGATCAGAATTGCACACAGCTCTCTGCATGTGGTCTCACCAATGTTTTGTGCAGTTGCAACATGATAACTCAACTTTTGTATTCTGTGTCCCTTCTGATGAAGGCATATGTAACATACTGTGTCTTCTTCACTACCTAGCCTACCTGTGTCACCACTTTCATCATCAAGTTGTACCCTTAGATTCTACAAAATTGCCCAGGGCCATGACAACCTCTTGGGTTGCTCTGCCTTGAACTAATTTCCTAAAATGCATCATGTTGCACTTGTCTGTGTTAAATTCTGTCAACTGTTCTTAGCCTACTTTCCAGTTGATATAGATCTAGTTATAAAATTAACCAACCTTCTTGGCTTTTTACCACCCCACCAATTTAAGAGGGTATTAAGAGGAATGGTGCAACAACAGCAACCTCAACGTCGTGAAGACCAAAGGGCTGATTATTGACTAGAGAAGGAGGAAACCGGAGGTCCATAAGCCAGTCCTCATCAGGGGATCAGAAGTGCAGAGTGTCAGTAACTTTAAATTCCTTGGTTTTATCATCTAAGAGGATCTGTCCTTGGTCCGACACATAAGTGTTATTATGAAGAAGGTATGGCTGCACCTTTACTTTTAGTGAAGATTTGGCATGTCATCTAAAACTCTGACAAAATTTTATAGAAGCGCGGTGGATAGTATACTGATTGCATCACAGTTTGGTATGGAAATACCAATGCCCCTAAGTGAAAAAGCCTACAAAATGTAATGAATTCAGTCCAGTCCATCACAAGTAAAGGCCCTCCTCACCATGGAGCACATCTACAAGGAAAGCAGCATCCATAACAAAGGATCTCCACCATCCAGGAGAAGCTGTATTCTCAGTGCTGAAGAAACAGAAGACCAACATCATCAGGTTCAGTAACAGTTATTACCCCTCAAAATTAGGCTCCCAATCTGAATGGAGTTCTTCACTTACCTCAACTCTAAACTGATTGCACAACTATGGACTCACTTTCAAGGACTCAACAACTTACGTTCTTGAATTTTTTACTTACTTATTATTATTATTATTATTATTTTGTTTTATTTTTCTTTTTTGTATTTACACAATTTGTTGCTTTTTACACATTGGTTGTTTGCCTGCAGTTTCTCTCTCTCTCTCCCTCCCTCCCATCTTCTGATAATCCTTCCTTCCCTCTCTCTCTCCCTCCTTCTCTGGCCCCTCTCACTCTCACGCCTTCTCTCTCTCCCCTGACTGAACTAATTCTTCTTTTTCTATTTACATCAGCTACAAAACTAATCAATTGCAGTTATCAAGCCTTCACCACCCTCTCCTAGGCATCACCAACATTGTTTCTTAAACACAGTTTCCATCATGAAAGACTCCCATCACTTCGGTTATGCCTTGTTCTCATTGCTACCATCAGAGAGGAGATACAGAAGTGTGAAAGCACACAATCAATGATTCAGGAGAAACTTCTTCTCCTCTGACATCTGATTTCTTAATAGACATTGAACCCAAGAACACTACCTCACTACTTTTATTTATTTCTATTTCAGAACTGCTTATATACCATATATACCTTATATACCATATATATTGACTGTAACTCACCATTTTTCTCCATTAGTATGTATTGCATTATGTTGCCATGAAGTTAACAAATGTCATGACATATGGCATGAATATTAAACCTGATTCTGATTCTATATTATTTCAGTTCTGTTGATCTTCACTGAATCAACCCCAATTCCCTTCAGCTTAAAATTGCAAGAGGCAATTCTGATCAATAATCATTGAGCTGAATTGTTCATTTTATTAATTCTTTTCACAGATGGTGCCCAATATCACAGGCACTTTCAAAAATTTATTTCTATCTTAGTTGCCCCTTTTCTTGCTCCTTTCACTCCTGTTCTGATGGTCAGAAGAACTATTGCTGAAGATAAAAGAATGCTATCACTAAATACTTCAATGTCCAGAATGTTTTTATAGCCATGATTTGATTTTGCTTGGCCTGCAGTGTTTGTCCAGCATTCTGTGTGTGCTGCTTTCAATTTCCAGTGTATGCAGATATTCTCTTGTTTATGATTTAATATGGCTTGAACAGGCAAAAAGCAGCAAGCAAATTTTCTCCCAAAAAACATTTTGCTTTGTCCTCAGCTCTCATTCTATGGCAGGTGTGTAGATTCTGATTGCCTTCCTCCTGTCATTGTTCACTAAGTAAACTAGTGTCATTGTGCCAGCTAATGAAAGGATTCACGACCTTGATGGATGAATATATGAAGGCAGTGTTCCATAATGCGGCTATTGAGCCCACTGTGATTGTGCTCACAGTCTGAAAAAACAGCTATCTAGTTAGTCACACTGTTGTTTTTATTCCATTGACATGAATTATTTTCTAATTTCAGTCATACATGAAAAATAAGTACTAAATCTTCAACCAAAATGACTGCTAAATGCTGAACGTCATACATATTAGCAGCACAGTCTAACTCTTAACAACATCCATGCAAATAAAGGTTTAAACTCTGACACCAAAAATATAAATAAAGTTCTCCTCTATTTTCCCAGTTAGTTTACATCTACCGTACTTGGTTATGACACAGATGGTAAAGAGGCACAGATGGTAGTTTGCCTCCCAGGTACCAGTGTCTGGGATATTTCTGTTCATGTCCAAGATATCCTGAAGTAGGAAGGAGAACAGACAAAGGTTGTGGTACTTATTGGTACCAACAACATAGGGAGGAAAAGGGAGCAGATCCTGAAAGTAGACTACAGGAAGGAAGTTGAGAAGCAGGACCACAAAGGTAGTCATCTTGGGATTACTGCCTGTGCCATGTGACAGTGAGTATAGGAATAGAATGAGGTGGAGGATAAATGTGTGGCTGAGGGATCGGAGCAGGGGACAGGGATTCAGATTTCTGGATCACTGGGACCTATTTTGGGGCAGGAGTGACCTGTACAAAAGGATGGGTTGCACTTGAATCCCAGGGGTACCAATATCCTGGTGGGGAGGTTTGCTAAGGCTATTGGGAGGAGTTTAAACCAGGATTGCTAGGGATGTGGGAACCAAACTGAAGAGATGGAGGAAGGGGTGGTTGGCTCACAAATAGACAAAACTTGGAGACACTGTGAGAGGGAGAATATGCAGGTGATAGAGAAGGGATGTTCTGAGACCCATAATTTGAGATGTGTCTATTTTAATGCAAGACTATTATGAACAAAGCAGATGAGATTAGAGCGTGGATCAGTACTTGGAGCTATGACGTTGTGGCCATTACAGAGAAATGGATGACTCAGGGGCAGGAATGGTTTCTTTGAGTGCCAGGCTTTAGATGTTTCAAAAAGGACAAGGAAGGAGGCAAAAGAGGTGGGGGCGTAGCACTATTAATCAAAGACAGTGTCACAGATGTAGAAAAACAGGTAGACATGGAGGGATTGTCAACAGAGTCTCTGTGGGTGGAAGTTAGGAACAGGAAGGAAATATGAGGCTATCAGGCAGGAACTTAGAAGGATAAATTGGAAACAGATGTTCTCAGGGAAATGTATGGAAGAAATGTGGCAAATGTTCAGTGGATATTTGCGTGGAGTTCTGCATAGGTACGTTCCACTGAGACAGGGAAAGGATGGTAGGGTACAGGATTCGCGGTGTACAAAGACTTGTGTAAATCTAGTCAAGAAGAAAAGAAGTGCTTACAAAAGGTTCAAAAAGCTAGGTAATGATGGAGATTTAGAAGATTATAAGGCTAGCAGGAAGGAGCTCAAGAAAGATATTAGGCGAGACAGAATGGTCCATGAAAAGGCCTTGGTGGTCAGGATTAAGAAAAACCCAAGGCATTCTACAAGTACGTTAAGAGCAAGAGGATAAGACGTGAGAGAATAGGACCAATCAAGTGTGACAGTGTAAAGTGTGTATGGAACCGGAGAAGATAGCAGAGGTACTTAATGAGTACTTTGCTTCAGTATTCACTATGGAAAAGGATCTTGGCAATTGTAGGGATGAATTACAGCAGATTGAAAAACTTGTGCATATAGATATTAAGAAAGAGGATGTTCAGTAGCTTTTGGAAAGCATCAGGTTGTATCAGTAACCAGCACCGGATGAGATGTACCCCACAACAACTGTAGGAAGCAAGGGAGGAGATTGCTGAGCCTCTGGCAATATGATCTTTGCATCATCAGTGGGATGGGAGAGGTTCTGGAGGATTGGAGGGTTGCAGATGTTGTTCCATTATTCAAGAAAGGGAGTAGAGATAGACCAGGAAATTATAGACCAGTGAGTCTTACTTCAGTGGTTGGTAAGTTGATGGAGAAGACCCTGAGAACATTTTGAGAGGCATAATATGACTAGGCAGAGTCAGCACGGCTTTGTGAAAGGCAGGTCATGCCTTATGAGCCTGACTAAATTTTTTGAGGAAGTGAGTAAACACATTGATGATGGCAGGGCAGTAGTTGTTGTGTATATGGATTTCAGCAAGGCATTTGATAAGGTACCCCATGCAAGGCTTATTGAGAAAGTAAGGGGACATGGGATCCAAGGGAACATTGCTTTGTTGATCCAGAACTGGCATGTCCACAGAAGGCAAAGAGTGGTTGTAGACGGGTCATATTCTGCATGGAGGTCAGTCACCAGTGGTGTGCCTCAGAGATCTGTTCTGGGACCCTTACTCTTCATGATTTTTATAAATGACCTGGATGACGAAAGTGGAGGGATGGGTTGATAAATTTGCAAATGACACAGAGTTGGAGGTGTTGTGGATAGTGTGGAGGGCTGTCAGAGGTTACAATGGGACATTGATAGGATGCAAAAATGGGCTGAGAAGTGGCAGATGGAGTTCAACCCAGATAAGTGTGAGGTAAAAGCAAACACGAGGAAATCTGCAGATGCTGGAAATTCAAGCAACACACACAAAATGCTGGTGGAACGCAGCAGGCCAGGCAGCATCTATAGGGAGAAGCGCTGTTGACATTTCGGGCCGAGGCCCTTCGTCAGTTTGTTTGTCCTGACGAAGGGTCTTGGCTGAAGCATCGACAGTGCTTCTCCTTATAGATGCTGTCTGGCCTGCTGTGTTCCACCAGCATTTTGTGTGCGTTGCTTAAGTGTGAGGTAGTTCATTTTGGTAGGCCAAGTATGATGACAGAATATAGTAATAATGGTAAGACGCTCGGCAGTGTGGAGGATCAGAGGGATCTTGCGGTCCGAGTCCATAGGACACTCAAAGCAGTTGCGAAGGTTGACTTCATGGTTAAGAAAGTATCTGGTACATTGGCTTTCATCAGTCGTGGGATTGAGTTTAGGAAACCAAGAGGTAATGTTGCAGCTATATAGAACCCTGGTCAGACCCGACTTGGAATACTGTGCTCAGTTCTGGTCGCCTCACTATAGGAAGGATGTGGAAACCATAGAAAGGGTGCAGAGGAGATTTACAAGGATCTTGCCTGGATTGGGCAACTTGGCCTTTTCTCCTTAGTGCAACAGAGGATGAGAGGTGACCTGATAGAGGTGTATATGATGATGGAAGGCATTGATCGTGTGGATAGTCAGAGGCTTTTTCCCAGGGCTGAAATGGCTAGCATAAGAGGGCACAGTTTTAAGGTGCTTGGACGTAGGTACAGAGGAGATATCGGGGTAATTTTTTTACGCAGAGAGTGGTGAGTGCATAGAATGGACTGCCGGTGACAGTGGTGGCGGTGGATACATTAGAGTCTTTTAAGAGGTTCCTGGACAGGTACATGGAGCTCAGAAAAATAGAGGGCTATGGGTAACCCTAGGCATTTTCTCGGGTAAGGGCGTATTCAGCACAGCTTTGTGGGCTGAATGGCCTGTATTGTGCTGTAGGTTTTCTATCTTTTTATAGAAAAGATCTGTATCTATAGAATGAGTTGCCAAAGGAAGTAGTAGAGACCAACACAATTACATTGTTTCAGAGGTACTTGGTTAATTTAACTCATGCATTTTGGAAACTACAACAATGACAGCATTCACTACTCAGAGCAGTGCTCAATGACAGTACTCAATTAGTTACTCTCTTGGAATACACTTAGAATATTATATTTATTTTGGATCATCTCCTTTTAGGAAGGATGTGGAAGCTTTAGAGAGGGATTAACCAGGATGCTGCCTGGATTAGAGAGCATGTCAAATGAGCTAGGATTTTTCACTTT
This sequence comes from Hypanus sabinus, assembly GCF_030144855.1. Classification (NCBI taxonomy): domain Eukaryota; kingdom Metazoa; phylum Chordata; class Chondrichthyes; order Myliobatiformes; family Dasyatidae; genus Hypanus; species Hypanus sabinus. Next base: position 63,825,844 of record NC_082720.1, on the reverse strand, counting down.
GGAGTGAAGGAGGATGAGACGTGACTTGATTGAGATGTGCAAAATGATAAGCGACATAGATTGAGAGGATAGCTAGAAACTTTTTTTCCCCAGAGTGGAAAGAAATATTATGGGGGAGGGGGTGAGATAGCTTTAAGGTCTTTGGAGGAAAATATAGGGGATGTCAGAGGTAACTTTTTGACACAGAGTGTTGAGTGCATGGAACACACTGTCAGTGGTAGACACATTAGGGGCATTTAAGAAGCTCTTAAGTAGGCACAAGTATGATAGAATAATGGAGGGCTATGCAGGAGGGAAAGTTGAGATTGATTTTAGATTAGGTTTAAAGATTGGGATAATATCGTTTGTTGAAGGGTCTGTACTGTTCTATGGTGTTCTATGCTCTGTTGAGTGACTGGAAAAGCTTTATATATCTTTGAATTATTATATCAATAAGCAGCTACTTCTAAAACAATTAACATTGTAAATAGTTAATAATACTAAAAGCCTGTACACTAATGTGCTGTTGCCAAGTCTTCTAGATCACAGCACAACGGCTAAGATAATAGTAGTCCAAAAATCACTTCTCACAGCTTGAGTATTGCCTCCGAACATTAATATATAAGCCAGATAAATGAAGATGTGTGTTCTATCCTTGATAAATTGTTTAATTTGTTAGGACAGAAGATTTAATAATAAATGAAGGCAGTTAGAAAGGGGAGGAAGGACAAATAAAGTTCCAGAATCTTGAGGGAAAGAATAAAAGAATTGCTTGGACATTGAGAACACTAAAGAGAATACTGGCAGTGCTCAGTGGAACATGCATCACCTAATGAGAGAGAAAAATTAAGCTGATGTTACAGGTAGATGCCTAACTTCAGAGCTGTCTTCTTCTAGTACAAGCAGGAGACATTAGTAATCTGAGACACAACAGATTCTGCAGATGTTGGAAATCTTGATCAACACACTGAAAATGCTGGAAGGACTCAAAAGAGCAAGCAGCATCTATGGAGTGAAATAATCAGTCAATGTTCTGGGACAAGAATCTTCATCAGGACATTAAAGTCACAGAGTTATATATCACCAATTTGGGGTCCATCAGTTCAACAAATCCATTTTGATAATTAGCAATTTAAAAAAAATTGTTACATGTATATCAAAACATTGAAACATACAGTAAAATGTGTCATTTGAATCAATGACTAACACAGCCTGAGGATGTGCAGGAGACAGTACAGAAGTGTTGCCATGCCTCCAGCAGCAGCAAACCATGCCCACCACTTACTAATCCCAACTAGTACTCCTCTTGGAATGTGAAAAGAAACCAGAGCACCTGGAGGAAACCCATGTGGTCATAGGCAGAATGTACAAACTCCTTAGAGGAATTCAAAGTAAACTTAATATCAAAGTATGCATACAGAATACTGCTCTGAGAATTCTCCTCCTGCAGGCAGCCATAAAACCAAGAAACAACATGGAACCTGTTCAAGTAAACATCAAACATTCAACAGGGGAGAAAAGAACAAATCGCACAAATGGCAAAAAAATGGCAAAATCAAACTTCAAGCCAGGAGTCCAGCAGTATTCAGTTTAGTTCAGTTCAGTGTTACGCTGCTAGCCCACTGCAGGCCGCAGGGCCACTTTTCACTGAGGCGCCCAAATCCACATCGATTGCCCAGAGGAAACCACTCAGAAAAGCAGTAAAAACAAATAGTAACCAGAATCCAGGAACACATGCAGCATCAACTCAAAGCCCCCCAAAAGAAGTCCACAGCCTGACCAATCAATCCTTGCAATGTGAATTCTAAGGCTTCTGCACTTTCCATGGATAGGAGTTAGCAAGCGGGAGAGGAAGACCGGTCAAACACCAGCAGACGGTGCTGCACCTTCTGCCTGTCCTCTGTTCTCATCCTCATCAACTTCAGCCTTGCTTGACGCCTCAATCGGAGAGAAGCAATGGAGTCCATCATGGACTTGTGTTCCACTTCCAGGCCACCAGGCCGCACACTCCGCTCCTAACCTTAACAAATTCGTTTGGAGTACAGCCAAGCACCAGATCGCTCAATCAGCCCAAAAAACACACCATTAAAATGTAAATCACAAGTTCCAATTGCATGCAGCTTAGTGGTGGAATCATATTTGAAAGAAGAAGTAAAAGAAGTAAACAAAAAATAGTTTTGTGAACTGTCAGCAGGACATTGCCATTGGCCACATTGCTTGATGGCACCATCTTGAAGTATATATTCAACCAAACTCTGAACTTCCAAACTTTGGTACCATAAAGAATTACACTGCTATGCTACTGTGTTGCCTGCCATTCTCTGTGTAAAAGATTATCCCTCAGATCCCCTTTCAAAACTCTTCTTCTCTTAGACCAATGCCATGCTTTTGGTATTCCTACTGCAGAATAAAGATTGTGAGTATCTACCTTATCTAAGCCTCTCATAACCTTTCATGGTTTTATCATGTCACTTCTCAGCCTCCCTTGATCCAAGGAAAACAAACCAGGCCGATCCAATCTCTCCCCATAGTAAATATCCTCCAATCCAGACAATATCCTGGTGAATGTCGTGGTTGTCATTCTCTGTATTTTCTTCTGTGCAATTGCATTCTTCCTAAAGGATGCAGCATTGATTCCAGAAGCTGGAATTTGCCTAGATATAAGAAGACATGCTGTTTCTGAAACTTGTACTGGAGCACTACTAGAGGTGGAGGACAGAGAAGTCAGAAGGTCAGAGAAGTAATGGAGTTGACATTGGTATACTATTGAAACATAGACTGAGATACTGTGAAAAGCTTGCCTTACATGCATTGAGGTAGAAAAGGTAAACAAAAACAGAATGTAGGATAACTTGTAGTAACTACAGAGAAAGTGCAGTTCAGACAGGCAATAAGGTTCAAGATCATAATGAGTTAGATTGCGAGGTCAAGAGTCCATTTTATTGTACTTGGAAACCATTTGCTAGTAGGTTAGAGGCTGTCCTTGATACTGGTTGTTTGTGCTTTCAGGCTTTTATATATTCTGCCTGATGGGAGAGGGAAGAAGATCGGACGTCCGGGGTGGGTGGTGTCTATGAATATGGTGTCTGCTTTTACTGACACGTCGGGAAGTATAGATCATGGAGGAGAGGTTGGTTTCCGTGATGTGCTAAATTATGTCCGAAGATAGTGTATAATAGGCACTGTAAGGTCATAATCACCCTTATGAACTGAATGGTAATGTTCTGCCAATCATCCTCCCAACCTATCCTTCATTAGCATGAAACACTATGAATTAAACTGGAAGAAAAATGTAAGTTGCTGATTACTTTGAAGGATTGTGTGCTTTAGAATCAGAATCAGGTTTATTATCACCTGCATGTGATGTGAAATTTGTTAACTTAGTGGCAGATCAATGCAATACATAATATAGAAGGGAAAATAAATAAATAAATAAATAAATAATGATGATTAATATTAATTAATAAATCAATTAGAATAAATAAATAGATTAAAAATGTGTTAAAAGCAGAAATACTATATATTAAAAAAGTGAGGTTATGTCCAAGGGTTCAATGTCCAGTTAGGAATTTGATGGCAGAGGGAAAGAAGCTGTTGCTGAATCACTGAGTGTGTGCCCTCAGCTTCTATACCTGCTACCTGATGGTAACAGTGAGAAAAGTGCATGCCCTGGGTGCTGGAGGTCCTTAACAATGAATGCTGCCTTTCTGAGACACCGCTCCCTGAAGATGTCCTGGGTACTTTGTAGGCTAGTGTCCAAGATGGAGCTGACTAGATTTACAATTCTCTGCAGCTTCTTTCGGTCCTGTACAGTAGCCATTCCATACCAGACAGTGATGCAGCCTGTCAGAATGCTCTCCACGGGACCCCTATAGAAGTTTTTGAATGTATTTGTTGACATGCCAAATCTCTTCAAATTACTAATAAAGTATAGCCGTTGTCTTGCCTTCTTTATAACTAGATTGGTATGTTGGGACCAGGTTAGATCCTCAGAGGTTTTGATACCCAGGAACTTGAAGCTGCTCACTCTCTCCAATTCTGATCCCTCTCTGAGGATTGGTATGTGTTCCTTCGTCTAACCCTTCCTGAAGTCCATAATCAGCTCTTTCGTCTTACTGACGTTGAGTGCCAGGTTGTTGCTGTGATACCACTCCACTAGTTGGCAAATCTCACTTCTATACACCCTTTTGTCACACCTGAGATTGTAACAACAATTGTTTTATCATTAGCAAATATATAGAAGGCACTAGAACTATGCCTAGCCACACTGTCTTATGTATATAGAGAGTAGAGCAGTGGACTAGGCACCCACCTCTGAGGTGTGCCCATATTCATTTTCATTTTTTAAATCTTTTTATTGATACATAATCTTCTACAGCTATAAAATGATACAAGACTTCAACAAGTTGATATATATACAATTAACAAAGCTGAAAAAACTTATCAAAAAAGAATAATATATGATACTGAAAAAAATTATTTTTATTGAGAAAATAATGAAAAAAGAGAACTCCAACTAACTAAAAAAAGAAACACCACTAACTCTACAAGAGAAGGAAAAAGAGAAAAGAATAAAATAAAGAAGGAAAAAACCCATTAGAAATCAACTCCCAGAGCAATACGTCTTACCATCATCTATATATATAAAGAAGAAAAATCATCCACCACCAATTCATGTTTATATAAAATAAAATTGGAAGGAAACCATATAAATTAATTCAAATTAAATGATAATATTTGGCAAAAGAGCTCCATTTTCTCTCAAAATCAAATCAAGGATCAAAAGTTCTACTTTTAATTTTTTCCAAACTAAGACATAACATTACTTGAGAAAACCATTGAATTAATGTAGGGACAGAGGTATCTTTCCATTTCAATAAAATAGCCCTTATTGTCAACAATGTAACAAATGCAATTACATGTTGGTCTGAAGATGAAATACCCTGAATATGATGTGGAACTATTCCAAATAGAACAGTCAATCTATTAGTTTGTAAATTAATTTTCAGAACTTTAGAAATTGTAGAATATAAAGATTTCCAAAAAGATTTTAATGTAGATCTTGACCAGAACATATGTGACAAAGTGGCTACTTCAGTTTTACACCTAACACAATAATTGTCTATGTTAGGAAATATTTTGGATGGTCTCTGCTTTGTTAAATAATAACGATGAACAATTTTAAATTGAATTAAACAGTGATTGGCACATATCAAGGAAGAATTGACTATTTTCAGAACTCACAACCAATCTTCATTAACAAAGTTCATATTAAGTTGCCTCTCCCAATCTTGTTTAATCTTTAGTCAGAGGTTATCTTTTTGTAGTAAAAATAAATTATAAATTCTACCAAAGGATTCATATTCAAAATAATATCAAACAAATTAGATTCTTGTATATATGGAAACTTAGATAAGTATTTTTGTAAAAAATGTCTTACCTGAAGATATTGCAGTAAGTGTGTATGAGAGAGAGAATATTTGCTAATTAACTCTTCAAAAGTCATCAATCGACCATCACAAAATAAATCTGACAAAAAAACAGATCCTCTTATTTCTCCACAAGAGAAAAATGGGATCAGTTATTGAAGGTTTAAATAAAAAAATTTGATATAAAGAACTAGACAATTTAAATTATTTAAAATTTAAAAAATGCGGAACTGAAACCAAATCCATAAGGACTGTTTAATAACAGTGTAAAGATTTAAATTTGGAATTTTAGAGAGTTGTAAAGGTAATGGAGCTCCTAATAATGAGGTGAAACAAAATTGTTCGATATTTTTTAATTCCAAATCAATCGAACCTGGTTTTTGGCTCTTATCAAGCCAATATAGCTAAAAACATAATTGTCCAATATTAACAGCCCAATAATAGAGTCTTAAATCAGGAAGTGCAAGTCCACCATCTTTTTTAGATTTTTGTAAATGACACTTGTTAATTCTTGATCTTTTATTGTTCCAAATAAAGGATGAAATAATAGGGTCAATTTGATTAAAAAATTTTTAGTTAATAAGATTGATTGTCAGCGAGGAGGATATGTTATCACCCATCTGCACAGATTGTGGTCTTCTGGTTAGGAAGCCGAGGATCCAGTTGCAGAGGGAGGTACAGAGGCCCAGGTTCTGCACTTCTCAATCAGGACTGTTGGAAGGATGGTATTAAATGCTGAGCTATAGTCGATGAACAGCATCCTTACATAGGTGTTTGTTTTGTCCAGGTGGTCTAATGTCATTTGGAGAGCCATTAAGAGTGCATTTGCAGTTGACCTATTGTGGCAATAGGCAAAATGCAATTGGTCCAGGTCCATACTGAGGCAGGGGTTCAGTCTAGTCATGAGCAACGTCTTAAAGCATTTCATCACTGTAGATGTGAGTGCTACCGGGCGATAGTCATTATGGGAACTCATATTATTTTTCTTAGGCACTGGTATAATTGTTGCCTTTTTGAAGCAAATGAGAACTTTCACCTGTAACAGTGAGAGTTTAAAAATGTCCTTGAATACTCCTGCTAATTGGTTGGCACAGGTTTTTAGAGCCCTACCAGGTACTGCATCTGGACCTTCCACTTTGCGGGGGTTCACTCTCTTTAAAGACAGTCTAAAATCAGCCTCTGAGACGGAGATTACAGGGTCATCAGGTGCAGCAGGGATCTTCACAGCTGTAGTTGTGTTCTCCCTTTCAAAGCGGGTATAGAAGGTGTTGAGTTCATCTGGTAGTGAAGCATCGCTGCCATTCATGCTATTGGGTTTTGAGTTGTAGGAAGTAATGTCTTGCAAACCCTGCCAAAGTTGCCATGCATCCGATGTCACCTCCAACCTCATTTGAAATTGTCTCTTTGCCCTTGAAATAGCCCTCGGCAAATCATACCTGGTTTTTTGGTACAGGCCTGGGTCTGCAGACTTGAATGCCACAGATTTTGTCTTCAGCTGATGAGATACCTCCTGGTTCATCCACGACTTTTGGTTTGGGGATATGCAGTAAGTCTTTGTAGGGACACACTCATCCACACAGATTTTAATGAAGTCGGTAAGAAATGCAGCGTATTCATCCAGGTTCGAAGATGATTCCCTGAACACAATCCAGTCCGCCGGTTCAAAGCAGTCCTGTAGGCACTCCTGTGCTTCCCTTGTCCATACCTTGGTCCTCACTACTGGTGCTGCAGTCTTCTGTCTCTGCCTATACTCAGGGAGTAGAATTACAATCAGGTGATCAGACTTCCTGAAGTGAGGGCGTGCAATAGCATGGTAGGCATTCTTGATGGTTGTGTACCAATCCCTCAGCGTGTTGTTTCCTTGGGTATTGCAAGTGATCTGTTGATGGTAATTGCTTCGTGAATTTTTCAGACTGGCCTTGTTAAAGTCTCCCAAAACAATGGTGAAGGCATTAGGGTGCGCTGTTTCGTGCATGTTGATCTCACTGTTCAGATCATCTGAAGCCTGATTGACTTTGGCCTGTGGAGGTATGCATACTGCTACCAAAATGACCCCGGAGAACTCCTGTGGTGATCGGCACTTAACTGCCAGATATTCCAGGTCTGATGAGCGGAATTGACACAGCACTGATATACTTGTGCACCAAGAAGCGTTGATCATAAGGCATACTCCTCTACCATTGGAAAAAGTAAAGACATGAGATAAAGTGGAAGCTTTACATCTGTTGTATTTGTATGAGAAAGTCAAATCAAATCAAATTCATATCAAATTCAGGCTTAATTATCATTCAACCATAAATCAATACAGCCAAACAAAACAATGGTCCTGTGGGTCCAAGGTACAAAACATACATAGCACATACAAAATAGCGAACAAATAAACATATACAAACCCCAAGTCCCTCTGTGACATGTCCCACAAATTGATGGTACAGTTCGTTGCAGTGCACAGACACATGAAACCCAGCCTGTCACTCCAACAATCCAACATTGTAGGGCAGCACCGATGGAAGAAGCCAGACCCCATTGGAACAAGGACACCATGCTATACTGTTCCTGATGCCTCCCTGCCTGGACAGCAGCTGCAGGCAAGCTCGCAGCTTGAAGCTTAGACCTCACTGCAACTGTGGTCACACAGCTACCACAACATCTGTTGCACCACCAAACAAGAGACACAACCTTGCGGCATCATACATTATCAATGGCCAACACTGATCATGAGAGATACACCCATGACAATCACCCACAGCACTGCACACTGCCTTCGTGGTCCAACCATGATGCCCCCACACTTCAGGCAGCCACACAGTCTTCACCAAGTCCACCTCCTCCAACACCAAGTCCACCTCCTCCAACACCAAGACCAGCTCCTCCAACACCCAGGCCAGCTCTTCTGATCAACGAGCAGCTCACTGATGGGACAGACTTGCAGCACCAAAGGGTCTTGGAGCCCAGCACGGTACTGTGACAATAAAAGAGATATTTAACAAAGAAAACTAACTTTATCGGGGGGCCCTCAAGAGGCTGCTGTGCCCAACTGCGCCTCCATCTTCCAAGACTCTTACAGGATGCTACAAGAATGGAGTGCAATGTCATCCATTTGTAAAATTATCTCAAACCCACAGAAACTGCTTGATGTGTGGATATTTATAATATTCTCTTGAAAGTTTCAGATTTCCAGAAACAAATCCTTTTTGTCATCCACAGCTCCAGCATGTCTGTTTCAGACACTCTCACACCCTCTTTACATCAGCAGCACGGCAGTGAAAGCTGCAAGCACTTCCAAACTCCTGAGAGTGCACATCTAACACAACATCTCATGGTCATAGAGCACATACTCCACGGTCAAAAAAGCTCAACAACAGCCTTTACTTTCTGAGGAGGCTAAGAGAGAGCTAGTCTATGCACACCAATTCGCATGGCCTCCTAACATGCTCCCTGGTTCAGAAGCTGCACTGCAACAGACAGGAAGGCTCAACAATCCGTAGTTAAAACAGCCCAGTGCATCAGTGGCACCAGATCCATCAGGGATATATATACATATGTACGGAAAGGTGTCAGAAAAAGGGCAGCAATATCATGAAAAATCTCATCCACCCTGCTTATGGATCGGTTGCCCCACCCCCATCAGGGAAGAGATTATGCAGCATCCGTGCCAGGACCACCAGATTCCAAAATAATTACTTTCCCCAAGCCATCAGGCTGACCAACACCTGCTAAAAATGAGAAATTCTGCAGATGCTGGAATTCCAAAGCAATACACACATATTACTGGAAGAACCTGGCAGGTCAAGCAGCACCTATGGGAAAGAGTAAGCTGTCGGTATTTCAGACCAAGACCCTTCAGTTTCTTCATGACAGAAAAGGAAGGGGGAGGACACCAGAATAAAAAAGTGGTGTGACAGGCAGGAAGGTAGCTAGATGGTGATAGGTGAAGCCAAGTGAGAGGGAAGATAATGGGCTGGAAAGGAAAGAATTGGATAGGAGAGAACAGTGGACCATAAGAGAAAGAGAAGGAAAAGGGGACCTAACACTTAAGACCATAAGACCATAAGATTTAGGAGCAGAAGTAGACCATTCGGCCCATCGAGTCTGCTCCACCATTCAATCATGGGCTGATTCACTTCATCTAGTCATCCCCACTCCCCTGCTTTCACCCCATACCCTTTGATGCCCTGGCTAATGAAGAACCTATCTATCTCTGCCTTAAATACACCCAATGACTTGGCCTCCACAGCCACTCATGGCAACAAATTCCACAGATTTACCAACCTCTGACTAAAGTAATTTTTCCACATCTCAGTTCTAAAAGGGTGTCCTTCAATTCTGAAGTCATGCCCTTTTGTCCTAGAATCCCCTACCATAGGAAATAACTTCACCATATCTAATCTGTTCAGACCTTTTAACATTTGAAATGTTTCTAAGAGATCCCCCCCTCATTCTGCTGAACTCCAGGGAACACAGCCCAAGAGCTGCCAGATGTTCCTCATATGATAAACCTCTCATTCCTGGAATCATCCTGGTGAATCTTCTTTGAACCCTCTCCAATGTCAGTATATCCTTTCTAAAATAAGGTGCTCAAAACTGCACACAATACTCCAAGTGTGGTCTTACGAGTGCCTTGTAGTGCCTCAATATCACATTCCAGCTCTTATATTCTATACCTCTAGAAATGGATGCTAACATTGCATTCACCTTCTTCATAACTGACTCAACCTGCAGGTTAACCTTTAGGGTATCCTGCACAAGGATACTCACAAAGAGACTCCCAAGTCTCTTTGCATCTCAGACCCGCTAATCTACCCACCATATCCCATCAGCACTTAGTGTCACTTTATGGACAATCAGCCTGTGTCTGTAACAGTTAATTGTACATTGCATTTTATAGCATTGCTTTTATATTCTCTGTGGTTTATTTTGTTGTTTATTGTGTTCTTTTTGTTCTCGTGTACTGAAGAATGATCAATGAGCAATCTTGAATCTTGAGTTGCGTTCCACACACATTGGAGGAAGTGTTGTAAAGCACAGAAGCAGATCCAATCCAATGCCAACCATTGCTCCCATTCCTACTTGCCTGCCATATTTCCACAGCTCTCTATGCTCTGCATATTCTAGTACCTGTCCAGATGCCTCTTACAGGTTGTTGTTCCTGCCACTAGCACCTCCTCAGACAGCTCATACTGGATACAGGTTGACCACCTCGTATTCAAAATTCCAACATCCAAAACCTCCAAAATACATTTTCTTTTAGCGCTGGCATGACATCACAAATGGAAGATTCCAGAAGATACTGGGGAGGTTCCGAAGGGTGTGCAGGTTTCTGTGCACCACAGACAGTTCTGAGAAGTGCCCTCATGTATGTAATGAGCAGAATTTAATGAAAGATAGAAAAAACACTGCATAAAGTGATAAATGAAGATCTCGATCGTGTATTGTCAGTGTTGGAACGAACATATGCCGCTTAATGGTATACTGATCATGAAACAAGCAAAAATCTATCAGAATGAACAGGAAATTGAAGGTAGTTGTGAATATTCAGCAGGCTGTTTGCAGATTATTAAGAAAAAGCTCTACATTTTTAAAGCATCTGTTGATCACAATGATCTGGCACCAGTACAAGTCTACAATGCCGATTACTTTTATATTTTACATAGAACCTAAAAAAAAAGTAAAGTACAAATACAGTGTACTGTAATCTTTTACTCAAAGCATGGCATTATCAGTGGAGACCGAAAGCCTGCTGTTGTTTATTGTTGTTGAACAGCAGATTCAGGTATTCTCCCGATGCTTCTGTGCTACTTCTGCTACCCTGACAATTTATATTGATGGTATGTACAGTGTAATAGCTTTTACTGTTAAGTGCTGATGTGTGCTGAATAAGTGTAAGACAAAAGCTGCTTACTGGTAGCAAATAAACTCAGATTCGAAATTGATGGTGATCCCGTTATGTATTCCATAATCTGAAAAAATCTGAAATCCGAAACACTTCCAGCCCTTGGCGTCTCGGGTAAGGAGTACTCAGCCTGTTCTAACTGCTATTGAATTAAAGATTAGTCTTCTTTGTGACATATACATTGAAGCATACAGTGAAATGTATCGGTTGCATCAAATCAAATCAGCAAGGATTGTTCTGGGCAGCCCACAAGTGTTGTCACGCCTCCGGTGCCAATGTAGCATGCTCACAACTCACCAACCCTCACCGTACATTGGAATGTAGGAAGAAAACGTGGAGCACCCACTCGGTCATTGGAAGAAGGTATTAATTCCTTACAGAGAGCAATGGGAAGCAAAGTCTGATCTTACAACTAGCCTAATAGTGTTGACGCTAACAGCTGCCCATGTTTGCGGAACATTTACACCTCATATCCTCTTCAACTTCCTCCACTTCATTGTGTCTCTTTATTGTCTTTTTAAAATCTGTTATCTTCCTCACATATTTGGATGCCCCCCACCCCCCACAGATCCTCAGAGTCAACTTATAGCAGAGGCTAAGAGTTAGTTACTTTTTCCTTTTCCAGAGGAGCTTATCTGTCAGATCTCTCAGGCAAAAGGTCCTTTTCAAGGAGAATGCCAATTGCTGCATTTAAAATGGGGAACCACCTCTCCAAGTTAGCTTGCTGATCATTGCCTGATTCACCAAGTTTAAATCCAGAAGTTAGATAAGTTCCCATGCAATTACAGGCAGCAGTTGTGTCGTGGTTAGCGTAGTCAGGTTATGGTCCCAGTGACCACTAACTGATGTTCAGTTCTCACTGCTGTCTGTGAGGAGTTTGTACATTCTCACCTTGACCACATAGGTTTAGATTCATAGAATCATAGAAAAGTACAGCACAGGTATAGGTCCTTTGGTCCACCTAGTCCATGCGAACCATTTAAATGGCCCACTTCCATCGAACTGCACCAGGTTTCCTCCAGGTGCTCTGGTTTCCTCCCACATTCCAAAGCTGTACAGTTAGGACTGTAGTTATAAGTTGTGGATATTCTATGTTGGTGCCAAAAACATAGTGACACGTACGAGCTGCCCCCAATAAAATCCTTGCTGATTTGATTCAACACAAAAGGCTCATTTTACTGTAGGTTTCAATATTTTGAGGTTTATTTGACAAATAAATCTAATCTGATCTTTAAATCTATAATCTTTCAATAACTGAGGCACAAGAAGCTACAATCTTGAGCAACAAACAATCTTCTGTAGAACTCAGCAGGTTAAGCAGCATCATTCACAGTACTTTTTTTACAAAATCACAACAGTTTATTCACTCACAAAATACTAAAAATGATTGTGGATTTACAATACTTTTGCAATTGATAGTAACTATATTTTAATTTGACAATTTCAAATTAAGGTGTGCTTTCATTTATTTATTTATTTATTTATTGAGATACAGCGCAAAATAGGCCTTCCTGCAATCCCCTAACTTAACCCTAGCCTAATCACAGGGCAAATTACAATGACCAATTAACCTACCAACCGGTATACCTGCAGACTGTGGGAGGAAACTGGAGCACCTGGAGGAAACTTGGTCTCAGGGAGAATGTACAAGCCCTTTACAATCATCTATTAAACATTCAATTCCACCGTTGGTGGATATCCTGCACTACCACTGCTTTTTCCCCTTTCACAAATCCCACAATGAGAGAAGAGAATGGTCATCAATGGTCACAAGCCAATGCATAAAGCAACATGTGAAAACAGCTTTGTACTCAGTAGAAAATGCTGCAGTGCCTCATCATGGTTGTGGAGACCGAACCTTTTAGTACAGGGTTTTACTGACACAGACTATAGAAATGATCCTTGAAAAGTATTGCAGGCTTCCAATGTGAAGCACTGACAGTTCCTTTCTTCCCATAGATACTGTCTGGCACACTGAGTTCTTCCAGTAGATTACCCCAGACATTAACTGTTGGATAGATGTAACCCTCTGGTCATTAACATCACCTCAAAGTCACATATTTTCTCAGACTTCCATTTACCTCAGGAGGGCGGTGGAATAAAAAGTAATGCAATCCTGTTGTAAAGAAAAATCCATTCAAAGCTTAATATAGATTTTTTGCTTTCACAGTCAGTTTGCTCAAATTCAATTTTCTTATCTCAAATATTGGTTAATTACTCTCCTGAGCTTGTGGTGTATCAGACTGGAACCATGCCGTTTCTTTCACATTTGTCTGTGTTTTCCAAGGCCAAGTTGCTAGCTCAATGCTCAACCCAGCACCAATGGAAAGCATGCGAGGGGCAGACTGGAGTTGAACCCAGGACCACTTGCCTTAAAGTCTGATGCTAACACCACTGCATCACCAACCAGAAACCTCAGATATTAACCACTCAATAACTCGCTTCTTAAGGTCATACTTGTCTAATGCATAATGGTGTTTAACATGTACCATAATGTATGAAACACAACATGGTGTACTATAATATCACATCTACATAATCTACTCATACAAGCCTCACTGACTCATACAAAAAAATGCAACAAAATTCAGTACAAATTGTAAACATCAGGTTGACTTCAGATATGCAATCAAGGCATAATAAGTGTTTGTACCAATTGACAGACCTGACAAATTTTCCCTACCAATATGACATAGATTTGATATGTACAGGAGACAAGACACACTGCACCATTAATGTCAGTCTCGTTGGCATTATGATCCATGACTGGTACATTGACAGCTAATCCTACAATTTTTAACACAGCAGTCAGCAGGAGGCGTGAACAAAAGGCCAGATGAACAGTGACAGGTTGAGAGTCTCCATGTTACAAATGATTCCCTCTTAAAAGGTTTGCCAGCAGCTTCCACTTTCATAAGTCACTAGAGTTTGAAACAATAACTCTGTCTCTTATTTTCAAATTGCCACTGTTTTTTTCGTTTCTTACAATTAATTATACTTTTCATTATAATATGGGCTTTTTGTCCTGCCTGTGGGATGCATAGTGCTTTCTCATGCATGATCAAACATGCTATGCTTTCGGAGTAAAAATAAGCACTTTGAGAATGCAGTCCCGATACTAATTTATTCGCAAATTTACTCAAATGATCTCAAATAAACTATCACTGAAAATGAAAAGTATAGAATTATTGCTAAGGATTAATAAAAAACAACAATCATTTGAGTGGCTGGGTGGAGATATGTCTTTACCAAAGGAAGTGTAAGGTGCTCCTTCTCTCTGCTAGCCTGAAGGTCATCCTTGGGCAAGGTGTAGAACCTGCTTAGCATCCCCCACCTTCAGCGTCACATGAATCCATGGGAGCAGGATCTGGATGGTGCTTATCACAAGTTCTGGTTATGCGACCTCTGATGCCAGGCAGAGAATCTCTGAAGAGTATTGATAATGGCTGAAGTCACCCATCTTGTAAAAACACTGTCCCGAGGACAGTGGCAATGGCAAACCAATTCTGGAGAAAATATTGTCAAGAACAATCATGATCATGGATAGAGAAAGAATTTAGAACATAAGATATAGGAGCAGAAGTAGGCTATTTGGCCCTTTGAGTCTGCTCCATCATTCAATCATGGGCTGATCCAATTCTTCCAGTCATCCCCACTCCCCTGCCTTCTCTCCATACCCTTTGATGCCCAGGCTAATCAAAAACCTATCTATCTCTGCCTTAAATACACACAGTGACTTGGCCTCCACAGGCACACGTGTCAACAAATTCCACAGATTTACCACCCTCTTAAAGTAATCTCTCCGCATCTCAGTTCTAAATGGATGTCCTTCAATCTTGAAGTCATGTCCTCTTGTCCTAAAATCTGTAAACATGGGAAATAACTTTATCATATCTAATCAGTTCAGGCCTTTGAAGATTCAAAATGTTTCTCTGAGATCCCCCTCATTCTCCAGATCTGTAGGGAATACAGCCCAAGAGCTGCCAGATGTTCCTCATATGATAAACCTTTCATTCCTGGAATCATTCTCGTGAATCTTCTCTGAACTCTCTCCAATGTCAGTATATACTTTCAAAAATAAGGAGCCCAAAACTGCACGCAATACCCATGTGTGGTCTCACGAGTGCCTTATAGAACCTCAACATCATATCCCTGCTCTTATACTTTATGCCTTTAGAAATGAATGTCAACATTGCAATCGTCTTCTTCACCACAACTCAACCTGGAGGTTAACCTTTAGGGTATCTTGCACAAGGACTCCCAAGTCCTTTTGTAGCTCTGCATTTTGAATTCTCTTCCCATCTACATAATAGTCTGCCCATTTATTTCTTACACCAAAGTGCATGACCATACACTTTCCAACATTGTATTTCATTTGCCACTTCATTGCCCATTCCCCTAAACTATCTAAGTCTCTCTACAGGCTCTCTGTTTTGTAAATACTACCCGCTCCTCCACCTATCTTTGTATCATCAGGAAATTTAGCCATAATTCCATTAATACCTTAGCCCAAATCATTGACATACATCGTAAAAAGCAGCGGTCCCAACACCGACCCCTGTGGAACTCTATTGGTAACCGGCAGCCAGCTAGAATATCATCCCTTTATTCCCACTCTCTGTTTTCTGCTAATTAGGCAATGCTACACCCATGCTTGTAACTTTCTTGTAATTCCATGGGCTCTTATCTTGCTAAGCAGCTTCATGTGTGGCTCTTTGTCAAAGGCCTTCTGAAAATCCAAATAAGCCACATCTACTGCATCTCTTTTGTCTACTCTGCTTGTAATTCCCTCAAAGAATTGCAGTAGATTTGTCAGGCAGGATTTTGCTTTCAGGAAACCATGTTGGCTTTGGCCTATCTTGTCATATGCCTCCAGGTACTCCGTAATCTCATCCCTAACAATCAATTCCAACAACTTCCCAACCATTGATGTCAGGCTAACAGGTCTATAGATTCCTTTTTGCTGCCTCCCACCCTTCTCAAATAGTAGATTAACATTTGCAATTTTCCAGTCACCCAGTACAATGCCAGAATCTATCAATTCTCGAAAGGTCATTGTTAATGCCTCCACAATCTCTCCTGCTACTTCCTTCAAAACTAGAGGGTGCATACCATGAAGTCCAAGAGATTTATACACCATCAGACCATTAAGCTTCCTGAGCAACTTCTCAATCATAATCTTCCTGGCACAAACTTCACTTCCCTGACACTTCTGAATGTTCAGTACACTGGAGATGTCCTCCACTGTGAAGGCTGATGCAAAATACACAATCAGTTCCTCTGCCATCTCTGCATCTCTCATTACAATGTCTCCAGCATCATTTTCTATTGGACCTGTATCTACCCTTGACTCTCTTTTACCCTTTAAATACTTAAGAAAGCTTTTAGTATCTTCTTTGATATTAGTCATCAACTTCCTTTCATAATTCATCTTTTCCTTCCTAATTACCTTCTTAGTTTCCTTCTGCAAGTTTTTAAAAGCTTCCCAATCATTTATCTTCTCACTAGCTTTGGCTTCCTTGTATGCCTTTTCTTTTGCTTTTACTTTGGCTCTGACTTCACTTGTCAGCCGTGGTAGAGTCCTTCTTCCATTCAAAAATTTCTTCTTATTTGGAATAAATCTGTCCTGCACTTCCCTCATTTTTCACAGAAACTCCAGCCATTGCTGCTCTGCTGTCCTTCCTGAAAATCCCCCTTTCCAGTCAACTTTGCCCAGTTCCCCTCTCATGTCATCATAATTTCCTTTATTCCACTGAAATACCGAAACATTGGATTTGCAGAGCTTTATATTAAAACCTGAAGGAAGACCATGAATGCCTACGTCAAAATTTGCCAAGAACAGTCATGATTGCCATGGTTGCCTATGCTATATGAAACAGCACATAATGATGATGAATCTGGTCAGTATTAATTATCTTCTTAACCCAAATACTCCTAAAGTCTTCTCCACCCTAACAACCCTCCTAAATGGACACATGGGGCAAAAACTAATCAGCATGGACAAAGCACCCAATTCTATACAGTATAGCTCTATGATCCCTGATCCTGTAATTCTAACACTCTGCCTTACTCCAAAATTTGCCCTTTTTGCCTCCCCTGTAATATTATGATTATTTTTAGCATTGACAGCTCTTTACCATAGAACCATAGGACCATAGAACCATAGAACCATAGAATACTACAGCACAGTACAGGCCCTTCAGCCCTCCATGTTGTGCTGGCCCATATAATCCTTTAAAAAAAGTACTAAACCCACACTACCCCATAACCCTCCATTTTTCTTTCATCCATGTGCCTGTCCAAGAGGTTCTTAAATACCCCTAATGTTTTAGCCTCCATCACCATCCCTGGAAAGTCATTCTAGGCACTCACAACTCTCTATCCACCCTATCTATGCCTCTCATAATCTTGTAGACCTCTATGAAGTCCCCTCTCATTCTTCAATACTCCAAACAGAAAAGTCCCAACTCTGCTAACCTTGCTTCATATGACTTGTTCTCCAAACCAGGCAACATCCTGGTAAATCTCCTCTGCACCCTCTCCATAGCTTCCACATCCTTCCTATAATGAGATGACCAGAATTGAACACAATACTCTTAAGTGCGGTCTCACCAGAGATTTGTAGAGTTACAACGTGACCTCTCTCCTCTTGAACTCAATCCCCCTATTAATGAAGACTAGCATCCCATAGGCCTTCTTAACTACCCTATCAACCTGTACAGCGACCTTGAGGGATGTCTGGATTTGAACCCCAAGGTCCCTTTGTTCATCCACACTCTTAAGTAACTGACCATTAATCCTGTACTCAGTCTTAATATAGATGCTAAATACCAAAGGTTTGTCATTTTTATTTCCAATAAAATCATTGCTTTTCTGCACACTTTGGGTGATTCTGTTTTCTCTCAGCACATTGTGAGTTTGTCGGTGTTTTTTATGGGTTCCTTCGGGTTTTTGTTTACTTCGTGGCTGCCTGTAAGGAGATGAAACTCAAGGCTGTATAATGTATACATACTTTGATAATAAATGCACTTTGAACTTGAATTCCCCTTATTCAAGATGTTTCTTCAGACCTCCTTCCCAATGATATCAATATGAACTTCACATCAGTCTGTATCTGAATATGAACAAAACAAAAGAGATGGTTGTTGACTTCAGGAGGACACGGAGCGACCACTCCCCGCTGAACATCGACAGCTCCTCGGTAGAGATCGTTAAAGGCATTGAACTTCTTGGTGTTCACCTGGCAGAGAATCTCACCCGGTCCCTCAACACCAGCTCCATAGCAAAGAAAGCCCAGCAGCATCTCCACTTTCTGCGAAGGCTGAGGAAAGTCCATTTCCCACCACCCCCCCATCCTCATCCCATTCTACAGCGATTGTATTGAGAGCATCCTGAGCAGCTGCATCACTGCCTGGTTCGGAAATTACACCATCTCGGATCGCAAGACCCTACAGCGGATAGTGAGGTCAGCTGAGAAGATCATCGGGGTTTGTCTTCCCACCATCATGGACATTTACACTACACACTGCATCTGCAAAGCAAACAGCATTATGAAGGACCCCTCGCACCCCTCATATAAGCTCTTCTACCTCCTGCCATCTGGGAAAAGGCTCTGAAGAATTTGAGTTCTCACGACCAGACTATGTAACAGTTTTCTCCCCCAAGCTATCAGACTCCTCAATACCCAAAGCCTGGACTGACACCTTGCCCTATTGTCCTGTTCATTATTTATTGTAATGCCTGCACTGTTTTGTGCACTTTATGCAGTCCTGGGTAAGTCTGTAGTTTAGTGTAGTTGTCTTTTTTCTTTCTGTGTTGTTTTTTACGTAGTTCAGTCTATTTTTTTACTGTTTCATGTAACACCATGGTCCTGAAAAATGTTGTCTCATTTTTACTATGTACTGTACATAGCAGTTATGGTTGAAACGACAATAAAAGTGACTTGACTTGACTGATCTTGTGCATATTCTTTTTAACTAACTTCATCATTGACACAGATTCAGGCTGAAGGTTCTGTTCCTGGGCTATACTGTATTATATTGCATGTCCTATGAAACAGCGATTCTGTTTCTCTTCCCACAGATGCTGTCTGAACTGCTGACTGTTCCTAGCATCTGCGAAGGACAGAGGAATTTTTAACTGTGTTAATTTTATTTATTTATTTAGTGATACACTGCAGAGTAGGACCATCTTGCCCCTCGGGTCACACTACCCCAGAAATCCCTAACAACCTGGATTTACCTGAAACTTATTATGGGATAATTTACAATGATTAATTACCCAGTTTGTGTTTGGACTGTGGGAGGAAATCAGAGCACCTGGAGAAAACATATACAGTCCACTGGATGGACATACTGAGACTCCTTACAGATGGTGTAGGAATTGAACTCTGAACTCTAAAGCCCCGAGCTGTAATGGCATCTTGCTAACCGCTATGTTACCTGGGTTGAACACTGTGGTCAAGCCAGAGTTGCTTCCTTAATGTCAATAGCTGTAAATGTTCCTTTAACACCCCACTTTCCAATTTCAATATCTTGTTTTTGATACATTTTCTGCTTTAATTTCTGTGTTATAATTTATTATATTACAACGTGGCGACCCACTTCCTAGCGCACTCGAACCGGCTCACAAATAGCCAGCGTGCAGGCACAAAGGCCAGGTCTGCAACAAAGGGAGAAAAGCCTGCGGGGGTTTGTGAGTACGTGTCTCTTGGAGCATCCACGCACGGGGAGGGCGGGATGAGGGAGGCTTTAAAGCAAGGCTGTGAAGATTGAATAAAATTATCTTTGACTGTAGTTTACCGACTCCGTGTCGTTATTTTAGCGCTGCGTGTAGCACACCGCTACAACAAGTAGTATTTCTTTGAATTTATGAATAAATAACAGAACATTGTGGAGTCCTTGAAGGAAGAAACAGTTTATGTTTAATGACTATAAATGAGAGCAGTTCTCATTAACTTGAAATATTTCTCCATTGATAGTACCTAACTTTAGTGGAACAAAGTTTTGGAAACAAATGCACAAGGCACTGATGATACTATGTGACATACACCAGTGGTTGCCTTATTAGGAGCAGGAGACAAACCAGGTGGGATCTCCTGCTGCTGTAATCCATCCACTTCAAGGTTCGATGTGTTGTACATTAAGAGATGCTTTTCTGCACACCACTGCTTTAACGTGTGGTTATTTGAATTACCGTTGCCCTTCTGTCAGTTTGAATCAGTCTGCCCACTCTCCTCTGACCTCACTCATTAACAAGGCATTCTTGCCCACAGAACTGCCACTCACTGGATTTGTTTTTGTCTTTGTTACACCATTCCCTGTAAACTCTAGAGACTGTTGTGCATGAAAATTCCAGGAAGCCGACAGTTTCTAAGTTACTGAAAACTCCTGGCCTGGCACTAACAATCATTCCATGGTCAGTCACTTAGATTACATTTCTTCCCATTGTGGCGACCCATTTCCTGGCGCATCCGAACCGACTCACAATTAGATAGCCTACGGGGGTTTGCGAGCACAGAGCTTTGGAGCCTCTGCGCCATGGGGGGCAGGTTAAGGGAAGCTTAAAAGTGAGGCTGAAGATTTCGAATAAAGTTTTTTCCTTCAACTGCAGTTACCGACTCCGTGTCGTAATTTTAGCGCTGCGTGTAGCACACCGCTACAATTGGTGACCCCAACAGTCCAAACGATTTTTGGACCAGAAATGACCGACGCCGCCTCTGTTCATGCGGTTTCGTTGAAACTGTCGGGTTTCTGGACACAGCGACCGAACCTATGATTCCAGCAAGCCGAAGCCCAATTCCACGTTCGCCAGATCACTTCAGAAGACACCCGCTACTACTACGTGGTGAGCTCCCTCGACCAGGACACAGCGGCCCAGGTCGCAGAGTTCGTACAGTCGCCCCCGGCAGACGGCAAGTACACAGAATTCAAAGCCCTGCTCCTCAGGACTTTCGGACTCTCACGGCGCGAGCGGGTTGCCCGTTTACTGCACCTGGATGGCTTGGGCGACAGACCTCCATCGGCTTTAATGAATGAGATGTTGTCTCTCGCCGACGGACACACAGGCCTCATGTTTGAGCAGGCATTCCTGGCGCAATCGGCCGAGTTTCTGGCACCTCGGCGCAGAGGCCGACCTCCCAAGCAGGTTCTGGCCCAGACTGTGGACATTGGGGGGTGTATCACCGGTTCTGTGGGGGGGGGTTATGTGGCGACCCATTTCCTGGCACATCCGAACCGACTCACAATTAGATAGCCTACGGGGGTTTGCGAGCACAGAGCTTTGGAGCCTCTGCGCCATGGGGGGCAGGTTGAGGGAGGCTTAAAAGTGAGGCTGAAGATTTCGAATAAAGTTTTTTCCTTCAACTGCAGTTACCGACTCCGTGTCGTAATTTTAGCGCTGCGTGTAGCACACCGCTATACCATTATGATATTTGATCTGAGCAAGAACTGAACATCTTGACTTTCTCTGCATGCGTTTATGCATTGAGTTGCTTCCATATGTTTGGCTGATTAAATATTTGCACCAATGAGCAGGTGTACAGGGATCTAACAAAGTGGCCACTGAGTGTGTTTAATGCATTTAATCAGTGAATATATTGCTTGCCCTCTCAGTGTAAGTCTGTCTTTTGTTTCCTCAACATGGCAGAGTGGAGGCAGCTCAGAGGACATGTACAGCCTTCGAGCTTTACCTCACCCCACACAGGCATTAACTCCCAACAGGTGAATGACTTTCAGAACAATTTACATCTCCGGAGAGGTAAAATTCTCTCTGATTCCAGTTTAGAGAAATAAGTTTATGGCCTTCATATAGATGTAGCTCTGATGAATGGCACATTGAAACTACATACAAAAGGAACAGTTGCACCAGTCTTTGAGTCAAATCAAGTTTATTGTGTTGTGTACAAGTACACTGAGATCATCATCATTATGTGCCATGTTGTGATCCCAATGCTATTGAAGTATAGCCACTGGTATGCCTGCTTCGTGACTGCATCATCAAAATGTAGGGCCCTGTGTAGATCCTCTTAGATGATGACACCCACAACTTAAAGCTGCTAACCCCTCGATGAGGAGTGGTGTGTGTTCTCCTGCCTTCCCCTGCCTGAAGTCCACAAGCAATTCCTTGGTCTTAGTGATGTTGAGTGAGAGGATATGAGGGTTTGATCTAGATTAAACACATGCACATAGGCAGACGAGAGCTTGAGCTACCATTATATATTAAAAGGTCACATCGGCCTAATTCCTGGCTTGTTTGCTCCTTTTCTTCATCATTATAGTGTTGTGTCACACGATGTAGATGATCATGGTCTCATGATCATGATTATTCTTGGCAAACTTTCCACAGAAGTGCTTTCTTCTGGGCAGTACATTTACAAGATGGGTCACCCAGCCGTTATCAATACTCTTCTGAGATTGGCTACTTGGCATCATTGGTCGCATAACCAGGACCCGTGATCTGCACCACCTGCTCCCATGGCCTCATGTGACCCTGATCACAGAGAGAAGGAACATCTTACACCTCTTTTGATCAAGACTTATCTCCACTCAGCCACTCTGTACAGGTACACTAAAACATATCTCTTTGCTGCAGCATCACAGTCACAAAGGTTCAGATAACACACAAAACATAAATGATACAAGACAGCGAAGAGAAACAAAAGAATATGTCGCTGAATGCTGGATTGCTGAACAAGATATTAGTGCAAAGACCAACTGAGTCAGACAAGATCATGATAGTGTAATAGTGGTGCACAGTGTTCAGTTCCTGAGGCAGAATTTGGGTTATAGTAAAGTAATTGCTCCTATACTTGATGGTGTGGTATTTCAGACTTCTGTACCTTCTGCCTGGCAGTAGCAACAGGAAGAGAACAGAAACTGGTGGGACAGAGAGATGATGAACTGTCTCTGATCTCAGGACATAAAGAACAAGAAGGACATCACTTTAGCTGGGACACTGCAGAGGTTCTGGTGCAGATAAACACGACACAGACATGAGGATTTTTAGAAGTGCGATTCACTTCTGATAACTCTGTAAACAGCCATATCGAAATCAACACCATCTATGAAACCTTATGCATCAAAGAAAAGCGAGCCAGTGGAATTCAAAGTTCAACTGAAGGGATAGCCAATCAGGAGGAAGGCAAGTGAACAGGGGCTATATAAACGCAAGCACTCCCAGAGAGAATCCATGCACTGAGGATGTCCCCTCGACTAGTGATAAAACATCTGCATCTAATTGCCAAGCTCGGCGAACACAGCAACATCAAGAAGAGAACATGACCATATGGTTCGGATCCTTGATGATAAATGCCAGCTCCTTGCGACATTGCTTCCTGTATGTGCTGTCAGTTCTGGGAGGCTGTGACTGTGACCAAACAAAGTGTGTAACATATTAACTAGATTTCACCATCCTGGGTTGGTATGTTAATTTTTTGTTAAATTGTGTTCAAATATGCAAAATTTGATGTACACAAAAAAGATGCAGATCAGAATTTAAATCATTGAACACTCTGCAGTTCTTAATCACAATCCACTTACAGTATTCTATTTAAAAATGATTAAAATTTAGTCTGATATGAAATACACTATGCAAAATAACGCACAGAAAGTTATCATCACATTGTTACCAGTTAATGCATGAGATAGTTATTAGTTGTCCTAATGAATTATAAAATGTATGATAATCAACTACCACGTATGTTTGAACAGGCCAGAGTTAGTAGATGCATATGAGAATGCTAGATGAACAGTATCTCACTTGATCGGAGAAACGTATGTTGATATTCTTCTGTCTGACTGCGTCTGGCAGGTATAGACACGTGATCATAATTTCTATAGTTTGAGTTTGCACAATCATGCATCGAATAAACTGGTTTCAGTCCTGACCTTTAGTGCTACCAGCATGGACTTTGTATATTCTTCCAGCTACCACACAGAGTTCTGTGAAGCACCCTGGTTCCCTCACACATCCCAAACACGTGCAGATTGGTTTGGTTACCTGATCACTGTAAATTGCAATTCACATGGGTGAATTCAGGAGTAAGTTTATGGCTATACTGCCCTTGCTGAGATGTTGCAACATCAATGAGAAAGTCAGCCAAACTTCAATCAAAAATGACGTGAGAGTCAGGATGCAGTGACATAGCTCCTTAGATTTATTGCAAACTCAATGGTGTGATATAGTGAATAAGGAGTGAAACTGGAAGACAACAAAAAACAGTGCAATTACTGCATTGTTCCATTCTTACAAGTAAGTATGCACAGGTAAGTTAGAACTTGGTAAAGTTTTCTGCAAGATAGCGTGCAACGGAGATGATAAAAAGGACAGGCAGGAGATGAGGCATGAACTCAGCCAGTTACAGGGCAATGGAGGCATGGTGCAGTTAAAACAGAAAGCAACAAATACTGTACTGAAAATGTTATATTTGCATGCACGCAGCATAACGAATAAAATGGATGATCTTGAAATTCAGCTACACATTGGCAAATATGACGTTTGTCGCCATCTCTGAATCTTGGCTAAAAGATGGCTGCCATTGGGAGCTGAATATCCAAGGATATATGGTGTATCAGAAAGATAGGTTAGTAGGCAGACGGGGTGGTGTGGCCCTGTGTATAAGAAATAATATTAAATCATTAGAAAGGGATGATGTAGAATCAGAAGGTCTCTATGGGTTGAGTTAAGAAATAACAAGTGTAAAAGGACCCTATTAATCGCAGTCGGGATGTGGATTATAAATTATAGCAGGAGAAGGAAAAGGCATGTCAGAAGGGCAATGTCATGATAATCATTGGGGATTTTAACATGAAAGTGGATTGGGAAAACCAGACCAGTACCGGACCTCAAGAGAGAGAAAATTTGTAGAATGTCTAAGGAATGGCTTTTTAGAACAGCTTGTTGTTGATCCCACTAGGGGATCGGCTGTGCTGGATTGGATGTTGTGCAATGATCCGGAGGTGATAAAAGAGCCAGGGTTAAGGAACCATTAGGGAACAATGATCACAATAGAATCGAGTTCATTTTGAAGTTTGAGAAGGAGAAACTAAATTCCAATGTGTCGGTGTTTCAGTGGAATAAAGAAAATTACAATGGCATGAGAGGGGAACTGGCCAAGGTTGATTAGAAAGAGTAGTGTCTCTTTCCTGTCAGGAAGAACAGCAGAGTAGCAATAGCTGGAGTTTCTGCAAAAAATGAGAGAAGTGCAAGACAAACAGATACCAAAAAAGAAGAATTTTTTGAATGGAAGCCACAACCTTGGCTGACAAGTGAAAGTAAAAGCAAAAAAAAAGGCATACAAGGAAGCCAAAGCTAGTGAGAAGATAAATAATTGGGAAGCTTTTAAAAACTTGCAGAAAGGAACTAAGAAGGTCATTAGGAAGGAAAAGATGAAATATGAAAGGAAGCTGGTGACTAATATCAAAGAAGATACTAAAAGCTTTTTTAAGTATATGAAGGGTAAAGAGAGTTGAGGGTAGATATGGGACCAATAGAAAATAACACTGGAGAAATTGTAATGGCAGATGCTGAGACGGCAGATGAGCTGAATGCCTATTTTGCATCAGTCTTCACAGTGGAAGACATCTGCAGTGTACGGGACATTCAAGAGTGTCAGGGAAGTATGTGCAGAGAAAATTATAACTGAAAAGGTGCTCAGGAAGCTTAATGGTCTGAAGGCGGATAATTCTCCTGGACCTGATGGAATGCACCCTCAGGTTCTGAAGGAAGTAGCTGGAGAGATTGCAGAAGCGTTAACAATGATCTTTCAAGAATCGGTAGATTCTGGCATTGTACTGGATGACTGAAAAATTGCAGATGTTACTCTGCTGTTTAAGAAGGGAGGGAGGCAGCAAAAAGGAATCTATAGACCTGTTAGCCTGACATCAGTGGTTGGGAAGTTGTTGGAATCGATTCCTAGGGATGAGATTACAGAGTACCTGGAGACACATAACAAGGTAGGTCCAAGCCAGCATGGTTTCCTAAAAGAAAAATCCTGCCTGGCTAACCTACTGAAATTTTTTGAGGAAATTACACGCAGAGTAGACAAAGGAGATGCAGCAGATGTGGGGTACTTGGATTTTCAAAAGGTCTTTGACAAGTTGCCACACATGAGGCTGCTTAGCAAAGTAAGAGCCCAGTGAATTACAGGGAACATTATCATGGGTGGAGCATTAGCTGATCAGCAGAAAACAGAGAATGGGAATAAAAGGATCCTCTTTTGGATGGTTGCTGGTTACCAGTGGAATTCCACAAGGGTTGGTGTTGGGACCGCTGCTTTTTACGATGTATGTCAATGATTTGGGCTATGAGATGAATGAATTTGTGGCTGAATTTGCTGACGATACAAAGATAGGTGGAGGAGTGGGCAGTGTTGAGGAAACGGAGAGCCAGCAGAGACTTAGATAAATTAAGGGAATGGTCAAAGAAGTGGCAAATGAAAAACAATGTTGGAAAATGTGTGGTCATGCACTTTGGTGAAAGAAATAAATGGACTTACTATTATTTACGGTAGATGGGGAGAGAATTCAAAATGCAGAGGTAAAAAGGGAATTGGGACTCATTGTGCAAGATTCCCTAAAGGTTAACTTCAAGGTTGAGTCAGTGGTGAAGAAGGCAAATCCAATGTTGGCATTCATTTCTAAAGGTATAGAATATAAGGGCAGGGATGTAATGTTGAAGCACCATAAGGCACTCATGAGACCACACAGAGTATTTTGTGCAGTTTTGGGTTACCATGTGAGGAACGCCTGGCAGCTCTTGGGCTGTATTCCCTGGAGTTGAGGAGAATGAGGGGGGATATCATAGAAACAATACAAATATTAATAGGCATGAACAGATTAGATATGGCAAAGTTATTTCCCATGGTAGCGGAGTCCAGGACAAGAAGGCACAACTTCAGGATTGACGGACGTCAATTTAGAACAAAGATGCGGAGAAATTACTTTAGTCAGATGGTGGTAAATCTGTGGAATTTGTTGCCACGAGTGGATGTGGAGGCCAAGTCTTTGGTCCATTTAAGACAGAGATAGATAGGTTCTTGATTAGCCAGGGCTTCAAAGGATATGGGGATAAGGCAAGGGAGTGGGCATGACTGGAAGAATTGGATCAGCCCATGACTGAATGACAGAGCAGTCTCAATGGGTCAAATGGCCTACTTCTGCTCCTATATGTTATGGTCTTATGTCAAGACTTGTCTGGGAAGTGACCTGGGTCCACTTAAATTTGCCTGTCGTCACAATAGGTCAACAGCAAATGCCATTTCATTGGCTTCTCATTCAGCTCTGGGACACCTGAGTAATGAGGATGCTACATCAGAATGCTGTCTACATCTCCACAATCACCATCAGTACAGGTGCATCACCTGCTCATTGATCTATTCTACTCATTTTATACCTATGACTGTGTGGCTGAGTATAGTTCCATTGCCATGTTTAAATTTAACTACAACATTGCTGTTTGCTGAATCAAAGGTGGTGAAAAATTAGCATATGTGAGGGGGTGACTGAAAATCTGGCTGAGTTTTCAGTTACATCAGGAAAATCAAAGAGCTGGTTATTGTCTACAGGAGGAAGCCGGAGATCCTAGAGCCAGTACTTGAGGATCAGAGGTGGAGAGGATCAATAGCTTTAAATCCCTTGACATTAACATATCAGAAGGTCTGCCTTGGGACCAGCATGCATGTTCTATCAGAAGGAAGACATGACAACAGCTCGACTTACTTAGAAGCTTGCATAGATTCAGCATATCATCAACAAATTTGACAAACTTATGCAGGTGCACAGTGAAGAGTAATCTAACTGGTTGCATCATAGCCTGGCTTGGAAACACTAATGCTCAGGAATGGAAAAGACTACAGAAAATAACGAGTGCAGCCCACTCCATCACAGCCAGAGCCCATTTCCACCAATAATTACATGGATTACTGCCACAAGAAAACAGCATCCATCATCAAAGACCTCAGCTTTCTGTTCCGTGTCCTCCTCCTGTTACTACCATTCTGAAGGAAGTACAGAACCCTTTGGCCTCACACCACCAGATTCAGGAACAGTTATTACCTGACAACCTCCATCCTCTGCAGTGGCATGAATAACTTCATCTGCCATTATTCTGAACCTATGGATTCAAAGACTTTCAGGGACTCTTTCCAAATCATGTACTCAGTATTATTTTTTTCTTATTTACATATTGTGTCTGGTTTTCTACACTGATGGTTTGTCAATCTTGTGTAGCTTTTCATGAAATTCTATTGTATTTTTTTCCCTGTAAATGCCTGCATGTAAATGAATCTCAATGTAGTGCATATATGGTAACATGTACCATATGTAATTCAATAATAAATTTACTTTGAACTCTCATCTACTTTTGGCTGTCATTGCGATAGCTCCATGGGTGTGTTGGTTAGAGATTATCATCACAGCATTGGAGAATCTATATATACAGTGGATTCCGGTTATTTGGGCTATCAGTTAAACTAAAGCGATTGATCTCATTAATTGCCTAGGGGAAGAAACTTTTAAGAGAGCATGAAGCTTCCGTTTAAATAGACCTATAGTGTTTTGCAGATGGAAGCTTTTGCAAAAGGCAGTTGCAGGGTGGATAGTATCCATGATAATTTTTCTTGTCTCCTTCTTTGTCTGGGACACATTCAAGTCCTGCAGTGATGGTAGACTGCAGCCAGTGATGTTTTCTGCTCTCCTGACAGGCTGTGGTAATTTTTATATATTGTGAGAGGATGCTGCACCAATTCAGATGGCT
This sequence comes from Hypanus sabinus, assembly GCF_030144855.1. Lineage (NCBI taxonomy): Eukaryota > Metazoa > Chordata > Chondrichthyes > Myliobatiformes > Dasyatidae > Hypanus > Hypanus sabinus. Next base: position 63,796,789 of record NC_082720.1, on the reverse strand, counting down.
GACATGGAATTCTGAACTCTAATCTCTAGTGATACCTCTGAGTTACAGTCTTCCTGATTCCTCTAAGTCAAGCTGAGTAGTTGGACAGGAAACTTTCACCCAAAAGTGTGTTGTTTTTGATTTTCTTCACTGCCTAACTGAGGATACTTTTGAAGACACAATTCCTCAATCCAAATGACTACCCATGAATCTGGCCATAATCTCCGGAGTGTACCCCTGGTTCCAAGTGACTGAACAAACCTGCTTCCAATGGCAAACCAGTCAAAGACATTGGTGTTTCCACACCAGGCCACAATGCAGCCAGTCAACATACTTCCCACTACACAACTATAGAATTTTGTCAAAGTTTTAGATGTCATGCTGAATCTCCGCAGACTCAGGAAATAGTGATGCTGCTGTGCTTTCTTTGTAATTGTACTTAAGCGCTGGGCCTAGGATGGATCCTCAGAAATAGCAGGAGCCAGGAATTTAATTGTTGCTAACCCTCTCCACATCTGAGTTCCTAATACATGTAAATGTACATAGCAAATTAAAGTTTATCCTTGATTTCTGAGTTTAGATGAGTGAGAGGAGATTTAATTAAAATGTGGAATATTTGGTGAGACTTTGAAAGGGCATGTGTAGAGAGAATATTTCCTCTTGTTATATATAAACACAGAGAAAGGTAGCCAGGGAAAGTATGGAAGCAAATTCAATAGCAATGCTTAAGAGATATTTAGATAGGGACATGAATATAAACGGGCAGGAAATAGAGAGAAATAAATGGGTTTCATATTGTTGCTTTGTTTTGTGGCTGCCTGCAGGAGGACACATCTCAGAGTTGTATTTTGTATGCACACTTCTGTAATAAAAGTACTTTGAATCTTTGAATCTTGAAACTTTGAAAAAGAACATTTTCAGGCAGTGTGCTAATTAAATTGGTACGGTGGGTGGCAAAGACATGGAGGGCAAATGGCCTGTTAGAGTAACCCAAAAGGCAATGGAGGATCTCAAGGAAGTTTAGATGTTTTGATCTAAACATTGGTTGTCCATTTTCCTCCAAAACTACCTTCTGAACTGTTGAGTTCCTCTCGCAGCGGCTTCAGATTCCAGCATCTGCTAACTCTTACATCTCCAATCCTAAATGTACTGCACTGTGTTTGATGTTCAGCAAACATGGGAAAAGGTCAGAAAAGTTGGATTAATTGACTAAAACTACCATGAGACAGTAAAAACATAATCAACTGAATAAGCCTCCTTCTGTGTTATGGGATTCTTCCTATCTCCTCTCTGAAGTAGGCCAGATGCATATCAGGTTGTCATGAGTTTAAATCCTGTAAATTGTGTTTGGTTCTGGCTTGCTTTGTTCTCCAATGGTTTAAGAAAATGTTTTGTGTTTGCTTACCCAAGTGCTAGAAATGAAAATGGTTAGAGGATTTGACAGGTGGAATTCAGCTTTTAAACTTCTAATTAAGGTCATGTTTGTTTAACATGCTTCCTGGGGGCTCATTCTTTCCAGATCAGAAGCACCTTGTAAATCAGGTTCAATCCATCACTGGCTTCTTTGCCCCAAGCACTGTTAGTGAATTGAGCGATGGAAGAAGTGTGAGCACTTTTAAATGCGAATGGAGTTACAACTATGGGATTAAAAACACAAAGTACACTGCAGATGCTGTGGCCAGATCAAGACGTACAAAAAAGCTGGATGAATTCAGCAGGTCGGGCAGCATCCGTTGAAAGGAGCAGTCAACGTTTCGGGTCGTGACCCTTCATCACGACTGTGCTGATCAGTGTTCACACTTCTCCCATCGCGCAATTCACTAACCGTGCTTGGGGCAAAAAAGCCAGTGATGGATTGAACCTGATTTACAAGGTGCTTCTGATCTGGAAAGAATGGGCCTTCAGGAAGCATTTTAAACAAACATGGCCTTAATTAGAAGTTTAAAAGCTGAATTCCACCTGTCCAATCCTCTAACCATTTTCATTTCTAGCACTTGGCCTGACGAAGGGTCTTGACCCGAAACGTTGACTGCTCCTTCCAACGGATGCTGCCCAACCTGCTGAGTTCATCCAGTGTTTTTGTACGTCTTAACTATGGGATTGAGTCTGCTTCCAAGGCTTACGTCCCTTGTACCAAATTTCAGAAGGGGTTAACATCAGACAGATGCTATTATGCTCATGGCTACTGATGTAAGCAGGACGTAGTTCCCCAATGCATTGCTTTGAAAGATATTGAGTGACTTTCTATTTTTTCATCTACTTACCTTTCAGGGACTGGGCACTATTGTGCATTTAATATTTCAGTAATATTTGGTTAATATTGTAAGTATATTGTTTTCTTAAGCTTGACTTTGTTTTTTTCATTTATATATCTTTCAGGATCTGGGCACTGTTGTGAATTTAATATTTCAGTAATATTTAAGTTACATTGTGAAGTATTGTTTGATTAAGCATTCTTTGTTTAAATAATTAATTGCAAATTATAAGTAGAATTATGTGAATGGCATACATCATCACGCCACCATGTCATCAGAGCGTGCCTCACTAGAAGTAAAGATTGAAATAGACATGTTATTCTCAGCTCCATGTTTTTCTTTTAATTAGTTTTATGTTGTGGAGTTACCCATCATAACAAGCACTTATGAGAAAACTAAAGATTCGTTGTCCATCACTAACTCCTTTAGAGGAGGTAGCGGTGATCTAACGTTGTTCTTCCGGTGGAAGTATTCCCACAGTGCTTCTAGCAAGAAAATTCTTGAATTTTGACTCCACAAAGATCCCAACCAAGTGAGGATGACGTGTGAAACTGGAGGCAGGAGTGTTCCAATGTGTGAACTGTCGATCAGAAGTCCAGAAGCCAAAGCCCAATGACTGATGACCCCAACGTTGTGAAACTTTGCAAATCCACTGGGGATGTTGAAAGCCCCATCAGCTGGAGGTGGAGCCCAAAGGCAGCCATCCTGGGGTCACAGGTCAGTGTATATTCATCGGGAGGGAGAAATGGGGCTGTTTTACTGTTGCTTCTTGTGTTCTGTGTTGTTTTACTGAGCATTGTGGGAATGTTATGTTGGCGCCAGAATGTGTGGCAACACTTGCAGGCTGATCCCCATCACATACGTATGTCAGAATCAGAATCAGAATCAGGGTTATTATCACTGGCATGCGATGTGAAATTTGTTAACTTAACAGCAGCAGTTCAATGCAATACAGAATCTAGCAGAAAGAAAAGCATAGTAATAATTGATAAAATAAAAAATATTGATATTAATAAATAAACAAGTAAATCACTTAGGTATTTTGAATAGATTTAGAAAAATGTGCAAAAACTATATATAAAAGGAAGTGAGGTAGTGACCAAAGATTCAATGTCTATTTAGGATTCGGTTGGCAGAGGGGAAGGAGCTGTTCCTTTATAGTTGAATGTGTGCCTTCAAGCTTCTGTACCTCCCGCCTGATGGTAACAGTGAGAAAAGGACATGCCCTGAGTGCTGAAGGTCCTTAATAATGGATGCTGCCTTTCTGAGACCCCATCCGTAAAGATGTCTTGGGTACATTATAGTCTAGTACCCAAGATGGAGCTGATTAGATTTACAACATTCTGCAGCTTCTTTCAGTCCTGTGCAATAGCTCCTCCAAACCGAACAGTGATGCAGTCTGTCAGAATACTCTCCATAGTACAACCACAGAAGTTTTTGAGTGTATTTGTTGACATGCCAAATTTCTTCAAACTCCAATAAAGTATAACCACTGTCTTGCCTTCTTTATAACTACATCGATATGTTGGGGCCAGGTTAGATCCTCAGAGATCTTGACAACCAGGAACTTAAAGCTGCTTACTCTCTCCACTTCTGATCCCTCTGTAAGGATTGGTATGTGTTCATTCATCTTACTCTTCCTGAAGTCCACATTCAGCGCTTTCGCCTTCCTGACATTGAGTGCCAGATTATTGTTGCAGCACCATTTCATTAGTTGGTATATCTCACTCCTGTATGTCCTCTCATCGGCACCTGAGATTCTACCAACAACGGTTGATTCATCAGCAAATTTATTGATGGTATTTGAGTTATGCCTAGCCACACAGTCATGTGTATATAGAGAGTAGAGCAGTGGGCTAAGCACACACCACCAGACTGTGCCGATGTTCATCATCAGCAAGGAGGATATGTTATCACCAACGTGCACAGATTGTGTTCTTCCAGTTAGGAAGTTGAGGATCCAATTGCAGAGGGAGGTACAGAGGCCCAGGTTCTGTAACTTCTCAATCCGGATTGTAGGAATGATGGTATTAAATTCTGAGCTATTGTTGATGAACAGCATCCTGGCATAGGTGGTCCAGGTGGTCTAAAGCCATGTGGAGAGGCATTGAGATTGCACCTGCCATTAACCTATTGTGGCGATAGGCAAATTGCAATGGGTCCAGGTCCTTGCTGAGGCAAGAGTTCAGTCTAGTCATGACCAACCTCTCAAAGCATTTCATCACTGTTGATGAGAGAGCTACCGGCGATTGTCATTAAGGCAGCCCACATTATTCTTCTTAGCACTGGTATAATTGTTGCCTTTTTGAAGCAAGTGGGAACTTCCACCCGTAGCAGTGAGAGAATGAAAATGTCCTTGAATACTCTAGCCAGTTGGTTGGCACAGGTTTTCAGAGCCTTACCAGGTACTCCATCGGGACCTTTCACCTTGCGGGGGTTCACTCTCTTTAAAGACAGTCTAACATCAGCCTGTGGGACGGAGATCACAGGGTCATCAGGTACAGCAGGGATCTCCACAGCTGTAGTTGTGTTCTCCCTTTCAAAGTGTGTATAGAAGGCGTTGAGCTCATCTGGTAGTGAAAGATCGCTGCCCATTCATGCCTGCGTGCCAGACTGTGATGTAATCAAGTAGAATACTTCCCTTGTTGAATTGGATCATTGACTTCCTCACTTCCAGACCCCAGTCAGGTCTGATGTTGTGTTGGTTGTTGACACAAACAATGTATTTCACTCTATGGTTTGATGGAACTAAATCTGAAACTGAAACTGATCTTACCCTTCCTCATGATTATGATTGTGGGTTTGGAAGATTCAGGTATGTCACTGATGTACGTCATAAGATTTGCTGGTTTTGCAGCAGCAGTACAGAGCAATACATAAAAACTATATTACAATCAGATATATAAAAAATAAATAAGTACTGCTAAAAAGAGAGGTCATGTTCATGGATTATTGAGAAACCTGATGGCGGAGGGGAGGAAGCTGTTGCTAAAGCACTGAGTGTGTGTTTTCAGGCACCTGTACATATCCTGTGCGGTAGTAATGTGAAGAGGGCTGGATATTGAAGGCCCTTAATGATGGATACTGCCTTCTTGAGGCATTGCCTTTTCAATATTTCCTCGATAGTAGGGTGGGTCGTGGCCATGATGGAGTTGGCTTAGTTTACAGCCCTCTGCAGCTTTTTTTTCGATACTGTGCATTAATTCCTCCATACCAGACAGTGATGTAATCAAGCAGAATACTCCCCTCCTTGTTCAATTAAATCATTAATTTCCTCGCTTTCAGACCCCAGTCAGGTCAGATGAGCAACAACATATCTTCCACAATCTCCATCGGTACAGGTGCACCTGAAGGCTGTATGGTTAGCCCCTGCTTCACTCACTGTACATTTATGACCACGAGGCTAAGCACAGTACTGATGACATATTTAAGTTTGCTGCTGACACTACTGTCATTGCCCAAATCAAAGGTGGCGATGAATCAGCATATAGGAGGGAGAATGAAAATCTGGCAGAGTGGTGCCACAACAACAACCTCAATATCAGCAAGACCAAGGAACTGATTACTGACATGAGGAGGAGTAAAGCAGAAGTCAATGAGCCAGTCCATGCTGGGGGATCAGAGGTGGAGAGGGTCAGCAGCTTGAAATTCCTTGGTGTTATCATTTCAGAAGATCCATCATGTATCCAGCATATAAGTGTCACGATGAAGAAAGCAAGTCAGCAGATCGCATTTCTTAGAAATTTACAAAGATTTGGCACATCATCCAGAACTTTGAGTTTATATATGTGAAGTTGAGACTATATTGATTGGTTGCATCATAGCCTAGTATTAAACCACAGAAAAGCCTCCAAAATATAGTGTATACAACATAGTCCATCACAGGTAAAGGCCTCCCTACCATCCACGCCATGCCTCTCTTCTTGCTGCTGCCATTATGAAGAAGGTACAAGTGCCTCAGGGCCCACAGCACCAGTTTCAGGTACAATTATTACCCCTCACCCATCAGGCCTGTGAAGAGGAAGGGGTAATGTCACTCCATTTCACTCACCCCATCACTGAACCATTCTCGCAACTTACAGACTCACTTTCAAGGACTCTATGACTCACGTTCTTGACATTTATTGTTTATTCATTTATTATTATAAATTTCTTCCTTCTCATTTTGTACTTGCAGTCTATTCTCTTTTGCATGTTGGTTGTTGCCAATCCTATTGGTGTAGTCTTCTACTGATTCTATTATATTTATTTTATTTACTGTGAATGCCTGCAAGAAAATGAATTTCACAGTTGTATATTGTGACATATATGTACTTCAATAATAAATTTTATTTGAATTGTGAAAGACACATCTGCAGAAATTGGCTAGAGTCTTTAGTGACATATAAAATCTCCTCAAACCCCTAATGAAGTACAGCTGCTGGTGTTCCCCCTTCATAATTGCATCAATATGTTGGACCGAGGATAGTTCTTCAGTGATGTTGACAGCCTGGAACTTGAAGCTGCTCACCCTTTCTATTGCTGTCCCTCAATGAGGACTGGTAGGTGTTCTCCCAACTTCCCTTTCCCAAAGTCCACAATCGGTTCCTTGTTTTTGCTAATGTTGAATGCAAGGTTGTTATGACAGCATTCAAACAGCCAATCTGTCTCATTCCTGTATAATTCCTCATCACCATCTAAGAGTGAGTAAATGGCGTGTGCTTCAGACACTTTGGTGGAGGGAATAATCATTTAGTGTGGTAAGTAGAATAGAAGGACGTTCTTTTAGAGCATAAAGGAAAAACTTCTATGGCCATGGAGTTGTGATTCTGTGGAATTCATTGGCACAGACAGCTGTGGAGGCCAGGTCATTGAGTATTTCTAAAGCAGAGGTTAATAGGTATTTAATTAGTAAGGACATCAAAGGTTATGTTGAGAAGGAAAGAATATAGTGTTGAGAGGGAAAATAAATAAGCCATTTTGGTTGGGTAGAATAAACTTCATGGGCCAAATAGCCTAATTCTGCTCTTATGTATAATGAATTTATGGAGTAATTATCAACCAGGTTATTTTGTGGTGTCAAGCTCCTTCTGTGCTGGTAGATCTGCAGAGCTGCACTCAACAAGCCAAGTAGAACGTATCTCATTATACTCCTGTTTCTTATAGATGGTAGAAAAACTTCAAGATAAGTTTATTGTCATGTGCACGTGTATGGTGAAGTACCGTACAATGAAAAACTTTCTTGCAGCAGCATTACAGGCATGGATATATTGGGTGGAGATACGTCTGAGGTGGAGGTGCTCCTTCCCACTGCTAGCCTGCGTGTCACCCTTGGGCAAGGTATAGCATCTGTCTAGGCCCCCAATCAGGGTCATGTGCAGCCACAGAAACAGGCTGTGAATGGTCACATAAGCAACTGGTACATATTAGAAGTCCTGATTGAACAACTACTGATATCAAGCAGACAATCTCTGAAGAGTATCAATAATGGCTGGGGCCACCCTGTCTTGCAAAGAGAGTATCCAGAAGAAAGCAATGGCAATTTACTTCTGTAAAAAATTTTGCCAAGAACAATCATGGTCATGGATACAGATAGAAGACCATTAGACATGAGATCAGAATTATGCCACTTAACCATTGAGTCTGCTCCACCATTCCATTATGGCTGATCTCGGATCCTACTCAACCATGGTCGGCCATGTCATATGACATGGCACATGATGATGATGTATACACAACAGAGAATATAAATTATAGATTAGATACATTATAGATCCAGTTGACAAAAGACTATGTATAAGCAAGACTTTAGTGACAAAGGCACAGTCAAGGATTTGTCTGTATTGTCCATGAGAGTGCAAGAGGTAGTCTGCGGTTTTCTATTACTGAGATGAGATTAGAAATGTGCATGAATATTGAAGAACTCAATGACTGTTGGTATGTAGTACTTCTTGAACTTGGTTGTGTGGGATATCCTAGTGCTGCTCATTAACTGGAGAACAACAAGTTTCTGACCTCTCTCATAGCAACAGATTTTAGGTTACAAATGAGTTCCTGATCAATGCTGACACCAGGATTTTGATGATATGGGATGTCGTGATTGTATGCCAGAGACAGATATTCTAGCATGAATGTTACTAGATGCATATTAGTTCATGCCCAAATATTGTCAAGATATTGTTGCATACAGGTGTGAACAGGTGCAACTGTTGGAGAGTCAAGAACTTGAACATATGCCCTTATTTGATCTTATTAGGGAAGAAAGGTTATAGATGAAGACAATGCTTTGGCCACTGCAATGAGGGAAATGTTATCACTATGGATTGCTCAGCATCTGAAGATTAACTTTATTTGTCACATGTACAGTCGGCCCTCCTTATCCGCGAATTCCGCATGCACAAATTCAACCAACCGCGAATCGCAAAAACCTGGAAGTGCTCTTCCAGCATTTGTTGTTCGTGCATGTACAGATATTTTTTTTCTTGTCATTATTCCTTAAACAATGCAGTATAACAACTATTTCACATAACATTTACATTGTATTAGGTATTATAAGTAATCCAGAGATGATTTAAAGTATACGGGAGGATGTGTGTGGGTTATCATGGATCGGGATCGAAAAAAATCGGAAGTTCTCTTACTATATTTTACCTTTCTATGCCTATAAAACACTTCAGAACGTATGTTTCAGCGCCGGGCTCGGGAACGCAAGTTCCCGACAGACCGCTCCCGAGTGTGCTCTCCACCGTGCCGGGTTACGTGGAGGATCAAAAACCTAAAACCACAAAACCTAATAATTAAACCACTGCGTTGCTTAGTAATAATTGTAGCTTTCATTGGGGCAGACCCTTTCTCACTTTATCCTTTAAAATTGTTCCTTTAAAATTGACCGACATAGCCTAACGCTTTTCCAATGACCTCTTTCCGATCGCGTTTCACCTCTTTCCGATTACTTTATTATTTCCACTTTATTTTCAATAGTGATCATGATTATTTTCATGAACAGAAACACTGCGGATTCAGAGTTCTGCCGCCGGTTCCTAATGTCCACCACTCTGAGACAGGTTAAATAAGGTCTGGGGTTCCGCTGGGTCCTAAGATCCACCTCATGGGGACAGGTTGACTAAGGGACTTGAGCATCCGCGAGGGGTCCTGGAACCAATTCCTCGTGGATAAGGAGGGCTGGCAGTACATCAAAACATCGAAACAGTATGAAATGCATCATTGTGCGACTACAACCAACAGTACTGGCTGGGGGCCACCTGCTGGAATCGCCATGTTTCCAGCAACAACGTAAAATGCCCACAACTTGCAAGTCACAACTCACATGTCTTTTGCACTGAGGGAGGAAACCAGAGCACCTGGAGGAAACCCATAAATGGTCATAGGATGAACTTACAAACTACTTACAGATAATAGCAGAATTCAACCCATTCTTGCAATTACTGGCACAGTAAAGTGTTATGCCAACTGTTACATTATTTTGCTGCTCCTAAGAAATTAGCTTTTATTGAAATCACATTAATAGTACAGGTGTCACGAATCAGCTCAAGAACACTGGCAAAACATTTCTGAACCATTGAATTTACTCTAATGGCATTTTCACTGTAGTTACATAAGAACCTTTGTTCCATAGGTCCTGTGAAGCTCTTGGGAAACTTTATGCCACATTAAAAGCAACATTCACATGGAAATCAGTGTTCTTTGTGACTTGCTTCCCACTGTATTTCCAATTGACTCATCTTCAAGGCTGGAGCCAGCAAAGACACTTTGCAGCCTCCATTGAATTTTCTGTTAGGCAAGATTGTCTCTTCTAGCCATTGTGTTTGAGCTGTAACATGCTTTCAGCTAAAGTTCTTGTATATGAATATTACTGATATTTTAAGCTATTCCAACAGAACTTTAATAAGCAAGAACTAAACACCAGTGTTAAGAATTTACCAGTTAATTGCAGCAAACTAGGAGTGATGAATCTTTGACTTGAGAGTCATTTTATGATTGACTCAGGCTGAAGGTCTGTTTCCATGCTGTTTAACTCTATGATTCTGTGACCACCATCCAATACTATTTGTATGTGACACCAGGCTCTTTAAATACATTGATCTTTACAGCATCCCCACAAGCTCCAGAGATCCAAGACTATTTTATAGCTGTTGCAATTATAGCAAGACAATTCTTCCATTCCCCACTTTGGCTTCTTAGTACTTCTCCTCTTCCAGCTATCACCTCTCCCTGATGTTCCTCCTTCATCCCTTCTCTCCCATGGTCCTCTCTCCTCTCTTGTCAGAATCCTTTTTTTTTCCCACCCTTTTACCCTTTTACATTTTCCACCTTCTAGCTTGCCATCTTTGCACTGCCCCAACCTTTTTATTCTGGCTTCTTCCCCCTTCCTTTCCAGTCCTGATATAGGATCTCAGCCAGTAGCATTAACTGTTTATTAATTTCCATAGATAATTTGCAAATAATTTCTGGATGCTCTGGATTTTCAGCATCTGCAGAAACACTTGTGATTATAGTTATAACTGGTTATACAATGAATTTTTGTTTTGCCAGTGATAGTCACATGATAAAAACAATCTAACTTGTAATTAACAATGAAAGATGCACTGGTGTGGAAGGTCTTCATGGAATACAGTGTCTGGAAGTGTATGGTCATGCTCTTTGTCGGAAGGAATAAAAGCATAGACTATGTTCTAAACAGGGAGAAAATTCAAAAATCTGAGGTGCAAAAGGTCTTGGGAGTACCTCGTAGAGGATTCCCTAAAGGTTTATTTGCGGGCTGAGTTGGTGGAGAGGAAGGTAAATATATTATTAGCATGCATTTTGAGAAGACAAGGAAATAAAAGCAAAGATGTAATACTGAGGCTTTATAAGGGACTGGTGAGGCCTCGCTTGGTGAGTTGTGAGCAATTTTGAGCCCCCTATTTAAGAAAGGTTATGCTAAAATTGGAGAAGCTCAGTGGAGGTTCACAAGAATGATTTCAGGAATGAAAGGCTTGTCGTATGAGGAGTGTTTGATGGCTCTGGGCCTTTGCTTGCTGGAATTTAGAAGAATGGGGTGGGTGAACTAATTGAGAAATATTGAATGTTGAAAACCCTCGATAGAGTGGATGTGGAGAAGATGTTTTCTATTGTAGGGGAGTCTAGAACTAGGGGGCCCAGCCTCAGGATGGAGAGAGTCCATTTAAAACGGAGGAGGAATTTCTTTGGCCAATGGGTGGTACATCTGAGGAATTCATTGCCACAGGTGGCTGTGGAGGGCAGGTCTTTGGATGTATTCAAGTCCTAGGTTGATAGGTTCTTTATTAGTCTGGGTATGAAAGCAGGAGAATGGAGTTGAGAGGGAAATGGATTACCTTTTATGAAATGGCAGTGCAGATTTGATGGGCTGAATGGCTTAATTCCATTCCTATGTCTTATAGTCTTATAGTCTGATCATTGGATATACAGTATTCACTATTACAAAAATACAGATGTATGTGTTAAATGTACAGTTTCTGAAATTCAGTTCTACCAAAATCAATTAAATGAATTTTGGAAGTGCTGTTCAATATGCATATATATTTTTTGTAACATAAATTTAGTACATTTGATTAAGACTTAATTTGTCTCCTGGCCAAACCCACAAGAAATCAGTATATAGACTGTTGCACATGCATTTTTATAAGATGGTAAATGAAGCTATTACGATATTTATCACAGCAACTCATAATAAAAAAAATCAAATTTGAATTCTTTGGCAAAACTTTTATCTTGCCAATTCAGTCTCACACAGAAGGCTATAAATACAAGCTTGCAACTATAAATTTCTTGCACATGGCAGATTTACCACAGATGTGTGGGACGGACTGATGGTATCACACCATGAGATAGATTTGATGTCACATTACTGTCTGATATCATCATTTTTATCCAATAGAACTAAGAGACATTGATTTTACAAATCGTTTTCTTTGGATAAAAGTAAAAGATCTTATTAATTCAGCTTTGAATTAACTCTCGGATGGTCACATTCAGTATAGCATCCATTAAACATAAAAAAAACTCATCAATGAATTATAGGTCTCCTAGTTAATGAATATATTGTTCTCTATTTTAATTTAAAGCTAATTTTCATTTTTCATCTTTGAATCATCAAGATTTGATTTCAAACTCCAGTCATTATATTCCACACTCAGCACTCAGCTCTGCTTAATCTTTCAAAATTTTCTGTTTTTGCTTTAGACTTTCAGCATTCTGTTATGATTTAGGCTGGCAATTAGTGAGGCTGTATTGTTACTCCTTGAAGATCCGTGTTATCAGATGATGTGCAGAAAATAGAGGCCGTTTCTATTCTTTCAGATGGATATTGCAGATGACATTTAAGGATGAAAGAAGCTCTTGTCATTTGAGAGGGCTGGTTGGTTAGTGAACCTGACATGTTTTTCCTTTATTGTAACAAAAACTGTGCACAAAAAATATTTAATTGGCTCTAAAATGCTTTGGCCATGCTTTGTTGATTGAGGTGTTTTGCAAGTGCAAATTTTTGCTTCACTGTTTGCTCTTCACCCAAAAGGCTAATGGTGTTATTTATTTCTTCTGCTACATGGTACAATCATTACAATCAAGAGAACTTGATCCATATCAATCCAAAACACTTGTACAACGGACAAAACCCACCACAATCTAACAGTTCACAGCTCCTAATTTTTCTTTGCCCCTTCAACTTCACTCAACCAATTGAACATAGAACATTACAGCACAGTACAGTACAGGCCTTTCAGTTCAGGAAGTTATGCAGACTTTTAAAGAAAAGGAGAATGTGGAGAGGTGGCTCCCTACAGCTGGCAAGTGTAATTCAGGGTTCCCCAACCTTTTTCTATGCCATGGACTATCTGCACGCACGTCCCTAACTCCTGATGCAGTTGTCAGGGTGCCGTCATGACAAGCTTTTTGCACCGATCTTTTTGGTAATTGCTCATCTTTCGGCGTATCTTGGGCATCCAAAACCTGGCGGAGCCCATCCCTCTCCAGGTTTTATGGAGCCAGCTGGATTCGAACTCGGGAGCCTTCACTCTGAAGTCCAGCACTGATGCCACTATGCCATCAGCCAGCCAATACCGTTAAGCAACAAGTCTGTGAACCCCTGGTCTAGGACCAGAAGGTACATCCTCTGAATAGGATGTCTTTTTAGAACAGAAATGAGGAGAAAGAAAAGGGAGCATCAGTGGTTAGTCTTTAACATTAATGGTGGTGAGCGTGTGGAGCGTCCGGCCAAGCGCAGTGGTTGAGGCAGATACAATAGGGGCATTTCAGAAACTCTTGGATAGACACATGAATGATGGAAAAATTGATGGCCACATAGGAGTGAAGGGTTAGATTAATTTTGAAATACATTAAAAGGTCAGCAAACATTGAGGGCTGAAGGGCACGTACTGTACTGCAACGTACAATGTTTGATCTAACTCAGTCCTGAGTGCAGCCTGGATGTCATAGGCGATCAGCTTCTACAAAGGAATGAGCATTCTCAGCTTGTCAACTGTGGATAAATGTCAACAGTCTGTAGGGAAGTGCTGGGAAAGAAACACAATCCCGCTTACTGGATTTCACTCCTTAACCAACATTGAGTGTCAATGTGGTACAACTAGTAGAGACACTGCCTCACGGTGCCAGAGACTCATTAGATCATTGAAAGTAGGAGCAGAATCGGGCCACTCAGCTCATTGATAACTGATTTATTATCTTTCTCAACCCCTTTCTCCTGACTGCTCCCCATAACATTTGATGCCCATACTAACAGAGAACCTATCACCTTCAGCTTTTGCCATGATAATGTAAAGGCTAGGACATTGAATTTACTGCCTGGGGTGTCAGAGTTTGGAGTTTGAGTCAGACATCATTTGTAAAGAGTCTGTAAGTCCTCCCCTTGGTATGTGTGTGTTTCTTTGGGTGCTCTGGTTTCTTCCTACAGTCCAAATATGTACTGGTTAGTAGGCAAATTGGTTATTGTAAATTAGGATCTGAATCTGAATCAAGCCTATTATTCTGGGCATTTGTTGTGAAATTTGTTAATTTAGCAGCAACAGTTCAATGCAATGGATGATAATATAGAAAGAAAGAACGAAAGAAAGAAAGAAAGAAAGAAAGAAAGAAAGAAAGAAAGAAAGAAAGAAAGAAAGAAAGAAAGAAAGAAAGAAAGAAAGAAAGAAAGAAAGAGTGTGTGTGTTTTTGAATAGATTAAAAACTGCAAAAACAGAAATAATAGATGTTAACAAAAGTGAGTTTGTGTTCATGGGTTCAACGTCCACTTAAGACTTGCATGGCAGAGGGGAAAAAAGCTGTTTGTGACTCGCTGAGTGTGTGCCTTCAGGTTTCTGTACCTTCTTCCTTATGGTAACAATAAGAAGAGGACATGGCTGTGTGATGAGGTTCCCTAATATTTGATGTTATATTTCTGAGGCACCGCTCCTTGAAGATGTTACAACTTTCTGTAGCTGCTTTTGGTCCTGTGCAGTAGCCCCTCCCCATCCCCCATACTAGACAGTGATGCAGCCTGTCAGAATGCTCTCCTCAGTACATCTAAAGAAGTTTGAGTGCTTTAGGTGATAAACCTCATCTCTTCAAATTCTGAATGAAATATAGTTGCTATCTTGCTTTCTTTATAGCTGCATCGATACGTTGGGACCAGGTTAGATCCTCAGAGATCTTGACACCCAGGAACTTGAAATTGCTCACTCTCTCCACTTCTGATCCCTCTATGTGGATTGGTTTGTGTTTCCTCATCTTACCCTTTCTAAAGTCCACAATCAGCTCTTTCGACTTACTGACACTGAGTGCAAGGTTATTGCTGTGACACCACTCAACTAGCTGGTATGTCTCCCTCCTGTTTAAGCTCTTATCTCCATCAGAGATTCTACCAACAATGGTTGTATCATCAGCAAATTTATAGATGGCATTTGAGCTATATCTAGCCACACAGTCATGGATATAGACAGAGTACAGCAATAGGCTATGCACGTGCCCCTGAGGTGTGCCAGTGTTGATCGTTAATGAGGAGATATTATCATCCATCCACACAGTTTGTGGTCTTCCAGTTAGGAAGTCAAGAATCCAATTACAGAGGGATGTATGGAGACATAAATTCTGTAGCTATTGACCAGGATTGTGGGAATGATGGTGTTAAGTGCTGAGCAATAGTCAACGAGGTGTTTGTACTGTCCAGGTGATCTAAGGCTGTGTGAAGAGCCATTGAGATTGCATCTGCCGTAGACCTATTGTAGCGATAGGCAAATTACTGTGGGTCCAGGTCCTTGCTGAAGCAGGAGTTGGTTCTAGTCATGACCAACATCTCAAAGCATTTCATCTCTGTAGATGCACTGGTATACTTCTTGCATTTTTGATGCAGGTGGGAACTTCCAACCATAGCAATGAAAGGTTAAAATGTCCTTGAATGCTCCTGACAGTTGGTTGGCACAAGTTTTCAGAGCTTTACTAGTTACTCCATCAGGGCCAGCCACCGAGCAAGGGGTCATCCTCCTTGGAGATAGCCTAACATCGGCCTCCGAGACAGAGATCACAGGGTCACCAGGTGCAGCAGTGATCTTCACAGCTGTAGTTAGATTCTCCCTTTCAAAATGGGCATGGAAGCCATTGAGATCATCTGGTAGTGAAGCATCACTGCAATTCATGCTATTGGGTTTCGCTTTGTAAGAAGTAATGTCTTGCAAACCCTGCCAAAGTTGATGTGCATCCAATGTCACCTCCAACCTTGCTCGGAATAGTCGTTTTGTTCTTGAAATAGTCTTCTGCAAATCATATCAGGTTTTTTTTGTATAGACCTGGGTAACCAGATTTAAATGCCACAGATCTAGCTCTTAGCAGATGATGCACCTCCTATTTCATTCATGGCTTTTGTTTTGAGAATGTACAGCAAGTCTTCATAGGCACACATTCTTCCACACAGGTTTTAATGAAGTCAGAAATAACTACAGCATACTCATCCAGATTCGAAGATGAATTTATCACCAATTCAAACCAGTCTTGTAAGCACTCCTGCGCTTCCTTTGGTCCTCACTACTGGCGCTGCAGACTTCAATCTCTGCCTATACTCAGAGAGTAGAAATACAGCCAGGTGATCACACTTTCCGAAGTGAGGGCATGGAATAGCATGGTAGGCATTCTTGATGGTGGTGTAACTGTGGTCCAGAGTGTTGTTTCCTCTGGTAGTACAAATGATTTGTTGATGGTAATTTTTTAGTGGCATTTTCATGCTGGCTGCTTAAAATCCCCCAAAACAATGGTGAAGGTGTCAGGGTGTACTATTTCATCCATGTTGATCCCCTTGCTCAGATCATCTAGAGCTCATTCGACGTTGGTCTGAAGTAGAATTTACACTGCTACCAAAATTATAGCAGAATTCTCCCACGGCAGGTAAAATGTACTGCATTTAATTGCGAGGTGTTCTAGGTCTGGTGAGCAGAATAGGGACACGGATACATTTATGCACCAGGAGGAATTGATCCTGAGGCATATACCTGCATCTCTGCTTTTGAGAGGAATTGGCCCTCGATTAAGCTAAAGTTGAATTGGAGGTTGGCGAGGTGGCATGGTTCAAAGGGCCATAAGGGCTTACTCTACACTGTATTTCTAAATAAAATAAATATACCCATTGATTTGGCCTCTGTAGCTGTCTGTTAATGAACTCCACGGATTTACTATGTTCTGGCTAAATACATTTGTCCTCATCTCTGTTCTGAAGAGGTGTCCTTCTATTGTGAGTTTGTGCGCTGAGGTCCTAGACTCCCCCACTAAAGAAACTTCTATAGTCCATATCCACTCATCTTGGTTTTTCAATATTCAGTAGGTTTCAATATTTAATAGGTCTCATTCTTCTAAAGTTCTAGCAACTACAGGCACAGAGCCATCAAGAACACCTCACATGTTAACCCTTTCATTCCTGGATCATTCTCGTGAACCTTGTCTGGACTCTTTCCATCCTGACCTGGATGGAACATGTGCACTGCGCCCATGTGGGTTTTATCTGGGAGCTTCTGGTTCTTCCTACATCCCAAAGGTGGCTGTTTTTGGCTACTTGGCTGCAATAAATCGCTGAAAGTAGTATAATCTGGGGTTGAGTTCATGGGGTCACGATGAGAGCAACCAATGGGATTAGTGTAGGATTAATTGGTGGATGATGGTGCATTCAAGTCCTCAGGGCTTGTTTCCTGATGTCAACATCTATGGTTTTAATTCTACTCTATCCTCTATTCATTTTACCTGAGCACACTGTAAAGACCACTGTGATGTCAGTCTTAAGTTTGTCTTAAATGGAATTTGTTCTTTTTTGTAGAAAGGCACCTCAAATTCATTTGCATTGTGAGACCATCACCTTCAAGGTCAAGGTGAATAGATGCAAACGAGCATCAACATTCATGCCACAACCCATACTGACATGGGTGGCTTAGAGGTCATTGTGAGAGCAGATTATGAGGTCAGTTCACAACTTTCTCAAAGACAACTAGAAATAGACAATAACATGCCAGTATTACCGACGAAATACACAAATAATCTTTATTTTAAAATGTACCTCTGTTCTATGAACCCTTCTGAGAAAATATTAAAAGTGAAGCAGTAAAAATACTATTTAATATTTATGTCCACTGTCAATTTACAAGCCATTCTCTGTGCATTCTGTATTGTCCTTCTAATCTAATTTGTTTCTGCAAATAAAGACTGCTTTATGTGTCTTTTTATCTCGATTTTATTCTTTCACGTGAATGTCAGATTTCATTGTGTTTCCTTCTGTAAAAGAATCTTTGAATGATTTAAATGTCAAACATCAACAAAGCAGAAATGAAAGTTTAGATAGCTCAGTAGTGAAGGCTGATGTTTGCAGTTATTTACAGAAAAGGTCAAGTTTCAAGAGAAATTGTGCAATAATATTGTATTTTTATTTCTGTGTATAATGATGCAAGCTGTAGCAATGGTGTGACAGTATCTAGTCCTAATCAATTTACAAGATTTTTGATTGTGACATTACATTGAAGTACCTTCCCTACTTTTAAACAAAATCATGTACAATATACATTCAGTGTTCACTTTATTAGGTACATCGGTACACCAGCTCATTAATGCAAATATCTAATCAGCACACCATGTGGCAATAGTTTAATGCATAAAGGCATACAGACATGGTCAAGAGGCTCAGTTGTTGTTCAGACCAAATTTCTGAAAGGGTGAAATAAGTGATCTAAGTAACTTTGATTGCAGAATGATTGTGGTGCCAGAGAGGGTAGTTTGAGTACCTCAGAAATAACTAATTTCCTGGGATTATCACACATAACAGTCTCTAGAGTTTACAGAGAATGGTGCAAGAAATAAAAGACATCCAGTGAGTGACAGATCTGTGGGTGAAAATAACTTGTTAATGAGAGAGGTCATAAAAGAATGGCCAGACTAGTTCAAGCTAACAATAACTCAAATAACCATGAGTTACAACAATGGTGTGTAGAACAGCATCTCTGAACTCAAAACAAGTTGAACCTTGAAGTGGATGAGCCACAGCAGCAGAGGGCCATGAACATACACTCAGTGGCCACTCTATTAGGTACAGGATGTAGTGGCTGCTAAGTGTATTTATTGTAGCTGATTCTTTTAACAAAAAAACATAGTAGTACATCTAGTTTCAAACTTGTTGGAAATGGTTCAAACTATTAACTAATTCAATACTGCTAAATGCACCTGAAATGGGAATTCCCAAATAAATCACAGAGACCCAGGTGCCCATAGGACCAGAAGATCTAGGAGCAGAATTAAGCCATTCAGCTCATCTAGTCTGCTTCATAATTCTATTATGGCTGATCTATTGTCCCTCTCAACCCAATTCTCCTGCCTCTTTCCCATAAGGCTTGATGCCCTGACTATTCAATAACTTACCTACCTTCGCTTTAAATATTACCATCTATCTTTTGGCCTACACAGCCTTTGGAGGTAATTAATTCCACAGATTGACCTCCCTCATGCACAAGCATTTAAAACTACTTACAAGTTTCAAAGCCAAAGTCAAATTCAAGTTTATTGTCCTAAGCAAAATTAACTATCTGCACAGATACCATCAACAGTTTACTTGTAACAGCATCAGATATTAAAGACAAGACATTGTGTCCACAACCAATGACCTCACTTTCAAGGACTTATCTTCTCATATAGTCAATATTTATTGCATTATTATTATTATTACTATTCTTTCTATTTGTATTTGCACAGTTCGTTGTCTTCTGCATTCCAGTTGAATGCCCATTCTATTATGGTTATTAATCTATTGATGTATTGAGTATGCTGACAAGAAAATTGTTCTCAGGTTTATATATGGTTATATATGACATAAAGCCATAAGATAGAGGAGCAGAATTAGGCTATTTAACCAATCAAGTTTGCTCCACCATTTCACCATGGCTGATCCATTTTCCCTCTCAGCACCAATCTCCTGCCTTTTTCCCATATCTCTCTATGCTCTGATTAATCAAGAATCTATCAACCTCTGCCTTAAATATACACAATGTCTTGGCCTGCACAGCCGCCTGTGACATGAATTCCAGAGTCACTGCTTTCTGGCTAAAGAAATTCCTCCTCATTTCCATTCTAAAAGGATGCCCTCCTATTCTGAGGCTGTACCCTCTGCTCCTAGACTCTCCCACCATAAGAAGCATCCTATCCACATCCAGTCTATCAAGGCCTTACAATATTCTATAGGTTTCAGTTAGGTCATCCCATATTCTTCTGAATTCCAATGAGTAGAGGCTGAGAAGAATCAAACACTCCTTATATAATAAGCCTTTCAATCCCAGAATCATTTCTGTGAACCTCCTTTGGACCCTTTCCAATGTCAGCACATCCTTTCTTAGATAAGGTGCCCAAGTGCAGCCTCTCCAGTGCTTTACAAAGCCTCAGTATTACATCCTTGCTTTTATGTTCTAGTCCTCTCAAAATGAGTGCTAATATCATATTTGCCTTCCTCACCAAAGACTCAACCTGCAAATTAACCTTTACGGAATCTTGCACATGGACTCTCGAGTCTTTACGCACATCATTTTTTTGTATTTTTTCTCCATTTAGAAAATAGTCAACTTGTTCATTTCTTCCACCAAAGTGCAGGACCATACACTATATTCCATCTACCACTTCTTTGCCATTCTCCTAATCTGTCTAAGTCCTTTCAAAGCCTTTCTACTTGCTCAAGACTACCTGCCCCTCTTCCTATCTTTGTATCATCCACTAACTTGGCCATGAAGCCATCAATTACATCATCTGAATCATAGACATATAACGTAAAAAGAAGTGGTCCCAACACAAACCTCTGTGGAACACCACCAGTAACCAGTAGACAACCAGAAGAGCATCTCTTTATTCCCACTCATTGTCTCCTACCAATCAGACAATGTTCTCTTCATGCTAGTATATACTTCATACATTCTAAGTATGTACTTTGATAATAAATTTACTTGGAACTTTGGTCTTTGAAAACATTGACAAGAAAAACAGAAAGTAAGCACAACTATAATAGGAAGGACACAATTCAAACAAAAAGGCAAAGACAATTGTAGTGCAAAATATTTAGAGTGGTCACAGTCTTGCTGTGCTGAGGTAGAGATTAAGGTCATGCAAATTAGTTTAAGAACCAAATAGTCTGAGGAACATTCTTTTGAACATTCAAAATTAAATTTAGTAACTTCAGATAAGCAAGCAAATGTTAAAGGTTAAACTGAAAATTGGATTAAAATGTGTAGCTTTATTATGGAACGAACCATGACACAGGCATTGGTGCATTTTGTTTTTTACTTTCCATAATTAACACCACAAAAAGAAAGTTTATTTTTTTGCAGTGTTATGTTACAGATGGATGTATAGATAAAAAACCAAAATAAGCAAGAACTAGATATAGGGGCAGGATTAAGATATTTGGCCATCGATCTGCTCCATCATTTCATCATGGCTGATCCATTTTCCCTCTAAGCCCCAGTGTCCTGCCTTCTCCCCATATCCCATCATAACCTGACTAATCAAGAATCTATCAACCTCTGATAGACTGATTTACCACTCTCCATTCATAGATTATTCCAACTGTACTGATTTCTTTTCACCTTTTGAGATTTGCCAATATTATACTCAAATATTATTGTAGGTTCAAGGATAAATATTTGTTTTCTGCAGAGATAGAACAAACAGCAGCTCAGATATATAACACAAAAAAGAAGCCATTTGCAGATACAAGCATATTGATACCAAGTCAAGGAAGAGGTGTCAATAAAGCAGGAAGCCTTCTCAGTAGTTGAGTGTTAAATTCTGATGAATATTTTTCCACACAGGGGAATGGTCCAGCTCAGTTCTAAGGGAAAACTGCATGACACAACAAAAGTGCTGCATCAACAGAGAGAGGAATAGGTTAATGCTTCAGGTCTGAGACCTTTCCACAGAACTTGAACAAAGTTAGTTTGAGGTGGAGGGATGGGATGGGTAGAACAAAGTAAACATCTCTGATAGAGTAAAACAAAATCAGGAAGTATGCTAGTTGGTGCATGTTGTTCTTCATTGTCTGTGTGTTTTGTTACACCAAAAGGTTCTTAGATAGGCAGAAAGACAAACACCAATTATCTTCTTAGAACTACAAAACTTTGTTTATTAGGACAGAACTGAGCAAGCATTAAAATATTTACCTAGCTATGTGCCCATCTCTGGTAATCCTCCCCACTTTTCTTTCTTGCAGGGCCTTCTGTTCTCTCCTATTAGATTCTCCCTTCTAGAGGCTTGTATCTCTTTCACCAATCAGCTTCCCAGCTCTTGACTTCACCTCTCCCCCTCCCGGTTTCACCTATCACCTTGTGTTTCTCCCTCCCTTCTCCCCTCATCTACTCCTCAACTTTTTTATCCCCAGTCCTACTGAAGGGTCTCAACCCGAAACATTGACTGTACTCTTTTCCATTGATTCTGCCTGATCACCTGAACTCCTCCTGCATTTTGTGTGTTCATCCAAAATCACAGATAGGTGACATCCAGAAATAGCTAATTCTGATACATGCTAGTTACCTATAGTTGGTAATATATTCTAATATTTGAAGCTGTATTCTTCATCAGAATGAGGAGTAAATCACATCTATTCTCTCGAGCCACTGTAAAATAATGAATATCACAATACAAGTGCATTCTTCACACTTCCCTTGGTAACTTTAATCAGCCATTAATCAACATTTAAGCACTGATGACTCAATCACTTGTTGCATTGTTGTTTGTTATGTTTAAATTGTTTGCAGTATTTTCTGCATTACCATGGTGGCTACAATTTACCAGTTCACTATTGGCTTTAAGGCAGTTTGAGATGTGCTGAGACCATAAACTGCATTACATACACCTTAAGTTCTCTTTACATGGAAAGTAATTCTGTTCAAAATGTGGAGTTTGTTACTTGGTCTATTTTTGCAAAGGGGGAAGCGCGATTAAATAAAAGTAATAGGATTAATGTTTATTCACAAAGCAATTTAAGGATTTGGGTCTTGGCTTGCAAAAGCATTTCTGAGTCTGCTGACTGTAGATTAGATAAACAGAACCAGTTCCGATCATAGAGTTCAGAGTTACACCATTTCATTATTTGATATTCGGCAGATTGGACACATTTCCAAATGTAAAGACTCTCTACATGAGTGACAACCTCTACTACACCAATGCAGACTTAAAATGTATAGCAAGAAGAAATGTGCTTCTATAATTAAAAATGAAATTGCCGCAGGAAAAGGCCAAATGATTGTTCAAATCTTCACCATTCGTCAAGATCACGATGATCTCCTATCTCAGCTCCACTTGGCATTGGTATTGGTTTATTGTTGTCACATGTACCAAGATACATTTGAAAGCTTGTCTTGCATACTGTTTATACAGATCAAACCATTACATAGTGCATTGAGCTAGAATATAAGGTAAAACAGTAACAATGCAGAATCAAGAGTAAAATCTACCAAAAAAGTAAAGTGCAGGTAAATGAAAAAGTACAAATCATAATGATATAGATTGTGAGTCCATCTCCTCAGATGAAAAGCTCATTTAAAAGTTCGGTAAGAGAAGGATAGAAGTTGTCCTTATGCCTGCTGGTATTTGGTCCTGATGAAACGTCTCGGCCTGCTGAATTCCTCCAGTAACTTAAGTGTGTTGCTTGTATTTACGGCATCTGCATGTCTTCTCTTGTTTGTGGTGCATGGTTTCATGTATCTTCTGCCTGATGGAAGAGGAGAGAACCAAGAATGTCTGGGTGGGTGGAGTATTTGATGATTTTGCCAGCTTTAGTGAGGCAGTCAGGTTTGTAGACAGAGCCTATAAGGGAAACTGGCTCCTGTGTTCTGATGAACTGTGTCCACAGCTCTGCACAAGGTGACACAGCAGCATAACAATTAATGCAACACTTTGAGCACCAGCAATCACTGTTCCGGGTTTGATTCCCACCTGTGTCTGTAAGGAGTTTGTATGTTCTCCCTGTGACCTAGTGTGTTTCCTCTGGGTGATCCACTTTCTTTCTACATTCCAAAGAAGTACGATTAGGGTTAGTGAGTTGTAGACATTGGTGTCAGGAGTGTGGCAAAACTTGCCAGCAGCCCAGCACAATCCTCACTGAGTTGATTTGACACAAATTATGCATTTCACTGTACACTTCAATGTACACATGGCAAATAAAGCTAATCTTCATCTTCTTCTTCTTCAGTTTCCTGTGGTCACATACGGAACAGTTGGCATACAAAAGCATTATGCAGCCAGGAAAATTATTGATATGGTGCATTAATAAAAATTGGATAGAGTATAAAATTGGTAATGTTACTTCATTAACCCCATGTTGTGCAATACCCTTAATATACCAAATCTGGTGATCTTTGCACAACTAAGCTTACTGAACCCTCCGGAACAGAAAATTTCAAAGAAGTGTGTGAATAAATTTTTCCTTACCCCAGTACTAAGTGGTAAGAAATTGAAACCACTGGGTTTAGACAAGGGTAAATACCTTTTCTCTATCTAAACTGTCCAGCCTTATTAGAAGTTTATCTGTTTCAGTGAGATCATCACTCAAGTTCAAAAGGATGCAGCCTCGTTGCCTCCTTGTAGGAAGGATGTGGAAACTTTAGTGAGGGTACAGAGGTGATTTACCAGGATGCTGACTGGATTAGAGTTTGTGTCTTATGAGGAAAGACTGAGTGAGCTGTGGCTTTTCTCTTCGGAGCAAATAACAATGGAAGGTGAGTTGATAGAGGTGCATAAAATGGTAAGAGGCATACATAGAGTGGACAGCCAATTCCTTTTCCCCAGGTGGTAAGGGATTATTTGTGAGAGCATAATTTTGAGGTGATTACTGGCAGAGTCTAGGATGAGAGGGCACAACTTCAGAATAGATCTGAGACTGAGATGAAGAGGAATTTCTTCAGCTGGTGGGCGGTGGGGGTGGTGGTGCTGAATCCATAGAATTAATTGCCTAAGACAACTGTGGCCATGAATATCTTTAACGCTGAGGTTGATAGCTTCTTGATTACATAGAACATAGAACAAAGAAATCCACAGCACATTCCAAGACCTTCAGCCCACGATGTTGTGCCGACCATGTAACCTACTCTAAAAATAGTCTAGAATTTCCCTACTGCATAACCTTCTATTTTTCTAAGCTCCATGTACCTATCTAAGAGTCTCTTAAAAGATCCTATTGTATCCACCTCTACTACCATCGCTGGCAGTGCATTCCACACACCCACCACTCTGTGTGAAAAATTTACCTTTGGAAAAACTTAGCACTGTACCTACCTACTTCCAAGCATGCTAAAACTATGCCTCCTCCTGTTAGCCATTTCAGCCCTGGAAAAAAGCCTCTGACTATCCACACAATCAATGCCTCTGACTATCTTATAGTAAGTGCATCAAAGGTTACAGGGAGAAGGCAGGTGAGGGAAAATAAATCAGACATGATCGAATGATAAAGCACACTTAATGGGGCCCAATGGACTAATTCAGCTTCTGTGCCTTATGGTATTTTTGTTTTATGTTTGGAGGAAACTATAGGGTGATGTCAGAGTTAAGTTTTTTTTACACAGAAAATGGTAAGTGCATATAACGTAGGGATGGTGGTAGAAGCATATACATTAGGGACATTTAAGGGAATCTTAGGCAGATATCTGAAAGAAAAATGAAGAGGTATGTAGGAGGAAAATGTTAGGTTGGCCTTGGAGTAGGTTAAAGTGTCTGCACGACATTGTGGGCTAAAAGACCTTCACTGTACCATTCTATGTTCTATAGTCCATGTTGTAGTTTACACAGTCATTCCATATATGGCACTCCTAGCATCTCTGGACACCGTCTGCTGCTCTCCCTCCTGAGTAAAATTACTTTTTATCCTGACAGGAGGATCAAAAATAAGGATATTCTAAGTAAGATTTCACCAGAATTTTGCAGAATTCCACCAGTTTCCCTCTTACTGTGTTGGGGTTTTGAATGACAATATGTTATGAAGGTGTGAATTCTGGATCTCCCTCATATGGAATTTGAACATAGAAAAAACATAATTGAACTGCAATTAGCTCAGAAACATTAAAAATGTTAGTGAGTTTGGTCTTTTGAAGCTTACTGGTAATTATTGCAAGTCATCATGATATGTAATTTTTGACAACTAATTAACTAAATACATGACGATGTAACAAAAATCTTTATATTACTTAATGCAAAATTAGGTTGGGGTCAGTGAGTTAAATTTAAAAATGCATAAGTATTATGAAAGGTTGTGTTAAAAATGTAAGTTGATTTCACCAACCAAATGTGATTTTTATCTTTTTTCTTCATTTGAGATTCTAATTGTAACATTATTGAGTGAAATCGTCATTCCCCTGAAGGATAAGGAAAAGCTGATCAATTAGGAAAGATATAATCAGGTGATGCAGTTGAACTGCTTGGTAAGTGACTGAATGAATGCAGAGATTTAAACACAATTAAAAATAATCTAACATTTTCCTTAGTATAAATCACTTAACCATCTTAATATGAACCATCTCATTTCAGAGGAACTCATTTATTATGATAAATTATCAGACTTACTTGGTAGGTGTGAAGATTTACAAGAAAGCTAGACTTTTATATGTCTTTTTTATTAAGAGCAATTCAGGCCTTTCTGCCCAACCTGCCTATGCTAACCATGGTGTCCATCTTGCTAGTGCAACTTCCTGCATTCTTGCCACTTCCTTCTCTATGTACCTATCCAAGTGCTTCTAAAATGATATTATTTTGCCTGCCTCAGCCACTTCATCTGATAGTTCATTCCATATATCCACCACCTTCAAAGGTTCATTTATCAAAGTACACAACTCTGAAATTCTTCTTCTCCAGTTAGCCACAAAAACAAGAAAGAAAAGAATGGCAGCACAATCATCAACCCCAAAATCCCACTTCTGAGCACAAAAAATGAACAAAATCTTAACAGGTACATCGACCCCAAAATCTCCCTCCCCTGCACACAAAAAAATGAGAAAGATCACTGAATAGGAAAAAACTATGAGACTGTAAAAAGTCTATAGTCCAAGTCCATATCCTAAATGCAAAAAACTTGGGTAACGTTCTCCAGGCCCAGTGACAGGTTATTGTCTCTGTGGCAGCAGTGCGATCCCTCCAGTGATCAGTGAGTCTCGCCTCTCTGTAGCAGAGCAATCTCAACTGCAATAAAAAGGCAGTTTCCCCTCTCCATAACAGAGTAATCTCAGCAGCAATAAAAGGGCAGTCTCCCCTCTCTGTAGCAGAATGATCCCACCAGCAGTCAAAAGGCAGGCAGTCGCATTCGCATTGATGTTTCAATCCCCCTCTTACTTTAATCAGCAAAATAGAGTAGAATATCATCTCGCGCCCCATCCTCCAGCCTTTTTGTCTCGAGGTTCAAACACGCTGTCCCTGTCTTCTGGAATCCTCTAGGAGACTACAGAGCACTGGAACACCCAAACAATCTCCAAACTACGATTGCATGATGCAACAGTTCTGAGAGAAAAAATTGCTGTACAGAAACCTTACAAATCTTTCCCTTCTCACCCTAAATCTACATCTCCTGGTTTCCAAATTCCTCTACCCTGTGGAAAAAGATTGTTACCATCCACTTTACCTGTGCTTCAAATACAGTAATTTAAATACTTCTACAAAGCCAAACGTCATTCTTCTACACTGCAGGGCATACAGATCTAGCCTGGCCAACCTCTACCTATAACTCAGGTCCTCTAATCCTGTTAACATCCCCATAAATCTTTTCTGCACTCTTCCCAGTTTAACTGTTTCTTTCCTATAAAAGGGTTACCAAGTGCTCCAAGAGTGACTTCACCAAATACTTACACTCAGTTACTACTGAAGGTATGTTTGAGATCATCTGGTGCTGTAACCCATCTACTTATAAGTTTGACATAAGTTTGATACTCTTCTGCATCTTTGAACTGTTGTAAGGTGTTGTTACTAGATTTGCTTTTGCCTTCCTGAAAGCTTGAAACAGTCTGGCCATTCTCCTTTGACCTAACAAAGTGACCACTTTTCCACCTCTTTTTTCCCTTTTTCTCACTCATCCTTTTTGTCTATGCAAGTGTACTTTTCTTTATGATACTGCATAAATCATAGCTCTTTGGCAATTATTTACTCATCTGCCACAATATCCAACACCATCATTTTTTTTTAGAAATTGTTCTTTGAATTACCCTAGAACAGGGGTCAGCAACCTTTACCACTGAAAGAGCCACTTGGACCCGTTTCCCACAGAAAAGAAAACACTGGGAGCCGCAAAACCCGTTTGACATTTAAAATGAAATAACACTGCATACAACGTTTTTTTTTGCCTTTATGCTATGTATAAACAAACTATAATGTGTTGCATTTATGAAATTGATGAACTCCTGCAGAGAAAACGAAATTACATTTCTGCATGCAACAAAAACATTTTGAACTCCGAAAAAAAGACGTTGGGTTGAAAGTTACTTTTAAGTAAAATATTCAATGTCTATTTGAGTCCTTCTTGTATTTATGAAAAACGCCGAACTTAAATTTTCCGCCAGCAGCAAACCAAAAATAATGTCAGCCAGCTGTCATCCTGAAAAATGAAAGGACTATTTCACTGAACTATGAAAAAATATGAATATAAGTAAAATAATAGGCAATTAAAATATTTATCATACTTGGTTAATGGGATTTCTGCTCCTGGACCTCAGCGCACAGCGTCTGCACATCAGGGCTGTATGATGTCACCTTCATCTTTACACAGGATCGCAAGCTGTCATCTGTGAGGTTTTCAATATCACTCCATTTGTGTTTCTGAGCAAGAACGGCCTTCTGACGGGCAACATCTTCAAGGTCTGCTGTCAAGCGTCTAAACTTGGACACCCATATGTCTTTGTCGGCTATGTCGGCCAGTTCCATCTCAAGATCAGGTTGACTCACACCTGCCAATGCAGTCGTATTCAGTAGGGAAGGATCGATGCTTAAGGGAATGACCGGGAAGGATAATGTGTTTTTTTCCTCTCTGAACTCACAGAAGCGTTTCCCAAACGATGTTTGCATTGCGATGATTGCAGAATGTAAATACTCCGAAATTATCATGTCGTGACCTTGTTTGAACTCTCTCAAATTGGGGAAGTGAGACAAAGTGCCTTTCTGTAAATCTCTGGCAAGCACTGTCAACTTGCGCTCGAATGCCAAAACATCCTCCAACATGTGCAGGGCTGTACGTCCTTTCCCCTGAAGAGCTGTGTTCAGCGTGTTCAGGTGCGCTGTCATGTCTACCATGAAGTGTAGCTTTTCCAGCCACTCTGGCTGTTCCAGCTCAGGAAAGGTGAGCCCTTTGCTGCCCAGGAAAGTTTTCACTTCTTCCAGACACGCGACAAAGCGTTTCAGCACCTTCCGTCTGGACAGCCAGCGATAAAAACACGTTGTAGCGGTGTCAGTAAACTGCAGTCAAAGATAGCTTTATTCGAACTAAACAGCCTTGCTTTTAAGCCTCCCTCAACCCAGCCCCCATGGACCCAGATGCTGCAAAAGACGCGTACTCACAAACCCCCGTAGGCTATCTCCCTTAGCCGGAATGCCGGCTAATTGTGAGCCGTTTCGGATGTGGCAGGAAATGTACAAGATCACCATAATTACATTTCAAAAGCTAACAAACTAACATAAAATACATTTTAATTAAATACTGACCAATTATTTCCCAAAGCCACAGGGAGCCGCAGCACAGAGGTGAAAGAGCCACAAATGGCTCGGGAGCCGCAGGTTGCCGACCCCCGCCCTAGAATGTTGTTAGTATCATACAAGTAGAAGTTAAAGTTTCTTTTCATTACATTTCAATTTGAAAAATAACTTCTTTCATTGATCTGCCCTATGGTGGAGCAGACCTGATGGACCAGGTGGCCTGTTTCTGCTCCTACATCTTATTTTAGCTGCAGCTGAGTAGTCAGATGCACTCTATGGAGATGGAATTGAAAACTCAAATTTCCTTGTTCAAGATTCAGTGTAGCATTCAACATAGCATCTCCACAGTGCTCAACAGAGCAACATAGAGTACTACAAGTGACAAAGACTAAATGTGATCTGCTCTTTCTAATATGGGTTGTTTTCACACTGTATACCTGACTCTAACCTTTTTCAATTCATTTACAGTTTCTTTGTGTCATAAAAGTTAAGCGACTTGGCTTTAGTACTACCAAGCCAAGTAGTGCAAAAGTTTAAGGCTTGTTTCCTGAAACACAAAGATTGACTTAAGGAGGATTGGTATCAAATGCACTACAATTAGAGAATAGATTTTCAGAACTTGATGGGAACTCTCAAGACAAGACATTACGGATAACCCTGTGTTTTGTCCTTTGTGGGTGACCCATCTAACATTTCACACTCCTGAGCTGACATTATTACCTGCAGTGACCACAGGAGTAAGGTTTCAGACACTCAGTATCTTCAGGGAAGAAAATTAAATTCATTAAACACAAAAAAGAGGAAGTCTGCAGATACTGGAAATCCAAGCCATACACATGAAATGCTGGAGCAACTAAGCAGACCAGGCAGTAATCCATGGAAAAAAGTACAGTTGACGTTTCGGGCCAAAACCCTTCAGCAAGTCTCATTAAATTCACTAAATTCATGAAATATCTGCCTTGCCAAGTGATTTTATTTAAATAAACTGGTTAGAACGTAGAAACGCACAATGTTTTGTGGAACCAATTAAATTATTAATCAAATGCCAAACTAATCTCTTCTGCCTATACAATGTCTCTATCCTTCCATTTTCCTCAACCTATCTAAATGTTTCTTAAAAAGTCCCTAATGTTTCTGCCTGTTTAATTTCTTATCATATCAAAGAGTTGACTGGAAAAATCATTAACTTCCCTAACAGGAATGGATATAGATACATTAACATGTAACACCGGCATATATAGGTACACTCAGTGGCCACTTCATTAGGTACATCTGCAATGCACACCTGCACGTTAATGCTACTATCTAATCAGCCAATCATGTGGCAGTATCTTAATGTATAACAGTGTTGCAACAAGGCTTTTGTTAATATTCAGGCTAAGCATCAGAATGGAGAAGAAATGTGATTTAAGTGACTTTCATTGTGGAATGATTGCTGGTGCCAGCTGGAGTAGTTTGAGTATCTTAGAAACTACTGATCTTCTGGGGTCTTCCCTCACAACTTTCTCTGTAGTTGATAGAAAAAGATGCAAACAATGAAAAAACATCTTGTGAGGGAAAGTTTGTGGGCAAAAATGCCTTGTTAATGGGAGAGGACAGGTGAATGGCCAGATTAGTTCAAACTGACAGGAAGGCAACACACATTACAACAGTAGTATGCAGAAGAGCATCTCTGAATTGGAAATAATTCAGAAAATGTGCAGCTGTCTGAATGCAGAATATAGAACATAAATATGTTGAATCTTGAAGTGGATGGGATGCAGCAACAGGAGACTAAGCATACACTGAGTGGCCACTTTATTAGGTGCAGGAGGCACTTACTAACGTGACTACTGAGTGCATAGTTAGAAGAAATGAATTGCAAGGCAAATTTGCTTGGACCAGAAACCATACGAGACTTTGTGCAATGTTGCAAATACAGTAATTTCATTGACTAATTTCAACCAAATTGTTTATTTTTTTCATGTAAGTTATTGGCACATTACCTTGTGTAGTTATATTCTCATTAACCTACTTCTCTTTTGTATTTATACCTTTTCTTAATGCTTCATTTGAAAGATGCAATGACTCAGATCCACACTTGAACCTACAGTTATGGAAGTAAGTTGCTTAATAGAAAATAATAATCACAGTAATCTGTAATAAAAATAGAAACTTCTGGAAATGTTCAGGCAGCATATATGAAAAGGAACATTTATAATTTCAGATTAAAGGCTTTCCATTAATTCTGGTATCATTAGAGATAAGCACGGTTATAAAGATTCAGATAAATGTGAGAAAGGTGAGGAGGACAAAGGGAAGCTATGTGATGGAAATGGAAAAGTCTGCAGAACATGGTGGAAACAGCCCAGTCCATCACAAGAAAAGGCCACCCCACCACTGAGCACTTCTACAAGGAGCACAGCCACAAGAAAGCAGCATTCATCATCAAGTACCCCCACCATCCAGGCCATGGTTTTGTCTTGCTGCTGCCATCAGGAACACGATAGATGAGCCTTAGGTTCCACATCACTAGGTTCAGGAAAGTTATCTTTCAACCATCAGGCTCCTGAACCCACTGGATAACTTCACTCACTTCAACATTGAACAGATTCCACAACCTATGGGCTCACGTTCAAGGGCTCATGTTCTCAGTATTATTTACTTACTTGTTTGTTTATTTGTTAGCATTTGCAAAGTTTATCTTCTTTTACACGTTAGTACTTTGTTTGTCTTTGTGTGTTTTTTTATTAATTCTATTGTATTCCCTTGTCTTACTGTGAATGTCTGCAAAAAAGTGAATCTCATGGTAGTATATATGGTAATATATATGAACTTTGACAATAAATTTACTTTGAGTTTTATACTTTGAAGTTGGAGGGCTATGGAAATTGAATAAACTATGATTAAGGAGGAAGTTTTAACAGTAAAAGAGTCAAAGTACATATATCATCAGAGTATGTATACAACCCTGAGAATCCTCTTCCCACAGACAGCCATGAAACAAAGAAACACCATGGAACCCATTCAAAGATAACATCAACACTCCCAACGTGCAAAAGAACAAATCATGCAAACGGCAAAAAGAACAAGTGAAGAACACAGAACGTAACGCATCAAACCACAGAGTCATTGAAGCAGTCCAGGAATGTTCAGTTTAGTTCAGATCAGTTCAATTTAGCCCTGTGTCATTCATTAACT
The DNA here is from genome assembly GCF_030144855.1 of Hypanus sabinus. Lineage (NCBI taxonomy): Eukaryota > Metazoa > Chordata > Chondrichthyes > Myliobatiformes > Dasyatidae > Hypanus > Hypanus sabinus. Next base: position 63,764,207 of record NC_082720.1, on the reverse strand, counting down.
GGATGTTGCAACCGCTAGTCCACCCTGATCAAAATCGCACAAAAGACCAAAAAAGAAATAATGGGAAGCCAGAAACAGGATGAGCCACAGACAGACAGACATAATTTATTGATCCCAAAGGGAAATTGGGTACTACAGAGTCGAATCCACAAACCACATTGATTAAATCTTGCGCAAGACCCAAAACTCCGGCACCATCCTCTGGCAGCATCGAGTGAGACGGGGAGAGAAAGAGACCAGTCAAACATAGCCACCTTCCATTGGGAGCAGCGAGGAAGAGCAGGAAAGAGACTGGCTGAATGCAGGCATCTTCTTCAGGCAAGAGGGAGCGAGATACTGGTCAAATACATGCATACGACGCTGAACAGCTGCTCGCCTTCCACTCCCGTTTTCATTGATTTCCATCTTGCTTGACACTTTAACCAACAACCTTGGCATGAAATGGAGGCAATCGTAGGCTTGCGCCCCATCTCCAGGCAACGAACTCCGCTCAGAACTTCACTGAACTCCCTCAGAGAGAGCCAAGTGCCAGATCATTCAATTGGCTCAATTGTCCAAAAAACACACTATCAAAATGTAAGTCACAGGTTCCAATAGTAGCAGTATCATATTTCAAAGTAAAAGAACAGAATCATTTTATGAACTGTCTGAAGGATGTCGATTTTGGTAAAGGTTGATCTGTAAGAGTTGAGAACAGAAGAAGCAGGATTTTTCTCTGAAATTACACAAAAAAATGAAAAAAAATGGAATGATGCAGATGAAGGACATCTGACATTAAATGAGTAAGTGCTGAAATTGCTCTTTGTTAAAATCATTGTTCAGCTCACCAGATCGACATGTCTAATTGTGACCTTAACCCCAATCCTAACCATTACTTTGACCATCACTGAAATAATTGGACAGACTGACGAGAGGGAAGCCAGAATGGGAATGCAGTGGATGATTAACAGTCCACTCTGTCAGAAGAGACTCATCTGCAGAGTAAGGCATTCTAAAAATGAATGTCTGTTATGCTGTTGGCCTCTTTAACTGAGAGAAGGACATTGCTCATAACAGAAGATATTCATTTAACGATTAATGCAAGAGATTTTGAAGATACTGCAAATCCAGAGCAACACACACACAAAATGCTGGAGATACTCAACAAACCATGCAGCATCAATGGAAAAGAATAGGCAGTCAGAGCCTCAGCCTGGAATGTCAATTGTTTATTCATTTCCATAGATACCATGTGAACAAGTTCATTTAATGACTGTTTCATTCAAGTCAAATTTCAAAGTTCAAAGTAGATTTAATCTCAAAGTAAGCATTGTGTATGTCACTATACTCAACCCTGTAGCTCATTTTCTTGCAGGCATTCTCAATAGAAGGAAGAGGTACAATAGAAACATGAAAAACTACACATAAAGACTGACAAAAGGAAAATGTGCAAAAGATGAGAAACTATCAAAAAAAGCAAAAAAAATAACAAATATATAAACAATACTGAAACGTAGAATCCTTGGAAGTTAGAACCATAGGTTGTGTTCGATGATTAGTTCAGCATCAGAAATCATGCAGCAGAGCTTAGCTCTGAAACAATATTTTCAACAACTCTGGGGAGAAGGCTACTTTGCATTGAAGCTTTGTCAAAATACCATCAAGATAAATTTCAGGCAAGACAATGAGAGTCATATGTAAGAAGGCAGATAGACTGAAGCATGTTGCAGTCAAAAACCACGAGATTAAAGTCTGTAGGCTTTATCCTTATCACCTGGAAACTGAAGCTTGCACATTGCTGAACCACAATGCTGTGATTGTTATTCTTTACATTTAGATGGATATGTAGGATTGGAGTTTTATTAATCAGAAAGTTTTATCTGATTGGATTGTGGAGTTTGGCACCGTGGTGATAAAATGGGAGGGAAATATTTGTCATCAACCTCAATATCAATGAAAAGCACACACTTGCTATCAAGTAATGACATGATATGACTGAAAATGAAGATAGCTAAACCCAGAACAGATTTAAAGTGATGTGCTTAAGTGTGGGCTTCCCAATGCATTCCTCACTGATTTGATTTGATTTGATTTGAACAATGTAGTTCACTGTATGCTATGTTGGTGCAGGAAGGATAGCAACATTCATGGGCTTTGTTTTTCCATGATGCAAAATGATACATTTCATTGTATGCTTTGATGTATATCTGACAAATAAAGCAGAGAGTGGTAAGCTGTGTCACATTCTGAAATAAATTGTGATCTTATTCAGTAATTTTCTAGTGTCTATATTTTCAGAAATGAATTATTTTGTGTTTGTATTCCATTTAACCTTAAGGATGCTGGAAAATAATGAGGTAGAAGGAGGATGTTGTAACACTTTACAGAGCCAGTAATTAGGGTTCCATTCTCACCACTGTCTGTGAGGAGTTTGTACACTCTTGAGAATGTAGGTTTCATTCGAGTGCTCTAGTTTCCTTCCACTTTCTAAAGATGTACAGGTTAGGGTTAGTGATTATTTATTTATTTTATTTATTGAAAGACAGCATGTAAGCCCTTCCGATCCTTTGAGCCACGTTGTCCAGCAACCTCCTATTTAGCCCTCGCCAAATCACAGGGCAACTTATAATGACCCATTAACTTGGCAATCGGTACATCTTTGGACTGTGGGATGAAACTGGAGCACCTGAAGGAAACGTACATGGTCACAGGGAGAACATACAAACTTCTTACAGACAGCAGCAGGAATTGAACCTAGGTCGCTGGAATGCAAAGCATTATGCTAACCACTGTGTTACCATGGCAAACATTATAAATGCTCAGCTGTGGGCATGCTCTGTTGCGATACTTGCGAACTACCTACAGCACATCATCAGACTGTGCTGGTCATTGACTCAAACCATGCATTTCTCTGTAGGTTTTGATGTACCGGTAACAAGTAAAGTTAATCTTCAATATTTGAATCTTTAACACTGTGAGCTCTATGTCCAAAGGAAGACTCAAGTCACTACTGTTTTGCCAATGAGTTTACTTTGTTATTTACCTACTAGCATTACCATAGTAAACAATGAAGGGAGAAATATAGAGGTATGTGGAACTGATGGTAGACAGAGTGATAAATATATTACTACAAGTCTTACATGCTATATGGTGCTGATGCAGGACTGACGTATATCAAACATCTTCCATCATTCATCCCTTTAGCTGCAGGGTCACGTAGACAGATTTTTTTTTTGGTGCAGATGATCGATGTGCACGATTGTCAGTCTGCAAAAAAGGAAGTTTGGTTCTGTATAATGACTTGAATTCCAGAGTTAGTCCAATTACTGGGTGACTAACAGGGCTCTGAATGTGTCCTGAACAAGTGAGAAGACAGAAAATACCAAAAAACACTCAGAAGGTCAGGCAGCATCTGCAGAGAGAGAAAAGTTTAATGTATCAGGAACGTTCATCCGAATTGAACTTTACCAATATCCAACTTAACCTTGCACATGCAGTTGTTGCTACATACGTGCCTCTGTGGCTCTATTATCACCAATTAATTGGACTCTGACAGCTCCAGTAAGGAGCTTTACATTCTCCCTGTGACTGTGTGGCTTTCCTTCAGGCTCTCCGGTTTCCTCCCACAGTTCCTCCAGAATGTACTGGTTAGTAAGTTAACTGATCATTGTAAATTATCTTGTGATTAGGCGAGAGTTAATTTGAGGGTTGCTGGGTGGTGCAACTTGAATTGAAAGGTCTATTCCATGTAGCGGCTCAATAAATAAACAACTAAGTAAATCTCACGCTCATTGCAATCACACTTTAATTATTTGTGCATAAGGAAGCCAGTCCAGCCCCATCACGAAACTGCTCTGAAGTTCGAGCAAGAAATATCCATTGTATTCTGAAATTGATTAGCTGGAAATGAATGTCATTCAACAGAAATTTTGTTCCCTTCTGAATTCCATTACTTACATACTTCAATACCAATTATGATATATATTTCAGATGTTAATAGCCAATTAAAACCAGTTCTCAAGAATATTTGAGAATTATTAAAATAACTGTCCAATAGTAAGTGTTGCCATTGAATTCTTTGTTTGCTTATTTATCTTTTCTTGATAGCTCAGTGTGCTGGGTTCACAGGCTTGAACAAAAGGCTGTACAAAGAAGAGTAAGGCATTCAAAGTCATGGTAGATCTGAATGACTGCAGTATGTCTGCATACTGTTTCTGTCAGCTTACCAATTTGACTCAACATCTCATAATCTACCTGGGTAGCTTCCAACCTGATGCCACGAACATCATTCTGCTTGACTTTGTTAGCTTCTCACTCTCCCCTTTCTCTTTCTCCATTCTCTATTATGTCTCCTCTCATACTCCTTTCCTTCTGCTCATCTGCCCATCACCTTCCTCTGGTGCCTCTCCTCCTTCCCTTTCTCCTAAAGTGCACTGTCCTCTCCTACCCGGTTACTTATCAGCCCTTTAACTCTTTCACCTATCACCTCCCAGCTTCTAGGTTCATATCCCCCTCCCTAGTCATCTACCTTCCGCCTTAACCTGGCTTCAGCTATCACCTGCTGGTCTGCACTCATTTTACTTCCCGCATCTTCTTACACTGGCTTCCTCCACTGTCTTTTCCAGTCCCGATGGAGGGTCTTGGCTTGAAACATCAACTGCTTCTTCCTCTCCATAGATGCTGCCTGACCAGCTGTCAGCAACACACACAAAAACCAGCATCTCCTGTGTGTTCCTTGAGATTTCCAACATTTGCAGAATCTTGTGTGCTAATCATTATGCCTCTTGCTTTGCTGAACTTTCACACCTAGAAAAGACAGGTCTGAACTTTGATCTGTTAGCACACTATTTTAATCCTTGCCTTGCTGTATCTTCCACTGCTCAATGGGCAATACTTCTTCCTCGGAATCAGCAGGCTGGTGGCTCAATAGCCACTCTGTGCTTTGAAGTTTATGCTGGAGCCCCAGTGCAATACAAAGGACACCCTTCAATGCACAAAACACTGAATTTGAGATTAGATATTAATGTCTAGTCTGCTTTCTCATGTAAGTATATTTCATTTACTCTTCTCTGAGAATCATCACCTTGCTGTGATGGAGAATCTTGTCAGTTTCTGAGACCACAAGACTGATGACGTCTGGAGTTTATCCATCTGGCACTTAGCTCTAGGTAGGGTCACTGATGGTGACAAAAGAGAGGTTCCAGACAAAGAGCGAACCAACCAAGTCCTCAGTGGTAGAGCTGAGGAAGGCTGCAGCAGTGAAGGGTCTCCAGTCATCTTGAACTCCATGCCACTGCACCATGACCCCAATCTGTCAAGGACCATGTGATGGCTGCCCATGCATCAGCCTCTCCACATTGAACAAAATCATGCACAGAAATTTTCCATTAAGTGAATCCATCTGATTATGTGGATCCCATTTCATCCTCTATAGCCACTTGATGACCCACCAATAGACATAATCAACTTGAGTGGTAGCATAATTTCATTTAGCGTTTGCTTTGAGATTGGAACCCTGATCCAATTTATCCCTCCCTGTACATCACAATGACAGATTATTTGGTGGTTTTCTCATCATTATTGTGGGAACTTAATGCATGGAAAACAGCAATCCCTTTGTTACATCACAACAATTGTTGTACTCCAAAATCACCAGCTGTGATGTGCTTTCAGAAGTGAATGGCACCATACGAATGCAAATACTTCATTCTTAGAAATTATAACATGAAACTAAATACACAAGTGATTGAAATACTAAAGCACATAAAATTCTGTGGGAACAAACAGTCCAGGTTTTAGTCTGAAGACCTTTCATCAGGATTGGAAAGGAAAGGGGAGGAAGCTGGACAATCTAGTTTCTTCCCCCTCCCTTTTAGTACCGATGAAGGGTCCGAGCCCAAAACTTTGACTGCTTATTCTTCTCCACAGGTACTGCCTGACTTGCTGAGTTCTTCCTGCATTTTGTGTGTGTGAACATGAAACTAATCCCATTTGTATTGCTTTGTCCCCACAGACTTCAAATAAGTCAATTATTTATTCAATTAATTTTTGAAAGTTGATCAAGGATTATCTTTTCGGTTGCATTTCACATGACTGGAACAGCTGTAGTAGAAACTGTCAGGTTTCCACAGTGAGTAGTTTCAGTGGTTTCTATAGCAAGCAGCCAACTCACAAGTCCAGCATTAAAACTGAACAATAAGAGGGAAATCCACCTCGCCAGAACAAAACAAAAAACCCATAGCAAGAAATGTTTGAAATACATCAGGTGGAAGTCAACAGATTCTGCACTTTATTGTTCCAAAGCTTTCAAGATCACCATCGGTCAGAAAGCAGCCATGACATTTTGTCGGTGTGATATATGGCACTGTTTTGATAATACTGACAGATGAGGCATGTAATGTTGAAGAGTACGTACACTCAGAAGCCACTTTAAGAGGTACAAGGGGTACCTAATATAGTGGCAACTGAATGTATTTCTGTACGTTCATGGTCTTCTACTGCTGTAGTCCTTCCAATTCAAGGCTAAACATATTGTGCATCCAGAGTCATTCTTCTGCAAACCACTGTTGCAGCCCATGGTTACTGAAGTTACTGTTACCTTCCTGACAGTTCGGACCAGTCTGGGCATTCTCCTCTGACCTCTCTCATTAACAAGGCAATTTTGGCCACAGAAACGCCACGCGCTGGATGTTTTTTGTTTCTCACACCATTTTCTGTAATCTCTAGAGACGGTTGTGCGAGAAAATCTTAGCAGATCAGCAGTTTCCAAGGTATTCAATCCACCCTGTCTAGCAACAATAATCATTCCAAGGTCAAAGTCACTTAGATCACATGTCTTCCCATTCTGATGTTTGGTCTGAACAATAGCTGAACCTCTTGATCATGCCTGCATGCTCTTATGCACTGAGTTGCAGCCACATGATTGGCTGATTAGATATTTGCATTAACAAGCAGGTGTACAGATGTACTGTACCTGATAAAGTGGCCATTGCTTGCACATCCTTATTTTTGGTAATTTGTAGGTATGACAATTCTTAGATGTGAGGGCTCATACACTCTCCAGACTGCAGGTTCAAATCCCACAGGAGAAGAATTAGGCTATTCAACCCATTGAGTCTGCTCAGCCATTTCATCATGGCTGATTTACTATCCCTCTCAACCCCATTCTCCCCATAACATCTACTATGCCTTTACTAATCTGGAACCTATCACCTCCTTTTTTAAATATACCCATGCATAAGGCATCCACTGCTCTCTGTGGCAATGAATTCCACAGATTCACCTCCCTGTCTACAGAAACTCCTCATCTCTGTTCTAAAGGGATGATGTTCTATTCTGAGGTTAGGTCCTCTGATTCTAGACTCCCCCATTATAGGAAATAACCTCTCCACATGCAATCTATCTAGCCCTTTCAATATTGGATAGGTCTTAATCAGGTCCTCCCTCATACTTCTAAAATCCATCAAACACTCTCATACCTTTGCCCCTTCGTTCCCAGGATCAGTTCTATGCATCTCCTCTGGACCCACACCAATAGCCGCACACCAACATCATTGTAAAGTACTTTGAATTTGTATGACAGTGTTTCTATGAAGAGTAGTCAATAAACATGTTATTATTAATATTGGAATTTACAGAGAATGGTGCGAAAAACAAAAACAAAATCGAGTGAGTAGCAGTTCTGTGAATGAAAACACCTTATTAATCATGTACGTATTCAAATATCTTTTAAATTTTATTATACCAGACTCAGTACCTTCTTCTGGCAGCTTATTCTATGTAAGTGGCACCCTCAGCATCCAGAAATTGAACCTCAAGGTGGATGTGTTCATCTGCACCTCCACCCACTAACCCATCCCTCCATACCCTTAGCTTTATCATTTCCTGTCAGTCACCTTATGTTCAGGCACTCCTGTGTCTCGTGTCACTTTATGGACATAGAGTACTGTGCAAATGTCTTGGACATCCCTGTTATATATATGCACCTAAGACTTTTGCATGGTACTATATTGTCAATATGGAGTAGAGAATGAGTTTGTAGATCTGGCAGGAGCAAAGGATGTTGGGAGTGGCGAGGCTGGTGTGTCGTGGGAGGGGTGTGAGACAGGTGGTAGAGGAGTGCCAGAGACGGGTGGTGATTCGGGTGCAGACACACCTAGCCCCGAGACAACAAGCAAGGTCATTTAATTCCAAACAATTTATTGATCATTACAGAGTCTCTCTTCTCTCTCTCATGCTTCCCACTTCCTCCCCTCTCCCTTCCCCTTTTCCCCAAACTTGATTCTCCTCTTACTGCCTTCCCACTCTCAGTCCACAAAAGAGACCATTTTCATAATCAAGTTTATCATCACTCACGTATGTCTTATGCACCACAGACAGACAGACACACACACAAATAAACTGTATATATACATACACATACACACACATGTGTATGTATATATATAATATAGATAGATTTCTGACTTTTGCACAGTACTGTAAAATTAATCTGTGTATATAAGCTATCTCTTGTATTTATATTTATTGTGTTTTAATTATTATTGTGCTCTTTATCTTACTGTGCTTTTTTGTGCTGCATTGGAGCCAGAGTACCAATTATTTTGTTCTCATTTACACTGTGTCCTAGAAATTACGTTAAACAATGTTAAAATCTTACATCTCTCACTTTCAAGGACTCTATAACTCATGTTCTCAGTATTATTTTTATTTTGAGCTTGTTTTTTTTGCATATTGTTTGTCAGTCTTCGTTTAAGAAGTAGAGTTCTTTTTTTCATAAATTCTATTGTATTTCTTTAACTTTCCTTTAAATGCCTGCAAGTGAATGAATCTCGTGGTAGTATATGGTAACATAAGTTCTTCAATAATCAGTGTTCATTGATACACTGATACATCGATAGATGAATACGTAGGGAATGGAGAGAAATGGGTCATCGCAGGCAATAATTAGCATCAAGCTTCACATGGATACCTTTATTTTACGTATTTTATTAATTTGGAGGTACAGAATGGAATAGGCCTTCCTGGCCCTTTGAGCCACACCACCCAGCAACCCCCGACAAGCCTATTTCAATCTTAACCTAATCACGGGACAGTTTACAATCACCAATTAACCTATCCAGCAATGTTCCTTCTAATTTGCAATGACTGGTGTGCACAAAAATCTTGTGCTGTGCAATTTTTTGCCCAGTGACAACATGTGTACACTGAATTTTTAAGTGTAAGTAAATCTCAAGCCAGACTTTAAATGAACTAGCAGTTCTTTTGTGCTTCTTGCCCTTTGCTTCTTTGGAATTCGACATAGTGAATCAATAATCTCTTCAATAAAAGCAGTATAAATAAGCCAGTTCTAAAATCTGCAGGCCAATCATCACAAACTTCATGTTGTCTACACCGTTGGCATCAGAAACTGGCAAAGGAAAGTGTTTGCATAAAATTGTGAAATATACTTGCATGCCAACGAGGTAGAGATTGAAAACCTTTTGTGCACATTTTAAATTTCTCTGTGCACTAGTAGCAACAGATGAATGTGTGTGCATATGCACATGCCTTGATATACAATACATCTTTAGGCTGTGGGAGGAAAGCAGAGGACCCAGAGAAAACCCATGCGCTCCCTCCACGAAAAGGATGCACAGAGGATGTTGAGATTGATCTCCAAAATCCGACACCCTGAGCTGTAATAACATTGCGCTAACCACCACACTACCGTGGCACACTACAATATACCATTCTGTGGGCAAAAAAGCCTATTCCTGTTCTGTAGTGTTCTATGCCCCATGTTCTACTTTCAGTGTCCACTATATTAGGGACATGTGCTCATTAATGCAAGTACCTAATCAGCCAATCATGTGGCAGCGACTCTATGCACAAAAGCATGCAAACATAGTCAAGAGGTTCAGTTGTTGTTCTAATGGTTAAGAAATGCGATCTAAGTGACTTTGACCATGTTGGTGCCAGGTGGGGTTGTTAGAGTATCTCAGGAACAGCTGATCTCCTGGGCATTTCATGCAGAACAGTCTCCAGAGTTTACAGAGAAGGGTGCAAAAAACCAAAAAAACACATCTGGTGGATGGCCGTCCTGTGGGCAAAAACAACTTGTGAGTAAGAGCGGTTAGAGAAGAAAGGCCAGACTGGTTCAAGCTGACAGGTGGTATCTCAAATAATCATGTGTAACAGCAGACGTGTGCAAAAGAGCATTTCTGAATGCACAGCACACCGAACATTGAAGTGGATGGGCTCCAGGCACGGAAGATCACAAGCATGTGCTCAGCAGCTGCTTCATTAGACGTATCCTGTACCTAATAAAGTGGCCACTGAGTGCACTGTTCAGAATGAACTAAAAAACCAAGTGTTGGGCAAACAAGGACAAATTGAATGTTAAAAAAAATTAAAAAGAATGCCAACAACATGAGAAAAAACCTTAGCAAAATCCAATTTCAGACTTCTGTTTCAAGAACAAAGCAATTTTCTTTGGATTTGATTAAAAAAAACATCAAATTCATATTTAGAAAATCCACGCTCTACACAAGAATAAATCATGCCATTTAAAGCTACTACACATTCTATTCAGAGAGTGCTTAGAAATAAGTATGTGTCTTCACCTAGACATAAATTACCCTTTGATTCAGAAAATGAATAATTGTCCTATGCTGATATAACCAGCCAAATCCTTCTGTAATAAATATTTGCGCTGAATTCTCATATCTTCGTAATTAGTTAAGACCAATGCAGCATCCAGTTTATACTGCATTAATTAACGGAATCGCAATGCAGGTACAAGTGACCGATAACCCTTTTCTGCATACTGAATGAATTATTTGAATTGGCAATCGCGGTGTAGCTTCCTTTAGGCAACAAGATCTTGGGGCTGGAAAGAAGGCAAGAGTTACGGAGTGGGGACACAATTTAAGCATTCCCTTTCAAAATTTCACTTCCCGAGCATTATCAATCTTCAGGCCATGCCACTAATAAGATATTGTTTCTGTCATTCATTTTTTGAGTTTTTTCCTGTTTCATTGATGTCTGCTAAGAGTAAGAATTTTAGGTTGCATACTGTATACATTCTCTGATATTAAATTGAACCATTCAACCATTGAACTATTGAATGTATGAGCCATCGTAACTATGTGTGCTGTGTGTGACTGTATGTACTATATTTTGCATGTTAGCCCCAGAGGAATGATGTTTTGTTCAGCTGTATACATGTGTATCATTCAATGACAATTAAACTTGAACTTGAGGACTATCACTTTGCAAGTTGATGCAAATGGCTTTTGCTTGGATCATTATAACTTGTCCTTAAAATAAATCACCTTCTGCAAAATTTATGCCAGAATTGAGTGAATCATAACATCAAGAAAACAGCACAGCTGAATAAAAGTTCTGAGTCATTAAATTTACTTCCATTTATTTAGAGCAGAGCTTCCAAACCTGGGGTCCACTGACTGTTGGGTTAATGGTAGGGGTCAATGGGATGAAAAAGTTTGGAACCCATGATTTAGAGATACAGCATGAAACTGGCCTTACTGGCTTGGCAATTGTGTACTGCCCAATTACACCCACATAACCAACTAACCTACTAATACATATCTCTTTGGAATAACTGAGGAAACTGGAGCACTTTGAGAAAGAAAACATGCGGCTATGGAAGAGTGACAAAACACTTTACAGTCAAGGGAGGAAATTCAGCTTGAGTTTCTGGTGTTGTAATAGCGTTGTGTTAATGGCTGTGCTAACCTTTGTGAATTTCTGCACTTGGATTTTCAGAAGGCCTTTGACAAGCTGCTGCATGTGAGGATGCTTAACTAGTTAAGAGCCCAGGATATAATAGGAAGGATACTGGCACTGATAAATCAGTGGCTGATTGACAGGAGGCAAAGTGTGAGATGGCAATTTGAACAGCGATGAGGAGGAATTTCTTTAGTCAGGGATGGTGAATCTATGGAATTCATTCCATAGACAGCTTTTGAAGCCAAGTCATTGAGTTTGTTTCAAGTAGAGCTTGATAAGTTCTTGATTCGTGAGGACATCAAAGATTATGGAGAGAAGTCAGGAGAATGGGGTTGAGAGGAAACTAAATCAGCCATAATTGAATGGCAGAGCAGACTTATAGACAATAGGTGCAGAAGTAGACCATTTGGCCCTTCGAGCCTGCACCGCCATTTTGAGATCATGGCTGATCAACTACTATCAATACCCGGTTCCTGCCTTGTCCCCATATCCCTTGATTCCCCTATCCATAAGATACCTATCTAGCTCCTTCTTGAAAGCATCCAGAGAATTGGCCTCCACTACCTTCCGAGGCAGTGCATTCCAGACCCCCACAACTCTCTGGGAGAAGAAGTTTTTCCTTAACTCTGTCCTAAATGACCTACCCCTTATTCTCAAACCATGCCCGCTGGTACTGGACACTCCCAGCATCTGGAACATATTTCCTGCCTCTATCTTGTCCAATCCCTTAATAATCTTATATGTTTCAATCAGATCCCCTCTCAATCTCCTTAATTCCAGCGTGTTCAAGCCCAGTCTCTCTAACCTTTCTGCGTAAGACAGTCCAGACATCCCAGGAATTAACCTTGTGAATCTATGCTGCACTTCCTCTACAGCCAGGATGTCCTTCCTTAACCCTGGAACCAAAACTGTACAAATACTCCAGGTGTGGTCTCACCAGGGCTCTGTACAAATGCAAGAGGATTTCCTTGCTCTTGTACTCAATTCCCTTTGTAATAAAGGCCAACATTCCATTAGCCTTCTTCACTGCCTGCTGCACTTGCTCATTCACCTTCAGTGACTGATGAACAAGGACTCCTAGATCTCTTTGTGTTTCTCCCTTACCTAACTCTACATGGTTCAGATAATAATCTGCCTTCCTATTCTTACTCCCAAAGTGGATAACGTCACCCTTATTCACATTAAATGTCATCTGCCAAGTATCTGCCCACTCACCCAGCCTATCCAAGTCACCCTGAATTCTCCTAACATCCTCTTCACATGTCTCACTGCCACCCAGCTTAGTATCATCAGCAAATTTGCTGATGTTATTCTCAATGCCTTCATCTAAATCATTGATGTAAATCGTATACAGCTGTGGTCCCAATACCGAACCCTGTGGCACCCCACTAGTCACCACCTGCCATTCCAACATACACCCATTCACCGCTACCCTTTGCTTTCTATCTTCCAACCAGTTTTCTATCCATGTCTTCCCCCCAATGCACTGAGCTTTCATTTTACCCACCAATCTCCTATGTGGGACCTTATCAAATGCCTTCTGAAAATCGAGGTACACTACATTCACTGGATCTCCCTTGTCTCACTTCCTGGTTACATTCTTGAAAAACTCCATGCTGGCTCGGCTCAGTCTTATCACTGCTATCTAGATATGCCACTACTTCATCCTTAATAATGGACTCTAGCATCTTCCCCACCACCGATGTCAGGCTGACAGGTCGATCATTCTCTGTTTTCTCACACTCTCCTTTCTTAAAAAGTGGGATAACATTAGCCATTCTCCAATCCTCAGGAACTGATCCTGAATCTAAGGAACATTGGAAAATGATTTCCAGGGCCACCTCCTTTAGTACCCTAGGATGCAGACCATCTGGACCTGGGGATTTGTCAGCCTTCAGTCCCATCAGTCTTCTCATCACTGTTTCCTTCTGAATGTCAATCTGTTTCATTTCCTCTGTTACACTACTTAGCTCTGTCATACTTCCTTTTTTTTTAATGCTATGCAATCTCTGACTTCTTTTGTCAACCACTGTGTCCCCTTTCCCCCCTTTGAATCCTTCCTTCTCTGGGGGATGAACTGATTTTGCACCTTGTGCATTATTCCCAAGAATACCTGCCATTGCTGTTCCACTGTCTTTTCTGCTAGGATAACTGTCCAGTTAACTTTGGCCAGCTCCTCCCTAATGGCTCCATAGTTTCTCCTGTTCAACTGCAACACTGACACCTCCACGCTCCCCTTATCCTTCTCAAATTGCAGATAAAAACTTATCATATTATGATCACTACCTCCTAATGGCTCCTTTACTGCAAGATCGCTTATCAAATCCTGTTCATTACATAACACTAAATCCAGAATAGTCTTGTCCCTGGTCAGCTTTCGTACAAGCTGTTCCAAGAATGCATCCCGTAGGCACTCTACAAACTCCCTATCCTGTGGTCCAGCACCAACCTGATTCTCCCAGACTTGATGGGCTGAATGGCCTAATTCTATTCCTACTGTATGCATTATAATCCGAAGAGCATCAGTGGAAGAAGAAACAAGATTATCATTTTAAGACAAAGATAATTTGTCAGAACCAGATCAGAAATGATTTGAAACTCTCTCTTTCCACAAATATTGTCTGATTTGTTGAGTATTTCCAGTTTCTGCATTTATTGCAGAGTCTTATCATTGATAAACTTTTGATGTACAAGAATGGGTGTAAGTTCATTCAGTGTGGGCTTGAGTGTGGAAGAAGATGATTTCTACAACGCAAATGAAGATTTGCTAATCGCTTCAGTTAACACATTGACAACACTGCAGTGAATACACTAAGAGTGTAGCCAAATTGTAGACAATCTTTTTCGTTAGTATCCGTTATTGCTATTGGTATTGGTTTATTATTGTGAAATGTACATAGATTCACTGAAACAACAACACACACAAAATGCTGGTGGAACAGAGCAGGCCAGGCAGCATCTATAGGGAGAAGCGCTGTCAACGTTTCGGGCTGAGACCCTTTGTCAGGACTAACCGAAAGGAAAGATAGTAAGAGATTTGAAAGTAGTGGGGGGAGGGGTAAATGCTAAATGATAGGAGAAGACCGGAGGGGGTGGGATGAGGCTAAGAGCTGGAAAGGTGATTGGCAAAAGTGATACAGAGCTGGAGAAGGGAAAGGATCATGGGACGGGAGGCCTCGGGAGAAAGACCGGGGGTGGGGGGAGCACCAGAGGGAGATGGAGAACAGGCAATTAACTAAATATGTCAGGGATGGGGTAAGAAGGGGAGGAGGGGCATTAACGTAAGTTGAACATTTTTTGCATACTGTTTTGCATACTGTTCATACAAATCACATCATTACACAGTGTGTTGAGATAGAACAACAACTAAACAATAACAATGCAGAATAATGTGTAAAATCCACAAAGTGCAGTGCAGGTAAACAAGTGAATTAAAACTATTAAAGTAAATGCAGGTAAAAAAAAATCAAACACAATCATAACGAGCTAGCTTATGAGGTCAAGTATCTATCTTATCATTTAAGAGGATGATAGAAAAAAAACAACAGAAGCTGTCCTTGAGCCTAGTAGTACATGCTTTCAGGATTTTTGTCACTAGTGTGATGAGATCTGAAGGATTATTCTAAGTGGACTGTTCCTATAAAAAGAGAGAGAAGGAGCGAACAGCGTGTGTGCTATTTCAGCAAGGAGAGAGAGCAACGGAGGGAGAGAAAGTCTGTGAGTTGCCTTGGAAACTGAAAGGCAGAACTATATGATGGACAGCTAGTGTTCAGCACTTGTGGAATATATACAAGGTCAGTTGGCTTTGTAACCAGACATGCCAGGCACCAAGGAAGACACTGGTTGAACTTTGTGTGCCGATGACAAAGGTGGGGCTTTTGCTCGCAGTGTGGACAAAGGGGTGACTGGTGGAATGCTATCGGTGTGTTTAACCCTTGCCTGGGTTGATAGCGGTACCACGTGAAAATGGCATCCTCTTTTTGTGGTCACAGTCAGTGACTGTAAGTTTCGGGAGCGGGAGGACAATGTGGAAGATCAACGGCATCGGCACTGGGAAGACAAAACTCTCTCTCTCCAACTCTACTCAAATCTAATTCCAGAACTGAACTGGCTACTTACCATACCACCATAAGACTGTATCATCTAATGACCTGAGCTGGGAGAAACTTGGGAATTTTATTTACTCACGTATATGTGTATACTTTGCTAACCTGTTTACCTTATCTGGTTTTATATTACTTTATCACATAGTTATTAATAAAATAGAGTTTATAACGGAAGACTCAGACTCCAGGCGTGTCCATTTCTGCTGGTCCTTTTTAACCCATTACAGGGTACGTAACACTAGTCATAGAGCACAGAAACAGGCCCTTTGGCCCATCCAGTCCATGCCGAACCATTTAAACCGCCTGCTCTCATCGACCTGTACTCAGACCATAGTCCTCCATACCCTACCATCCACATACCTATCCAAAATTCTATTAAATGCTGAAATCAAAATCACTCCACCACTTGTGCTGACAACTCATTCCACACTCTTACCACCTTCTGAGTGAAGTTTCCCCTCATGTTCCCCCTTAAACACTTCATCTTTTACCATTAAGTCATGACATCTGGTTGTAGTCTCACCCAACCTCAGTGGAATAAAGATTGCTTGCAGTTACCCTATGTCTATCCCTCATAATTTTCTATACCTCTACCAAATTTCTCCTCAAACTTCTACGTTCTTGGGAATAAAACTCTAACCTACTCAATCTTTCCTTGCAAGTCCAGTCCGAGCAACATCCTCATAAATTTTTTTCTGTACTCTTTCTATCTTCTTTACAACTTTCTCATAGGTAGGTGACCAAAACTAGATACAATACTCTAAATTAGGCTCACCAATATCATATGCAACTTCAATGTAACATCCCATCTCCTGTACTTATACATACTAGTATAAGTACATATTTAATGCTAAATATAAATTCATTCCGGTGTTACAATGCCATGGGATGAAGGATGCGAGGAGGCTCACAAGAGAAAGGCCCTGATGTACCAATCCTTAGTCCAGGAGTGCAAGAACAAAGAATGGCAGAAATGGCTATTCCCCATGGAGATCGGTTGCAGAGGTTTTCCAGGCAAGGTCAGCATGGAGGTTTCTGTCTGCGCTGGGCCTTGATGAAAAGAACAAGAATCAAACAGGTTGCAGGATGGGGGAAGAAGCAGAAAAATCCTCTTGCTAGATATGTAGCAGGTGAAAAGAGTAGAGCTGGAAGTCAGGAGCAGATGGGCAGTGACTTGACCAGCACTGCTGATGCACCAACTGGATAGTGTAGAGTTTAAGGGTTGAAATGCTCTATGAATGTTGGGCACCACCTGATGACATCTGTTCCTGGCCAAAGGCTATGATTATCTCATCCGGTAGCTGAAGAGAGCACCTTGGTGTATGATGCAATATGAATTACTGAGATAAGTAACCCATTATATAATTGCAATAACTTTATAGTATCATGCAACAAGATGATTAATTCTCAGAATAGCTTTTGTAATATTATTTATACCCTTGTAATATACTGTACACATAGTGGTTAGTTTATTAGGTGCACCTGTACACCTGCTCATTAGTGCACATATCAATCAGCCAATCATGTGGCAGCAACTCAATTCATAAAAAATATGCAGGCATGGTCAAGAAGTTCAAATGTTGCTCAGACCAAACATCAGAATGGGGAAGAAATGTGATCTAATTGACTTTGACCATGGAATGCTTTTTGGTGCTAGACAGAGTGGTTTAAATATTTCAGAAACTGTTGATCTCCTAAGATTCTCATGCACAACAGTTTCTAGAATTTACAGAAGATGGGAGAAACAAAAACATTAAATGGACAGTAGTTCTGTAGATGAAAACGTCCTGTTCATGTGGGGGGGGGGGGGGTGGTCAGAGGAGAATGGCCAAAGTGGTTCAAGCTGACTGGAGAGTGAAAGTAGCTCTAACTACGATTGCAACACTGGTGTGCAGAAGAGTACCCCTGAATGCACAGCACGTCGAACCTTGAAGTGGATGGGCCACAGCAACTGAAAACCATAAACATACTCTCAGTGACCACTTTATTAGGTACAGGATGTACCTAATAAAGAGGCCACTGAATTTATATAAGCTGGCCAGCGCCACAAAATAAAAATACCATAAAAAATTGTTTTTCAAATGGTTGATTTCTATGGAGTTGACATAGCTAGGAGGAAGTCTCAGTCACTGCCTCGGGTATTAGACTATCTGCAGAACACTAATAGCAACCTAAACATCTAAATGGACACAGGAGGTTTAAGTCATTCTGTGTTCTGCCAGATGACAGGTTTGTGATGATAAGCATCTTAGATAATAACAACAAACACCAGACAAGGTCAGCATGCCTTGTAGTTACCCCATGACAAAAATGCCCACTCAGGTAGACGCCATCGATAGTACTAATCTACTCCTATTTCCATCAAACGCCTGGATGCCTGGGCTGGTTGAAATTGTTCATTTTGACAGGTCTTTGTATGTTATCCTTTTTTCTCACAATCCCTCAGCCTTCTCTGCCACTTTTACTTCCTTACTTAACTGTTTTATTTCTTACTTACTTAGTGATACACTACCGAATAAGCCCTCTGGCCCTTCAAGCCATGCTGCCCCAGCAACTCCACACCCTGATTAACCCTAACCTAATCATAGACAATTTATAATAACCAGTTAATCTATCTGGCATGTCTTTGTATTCTGGGAGGCAACCAGAGACCCTGCGGCAAACCCACTCACTCCATGGGGTGGACATACAGACTCCTTACCAACGACATCAGAATTGAACTTTGAACTCTGGAATGCCCTGAGTGGTAATAGCATTGTGATACCTTTACTCCATTCACCTATCATGTCTGTGCCAGCTCTTAGAGAGCATTGGTATTAAGAAGCATGCCTACAATGAACTATTTCCCTGTAACCAATTCTGCCTCACAAGGTCCTTTTTAAACTGGGATAACTCACAGCAGCAAATCAACATATACTGAAATATGGGGGGGGGGGGGGGAGAGTCCCACCATCAGATTGAAGAACAACTTCCCTTCAATTATTTGATTCTGGAACGAACCTGCAAACCATAATCGCTATCTTATAAACGAGAAATTCTGCAGATGCTGCAAACCCGAACCAGACACACAAAATGCTGAAGGAACACAGCAGGCCAGGCAGCATCTATGGAAAAAAAGTGCCTTTGGCAGGACAGGAGAGAAATAGGTGGGGGGAAGGGAGAGAGGAAAAACACCAGGTGATAGGTGAAACTTGAAGAGGAGGGATGAAGTCAAGAGCTGGGAAGTTGAGTGGTGAAAGAGACAAAAGGCCTTGGAAGAAAGAGGGGGAAGCAGCACTAGAAGGAGGTAATGGACAGGTAAGGAAATGAGGTGAGAGAGGGAAAAGGGGATGGGAAATGGTGAAGAGGGTGTGGGGGTGGTCGGGGGCCATTACCAGAAGTTCAAGAAATCGATGTTCATTGCATCAGATTGGAGGCTGCCCTGTTGGAATATAAGGTTTTGTTCCTCCAACGTAAGAGTGGCCTCAGCACGACAGTGGAGGAGGCCATGGATGGACATATCGGAATGGGAATGGGAAGTGGAATTAAAATGGGTAGCCACTGGGATATCCCCACATTCTGGCAGATGGAGCATAGATGCACAGCGAAGTGGGTTACCAGTTTACATTGGGTCTCACCAATATACAGGAGGCCACACTGAGAGCACCAAACACAGTAAATGACCCCAATGATCTCACAGGTGAAGTGTCTCCTCAGCTGGAAGGACTGTTTGGGGCCCTGAATGGTATTGAGGGAGGAGGTGTAGGGGAAAATGTAGCAATTGCTCTGCTTGCAAGGTTAAGTGCCAAGAGGGAAATCAGTGGGGAGGGAAGAATAGGCAAGGGAGTTGCGTAGGGAGCGATCCCTGTGGAAACCAAGAAGTGGGGTGGGAGGGAAAGATGTGCTTGGTGGTGAGGTCTTGTTGGAGGAGGTGGAAGTTTCGGAGAATTATGTGCTGGACGCAAAGGCTGGTGGGATAGTAGGTGAGGACCCTATCCCTGATAGGGTAGCGGGAGGATGGGGTAAGAGCAGATGTACGTGAAATGGAAGAGATGCGGTTGAGGGCAGCATTGATGGTGGAGGACATCTCCTTCGATCTAGAATGAAAAGCTTCGACCTGAGAGCAGGTGCAACAGAGATGGAGTTGAGAGAAGGGGATGGCATTTTTACAAGTAGCAGAGTGGAATGAGCTGTAGTCTAGGTAGCTGTGAGAGTCCATGGGTTTGTAATAGATATTGGTGGATAAGCTGTCTCCAGAGACAGAGACAGTGAGATCAAGAAAGGGAAGGGAGATGTCAGAAATGGACCAGGTGAATTTGAGGGCTGGGTGAATTAAAGTAATCATGGAAAATGAAATCAGAAAAAGTCCACTCATACCTCAATGTCTGTGTCATCTCGAGATCCACAGCAGAGATACACATTTTAATCTAATATTCAACATTTGCTTGCTTACCTTACTGATCCAAAATACACAATGCAAGTTTAATCTTTTCAGTTTAGTCAAAGCAAAGTGGCATCCATCATTAAGGACCCCATCTCACAGGACATAACTTCTTCTCATTGTTATCATCAGGGAATAGGTACAGGAGCCTGAAGACACACTCTCAACATTTCAGGAACAGCCCACCCCCCACCCCATTGGATGTCTGAATGGCCAATGAACCTAAGAGCACTAGCTCTGTATTTTTCACCTCTCTGTTTGCACTACTGATTTAGTTCAATGTTCTGTTTTTATATAGTATATACTTCTTAATGCAATTCACCACTTTTATTATTATGTATTGCAGTATACTCTTATTGCATGACAACACATTTCATAACATCTCAATGATAGTAAACTTGATTCCTTATCTATAACCTTCATGATTCTGATTCTACTCTAAAACTAACCTCAAATTACTCGGTTCTTGAACCAAACTACACAACCCTCATCTTGACCATGCATAGCAACATTAGGAGCACTTTGACCTCTTTACACCACAATGGACTTCTTTTGTTTAAAATGTGTTATTCATTAATAATTTTGTATAATTTATGTTTATTATGCTTCTCCTATGAATACAGCTTGTCCTCGTGCCTGTGGCGTTGCTGCAAGTAAGTTTATAGAACATAGAAGAACAGGCCCTTCGGCCCACAGAGTTGTGATGATCTAATTAAATTAGTAATCAAATGCCGAACTAAACTGATCCTTTCTGCTTATATAATGTCCCTATCTTTTTATTTCCTGCACATTCATTTGGTAACTAAGAGCCTTGTCAACACCTCAATGGAATATGGAAGGGTATGGACATTGTGTAGGTGGAAGGGATTAGTTTACCTTGCCATCTGATTACTAATTTAGTTGGTACGGAACAACAGTGTGGGCCGAAGGGCCTGATTGTGTGCTGTACTGTTCTGTGTTCCATGTTCTGTACAGCAATGTTGAAATGGGGTTCTGCAACTGTTCCACAAAACAAATTGTGTCACACACACCAACCTTCCCTCTTACTTTCCCTTGTGATAGTTCTAGCAAAAGAATCCTTTATGCAAATTATTTATTAAAAAATTAAATATTTTATTTATAAGTTAACTGGATGAAAAAATAGATGGGTGTGTCAGTAAGTCTGTGATGATACCACGACTGCTGGAGTTGTGGATAGTGTAGAAGCCTGGTAAAGAACACAGGGGAATATAGATCAGTTGTAGATCTGGGCAGAGGTATAGCAGATGATGTTTAATGCAGATAAACGTGAGGTGTTGCACCTTGGTAGTACTAATGCAAGGAGGCAGTACACAGTTAAGGGCAAGACCCTAACATTGTTGCTCAGCAGAAAGATCTTGGAGTAAAAGTTCATAGCTCCTTAAAAGTGGCTATATAGTTGATAGGGTTGTAAAGAAGGCTTATGGAATGCTTACTTTTGTTAGTCAAGGAATTGAGTTCAAAAATCGAGAGGCTATGTTGCAACTTTATAGAACTTCTGGATAGGACACATCTGAAGTATTGTGTGTAGTTCTGGTTAGACAGGGAGCATCTTTTTCCCGGGGTTGAAATGTTTAATACCAGAAGGCATGCATTGAAGGTGAGGGGGTTAGGCTTAAAGGAGATGTGAGGAGTAAGTTAGTTACTCGGAGTGTGGTGGATGCCTAGAATGCACCTCTGGGTATTGTAGTGGAGGCAAATATATGAGAGACTTTTAAGATACATTTAGATGGGCACATGAATATGAGGAAGATGGAGGAATATGGGCATTGTGTAGGTTAGTTATTGGATTTTCAAGAATTTACTCTTTAGCTGGTTCAGCACAAAATTGTGGGCTGAAGGGCCAGTTCCTGTGCTGTACTGTTCTACGCTCCATGTTCTTTAAAAAACTGCAGCTAATTGAGGTTTGAAGCAAAAGCATCAGCTAAAGCAGGAACTATATTAAGTGTAACGCGGGGGAAGAGTAAGCCAGTCAATCAGGCAAATTCTGTGCAAAAGAGGAGTAAAGGCCATACAAGATTTTAGAGTGTGATCTTCATAAGAGCTTTGAAAAACACTGTAATATTAGAAACCAAAAAGAAAGTGAAGTTGAGAGAATTGGAAAGGGAACACATATAATGATGGGAATGTGGGTGGAAAGTTAAATGATTTAAGATATTTATTCTGCAGGGATTTAATGAAAGAATGAGATAAAAGTGAAAATGAAGTCTATAGAAAGGATAATGCATTCAGCAGCTGGGTGGTGGAGTGGAGATAAATCTCTACCACAGGAAGTGTAAGGCCCTTTTGCCCTTTTCCCCTCTGCTAGCCTGCAGGTCACCCTTGGGCAAAGTGTAGTACCTGCTTCGCCCCCTGATCAGGGTCATGTGAAGCCATGGGAGCAGGTTGTGGATGGTTGTATGAGCATCTGGTGCACATCACACATCCTGGTTTTGCCAGACAGAGAATTTTTGAAGAGTATTAATAATGCCTGGGTTCACCTATCTTGTAAAGATGCTGCTCAGAAGAAGTCAATGGCAAACCGCTTCTGTAGAAAAATTTGCCAAGAACAATCACGGTCACCATGATCACCCACGTCATACTACATGGCACATAATAATGATGATAATGAAAGCACTGGGAGACTTTGAGCTTCTGTGGATCTTCGTCTTTTTGCACTAAAACAAGCATTTTATCGATGCACCAACAAGCGAATCTAGGACAAGAGGGCATGACTTCAGGATTGAAGGGTGTCCATTCAGAACTGAGATATGAGAAATTACTTCAGTCAGATGGTGGTAAGTCTGTGGAATTTGTTGCCACAAGAGGCTGTGGAGGCCAAGTCATTGGGTGTATTTAAGGCAGAAATGGATAGGTTCTTGAGTAGCCAGGGCATCGAAGGGTATGGGGTGAAGGCAAAGGAGTGGGGATGATTGGAAGAATTGGATCAGCCCATGATCGAATGGCAGAGCAGACTCGATGGGCCGAATGGCCTACTTCTGCTCCTAGACCTTATGGTCTAAGTGTTATTGGTAGTATTCA
The DNA here is from genome assembly GCF_030144855.1 of Hypanus sabinus. NCBI lineage: Eukaryota > Metazoa > Chordata > Chondrichthyes > Myliobatiformes > Dasyatidae > Hypanus > Hypanus sabinus. The sequence goes on along the minus strand of NC_082720.1, from coordinate 63,740,930 downwards.
GGGCAACACACACACAATGCTGGAGGATCTAAGCAGGTCAAGCAGCATCTATGGAAGTGACTAAAGATTAGAGATACTCGTCCAGGAGTGGAAAGAAAGGGGAAAGAAGCCAGAATTAGAGCGTGGTGGTGGTGGGGGCGAGGGGGGGGGGCGGAGGAGGAATGCAAACCAGATGGTGATAAGTGAAGCTGAGTGAGGGGGAAGGTAGGTGGGTGGGGGAAAGGTTGAAGTAAGAAGCTGGGAGGTGATAGTTGGAAAATGTAAAGGGCTAAGATGAAGGAATTTGATAGGAGAGCAGCTTGGACAAAAGGGAAGTTGGAGGGATACCAGAGGGTGTGATGTACAGGTAAGGGGAAAGGAAGGGATAAAAGAGGATCTGGAACAGGGAATGAAAGAACAGAGAGAAGGAGGAAGGGAGAAAATTACTGGAATTTAGAGAAATTGATATTCATGCTGTTAGGTTGCAGATTACCCAAGCAGAATATGAGAACGGCCTATCGTGGCAGTAAAGGATGCTATAAACTGACATGTATTCTGGACTAGATCTTGTGGGAAAAAAGTTAATTTTCCAGTACTATTCCTCAAGGGTTAAAGCAGGGACACTTGTTTATTTTTAATACCGATAAATGACTTAGATGTTAGAATAGAACATTTTCTGTGATACCAAAATTGGGAGATAGCAAAGACAAGGAACAATGAAAATCAACTCCACAGGCTGCATACAGGTTAGAAGAATAGACAGAGAAGTAGAAGTAATGGAGTGACATATGAGCTGATATATACGTTGAGAAAAGATGGGGAGAAGTCATGTAGATTCATGGAATGGTTCCAATATACACGCAGGAGCAAAAAGATATGGGTGCATATGCATAGGTCATTGAAATGGCGAGACATATTGATAAAGAAATTAAAGCACATGGGATCATGCATAGAATTGTAGAGTAATACAGCATTGATCCAGGTAAATCTGCCCAATAGCCCAATAAACCTTTATCTATGTGTACTTGAGAGGATACTGACCTTCTACATGTCAGTAACGTGCACTAGCTGCAACTAGATCGACCAGAAAGTGCTTCAGTGAGTGATCAGGATTGCACAGATCATTATCAGAATACAGCTATGGAAGCCATCAACAACTCTTGATTTCTACAGCGGGCTCTTAAAATCTTGTTGGACTGATCCCACTCGAGTAATCACCTGCTCAATCTCCTTCCATCGGGCAGAGATACAGAAATATCTCTGCACGGACATCCAAACTGAAAAACAGCTTTTCCCCAGCGCTGTCATGTATCTGAACAATGCACCCCACCACCAACCCATTGTCCATAGGCACCAGGGACAATCTCTATGTGGAAAATATGGGCATAATTCTTGATGTCAATTTATATTTGATTGTTGATTTTAGTAACATGGGCATGTGCAACACTTGAATGGGGCAGCCACTGTTTCTTTTAATTTTAGAGTTGTGTAACTTAGACGTTATTCTAAATATCTCAAACGTTATTTTAAATTTAGTCATTGTGTGTTTAGTAATTGAATTGTCATTATGCTGTTTTGCACTGAATGAATTTGAATTGCAGTCTTATTGTCCAAAGCTCTAACTAATTGCACGTATCCATTATAACAAAAGTGCCTACCTGAACCAATCCCTTTTGCCTGATCTGTTAAAATTATCCTATCCAATAGATACTAGTCCAAATATCGCTTAAGAATTGTAATTGTAGCTGCATCTACCACTTCCTCTGGTAGCTTGTTCCATAGACACGCTACAGTCTGTGTGAAAAACTTGTCCCTCTGGTTCCCTCTAAATCTTTCCCCTCTCCCCTTAAACCTTAAATATCCTTATGCTGGGGAAAAATAGACTATAACCATGCACTTTAGCATCCAAGCTGCAGAAAGTTGTAAACACTGCCAGCTCCACCATGTGCATTAGCCTCCCCAACACCCAGGATGTCTTTAAAAAGCAATTACTCAAAAAGGTGGCAACCATCATTAGGGATCCCAGTCTCCTCAGGAAAGCCCCCTTCTCATTGTTATCATCAGAGTGGAGATACAGGAGCCTGAAGACACACACTCAGTGTATTTGCCACAGCTTCATGTCCCCCGCTGTCAGATTTCTGAACGGATAATGAACCCAAGAACACTACCTCAGTTGATGTTTCAGGCCAAGACTCCTGAAAAAGGGTCTCTGCCTGAAATGTCGACTGTTTACTCTTTCCATGGATGCAGCCTGGCCTGCTGAGTTCCTCCAGCATTTTGTATATGTAACTCTATGGTTCTGTACTCTTTTTTTTAAGCCTCAAACAGACAAAAGAAAACATCACGTATGAATGAATTTGTGCAGATAATAGCATTTTTTTTTTCTTTCCTGGGAGCCCCAGTGCAGTGACAATACAACAATCTGGACCCATGCAGGGAAATTCTAAAATGTTTTACAGATATAATTATCATGGATATAGCCCAGCTGGAAATGTGGGCAGAGAAACTGCAAAATTATCCAGACAAGTGTAAGGTGTTGCACTTTGGGAAGTTGAATTGGAAAGTATAAAGTAAATGGCAGCAATCTTAGAGGCACTGATATACCTCTATGCAAATTAAATCAAATCATCCCAGCCAAATGAACTTTTAATTTCTATTTACCTTCTGGTTCCCAAATGTGATTAAGCTGTTCAGTACAAGTTTCTTTCTGTTTGTCTGAACAGTAAAATCAGACAAGTTAATCCATAAATTATATTCTATCATAAATTTACAAAATTGCTGACTGGAGGAGATGCTACATTGCTTCATATCAAATGCTCCTTTTGTTTTATTTCTTGGCTACTGGGAATCCAGATTAACAAATCTCTATTATTTTATTTCATTTTATTGAAAGACCCTATTTTAATACATGATTAAAATAGTCAGTCCATATATCAAGTTGTCAGAGCAGATCAGCTAATAACTGCAGTGAAAAGACTGGTGTTGCGTGTGTAGGTGTGTTGTTGGTGTATATGCAGATTTCCATCTCATCTGTCCTTCCTACTTGTTGGAACCATTAGTGATGGATAAGATATGTACATTAAGAAATGGGAGCCAGACTGTCAAAATCAAGTTCAAGGAGAAAAGATAGAAAATAAAGGAAAAAAATAGCTCATTAAATGTGTTGTTGTTTTATAAGGCTCTGAGAAGGCTTTATATAGTAGATTCTGAAAGTCTGTTTCCCTGGCAGGAAGTTCCTGGATAACGAGAAATGGTCTTTGGAGCACAGGACTATTAATTGGGAAAAATTTGAGATTTGAATATTATGTATTGTTTTAACATAACTATAAAATAAACTAAAATATAAGTAAAAATAACACGCTTGTTAACACAGAAAAAAAAATATCTTTAATGGGTTTCTGAAGATTTTCTGACATTGATTGCCTTGTATTTCTTAAATCATTCGGCATGCTTTGAGAAAAACTGGTTTAGGACACCACATGGCGCTTAGCTGCAATGTGATTACAGCTTGGAGCATCAGATTTCAGAGCTCAGCTCCAGTGCCATCTTTAAGAAAGTTTGCATGTCCTTGTCATGTGTGTGTGTGGGTTTCTTTTGGGTTTCTTTCCGATTCCCCCCCCCCCCAGTCAAAATATGCACCAGCTAATAGGTTAATTGGTCATTGTAAATTGTTTGTGGTTAGGGTAGGGTTAAAGAAATAGATTACAAGGCAGTGGTAGGCTGGAGCGTCCACATTCACACTGTATTTCTAAATAAATAAAAATTAAATAAAAAAGCCAATGGAGATTCAATGGAATTCAAAGCTTTCCTTTGCCAAGCAATTAGTACACAACACAAACTAGGTGGAAGTATTGCTCCATGCCCTGATCTTGCAAATTGAATAAAAGCAATTAAAATAGGAAACCAATATAATGTATATGGTCTAAATTAGCACTACTATTCAGTAAGACTATACCTTCTACTTTCTATCAAATGTATTCCCCTGCCCAGTTCTCATTGTCTTTGCCTCCAAGTCCAGAAATCTGAGTCTTAGCCTTGGATGTTCATAACTGAACCTCCACAATTCCCTACGGTTGAGAAATACAAACATTCACAATCATTGAGAAAGAAATTTCCTCTCAAATTTTTTCCAATTAATTGGCCTGCACTCCAACAACCATTTCTTGTTATCCAGGAACTTCCTGCCAGGGAAACGAACTTTCAGAATCTACTATATAAAGCCTTCTCAGAGCCTTATAACAAATAAGACAGAAATTCTCTCTCAGTGGCACATATTAAATTTTCAATGTGGTATGACATACTGTATACTCCTCCCAAAATTTAATTTCACTGAATTCTATTTTAAATTCCATTTGTATTTTCTAGTTAGGAAAATGCTTAACTCTCTGAGATGAAGTTCACCTCCAAGTTCAAAGTTCAAAGTAAACTTATTATCAAAGTACATATACGTCACCAAATACAACCCTGAGTTTCATTTTCTTGCCCCACTACTTTGGCAAAAACAATTACTTTTTTAATATCAACTGTAGCAGAGAGAAGAACTTTTGCCAACTGTACACATTATCCAAATGTGTCTTATATTTTTAGCTGAGAGTTGACTTGTGAGGAGGCAAATTTGGATTTGCTGATGTGAGAAAAGTTCTTCTTAGACGCTGCTCCAGGTACGAACAGCTATTGACTCTGATGTACTAACTGGTCATGAATACATCATTGGCTGTGACGATCTCACTGCATGCAGTCTCCCATCAGCTTAGCAGAAACTTGAGAGACAATTTATGAATGATGTGAGCAATGTTCCTGTAACTTGAAAAGCTACTGGGGCATCTGTGTATGGACAGAGCAGAGAGTCTTTGCAGTACTGACACCCCAGATTTAATTCCTGTCGCTACCTGTAAGGAGTATGCATGCTCTCCCTGTGACTGATGGGCTTCTTTGTGATGCTCTGGCTTCCTCCCGCAGTCCAATGACATGCCAGTTGGTTGGCTAATTAGCCATTGTAAATTGTCCCATGATTAGGCTGCGATTAACTCAGGGGATTGCTGGACAGTGCAACTCGAAGGGCCACAAAGGCCTAATGCATGCTGGATCTCAGTAAATAAATAAATAACATGCCAAACTGTCATCTCGTTTGTGTAAAAATCACGCTTTGTTCTCCTGGTCTTGTTACTTGAAAACACAGTATTACAAAGAGTGTCAATAACCTTAATCAATATTGGGTAATCATCATTATCCTCCTTTTCTTGACTTCAATTCCAACTCCAATAAGTAACAGGAAAAAATAATTAGTACTGTTAGTGTCATACTGGTGCCGGCACAGGGGGAGTGCCTTATTACGCAAAGTACTATCTTTAGGATGTAAGATGAAGTAAAGACCCTTCTGAATTCATGTCAATGTGAATTGCATCATTTGACTGTTTTAAAGGGGAGGCAATGAATACCCTATTTTCTATGTATTCCTCATTAAATAGACACTAAACAGAATATTTAATCAATTATCTCCACTGACAACAAACAGTCTGTCAGAGGAACTCAGCAGGTCAAACAGCATCAGCAGGGGGAAAGGGTTTGCTGGTTTTTTGGGGTCCTGATGCAGGGTTTCAACCAAAAGCCGTTAATTCCTTTCCTCCCACAGGTGCTTCTGGACCCAACGAGTTTCTCCAGCAAATGGTTTTGTTGTTTCAGCTTGAAACATCTGTAGTCTTTCCTGTCACCATTGTCATGGTCACTTTGCTGTTCAGAATCCAGTAAGGTCCTGTTTCCTGCATTACAAATCCTACAAATCAAAGATATCTGATTGTTGTGAAGAGCTTCTCGGTCTTGCAAAAATTGCAGTATATGTAAATACAGCATCTTTGATTCTCAAACAAGCTTTTAACAGCTAATTTGAAGTCTTCTTTTCAATTAGAAACTCTTAGACAGACAAATGAGTGATAAGAAAATGGAAGCCTATTTTGAACAGAAGGGTTAGATTGATCTTAAAGTAGGTTAAAAGATTGGCATCACATTGTGGGCCAAAGGACCTGTACTGTGCTGTAGTGTTCTATGTTCTAAAATATCCAGACTATTGCTAATTTCCTTCCTCATTAATCAGTATTTTTAATATATATAATCATCACTATTTCCTGACCCTGCATCTTTCTGATGTGCAAATTAAAATGTATTAGCTTTCTAATTATTTACAGTCACTAATAATTCAGTTTGCTGTAGTTCTAGTCCTCTTTTAATGTACTCCTATTGTTTCACATCCACAACAACAGTCATGTACACATATGGTTAACTCAGTGATGCTGCAGCCTGACTTGTTAATTTATTGCTGGTAGGGTTTGTCAGAATCCAGGGTTCAAAGGTGCACGAGAGCTAGCAAGACCTGCTGGGATGACAAGCAGAAGAAACAAGGTGAATCAGTGAGACATAGATGTGAGAGTGATGAGATACAATCTGTCACCATAGGGGAGTCTGCCCTAAAGGATCACAGGGTCTGATTATTAAACTCTCAGGTTGTTTGACACTGTGGGAACTCACTCCTCAGTTAAGATTAAAAATGGAGTGTGTATATGAGGGATTTCTTTTCCAAATACAGAATCTCTAGCAATCCATTGCAACTGGTTTCATGAATACTGCCTGATAAAAAATTCTAGTGATTTAGTTGCTTAGCCATAAATCACCAATATAAAAATTTTCCAATGAAAGCTTTATGCTGGAACTTACTTAATCTTGGCCACAGGGAACTTGCAGTGACATCTGCTAGTTGGCTCAATTCTGAACTCATCAACTCTCTGTCCGAAAGCACAAACCAGTGACGAACTGGAGATCAGACACTGGTGCACCTCACTTAACCTTCTAGAAAGTGGCAGCAGATGTAGGTAACATAGTTAAGGAGGCATATAGAACACTGGCCTTTGTTAGTCAGGACATGGAATACAAGGGCAGGAGGGTTATGGTCCAACTTTATAAAACATTGGGAAGACTTCAAGTCAAGTTCAGCATACAAAAGTGTAGAGAAAGTTTATAAAGATGTTAACAGGTCTTAGGCACCTGAGTTATGGGGAAAGGTTGAATAGATTATAGAGTGTAGGAGAATGGGAGAGAATTTGTAGAGGTCTACAGAATTATAAGAGGCAATAAATAGAGTAAATGCAATCAGGCTTTTTCCACGGAGGTTGGTTGAGACTACAACTAGAAATCCGGTGTTAAGAGTGAAAGGTGAAATGTTTAAGGGAAACACGAGGGGAACTTCTTCACTCAAAGGATCGTGAGACTGTGAAACAAGCTCCATGCAGAAATATGGATGTGGGTTTGATCCCAATATTGAAGAGAAATTTAGATAGGTACATGGATGGGGCATGGAGGTCCATGTTTCAGGAGCAGAAACATGTTTCATGTTTCGATGGAATTAGGTAGAGTAATAGTTTAACATGGACTAGATGAGCTGAAGGGCCACTTTCTGTGCTGTATTAGTCTATGACTCTGTGTCGCTATAAAATTTTGGTCTTAACACTATTGGAAATATCCGATAGCACTGGAGAGGGTGCAGAGATGATACACCAACATATTTCCTGGGTTGGGACCTCTAAGTATAAGGAGAAGCTGGAGAGTCTGGGTCTGCTTTCCCCAGTGAGTGGAAGTTAAGAGGGAACTTGATTGACGTAAACAGATTTTGTCAGTGGTGGAGATAGGGCAGATTGTAGGAGAACCTCCCCCTTATCATAGTTTAATATTGATTTTTTTTATTTAAAGGTACAGTGTGGTAAAATAACCTTTTTGGCCTAATGAGTTTGTGCTGCCCAGCTACGCCCAAGTGACCAGTTAACCCCTAACACTTACATCTTTGGAATGTGGGAGGAAACTGGAGCAGCCAGAGGCCAAGAGTAAAACATACAAAATCCTTACAAAAAGGGGCAGAATTGAACCCTTGTCATTGACACTGTATAGTATTACACTAACCACTATGCTACCGTGTTTCCCAATTAAAACTTGAGGACATAAAGCACAGGTAAGGCATAAGGAATTTAGAGAGGATATATTGAAGAGCTCCCCAATCCCACCCTGAGCATGATGAGTAACTGTAAGGTAGTGCTGGCAAGGAGACTGGCAAAAGCAGTCAAAAAAATGATGATTTGAATCACCCAGGCGTAGAAGGCTATTGGCAGAGTGCTGGAAAATGAGCAGCAAGTTAACATAAGAGTTAGCTCATCGCTTTACAAAACCAGCGCCCGTGATCACTGATTGGGGCTCAATTCATGCTGCTGGCTATGAGGAGTTTCTACATTCTCCATATGGGTTTCCTTTGTATGCTCTGGTTTTTTCCCACAATCCAAAGACCAACAGTTAGTGTTAGTAGTTTGTGGTTATGTTATATTGGCACTGCAAGCATGGTGACACTTGTGGGTGACAAAACAATCGTCGTTGATTTAATATGATGCACACAATGCTGCAAGCTTTGGGGTAAGTGTGACAAATAAAGATAATCTTTAAATCTTTAATACAGATGTGTGCCCAGTGATCATTTTGGATGTAACCAGCTGAAAAACATGTTTTCACATCTCTAACACGAAGCGGCACTGATGACTGGGGTCAGGTGTAAAGTGAATCCAGTTTCCGAGTGTTATACCAGCAATGACTGAAGTAGGTAGAATCCAAATGGTTGACCTGTTTATGCTATATAGATAATTCTAATTTGTTTCAAGTATTTGGATGTGTTCTAAATTTTTCAAATTATTTTTAAGAGCTTTTAAAATGCATATTACAAGACTCAAATAAAACAACCTTAGGGTCCTCCATCTGTAGGTCAATTGTAGCTTGCAACTTTTGCGCTTTGTGGTATGTAGACCGTAAGACATAAGAGCAGAATTAGACCATGCAGCCCATCGAGTTTGCTCTGCATTCAGCAATTCTTGTTTGCCCTCTGATTTGGATTACATTCCATTGGAAGGCTGGTCCCAACATGCAGCTATAAAGATGGCAAGGTAGCAACTATACTTCATTAGGAGTTTGAAGAGATATGATATGTCAACAAATACACTTCAAAACTTCTATAGATCTACTGAGAGCATTCTGACAGACTGCATCATTGTCTGGTAGGGAAGGGCTACCGCACAGGACCGAAAGAAGTATGCTGAACCTCTGGCTAGGATCTTATGTCCTTGTTGTCCACGGGAATGGTACCAGAGGATTGGAGGGAGGCGAATGTTATCCCCTTGTTCAAAAAAGGTAGTAGGGATAGTCCAGGTAATTATAAACCAGTGAGCCTTATGTCTGTGGTGGGAAAGCTGTTGGAAAAGATTCTTAGAGATAGGATCTATGGGCATTTAGAGAATTATGGTCTGATCAGGGACAGTCAGCATGGCTTTGTGAAGGGCAGATCATACCTAACAAGCTTGATAGAGGTGGTGGTGACCAGGCATATAGATGAGGGTTCTGCAGTGGATGTGATCTACATGGATTTTAGTAAGGCATTTGACAAGGCTCCATATGGTAGGTTTATTCAGAAAGTCAGAAGGCATGGGATCCAGGGAAGTTTGGCTAGGTGGATTCAGAATTGGCTTGTCTGCAGAAGGCAGAGGGTCATGGTGGAGGGAGTACATTCGGATTGGAGGGTTGTGACTAGTGGTGTCCCACAAGGATCTGTTCTGGGACCTCTACTTTTTGTGATTTTTATTAACGATCTGGATGTGAGGGTAGAAGGGTGGGTTGGCAAGTTTGCAGATGACACAAAGGTTGGTGGTGTTGTAGATAGTGCAGAGGATTGTCAAAGATTGCAGAGAGATATTGATAGGATGCAGAAGTGGGCTGAGAAGCAGCAGATGGAGTTCAACCCGGAGAAGTGTGAGGTGGTACACTTTGGAAGGTCAAACTCCAAGGCAGAGTACAAAGTAAATGGCAAGATACTTGGTAGTGTGGAGGAGCAGAGGGATCTGGGGGTACATGTCCACAGATTCCTGAAAGTTGCCTCACAGGTAGATAGGGTAGTTAAGAAAGCTTATGGGATGTTAACTTTCATAGGTCGAGGGATAGAGCTTAAGAGATGCAATGTAATGATGCAGCTCTATAAAACTCTAGTCAGGTCACACGGAGTACTGTGTACAGTTCTGGTCGCCTCAATATAGGAAGGATGTAGAAGCATTGGAAAGGGTACAGAGACGATTTACCAGGATGCTGCTTGGTTTAGGGAGTATGGATTATAATCAGCGATTAAGGGAGCTAGGCTTTACTCTTTGCAGATGAGGATGAGAGGTGACATGATAGAGGTGTACAAGATATTAAGAGGAATAGACAGAGTGGACAGCCAGCGCCTCTTCCCCAGGGCACCACTGGGACATGGCTCTGGGACAAGAGGACATGGCTTTAAGGTAAGAGGAGGGAAGTTCAAGGGGGATATTAGAGGAAGGTTTTTCACTCAGAGAGTGGTTGCTGCGTGGAATGCACTGCCTGAGTCAGTGGTGGAGGCAGATACACTAGTAAAGTTTAAGAGACTACTAGACAGGTATATGGAGGAATTTAAGGTGGGGGGGTTATATGGGAGGCTGGTTTTGAGAGTCGGCTCAACATTGTGAGCCGAAGGGCCTGTAATGTGCTGTACTATTCTATGTTCTATAGTAAATATAGTCGGCTCTGTCTTGGGTACTAGCTTACAAAGCACCCAGGACATCTTCAAGGAGCGCTGTCTCAAAAAGGCAGCACCCATTATTAAGGACCTCTGGCATGCTATTTTCTCACTGTTACTATCAGATAGGAGTACAGAAGCTTGAAGGCACACTGTCAGGGATTCAAGAACAGCTTCTTCAAATCTGCCATCCAGTTCCTAAATGGCATTGAACCTGTGAACACTACCTCACTTTTTAAAAATATATATTTCTGTTTTGCATGATTTTTAATCGATTCAACACGTATATAATGTAATTGATTAATTGACTGATTGTTTTATTATTTCTTTCCTCTTCTATATTATGTATTACATTGAACCACTGCTGCTAAGTTAACAAATTTCACCACATATGCCAGTGATAATAAACCTGATTCTGATTCTGAAATAAAATGCAATGACAGGCATTACAAGCCACATTTGTGAAGTATTTAATTTATTTGTAGTCACTTGGCTACAATATTCTACAGATTCTGTAGAACCTGTAGAATATGAATCCAATTGTATCACAGAGAGCATTCTAACTGGTTGCACCACTGTCTGTATGGAGGGGTCACTGCACAGGATCATAAAAAGCTGCAGAGGGTTGCCAAAGACTTCTGGACACTACTGTATTTGACAACGTAGATTAGACAGCAAGTTTCTAAATGAAGAATGCTGGGAATAGTGAGGGTGGAACACTGCAGGAGGGGTGTAGGACGGGTATCAGAGAAGGATTGCCAAAGGCGTAGTGTGGTACAGAGCAGGTGCACCAGCTCTGAGACACCAGGCAATGTCACTTGATTCCAGACAATTTATTTAATAATCTTTACAAAACGTCTCTCTGATGCTTCCTGTTGCCTCCCCTCTCCTTGCCCCTTTTGCCAACCATGATTCCCCTCTCCCTGCCCTCTTCTGACTCTCAGTCCACAGAAGAAACTCGTATCAGAATCAGGTTTATCACCTCTCACATATGTCATGAAATTTGCTTTCTTTTGTTGAAGCAGTACAGTCTAATGCATAAAATTACTACAGTACTGTGCAAACATCATAGGCACCCTAGCTATATATATGTGCCTAAGACTACATTTTATATATATCAAATCAAGTCTTAGCCCAAAACATCAAGTGTTTATTCCTCCCCATAGATGCTAACATTGAGTGTTTCCTTTTCATGGTTTATTCTCTTTGCATTTCTGATTCACCTCATCTGCATTTTTTTCTGTGTGGCATGTATTCAAAATGTGTGGTCTAAAACTAATGCTCTGTTCAAAAGAAGTGCTCTCTTAAATTTTAATGGCTAGATGGGGATACAATGCAATCTGCAGACAGAGAAGGAGGTACTAGTAGATAATCTTCAATTGTGCAGTTAAGGGGGTGGAGAATGACTAGAATTCATATTCAGAGGAGTGCAGATTGTTGGACATTCCTCAACAAGAGCACTCAAGAGGAGTGAAAAGAGACTGGATAATGAGTTCAACAAGTAGCTTCACTGTCAAACCTCTCCACAAGCCATAACAATTGGCTTACCCCTCATAACCACCACAACATGCATATCCATGAGCACTCATGCAAATTTAAATATTTAGCAATGTATATTCAGTAGCTAGTAAAAAAAAATTGTTTGTGACTTAGTTTTTGTTCCATGGAAATTGAGCTTCACCTTCCTACAGTGCACTAAAACATCTGCTGCAAGACAAAATTCTAGACAGAGAATCTGCTCCTAGCCAACCTCCAACACCCCTGTATTTATGCTTTGTGTTAAAGAATCACGGATCAGATGGGCAGGTCACATCAGAAGAGATTGCAGTTGATAAAATCTTGAGCAACAAACAAAATTATGGAGGAATGGCACTTATTATCCCTTTCAATCCTTTTCTCCTGCCTTCTTCCTAAAATGCTTAATGGCCTGACTAACCAAGAACTTATCAACCTCTGCTTTAAATATACTCAATGACTTGGCCTCCACTGAATTCCACAAGTTCATTACCCTTTAGCAAATTAAATTCCTTCTCATCTGTTATAAATGGACATCCCTCTATTCTGAGGCTATGCCCTCTAGTGCTAGGCTCATGTACAATTGGTAATATCCTCTCCACTCTATCTGGACCTTGCAATATTCAATATGTTTCAATGAGAAACCTCCTCATTTTTCTAAACTCCTACGAGTACAGGCCTAGAGACATTCCACACTCTTCATATATTAACATTCCATTGCCAAGATCATTCTCATAAACATGCTTTAGACAAAACAGCCAGAGGGGAGCACCACCGCCTGCAGATTTCCCTCCAAGGCACCCATCATCCAATTTCGGAAATATTTTTGATACTGTATCACTGCTAGGTCATAATCTTAAAGCTTCCTGCCCAGCAACACTGAACTTCTAGAAGGACAATGACAGTATTATTGAGCATTAAATGCTGGACTTTTAATGATTCCTAGATCCCCAGAATGCATAAAACAAATGCAAAAGCCTGTTTATATTTACCCTAGCTGTACCTTCACAATTGTAAATAAAATTATGAGGGCTAAAGATAGGGTAAATACAAGCAGGATTTTTCCATTGAGGTTGGGTGGGATTACAACCAGAGGTCATGGATTTAGGGTTAAAGGCAAAATGTTTAAGAGGAAATTGAGTGGTAATTCTTTACTCAGAGGGTGGTGAGAGTGTAGAACTAGCAAGCTGTGGATATGGGTTTGATTTCACCACTTAAGAGAAATTTGGATAAGTATATGGATGGGATGGGTTTAGAGGCTGTGATCTGGTTGTAAGTCAATGAACTCGGCAGAAAAATCATTCAGCATAGACTAGGTGGACCAAAGGGCCTTTTACTGTGCTGTAGCATACTATAACTCTCTTAGCTTGCAATTCTACTGTAACTCTTTCTCAGTCCTAGTACCTGGCTTGACCTATTGAGAAATTTTGGTGTTTTCTGTTTTATTTCAGATTTCAAGTATCTTCGGTTTTTTGCTACTGGAGTCACCAAACCAGAATACATTATCACTTTAATGTGTCTGAGGCATCATTCCGTGTAAATCAGTTGCTTATATTGCAATGATGGTGACACTGCAAATTTAATTAATTGGATCTGGGACAACTTGTGATTGTGAAATAGGTTTCAATAAAAACATGTCTCTTTTTAAAGTAAGATTTCAATATCCAGGCATTCTTTCTTTTTCTATAGGGATGCCAGGGGGAGGGGAATGGGTAATATACATTTTTTCATACTTTATTTTGTAACTACTTGAAATACAATAAAAAGTTTAAAAAAGATTTCAAGTTCACTCAAATAACCAGGTGGTTTCTTGGTCCACTCAGCATCAGCGCAGTCTTTCATCACATTCATATGTTGTTTTGAGTGCCAATCCTTGTTTAATCAACAGAACCATTACATTGAAAGCACTTTTTGAATGATTTAATAGAGGATATTTATGAAGGATGGGTCACACATTCCAAGCAAGACAAATATAACACACACTTTTTTTGTGGCAGCAAGTTGAAAGTGAATCAGAATTGTGGCCATAAGAGTGGATCAGATGAAGGTTAGAAATGAGAACCATTAATGCATTACTGCAAGTGAGAATGGTGCTAATTCACCTCCACACAGAATGCCTGGGATAGTGGTAATTAAGCTCTTTCACAGACAGACATGGATCCATTAGGCATCAGGTCTGCACTCGGGTTGCCATGGTGATATAATCAGCCTTCTTATGCAAGAAAAGGTTAAATGGTGTGCTTTTTTCCTGACCCCTATATATGGTGTGTCACATCAATATTGAATGCTGCATATTGGTGGGGTTATCAATCAGTAAGCTGTGGTCCAGTATCAAAATTAAATTACATACCTAGATGTGCTGCAAAGTATCATCTTTAACTTGAATTACTTTTAAGGTGAAAAAGATCTAGTGCTCTCCCAGCATATATGACAAATAAACTCTTCTTGGGCTTCCAGGTGGGTACAGTTATCAATTTTAACCAAGTTTGATGACAAACTCAAGATGGTTGAATTTGTTATCAAAATGTTGTTTAAAATCTGTACTTGTACCCAGCAGAAAGCCCAAGAAGAGAGTTACTGTACTTTTAAGGTAACATTAAATTATACCATAAAACACAAGAGCAAAATGAGGCTACTCAACCCACTGAGTCTGCTGTCATTTCATCATGGCTGATTTATAATTCCCCTCAATCCCAGTCTCCTGCCTGCTCCCCAAAACATCTAATATCCTGACTAACCAAGAAACCATCAAACCCCTCTTTAAATATATTCAATGACTTGACCTCTATAGCTATCTGTGGTAATGAATTCCACAGTTCATTGCTCACTGGCTTATGAAATCCCTTCTCATCTGTTCTAAATGGACATCACTCGATTCTGAGGCTGTGCCCTCTGGCCCTAGACTCACACACTATTGGAAACATCCTCTCTACTCTGTTTAGACTTTTCAATGTTCAATACATCTCATCAAGAAACCCCCTCATTCTTCTAAACTCCAGTAAGTATAGGCCCAGAGAAATCAAACACTCCTCATATATTATCACTTCAATTACCAAATCATTCCCATAAACAGCATTTGGACCCTCTCCAATGCCTCCACATCTTGGCTCCTCAGATAAGTGACCCAAAACAGCTCAAAACACTCAAAATACAGTCTGACCAATGCCTTATGAAGCCACAGCATCACATACTCTCAAAATGAATGCTACTATTGCACTTGTCTTCTTTACCTCCAAGTTAACCTTTAGCAAATTCAGCACAAGGACTCCCAAGTCTGTTACACAGAGGCAATGGAGGAGAACCAAAGTACAGGACACTGACACATCAACTCAGTTGGGGGAGGTTGGCATAGCCCTGAACACAGAGCAGAAAACCAAAGGGATCTTGACAAGGAGACAGGATTCATAGGGACTCTCTAGAAACTAGAGCAGAACTTAGAACTAACTGTTCTCATCAAAACAGGGAACAAAGTATCACACAAAAATTGACCCACCAACTGGCAACCTGTGATAGAGTTGTCCTCGTATTTATTTCCCAGTCTCTGATGAAAGCCAGGTGTACGATTATTGGGTAACTAGCAGCAATTGACTGAAATTGGGGCATAATCAGGGAGAAAGAAGTGTTAAAGGGGAACGGCCAACCGGAACCATGACAAAGTCCCTTGGCACGTCTGATTTTTGTATTTTTTCCCTGTTTACTCATTCTGCCACTTCTTTGCCCAATTCCTAAACTGTCTCAGTCCTTCAGCAAGCTCAGCACTACCTCTCTATGTATCATTTGAAACCCTGGCCACAAAGCCATCAATTCCATCATCCAGTCGTTCACATATCACATGAAAAGTAGCACATACTAACACATGCAGAACACTACTTGTCGCCAACAGCCAACCATATTAGGCCCCCTTTATTCCACTCTTTGACTCTTGCCAGTCAGCTTAGCTTCTATCTACGCTAGTATCAATAGACAATAAACAATAGTTGCAGGAGTAGGCCATTTGGCCCTTTAAGCCAGCACCACCATTCAATGACTGATCATCCACAATCAGTACCCGGTTCCTGCCTTCTCCCCATATCCATTGACTCCGCTATCTTTAAGAGCTCTATCTAACTCTTTCTTGAAAGCATCCAGAGAATTGGCCTCCACTGCCTTCTGATGCAGAGCATTCCATTGATCCACAACTCTTTGGGTGAAAAAGTTTTTCCTGAACTCTGTCCTAAATAACCTACCCCTTATTCTTAAACTGTGGCCTCTGGTTCTGGACCGCCACAACATCGGGAACATATTTCCTGCCTCTAGCATGTCCAATCCCTTAATAACCTTTTATGTTTCAATCAGATCTCCTCTCATCCTTCTAATCCTCTTTCTTGTAATACTATGTGTTCTTAGCTTGTTCAGCAGCCTCATGTGTGACACCTTGTCATAGGCCTTCTAACAATCCAAGTAAACAGCCTGGATCACAAACAAGAGAAAATATGCAGATGCTGGAAATCCAAGCAACACAGTGATCCTTTAAGCTTGTTATTGCCAGGAGTGCTAGTGGGGACAAGCTCCCACTACATACTAAATGCTCCCAATGACATGCATCTCAAAGAGTCCGGGACAACCAAGTTCAGCTCCTGGCCTCCTGGAACATTTCTACAGAGAGGGGAAGGGTAAAAGGCAGGCTACTAGCACCTTAAACCAGTCGCTTCAGGCAGGTGAAGCTCATCAGCCATGGTTGGCAGCTCATCTAGGTGAAGGAAAACTCATTGTGGCTGCACCCAGTCATGGGGAAGGCTTCAGCAGTAAACCCCAAAAGGAAAACTCCGGAGCTGTAGTCCCTAAGGCAGCCCTGCATTGAGTTTAACGCTGAATGACAACTCCTGCAAAACTGCTGGTGCCAAACTGTATTGGCCTCTGCCATTCCTTTGGGTTCATCAGATGCGTGGAGAGGGAGAGCATGCTACATGGGCAACAGTTTGCTCTTCTCTCCTTTTTTTAGTTTCCCTCTGTTAGTTTTTAAATGCTTCCCAATTCTCTGACTTTTCAGTATGTTTTGCTGTATTGTATGCCTTCTCTTTTGCTTTTATGCTGAATTTGATTTCCCTTGTCACCCGTGGTCGCCTCTATCCTGTGCATTCCGAATTGCTCCCAGAAACTCAAGTCACTGCTCTTCTGCTGTCACCCATGCTAGTGTCCCATTCCAATCAACTTTGGCCAGTTCCTCTCTTATGCCTCTGCAAATCCCTTTACTCCACTGGAACACTGATACATATGACTTTATTTTCTCCCTCTCTAACTGCAGCTTGAATTCTATCATATTATGATCACTGACTCCCAAGGGTTCCTTTACCTTAAGGTCCCGAATCAAATCTAGTTCATTATGGAACACCGTCCAGAGTTAACTTTCCCCAGTGGGCTTAACAACAAGCTGCTCTAAAAAGTCATTTCACAGGCATTCTAAAAATTCTCTTTCTGGAAAATCAACACCAATTTGATTTTCCCAAAACAACTGCATATTGAGAACCCCATGACTATTAGAACATTACCCTTATTACATATCTTTTCTATTTCCCATTGCATTTTATATCATGCACTCTTGCTACTGTTCAGGGCATGTACATTACTCCCATCAGCGACTTTATATCCTTGAAGTTTCTGAACTCTCCCCACAAGGATTCTACATATTCTGAACCTATGTCACCTCTTTCTAAAGATTTGATTTGATTTTTATTACTAACCCCCTCTGCTCACTTGCCTGTCCTTTCAATACAATGTGTATCCTTGGATGTTAAGCTCCCAACTATGATCTTCTTTTAGCCACAATTCAGTGATGCCCACAACATCATACCTGCTAATCTCTAACTACACTACAATATCATTTAACTTACTTCATATAGTACATGCATTCAAATATAACACCTTCAGTCTCATATTTATTACACTTTTATATTTTGTCCCCACGTTACACTTCAACTCATCCTACTGACTACAATTTCTCCCTATCAGCTACCTGATTTTCCTCACTGTCTGACTGCACACTGCATTGACCTATATACCAACTGCCCCATCCTCAGCCTTATCACTCCAGTTCCCTTTCTCCTGCCAGATTTTACAGAGAATGAGTTTAGAAAGGAAATGTATTTCAAGTCCAACAAACACAGGCTTAAAGGATGTACACTCAGTGCCACGTTATTCAGTGTCTTCTGCAGCTATTAAAGTGGCCACTGACAGCACGTTTGTCGTCCACGGCTGTTGTAGCCCATCCACTTAAAGTTTCAACATGCTGTGCATCCAAAAATGCTCTTCTGCACACTACTGTTATAATACATGGTTAATTGAATTGCTATCACCTTGCTGTCAGCTTGGTCATTCTCCTCTGATCTCTTTCATTGTCCGGGTGTTTTCATCCACAGAACTTCTGCTCACCGGCTGTTTTTGCTTCTTGCGCTATTCTCCGTAAACTCCAGAGACTGTTGTGTGAGAAAATCCCAAGAGATCAGCAGTTTCCGAGATAGTCAAACCACCCCCTCCGGCACCAACAATCACTCCACGATCAAAATCACTTAGATCACATTTCTTAACATTTTTGACATTTGGTCTAAACAACAGTTGAACCTCGTGACCGTGCCTGTGTGCTTTTATGCACTGAGATGTTGCCACATGATTGGCTGATTAGATATTTACATTAATGAGCAAGTACAGAGATGTAACTAAAAAAGGGGCCACTGACTGTATGATTCAATGAAGATTGACAAGCAATGAATCACTTGGCCTTCAGCTTTCAAATTATTTTTGAAAATTTGTAGTGACTTTTCCTGAACCTTGACATTGTCACAAGTTTGAAAACAAAGCAGCCTGTTAGACTATTTGGCAGGAATCTTTGAAAAGGATGTAGAAGATGCTTGTTTATGTATTTATTTAAAGCTACCATGTCAAATAGATCCTTCTGGTCTTTTGAGCCAAGTCGCTCAGCAACAACTGACAACCCTAACCTAATCATCGGACAATTTACAATGCCCAGTTAACTTCCCTGCTACACCTTTGGTATGTGTGAGGACACCAGCGCGCTGGGTCTATCGGGATGCTGCCTGGATCAGTGGGAATGCACAATAAGGTTGAGTTTATTGTTATATGTGTAAATACATATATGCAAAGGTACAATGAAAAGCTTACTTGCACCAGCTACCTGGCACATAGCACCACTCACAAATTTCTATAGACGTACCATGGGAAGTATTCTAACTGGCCTTATGGGGGTGGGGGGAGTTGCGCTGCACAGCATCTAACTAATCTGCAGAAAGTCGTAAACTCAGTCAGCTCCATCATGGGCAATATCCTCCCCAGCACCAAGGACATACTAAAGGAGCAATGCTTCAAAAAGTCAGCATCCATCACTAAGGAACCCTATCACACAGGACATGCCCTCTTCTCATTACTACTACCGGGGAGGAGGTACAGACACCTGATGGCATACAGTCAAGGATTCAGAAGCAGCTTCTTCCCCTTGCCATCAGATTTCTGAATGGATGTTGAACCCATGAATACTACCTCACTACTTTTTACTTTTTTCGCTACTTACTTAATTTAACTTAATAAATACTTCTTACTGTAATGTATAGCTTTTAATATCATGTATTGCATTGTGCTGTTGCAATGCAATATTGGTATTGAACCTGATTTATAAAGTGCTCCATAAAATCAAGATAAATTAAACATAAATAAGAGAAAGTCTCTAGATTCTGGAAATCCATACAACACACACAAAATTGTGGAGGAACTCAGCAGGCCAGGCAGCATCCTTGGAAAAGAGGACAGTTCACACTTTGGGCCAAGATCCTTTAGCAGGTCTGGAGAAAAAAAGATGAAGAGTAGAATCAAAAGGTGGTGGGGAGGGGAGGGAGTAACACAAGGTAATAGATGATACTAGGAGGTACATGCTAAAGTTAAAAGCTGGGAAGTTGGTTGATGAAAGAGATACTTGGCTGGAAAAGGGGGTACCTAATAGGAGAGGACAGAAGGTTATGGAAGAAAGAAAAGGGGGGAGGTGATGAGCTGGCAAGGAGATAAGGTGAGTGAGGGACAAGGGAATGGGGAATGGTGAAGGAGTTGGGAGGGGGCATTATCAGAAATTCTTGTTCATGCTATAAGTTTGGAGGCTACTCAGATGAAATATAAGGTGTGGTTCTTCCAACCTGGGTGTGGCAGTTACAGGGTAGGAAGAGGTTTAATCCAGGTTGCTGTGATAGTCAGTGGGTTTATAATAGACATCAGTAGATAAGCTGTCTCTAGAGATAGAGACAGAGAGATTGAGAAAGGGGAGGGATGTGTCAGAAATGTACCAGGTAAATTTGAGAGCAGGGTGGAATTTGGAGGCAAAGTTGATGAAGTCTATGAGCACTGCATGGGTGCAGGAAGCAAAAGCATTTGTACAAGAAAGAAACAATTATAACAAAAATAAACACAAAGTGTATACTCCCCTTGACTGTGTGGGTTTTCTCCATGTGCTTAGGTTTCTTCCTAGATACCAAAGCATATGGTTAGTAAGCTAATTGGTCACCTGTGTGTAATTGTGCAGTGTGGGCTTGTTGAGCTGGAAGGGTCTGTTACTGATCTGTATCTCTAGTTAATAAATATTACCAATACAGCAGTAACCTGGAGCACACTAAGAAAGAATGTGCAAACTCCACACAGATGGTATCAGTGTTTAGGACTAAACTTGGCTCTGTGATGCAACAGTTCTGCTGGCAGTGAATTTGGATTTGAATTTGGACAAGGCCCCACACTGAGGAGGTCTACCCATGACCTCCTCTACTGTCATAATGAGGCCAAAAAGCAGGTCAGAAGAGCAGCATCTTATATTACATCTGTGTGGTTAGCCTCCAACCTGGTAGTAGAGATATCAATTTCTCGGACTTACAGTACCCACTCTGATCTTACAGTCTTCTTTTATCTCCCCATTCTGGAGGACCTTTCATTCCTTCACTTGGCTCTCCCCATCATCAAAACTTGCCCATCACCTCCCTTCGGTTCTCCAACTCTTTCCCTTTCCTCCATTGCCCTCTCCTATCAGTCCTTTACCTTTTCCCCCATCACTTCTCAGCTTCTCACATCATATCCCTTCTCCCACCCATTCTATTCCCACTCCCCCCACACACCAGGTCTTATTTATTCCCTGCCAGCTTGTTTTCCTTCCCCTACATCTGATGTCTGACTCAGGCTTCTGCCTGCTTCTTTTCAAGTCCCAATGAGTGATCTTGGCCTTCTACATCAACTGTTTATTTCCCTCCACAGATGCTCACAGATGGATTGATTTCTCCTTCAAGTAAAGAAAATCCCTCTCCATCACTTCTTATTCTATTCCCTGCTATAATGTCTCATGTTTTCTCACCTGCCTATCACCTCCCCCTGGATCTCCTCCGTCTCTTTCTCCTATGGTCGACTCTCCTCTCCTATCAGATTCCTTCCTCTCCAACCCCTTATTTTTCCTATCCACCTGTCATCACCTAGAACCTTCTAGCTATCCTCTTTCCCCACCCTCTCCCACGTTTCTTATTCTGGTATCCTCCCCCTTCTTTTCAGGTCCTGAAGAAGAGTCTCAGCCCAAAACATTGACTGTTTATTCATTTCCATAGGTGTTGCCTGACGTGTTGAGTACCTCCAGCATTCTGTGTGTGTTGCTTTGGATTTCCTGAATCTGTAGAATCTTTGTTCAACTGTGTCAGCTATTTATTTTCAAAATACTGGCCAGGGAATAAGCATTGGTCACAACAAGAATAACTTATAGCTGTTCTTTAAACTTTATAGCATGGGATATTTGTACTTGCCAGGAAAAGCAGATGGAGTCCCTGTTAAGCATCTCATGGAGCAGATGCTAATGCCAATAGATCTTGTTTTTAATCCTTCAGTTCATCCAGCTCTCCAAAATCATGTTCAGATGGATGATTATTACCTTGAGATATGAGCTCATTTCCTTCCAGTTTAATCAACCTCTCCTGTTCTATTCTTTACTTGGAAGGCATTCTGCATAGTGGCTAAAATGCGATCAATATTTATGATGGTCGCTCTGTAATTTTTAATGTTTGTTTATTTTTAATGTTGCTGGTGATGGCAATGTTTAGACTATCCCTAGTATTCTTTGAAGTGAAGAGTCAAGCGGTAACCTCAATGTTGTTGATCTGGAGTAACATAGAACATGTAACATTGAACATTGAATAGTACAACATAGTAACAGGCCGTTTGGTCCACAACCTTGTGCCAGACTAATTATGCTAATGATGCCTAATCCCCTCTGCCTGTACATGGTCAATATCTCTGCATATTCCATGTACTTGTCTAAGAGACTCTCAAACACATCTGTTGTACCACCTCTACCACCACCCCTTGCAGTGTATTTCAGGCACCTATTACTTTCTGTGCAAAAAAGAACTTGGCCAGCACATCTCCTTTGAACTTTCCCCCTTCAACTTAAATGCATGCCTTCGAGTATCAAACAGTTTGATCTCAAGAGAAAAACACTCTTATCAATATCTCTAATAATGTTATAATCTTCTATCAGTTCTTGACTCACTCTGGCATTCCAGAGAAGACAACCCTGGATGGGTTGAGTTGAATCTTGACAATTCACTTACAAATGCTTCATCACCATGCAAAGAGATGAAATGTTTGCAAGTAAATTGCCAAGATCAGAGAACAACTCAACAGAACCATCAACCATCTGAGCTACACATCTTCTGAGTTATTTCTAAGCCAATCCTAGTTTGTACAATCTCCCTTCATAGTACATGCCTTCTAATCCAGGCAGTGTCCTAGTAAACTCCTTCTGCATCCTCTTCAAAACCTCCATATCCTTTCCATTTTGGGGTGATCAGAAATTAATGCAATACTCCTGATATGGCCTAACCAGGGTTCTATAAAGTTGAAACACAATTTCTTAACTCTTGAATTCAAGTGCCTTGGCTAATAAAGGCAAGAATCTATACATGGTTTCTTTACAACCCTACCAACTTCAGTACCCTCTGTACATTCAGGGACATAAAGCCTAGACAGCAGAGGATAATGGATTTCCTTTTGTGAAGTCAGTTTCCATTCCAAAATGTCATTCAAATCTATATATTTGGATCAAGCGTCCAAAAATATGGCTGCTTAACTACCATGCCAACATAACTTCTTTGACTGCTCCTGATACTGAAAATCAATATCTACATGAGGAATTTAGAAAATAATCTGGACAATTCAGTCAGCCAAGATTTTGGTTGCAGTTCTTTACAAATGAAGGATTGCAAAACTCAAAGTACAGACATTTCTGCTATCGTGTGAGCTTGCAAGACAAGTTTTGCAGAGACTTGTAGACTCAACCAGCTCCATCATGGGTACAATGCTCAATGCTATTGAGGACATCTTCAAATAGAAGTTCTTCCTGAAAGTGGCATCCAACATAAGGGACCCTCACCATCCAGGATATTCCCTTATAATTATCACCAGGAGCCTGAAGGCCTACACTCAACATTTTAGCTACCGCTTTATCCCCTCCACCAATTCCAAAGGGTCCATGAACTCATGAACACAGCCTCACTATTCTTTTTTTTGTAGTATTTACTTGTTTACTCTTTATCACTTAAAATAATTTTTATATCTTGCTCAGTACTGTTGACTCAAAGGAACAAATTTCACAACATTTGTCAGTGATAATAAACCTGATTCTGGTTCTAATACATAAATTGTATTAATCTTCAAGTCTTAAGTTTGTTGCTGTCGTAGCCATACATAGAGTATAAATGCCACAACTTTTGTTTACAGCAGCTGCATAATACATTGCAAAACGAGGACAACCCTAATTTAGCATAAACTTCGATTGACATAAAATTTTCACACATGCAAAATGAACAATAAAATTAACAAATTATACCAATAACAGATTAAAAGAGTAGAAATAAATGCAGTCTGATGTAGAGTTAGCATTTTTCAGATCACTTCAAGAACCTGATACAGTGTGGAGAAAGCTGTTATTTCAAACTTGAAGTGTGAGTTTTAGAAGATTAAAGGGAGATCTCATTGAAACCTATCAAATATTGAAAGCCCTAATGAGAGTGGATGGGGAGAGGATGTTTCTATAGTGGTGGAGTCTAAGACCAGAGAGCACAGCCTCAGAATAGAAGGCCATCCATTGAGAGCAGAGACATAGAGGAATTTTTGCAGGTAGAGGGTGGTGGATCTGTTCAATTCATTGCCACAGCGGGCTGTGGAGGACAAGCCATTGCATATATTTAAAGCAGAGGCTGATAGGTTCTTGATTTGCTAAATCAATGGTTATGGGGAGGAGTCCTTGAGCAAGGCACTTAACCACACACATTGCTGTGCAATGACACTGATGCCAAGCTGTATCAGCCCTTGCCGTTCCCTTGGACAACATTGGTGGTGTGGAGAGGGGAAAATTGCTGCATGGGCAACTGCCGGTCTCCCATACAACCCTGCCCAGGCTTGCACCCTGGAAACTTTGCAAGGCGCAAATCCGTGGTCTCTCAAGAATAACAGATGTCTATCTATGGGGAGGAGACAGAAAAATGGGGTTGAGAGGGATAATAATTCTTTCATTGATTCTGATCAGGTTATTATTCAATGGAATTATTGAGTATGCCTGCAAGAAAATGAATCTCAGGGTTGTATATGATGATAAATTTACTTTGAATTTTCAACTTTGAAATCAGCCATGGTGGAATCTCAGAGTAGGCTCAATGGGCCAATGGACTAATTCTGCTCCTTTGCCTTATGGTATTATGGGCCTTCAGGCTCCTGTCCCTCCTGACTGATGGTATTAATATTGGTATTGATTAATTATTGTTACATGCACCAAAATGCATTGAAAAGCTTGTCTTGCATCCTATTTGTAAGGATCAGAATCATCAGACAGAGTGTCACATACCCTATGATGGGTTAAAGAGCCAGCAGAAATGGAAAGCACATTGGAGTCTGATATTGCTGTTAACTAATAGTGTTTATTAGTAACTACTTAATACAATACTATAAATGCAGATATATCAAACAGGTTAGCAGTGATATATATATACACACACACACACATAAGTGTGGACATAGGAAAAAGACTAGACTCTTTAAAACTTAGGGGTGGATGGATATTGTCTTACGATGATGTAGAGAGTTCAGTTCAGTTTGAGACAGTTGAGTAACATTGGAGAGAGAGAGAGGTGAGAGGTGAGCTGATGCCATTGATCTTCCCATTGTCTTCTGAAATCCCTGTTATCCTCCAAAACCCTGTTGAAGTCACTGACTATGACCATAACACATGCAACAGTTC
This sequence comes from Hypanus sabinus, assembly GCF_030144855.1. Classification (NCBI taxonomy): domain Eukaryota; kingdom Metazoa; phylum Chordata; class Chondrichthyes; order Myliobatiformes; family Dasyatidae; genus Hypanus; species Hypanus sabinus. Next base: position 63,715,539 of record NC_082720.1, on the reverse strand, counting down.
TTCTGTGATGGAATTATCACCCAGACTAGGGCGGACACACAAATAATTCCCCACCGGTCACACATTTTCACACTGCGAGAGCCAATGATCGATTTCCCCAAGTCGATCCTCCAATAACCCCACCTTCTTGTGGTTACAACAAAGCTCGTCCACTGTCCAAAACCATGTGTCTGCCTGTGTATCAGCAGACCTGGTATTTATCCCCACATGTTGAACACCAGCTGCCAATCAACCTGCTCGGCCCTCCTCTCTCTGTAAGAGATTTACAAGCAAACAGTGCCCTTGTGGAAAGGTAAACAAGCTTGTAGAGAAACCATAACATCAATCTTTTGAGCAGTCTCTGTCTCTTTCTCTCTCTTTCTCTTTCTCTCTCTTTCTCTCTCTCTCTCTCTCTCTCTCTCTCTCTCTCTCTCTCTCTCTCTCTCTCTCTCTCTCTCTCTCTCTCTCATTGCATTGGATGCCTCCCTCTCTCTCTTAATAACAACAACTCAGACAGTGTCCAAAAGCCAGTCTCATTCTCCCGACATTTTAAAGTGATAGTCCACAGAAAATATGATCCCCAGTGGTACATAATAAGAGTGTTACGGTAGAAACAAGGTAAGATGATAACAAGGCAGAATAAAAATGTGAAATCTATGGAGAAAGTGTAGTGCGGGTAAACAATGAAATGCAATGTCAAAAATGAGGTAGATTGTGAGCCCAAGAGTCTACTTTATCATGCAAGTGGTCAATTCAAGAATCAGATAACAATGGGATAGAAACTGTACCCGATCCCAGGTGGTATGTGCTTTCAGGCTTTTGTATCCTCTGCACAATGGGAGAGGAGAGAAGGGAGAATATCCAAGGTGGGCTTGTCTTTGATTACACTGACTGCTTTACTGAGTCAGCAACAAACATAGACAGCATCCATAGAGGGAGGCTAGTTTCTGTGATGTGCTTCTCTGTGTCCATAACTCTCTGCTCTTTCTTGCACTTGCAATCTGAATCTAGTTTATTATCACTGACATATGTTGTGAGATTTGTTGTTTTGTAGCAGGCGTACAGTGCAATACATTAAAAAAATGCTCCAAATTACAGTAAGAAATAGATATACTATATCGTGCAAAAATCAGAGCATAAATGTGTGGCGGTACTTGTGGGTTCACAGACCATTCAGAAATTTGATGGTGGAGGGAACAAAGCAGTCCTTAAAACGTTCAGGGTGTTTTTCCTGTCTCTCCTCCCTGATGGCAGAAATGGGTAGAGATCACATGCAAGCCAGCTGCTTTATCAAGCATTATATATCCAGACAGAATGCTGTCTATGGTGCATTGATAAAAATTGATAAGAGCCAATTGGATTTGTCAAATAACTGAATCCCATTGGTTATTCAAAGTCTAAAACTCGCTAGCTCCTCTCCCCTTTTCTTCCCATTAGAACAATTGTTTGTAACAGTTTCTTCCCCCAAGCCATCAGACTCCTCAATACCCAGAGTCTGGACTGACACCATACTGTGCCTATTGTCTTGTTTATTATTTATTGTAATGCTTGCATTATGTTGTGCACTTTATGCAGTCCTGTGTAGGTCTGTGGTCTAGTGTAGCTTTTTGTGCTGTTTTACGTAGTTCAGTGTAGTTTTTGTATTGTTTCATGTAGCACCATGGTCCTGAAAAAAGCTGTCTAGTTTTTGTTGTGTAATGTACCAGCAGTTATGGTCGAAATGACAATAAAAAGTGACTTGACTTATTAACAAGATTTTCGAGAACAGAAGGATTCTTAAGAATATAACTATAACATTCGAGTAGAACAGGTTTTACTTAGGTTATAAACAAGTCCAAGGCCAGCCGGTGGCATAGTGGCATCTGCAGTGGACATTGAGGCGAATGGTCCTAGGTTTGAAACCGGCAAGTTCCTTGCATGCTTTCCATCCGATCTGTGGTGAGCATCGGACTAGCAACTTGGCCTTGTAAATAACAGTCAAATATGCTAAAGAAATGGCAATGTTCCGTGGAAAGGAACAGCAACAACAAATAAGGCCTAGGAATTCAGGGAGGAACTCTGAAAACTGGCCATTGTCACAGTGCAAAGTTGAGATCTCCTTCAACAATATTTAAACAAGTAGGAAAATTGTAATAAAGCTCCTTAAATGCTAATGTCTCTTAATTGAGTAAATAAGGTGTAATTGTTATCAGGAGGAAAAGAGCTGCTATCTGAAAAGCACAGATTCACCATGCTTGGCATGGAGAACACTGTGAAATATTTTCATCCAGTGAGCATTCCATTATGCATTGCACAGCCTGGAAGGATATTGGAAAAAGGTTCAATGTTAACATTCAAAAGGGAAGCAGATAAATACAATTGAAACACAAAAGAGTTAAAAGGAAAAAAGAAGGGGAATCAGATTAACTGGTTAACTCTATCAAAGAGCCACCACCTACACAATGGGCTAGTTGCTTCCTTCTGTGCTGTATTGTGTGACTCTCTGAATCAGGCTGTTTGGAGATCAAAGCCAAAGTTTTCTGCATGGCTTGCCAGCCTGCCATTACCACAGCTCACACCACCCCAATTTGCTCCCTCAACATTACTTTAATGGGCAGGAAAATTGCAGACTGATGTCCTCACAGCAGAGTACTCCATGAATAATGACTGGGTTTTTGATAATATCCTTTCTAGCAGTCCACATGATGATCTTGGAAAGTATGAAAATGCCCTTCAATTGAATAGCTTGTTCTTGTCCCTTTTCATGCCTTGTGGCACATTAGGTGGTCTTTTTTTTTGCCATTTCAATAGCATTTGACTGTTTTTTTATGAGGCCAAGCTGTTAACTCGATGCTCAACCCAGTACAGATGGAAAGCGTGCAAAGAGCCTGCCAGATTTGACCTCATGACCTTTTGCCTTAAAGTCCACTACACCAACAGTTGGCGTAATGCATAACTTACTCTACTTTTAATATACAAAGGAATTTTGTTGTTCTTGCTTATTTTTTCTGTTGAATATTCATTGTTACAAAATAACAAGAAGATGAATTATCTTGCAGATTGTGTGCTTGCATACACTCCAAAAGTTTCCAAGGATAATCATTACCTGGAGGATTAATACAAGCTTTTAAACATGACAATTCCACGTTTTGTGAATAAATGAACCATCAGAATATTGTTAAAAAAACTAATGTTAAGAGAAGAATTACAAAAGAAATATGAAGCTTATCTTAAGCTAATCTTGCACCACAAGAATCAATTTCCTCTTTTGATGATACTGAATAATAATAATGAGAATATTTTGCTTCTAATGAAACTACCAAGTCCTAATGTCTTTTGCTCCAGCTGTTACTATGGGGTGTTATTTTACCACAAGCGACTTTTGATTTATTACAATTTCATATCCTTTTGGCAATATATATTGTACTGAATAAATACATGTATGAATATTACATTAGTGATAATCACTTTCAAGTAGCAATAACTCTTTTTGGAGACTGATTTAATTAGAATCAGCTTTAAACTTCCATTGCTACCAAATACACAGCTTTCTAAATGACTAAAAATATTTAAATGTCCCTTATGTTTGATGCCATTACATATCTGGGAATTTTCTGACTCAATCATTAATCACCCACGTTGGCTATTCCAAATAACTTCATGTTAAAGACCAGACATTTACAATTTCTTATGTGAACTTACAACATCCCAAAGATCAATTACAGCATTGAAAACTATTCATAGAAAGGGAATTTTGCAGCGTTTACAGGGCCTGTACGGTGATATTCATTAAAAAACAGGCACTTACAAAGAACAATGACCTAGAATTTCCCCCCAAAAGAACTGTATATGATACAGTTAACATCTGTCTACACTTTCAACTCCCCTTTACATTGCACAACAGAGTAAAATGTTTCTGTTGTTTCTCAATGTATGATTGTTACCAAAGGGAAAACAAAGCCAGGAGTCATTTAGCCTTTATTAGGTGCTTCAAAAGTGAGTGAAAATAGTGAAAAGAAAACTGCCAATATTCACAAGATGCTATCTACCAAAAAGCACAATAATAGTTCCATTTATCTTTGACCGGGGGAGCTTATGCCAGCTCTGAACACTCTCTGCCACTGACAGCGATGAGCACCGTATATTGTGCACAGCACATACCATCTTTAATTATCCTCAAAATTAACTGAAGACTACATGGGAGATTAAAATATGATGCACCCACAATGTAGTTACAATCATAGTACAAATTAAATCAAAGTATTGTATTGAATTGACTTTATTTCTTCACATCCTTCACATACACAAGTAAAAATATTTACATTACATCTCCATCTAAATGTGCAATTTATAGTCATTTATAAAAAATATTATGTACAATAGGATAGTCAGTATAACGTAGAACTACAGATGCATCAGCATAAATTAATCAGTCTGATGGGGAAGAAGCTCCCTGGAGCCTATTGGTCCTGGCTTTTATGCTGCAATATCGTTTCCTGGATGGAAGCAGCTGGAACAGTTTGTGGTTGGGATGACTCGGGTCCCCAATGATCCTTGACACCCTTTTTATACACCTGTTTCCATAAATGTCGTGAATAGTAGAAAGTTTACATCCACAGATCTGCTGGCTGTCCGCACCATTCCCTGCAGGGTCCTGCGATTGAGGGAAGTACAGTTCCCATACCAGGCAGTGATTAAGCCAGTCAAGATGCTCTCAATTGTGTCCCTGTAGAAAGTCCTTAGAAATTAGGGATTAATACCAAACTTCTTGAACTGTCTGAGGTGAAAGAGGCACTATTGTGCTTTTTTCTCCACACATAAGGTATGTAGAGAGCACATAATATCCTCGGTGATGTGTATGCTGAGGAACTTAAAGCTGTTCATCCTCTCAACCCCAGATCCATTGATGTCAATAAGGGATAGTCCGTCTCCATTCTTCCTGTAGTCCACAACCAGCTTCTTTGTTTTTGTGACATTGAGGGAGAGGTTGTTTTCTTGACACCACTGTGTCGGGGTGATGACTTCTTCTTTGTAGGCTGCCTCATTATTATTTGAGATAAGGCCAAACGATGTAGTATCATCAGCAAATTTAATTAGCAGATTGGAACTGTGGGTGGCAACACAGTCATGGGTATACAGAGAGTAAAGGAGGGGCCTTAGGACACAGTTCTGAGGGGCATCTGTGCTGAGGGTCAGAGGGGCAGAGGTGTGGGAGCCCACTCTTACCACCTGCCAGTGATCTGACAGGAAGCCCAGGATCCAGCTGCACAATGCGGGGTGAAGGCTGAGGTCTCTGAGCTTCTTGTCAAGCCTGGAGGGAATTATGGTGTTGAATGCTGAACTGTAGTCCAAGAACAGCATTCTCACATAAGTATCCTTCTTCTCCAGATGTGTGAGGACGGTGTGTAGAACTGTGCCTATTGCATTATCTGTCAACTGGTTGTGTCAGTAGGCAAATTGTAGGGGGCCAGTGTGGGTGATAGCAAGCTGCAGATGTAGTCCTTGACCAGCCTCTCAAAGCATTTGCTTATTATTGAGGCGAGTGCGACAGGATGCCAGGGATTCTGACATTACTTTGGTCTTTTTAGGTACAGGAACAATGGTCAAGTTCAAGTTTATTGTCATCGAACTGTATATATATACAACCAAATGAAACAATGTTCCTCCAGACAACACGCACCCTCAATGTCACACATAGCACCTAAACCAAAATATTATTGATATTCCAACAATCTTTTCGCTTGCATCCCTCAATAACTGAGGGGGGGGGGAGAGGGTAAATCCTTCAGGCCGTGGGGACTTATCCACTTTAATACTCATTAGGAGACCCAACACTTCCTCCTCCTTGACCTCTAAGTTGCACTTTTAAATGTAAGGTGTGCTTCAGGTAAGAGACATTTTTAAATGCTTTCTTGCAAGATTCCACAAATTAAATAATCTCTCATTACATCATTAAACTCATTTCTGAAGTGATAATGCTCAGAGAATTTCTACAATTCAGCCACATACACTGGAATGGACTCCACTTCTTTTTGATTCCATCTATGATACCTAAATTGTTCTGCAATCATCTATGGTTTTGGCTCTAAGAGTTCCTACATTCCTTTCACAATATCAGCAAACTCATTGTGGCTAGTTTAGTTGGAGCAGCCAAACATCTAAGCAAACTTTATGACTTTAAATCTAATGTACTCAGCCAAAGTGGCACTCACTGGATATTTTATTTGCTTCAAGTCTGCTCAGTGTACAATATCCAGTTATCTGTTGTGTAATCAAACTCATCAATCTTTCTGCTGCAGCTAGGCATTTCTGCTCTTTATTAATGATTATTATCATCAGCTACTCACTGTTTATGAACCCGAGAATTCTTCCACTCTCGGCCTTTTTTCTACTTGATCTTCTTTGTTTTTGCACAAAAATTAAGCTACTCCAAAGAAAATAATAACATTCTGCATATTTTTTAAACTGCTTCTAGCTGCTCTAATTTTACTTGAATGTCTCGCTGCACTTAATCAGGCAGGTAGTAGTCTTGGGTTCACTTAAAACTTTCTTGTTGCCATTGCTATGTTTTATAATTTCAAAACATAAAACTAATTAAAAGGAAAGCAAGCGAGCTGGGATATAACTCATGGATGTTTGTTTTTACTCTAAGCGAAGTGTGCACGTACAGTATGATGAGGTGGTGTCATGACATATGCCATTTACATATTTTTACAAATAAACTGCAATGGATTATGCAAACAACAAAGATTGCTTAATAAACAATATAGTTACAATATTACTCAAATACTACTGAAATATTAGATACAATGGAACATATAGACAAAGCCAGGAAGTTAGCAATTTGCTTGTATGCACCCATTCCCAGCATTACGATCCCTCGTCGAACAGCTGAAAATTTCTATTTGTTCATTAGCCTTGGGTTAGTTTTGTTTTGAAACTTTGATGAGCATTGAAGGAGCCGATCCCACAGCATGCCTGTGTGATCAATGTGCTTTTTTGGTTTTCTGTTACACTTATTATTATTCCTTGTTAACCTTGTCAAGCTCCAATAGAAGCTGGCAGAGAAATGTTGAACAAATCCTGTTTTGCTCAAGGTAAGAGTGTTGCATTTTCGCACCTTGACTAAAAATCACGCATTTTTGTATACATTGTACTTCTTTCCCTTGGTAATTTTCACTGTGCATGAGAAACCTCTTGCCTTTGAGTCATGCAATAGTGGACTGAACTAGCCTTCCAAAGATTTAAACAAAAATCACATTCTAATGCTTCACTGAGCATATTCTATGCTGCTGGAGATTCTATCCTTTAAATGGGATTTGAGACTAAGATCTATCTTTTTTTCATAAACACCAGAATTCTGCAAATACTGGACACACAGAACAACACAATGTTCTTCTGGACTGAAATCTCAGATGTTCCCAGGATTTGTTGGAGCCACTCTGCCCCAAGTTGTCACAGCCCCAAGTGCTCCTATCACCACTGGGATTAATCTAGCTTTCGCCTTCCACATCTTTTCTATCTGCTTTTTCAAGCCCTGACATTTCTCCAGCTTCTCATACTCTTTCTTCCTGATATTACTGTCATTTGGGATTGCCATATCTATTACTATTGCTTCCTTCTTTTCATTGTCCATTATCACTCTGTCTGGCTGTTTGGCCAGTACTTGCTTATCAGTCTGTATTTGGAAGTCCACAGGATCTTAGCTCTGTCATTCACCACTACTGTCTCAGGTGTTCCCCATTTGGAATTGGGAATGTCCAATCCATACTCAGTGCAGATGTTCCTGTACGCAATTCGTCAACTTAGTTGTGCCGTTCAGTGTATGCTGTCCCTGCCTGCAACTTGCACCCTGTTACTATGTGCTGGATAGTTTCAGTGGATTCCTAGTACAGCCTGCATCTTGTCTGGTGTGATAGACCCCTGCTGCCACTGCTCCTGGGCTCAGCACCATTTTTGTGCGGCCATGAGCAGCACCTCTGTGCTGTCCCTCAGCCTTGCCATTTCCAGTTGGATATTCTTATGTCAGCCACCTCTGATACTGGTGATTGTACATCTCATGCAGTGGCTTGTCCTGCCATGGCCTCTGGTCCTCTGGCTCTGTTTCACCTACTTCCATTTCCATATCCCCTGCCTGCTGTCTGAGATATTCTCCAGGCAGGTCTTCCTGACACATTCATGGATGTTTTGCTTTTCTTCCAGGAATGTGGCTGACACTTCCAAGTCCCCACCCTCCTTTATTCCAGCAGGGGTACAGTCGCTTGACTTTGGACTTTGGACTGGAATTGTCCATGTATTGTTAGTAGTTTCCGCATCTCGATGTCAGCAGCTCCGAGCACATTCTTTGCTCAGCACAGTATTACTGCTGGGTATCTGAAGACTGGTAGGGTGAATGTGTTGATGGTTCTGATCTTGTTCTTCCCATTCAGCTGGCTCTCTAGGACATGTCTCACTCTTTGGGAGTACTTGGATATTGCAGTCTTCCTGTGTCCTCACTGTGGCTTCCATGAGCCTGCAGGATGCCCGGGTATTTGTACTGGCCTGTACATCTGGTACGTGGCCTTCAGGTAACTTGACTCCTTCAGTATAGTTGAGGTTGCCTCTTTTCACTACCACCCGGCTATACTTTTCCAGTCCAAATAACTCTGGATATGAGTAAAAAGAACAAGCGGAGTCAGCATATTGGGCATTTGGCACTCTGCTACATCTGTACACAAAATGAAGCTCATGAATACCTGCCATTCCATTCGATGTTCGGGCATGAAGCATGATTGCCTGTAGACCTCTGTTTTAGAGATGGCAGTGAAGACTTGACATAGATGTATCTCAAGTATGTGTCTGACACGAGGAAAGAACTGCTAAAGGTATATGAGCTAGCAGCAGTCACTGTAACCAAGCATAATCAAAGAAACAAGAGGAGGTATAATCAAAAGATTAGGTTCTCTCAACTGATGTCTTGAGATGGAGTTTCAATAAGAAATTTAAAGCTACCAGAAAACCATAATTTGGCTGAATGCTGGGTGTCTAATTGTTAGCTAGTGCAGAACCAGATGCCAAAACCACTAGTTTCTCTGGTGAAGCCAAAGGATAGGAATGGTTGTGTCAAAATTCTCTATCAGATTCACCTTTTGCCCTGAGGGGAGGAGTTATGTGTTGACCCAGAGCTTGTCATGGAACTTACACCTAATATGAGAACTCTGCACAGAAGGAGAAAACAGTAAGACAATCAGCGGAAAAACCTAAACAGGACCCAACAAACTGTGTTCTGTATGGACTAAGAGGATGAGGAAACGGTGGTGTGGCAGTCAAGAACTCCCCAAGAACTGATGACGAGATTCCTGAATCTGAATCTCCTAGCCCTGACTCAGAGATGACAGGGAGGACTACCAGTTCACAGGCAGGTGTGATGATAGACAGTGAGGAGAAAATGGGCTACAGTGTAACTTGGGATGAAGCTGAGCTCAGTCAAGTGACAGGGAAAACTAAGTTGTCAGTAATGGACAGGGGCAGGCATCCCCGATAAACAGAAACAGTCACAAGGAGTGCCTGAGGCCGAAGATGAGATAAGAAGGTCTCAGAATGTCAGGAAACATCCAGATAGGTGGGTATATCATACACCAGGGAAACAGAATGTTGCATCTATCCCACTAATAAGATATGCTACTGCTGTTTACAAATGGATTGAAAGAGGGATCATGAAATCACAAAATTAATTTGGATACTGTGTTATTAATAAAGGTTTGATAAGTTCCAAAGTCATGAGGACATGGCTATTTTTGGTGGGTGAGAATGTAATGCTCTGGTTAAGATTTCTATTGCCATTCTGTAAGGTATTTCATTTTAGTAGTTTGTGTAAAAGCAGTGTGTCCTACTGGTAGAATTTTTCGGTTTCAGCTAAAGCTAAGTAGCCATGTTGTCAAACTTAAGAATGTTGTGTCAGCGGGAGGAAGTTCTAGAGAGCAGGTCAGAGAGAGATTTGTGATGGACAATGGTGGTGTTTGTGGTCTTTTCGCAGGTGTTTTGGAATAGAGAATTTTTGGAAGGCGCCCATAGCATTCATTATGATGGGAAGGTGCTATTGCACAGTGTGCTGTGTGAGACGGAGTCCAAGATGGGAAGTTCTACCAGTGATTGATTATGAGAATTCAGCACTATGAATAACGGTCATACCCAGCTTTTGGAAGAGATGAGCAACAACAATCACATATAAAATTTAGACTGGTCTAGCTGTAATGGGTCCTTTTATTTTGATAAAGCTGGAATTGATAAACTTACTTTCTTTATCATTTTATGGTGGTGTATGCTTTGTCATTTGTCTGGCAACCAGTAATTCTGTATGAGCAGTATTTACACAGCGTCCCCTCAAATTGGGGTTCCGTTAATCAGAACAAACCGACTCTCCTGTTTGGCTGAACTCCAAGTAATATTGCCTCTATACATATATTGTAATATACATCTGATCACCTTCTCACTGCTGAGTCACGTGGATGTTAGCAAAGTTAGCTGTTGAGCCATATGAGCCCTGTGAGAGGGTTACACTTATATACGGTACTGACAGAGTAATCATCCTGATTGCTTACATGACACATGTATCTAGTTATTAAAATAATTATTCACCTTTTTCCTGTACTGCTCATTTATTCTCCTCCTTACAATGCTGTTTTAGAATTATATTGTTTCTGTGGACTTAGAAGGAATATATTCACATCTATCCCGTTCCCAAAAATTATTTTCCCCAGTGTGCTGCATTTTTTTTTTCTTTTGAAGAATCTATGCAATTCATGTTTGAAGCCAGTGATTGGCTTTGTTCCTCCAATCTGCAGAGGCATTCTGATCCAGGTCATAGCAACACTCACACTAAAATTACAAGATCACAAGACAAAGGAGCAGAAGTAGGCCATTTGGCTCATTGAGCCTGCTCCACAAGATCTTTGTTCCATTAGCCCCTGTACTATCCACTAACGCATCAACTTCCCTCTGTGTACCTTGTCCCAAATAGTCATCATTGTGCACGTCTGTGTCCAATTGCTTTCCAACCTTCTTTGGTCTATAGTGAGCAACACAAGCTCCACTAATGTAAGCGACATTCCCTCCAAATTTTTATACAGCTGTGCAGACGCACTCTTGTTCTGAGCGGGAAAATTTTACACAGCCTGTAAACGGTACTGCACTTTAATAAAACATTATATTATAAAATACATTTCCAGCTGCACTGCAACAAAGGCTATGTGCGTGGGAATATTTCAGTCACTGTGTGGCCATGCATGCATGCAGATTTGATAAAACTTTCTGTAAGCCTTTAGTTATCTTTCCCAACTCTCAGATCTATTCCTATCAATCACCTTTTTTCTCTTTCTGAAGTCAAGAAATCAAAATTGGATGCCATATGAACATGTAACTTTCAGGAACGGGGCCGGATGGACCCAAATGCAGGACACAGACAATGAAGCACTAGGGGGAGGGCAGGATGGGGATGCCATGGCACTTAAGGGTAGAGCTGGGGTTCAGGTAGATAGAGTGTCAGGCAGGCAGAGCGGAGCGGGCTCCTAGAGTTTAAGTTCAGGTAGACAGGCTCCTGGGGTTCAGGCAGGCAGGTAGACAGGTCCCCGGGGTTCAGGCGGGCAGGTAGACAGGTCCCCGGGATTCAGGCAGGCAGGTAGACAGGACCCCGGGGTTCAGGGCAGGCAGGCTGACAAGCAGGTCCCTGGGTTCAGGCAGGTCGAGGTGGCTAGATAGGCTGGTGGAGAGCCCTCCCTGGGTGGGCCGCATATGTCCTAGGTAGGGCCACCTCCCAGGTGGAAACACCGGAGGCCTGGGCATGACGCAGACCCCTAGGCGGGTGCGGGGCACAATCCCAGGGTTCGGGCGGAAGAGGAGGATGGGGCAGAACCCCCGCTGGGCAGCGGCAGACTGGCCAGTCCTGCCCGACGGGGGCAAGGGATAGGAACGGGCATAGTTCCGGGGTGACCAACACAACAGTCATGACAACGGGAAAATCGGGAATGGCCAGCAGACAGCGCGACCGCGCGAACAAAACAAGCGGAGAAGCGGGACCAGCGCATGGGAAGTAAGGTGTGGGAGCGGACCAACCTGGCAGTACTGGTCCGGGCAGAGAAGCACGATGAGGAGTGGATCTGAGCCCGGGCAGGATCACAGAATGCAGAGAAGAGTTTGGAGTCGGCGGAGAAACAGGAAACAGAACAAAATGACCACCTGCCTGGTCCCAGTCCCAAGGCCCCTTACAAACACCTGCAGCTCAATGAGTTACAAGTGTGCCTCCTTGAGCCAGTAGGGTCCTAACTAGATCACGGGTGACGGGAGGGACAACTGCAGGACCCGGAGTCCGGAGCCCTCGGACTGGATCAGGACCCGGAACGCGGATTCAGGACCGGACCCTGACAGTAACATAACTTCCCTGTTTCTGAATGTTCCTCTCACCTATCCTTAAATTTATCAATGTCATGCATTTTTATTCAACCATTGTTAATTCAACATTTTCACCACTGAGTGAAGTTCTTCACAAGTGCATTGAATGGATCCATGAGGAAAATGCCATTGTAATCATAAAAAAGAGTCCTGGTCCAGAAAGTCAACTGTTTATTCATTTTCATAAGTACCACCTGACCTTTTGAGTTCCTCGAGCATCTTGTGTGTTAATCTCATTATAATGATCCTTTGTCTGATTTCTAAGTATGAGCAGTTTTCCAAAACCAGTTGAATGAAACTCTTTTCAATTTTATAGTCATAAAGAACTATTCTATGTTCTATGTTATAAAGCAAAATAGAATAGAATCTTGACCTTCAGCCCATCTGGACTATGCCTCTCCACCATGACGTTTATGATCCTCAGAGAAGGCCATTCAGTAGGCAAGCCAAATTTTGTATTCTGTGGAGCTGGAGCATGAAAATATTAATATAGACACTACATAAATAAGTACACTCAACCTTTGAATTGCTGGTTCCCCATAGGTTGAAATATCAACATATTCAGAATCTATAAACTATTGTATTATTTATTAAAGGAGATCATATATTTTAAATGGAGATTAATTTTTAATAGCTCTACATATTCACATTTCATGAATGGGGAATAAAGTCATACATGCTCAGAAATTACACTCAGCACTTCTCTCTGTGTGCAGTGATGTTAGATGTAAAAACTACCATGAATAGGCCTTGGCTTCTTCTCCACATTTCATTTAAAGGTCAAAGGTTTCGTCTTTATTTCCACTCCTCGCAAATATGGTGCTCAATCCCAATTCCTGGGATGGATACACAAATGACAGACACAACATTGCACCAATGCAGATAGATTTGAATTAAATTAAGCTTTTAAAAAAGTAAAATCATATTTTACAGTTCATCAGGAAACTTGGAGTAATATATGCAAGACCAACATATTTTGCCCTTCCCATAATGGGGGAAAAAGGTGGAAGAAGCAAGGGCACATAGTGGCAAGGTAAAGGGCTGGTTATTTAAAACTAATTGCATACAGATTTCTTCTCTCAAAGGATGATAAATCATAAACATTTTCCGAAGGGTGAAGGAAGATTGATCATTAGGAATATTTAAAATGAGAATTGTTAAATATTCAAAAGATCACTGGATTGAAAGTTATGGGGAAGGAGCACAGAAAAGGAATTAAGGGTAGCACAGAGCAGTAATGGCATTACTGACTGATGGAGCAGGCTTGAGGGGTCTGGTAGCCTATTCTCACTTCCATTTTCTTGTGTTTTTGAACCACAGCGGAACGTAAGTATCACCTCCTCAGACAGTTCTGATAGGAACTATTATGGAACACTTATTAGATAACGGACAATCTGACCTGAACCCACTATATCTCCTCATTAGTCAAGAAGATACAGCAGTGTCTGCACGTTCTGAGGAGATTGAGACCTGCAAGGCTTCCCCACCACATTCTTACAACTTTCTGGAGGAGCACAATTGAGAGTATCCTGTCTGGCTGCATCAATATTTGGTAAAGAAGCTGCAAAACCCAACAAAGGTTAGCCAAGAGGATCAGGAGGATCTCCCTCCCCCCTTTTTGTGACATTTATTGGAAGCTTTGCATATAAACGGTCTGAAGCATTGATGAGGATCCCTACCGCCCATCCCTCAATCTCTTTGACTCACTAACATCAGGAAGGAGGTACAGGAACATCGGGATGAGGACTGCCAGACGGAGTAACAGCTTCTCTGCCACCTAGAACAGCGAGCTGTTTATACAGCTTGCTGGATTGTTTACTGCTTACTTATGAAGCAAACTGCATGCACTTTGAACTAAATTTTCTTAAATAATTTGCAGTAATATTTTGTTTTATGCACTGTGTGAGATGTATGCTGTATGTGTGCACTGTGGTCCAAAGGAACACTGTTTTGTTTGGCTGTATATATGTACACTTAGATGACAGTAAACTTGAATTTAAACCTAATTGTCAGAATTCTGAACCCATTAATACAATACTACCTTACTATTTTTGTTCTCTTTTAAAACAACTTATTTAATTTATGAGTGTGTGTGTGTGTAGAATATTTATCTATTATTATGACACAGTATATTGCACTGTATTGCTACAGAAAAACAACAGATTTGATGACATGGCAGTGATAATAAACCTGATTTTGCTTCTGGAATGACTATGTTTTAGGAGCCTGAGTGTGATGGTGATCACTTCTACCTACAGCCTATGTCTCTCCTGGAAGAGGGTCTTCATTTAAAAAGAAGTCACTAACTCTAAAATGATGAGGGAAGTATGAAGGAGAAATCCCACATTAGAGAGGTTTGAGTGTAGGGTGGGTGCCAGGGAGATGGGTGGTGTGACTATGTTCAGGAGAATTACATGCATGTCTTGGACAATTGCTTGAGTAATTTGAAGGAACGGATGTTATAATAGCTACTTGAAGGCGGCAATTGGAGCAGCTTGGAGAATCTTGAAGGAGAAGGCAAGTGGGAGTTCATTTGGAGCAGGATAGCAGAGAAGCCTGTTTTGAAAATCCCGACCTGCAAATACAAAGTCACAACATTACGATAACATCAGCAGCCATATCTGCTCACCACTGGGTAAAAGCTCCCAGTATGAATATGATAAAGCTCAGTAATTCTGTAAGCCTGCTATATCACAACTATTAATCAGTTGCAAAGATTCACTCTTCTGAGGTTAGCGGTGTTGGAGAAATGCTGTTGTTTTGAAATTCTGTAGCGGCTGGCAATAGAAGAAAATGATTGTACAGTTGGTTGTTGCTCTGCTTCTCCCCCCTTGAAGTAGAATTTGCTAGCAGTATTGTACTAGTATTATTTTAAAGTCCACTGTCTACCAGCTCTAATTAAGTGCTTATTAACAACCTTTAATGTTGACTGTTTTGGATTTCTATTGGGTATAGTAAATTCTCCAGTGATGTTCATTACAGATAAACTGCACTGGAATTATATCTGTGGGATAGATAAACATGCCATTGAGTATTGCAGTTTCAATGTGTAATATAAGAGGCAGATAGCAAAACAGGAGGCGGGATTCCACATTTGCACATTCACATCGCTGGTCTATCTCATCTCCTTGTCAAGTAATATTCCAATTATAAAATCTCCGCCCTTAGCTCCACTTCTCCCTCTGGTGCCTCCCATTTCCAGTTCCAAAATCTCCACCTTCTCAAATTACTTGTGCTTCTATAATTCTGGCTTCTTGCCAGAATTCAATCCTTGAATTTAATTTCTCCTCAGCTGGTGGCAGTGGCTTTATCTGTCAATCCTCCCAGCTCCAGAGTTTCCTCCCTAAAGATCTCTGCTTCCCTGTATTTCAAGTGTTTGCGTCTAGTGCTGGATTGTGCCAAGGAGAAGGGAGAATGTCTGTGGTGAGAAGGTGGTCGTTAATTATATCATCTGCTTTTTCCAAGACTGTGGGAAGTGTAGGCAGAGTCAATGGAGGAGAGCAGCTTTGCGTGATATTCTGCTTGCATTGACAAGTCTCTGCAATCTTATTTCTTTGATTGAGATAAGGTGTGGAATACCCCTTCCAGTCCTTTCAGCTGCACCCCCGAGCAACCCCCAATTTAACCCTAACCTAATCACAGGACAATTTACACTGTCTTTGGACTGTGGGCCCCCAGAGGAAACAAATGCAGTCACAGAGAGAACATGCAAACTCCTTACCGACAACAGCAGGGATTGAACCTGGGTCACTGGTACTGTTGTATTTACCATGACGTTATCATGCCAAGCTGCCCACTTATTGAGGTGTTGTACAAGCAGTTGCTATTCAAAAGCTGTGATGCATCTGGACAGATGCTTCCAATGGTGTTGCTTCCAAACTGGTAAAAGATTTCTTCGCCTTCTCAAGTGGAGTCCTGGAATGGCTGTCCTGTATTGACCAGGCCTGTATTTGTGAGAGTCTGGAGGACTGGGAGATCTTTTTTCCAATGTATAATATCATCATAAGGTTTGTCAGGTAGGATCTTTTCTATGACTGGGGCACTTAGAACCCAGGGTCGCCAGCTCAGGATATCATTTAGATGTGACATGAAGAGATACCTCTTCACTCAGAACATGGTGACCCTGTGCAACTCTCTACTTCCAGAAGGATGTGGAGATTAAGTCACAATATAATTAAGGAGATATGTAGATTTCTAGACCCAAAAGGCATTAGGGCTGGGAGTCAGACTGGAAATACTGTAGTGAGAGAGAGAAGCTTTGATTTCATTGAAGTCAGAGCAGTGTGAAGGGCTAAGTTGCCTTCCCCTGCAATATTTCTCCTCACAAAATACCTGTCACGGAGCCTTGGACACCTTAACGAACATGAACACTACTCAGCTATTACTCTTTTGCATTACTTATTTATTTGTGTATTTGTAATTAAGAGTAGTTTATTTGTCTTTTACTGCACTGCTACCACCAAGCAACTAAGTTCACTACATATGTCAGTGATAATAATCCTGATTATGTTTCTATCCCCAGTAGACATACAAAGCTCCGTACCAGGAGGTTACTGATATGTGGCTAATCCTGTGTCTAGCAGTCTACTGAAATGTTCTGCTGAATTAGTGAGAGCATTGTTAAGAGTTAAGAATTGGCCATGGCATCATGATAGCTAAATAATTGCAGTTGACATTGCATTTCACCATTTTAGAGGATATTATTGGATTTCAGTCAACTTCCCAACACTGCTGGTTCATGTTGTCTGTCTTTTACAAAGAATTGCAATGCAAAGTCGCGTTTGCACAATAAAAATATCATATGCACAAGACTCGCCCCACATCAGATAGGGATGAAACTGAATAACAGAAGTAATGATTTGTTGTGAATGGACAGTTTGCAATTTACAGTCTTGTTCTTTGAAGTTCAGGATAATCTAAGATCACAACAGCATTTGCACCTTGTGCACAAGGTGTTAATACTGTGATACGGCCGTTTCAGTAAACCATTCCTTTTAATTAAGGTCCATTTGTCAAAATGACTAGCTGTATCTGTGCTCTGTCTTATTGTTTGATAACACATGAACTTGTATATTTGAAATTATTATGGTATAGCCATCAAATGTGACTTGATTAAATTTGCAGACATACATGTTGACAGAAGCAAATAAAATTCAATTCAGATACACATCTCCTTTTTGCAATAATATGTTTGTGCTAAACTGCAAAATCACTTATTGATCCATATCTAAAATCACATTTAACCTCTTTCAAAAATGGTAACAATACAATGCAGAACTCTTTGTGCACTGCACAGGAAGGTGAACCTATATTAGCAACTGTAATCTTTGCTGTAGAGTAATCTCAATTATATTGACTAGTGTTTAGCTTTATCTACCAACTAGTGATGGCAAATGAAATGTTGGCATTTATTTCAAGGAGAATAGAGTATAAGAGCAAAAACATAATGCTGAGCCTTTATAATACATTAATCAGGCTGCACATAGAATATTGTCAACAGTTTGGGCCCCATATCTCAGAAAGGAGGTTCACAAGGATGATTCCAGAAATGAAGGAGTTAATATATGAGAAGTTTTTGGCAGCTTTGGGCCTGTACTCACTGGAATTTAGAAGAATGCGAGGGAATCTCATTGAAACCTACCAAATTTTTAAAGGACTAGATAGGGTGGATGTGGAGAGGATGTTTCCTGTGGTGGGGGTATCCAGAATTAAAGGACACAGCTTCAAAATTGAGGGCCAATCCTTTAGAACAGAGGATTTTTTTTAGCCAGAAAGTAGTAAATCTGTGGAATACTCTCACAGACTGCGGTGGAGGCCAAGTCCATGTGTATATTTAAGATGGAAGTTAATCGTTTCCCAATCGGTCAGGGCATCAAAGAATGGGGTGTGAAGGCAGGTGGATGGGGTTGAGTGGAATCCAGGATCAGCCATGATGGAACAGCAGAGCAGACTCGATGGCTGAATAGCCTAACTCTGTTCCTATGTCTTATGATCTTATGGCCTTATGATCAGTAAATGTAGTTCAGATTCAGTCAACTTTTTGAAAATTGTGTCTGCAACCTGGGAATTCTAATAACCAAGAGCAACAGAGATTTTGTAATATCAGCACCCACAAGTTCCCTAAAATAATGAGCATCATGGTAGCATAACACTATTACAGTATCACTGATGCAGGTTCAGTTCCCACCACTGATATTAAGAAGTTGGTATTTTCTGCCCATGGCTGTGTTGGTTTCCATTGGGTGCTCTGGTTTCCTACATTTCAAAGGTGCCCTGCTACAAGGAAACAGATTCATGGGTTTAATAAGTGAGACTGATTATAGATAAGCACATAAATCATCTATTTACAGACAAACGGTAAAACATTCAACTAAACATCTAAGCCACTCGAAGTTATACAAACTACAATACTAAACATTCAGTAACACTTCAAACTCCTTAAGTCTCCCCAAGTTGCATAGCTACAAAACTAAACATTTAGCAGATAATTAGCTAAGTAAGCGCATTGGCTCTCCCGGATCTGCAGCATATGTTCCCAATGGCTCTTCAGCATTGGTCATGACCTTAGTGTGAAGAACCCCTGGAGACAAAGGAAAGCCAGCCAGTCTCTTGCATGTGCTATTCTTATACCACTGAGGCAACCAGAACCAGATTTGGTGCCATGGTACACAAGGCAACCAGCAGGAAAGAACCTCTGCATCCTTCGAATGGGCCAATCAACAACTGACTCAGAAGAAGCGGATTTCAACCTGCAAGCAAACTAACCCTTCACATTAGATGTATGGGTTAGAAAGTCAATTGGTCACAAGGGTGTTATTGTGCAGAAAAGGCCCGTTACTGTCCTGTACTGTCCTGTCCCTGCCCCCTCCTGCTTCAGTCCTGACAAAGGGTCTCGGCCCGAAACGTTGACTGTTCATTTCAACGGATGCTGCCCAACCTGCTGAGTTCATCCAGCTTGTTTGTACGTGTTGATTTGACCACAGTGTACTTTGCATTTAGTTAATCTACCAGTATGCCTTCAGGAGGTGGGAGTAAACTGGAGCAGCTAAAGTAAACTCAGACAGTCATGAGGAGAAAAAGCAAACTCTAGACCATAAGACATAGGAGCATAATTATGATATTTGGCTCATCAAGTCTGCTCCATTCCATCATGGCTGATTTATTATCCCTCTCTAGTCCACACTCCTGCCTGTAACCTTGATACCCTGATTAATTAAGAACCTATCAACCTCCGCTCTGAATATACTCAATGACTTAGCCTCCATAGCCATCCATGGCAATGAATTCTATAAATTTACCACCCTCTAGCTAAAGAAATTCCTTCTCATTTCTGTTCTAAATGGATTGCCCTCCATTCTGAGGCTGTGCCCTCCAGTCCTAGACTCGCCTACCATATAAAGCATCCCCTCCACATCTGCTTTATCTAGGTTCTTCAGTATTCGATGGGTTTCTCTAAGTTACTCCACATAGACAGCAAGTTCAGGATAGAATTTAAATCCCTGAAGGTTTGCCTTTTAAAAAAATGAAGTTGTGTTCCATGTATTGAGAAAACTAAAAATGTAATCAGCTGAATCATTTGCCAGTACAATAATTTATATTTGATAACATTCCGTGAAGCACTCTGGAAATGTTTTTTGTCACATGGAGGTGTTATAAAAATGAAAGGTGGTATTGCTATTGCATCCTTGACTATAAAGTCTTAGAGAACAGGGAGAGCACAGTTTTATTTGGTGCATGATTTAATTTGTAAATGCATTTAATTATATTGACATGAATAGATTGTGGAGGTAGAAAGGGTGAAGAGAAATATGATTAGCACAATTCAAAAATAGACATAGTACGGTACTCGGAAGTTACTTTTGTAGTGATCCTTTTCCCCTGGAAAAATGTCACCACTGTGTATGGTGAAGTATGGCAGAGTCTCCACAATGTTATAAAAGTTCCAGGAGTGGAAGATAAATTAAACTTCAATAGTTAGGTTGGCAGGGGGAAAAGAGGTAGTGGTTACTTAGTGTTCATCCTTACTAACCCCGAAAGGGATATGTGTACATCATGCAGGCCAGCTCTGGAGTTACATTGGCCAACATTGGTCGAAGTAACAGCTACCTTACCGAAGGCATTTATGAATTGCCTCATTGGCTTTTTAAAACAATTCAATGGCTTTATTGACCCTGTTATTTAGTATCATGTCAGATATTACCAAGTTGCAATAGTGCAAGAGTTCCAAACCCTTTTTCTGCCATAGACCCCCACTATTAACCGAGGGAACTACTGCCAGGTGGGACTTTACTCAAAGCCTCAGGAGTCACTAGTGCAGTCACCATCATGCTTCATTGATTATAACTGTTTGTTAATGGTGCAAATATCCTCTTTCTATGCTGTTAAATTTCACTAAATCAGGAGTGGTAAGACAATGGAGAGTTTTGAAAGAAATGTGGAGAATATGACAACTCATTGGTTGCCAACAACTCTTCATATATTTTACACATCTGTAATCAAATTTAAATCAAATAGACCAGATTACTGTAATGCACTCATATTGGCCTTCAAAAGCAATCTATTGATTAACTTCAGCTCATTCAGAATGTCGCTGCCAGACTTTTAACTTAAATCGGGATGAGGGAACATATCACTCCAATCATTGCTACCCTGCATTGGATTCCAGCATCTCACAGCATTTATCTTCTTCAGCCCGTCGAATGATTGCATTTCTAACTCTGATGGCTAGAAGATCTATATTGTTGAATTGGAAAGAAATTGATCCTTCCACTGTATTTAATTGGTTCTCTCAAACTATGTTATGTTTAAATTTAGAAAAAATTAGAAGTGGTACTTTTGAGACTTCTATTAAATTTGAAAAGTTATGGAGACCATTTATTCAACATTTTCATATGATGTAATATGACCCTGTGCCAAGTACATTTGATTTCCCGCTTTTAGCTTATGTATTTTGAGAGGACCGGAAGTGACGGCATTGATGAATACTTATTTTTGTGAGATATTATAAACAGCCCACTTTTTTTTTCTTCTTCTCTTTTGTTTGTTTTTTTTTTCTTTTATATTACTTATTAGTTATAGTTATTAGATTAGATTAGTTAGTTTTGCATTATATAAATTTTTTTTTGTTTTTTTTCTTTCTTTTTTCTGTTTTTTTTTATATTATACATTATGAAATATTTAGATTTACTATGTCCATACATATATCTTATGGCTTATGTCTTGGTAAACTTATTTATATTGTAACTATTATGTATGTTTTTTTTCATATGTAATGGAATGTGTATGTTGGTAATTTCTTTATCAATATATCATCTGTATTCTGTCCATATTACTAATATTAATAAAAAGATTTAGAAAGAAAGAAAGAAAAAGGATTCCAGCATCTTTTAGAATTGTTTTTTTAAAGTTCTCTTACTTGTTTTAAAAGCTCTTAATGGTCTGGCACCAGAGTACATCACAAAATCATTTTTGTTTTATAATCTTGCACAAGCTCGCAGGTTTTTCTTTTGCCAGTCTCTTAGATTTAAACAATTTCCATCAAGGGATACAGACTCAGTTGACACTTTTAAACACCAGCTCAAAACCAATTTATTTATCCTTGCTTTAACTAAAATCATTTAATCTTTTATTTTCATATTTTATGTTATCTTCACATTTGCACTTTGATCCCATTGTAAATCAATCTGAACTAGATCACCTGTACAAAAAGTGCTCTAGAAAGAAGTTATTATGATATTATTATTTTTTTTCTCAGCTTAGGCTGAGGTACGGGCATAGCCAAACACACTTATTTCTCAAATGCTAGCAACACTCTGGTGGTGTTTAGTACTGTGCCTTTCTGAAGATTTACATAGATATTGCTGTGTAGCCCCAATTGTTTAACGCTATTGTCGTGCCTTTCAGATGACACTAGTTGTAGATATAACTATCAGGATAATGTATAATTATTATTGTAATAATAATAATAATAATAATAATAATAATAATAATAACTATTATTATTAACTTTTGTCATCTAAAAGTGATTCAAACTGATTTAAATAATTCAAAATAAAGTTAATGAATAGTTTAAAAGAAATATTAAAATGCACAGAAATAACCCAGACACCAGTCCACAATTTACTGTAACCTTTGGCTAGACAGTCAGTTTCTGATACAGTACAGTGCCTATAAAAAGTATTCACCCCCGGGGTGAATACTTATGCAAGCAACTATTTTGTGTTTTAGATTTGTAATTAATTTAGATCACTTTGTAGAGATCTGCTTTCACCTTGACGCAAAATAATCATTTTCTGTTGAAAAGTGTCAAAAAAGCCAAACTAAATCCACTGTGATTCATTGTTGTAAAACAATAGAATATGAAAACTTCCAGGGGAGGAAGCTGAATACATTTTATAGACAATGTATATGGAGCTGGGGATTTTTTCACCGTGAAGGATGCAGGCTCTTCAGTGTATCAATGGTCAGATGTAGAAGTATGGGTCAGATTGAGACATAAACACATCTCCTTTAGGAAACTCAGTTTGGTTCTTTGGTAAAGAGGAATCAGGTAATGGCATATGGAATGCATTTGGACCATAACCCTCTGAATCTCTCATGTACCTATCCAAAGTTTGCTCAAGTGTTCCAATTTGATCCACATTCAACTCTTTTTCTTTTTTTTTTGTAATTTATTTTTTATTGAAGTTCATCAAACAAACATTTCCATAAGATGTGTTTCAGACATTGTACATATATATATATCATATAATCATTTATATCATAAAATTTCCACAAAGTATTTATCTGGGGTATACACTTATAGAAAAGAATGGAAAGAAAGAAAAAACAAGCAAAAGGAAAGAACAATGTACAAGTAGGGAGTGATCTTTTTTTTTAACATTGTTTCATTGATTTGTGAGAATAAAATCAGGCCTATGAGGCATTATGTAGTTAAACCATTTTCCCCAGTATGAATCAAATTGTTCCAGCTTATGATTAACAGATGCTGTTATCTTCTCCATTTTGTAAATGTCCATTGTAATTTCCATCCATGTATTTAAAGTTGGGCTCTCCTATGATAACCATTTCATAGTAAGAGTCTTTTTACCAGCCACCAACAGTATATTCATTAAATATTTATCTCTTTTCAACCATTCTTCAGGTATATATCCAAAATATATGGTCCTACTCTCCAAGGGTATTTCATATTTAAAGATGTCTTGTAGGGCATTGTCAATCCCCCTCCAATAGTTTTTGATAACAGGGCAGTCCCAAAAAATATGATAATGATTTACATTTTGATTTCCACAATTTCTCCTGCACATAGGGAGGTTACTATCATAATGGGATTTCTGAGAGGGTGTAATAAAATATCTTATCAAGTTTTTCCATCCAAACGCCCTCCATTTCTGTGAATTGGAACACTTCCATTGATATCTCCATATTGTTGTCCACTCTTCCTCAGATATAATTAACCCTCCTTCCTTCTCCCATTTTGTTTTAATGTATGAAGTCGAATGTGTTTTAAGATTTGAAAATGCCTTATACATGCTTGAAATGATTCTACTACCAGTATCTGAATTATATGCTTTTCTAAAGAGCTCTATCAAGCATGTATCTGCCTTGGTTACATTTTTAAGCATCTTATTAACATATTGTCGCATCTGTAAATACCAATAAAAATCTTGTTTTTCTAATAAGTGTTTCTCTTTAAGAATTTCAAAACTGAACAGTGTTCCTTCTTTCATTATGTTGCAAAGAACTGTTATTCCTTTAGTTGTCCAGTCCTTAAATCTAGCATCCAATTTATTTGTTGTAAAATCAGAGTCATATGCACACCAATTAAGAATTGCAATATCTCCCTCTAGATTATATTCTTTTATAGTAGTTTTCCATATTTTAAGAGTCAATTTCACCCATGGGTTATCAATAGTATTTATGTACCTTTGCAGGTTGTTATCAGCCAGAATTGTTTGTATGGGGATGGGAAGTACCCGCCCTTCAATGTTTTTCCATTGAGCGTCATGTGGTGGGTTGCATCAACATATCACAGCTCTCAACTGTGCTGCAAAATAATAGTCTCTAAGAGAAGGCAAGCCCCATCCTCCCTTTCCCTTTGCTAATTGAAAAGTTTTGAGACGAACTCTAGGCCTTTTACCCTGCCAAATAAACCTTGATAACATCTTGTTCCATTCATTGAATTAATTTTGATTAATCTCTATTGGTAGGGTCTGAAAGAGATGTAACAGTCTGGGCAGTATATTCATTTTAATAGACTCAATCCTTGAACTGAGACTGAAAAAAGGAATCAGGCTCCATCTTGCCACATCTTCCTTATTTTTTTATATAAAGACTGATAATTATATTCTAATAATGTTGCCAAATCTTTTGGCATAATGATGCCCAAATATTTGAAAGACTCTGTGTGCCATGGCCAGGGGTATCGACTTTCAATTTCTCTTGGTGGGCTATAGTAATATGAAAGTAATTGGGTTTTATCTATGTTGATCTTGTATCCTGATAATTGAACATATTGTTCAAAGGATTGCATCAATTTAGGTAAAGAGTATGTTAGTTGCCCTAGATAGATCAAAATGTCATCCGCATGACAAGCCAATTTATGCTCTGTCCTTTTAATAGTAATTACCCTGATATCTTCATTTTGTCTGATGTATTGAGCTAATGGTTCCAGATATAATGCAAAGGGTAGTGGTGACCATGCACAACCCTGTCTCGTGCCCCTTTCTAGGGTAAGACTATTTGATAAATATCCATTGATTTTAATCCTAGCAGTAGAATTGTCATATAGTGTCTGTATAGTTTTAATAATTGTGTCTTGGAAACCAAATCTATGTAAAACTCTAACTCTTCTTCTAGCATCTCATTCCACACTTACATCAACCTCTGATTGAAGAAATTCCTACTCAGGTTCCCCTTAAGAATTTCAGCTTTCATCCTTAACCCATGACCTCACGTTCTAGTCTCACCCAACCATAGTGAAAAAAGAAATGTATGCATTCGCTCTATCTTTAGCCCACATATTTTGTATACCTCTGTAGGATCTCCCCTCTATGATCCAGGGAATAAAGTCCTAACCTGTTCAAGTTTTCCTTCTAACTCAGGTCCTCAAGTATTGGTAACATCCTTGTAAATGTTCTCTGTATTTCTTCTCACTTTTTCATATCTTTCCCTGTAGGTAATTGACCTGAAGTGAACACAACACTCAAAATGTGGCCTCACCAACTTCTTTAACAACTTAAACAAAGGATTCCAACTCCTGTACTCAGTGATCTGAAGTATGAAGGCCAATGTGTCGAAAGCTCTCCTTATGACCCAATCTACCTATGATGCTATTTTCAAGGCATTATGGATCTGTATTCCCTAATCATTTTGTTCTTCCACACACATTAATG
Source organism: Hypanus sabinus (assembly GCF_030144855.1). NCBI lineage: Eukaryota > Metazoa > Chordata > Chondrichthyes > Myliobatiformes > Dasyatidae > Hypanus > Hypanus sabinus. The sequence goes on along the minus strand of NC_082720.1, from coordinate 63,689,761 downwards.
CTCTGCCATTCATTGCGTAAGTCCATCTGGGGTTTGCACTACATTATATGCCATCTGCTATTTTTTGGACTATTTCCCAAGCCCCGGTCCAGATCATGCTGCAAACTTTGATAGCCTTTCTCACTGCCCAGTATTCTCCCATTTTGGTGTACAGTTTTGCTGATCTGATGGCCTCCATTGGTCAAGATTGATCATGGAAATTGTGTCCTGGCTGCCTAGATATGAAAGCTAGGGCAGTACAACACACTGTTGCCCATGTAGCAAACTCCCCCTCTTTACACAACCGGTGAACCAAAAGGAACTGCAAATACCAATACAGTTTGGCACCAGCAGCATTGCAGGAGTTGACAGTCAGTGTTGAACTCAATGTAAGCCTGCCTTAGGGAATCCAACTCTGGATTCTTTCCACAGGGTTTACTCCTGAAGCCTTCCCTGTGAGTGCGTATAGTTGCAAGGCAGCGGAAGATTTGAGATCAGATTTTTTTCCTTCTCCTATGAGTCACTAACCATGGCTGACCAGCCCCATTTGCCTGAAGGGACTGGGTTTACTATGCCAGTAATCTTGCCCTTCACCCTTCTGCTGTCAGTAGAAATGGTTCTTGTGGACTTAGAAGCTAAGCTACATGTGAAGACCAGGACATGGACTTAGTTGTCAAGGTCTATTTGAGACGCAATCATTTGGGGACAACTAATAGTTAGTGGGATCCACTCTACCACCCTCGGCTATAACAACTGTATGGAACCTTTGCTGATCCAGTTTATCAGATAATCATTTCAATAGAAAAAACATGTCTCAGGGGTTCTGTATACATGCAACCCTTTGATATGGGAATCCAGAGTGCTGACAGCTGGTAAATAACATTCAGGAGAATGTTTAGAAAGAAAGGACTATTGTAGGTCACTAATTATGAGGTTGGGTGTTGGGAGAGGAGCAGTGATGGTAAGTGAATATGTGTGAGTGAGAGGCCTCTAAAGGAGGGCTTGACAGGATTTGCAACATGAGATCAAACTAAGTGATTCCTTTGGGACTGTAATCAAAGAATCTGAGTTTTAAGAGAAATGACAAAAGAACCAAAATAGAAAATGGATTTGAAGCAGAAAAGTAGGATGCTCTTTCAAACCAAAAACACATCAAAGTAGCATTTCATGTTTACAAATGTTGGAATGTGTTTCAAGGAGGCATTGGGAGTAGATCCAAGTGCAGGACACAGACAGAGAGGTAGTATAAACAGAACAGTGTTTATTGAGAGTTACTAGGAAGGCCAGGGAGCGAGGACAAAATGTCAACATGGACATAAACACTGGATACAAACAGGTAAACCCTGGACTAGGTCTCACACTTGACTTGGACTTGAAACTTGGACCTTGACTCGGACTCGGAACTTGGACCTCGGCTTGGATTCAGAACTTGGACTAGGGCCATGAACCTGGACTTGGACTTAGACCACGAGTCTGAACTTGGACTAGGACTTGGGCAATGAGGAGACAGAATACCCAACTCAGAGTAGCGGCAAATGGCCAGACCTACTCAGCTGGAAGGACTTGGATAACGAAAAGACAGAACCACACAACGACAGTCCATTCGTATCTAGGCTCGGAGTGGTGGCAAAATGACCTGCAACACTTAGCTGGAATGCAGGCTCTAGACTCGACCCCAGGAACTAAACTCTGGCTCGGAACTTGGCTCGACTCAAGCTCGGAATTTGATTTGACTTGGGCTCGGTACTTGACTTGACTTGACCCTGGAACAGCGGATGACAGTCTCTCAACCTGACCCTGGAACTGCAAATAGCAGGATCCTGACTTGACCCAGGAACCGTAGACGTCAGGCTCTCAACTCGACCCAGTTTCAGCCGGCCACAAAAATGACAGAATTCGTATCTTACTCTGAGTAGCGGCAGACAGCCAGCAACTCTGCTGGACACTGAAGTGACTGACAACACACACAAAATGCTGGTGGAACACAGCAGGCCAGGCAGCATCTATAAGGAGAAGCACTGTCTACGTTTTGGGCCGGCAAAGGGTCTTGGCCCGGAACGTCAACAGTGCTTCTCCTTGTAGATGCTGCCTGGCCTGCTGTGTTCCTCCAGCATTTTGTGTGTGTTGCTTGAATTTCCAGCATCTGCAGATTTCCTCGTGTTTGCTCACTAAAATGACTGAATTCACTAAGCAACCATAGGCTCCGAGGCAACTAGAATCCACGATTTTCAGCAGTCCCGGGATGAGCATAGCCACAGTGGCTATGGTGAGATGACTGGCTTCCAGTGACGTGCTTCTGGTGATGGTCCAGCAATAACTGCTGTAACCCGGAGCCTTTTATGCTGCTGGTACGAAATGAAGAACGGGTGCCTTAACCAAGGTGCCCAACAGAACACGGGGGAAAGGAAATAACTGGAATGAGGAATCAAAAGACTGGACTGTGACAAAATGAGGCTCGATCAAGCTTAAGAAGAGCTTACAACCTTATGTCTAATGAATACAGGCAGAGCAAACTAAGGCTTTTCTATTTGGAATGAAGGAGGATAAGGGGTGATTTGACAGAGTTGTAAAGATGATAAAAGGCATAGATTGAAGGAAGGGTTAGATTGATTTTGGTGTAGGTTAAAATGTTGGCACAAGATCATGGATCAAGGGACCTGTACTGTACTGCAATGTTAACCTATCATTACTATGATCAGTCTTTTACTTGGCCAAGGAATTAAAGTTAATACAAGGTATATATGTTTTAAAATAACATAAACACTGTGGTATTCTGTCTCACAAGCCTGGGGTGATATATTGGAACTTATGGAACTAATGCTAAAGTTGTGATAATGTGCTCCTGAGGATGATAGAGCCAATATTAGCACAGATTGTCTTATTTCCGTTAGAACTTATATCATTCTTCATCACCTGTTAAAGCAAAAAATGATATCCCCTTGTGTGAATCTCACACTGTAGACAGAATTCGAACAATGTCAAGTTCAATGTTCAAAATAAGTGTATTATTAAAGTACATATACAGTGGCATGCAGAAGTTTGGGTACCCCGGTCAAAATTTTGTTACTGTGAATAGCTAAGTGAGTAAAAGATGACCTGATTTCCAAAAGGCATAAAGTTAAAGATGACACATTTCTTTAATATTTTAAGCAAGATTACTTTTTTATTTCCATCTTTTACAGTTTCAAAATAATAATAAAGGAAAAGGGTCTGAAGCAAAATTTTGGGCACTGCATGGTCAGTACTTAGTAACACCCCATTTGGCAAGTATCACAGCTTGTAAACACTTCCTGTAGCCAGGTAAGAGTCCTTCGATTCTTGTTTGGGGGATTTTTACCCATTCTTCCTTGCAAAAGTCTTCTAGTTCTGTGAGATTCTTGGGCTGACTTGCAAGCACTGCTCTTTTGAGATCTATCTACAGATTTTCAATTATGTTTCGGTCAGGGGACTGTGAGGGCCATGGTAAAACCTTCAGCTTGCGTGTCTTGAAGTAGTCCATTGTGGATTTTGAGGTCTGAACAGGATCATTATCCTGTTGTAGAAACCATCATATTTTCATCTTCAGCTTTTTTATAGATGGTGTGATGTTTGTTTCCAGAATTTGCTGGTACAGGCAGTCCCCGGGTTACATACGAGTTCTGTTCCTGAGACTGTCTTTAAGTCTGATTTGTACTTAAGTCGGAACAGGTACATCCGGTATTATTTAGCGTCAGTTAGTCAAACGTTTGTCTTAGTATATACAGTGGTATACATTTTACCTTCCTATGCACATAAAACACTTAAGAAACATATGCATTCCAATAATTAAACCACTGTGTGGCTTAGTAATAATTGTAGCTTTCATCGGAGCTTTCACATGCTCCATTATTCTCACTTTATCCATTATCCTTTAAAATTGTTCCGATCATTGACCAACTTTAGCCTAACAATTTTCAAATGACGTATGGTGTTTCGCCTTTATCCAAACTCTTTATTATTTCCACTTTATTTTCAATCGCGATTGCTTCCCATCAATGGAACAGAAACACTGTGGGTGGCGGGTCCCAAGCTCCGCCAGCTCCTGAGGTCCGCAGGGTCCCAAGGACCACCGCACTGAATTCCCCTGATCCGCACTGAGACAGGTTAAATGGGACAAGTGGGGGCTGTGCTGGGTTTAGGTATTTGATCCTCCACAATATTCCATATGGGAATTTAAACTGGAGGTGGCAGTGCTTTATTTACAAGGTTGAGTTGCGAGCTTGACATCAACCCAGCATGGGAGCGGTCTGTCACTAGATCGAACTTGGGAACCTCCGTTCTCCAGCCCGGCGCTGACCTCACAGTGCCACCAGCCGACCAGAACGGAGGGGTGGTGTCAGGGTGAATCTTACTATGAAAAATTTAAGCCAAGTACAAAGTTAAACACTCAACACAGTGTCAACAGCAATGACTTAAAATAGCAACGGCATCACGATCTGACTTAAAATGGCGGACGGCGTTCTCCTTCCTCAGTTCGTAAGTACGAGTTGTCTGTAAGTCGGACATTCATAACTCGGGGATTCTTCCCTCTACCTGTGAAATGTTCCCCGTGCGTGTGAAATGTTCCCTCTACCTGTGAAATATTCCCTGTGCCACTGGCTGCAACACAAGCCCAAAGCATGATCGATCCACCCCCATGCTTAACATCTGGAGAGGTGTTCTTTTCATGAAATTCTGCACCCTTTTTTCTCCAAACATACCTTTGCTCATTGCAGCCAAAAAGTTCTATTTTAACTTCATCAGTCCACAGGACTTGTTTCCATAATGCATCAGACTTGTTTAGATGTTCCTTTGCAAACTTCTGATGCTAAATTTTGTGGTGAGGATGCAGGAAAAGTTTTCTTCTAATGACTCTTCCATGAAGGTTATATTTGTGCAGGTGTCACCACCACTCCAGAGTCTGCTAAATCTTCCCGAAGGCCTTTTCCAGTCAAACGGGGTTTTGATTTGCCTTTCTAGCAATCCTACAAGCAATTCTCTCGGAAAGTTTTTTTGGTCTCCCAGACCTCAACTTGACCTCCACCTGTTAACTGCCATTTCTTAATTACATTACAAACTGAGGAAATAGCCACCGGAAGACACTTTGCTATCTTCTTATAGCCTTCTCCTGCTTTGTGGGCATCATTTATTTTAATTTTCAGAGTGCTAGGCAGCTGCTTAGACGAGCCCATAGTTGCTGATTGTTGGGACAAGGTTTGTGAAGTCAAGGTATTTATAAAGCTTTGAAATTTGCATCATCTGGCCATTCTTAACGATGACTGTGAACAAACCATAGCCCTAACAAGCTAATTAAGGTCTGAGACCTTGGTAAAAGTTATCTGAGAGCTCAAATCTCTTGGGGTGCCCAAACTTTTGCATGGTGCTCCTTTCCTTTTGTTCACTCTAAAATTGTATAAAACAAAAATAATACACTAATCTTGCTTAAAATGATGAAAATAATGTTTCATCTTTAACTTTATGACCTTTGGAGCTCAGTTCATCTTCTACTCACTTAATTATTCACAGTAACAGAAATTTTGACCGGGATGCCCAAACTTTTGCATCCCGCTGTAGGTCACCATATACAACCCTGAGATCCAGTTTTTTTGTGGACATTCGCAGTACAGACAGAGAAACACAATAGAATCAATGAAAAGCTACACACAAAGCCAAACAACTAATGTGCAGAAGAAGACAAACCGAGCAAATATAAAAAAATGAATAAATAATAATCAATAATGTTCAGAATATGAGTTGTAGAATCATTGAAGGAGAGTCCATAGGTTTAGGAATCAGCTCAGTGTTGAGGTGAGTGGAATCGAAGCTCCAGCAGCATATTTGCCTTTCACTAACAATCCTTCATGGGCATCTGGCTATTGATGCATGTCACAGTAGTGCTGAAAAATTTCAGCTGTAGGCCCCTGTTGGTACACAGCTCTAACCATTCGAAGAACCAAAGAGGTCAAAGTTCACACAAACAGCGATGCACAAACTTAAAAAAGAAATTCAAAGGCATCCCAGATGTTCATTCAAAGATGTTGCAAAGAGAATATGTCATATGCAGATGCTGAAAATCCAGTGTAACACATACAGACTGCTGGAGGAAACCAGCAGGTTGACAGCATCTATGGAAAGGAATAAACAGTCGATATTGCAGGCTGAGATCTGTCATACATTCATGTGCTGCTTTCATAAGTCCATAATGCTCCAAAGACCCTAATGAGACTTGATTGCCAATATTTGCAGACTGTATTTTATATCAAATGTCAATCACCAAACAGCTATAATGAATAGAATATATGTTTTCTCAGTGAATATTTTGGGGTGGTAAATATTGGCTGGAGATCAAGATATCTCCTGAGGTTCTATGAAATTGTCCTGTTGAGAATTTTACCACCAACTAAGAGAACAAACAACTTTGATGTCTTATCTGTAAGTTTGTTCTGCTGACAGTGCTAAATGCCCTCTCTGTCCTCATTGTTGATTGTGATGCTAGGGTTTACCATGTTGCTTCAGTGAGCCTCGAACTACTGACAGAACTAAGATTAGTACCACTATCAGACATAGTTAATAGTGTCATTTAAAGTGTTTTCTTTGCTGGGAGCAACCCATCAGAGTTGTGTTGCTTCCTGTGTCAACATAGCATAGTGACAATTTACTAACCCCTACTAACCTGGACGTCTTTGGAATGTGGGAGGAAATTGGAACATATTGAAGAAATTCAACTGGTCATGGGGTGAACATGCAAACTCTTTACAGACAGCAATGAGAACTGTCATAGCATTCAGCTAACTGCTACGCTACTGTGCTGCTCTTTAATTTTTGTCTAGCATTTCACTCTTATTGTGCACTTATTTCTGGAGTGCAACATGAAATCCTCTGTCACAGTGTTTCCAACAGAGCCCTAGCTGTCTTCGCAGGGTAGAGTACAATAAATAAGGTTGATCATTGAAGAATCAGAATCAGAATCAGGTTTAAAATCATTAGCATTTGTCATGAAATTTGCTGTCTTTACGGCTGCTGTACAATGTTTAACATCATAATCAAAGAAAGATCTGTAAATTGCAGTAAGTATATATATAATAGTAAGATTAAATAAGTAGTGCAAAAATATAAACAGAAAAAGTAGTGAGGTAGTGTTCATGGGTTCAATGTCCATTCAGAAATTGTATGGCAGAGAGGAAGAAGTTGTTCTTGAATCATTAAGTGTGTGCCTTCAGGGTTCTGTATCTCCTTCCTGATGGTAGCAATGAGAACAAGGCATAACACAGGTGATGATGTGCTTTGACTTCTCCTTTTTGAGGTAATGCTCCATGAAGATGTCCTCGATACTACAGAGACTGGTGCTGATGAGGGAGCTGACTAAGTTTACAACTCTCTGCAGCTTACTTCAATCCTGTGCAGTAGTCCTCCAATACCAAATGGTGATGCAGCCAGTTAGAGTACTCTCCATGCTACATCTGCAGAAGTTTTTGAGTGTTTTAAGTGACAAACCAAATCTCCTCAAACTCTGCATGGCATATAGTAGCCGTTTTGCCATCTTTATAGCTATATCAATATGTTGGAACCAGGTTAGATCCTCAGTGGCCTTGACACTCAGGAACTTGAAATTGCTCACAATTCACAATTCTGAATGCTCCATGAGGACTGCTATGTGTTCCCTCATCTCACTTTCTGACTTCCACAATCAGTTATTTGATCTTACTGACACTAAGTGCAAGGTTGTTACTAAAACACCACTCAACTAGCTGATATATCTCAGTCCGTTACAGCCTCTCATTACCATTGAAATTCTGCTAACAATGGTTGCATTGTCAGCAAATTTATAGATGGCATTTGAGCTGTGCCTAGCGATACAGTCATGGATGTAGAGGAAGATAAGCAGTGGGCTAAGCACATATTCCTGAAGTGCATCAGTGTAGATTGTCAGCCAGTTGGAAGTGCTGTTTCCAATCCACAGAGATAGTGGTCTACCAGTTAGGAAGTTCTGGAGGGAGGTACAGAGGTCCAGGTTTTGCAACTTTTTGATCAGAACTGTAAAAGTGATTGTGTTAAGTTCTGAGCTGTAGTCAATAAACAGCATGCTGAGATAGATACTTGTATTGTCCAGGAATTCCAAGGCTGTATGTTGAGACGATGAGATTGTGGGGAGAGGCAAACTGCAGTGGGTCCAGGGCCTTGCTGAGACAGGAATTAATTCTAGCTCTAACCAACTTCTCAAAGCACTTTATCACCGTGGATGATAATCATTAACAAACATACTACTGGATGATAATCATTAAGGCAGCTCACTCTGCTCTTCTTGGGCACTGGTGTAATTGTTGCCTTTTTAAAGCAGGTATAAACTTCTGATTGGAGCAATGAGAGATTGAAAATGTCTTTAAACACCCCCACCAGTTGATTGCCACAGGTTTTCAGAGCCTTATGAGGTACTCCATCAAGGCCTGTCACCTTGCGAGGGTTCACCCTCTTGAAAGACAGCCAGATGTCAGCCTCTGAGACAGAGATCACAGGGTCACTGGGTGATGCAGGGATCCTCATAGTTGTGATTTTATATTCCCTTTCTACGTGAGTATAAAAGACATTGTGCTCATCTGAGAGTGAAGTATCACTGCCATTCATGGTGTTAGGTTTTGCTTTGCAGGAGGTAATAGCCTACCAGAGTTGACATCATCTGATTTTGCTTTTAACCTTACTCTGAATTGTTCCTCAACTCTTGAAACAGCCCTCTGCAAGTTGTACCTGTTTTTTTTTATCGCCAGGCTTGAATCCACAGATCTAGACCTCTGTTTCTATGAACTTCCTAGTCCATCCATTGCTTTTGTGATGAGAAAGTTAAGTGAAGATAGTTAGGACCCAAGCATTGGAGTATCTGAGACTAGAATCAAGACACACTGCAACACTGAAGCAAGGACAGGGTTCTAAACTAGATGCTAGACAAGAATCCAAAGTTGAGTGATGACTGAACACCGAACTTCACTTCAGGTCCCCTTTAAATATTAAAATCCTGGCACCAAAGCATAGCTAACGATTAACATGGCAAGCCCGAGTCTTCAAAGAGGCCATAGCTAGTATCCACATTCCAGACAGTTAGAACATCTAAGCCCTGGAAGCTGGTGAGGTCGGGTGTGTATCGTAACAGGTATGTACAGCAAGTTCTCATTGGCACACACTCATCCATATAGGTTTTAGTGAAGTCAGTGACAGCTGTAACATAGTCATTCAGACTCAAAGATAAATTTGTACAATGAATAAAAACTTTCAGAACTGGAGGAAGCTAGAAAAAAAAAGACATAGAAAAAATTGCCTCAGATTACTGTTTGTTTGCCATGAAAAATAGAGGCTGATTTACAGAATGTAACCCTGAAGCTTGCACTGATTTCAAAGTGTCAGAGAACAGGTTATGATCTAAATATTGGATGGTGGTGGCATCCGTCAGTCTCGAGAGACCATGGATCTGCGCCAAATTCCAGGGCGCAGGCCTGGGCGGGGTTGTATGGGAGACTGGCAGTTGCCCAAGCTGCAGGCCTTCCCCTCTCCAGGCCACTGATTTTGTCCAAGGGAAGGGCACTAGGACCCATGCAGCTTGGCACCGGTGACGTCACAGAGCAATGTGTTGTTAAGTGTCTTGCTCAAGGACATTGGATGAAGAATATTGAATGAAAACAGATAGTATTCCTCTCTATCAAGAGGCCAAAAGGTCTCAGACAACATTTTTGTTTCTGTTTTCCTTCTTCCTTGCAAATCACTCAATACAATCATTGTGCTTTTTATTTTATTTAGCGATTCAGCAAGGTAACAGTCCCTTCTGGTCTAACACACCCATTTGAATCAATTGCACCTGTGTGACTAATTAGGTCACGGACACATATATCTTTGGGAACTGGGAGGAAACCAGAGCACCCTAAGGAAACCCGCATGCATGGCGAAAACGTACCAACTCCTTTCAGGATGGTGAAAAAGTTGACTGGTCCTGTAACAGATTACTCTATTTGGTACATTACTTTGCCTACCACAGTGTGAGAGGGAGGATAGGCAGGAGATAGAGAAGGGATATGCTCAGAATGATGTTTTAAGATGTGTCTATTTTAATGCAACGAGTATCATGAACAAAGCGGATGGGCTGACAGCGTGGATCAGTACTTGGAGATATGATGTTGTGGGCAATACAGAGACTTGGATGGCTCAGGGGCAGGAATGGCTACTTAGAGTGCCAGGCTTTAGATGTTTCAGAAAGGACAGGGAGGGAGGCGAAAGAAGGGGGGACATGACACTGCTGATCAGCGATAGTGTCATGGCTGCAGAAAAGGAGGAAGTCATGGAGGGATTGTCTATGAAGTCTCTGTGGGTGGAAATTAGGAACAGGAAGAGGTCAATAACTCTACTTGGTGTTTTTGTAGAACATACAATAGTAACAGGGACATTGAGGAGCAGATAAGGAAACAGATTCTGGAAAGATGCAAGAATAACAGGGTTGTCGTGGTGGGAGATTTTAATTTCCCCCATATTGATTGGTATTTCCCTAGAGAAAAATGTTTAGATGGGGTAGAATTTGTTAGGTGTGTTCAGGAAGGTTTCCTGACACAATATGTAGATAAGGAGAGGAGTGGCTCTACAAGAGGAGAGGCTCTACTTGGTCTGCTATTGGGAAATGAACCTGGTCAGGTGTCATGTCTCTCAGTGGAAGAGCATCTTAGAGATAGTGATCACATTTCTATCTCCTTTACCATAGCATTGGAGAAGGATCAGAACAGACAAGTTCAGAAAGTGTTTAATTGGAGTAAGGGGAAATATGAAGCTATCAGGCAGGAACTTGGAAACATAAATTGGGAACAGATGTTCTCAGGGAAATATGTGGCAGAAATGTGGTAAATGTTCAGGGGATATCTATGCGACATTTTGGAAAGCATCAAGTTGGATAAGTATCTGGGTCCGGATGAGATGTACCTCAGACTACTGTGGCAGGTGAGGGAGGAGATTGCTGAACCTCTGACAATGAACTTTGCATCATCAATGGGGACAGGAGAGGTTCTAGAGAATTGGAGGGTTGCAGAGCAGATGTTGTTCCCTTATTCAAGAAACTGAGTAGAGATAGTCCAGGAAATTATAGACAAGTGAGTCTTACTTCAGTGATTGGTAAGTTGATGGAGAAGATCCTGAGAGGCAGGATTTATAAACATCTGGAGAGGCATAATATGATTAGGACTAGAGCCCTGCTCTGCTGGGTGAGAAGCTGACAGTGATGCAGGTGGATGCTTCCCTGGTGTCATGGATTATTGATTACCTGACTGGCAGACCACAGTATGTGCGCCTGCAACACTGTGTGTCAGACAGAATGGTCAGCAGCACTGGGGCTCCACAGGGGACTGTCCTCTCTCCCTTTCTCTTCACCATCTGCACCTTGGACTTCAACTACTGCGCAGAGTCTTGCCATCTTCAGAGGTTTTCTGATGACTCTGCCATAGTTGGATGCACCAGCAAAGGAGATGAGGCTGAGTACAGGGCTATGGTGGGAAACTTTGTCACATGGTGTGAGCAGAATCAATGTGCAGCTTAATGTGAAAAAGACTAAGGAGCTGGTGGTGGACCTGAGGAGGGCTAAGGCACTGGTAACCCCTGTTTCCATCCAAGGAGTCAGTGTGGACATAGTGGAGGATTACAAATACCTGGGTATATGAATTGACAATAAACTGGACTGGTCAAAGAACACTGAGGCTGTCTACAAGAAGGGTCAGAGCCGTCTCTATTTCCTGAGGAGACTGAGGTCCTTTAACATCAGCCAGACGATGCTGAGGATGTTCTATGAGGCTGTGGTAGCCAGTGCTATCATGTTTGCTGTTGTGTGCTGGGGCAGGAGGCTGATGTAGCAGACACCAACAGAATCAACAAACTCATTCGTAAGGCCAGTGATGTTGTGGGGGTGGAATTGGACTCTCTAAAGGTGGTGTCTGAAAAGACGATGCTGTCCAGGTTGCATGCCATCTTGGACAATGACTCCCATCCACACCATAATGTATTGGTTAGGCACAGGAATACATTCAGCCAGAGACTTATTCCACCAAGATGCAACACTTAGCGTCATAGGAAGTCATTCCTGCCTGTGGCCATCAAACTATACAACTCATTCCTTGGAGTGTCAGACACCCTGAGCCAATAGGCTGGTCCTGGACTTATTTCCACTTGGCATGATTAACTTATTATTATTTAATTATTTATGGTTTTATATTGCTATATTTCTGCACTATTCTTGGTTGGCGCGTCTGTAATGAAACCAATTTCCCTCGGGATCAATAAAGTATGTCTGTCTGTCCACATGGCCTTGTCAAAGGCAGGTTGTGCCTTACGAGCCTGATTGAATTTTTTGAGGATGTGACTAAACACATTGATGGTGAGGTTACAGGAGTAAATGTAGTGTATATGGATTTGATAAGGTACCCCAGGCAAGACTTATTGAGCAAGTAATGAGGCATGGGATCCAAGGAGATCCAGAATTGGCTTGCCCACAGAAGACAAAGAGTGGTTGTAGATGGGCCATATTCTTCGTGGAGGTTGGTGACCAGTGGTATGCCTCAGGGATCTGTTCTGGGACCCTTTCTGTTCATGATTTTTATAAATGACCTGGATGAAGAAGTGGAGGGATGGGTTAGTAAATTTGCTGATGACACAAAGGTTAGGGATTTTGTGGATAGTGTGGAGGGCTGTCAGAGGTTAGAGCGGGTCATCGATAGGATGCAAAACTGGACTGAGAAGTGACAGACCCAAATAAGTGTGAGGTGGTTTATTTTGATAGGTCATATATGATGGCCGAATATCATATTAATAGTAAGCTTCTTGACAGTGTGGAGGATCAGAGGGATCTTCGGGTCTGCGTCCATAGGTCACTCAGAGCTGCTGCGCGGGTTTGTTAAGAGGCATATGGTGCATTGGCCTTCATCAACCGTGGGATTGATCGTGTGTGGATAGTCAGAGACTTTTTCCCAGGGCTGAAATGGTTAACACGAGAGGACATAGGTTTAAGGTGCTTGGAGGTAGGTACAGAGGGGATGTCAGGGTTAAGTTTTTTACGCAGAGAGTGGTGAGTGTGTGGAATAGGCTGCCGGCGACTGTGGTGGAGGCGGATACAATAGGATCTTTTACAAGGCTCCTGGATAGGTATATGGAGCTTAGAAAAATAGAGCGCTATGGATAACCCTAGGTAATTTCTAAAGTAAGTACATGTTCAGCACAGCATTGTGGGCTGAAGGGCCTGCATTGCGCTGTAGGTTTTCTATGTTTGTGCCGTACAGGGAATGACATTACCATCAGTATATGAAAATATTAAAAATAAGATTCTTGCAATTTGAAATTAAACTGAGAAAATGCTGGAAAAGCTCTGAAGGGCAGGTGGCACACATGGACAGAGAAATGGTTCATGTTGGTGTTTGCTGAAAGACAGAAAAATGAACAAAAGTGGGGTCATTAGATGCAGGAACGCTAGCTAAAACCCTCTCCCACACTATTGTGAATTACAGCCAAGGATGCCTGATCTAATTTTGCAGTGAGCTGAATTTCAATGGGTAACAAACACAAGAGATTCTGCCGAAAGACGTAAACAAAAGAGATTCTGCAGATTCATGAAACCACAGATAAAACACCAGAGGAAGTCAGCTGATCATACAGCATCTATGGAAAGGAATAAATAGTCAACTTTTTGTGTCGAGACGCTTCAGCTGGACTCTTCAGCACGTATGGTCACTAATGCATTAAAAGTCCCTCAAAGCCCAACCCTACGTGCCAATTGTAAGAGATGGAAATGGGGAAGGATGGCCAACAGGGCTCTGGTGAAGTTGTATGGACCAATCTCCTGTACAGTGGATGCAATAATTGCAGAAGCATAGTTGAATTTCAACCATACCAGTGATATTAGAGAGCAATGGAGATGGATGGTCATTGTTGGCCTATGTTCCATTGGGAGCTAAGGGGTCAAAAGAGTTAAGATTGCATTTAAACATTCATAAATTGGGACTGGACTATAAGATCAAATAGATCTAGTTTGTAGGCTTAGATGCAGCATTCCACAATTAGTTCTGTGGTAAGAACTCTGTGAGATGAAAAATGGAGGCAGATTTTTTGCAGATGCTTTAGATGCCATGCTTATCAGAAATCAACCCACCACTGTGATATGGGTAATAATCCCATTTCTATGTGTTCCTGCAGGATTGATTCTTTTGTTGAATAGCTTCTCATAAATGAAATTGGTATTTCCAACGTTCTGTATGTCAAGGGACAGAGGTTTGCAAAACAGTTTGCTTTAGCTAGCTGAATCTAGCAGTCTGTGATATCCTGGTCAGTGTAGCTTTAGCTCTGTATGCAATGCTATATTGTATGCCTAATTCATGAAGGAATCCATGATCCCTCTTCAAATTTCAGGATACTTCAAATAACCTTCCACCTAATTAAATGCTTTTCAATGAGCAATCTAGGGCTTTTCTTTTTGATTCAAAGAAGGATGAGCAGTGTTAAAGATGATAAGAGTAATAGAAAGATTGGACAGCCAACACCTTTTTCCCAGGTTTGACAATGGTGAATACAAATAGCCATAATTTTAAGGGGACTGGAGGAATGCATGGTGGGGGCGTGGGGAATATCAGAGCATCTTTTTACTTCTGGAACACACTGCTAGGGTTGGCGGTAGAGGCAGATACATTAGGGCTATTTAAGAGATTCTTAGGCACATGGATGAAAGAAAAGTAGAAAGTTGTACAGTAGGGAAGAACTAGATTACTTTTGGAATAGGTGAAAAGGTTGGAACAGCATTGGGAGTATTACACAGTTTTACTCTTCTCATTGATAAAAGGACATATTTGTCAGAAAGGGAGGATAATTCAGAGATGGTAGTTTTGCTCTAAGTGGAAAGATTGAGAACAGTCCTGTATTTTGTTTAGAATTTAGTTGAAGGAAAAGAGATTTCATTGTGATGTACAATTGTTTACAGAGATCAATAATGTGAATGTTGGGAGGATTCTTCTTCTCTCTGGGGAATCTAGACGTGGTCATATCTCAGAATAAATATTCGGCAATTTAGGACTGGGCTGTGGAGACATCCTTCACTCAAATGGTGATTAATCATGGCAATTTTCTCTGTCGGAGAACTGGAGATGATTGAGTTCATTGAATTGATTGGAAGTGATCCAATTAATTAAATTGATCAGTTAATTTTGAATATTGAAGGAATCCTGGAGAAACGGGGAAATGGAGGTCACCTCGTGATCTTGATAAATAATGGAAAGAATGACGGACTCCTTCCTCTTTTCCCTCTCAGTTGTGCAGGTGTGTAAAATGAAATGCAGCTGTGCACATAGCCTTCGTTGAAGCGCAGATGGAGTTTTCTTTTATATAAAGTTTTATTAAAGTGTCACACAGTTCTCAGGCTAGGTTAAAACTTCCTACTCAGAGCAATGGTTGGTCCACACAGCTGTAAAAAAAATCAGAGGGAATGCTGAACACTCCTGCCGTTAAATCCTATTTTCTTATCTTACTTCACTGTAAATGAATTTGTGTCACTCAGTGCAATACATTTGTGCTGAAGTAATTGGGGAAATTATTCAAATAATGTGACAAAGAAGAAACAGACCCCGTTAATATTCAGAAGTCTCTATCAGCTTTAATAAGAAGATATGAGGTGTGTTGTGGATAATGTGGAGGGCTGTCAGAGGTTATAACGGGACATCAATAGGATGCAAAACTGGGCTGAGAATTGGCAGATGGAGTTCAACCCAGATAAGTGGGAGATGGTTCATTTTGGTAAGTCAAATATGATGGCAGAATATAGTATTAATGGTAAGACTCTTGGCAGTGTGGAGGATCAGAGGGATCTTGGGGTCCGAGTCCATAGGACACTCAAAGCTGCTGCACAGGTTGACTGTGTGATTAAGAAAGCATACAATACATTGCCCTTCATCAACCGTGGGTTGAGTTCAAGAGCCAAGAGGTAATGTTACAGCTGTATAGGACCCTGGTCAGACCTCACTTGGAGAACTGTGCTCAGTTCTGGTCACCTCACTACAGGAAGGATGTGGAAACTATAGAAAGGGTGCTGAGGAGATTTACAAGGACGTTGCCTGGATAGGGGAGCATGTCTTATGAGAATAGAACCATAGAACATTACAGCACAGAAACAGGCCTTTTGGCCCTTCTTTGCTGTGCCAAACCATGTTTCTGCCTCGTCCCACTGACCTGCACCTATAGAACCAAACAGGTGCAATAGGTTGAGTGATCTTGGCCTTTTCTCCGTGGAGTGACTGAGGATGGAAGATGGCCTGATAGGGGTGTACAAGATGATGAGTGGCATTGATCGTGTGCAAAGTCAGAGGTTTTTTTCCCAGGGCTGAAGTGCTTAGCACGAGAGGTGCTTGGAAGTATGTACTGAGATGTCAGGGGTAAGAGTTTTACACAGAGAGTGGTGAGTGTATGGAATGGGCTGCTGGCGACAGTGATGGAGGTCTTTTTACGAGACTCCTGGATAGGTACATGGAGCTTAGAAAAATAGAGGGCTATTGGTAACCCTAGGTAATTTCTGAAGTATGTACATGTTCGGCACAGCATTGTGGGCGGAAGGGCCTGTATTGTGCTGTAGGTTTTCTATGTTTCTATATTAGTTTATAATAATATTTATGCAAGTGTGAGCAATGCATTTTCAATCCATAAGACCATAAGACATAGGAACAGAATTAGGCCATTCATCCCATCAAGTCTGCTCCACTATTCCATCTTGGTTGATGCATTATCCCTTTCAATTCCATTCTCTTGCCTTCTCCCCATAACCTTTGATGCCTTACTAATCAAGAACTCTCAACCTCTGATTTGAATATACCCAACAACATGGCCGGCACAGCCTTCTGTGGCAATGAACGCCACAGATTCCCCAGCCTCTGGTTAAAGAAATTCCTCCTCATCCCTGTTCTACAGGGACATTGTTGTATTCAGAGGCTGTGTTCTTTTTTGCCAAAAGTAAAGCAAAATGTGGTCAAGTCTCAGGCCAAAGATTTGAGTCCAGAGTTGGTGCTGGCTCTCAGTATAATACTAAAGTGGTACTGTACTGCCAAAAGTACTATTTTCCAATAAGACATTAAGTTAAAGATTTTTTTTCAGTCTCTCACGTAAATGTAACATCCATTAGTGCTTCTGCCACAATATTGAAGAGGTACTGGCAATTTTCCCTGGAGTCCTCAAGAATGTTTACACATCAACCAACACTGCAGCAGAAACAGAACACTTAATCAATATAACATTGCTGTTGTGGAGCCAACATACTAACAGTGACTACACTTCAAAAGTATTTTGAAGCAACTTGAGATCATTGACGATGCTGTGTAAAATGAAAGTCTTCTCTCTGGGTGCAACCATGCCTCCCGCATTTGTAGTCTGGTGTGTCTTCCTTCTGAACGTCTTATTTGAATGTAATTGTTCATCATCTGGTTGCCCTCTCTTAACCTCAAGACAGCTAAGAAATGGCAATCAGTCTTAGTTTACTTTTGTGGACTTGATCTATCAGGAGTATTTAATGGTATTGGGGGATTAATAATTTATGACTGCAAATTGCTTTCCATATATCATTAAGATAAAAGAAATGTTCAGGGCAATTGACTAACCTGAAACCTAAATTCCCTTTAATAGATTTTGGGTACTAATATTTTAAGTAGCTTCAAATGTCTGATGGAAGTCTTATGCGCATTTTGTAAATGGTTTTGTGAAAATCAATCTTCTTTTTGTTCTGTGGGATAAAACCAATTATAATTACAGAGCTCCAGACTATCACAAAAGATCCTTAACCATTATAGCTGAATGGGGAGCAATAGTTCAATAACTTTTATGGTTTTATTTTCAATTTTTATGGTATTGTCCAAATAAGATTTGAAGATGGAACAGAGAACAGCACAAAGCATATTCAAACCTTCCTTAAGTAGGTTACTTGAATATTATCCTTACAAAGCTAATGCCACAAAGGTTGCTATAATGTGAAACCTATAGGAGCCAACTGTGTGCTGCAGGATTCTGCACTGGGTTAGGGGCTAGCCTCTCTCATCAGTGCTGCCTTCCAGTGTTTGCTTGGTGGAAGATAAGTTGGGTTGCATTCATCTGTGACTACACTAGCACAAGATGAGGACTTGTGGGCTGTTCTTGCAGAGACAGACTCCAGGACAATGTACATGCACCATCAATGTACAGGTCATGACATTCAGAGAGTTCGGTTATATAAAGATTTTTAATTTTGCTTTTGTAACTGTGTGTTTATCTGCTATCATAATTGTATGTGATATATGTACCTTGTTCTGTGTGTCTGTTGGTCCTGTGTTTTTCACCTTAGCCCTGGAAGAACGTTGTTTCATTTGGCTGTATTCATATGTCTGGTTAAGGAACAATTAAATTTCAACTTGAAGTTGAACTTGGAGAAGGAACTTCCTCTTGTGATTAGTCCACCAACTTATAACTGATGATTTTCTCTCAAAAATCCACCATCATTTGCTCTCTTTTCTCCTAGTTTGTGATAAATGGTGAAATACAGGGAGCCACTTCTACATCAATCTGTGAAGACAATCTTGATTGTCTCTTTGATGGAGATGAAGGTTAATTCATCTGGTACATTTAAAGCAGAAGTTGATAGGTTCTTGATTCATAAGAATATTCAAATGTTACAATGAAAAGGCAGGAGAATGGGGGTTGAGAGTGAAAATACATCAGCCATGATCGAATGACGGCGCCAACTCCATGGACCAAATTGCCTAATTCTGCTCCTGTGTCTTATGATATTATGGTTTCATGGATGGCACAATACATTGCTGGAGTTATCATCAATTGGTTCATCAGTTACATTGGTCCACCAAAAGATCAGATGGGTGAATGCTCAAAAATAATTGCACTTTCATTTCCTCAGCAAATGAGAGAACTTGTGTTTGCATACATTCGATAGCATTCAGACATGGGCGGATATGTAGTCAACAACATTAGTGTTGGTGACCAAATTCAACAAGAGTCTAACAGCCCACCCTTGACAGCCAAATGCATTGTCACTGAGGGCTTATCATCATTATACTGGGGGTCACCATTAGCC
Organism: Hypanus sabinus; assembly: GCF_030144855.1. Classification (NCBI taxonomy): domain Eukaryota; kingdom Metazoa; phylum Chordata; class Chondrichthyes; order Myliobatiformes; family Dasyatidae; genus Hypanus; species Hypanus sabinus. The sequence goes on along the minus strand of NC_082720.1, from coordinate 63,670,695 downwards.
AAAAAACAAACTGGACCAACTCCATTAATACCTAGGCAAAATGAGAATTACAGAATTTGGTAATCTTGTGGGAAGTGATTGAACTTCTGGCATTCCAAAGCCTTTCGATTGTCGAGGATGCCAGCCATAAGTATAACAGTATAATTTCCTGGAGGAGAACAGCACCAACAACAAGCAAGAAGCTTAACATCATCATTCAGAAGTATCAGTCTACTTTGTCTGGTGCCCTAAACATTGAATCCTTCCAGTGTGGTTACATGTGTATCTTCTGTAAAATGCACTTCAGTTACTCAAATTTCAAAGTAAGTTTATTGCCAAAGTACATACGTGTCAACATATACAATGCCGAGATTTATTTTCTTATGGGCATGCTCAATAATTCCATAATAGGATAAATGAAAAACCACACTAATCTGTGCATTCAACCAGTGTGCAAAAGAGAACAAACTGTGCAAAGAAAGAAATAATTGTAATAAATAAGTAAGCAATGAATATTGAGAAGATGAAGAGTCCTTGGCTGTGAGTCTATAGGTTGTGGGATCATTTTGATGATGGGGCATGTGAAGTTGAGTGAAGTAATCCCCTTTGGTTCAAGAGCCTGATGACTGAGGGGTAATAACTGTTCTTGAACTTGGTGGTGTGAATCCTAAGGTTCCTGTGCCTTCTTCCTGAGAAGAGGAGACAGCATGTCCTGAGTGGTGGGGATTGGGGATCACTTATGTGGGTTCTGCTTTCCTGTGACAAAGCTTCATGTAGATGAGCTCGGTGGTGAGGATAGTGAGGATCTCCATCACTAAGCACATCTAGGTTTCTCAAAATCTCCTCCCTAAAGTGTCTCTTCTCCCACAGAGAAAGCCCATACAATGGCTGTAGAGGGTGTACCTCCTGTTTTACGTTCTCTTTCAACCTGTATATCAACCTAATTTGGAAAGCTATCACCAAGTCAATATTTATTCCTTGGTCTCCTGTTCTACTTGCTTTATTCCTATGACTATGTGGCTAAGCACAACTCCAATGTAATAGTCATAGAGTCATAGGAAAGTACAGCACAGAAATATGCCCTTTCACCCATCTAGTCCATAGCCCTCCATTTCCATACTTTCCAAGTACCTATCCAAACTTCTCTTAAACATTGAAATCAAGCTTGCATGCACTACTTGTGCTGGTAGCTCAATCCCAATTCTCACAAACCTCTGACTGAAGAAGTTTTCCAGCTTTTTCCCCTTAAACCTCAATGGAAAAAGCCTAATTGCATTTACCCCATCTATACCTCTCATAATTTTGTAAAAATCTCCTCTCAATCTTCTACATTCTAAAGAATAGAGTCCTAACCTAATCAGTTTTTCCTTATAACTCAGGTCCTCTAGCTCCAGCAACAGCCTTGTAAATTTGTTCTGTACTCTTTCAACATTGTTTACATCTTGTCAGTAGGTAGGTGACCAAAACTGCACACAATTTTCCATATGAGGCCTCTCCAATGTCTTATACAACTTTAACATGCCATCCCATCTCCTGTACTCAATATATTGATTAATGAAGGCCAATGTGCTAAAAGTTTTCTTTATGATTCTATCTACCTCTGACACTACTTTCAACAAATTATGAACCTCTATTCCCAGATCCCTTTGGTCTACCATACTCCTCTGTGCCCTACCGTTCATTGTGTAAGACTTGCCCTAGTTGGTCCTATCAAAGTGCAACACCTTGCACTTCTCAGCTTGAAATTCCATCTCCCATTTTTCAGCCCATTTTCCAGCTGATGCAGATCCCTCTGCGAGCTATGAGAGCTTTCAAAACTGTTCATTACACACCCAATGTTGGTGTCATCAGCAAATTTGCTTCTCCCACAAAGCCAAGGTCTAATCCAATTTATTATCTCATCCTGAATGCTGAGTGATTAAACCTTCTTGACCAGCCTCCCATACAGGACCTTGTTAAATATCTTCCATGTAGAAAACATTATGTTCATAATCAAGTTTGCTGATGACACTACTGACATGGGTTGAATCAAAGGAGATGATAAATTAGCATATAAGAGGGAGATTGAAAATCCAACTGAGTGCTATTGTAACAACAACTTTTTACTCAATGTCAGCAAGACCAAGGAGAAAGAAACCAAATGTCTATGAGCTAGTCCTCATTAAAGAATTGGAGGTGGAAATGGTTAGAAACATTAACTTCCTATGTGCTATTATTTTGGATGACGTGTCCTGGGCTCAGCATGCAAGAGCAATTACGAAGCTGTGTCTCTACTTCCTTATAAGTTTGTGAAGGTTCAGTACAACTTTAAAATTTTGACAGATTTTTATATATGTGTAGTGGACAGTATATTGATTGGCTGCTTCACAACCTGACATAAAAACACCAATGCCCTTGAATGGAAAATCCTACAAAAGGTAATGGATATGGTCCAGTCTGTCACAGGAAATGTCCTCCCAACCAATGAGCACATCTACATGAAACGCTGTTACAGGAAAGAAACTTCCATCATCAGGGACCCTCACCACCCTTGACTGTTCTGTTCTCACTACTGCCATCAGGAAGTTACAGAAGCCTCAGAACTCACACCACCAGGTTCAGGGACAGCTGCAACCCCTCACCAAAGGAGGTCTCTTTGAACAAAAGGAGATAACTTCGCTTGCCTCATTATTGAAATATTCCCACAACTAACACACTCACTTTCAAGGACTCTTCATCTCATATTCTCAATAATTATTGCTTATTTAGTTATTATTATTCTTTCTTCTTTCTGTATTTACACAGCTTATTGTCTTCTGCACTCTGATTGAATGCCCTAGTTGAGTGGTCTTTCATTGATATTGTTATGGTTATTACTCTATAGATTTATTGAATATGCCCAGAAGAAAATGAATCTAGGGGTTGTATATGGTGACATATATGTACTTTGAACTTTGATCAGTATTGGATCCTGAGGCCTTCCTGCTCATCTGTATTAAACAACCAGCAGATAAAGAACTGGAGATAAAAAGGCAACGGAATTATACAAAAAATATTTTGCCTCTTTAAAACTGTCAGTTTTGTTATGCGTATGAAGTTAAATTAATGGTCCTAATGTATTATCAACTTCTTGGAGGCTAGTAGTGCAGTTAGTCAGATAAGAAATCTGAAGTTGAACATAATCACCAGGACAATTGCTGTTTGATCATTAAATTTCTTCATGCACTGCATCCATACTCTTGGAACTAATAAACTGACTAACAAATTTTAATGGAGACTGTTTTTGCTTCTTCTGTTTCCTTATGGATGCAGAGTAAACGGTTACTTACCAACAAGAATTCCACAACTGACATTTAGTTAAAGCAGTACAGAAATCGTTAGCTCCTTCTTCACTTAGGCACTTCAGTTTTCCAAGGACAGAAGCTTTTTTTCCCGCAGCATAAAATGAGGTATTGATATGCAGAAAGGTACAAAGGCATCTTCCATCTTATTAGCCTTGAACCAATGTGTAATTCTGTCAATAGACAGATAAATGTCAAATATACTTCTTAGGAATTACGCCTTTGATGTGGTCTCTTGGGTGCCAGTTTGTAACCTGTATTTTCTGCAGCCTAGAAATTCTAGCAAAGCCTGACCTTTAAACTGACAGAAAACTTTCTACAAAGATATATAAAGTATAAGATCTGTTTTTTAATTATGAGAAATCTGGCTGTATCTCCTTTTGATAAAATTGTCACTCTACTGTTTGAAATTCATATAACTATGTAAACATATAACAATTACAGCATGGAAACAGGCCATCTCGGCCCTTCTAGTCCGTGCCAATGCTTACACTCCCCTAGTCTCACTGGCCCGCACTCAGCCCATAACTCTCCATTACTTTCCTATTCGTATACCCATCCGATTTTACTTTAAATGACAATACTGAACCTGCCTCTACCACTTCTACTGGAAGCTCATTCCACACAGCTACCACTCTCTGAGTAAAGAAATTCCCCCTCGTGTTACCCTTAAACTTTTGCCCCCTAACTGTCAAATCATGTCCTCTTGTTTGAATCTCCCCTATTCTCAATGGAAGAAGCCTATCCACATCAACTCAATCTATTCCCCCTCATTATTTTAAATACCTCTATCAAGTCCCCCCTCAACCTTCTACGCTCCAAAGAATAAAGATCTAACTTGTTCAGCCTCTCGCTGTAACTTGGGTGCTGAAACCCAGATAACATTCTAGAAAATCTCTGTACTCTCTCTACCTTGTTGACACCTTTCCTATAATTCGGTGACTAGAACTGTACACAATACTCCAAATTTGGCCTTACCAATGCCTTGTACAATTTTAACATTACATCCCAACTCCTATACTCAATGCTCTGATTTACAAAGGCCAACATACCAAAAGCTTTCTTCACCACCCTATCCACATGAGATTCCACCTTCAGGGAACTCTGCACCATTATTCCTAGATCCCTCTGTCCTACTGCATTTTTCAATGCCCTACCATTTACCATGTATGTCCTAATTGGATTATTCCTACCAAAATGTAGCACCTCACACTTATCAGCATTAAACTCCATCTGCCATCTTTCAGCCCACTCTTCTAACTGGCCTAAATCTCTCTGCAAACTTTGAAAACCTACTTCATTATCCACAACGCCACCTACCTTAGTATCATCTGCATAATTACTAATCCAATTTACCACCCCAACATCCAGATCATTAATGTATATGACAAACAACATTGGACCCAGTACAGATCCCTGAGGCACACCATTAGTCACCGGCCTCCAACCTGACAAACAGTTATCTACCACTACTCTCTGGCATCTCCCATCCAGCCACTGTTGAATCCATTTTACTATTCAATATTAATAGCTAATGATTGAACCTTCCTAACTAACCTCCCATGCGAAACCTTGTCCTTGATGATTCCTACTAATCTCTCGGAGATTTTATAATCTTTTCTAGACTCCTTTAAAAACCTAATTTCCCCTTTCATGTGATAGTTTTGTCTTCAGTTGCCTGGGCCACATATCCTGGACTTAACTTTAAAAATCTTCCTTTTTGAAACATAATAGTTGTTGGAAATCTTAAAGATAGTCACCGTTTCTACCTTTTTAGGAATATGTGGAGATTCGGCATGACATCTAAAACTTTTCCAAACTTTGATAGATTTGTAGTAGAAAGTATTTTGACTAGCTTCACCACAGCCTGGCATGGAAACACCAATGCCCTTAAACAGAAAATCTTACAAAATGTAGTGGATATAGCCCAGTCCATTGTGGGAAAAAAAATTCTCAAAGATTGAACAAATCTACATGAAATGCTGTTTCAGGAAAGCAGTATCCATCATCAAGGAGCCCCTCTGACCTAGGTCATGCTCTCTTCTCACTGCTGCCATTGGGAAGAAGATACAGGAGCTCCATGATTCACATAACCAGATTCAGGGGCAGTTATTACACCTCACCCATCAGGCTCATGAACCAAAACAGTAACTTCACCCACCATCACTTGCCCTATCATTGAAATGCACCCACAACCAATGAACTCACTTTCAACGACTCTTGATCTCATGTACTTGATATTGATTACTTATTTATATTATTAGTATTATTAATACTTTCATTTTAAATATGCACAGCTTGTTTTCTTTTGCACACTGGTTGAACGCCCAGTTGGTGTGGTCTTTCATTGATTCTGTTATGATGTTTATTCCATGGATTTATTGAGTTTGCCCACAAGAAAATGAATCTCAGGGTTGTATATGGCAATATATATGTACATTGATAATAAATTTAATTTGAACTTTTAAAATACCAGAAATCACAAAGTTTCACATCTACAGAGAAGAGTTGAAGTCCTTTTGACATTCTTAGGATTTCAGAATGTTTTAACTCGTCAGCCCTTGTTCTAATAACTTGCTCATGAATTTTGTGGATCTGACATGATAGCCTTACTTTTCACGCATCTCTGCCCTCACCCCATCCCCCTGCCAGCCCACCAGGGTTAGAGTCCCCCTGATCCTCACCTATCACCCTACCAGCCTACAGATCCAACGCATAATCCTCCGTAACTTCTGCCACCTCCTACGTGATCCCACTACCAACCACATCTTCCCCTCCCCCCCCCCACTCTCGGCTTTCCACAGGGATCGCTCCCTACGCGACTCCCTTGTCCATTCATCCTCCCCACGGACCTCCCTCCAGGCACTCATCCCTGCAAACGGAAGAAGTGCTACACCTGCCCCCACACTTCTTCCCTCACCACCATCCCAGGGCCCAGACAGTCCTTTCAGGTGAGGCACCTCTTCACCTGCGAATCAGCTGGGGTGATATATTGTATCCGGTGCTCCCGATATGGCCATTTATACATTGGGGAGACCCACCGCAGACTGGGAGACCGTTTCGCCGAACACCGGCGCTCGGTCCTCCAGCAGTGGTGGGATCTCCCTGTAGCCACACACTTCAATTCCACAGACCACTCCCACTCCGACATGTCAGTCCATGGCCTCCTCTACCGTCAAGATGAGGCCACACGCAGGTCGATGGAGCAAAACCTTATCTCCTGCCTAGGTAGCCTCCTTCCTGCCGGCATGAACATCCAACTCACTGACCTCCGTTGATACCACTGCCCCCCACTCTTACCCCCATCCCTATCTATTATTTTAGTCTTGTTCTCTTTCTCTCTCTTTTCCCCCCCTCATTATGATCTCTCCCCCCAGCCCTACCTTTCTTTCTCTTTTATTTCCCATAATTCTCCACCTTCCCCCTAGCCCATTTCCCTCCAGCCTATCACTTCCCAGCTCTCTACTTTAACCCTCCCCCCCACTTCTTATTCTCCCTTGACCATCCCATGTTACTTCACTCCTGATGAAGGGTTTCGGCCTGAAACGTTGTCACTACCTCCTCCCATAGATGCTGTCTGGCCTGCTGAGTTCTGCCAGCATTTTGTGTTTTTTTTTAATGATAACCTTAATGTCTTCTTTCACCTGAAGAGGCAAAACAGCCAAACAATTAAAACAATTATTTTAATTCAGCGCTTATTTTTAAGTTAGCTTGGAAACCCACACACCATAAGATAAAAAGAACTGCAGATACATTGGTTTTGACTTGCTAGCTGGAACTCTTCCCTCAGAAGTCTTAGTGTTGGCACTTAATTTTTAAGTAATTAAACAAAGGGCCTGTGGATATAAACAATTCTGTGAACTACTTTGAAAACAGCAGGGAGAGATATCCCTCGTGCTGTGTCCAATATTTATCCTTAAATAAACATTACCAAAACAAATTACAGATTGCACTTTATTGGACCTTGTTTTATGTGAACTGGTTTCCCTAGTTCCGACGTTTAACATGAGTTATAATTTAAAAGTACTTTTTTGGATGTACATTGCTGCAGGATGCCTGGGAAAGAATGAAAATCACAATTCAGGTATAAGTAAGAGAATATCTGCAGATGAAGTATAAGTAATTATTTCCTTCTTAAATCATAATAGGCAAGTTCTAATACCAACACTGATATCAGAATTCCTAAAGTTGAAAGGTTCAAGAGAAAGAATTCGAGCAGGGTGAGCGATTCCCGAAGGAGGCAGTGGACGTGAGAAATGAATTTCAAGTGAAGTGAGTTGACATTCAGGTGGACAAAGAAACAACTCCTTAAAATGCTGCAATGCTGACAGCAAGGAGCAGTGCGGTGGAAAAAGGAGCCAGCAAATGGAAATTCATAACAAAAGGCAGTAAAAGAACCACCAATGTGGAAGAAAACTTTCTGCCCCAGGCAGGGGGTGACTCATTGGTTGCTGCTGAAAAGTTCCAAAAAGAATATATTGGTCTATCTATACATCTATCTCCTCATTGATCTATCTGCAGCACTGTGCAGAAGTCCAAGGTACATATATATATAGCTCAGGAGCTTAAGACTTTTGCACAGCACTGCAGTGATTTTATATATTACACTGCACTGCTGCTGCAAAAAAAAACATATGTCCTGAGATATGTGAGTGTTGATGAACCTGATTCTGGTCTGGGTCTCAATTGTGGACTAAGAGTAGGAAGGGGCAGGGAGTGTTATGGTTGGGAAAAGAGGAAGGGAGAAGGGAGGGATCTGAAAGCACCAGAGAGACATTCTCTAATGATCAATAAACCAAATGTTGGGAATCAGATGACCTTGCCTTTAGTTTCAGGGCTGGGTCTGTCTGGACCTGCACCAACCCCCACCACGCACTCCTTCTGTGCTACCTCCTGTGATGGCACACCCTTGCAATTCCCAACATCCTTTGCTCCCACCAGATTAACGGACTTGTTCTCCGCTCTACATTGACAAATACAGTACTGTGCATAAGTCTTAAGCACCCATTCTATACATACTTGCCTCAGAATTTTGCACAATATTGTATCTATCTAAGTTCATGGACGGAAGGTTAGTTTCCATTATAGACAATAGACAATAGACAATAGGTGCAGAAGTAGACCATTCGGCCCCTCGAGTCTGCACCGCCATTCTGAGATCATGGCTGATCATTCACTATCAATACCCAGTCCCTGCCTTGTCCCCATATCCCTTGATTCCCCTATCCATCAGATATCTATCCAGCTCCTTCTTGAAAGCATCCAGAGAATTGGCCTCCACCGTCTTCCGAGGCAGTGCATTCCACACCTCCACAACTCTCTGGGAGAAGAAGCTCTTCCTCAATTCTGTTTTAATTATGTTGAACTGTGTCCATCACTCTGCAGTTTCTTGCTGTTATGTGCAGAGCAGTTGTCATATCAAGCTGTGCTGCACACAGAATTAATATACTGTACAACAAAGCTACTAAATTTGAATTCCTGTGCATTCTAGAGAAGTTTCCAACGGCGAAGAAACACCTAGTTGATCTGAAGATGTGCCTCCATAAATCTTGTCTTCAGAGAGGTGACTGTTGCTCTTCAAAGTTCAACAAAATTTATTAGCAAAGTACAGATATGTCACCATATAATGCTTTGAGATTTATGTTCTTGCAGGCATTCACAGTAGAACTGAAGGGCAACGAGTGGGAATAAAAGGGATTTTCAGAAGGCATTTAATAGGTATCACACATGCTAAAACAAGATAAAATCCAATGGCATCATTGAAACATACGAGCATGGATAGAGGAATAGCTGACAGGCAGGAGGCAGTAAGTGGGAATAAAGGGGTCCATTTCTGGTTGGATGCCAGTGACTGGTGGTGTTCCTCAGGGGCCAGTATTGGGATCGCAGCTTTTCGTATAGTTTGTCAATAATTTAGATAATAGAATTGATGGCTTTGTGGCCAAGTTTTCAGATAATACGAAGATAGGTGGAGGAGTAGGTAGTGCTGAGGCAAACAATGAGATTGCATCAAGCCTTAGACAAGTTAGAAAAATAGGCAAAAATGTGGCAGATGGAACACTGTTTTGGGAAATATATGATAATGTATTTTAGTAAACAGAACAATAGTGCAGCCTATTATCTAAATGGGGGGAACGTTCAAACATCAGAGATGCAGAGGGACTTAGGAGTCCTTGAGCAAGACTCCCAGAAGGTTAATTTAGAGGTTGAGGCTGTGGTAAAGAAGGAAAGTGCAATGTTAGCATTTATTTCTAGGGGAATAGAATATAGAAGCAAGGAGATAATGCTAAGACTTTATAAGACACTAGCTCTTGGAGTATTTTCAACAGCTTTGGGCCCCATATCTCAGAAAGGATGTGTTGTCATTGGAGAAAGACCAGAGGGAGACCATGAGGATGATTCTGGGAATAAAGGATTTAAAATGTGAGGAGCTTTTGGCAGCTTTGGGCCTGTACTCACTGGAATTAAAAAGAATGCGGGGGTGGGGGGGGGGGCAGTGTTTCTCATTGAAACCTACCAAATGTTGAAAGGACTAGCCAGGGTGGATGTGGAGAAGATGTTTCCTATAGTGCGGGTATCTAGAACTAGAGGGTACAGCCTCAAAATTGAGGGACGACTCTTTAGAACAGAGGTAAGGAGGAAGTTTTTCAGCCAGAGAGTTCTAAATCTGTGGAATGCTCTGCCACAAACTGTAGTGGAGGCCAGGTCTGTGAGTATATTTAAGGCAGAAATTGACAGTTTCCTGATTGTTCAGGGTATCGAAGGTTGTGGGGAGAAAGCAGGTGTGTGGCTGGTTGAGTGGGATCCGGGGTCAGCCATGATGGAATGGCAAAGCAAGCTCGATAGGTTGAATGGCCTAATTCTGCTCCTATGGCCTATGGTCCAAATACAATAGAATCAATGAAAAACTGCACACACAGACTGACAAACAATCAATGTGCAAAAAAAAGACAAACTATGCAAATAAGGAAAGATAAATAAATAAATAATAGTGAGAATATGAGTTGTAAAGTCCTTGAAAGTTTAAGGTACCATTCAGGGTTGTAGTCAAATATCACAATTACAATGGTGATGTAAGAATGGAAAATATGTGTAGAAAAAAGGGGGAACAAAATAAAGTCAGTTGCTGGATCTACTGGTAAAGCTAGTGAGCTTTAACAGAATCTAATTTATCGCTTTGTATATATCATAATAGTTCTCCCCCAATATACATGTGGAGAAAATATATCAAAAAGACTGAGGATGAAATTAGGGTGTGAGAAATGACCGCCCGGTGATTTTAAATCTGTTTAGATTACAAGTAGGAGCATTACTTATTTGAAGAGTCACAATAAACAGAATATTTTTCAATCAATTTATAGAGAGATCAAGATCTTGGGATAATGAAAGCAACAAAAATGGATTCAATGCACAATCAATCCAAAAAGAGGAGAATGAATCTTCAACTCATCTGAAATAGCTTGCAAAGGATTGCAAAAAGGAATTACAAGACGATCTTGTCAAACTGTATAAAATGATAATATGCAAAATTTCTCATCTGAACAAAATGATGGGTAAAAAGGATCAGTGAATAATTGTGAGCCTTTGTACAGCTTGTTTTTTTTCCCTTGCAGGTATGGAATAGAATTTATAGTCTTACCTGTTTCAAAGTCTAAAATTGTACTGGTGTAGAATCTGATTTGGAAATAAGTGTGCTGCTCTTTCAATGGTGTTTTATGTCCAGTAATACCATAGTTATCATCTTCAGTGTTTCAGTGTTATTTTGCATCAGATGTAAAGGTGCAAATAGAATCCACCATTAAATAGAGAGCGATTGAGCACTTGGGCAACTATTTCCACCTGAAATAACAACTGGGAGAAATGTGAAACACTGCTGACTCAATAACATCTGTTTCACTCTATCGCTCAGCTGAAGAAACTACTCAGGGGAACTGCATGTGCATGTTCTCAAACAAGTTTAAACTGTGGAGGGGGGAGAGAGACTGTGAGCCGTGTAGGTGGCAACAGGGCTTTGCAAACATACATAAACAGATGAACTGAATGGGCAAAACTATGATCCAAATCAGCAGCTCCATGGAAAGTAAACGCTAGCCATTTGGACCTCAACTACTCCTGGATTGCAGCTGAGGAGTTTTAATGTTTTGGCTCTTGACTCAGCAATAAATAAGAAGCCAGAGCAGATGGGCGATGTAGGCCATCTGGACAGCTGAACCAATCCTGCAATACATAGTTCCACCAGCTCGAGTGAGATCATCCACTTTGGACAGAAGAAACATAATCCAACAAAACTAAGAACAAAGAAGTGCACAGGAAAAAAGGTGTTAAAGTGCATTAATCATTCAAGGTCATTGTTCAGTCACTGAGAGACGGCGTTTTAAAAAAAATGCATTTACTAAACACCTTCAACGTTATAAAAAGATGTGCAAGATTCTCCACAGTGCATAATTTCTCACCACATTGCACTATCATAAGCTACTAGGATCTTGCTAAAATCAGTTATACTTCATTAGGAGTTTGAGAAAATTTGGTCTGTCACCTAAGACTTGGGCAAATTTCTACAGATGTACCATGGAGAGCAATCTGTCTGGTTGCATCACAGTCTGATATGGAGGGGCTACCGGATGGGAAAAAGCCAGTTCTGTTGTTGGCACTAATTTCCCAGCATCCAGATCACCTTCAAAGGCGATGCCTTAAAAAGGCATTAAGGACACCATTAAGGACACCTATCAGCAGGACATATCCTCTTCTTATTGCTACCATCAAGGAAGAGGTACAAGAGCATGAAGATACATACTCAACTTTTTAAGAACAGCTTCTTCCTCTCCACCATCAAATTTCTGAATGGACAGTGAAAACCACCTCATTGCTTTTGCTCTTGGCTTTGTACTATTTTAAAACTTTTTTATACAGTACGTATATTTATTATTGTAATTTATAGTATCTTTTATATATTGCACTGTACTGCTGCCACAAAACAACACAGATCATGATAGAGCTGTGTTGTAGCTCTGGAAGCCAGTAAGGCTGCAAAAAGATGCCGAGAGATAGGATGAATACATACAGTATGGTGGAAAGAATTTTGAGAAATTTAATCTCTTTAACTAGTTGAAGGTATGAAGTGTTAAAATGGCAATATACTCTCTGCTGTGATGCCAGTTTAACACTCCATCTGGTGTCATAAAGAAAATTAAAATCAATTATTTTCATAAACCTGTTTTTCCTTCACAAAGAAAATTAAAATCAGGTACTTTCATAAATCCACAATTTGTTTCTCTAATAGCTTAGATGGTCCAGAGTGAGAAGCACAGAAATATAGAATAATAGTGCAAGAGAGGGCCTTTCAGGTTTTAAAGCCTACTCTACCCCAACATACAATACGATCATGGGCAACATATCTCAGTATCTTATTCCTGATCTTTCCATGTGATCCCTAATGCTTTTCAAGTCTAGAAATCTATGTAACCTCTTAAATCAATCTGATAATTTAGCCTACACAACCTTCAGTGGTTGAATATTCCTTAGGTGCACCATACTCTGAGTAAGCTCCGCAAATCAGTTCCAAGTAGCTTACTTCATTTTCTGAGATTATGACACTTGTTGTAGACACTCCAAATAGAAACAGTTTCCCTGCTTCCAGCCTTTTGAGGCCTCTCTTGACTGCAGTGATTTTGTTGTGGAGGAGACCCAATTTTAAGAGCAAAAAAAGGCCTCTGCCACAAACCATATCAACTGCAGTTTTCCCTTAGATCTTTCATTTGTAGTTTTTTTTTTCTCTCTCTCTCTCACCCCTTGGTTTTAGCTCAATATTTTTCGTTTTTTTCTCTCCACATCCTCTGTTTTGGTTATTATAATTCCAGTGTTATAATCTAATTTTAACTTGCACGTCAAATATAATTTCAGTAGTTACAATAGTTTACTTTTCCTCAAGATTTTGAGTGTGGAGAATATTTCTATAGAATTATACATTTACAATGGGAGCGCGATTTTATCAGATTAGGCAACTTTGAATTTGCAAAAAAAAACACTTTTCTTGAAGCAAGCTAGCTCTCATCAATATTCTAAAAGCTCCCGAAAACCAAACCCAGATATTTTAGAAGCCATTGTTTATGACTGCATTATGAAAGGCAGCTCATTGAATACACACAGTCCCCAGGTGGATTTGTTGACTCTTTTTTGATGCTCTGCCTGCATTCAGAGCCTTGTCAAGCTTGGTTCTCACATAATACGTTGGGAAAGGCATATACATTTTCCTTTTATCCAGTTCCTGGAAATGTCACCAAATGCATAATAGTGGCTCAGTCATCCAGACCTGTGCAATTACAGGTTCTCCCTGGTTCACAGATGCCCACCCTACAAACAGCTTGTGCATTTGAACAAGTGCTGGGGAGACCATGGAATGGGGGCAGGGGGATTAGATGAATTTGCCAGCTGCCTTGCAGCTGCAGGCACCTTCTACCAGTTGGAAACAGGGCATTTCCATGTGCTTCATCAGGGATTGAATCAAGCTGAGCAGGGCCGAGGGCACTCTGCAGATTCACTCACTGAGTAAATGAGGCAAGCTGAAAGCCGTTTCTCCTTCACCACCTTGCTCTCCAGTCACCACTGTTCCTGTGATCCTATCTCACACCTGTTTGTAACAGATCAGGTTCCAAACAATTCACAGGAATGTCACAATGGTGGGGCGGGAGGGGAGGGAGAGTGCAGTAGATACAGTCACGCATTGATTTTGCAGGGACAATGAGGACAAACTTGATGAATAAGTCCAAATGAACTCAAATCAGTGGTCCAACTTCAGCAATATCCAGGTTTGCTCATCACTGGCAGGAAACTGAAATGATCTACTAATCCAGCAAACTCATTTGAAAACCTCAGTCAATTCCAATTCATCATTGACTATCAAGTGTAAAACTCCCTGGATATTCAACAATAAATTTTCATTGACTGAGGTTATGAAACGAAGGATGAGAGGTAACTTGATTGAGATTTATAAGATGATAAAAAGCATTGACTGAGTGGAGAGCCAGAGACTTTTTCCCAGAGCAGGAACAGCTATTACATGAGGTCATAATTTTAAGGTGATCGGAGGAAAGCAGAGGGGGACGTCAGAGTTATTTTTTTTATACAGAGTGGTAGATACTTGAAGTGTGCTGCTAGTGGTGGTGGTAGATGCTGATACATTAAGAGCCTGTTAGATAGACATGTGCATGTTATAAAAATGGAAGATTTTGTAAGAGAGAAGGGTTAGATTGATCTTGGAGTAGGTTAAAGGCTTTGGCATAACATTGTGGGTGTAGGGTTTGTGCTCTGCTGTAATGTTCTATGTATGTTTTAGGCCACCAACTCTGACACTTCCAAAGGATTGTCTTTCTTGGGGTTTGGTTCTAGTATCTTCACCCTCAAGTATCTATCTAAGTAATCAAAGAATTGGAGATAACTGCATCTCATCTTGGAAGTCTTATAACTTGACAAGGAAATGTAAGTTTAAGCCTGGTGTACTACAGAATGGGATGGGAATATATAATTGGAATCACTTTGCCAATGATGATGACGTTGATTCATAGGGTGACTTTAACATTACAAACTGGCCCAAGGTAGCAGCTTATCAAAATATAAATTGATAACTAGTTAAATACTAACATACTCAGGCAGCCGAACAAAATTCTCATCAGACAGATAGGATCTGTGGAACTTTTAATGGGAGGGGAGGAAGTGGGGAGATGGGGAGGTTTGGGAAGGCGGATTCAAAGCTTAGGTTCTTGACAGCTGAAGGAGTTTCTATTCATAGTGGGTTGAATAAGTTTGAGGATCAGAAATTAGAATTGGATGGCTACCTTGTTCATTGGTGATTTAAAATACATAAATACAAGATTCAGGATAGAATGGACATAGAGTGAATGCTTCCAACAGAGGGAAAGTTCAGAACCAGAGTGTATAGCTTTCATTTGGAGTGGAAAGGAAGGGGGCAAAAGTAAGTGGGGGTAGAAGAAAGAGTACCCTTCCACCTTCCTTTTCTTCCTTAGTCTACTGTCCTCTCTTATTTGATTACTTCTCCTTCAGCCCTCTACCTCTTCTACCTAACATCTCCTGGTTTCTTAGCTCATTCCCTCTTTCCCACCAATCCACCTTCCTCCTCATCTAGTCTTGCCTCTCACCTCTCACTATGTACTCCTTCCCCTCCCCACCAGCTTCAGTCTCTTTCCTTTCCAGTCCTAATGAAAAGGTCTCAGCCAGAATAGTTGACTGTTTACTCCCCTCCATAGATGCTGTCTGACTTGTTGAGTTTCTTCTGCATTTTGTATGTGTTCCTCAAAATTAATTGTAGTGTCATGGAGGATTCAGGAATGTAGTGTTCATTGGAATGAAATTTCAGAATAATTGAAGGGAGTGTTAGTGACAATTATTTCAAGAAACTATTTTAGACTCACAGCCTTTCAGTTCACGTATTGTCAATTCACTTCTGTAAAGGATTTAATTATGTTTCAGATGCCTAGTCAATCTAAGGGAAGTCAGACAATCAGAGCCTTTTTGTAATCAGTCCCTTTCACTAAATTAGAACACTTCAACTGCACCCAAACCCTATATTTCCAGAATATATTCTTTGTCAATTGCAAATAACTTTAGACTTTAGTGAGAGGATTGTGCAGCACAGTACTGTATTTGTCACTGTGGAGCAGAGAGTAAATCTGTAAATCTGGCGGGAGCCGAGGATGTTGGGAATAGCAAGGGTGGAGTGTCATGGGAACAGTATGGGACAGGTGGCAGAGAAGAAGTTTTAGGAGCGAGGGATGGTGATGAGGGTGCAGAAACATCCAGCCTTAAGACACCAAGCAAGGTCAATTAAATTCAAACAATTGGCTTACTGATCATTACAGAATGTCTCTCTGGTGCTTCTTACTCCCTCCCTTCTCCCATTCCCTTTTCCTAACCATAATTCACCTCTCTCTTCCCCCTTCCCACTCTCAATCTCACAATAGAGACCCATACCAGAATCAGATTTATCAACATTCACATATGTCATGAAATTTGTTTTTTTTTTGGCAGAAGTACCATGCAATACCTAAAATTACTACAGTACTATGCAAAAGTCTTAGGCACATAGATATAAAGGATGTCTAAGACCTTTACACAGTACTATAGGTCCTTCAGCCCAGTATGTCCAAGTGGATCCATCTTACTTATCACAATTGTCAGTATTAGCACCATGACCTTCCTTATCTTTCCAAATAGCATCCTTCACAAAAGCAGCACATGGCACTATGGTCAGTTACTTTCAGTAACTGTTTCATTCTGTGTCACTTTACTTTCACCATTTTGCTGTGGCAGATGCAGGTGAGTGTTGTGGATCGAATTCTGCCCAAACCTGTTCATCCTAGTCTCAAATTTAAACTGCTCCTTTTCATTCATTATATGTTAGGACCATTACAAAGTCTTCCAAGTACCTTCTGCAACCTTTACAGACCAATGATTCAAAGTTGACTACTCTGAGAGGTGCTACCTGTTTACAGACCACATTAGCCATTGGCCCGCCTCTTATTCTTCCATTTCCTGATTTTATCAAATAATAGCAAGTACCTATAGAACAAGTACCTATAGAATAAGCTGAAATGGCATAAGTTGAAGCAATTTATATAGCAGTGGACTAGTTTCAAAGCCTCCTCCATTTCATTGATGTAATAGTACTGGACCTATATGTTAAGGATCCAGCCTGAACACTGGGTCAAAGGGCCTCTGCTGGTAGTTCTGGACCACGACAGTCTTTAATTTCTGCTTTCCTTCACCTGCCCATTTAGGTTTTGGCCCAGCCCCTTTCCTTTTTGGACTTTCTCCAATTACCTGCTTGTCTCCTCACTTGCACTCACTTGTTTCTAATTTTCACTCATTACCCTATCCATTTAAACCCTGCCTTGTCTTGCATCCTCTGCCAGTTTGTCCCAGCTCTGACCTGTGTTGTTCTAGCCTGTCATTGTGATGGCTGCCAACTGATTTTCTCTGATTCTGTGTTTTTGAATTTTGCCTTTTCTTGGACCTGATTTTTGCCTTTGTGCTCCGGATTGTCTGCCCTTGCTGAACTGTCTTTCCTGGGTAAGACCTCTGCCTGCCATTTTAGATTTGTGCCTGCCTCTTTTTTTTGAAAGAATGTTGCCTTTGTGCTCTCTAATAATTCCTAGTGAAAGAGTATTCATTGGTCTGCACTTGAGTCCCACTCTAACCTGACAATGTAACAGTTTTGTACATCATTAGGTTTCTACCACAATACTATTAATACAGCCTTGGAAACAACATCTTTGACATAGGCAATCATGGTCTTATCTGTTTTTTTTTACAGAAGTGGTTTGTCATTGCCTTCTTCTAGGCAATGTCTTTACAAGGTCTTTACCAAACATTATCAATACTCTTCAGAGATTATCTGCTTGGGCAAGACTTGTGATATGCATCACCTACTCATATGACCATTGCCCACTTGCTGCATAGTTCATCTGACATGGATCAGGAGACTAAGTGGATTAGCAGAGGAAAGGAATGCCTTGTACTTCCTTCGGTAGAGACTTATTTCCAACCTGCCCTCCAATATTTTTAAGTATCTGTCCTTGGCATGTTAAATTTTGTTCAATTGACTAACATAGGAAGTTGGACTTCCACCATCATGGCCTCTTTATCCTTATTTAGAAATACTGTACTTTGCTATCTTCATTGCATGTGTGTCTATCCTGGAACTTTGAAAGTATCTTCATCACACAGGTTGGAGTGGTTTTAGAAGGATCCTTTTCAAAGGGATTTAGGGAGGCGGAATAAATTCTGGTTGCTTCAATAATGCCCAAATCTGATGAGAAAATAAAATTTATATATAAAGTGCTTGGAGGGAGGAATTTTGCAGAAGTAAAACTGAAGAGCAAGTGCATTTGTTTATTTGTTCTGTACCATGCCATATGATAAATGTGATCATAGTCTTTCAAAGGTGCTACACTTTGACCAAGTGTGATCTGTAGGGTAGCAAATGAATGGACAGCCTTGCACCTACTTTTGGTAGAGATGTATCTCCATCCCACCATCGGACAGGTGCATAAGGTTATTGAATAATGCTTCACCTACCTGGCACAGGTTCTTTATGGCACTAGAAGAGAATGAAAGAAGAAATCGGAGCAGGAGTCATCCATCTAGCCTTTCAAGTTTTCTCAGACTTCGGTGAACACCATAACTGAACTTAACTCGCCTTAGTTCCATTTTGGAATTGGAATTGGTTTATTATTGTCATGTGTAATAAGGTAGAGTGAAAAGCTTTTCTTGTATACTGCTCAACGATAAAAATTATTTAGTGCATTAAGGTAGTACAATGTACTAGGGATAGGTTATGGAATCAATAGTCTTCTAACAGTAGGGTAGAAGCTATCTTTGAGCCTGGTGGTAGGTGCTTTCAGGCTTTAATATCTTCTGCCTGATGGAAGAGGTGAGAAAAAAGAATCTCCAGAGTGGGTGAGGTCTTTGTTTATGTTGAGGCAGCAAGAAGTGTAGGTGATGCCCATGGGGGAAAGACCATCACCATGTTACTTAATTACCTTAATATCCAAAAAAAAATAGATCTTTGTTTTGAATAAATACAATGATGAAATCTCCACAAATCCAGGATTGGAGAATTCCAAATATTTCTGCCTCAAACTGAAGAAGTTTCCTCTCATGTCAGTCCTAAATGTCCAAACTCTCAGATACAGGACTGTGACTCCTAATTTTAATTACTTCAGCCAGTGAAAACATCCTTACTGCCTCTAACCTTTCCAGTCCTTTATGAATTTGTATATCTCATAGTCACTGAGTATAAGGTTGTATAGCATGGAAGTAGACCCCTCAACCAAATTGAAACATACTGTCCATGTTCATCTGTCCATGCTTCCATGAAATCAACTTCTGTTCTAAATAGGGGGATCCCATTGACACCAATCAAGTATTGAAAGGCCTTCACAGAGTGGATGTGGAGAGGATGTTTCCTATAGTAGAGGAATTTAGGACCAGAGGATAGTCAGAATACATGGACATCCCACTGGAACAGTGAGAAGGAATTTCTTTAGCTAGAGCCACCATCATAGGTGGCAATAAATCTGTGGCCACAAATGGTTGTGGAAGCTAAGGTATTAAAGCCCAAGTTTTTATAGCTGAGTTTGATAGGTTCTTGATTAGTAAGGGCACCAATGATTTCAGGGAGAATGCAGAAGACTGGGGCTGAGAGGAATAATGAATCAATCCTAATGGAATGGAAGTGAAGACTCGATGAGCTAAATGGCCTAATTCTGCTCCGGTCTCTTAAAGTCTAAACTTTAGAAAAGATTGGGCCAAATGGCTTTCTTTATGCACTAAACCTCCATGATCCAATGAAAATTGTGCTTGAATAATCTCAATGATAGTTTTCAGTGTAAATAGCTAGAGCCCTAAAATATATTTTCTGCATGGAACATTAAATTTTTATTTGTCCCTTCTAGAATGTGACAGTAATGATCATATTTAACAGATACATGGGGATAGACAAAGAATATGTGGTAATAATGGAAGCAGTATTTTGAACTATTGAATGAAACTAAGACTATTTTATAAGGAGAATTTGTGAAGCAGATGCATTATAAGTAAGCGTTATTGTTGTGCTTCCCTTGTACTATCTCAAAGTATTTTTGTTTTGAAAGGATTTGTATGGATGGCTTGCAAAGCAAAGTTCATAGATAAGTTAAGTGCAAGTAGGCTTTTTTCACTGATGTTATGTGCGACTAGAACTAGAGCTCGTGGGTTAAGAGTGCAAGCTGAAATGTACAAGGAGAACATGAGGTGGTGGATGCAGGTTTGATTGAAACATTGAAAAGTTTGGGTAGGTACATGATTGTGTGGAAGAGTATATCCTGGTGCAGGTCGATGGGACTAGGTACAATAATTGTTCAGCATGGACTAATTGGGCCAAAAGTGCTGTTAATGTGCTATAGTTCTCTATCATTCTGAAGCTTTATTTTCTCTCTGTATCTTGGTATATGTGGCAATAATAAACCAATGCCAAGCTAACAGCTTTCAAGATCAATGTGTAAGTTAGTGAACCAGGGTACGTTGTTCACCATTGAACAATTTCAAAAGTGAAAATACTGACAAAGTGGTTCTGTATCAGAGGAACTGTCCTTTACTATAGATATTAAGTTGAGGCCTGTTAAATTGTTGCAAAAAAACAGATCTTGGCATTAGTGATCTCTTAGTCAGGTAATACAAATACATTATCTGCTCAACTTATTTATGGGAGTTTGCTGAGGCATATCTCAACTAATGTGTGAACTATGTTTTAATGTAGGGACGCACTTTGTCAGGATAGAATGACTTTGGATGGAAATGGCACTATAAAAATGAACAATGCAGATGAAGAGCCCTGAAGCAAAATGTCGAATAACTATTTCCCATCATAGATAAACACGAGAAAGTCTGCAGATTGTGAACGCTGGAGGAACTCAGCAGGTCAGGCAGTATGGACGGAAATGTATAAACTGCTGATGTTTTGGACCGATACCCTTTAATTAGGACTGGAAATGAAGGGGAAAGATGCCAGAAAGATGCCCTGCATAGGTGCTGCCTAACTGTGTGAGCTCCATCAGCGTTTTGTGTATTTCATCAGATTCCAGCATCTGCTATCACGTTTCTCTATAAAAATGAACATCTTTCTTCAGTTTGAGTTAATGCAGAGAGAAAAAAAAGGCAAGTGGAATTTTCAGTGTGGGGAACAGATTTTGTGTGTAGTGAGGCACAGCTTAAGAAACCATGCATCAGTTTCAAGTCCAGCTGGTTTAACTGTAATAATATTTACCTTTTTGTATTGTAACTATGTTGTAGTAATTCAGGAGGATAGATGTTAACTTCCCTCTTTCTCCTGCCCCAAAAGGTGAGAAAGTGCAGAAGTAATTCATCCACCAGAAGCATTATATTTTTGGTTTAGGCAAAATTGTTCATTTCTGAAAAATTTACAGGCAAGACCCAGCCAATATCATACTGAGTAAACAGATGGAAAAGCAACAGCAATTTGTTAATAATAGATCAGACAATAAAAAAGAATCCCTGATAACAGTAACACAACAGGAAGTCCACTGGTAAATTGGCTTGGCAAAGGTAACACAGACAATAAGCAGGCTGTAGAACTATTAGGGTTCCCAATAAGCCAGAAGCAGCCAACAGATCAACAGAAGTTTAGTTTTACTGAACATGTTCAGGAAGGATGAATTTAAGAACATAGAAAGAGGAGCAGGATTAGACCATTTATTCCCCAGAATCTGCTTCATGATTTAATGAATCATGACTATTATGATTTCCCTTTTATCTTTGATTGCCCTGGTCCAAAGATATCTATTTTGGCCTTGAAAATATCTACTGATTCATCCTCCTGAGTCTATATTCACCAATTAGGGGAAATGTACTTCCAGCCTTTATCCTACCTGGTCACCTTTATGGTCCATTTTACCCACAGATAGTGACTGACTGAGTTCCTTCAGCAATTTGTTTTTTTGATCCAGATTCCATCAGCAGTCTCTTATGACTTAGCCTGAGTATTGTACATGTTTCAAAATAGAATTTCCTCTCATTATTCTGAATCTTAATGAATATACATTCTGTGACTCTTGCTGGGTACGACCTGATTCTAATAAAGTGGCCAGTGAGTGCATGCTTGTGGACTTCTGCTGCTATAGCCTATCCACTTCAAGGTTCAATGTTTTGTGTATTCAGGGATGATCTTCTGTAAGCCATGGTTGTAATGCACAGTTATTTGAATTAGAGTCACCTTCCTGTCAGCTTCAACCAATCTGCCTATTCTCCTTTGACCACTCTCAAGGCATTTTCTCCCACAGGACTGACCCTCAGAGGATGTTTTTTTTTGCACCATTCTCTGTAAACTCTAGAGACTATTGTGCATGAAATCCCAGGAGATCAGTAGTTTCTGAAATTCTCAAAAGACCCCATCTGGTACCAACAATTATTCCACAGTCAAAGTCACTTAGATAACATTTCTTCCCTATTCTGACATTTGATCTGGATGACAACTGAACTTCTTGACCTAGCCTGCACACATTTCTGCATTGACTTGCTGCCACAAGATTGGTCGATCAGGTATTTGCAACTGTAAGGGTCTAAGGAATAAAGTGTCCATTGAGTGTAGACCCAGTTTGTTTCATTACTTCTCCTAAGTTAGTGAACCCAGTGAACTTTCTCTTATCTGCCTTCAGTGCATATGTACGTCATCTTAAATAAGAAAGCCAAACTATATATGCGGTTGCTCAAGTGTGGTCTCAACAGTAACACCATATTTTCATGGTCCTGACTGAACATTGGAAGACATTGAATTCTGATGGCTAAATTTCAGAGCTCCAATTCTGCTCAGTATGGTTAGGTGCCACTGTCCCTTTAAGACTCAGACTGCCAATTATTGTCTGCCACATTTCTTCATGGAAAGTCTATACTTCAAGCTGTCATGCTGAGCACTCAGAGCTCAGTCATAGGAGTTCAATTTCTAGTGTTTGTTATTTTTACGGTTGGATTTCATTGTGTTTTCTTGTTTATTTCAGGTCTGAATATGAGTTAATTTTGGATCTTTACACTTGGGTTTACTATCATCCATAGATCTCACATTACACATATTTACAAGTTTTGCACTCAATTCCTGTTACAATAAGCACATCCTTTCTTCAATAATTTGGTTCTTTTTTTCCCTATTAATGACGTTCCCCCCCCCCCCCCACCTATTAACACATTTAAGAACCTCAATAAAAATCTCTCTTGGTCTTATTTCCTAAAAAAAGGATTGAAGTATGAAAATCTGAAGCCTTCTGATTTTCCCCAGGCCCTTCTTTACATGTTGTGTACTTTTGGCTCTTTGCCTTCATTCTCAGGTTGCTATTGTTTGTAGATTTTTTTAATGCTTGCCTTGATCTTTTGGAGCTTCCAGTATTTCAGAATCTCAAACCTGATCCATTCTATGAGCTCTGATTAGATTTAATGATTTTGTTGATGTCAATTCATCCAAAATTCTGGCCTTCACACCTCTCCGCTCTCAGTCCTGATGCTGGATTTTGAGTTGAAATGTCAGTAATTCCTTTCCTCTCACAGAGAATATGCAATCAATACGTTTCAATAGGTACAATTAATGTCAGAGAAATGTATATAATATACATCTGAAATTCTTTTTCTTTGCAAACATCCATGAAAACAGACAAGTGCCCCAAAGAATAAATGACAGTTAAACATTAGAACCCCAAAGTCCTCCCCACAGCTCCCCCCTCGCACCCACAAGCAACAGAAGACAACATCCCACCCACTCTCCTCCACCAGCAAAAAAGCAATGGCACTTCCAAATCTGAGTTCCTCCAGCAGACTGATTATTGCTACAGGTTCCAGCTTCTGCAGTCTCTTTGTGCATTCTCATCCAAAATTCTGTAGCTTACGAAGAACAGGATCCACATCCTTGTTAGACCTATTTTGAATACCTCAAAGCAGATTCATGGTTTGGTACAGATTAGATGGGCCAAAGGGCCTGTTTCTGTAGTGTTATGACACTATTACTCTAAAGCAGTCTAGAGCCAGTTAAATTGATCTGAAAATCACTGCTGTAATGTTTACAAACCCCTTCTTATATGCACATATACTAAGAAGATTTCATCCCCCCTTAGATATTCATCAGGATTGTTGTATACACAGGGCCTTTAGCATTGTGAAGGATCTTTCCCATCCACCCCGCATTCTCTTTGACCCCTACCATCAGATCGGAGATATCAAAGCATCAGGATAAGGACTGTTAGGATGGGAAACAGTTTCTCCCCAGGCTGTGAGATGACTGAATTCCCTGCCACCACCAAAGTCTCGTCACTTATGGAATGCTCCCTGCATCTTACTATTTACTTTTTAACTTGAGTCATAAACCTTGTATTAAATGTCAATCTTCTGAGAAGTATTTGTTAATTTATTTGTGTTAACATTGCTTAATGTTTTTGTGAGTTATATGTTTGAGAAGGATGATTGGCAGTGGTGGCAAGATTTGAGTACTATTGCCTCTTATAAAGTTAAATCAAGTGACATAGGTGACAACAGAACTTTACTTCTAAGTTAGCTCAATGTCCTCTGTATTTGCTTTGGCCACCAAAACATGGAAGCACCATCTCATACTCACACAGCCCTCAACGATCCTGTGATTTCAGTCTCTGAAGCTGAAGTGCAAGCATTCCCCAGGAGGGTGAACTTACAAAATGCATTTGGACAATCCAAGGTACCTGGCCAAAAACTACATTCAATTATACTGGTCCCTAAGAAGAACATGGTAAACTGACTCAATGACTATCGTTCAGTAGCACTTGCATCCACAGTGAAGAAGTGTTTTGAGAGGTTGGTGATGAAACATATCAACTCTTGCTTGAGAA
The DNA here is from genome assembly GCF_030144855.1 of Hypanus sabinus. Taxonomy (NCBI): domain Eukaryota; kingdom Metazoa; phylum Chordata; class Chondrichthyes; order Myliobatiformes; family Dasyatidae; genus Hypanus; species Hypanus sabinus. Next base: position 63,645,986 of record NC_082720.1, on the reverse strand, counting down.
CCAACTTGGATTCACTCCACAGTCCACAGCAGATGCCATCTCATTCTCTTCCCTCAATCCTGGAACATCTGAATTGCAAAGTTGCATACATCTGGTTGCTCTTTACCAATGACAGCTCAGCATTCAGTACTATCATCCCATCAAAACTAATCAATAAGCTTGAAGACCTTGCCTTCAGTATCTCCTTGTGCAACTTATTGCTCAATTATTTATTATTATTGCTTTCTTTTTGTATTTTGCACACTATTCATTCGTGTATTGATGTACATGTGACAAATAAAGCTAATCTTTAATCTCTAGGTTTAAAGTAAGGATAAAAGTAGATTTGATGAAGATATATTTTTCACTCAAAACTGGAATGCACTTTGAGGAGATAGTGCAGGCAGAGTGACTCAGAACCTTTAAGAAGTATTTAGAATACAACTTGAATCATTATAATCAGGTTTAATATCACTAGCATATATTGTGGAATTTTATGTTATGCAGCAGCAGTATATTGCAATATATAATAATAAGAAGCAATAAATTACAACAAGTCTGTATACATTTAAAAAAAAATTAAATAGGTAGTGCAAAAAGGGGGGAAAAAGTAGTGAGATAGTGTTCATGGGTTCAATGTCCAACCAGAAATCTGATGGCAGAGGGGAATAAGCTGTTCCTGAATTGAGTGTGTGCCTTTAGGCACCTGTATCTCCTTCCTGATGGTTGCAATGAGAAGAGGGCGTGTCATGTGTGATGAGAGTTCTTAATGATGGATTGCTCCTTGAAGATGTCCTAGATGCTGGGGAGGCTAGTGCCCATGATAGGGCTATGTTTACAACTTTAGGCAGCTTACTTTGATCCTGTGTAGTGTCCCCCACCCATACCAGAAGGTGATGCAGTTAGGCAGAATGCTCTCCATGGTGTGAGAGGCTATGCAGCAAGTGCTGGGAAATATGATTGAAATGGGCGTATCTTCCAATGGACTATGTATGGACATAGGGCCTGTTTCTGTTGTGTGCAGTCTACGACTCTCTGATTGTAAATCTCAATTGGTTTGTTCAAAATTATCATTTACTTATGGTTCCTTAAGGTTGTTATAGCCAAAAATGGAAACGATGCCAAGCATCCACTACCTATCGAATGCTCCCAATGGCATGTGCCTTAAGTAGCCTCTGACAGCCAAGTTCTGGCCTTCATGTGTGGCTTAGCTACTAAGTCCAGCAAAATCATTTCTACTGACAGGAAAAGGGGCAATGTCACACTATTGGCACCTTAAAACCAGTTGCTTTGGGCAGACGGGGCTCATCAGCTGTGGTTGACAGCTCACCTTGGAGAAGGAAAACTCGGGCCTCATACCCCTGCTTGCCTTGTGACTACACCCCCTTATGGGGAAGGCTGAGAATAAACCCCGAGGGGAAAGTCCCTAAGGCAGTTCTACATTGAATTCAATGTTGTCTGGCAACTTCTGTGATGCTGCTAGTACCAAACTGTATCGGTCTTTGCCACTCCTTTGCCGCTCCTCAAATGTGTGGAGGTCCTTGCTATATGGACAAAGCTTGCTGTCTGTATCTTACTGTCCAGCTTTGTGTATCTAGACAGCTAGCGCACAATATCTATGGTCAACCCTGACCGACAGAGGGCTCAGACACAGACTTTTGTACTTTCATACCATAGTTTCTTAAAAACAAAATTGTTGGTAAATTGTTGATGAATTTGTCAATCTATACTTCTAATTTCAGTTCTTTTAGGCCAGATTTTTCAGTGCCAAGTGAGTCAGTGAATGATTGCTGAGCTCAAGTGCGAGGACAGAGGAACACAGGAAACTGGTGTTTGGGCACTGTCCAAATAATCACAGCAAGAGCTGAGTCCTGTCTCAACTGCAGGGGCATCTTTCTGGCCATCTGCCTTGCCGGCAGTATCTATCAGGCATATCCAGGAAGGGAAGATTGGAGGTCATCGCTAGCAGTGAAAAAATTGTGCTCAATAGGAATGATGCAAAACTGATGAAACCATATTCCGGTTACAAAGGATCACTTTGGATGAATGAGTGAGAAGCGAGACAGAACAGGGGATGTAGGACATAGAACAGTGCAGTACAGAAACTGGTCCTTCAGCACAAGATTTCTGCACTGACTATGATGCCAATCAAGCTACTCCCATCTGCCTAAACATAGATATTATTCCTCTATCCCTTACCTGTTTAGATACCACTTCCCCTGGCAGCACATTCTAGGCATCCACCACTCTCCATATAAAAAAATCATGACTTGTAAATCTCGGTTAGAATCACGTTTAATATTACTGACATTGGTCATGAAATTTGTTGTTTGGCAGCAGTAGTACTGTGCAAGACATTAAAATTAATATAAGCTACGTTCAAAGAAAATTTATTATCGAAGTACATATATGTCACAGTATACAGCCATGAGATTCATTTTTGTGGGCATACTCAATAAATCAAATAAGCATAATAGAATAGACACCAACAGGTCAGTCAAAAATTGTGTAGACAGCAAACTGTGAAAATACAAAAGGAAAGAAAAAAGAATAAATAAATAAATAGATAGATAGATAGATAGATAGATAGATAAATAAATAAATATTGAGAACATGAAACAAAGTCTTTGAAAGTAAGTCCACTAGTTGTGGGTACGGTTCAGTTACTAAATAAGTAAGAAAACTAACAAATAAAAAGTAGTAGATTGATAGAGAGATAGACGGATAGATAGTGCAAAGAGAAATAGTGAGGTAGTGCTTATGGGTTCACGGATCTTTCAGACATATAATAGCAGAGGGAAAGAATCTGTTCCAAAATCATTGAATGTGTGTCTTCAGGTTCCTGTGCCTTCTCCCTAATGGCAGTAATAAGAAGAGGGCATGACCTAGATGGTGATGATTCTTAATGATGGATGTCGGCTTCTGGAGGGAGCATCTTTTGAAGTTTTCCCCAGTGGTGGGGTGGATTGTGACTGTGATGGAGTTGGCTTAATCTTTTAAACATTAAACCTATGTCATCCAGTCTTTGCCATTTCAATCCTTGGAGAAAGAGGTAATGTTACAGCTGTATATGACCCTGGTCAGACCCCACTTGGAATACTGTGTTCAATTCTGGTCACCTCACTACAGAAAGGACGTGGAAACCATAGAAAGGGTGCAGAGGAGATTTACAAAGTTGTTGCCTGGATTGGGAGAATGTCATCTGAAAATGGGTTGAGTGAACTTGACCTTTTCTCCTTGGAGAGACGAAGGACGAGAGGTGACCTGATAGAGGTGTACAAGGTAATGAGAGGCATTGATTGTATGGATAGTCAGAGGCTTTTCCCCAGGGCTGAAATGGCTAGCATTAGTGGGCATAGTTTTAAGGTGTTTGGAAGCAGGTACAGAGGAGATATCAGGGGTAAGTTTTTTTTTACAGAGAGTGGTGAGTGCATGGAATAGGCTGCCGGCAGTGGTGGTGGAGGAGGAGGAAATGATATGCTCTTTTAAGAGACTCTTAAATGGCTACATGGAGCTTAGAGAAATAGAGGGCTATGGGTAAAGCCTAGGTAGTTCTCAGGTAGGTCATGTTCAGCACAGCTTTGTGGGCTGAAGGGCCTGTATTGAGCTTTAGGTTTTCTATGTTTCTAAATTTTCTAAAGACTCTATCTACTCTGTGTATGCCTCTCAGAATTTTATTTGCAATTTATATTTTTTCTCCACCAGTGTCCTTGTTCTGAAAATCTTACAAAAAGTGGTGGATATGGCCCAGTCCATCATGCGTAAAGCCCTTCCTACCATTGAGAACATCTACAGGAGCACATCACATGAAAGTAGCGTCCATCATCAATGATCCCCATCATCCAGGCCATGCTCTCTTCTCGCTATTGCCATCAGAAAGAAGGTACAGGAGCCTTAGGATTCAGACCACCAGGTTCAGGAATAGTTATTACCCCTCAATCAAAGAGTTAACTTCACTCAATTTCACTCACCCCATCACTGAACTGCTCCTAAGACCTATGGTCTCACTTTTAAATACTCTTCATCTCAAGTTCTCACTATTTATTGCTTATTCAATTATTATTATTCCTTTTTTCTTTCTTTTTGTATTTATGCAGTTTGTTTTTCTTGCACATTGGTTGTTGTCCATCCTGTTGAGTCACCATTCAGCCTTTTTTTTTCAGTATAAAAGATAAGAAGAATTGATCACAAATCGAAGACATTCAGAAGGAAGAAAATTGAGTAAAAAGATTCAGGTAAGTGCATAACCTGAATAACAAGAACAAGCTGCTGGAAGAAGCAGTCAAAGAAGTTACAATAATGATGTTTAAAAGACATTTAAACAGGTACATAGATAGAAAATGAATAGAGGGATATGGCCCAAACAAGAGTAATATGGAGAGCATTCTAACTGGTTGCATCACTGTCTGGTATGGAAGGACAACTGCACAGTACCAGGAAAAAGCTGCAGAAAGTTTTAAACTCAGCCAGCTCCATCATGTGCACTGAGGACACCTTCTAAAGGCAATGCCTCAAGAAGGCAGCATCCATCATTAAGGACGACTATCACCCAGGACATTCCCTTTTCTCATTGCTATCATTAAGGAGGAAGGAAGGAAGTCTGAAGACACACACTCAACATTTCAGGCAGAGCTTCCTCTCCTCAGCTATCAGTTTTCTTAATGGACAACAAATCTATGAACACTAGCTCACTATTTTTGCTCTCTTTTTGCACTCCTTAACTAATTCAATTACTTGTATATATTTCTTCTTGTAATTCATAGATTTAAAAGAAATATTCAATATTGCAATGTACTGCTGCCACAAAGCAACAAACTTCATGACATATGCCAGTGATATTAAACTTAATTCTGATTCTGAAACTCAGGCATATGCGATTAGGTTGGATATGTATATTGGCCAGTATAGATGAGTGGGTCAAAGGGTCAAAGCATAGCTCTGTACTCAAGAATGAAAATTGCAGAAAATATGGGCAGATTCACAAAAGTTCAAAACTCGAGCAAAAGATCAGGTATATTTTTTCTTAAATGAAATATTCTCACATTTCTACCATCATCGGTTTAGATCTTTTCTCCAGAGCCTTTCAATTAAATTATAGAGTCACAGAAAGGGCACCATACAAATTATCTTCATTCTACTCTTTCAAATTTAGTCTAAACAAAGTTTGAAAACAGTTTTAGCACATTACCATTGGTAAGGAGGATAGTAAAATCTTCTTTAGGTATGTGAATAGCAAAAAAATAGTTAGGACCAAAATTGGGCCATTGAAGACAGAAACGGGTGAATTTATTATGGGGAACAAGGAAATGGCAGATGAGTTGAACAGATACTTTGGATCTGTCTTCACTAGGGAAGAAACAAACAATCTCCCAGATGTAATAGTGGCCAAAGGAACTAGGTAAAGGATGAACTGAAGGAAATTTATATTAGGCAAGAAACAGTGTTGGATAGACTGTTGAGTCTGAAGGCTGATAAGTTGCCGGACCTGATGGTCTGCATCCCAGGGTACTTAAAGAGGTGGCTCTAGAAATCGTGGATGCATTGGTAATCATTTTCAAATGTTCTATAGATTCAGGAACATTTCCTGCTGATTAGAGGGTGGATAATATTGTCCCACTTTTCAAGAAAGGAGGGAGAGAGAAAACAGGGAATTATAGACTGGTTAGCCTGACGTCAGTGGTGGGAAAGATGCTGGAGTCAATTATAAAAGAGGAAATTATGACACATTTGGGTAGCAGTAGAAGGATGTCCAAGTCAGCATGGATTTATGAAGGGGAAATCATGCTTGACTAATCTTCTGGAGTTTTTTGAGGATGTAACTATGAAAATGGACAAGGGAGAGCCAGTGGATGTAGTGTACCTGGACTTCCAGAAAGCTTTTGATAAAGTCCCACATAGGAGATTAGTGGGCAAAATTAGGGCACATGGTATTGGGGGCAGAGTACTGACGTGGATTGAAAATTGGCTGGCTGATAGGAAACAAAGAGTAGCAATTAACGGGTCCCTTTTGGAATGGCAGGCTGTGACCAGTGGGGTACCGCAACGTTCGGTGCTGGGACGGCAGCTGTTTACAATATACATTAATGATTTAGATGAAGGGATTAAAAGTAATATTAGCAAATTTGCTGATGACACAAAGCTGGGTGGCAGTGTGAAATGTCAGGAGGATGGTATAAGAATGCAGGGTGACTTGGACAGGTTGGGTGAGTGGGCAAATGTATGGCAGATGCAGTTTAATGTGGATAAGTGTGAGGTTATCCACTTTGGTGACAAGAACAGGAAGGCAGATTACTATCTAAATGGAGTCAAGTTACGAAAAGAGGAAGTACAACGCGATCTAGGAGTTCTTGTACATCAGTCAATGAAAGCAAGCATGCAGGTACAGCAGGCAGTGAAGAAAGCTAATGGCATGCTGGCCTTAATAACAAGAGGAATTGAGTATAGGAGTAAAGAGGTCCTTTTGCAGCTGTACAGGGCCCTGGTGAGACCCCACCTGGAGTATTGCGTGCAGTTTTGGTCTCCAAATTTGAGGAAGGACATTCTTGCTATTGAGGGAGTGCAGCATAGGTTCACAAGGTTAATTCCCGGAATGGCGGGACTGTCATATGTTGAAAGATTGGAGTGACTGGGCTTGTATACACTGGAATTTAGAAGGATGAGAGGGGATCTGATTGAGACATATAAGATTATTAAGGGATTGGACACACTTGAGGCAGGAAGCATGTTCCCACTGATGGGTGAGTCCAGAACTACAGTTTAAGAATAAAGGGTAGGCCATTTAGAACAGAGATACAGAAAAACTTTTTCACCCAGAGAGTGGTGAATATGTGGAATGTTCTGCCCCAGAAGGCAGTGGATGCCAAGTCTCTGGATGCATTCAAGAGAGAGTTAGATAGAGCTCTTATAGATAGCGGAGTCAAGGGATATGGGGAGAGGGCAGGAATGGGGTACTGATTGTGTATGATCAGCCATGATCACAGTGAATGGCGGTGCTGACTAGAAGGGCTGAATGGCCTACTCCTGCACCTACTGTCTATTGTCTATTTTCTATTTTCATTCTATTCATCTAGAAATACAGCACTGTCCAAAAGTTTTAGGTAGAATCAGTTTTCAAATCTGATGGAAGCAAAGGATGTTGGGAATGGCAAGGGTGGAGCACTGGGAGAGAGGTGTGAATGCTGTTATGACAGCTGGGGTTTTTTTGCAGCAGTAGCATGGTGCAATACATAAAGTTACTACAGTACTGTGCATACGTCATAGGCATCCAAGCTATATATATGTGCTTAAGTATTTTGCACAGTACTGTAATTTCTGGCGTTTGCTTTGTTTTTGTATAGCCACGTAACCTGTGGCAGTACTTTGCACAGAACATAGAACATTGAACAACAGAGCACATGAACAGGCCCTTCAGCCCAAGTTTTTGTGCCAAACTAATTAAGCAAGTAATGAGATGTCCAACTAAACTAATCCCTTTTACCTACACAGTGTTCATATCACTCTATACTCTGCATATTCATGAGCTTATATAGAAGCCTCTTAAATGCGCCTATCATGTCTACCTTCACCACTGTCCCTGGCAGCATGCTCCAATAATCTAGCACTCTTTTGTACAAAATAAAAACCTACCCTACACATTTCCTTCAAAATTCTCCCACAACCCCCACCTTATAAAACATTCCTCCTAGAATGAGATAAGCTCATACTATGTATATTTTTTTTATTTTGTGACTGCTTTTCTCCTAAGAGCTACAATGATCAGCCACTGATTAGTTACAGTCACTTGCTAGGCCCATCCCAGCCTTAACAGGCTGAATAGAGAGGATCTGACAACTTTCCATTGATGAATAATTTATGAACATTTTCTTTAATATTCTTTATTACCAACAATTTGACTTTCCATCTTTGATCATCCCTATCCTCTTAAAAAAAAGATAGCAGATGAAGCGAAAGATACTTTGCAAATTAATTTATTTTCCTTTCTTATAGAGGGAATGATAAAACTATCCATGCTGGATTTTCTTAATATTTGTTTCATTATCTTTTTTTCTGATTTTGAGCTCAGCCTGAGCCTTAAGAAATACAACAGTTCAACTTCACTCTTTTGTAAATCTCAGACTTATTTCAGTTAGATTTTCCCCTCTATCCTTGAGTAGTCCGGTGCTCTGAGCTTACAAAAGTGACTGTGATTTACTTTGATGCTGGATACTTTTTATCATGTTCCTTTGTTATCAGATGATATTGCATGGAAAAAGGTTGTTTATCTTATTTGATCTGTATCTCCCTGTTACTATACGTCCCTACTGTGTTTATTTCATATTGTTAGCTTTGGTTTACTCATAAGTTTCTTTCATCCTTCAGCTGAGTTTAAACCTCTGTTTATTCATGATAATCCAACCTTTGTTGCATCTCCTTACACATCCTCGAATTTGATCCATTTCTTTATGCATTCAGCTTATCTTTGCTGCTCAGTGTCCATATTGGTTCCCAGGTTATAAGCAAAAGCTCAATGATCGAGTTAAATATCCACCTGGTTATGCACCAGCTACTCATACGACCATCCCATGGCTATATGTGATCCTGACCAGGGGGCTAAGAAGGTGCTACACCATGCCCAAGGGTGACCTACTAGCCAGCAGAGCAGAGGAGCACCTTTCAGCTCCTTTGGCAGAAACGTTGCTCTGCTCTGTCACCTAAATCCACCAAACATAAGTTGTATATAATTTATGCTAACTTAAATTTTTCATAATCTGTACAGTGATGCTGCTTCACAAAAACTAAATTTCATGGTGCTTATCCTTGTGTATGTATTTTCAAGATAATGAAAACTGTGCAGTTGAATGAGAGCATGGTAGCGTAGTAGTGAGCACAATCACAAGTTTACGGTGTCAGATGTAAAATCAGAATTTGATTCCCCCTGCTGTGCATTCTTCCTGTAACTACCTGGGTTCTCTCCTGCTACTCTGGTTTGCTCCCACATTCTAAAGATATATGGGTCAGGGTTAGTGAGTTGTGGGCTATGATATTGGCGATAACAGCATGGCGATACTCAAGGTTTAATCCTAGCAAGTCTCATTTGAAGCAATGATGCATTTTGCTGTATGCTTTGATGTACTGTACAGGTGACAACTAAAGAAAATCTTTATCATTATCTTCATAAAACTGAAGACATAGGAATTTGCACCAGACTCAATTTTTACATTTAATTCCACTGTTGTCTTCTGTATTTACATAAAACTAACAATGTTGTGGAGTATGGGGTGTGCAGGGAAAGGTTGCACCTCTGGTGAAGGGGCTTGTCATATCCAATCAGGGGCAACTCATTCACCTTTGGTCCCCACCAGATACTCAGCTCTCACTTATGGCTCTGAGTAGCTGTTTGCATGCGACAGCAGCCACAGTGTTTTGACAGGCAGGCTAAATCAGGTGAGTAACCGACGGGTCTCATACCTCAGTGTGATCATCAGCATGCAAAGTCAGCTCTGGTGGACTACAGTGAGATCTAATGTCCAGGAAGGTGGCTATGCAACACTCTATGGAGAACGAAGAGCACGATGAGCTATAGAAGTGATGGTTACTCACTGCAACCAAGAAGGGTTTCAGATGTGATGATAATCGTACCACTGGCTTGGATGTCGGGGATTGTGTGAGTGGAACTGCACTACAACAGCTTTGCACATATTTCCTGTCATTATTGCATATGAAGGACAACCACCACAATGCTGTGATGGCTATTGCCATTACTTTCTCATTGGTTATTTCCAGCTTCACTCGCCCATTTACCTATCAGTCTTCCTCACCGTTGTCCACCTGTCACTTTCCAGCTCTTGTTTCATCCCTTCCCTCACCTCTTTATTCTAGTTATCTCCAATTTACCACAGCCTAATATGGAAACATCAATGCCCTTGGACAGAAAATATTACTAAAATTAGTGGATACATTCCAGTCCAACAGACTCCCCGCCACTCCCCACCACTGTGTATCTGCACAGAGCATTGTCAAAAGAAAGCAGAATCCATTATCAGGGACCCCCACCACCCAGCTCATGCTCTCTTCTCACTCCTGCCACCAGGACGAAGGTGCAGGAGCCTCAGGATCTACACCATCAGATTTTTGAACAATTATTACCCATCAACCATCAGATTCTTGAACCAGTGGGATAACTTCACTCAACTTCACTTACACCATCACTGAAATGTTCCTACAACCCATGGAGTCACTTTCAAGGACATTTTATCATATGTTCACGAAATGTATCTATCTATCTATCTATCTATCTATCTATCTATCTATCTATCTATCTATTTATTATTATTTATTTTTCTCAGCTCAAGCTGTTGAAACCTGAGATATGGGCATAGCCAAGAATGCTTATTTGTCAATTGCTGAGAACTTTTGGACTATTCTAGTGGGGCTTAGTATTGTGGCTTTCTCAAGATTTACATAGATATTAGTGTAGCCCTGATTGTTTACTTCTATTGTGTAGTGTCTTTGGGCTGATACCAGTTGTAGGTATTATTATTGGGACAATATATAGCTTGTTCATGTTTCAACGTCTTCAAATTTCCTCTTTTAATTCAGCATATTTCTGGTCTATTTCACATATTGATTTCTGTATGTTATGTGTGATTGGAAAGGCTCTATCTATTAAATAAGTTGTTCTTGCTTGTTCATCCTTTATTATTATATTCAGAGTTATTATAGATTGTCCTATTTGTAATAACAGATTGGTTATAATATAATTTGTGGTATTCTGATTCTAAAACTGGATCAGGATGGAATTTATAGTAAGGAGTGATTTTATTTACATTATTATTGTTATGTTTTCCCTTTTTAAAATTTCTTTTAGCATCTGCATGGTTTTCTACACATTTGTTGCAGTTGGTGCTAACATTCATTACTTGTAAAATGGCTGTTGTATTGATTCAGTATACTGCCAGAAAATGATTCTCTGGGTTGTATATGGTGACATACATGTACTTTGATAATAAATTTAATTTGAACTTTGAACCTTCAGTACAAGAGAAGGTCAACCATAAAATCGACTATTGATTTCCCTGTGTAGATGCTGCCTGGCCTGCTGAGTTCCTCCAGCAGTTTGCTGTTTGCTCAATAAAATAATCCCCATTTTGACAGTGTTAATCTGCATTCAGGTTATCAAATTCAACTGAGAAAAGGTTTACATTTATATAATCATAGGGAAACGCAGGAGATTTGCAGGTGCTGAATTTGAGAAAAATACAAACTGCTGGAGAAACTAAATGGGTTGAACGGCATCTATGGAGGCAAACTAATTAATGAGATTTTAAAATGCTGAGAAATGGATAATATTTCATAAGATCACATGACATAGGAGCAGCATTAGGTCATTTGGCCCAGTGAGTCTGCTCCACCATTTGATCATGACTCATTTATTATCCTTCTCAACCCCATTCTCCTGCCTTCTCCCCAGAAAATAATATTCCCAGTTCCCTCAAAAACCCATTGACATTCAGTGAATCACAACAGTACAGGTTTTGAAAACCTGAAATAAAAAGAAAAAAATAACGCCTAAAGCTGAAAAGACTCAGCAAGTCAGGCAGCACCTGTGAAAAGAGAAGTTTAAACTTTCCAATTTGGCACTTTTGACTTGATGAATGCTTCCAATATATTTTAGATTTGGGATATTAAATCTCTTATTGCACGGTTGCAGTCACTAATTATCATAAAATATAATTAACAAGCAAGTAAAGAAAAAGATGGTAATCATGTATTTTACCAATTTAAAAGTAATTACCTACTTATCAAATGCCACCAATGAGAAGTTTCACAATTTCCACAAAAGGTCAGGTGTAATATATGTTCGGGGGTCAGAAGCAACTCTTGTCCTGGTGTCATCTGCTGTCCCGCAGACATGATGTGACATACGGCTCTGGATTCCACTGAACTAGTGGAGGTCCGTGTAGCTTAACAATCATAAGTGAAATACATGATTTATGAGAATTCTTGAGCAGGTTCTTGTTATTATCAAGTTGGTCAGACCCCACTTGGAGTACTGTGCTCAGTTCTGGTCACCTCACTACAAGAAGGATGTAGAAGCCATACAAAAGGGTACAGAGGAGACATACAAGGATGTTGCCTGGATTGGGGAGCATGCCTTATGAAAACAAGTTGAGTGAACTCGGCCTTTTCTCCTTGGAGCGACGGAGGATGAGAGGTGACCTGAGAGAGGTGTCTAAGATGATGAAAAGCATTGATCATGTGGATAATCAGAGGCTTTCTCCCAGGGCTGAAATGGTTGCTACAAGAGGACACAGGTTTAAGGCACTGGGAAGAAGGTACAGATGAGATGTCTGGGTAAATATTTTACTCAGAGTGGTGAGTGAGGAATGGGCTGCCAGCAATGGTGGTGAAGGCAGATACGATAGGGTCTTTTAAGAGGCTTTTAGATAGGTACATAGAGCTTAGTAAAATAGAGGGTTATGGGTCAGCCTAGTAATTTCTAAGGTAGGTACATGTTCAGCACAAATTTTGTGGGCCAAAGGGCCTGTATTGTGCTGTAGGTTTTCAATGCTTCTTCTAAGTTTCTGTGTTTCTAAGTTCATGTGACTCTCTCACACTCAGCAGTACTAATAGGAGTAACCTGTGAACAGCTCAGTAATGGGCGTAAATCTTGGGGGATGCACTGTCCATGATCCTCCACATAATCACTGAAGGCACTTATTACAGAGGAAGATGAAAGCTTAAACCTCTTACAGAGAGATGATATTGCAGCTTCTCCATAATTAGGTGGTATTTCAGCAGGCCAGTTATCTTTATCAAGGACACACATTTCATATAGCAGGGATTTATACACTGATGTTTAGAAGTTTGAGAACATTTCAAGGATGTTGCTGTGAACATACAGTGTTGCAAATTGATTATAAGTCTAGTAAGGAACTGTGTATAATTAATGGGGACAATTTTGTTGTTGCTTGTTAAGGTCATTTCTCCAAACTTCTGCTTTTCATCTGCCTCTTGAGCTTCTAGAGTTTTTGTACCAGGTTTCTCTTTCAGTCCATGCAGTGATCTTGTGCTCCATTGGATCAGATTGTCTGCATAAACAATCATAATAGTGTGTTACTGTAAACGCTCTGGCAGTAAACCAAGTTCATGCAACGTGTCATACATTAGAGCTAAGTCCAATAGAAATTGTTCTGAAGAGTCTTTTCCACAGACCTTCATAGGTTGTTCTATCACTCCCAGATCTTGTTACATCTTTCATTGCTTTTTCAAAATGAAAACACAGTGCTTCATAATTTTGCCATACTGCTGAAACTGTTTGAAACCAGCTAGCTCCCACCTGATGCCCAGAACACAGCCTATTTTGCAAATTTGTTGTTCTAGTTGAGAGGCATATTCAGACAGTTCCTTTGGATTTAGAGGTGATCTACTATATACAGCGTACAATTTGTCCGTAAATGATTGAAACTGATTTATTCAGTGAATTTCTCTCACTGAATCAGCTACTGCAAGTTCTAATCTGTGATTAAGACAGTGCCAAATTATCACAAAAGGGTAACGTTCCTTGAGAATTGTAGCAACACCAGATTTGACATGAAGCATTATGCTTGCCCCATCACTAGCAAATGCTACAAGGTTCTGTTTCAAGCAAGCGTCATCAAACCCATGGTCATTGAGACAGTTCAGTAGATGCTTAGCAGTAGTTGCAACTTTCTGATCAGGCAGTTCAATTAGATCTGGAAACATAAAATGGGGATCACCTTCCTTATCACTTTCACATTTCAAATAAACTTTTAGGGCAGTCTTAATGCTCAGGATTGTTGATTCATCAATGAGAACAGAAAATTTGCAATTTATCTGCTTGATATGTTGGCAAATTTTCTTTTTCCTATTAATGGCTAAATGATTAATTATCTTTGTAGCACTAGTGCAGGAATGCAGTCCAATTCCAATGTCAATACCATTTTTTTGAAGTTCCAATAAGCCAAAGTGATCAGAGTATGGTCTGTCATTCTGAGCTAAATAATATGCAGAATGGAAAATTGAACAAGTTGCCTTGAGATGCAAAGTATTCATGGTGTTACATACATAATTTTCCAAGAGCATCTTCACTAGCTATATTTTCAACACTTAGAGCTGATAGTGAGCTTTTGATAGTTTGTGATCAACAATTTTTTTTCTGAGAGTCTTCAAGCGTGTACTTCGATCAGCTTGATAATGGGGTACTTGGTACATCTGCCATGCTGATTCTCCCGTGATCTTTAAGTTCTTGAGGCTGTTGCGCTTTTCATAGCCAGCCAGCCTTACTAGCCTTAACCTCCTTCCTCTCGCTCCCCTCAACCCCCTCACAGTAGTGCTCATAGAGGATAAGTGCTTTTTCACGCGTAACTTTCTATCAACAGGGTTATGCTTCTGTGACATGTCCTCTAGCCACACACTTAATGCTTTCTCAGACTTTGCAAGCACTTTATCACAAACCAAAGAGGACATTTTTGCCATTGTAGGGGTAGCACTAACACTTCCATGGATTTCAGATTTTTTCTGCTTTATTGTGTGAATGGTCGATTCGTTCTTACCGACCTTACGGCCCACATTGGCAAGCAACAAGCCTCTTTTCAAAAGATCTATGATTTTTATTTTCTCAGCGAATAATGCTCAAACAACAAGCGCTGGAGAGAGACTGAGGATCTGTGAAATGGCGGGAGGCTATAATAGGGTGTGATGGGACAACAGGTCGAGTGAGGAGGAATTTCACTAAACATACGCAGTTCCAGGATTTCACCAAAAACATTCAAATGTCCTAATATTATTAGTGGTATTTTCCCCACCAGACACCACCCCCTCTCCCCAAACCCTGCTTCTGTAAAATTCCCTCTGTTTAATATGCGGCAGCTGTTAAATTCCTCGCTTGTTTATTTTGACATTTTTTTTTACAGAGGTGCCTGAGCAGCGCTCCTATGAACTCTGGCAGCACTACACCCCTGCCTATTAGTAATGATTGAAGGTCCAGCAGATATAAATTCAAAGCGATGGGCAAAAGAAACAAGAGGGATTTGCAGGGGGAAAAAAATATTCATTGAGTAGTAATGCTTGGGAATTCACTTCCCAGAGGGCTGGTGGAAACAGTGTCAGTCTAAAGAGAATTGGATAAACATTTCAGAGAGAATAATTTGTAGGGCTATTGGGAAAAGAAGTAGGGCAATAAGATTACTGTACTTGGAGCTCTATAGAAATACATCAAAATGTGTCACAATATTTCTATTGCAAGGACGAGGCTGCAGGGGGATCCCGAATGCCAGACACAGGCACGGAGGCAGGATCGAGAGGCGTTGGCACAGTCGTGAGCGTGGAATAGATATCCAGGAGAATCTTGACACATAGACAAGGTTCACATAGACAATCCAGGAAAATTATGTGGAACTTAGAACTGACAACCCTGAAGAATCATGAAACGAGGTTACTCATACAAGAGTTGACCAACGAACTGGCAGCTCCATGTTGTGATTACAGGGTTTTTATCCTGCATTTGCTGATGGAAGGCAGGTGTGTGTAATTTGTGGCACTAGGAATGATTGTAAATTAGACGAGTGGATTGAAGCTCAGTTACTGAGGTATTAGCAAGGTGGGGAATTGCCAGACGGGACCATGACAATTTCGATAATCATAACTCTGCCCATGGGGAAAGGATAGGGGGATGTCAGTGATTAAGAAGAATAATGTGAGCAGCCTTAATAACTATCACCCACTAACACCCACATTTACAAAGATGAAATGCTTTGGTCATAACTAGACTGAACTCTTTGCCTCAGCAAGGACCTGGATCCACTGCAATTTGCCTATCGCCACAATACATCAATGGCAGTCGCAATCTCAATGGCTCTTCACATGGCCTTAGACTACCTGGGCAATGCAAACATCTCTGTCATGATGCTGTCCGTTGACTATAGCTCAGCGCTTAAAACCTTCATTCCAACAGTCCTGATGGATAGCTAAAGAACAGGCCTCTGTACATCCCTTTGCAATTGGATCCTTGACTTCCTAACTGGAAGACAACAATGTGTGTGGATTGGTGATTAAATCTCCTCCTCGCTGACAATCAATACTGGTGCACTTCAGAGCACCTACTGCTCTACTCTCTCTATACCCATGACTGTGTGGCTAGGCATAGCTCAAATACCATTTATAAATTTGTTGATGATACAACCATTGAACCAATGTTAGTAGAATTTCAGATGGAGATGAGAGGGCGTACATGGGTGATATATACCAACTAGTGGAGTGATGTCGCAGATAACCTGGCACTCAATGTCAGCAAGACTAAAGAGCTGATTGTAGACTTCAGTAATGGTAAGATGAAGAAACACATACCAATCCTCAGAGGGATCAGAGGTGGAGAGAGTGAGCAGTTTCAAGTTCCTAGGTGTTCAGATCTCTGAGGACCTAACCTGGTTCCAACAATCGATGCAACTATAAGGAAGGCAAGACAACAACTACACTTCATTAGTATTTTGAAGAGATTTGGTGTGTCAACAAATACACTCAAACTATTATAGATGTACTGTGGAGAGTTTTCTGACAGGCTGCATCACTGTCTGGTATAGATGGTGGGTGGGTAGAGCTACTGCAGGACATCTTCAAGAAGCAGTGTCTCAAAAAGGCAGAGTCCATTATGAAAGACCCCAACACCCAGGCCATGCCCCCTTCTCATTGTTACCATCAGGTAGGAGGTACAGAAGCTTAAAGGCACATACTCAGTGATTCAGGAACGGCTTCTTCCCCTCTGCCATCAGATTCCTTAAATGGACATGGAACCTTGAGCGCTACTTCACATTTTAAAGATATATATACTATTTCTGTTTTTTTGCACTTTTTAAATTTATTCAATATTCATATTCTGTAATTTATTTTTATTCTTTTTCTTCTGTTATGTATTGTATTGAATTGCTGCTAAGTTAACAAATTTCATGACTCATGCCAGTGATAATAAACCTAATTCTGATTCTAGGTGAGAGATGTCCTGAACAAGGCAGCAGTTGGAGAAGAAGACTAGGTTGATATCAGTGACTGAGTTAGTAGATAGAGGGGGTGGGTAAATAGAATTATTGATCAGATAGAGGGTAGAGGTGAAGGAAATATGACTGAAAAAAAGGAGCAGGAGGAACGTCTTCTTAAGAGCCAGGTTATTGCATCATTGATGACTTTATTAGGTACAGCTGACATCTAGTAATGTGACCACTGAGTATTTTGTTTTGCTGTAGCTATCCATTTCAAGATGCAACATATTGTATGTTCAAAGATGTTTGCTTGATTCTCTATAAACTTTAGAGATTTCTGTGCATTAGCATTTCAGAAGATCAGCAGCTTTTGAGATACTCAAACCACCTCATCTGATACCAGCAATTATTTATTTTCATTTATTTTGTGATACAGTGTGCAATAGGCATTTCAGCCATTTGAGCCATGCCACCCCAGCAAGCACACAACTCTAGTTAACCCTGACCTAATCATGGGACAAGTTAGAGTCCTGGAGTCATAGAACACTACAACACACTACAGACCATTCAGCCCATCAAGTCTGTTCTAAGTCATTAATCCAGCTAGCCTCATCAACCTGCACCCTGACCATAGCCCTCCATACCCCTCCTATCCATGAACCTCCCCAAATTTCTCTTTTAATTGAAATCAATACTTGCACTGGCAGCTTGTTCCACACTCCCACCAACCTCTGAGTGAACAAGTTCCCCCTCGTGTTCCTCTTAAACATTTCCCCTTTCATGTAGACAAGATTTACATCTTTCAGCATCTTTCCTGGTAACTTCCTCAAAAAACTCTATAAGACTGACTGGTCACGAATTAACCACTCACTAAGCCATGTTTGCTATCCCTAATTTACGACGATCAATCAGTCTATCTAGTACATATTTGGACTATGGGACAAAATTGTAGCACCTGGGGAAAACTTGTTCCACAAGGAGGACATACAGAGGCACCTTACAAAAGGACACTGGAATTGAACTCCAAACTCTGGAACACCATGAGCTGTAATAGTGTCATGCTAACCACTACGCTACTGTGGCACACACGATCAAAGTCACTTAGATCACATTTCTTCCTCATTTTGCTGTTCGGGCTGAATCTCTTGACCATGGCTGCACACTTTTTTTCTTTGAGTTGCTGTCACATCATTGGCTTATTAGATATGTGCATTAACAAGCAAGTGTAGAGGGGTACCTAATAAAGTGGCCATTGAGTATATAATCTCGAATGCCCTGCCAGAAAGAATGTTGTTTCAGTATGTGCAATTGAGTAAATTTATGTGGGGGTGGAATTTGAACAGAGGAAAGCACTGAGATTAATTAATGTTCCTTTCAAAGAACCACAGCTGCAGGACTCTAAATCAGCGTTAGTAAAACTTAGACTTCAGTGAATTTTTAAGTGGAATTTATTTGTAATGTTCAAATAATAGTTCCCGACCGTTTCAGAGCAACTGATTGCCTCCTCAAAACGTGACAACCAAGTGAGTAAACAATTCCAATTTAATTTTGTTCCTGGAAAGTTTTGCAGATTGTGCCGTTGGTGAACTCATCCCATAAGAGTGATTAATTAGTGTTTTTTTTTCTGTGCAGTTGAATCTTTCATTTGCTTAGTCTGATGACCGGCCAATATTTCACTCAAGCATGTGTGGCTCGGAGTGATTTTTCACTGCTCTGTTAGCCAAGAAATGAGGTGGCTGATTAAGCACCTTCCCTTTCTTCAATCACAACAAGCATCCTAAGTGATTTCAATACTTCAAGGTGTTGCTCCCACTGCAAAATCTCTCTGATCACAATTAAATCAGATGGCATCTATTCGGTTAATAACCTTGCGGTGCGTAGCAGAAGAATGGGAAACAATTTCTTGACAGGAGGTTACATTTGCCTTGAACGATTCAATCTCAGAGCTAATTATATTGTCAGTTTACCATTCAGAGGGAGAATGAAAGGTGATGTTTCAGGTATCATGCCTTCCTCTGAAAACGGGTGGTTAGCTTTTTAGAAGGGGTTGAACAAAGGATAAGAAAGAGGGTGGAAAACGCACAGAGATTATTAGTAAATGAATCAGTAAAATGCTTCAGTGATTTAAGATATATTCGAATCTCCGAAGTGTCTTTTTATTTGCTGCAAGATTTCTTGTATTTTATTGCAGCAGACCAAAACAGATCCACTGTGGATGCCATCTCTCTGGACCTACACTAACTTCTGGAACATCTGGATAACAAAGATACCTATGTCAGACTCATTTATTGTCTACAGCTCTCCCTTCAATACAACAATTGAAGCTCATCTACAAACTCTAAACATAATGCTGGAAATCCACAGTAACACATGCAAAATTCATGAGGAACTCAGCAAAGCAAGAGAAACATTTCAGTTTGAGTACAGATAAGGTTCCTCCAGCATTTTGTGTGTGTCATCTACAAACTCTTAGCCCTAAATCCCACTGACTCCGGTGCTGTTCGCAGAATCTCAGATGACAATGAGGAGTGTATGGGAGTGAGATTGATTGCCCGGTTGAGTGGCCAGCAAGACCAAGGAACTAATTGTGGACTTTAGGATGGGGAAGCCAGGAGATCATGTAATAGTCCTGAATGAAGGGTCAGTAGTGGAAAGGATGAACAGCTTCAAGTTCCTCGGCATTAACATCTATCCTGAATCCAGCATATTGCTGCAATTACAATGAAGGCAGGTCAGAAGCTATTCTTTATTAGGAGCATGGCCAGGTTGATACGGTGTCGTTCTAGTGATCTGAAGGTTGCTAGTTGGAGCCTTAGCTGAGGCAGAGTGTTGTGTCCTTGAGCAAGGCACTTAACCACACATTGCTCTGCGACGACACCGGTGCCAAACTGTATGGGTCCCAATAGCCTTCCCTTGGACAACATTGGTGGCGTGGAGAGGGGAGGCGTGCAGCTTGGTCAACTGCAGGTCTTCCATACAACCCCGCCCAGGCCTCAGTCATCATTGAAAATCGATGGACAGCCAAAGAATAAATTATTAGGAGTTTGAGGAGATTTGGAATATCACCAAAGACTCATAAATTTCAAGAAATATACAGTAGAGAGCACTCTGACTGGTTGCAGCGCAGTCTCCTATGGAGGCTCCAATAGGCAGGATTGCAAGAGTCTGCAGAGGGTTGAGAACCAGCCAGCAACATCATGGATACAACCTCCCTGTCAATGTTGGTATTTCCAAGCGGGGGTGCCTCAAGAAAGCATCCATCACTAAGAACAGTCACCATCTTGAACTCACCCTTTTCTCATTACCACCGCTGGGGTGAAAGTAGATCACTGACTTCTAAACAGCTTCTTCCCTTCTACCATCAGATTTCTGAAAGGTCCATGAAACACCTTATTGCTTTTTATGAACTATTTATATTTGTAATTCACTTTCATAGTTAATTTTTACTTTTATTGTTAGTCACCTGGAATGGTGCTTCAAACTCAGTTTGGAAACAATTCTCCTTAGACCATCAGACACAGGAGTAGAATTAGGCCATTCAGCCCATCAAATCACCATTTTATCATGGGTGATCCCGCATCCCACTCAATCCCATACACCTGCCTTCTTGTCATATCATTTGATGTCCTGACCACTCAGGAAACAAACAGCTTCTGCATGGACTTGGCCCAATATTCTTGTGTGCAGATTTACTAGAGCTGCTGGGAGTAGTTTAAACTAATATGGTAGGGGATGGGAACCATGATGATAGAGTTGAGGATGAGCCATTGATTGTTCTGTTCTTGTTTGCTGTTGTGATTTGATTGGATCTTTCATCATCTGCTGTTCATACTTTTCTGCAGAGTAATAGCCCTGAGTTACATCAGATTCAATCAACTCAATCGTGACAATTTATTTTTAATAATTATTCATAATCTGGTCACTTGTCCAAAGCTTTGGAAAAGTAATGTGGTCAAAATGCATTCAGACCAGCAACTTCTCTTTCGATTCCTCCCACTTTCTACAAATCAAAGGTGTAGTCATAGGCCCCAGTCGTGCTTGAATTTTTTACTTTCTCCTTGTTCTAAAGCTACTGTGGCAAACTCATCCAACTGTTTCTGATCCAGCATTGAAGTTGCTTCCTGTACTTGTGTGGAACTCAGCAATTTCATCACCTTGCTACTGGCTTGTTCAAATTCACTTGGATTACCTTTTGGCACTTCTCTTTAATAGATCTATCTGCACCTCAGGAGGCAAAGTAACCTCTGATATATACCATAATCCCACTGATCCCCAAAGCCACCTTGACAATGTAGTTGTTTCACAGTGCTAGCACCAAGTTCAATTCCCACTGCTTTCTGTAAGGAGTTTATGCATTCCTCTTGTGACCATGTGGGTTTCCTTTTTGAAGCTCTGGTTTCTTTCCACATTCCAAGGTTTGGTGAGTTGTGGGCTGCCACATTGGCATGCTAATTGTGGGCTGCCCAGCACAATCCTCTGATTTGATTTAACTCAAAATGAAACATTTCACTGTATGTTTCAATGTTGTTATCATCATTATCTTGTGCCATTTTGTATGACATGGGTGATTATGGTCTTCCATCTGTCTTTAATCAGAGAAGTTTTAAAAAGCCTGTCCATCCCATAGTTTGTCCTTTAGTTTAAGTGAAGCACACACACTTATCACATGGTAGCATGATAATGTATGCAATTTACTTATTTTTACATAGACCAGAATGAATTATTTAATGAAATTTAGAGTGCCTAACTAATAGCATATTTACAAGATTACTCAAATATTACTGAAATATTCAGTACACAATTGATATAATAGAGAATCTAATGGCTTCAGACAAAAGGTTACTAAATAATGTGAACTCATTAAACCATTTGTGCATTCTTACAATAAGCACATTGGCTGCAAAATAGCATTAGGCTGTTCTCTGAGATGTGAATTTCCACTTCGTTGTATGATATTATTTAATAACTTGATTTAATAGCTCTTCACTCTTCTGATAAATTGGGTTATTTCATGGAGAAATGTGTCTTGTCGTCTACCTGTGTATCAATTTCAGCTTTACATTGAGGAAGCATTGTTCTGTATTCAAATACATGTTAAAACAAATACAAGATAAACAGTACATAAATTGTCGTAAAGGCAAGCTGCATTGTTTTCTCTTTGTCGTGCTTGTATGTGTTCATGCTACACTGTGCTATGTTACACAGTATTTTACAGAGGATTTAAAAATCAGAAGGTCTCTTTATATTAGGAGTTCCCAATCATGATTGGTCCTGGCAAATTTTTCTACAGAAGTGGTTCGCCATTGTTTTTTTTATGGGCAGTGTCTTTACAAAATGAGTGACCCCAGTCATTATCAATGCTCTTCAGACTTCATCTGCCTGGCATCAGTGGTCGCATAACCAGGACCTGTGGTCTGCACTAGCTGTGCATACAACCATTCACCACCTATTCTCTTGGCTTCACGTGATTCTTAGGGGGCCAACGCAGGTGCCACACCTTGCCCAAGGGTGACCTACAGGCTAGCCTAGGGAAGGAGTGTTTTATGCCTCTTTTGGTAGAGAGGAGACTCCATTCCACAACCCACATGAAAGAACAAGCAATTACTTTAAGAGGTGCCAATGCAGTATAACGGGTAATGTAATTGCTTTACAGCTCCAGCGATGATCAGTCAGGGTCTGGTTCCCCTTGCTGACTGTTAGGGATTCATATATTTTCCCTGTGACCATGTGGGTTTTCTCTGGGTGCTTTGATTTCCTCCCACACTCCAAAGACTTTAGCATTAGTGCGTTGTGGGCATATTGTTGTATGTTGGAACTGGAAGAATGGTGACACTTGCAGGCATCCCCCAGCACAAAGCTTGCTGATTGGATTTGATGCAAATGACACATTTCACTGTATTTTTCAATGTACATGTGACAAATAAAGCTAATGTTCATCTTAGCAATGCAGACTTTCTCCAAAACTGTAGTGACTGCCATTAGCAATCACAGAGACTTACATCCCACATAACACATAATGCACAGTGAACTTGTTAAATCTACTGAGTTCCTGGATCATCTTTTAACATTTTTCAATCACTTTATTTTATTTCTGAAGTTCAAAGAAAGACAGCAAGTGCTGCAAAAATGATACAAAAACAGAAAATGCTGGAAACAGTCAGCAAGTCAGGCAGCATGTGTGGAAAAAAGAACAGAGACAACATTTCAGTTTGAACACTCTTCATTTACCTTGAACTAACCTCTATCTCAATCAAATTACAGACTCCCATATATTTAGCTCTCTTTGTGTATAAATTTACATATGAATTACAATGGGAGATCAAAAATGCATGCCAAAAAGGCAATGTTACAATAGTCAGGGGGAATTCAGTATGCAGGTAGATTGTGAAAATGAGGTTGGTGCTGGATTCCAAGACGGGGAGTTCCTAGAATGCCTTTCAGATGGATTTTTAGAGCAGCTCATTTTTGAGCCCACCAGGGGATCAGATATTCTGGATTGGGTTTTGTGCAATGAACTGAAATTGATTAGAGAGCATAACGTAAAAGAACCCTTAGGGGAGGCAATCATCATATGATCCATTTAGAACCATAGAACATTACAGCACAGAAAAAGGCCTTTTGGCCCTTCTTGGCTGTGCTGAACCATGTTTCTGCCTAGTCCCACTGACCTGCACCTAGACCATATCCCTCCATACCCCTCTCATCCATGTACCTGTCCAAGTTTTTCTTAAATGTTATAAGTGAGCCTGCATTTGCCACTTCAACTGACAGCTCATTCCACAGTCCCACCACTCTCTGTGTGAAGAAGCTCCCCCTAATGTTCCCTTTAAGCTTTCCCCCTTCACCCTTAACCCACGTCCTCTGTTTTTTTCCTCCCCTAGTCTCAGTGGAAAAAGCCTGCTTGCATTCACTCTATCTATACCCATCATAATTTTATATACTTCTATCAAATCTCCCTTCATTCTTCTACGTTCCAGGCAATAAAGTCCTAACCTATTCAATGTTTCTCTGTAGCTCACTTTCTCCAGTACCTGCAAAATCCTTGTAAACCTTCTCTGCACTTTTCCAACCTTATTACTATCCTTCCTGTAATTAGGTGACCAAAACTGCACACAATGCTCCAAATTCAGTCTCACCGATGCCTTATACAATTTCACCATAACATTCCAACTCATATACTCAATACTTTGATTTATAAAGGCCAATGTGCCAAAAGCTCTCTTTACGACCCTATCTACCTGTGACACCACTTTTAGGGAATTATGCATCTGTATTCCCTGATCCCTCTGTTCTACTACTCTCCTCAGTATCCTACCATTCATCATGTATGTTCTACCTTGGTTTTACCCTGAATCTTACCCTGAATTTTGAAAATGGGAAGCTAAAGCCAGATGTATAAGTATTGTAGTGGAATAAAGGGAATTACAGAAGCATGAGAGAGGAGTTAGTCAGAATTGATTGGAAAAGAACACTGGTAGGAATGACAGGAGAGAAGCAATCACTAGTATTTCTGGAAGCAATTGGGAAGGCACAGGTTATATTCATCACAAAGAGGAAGAAGTATTCTAAAGGAAAGATGAGACAACCATGGTGAACAAGAGAAGTCAAAGCAAACATAAATGCCAAGGAGAGGGCATGTAATAGAGCAAAAATTAGCAATAATTTAGAGGATTGGGGCGATTTCAAATTCCAATCGAAGGCAACTAAAAAAGTCATTAAGAAGGTAAGGATGGAATACAAAAGTAAGCTAGCCAATAATATTAAAGAGGATACAGAAAGTTTCCTTAGATACTTGAAGTGTGAAAGAGAGATGACAGTCGATATCTGATGGTTAGAAAACAATGCTGGAGTGCAGTAATGGGGGACAGACTGAACAAGTATTTTGCCCAGTCTTCACTGTGGAATACAGAGGCAGCATGGTGGAAGTTCCAGGTATCAGGGGTCATGAAATATGTGAAGTTACCATTAGTATGGAGAAGGTTCTTTGGAAACTGAAAGTCCTGTAGGTAAATAATTTACCTGGACCAGATAGTGTACACCCCACTGTACTTAAAGAGGTGGCTAATTAAAGCATTAGTAATGATCGTTCAAGAGTCACAAGATTCTGGAATGGATCAAGAAGGTTGGATAGTTGCAAATGTCACTGCACTCTTCAAGATGAAAGAGAGGCAGAAGAAAGGAAATTATAGGCCAATTAGTCTGATCTCAGCAGTTGGGGTGATAGAGGAGATGATTACTAAGAACATGGTTTCAAGGTCCTTGGAGGCACATGATAAAAATTGCCTGTAGTTGGCATGGTTTCCTCAAGGGAAAATCTTGCCTAACAAATCCATTGGAAATCTTTGAAGAAATAACATGCAGGATATACAAAGGAGAATCACTTGATGCTGTGTATTTGGATTTTCATAAGGCCTTTGATAAGGTGCCACACATGAGGCTGCCTTACAAGCTACATGCCTATGGTATTACAGGGAAGGGTTTTAGCATGGATAAAGCAGTGGCTGACTGGCAGGAGGCAAAGAGTTGGAATAAAGGGAGCCTTTTCTGGTTGGCTGCCAATGACAAGTGGCGTCCAACAATAGACATGCACTTTGTTAGAAGAAATGAAAGGGTTGCTGATCTTCAAAATGGAGACATAATACAAAGACTGTGGTGCATAGGGACTTGGGAATGCTTATGTAGATTTCCCTGAAGATTAATTTGCAGGTTAGGAAGGCAAATGCAATGTTAGCATTCATTTCAAGAGGACTAGAATATAAATGCAAGGACGTAATGTTGGGACTTCATAAAGCACAGGTGAGGCCCCACTTGGAGTATTGTGTGCCCTTCATCTTCCAAAGGATGTGCTGAAATGGAGAATGTTCAAAGGAAGTTCACGACAATGATTGCAACTTTGAACAGCTTGTTCTACGAACAGCATTTGATAGCTCTGGGCCTGCATTCGCTGGAATTCAGAAGATTGAGGGGTGACCTCATTGAAACCTAACAAATGGTGAAAGACCTTGATAGAGTGGATGTGGAGAGGAGAAAGTGAGGGAGTCTAAGACCAGAAGATACATCCTCAGAATAGAGGGGCGTCCTTTAAGAATGGCGATGGAGGGGGATTTCTTTAGCCAGAGATTGGTGAGTCTGTGGAATTTGTGGCCAGAAGCAGCTGTGGAGGCCAAATCTGAATGTATAAGGTAGAGCTTATTAGATTGTTGATTGGTCAGGCCCTGAAGGGATGTGAGGACAAGGCAGGAGATTGGGGCTGAGAGGAAAAATAGATCAGCCTAATTCTGTACCGATGTCTTATGAACTTATGATCTATGTCAGTGTACATTAACCAGCATTGCAAAATAGTCCAGTGAATGAAAGTTATCTAGTCTATTTCTGTTTTAAAAATGCTAAATAAAATAATTGCTGAAATTTCTTATCAAAATATAACAATAGGTACCTCAGGAAGGAAGGAGACAGAGAGAGAGAGAGAGAATCAAATTTATTATTATTGACTTGAAATTTGTTGTTTAGAGGCTACAGTACAATATATTAAATACATTACTGTTACAAAAAGAAATATTAAAAAAAATGTCATCCAAAAAGAAAAAAGAGAGCAAAATAATGAGTTTGTGTTCATGGACAATTCAGAAATTTGATTGCAAAGGAGAAGAAGCTGTTTCTAAAACAATGAGTGTGTGTGTTCAGGGTCCTGTACTTCCACCCTGATTGTAATAACGAGAAAAAGGCATGTCCTGGGTAATGAGAATCCTCAATGATGGATGAATCCTTTAATAGGCATTAACTTTTGAAGATGTCCTCGATGATGGGGAGGCTGGTGCACAGGATGGAACTGGTTGAATTTCTACCCCTCTACAGCATTTTCTGATCCTGTCCATTGGAGCCTTCATACCAGCTGCCAGTACAGTAAGTCAGATTGCTCTCCACCTTGCATTTGTAGAAATTAACTAGAGTCTTTAGTGACATAACAAATCTCAAAGTTCTAAGTAAATTTATTATCAAGGTACACTTATGTCGCTATATACAATCCTGAGATTCATTTTCTTGTGGTCATATTCAGTGGGGTTCGGACAGATAGGGCTTATCTGACTTGGTTGACAGTTCATCTAGGAGAAGGAAGACGCAAATCTCAAACTTTCACTTGCCTTCTGGCTATACCCACTCATGGGGAAGGCTTTTGGGAGTAAACCCCGAGGGAAAAATCTGGAGCTGGAGTCCCTAAGGTAGTCCAACATTGAGATCAATGTTGACTAGCAACACCTGTGATGCTGCTGGTATCAAACTGTATCGGTCTATGTTCTTCCTTTGGATTCATCAGATGTGTGAAGAGGGGGAGCTTGCTACATGGGCAACAGCCTGCTCTCCAAATCATACTGCCCATGCTTGCACATCTAGACAGCTAGTAAGCAATATCCATGGTCAACTTCGACCGACGGAGACTTCAAGTCAACTCAATAAATACAAGAACCGTAATAGAATTAATGAAAGACTATATCCAACTGGGTGAACAAACCACAAATGTGCAAAAGACAACAAACTGCAAATTCAAAAGAAAAAAAAAGAAATAAATATTGAGAACATAAGATGAAGAGTCCTTGAAATTAAGTCTATAGGTTAAGGGATTGGTTCAGTGATAAGGCAAGTGAAGTTGGTTAAAGTTATCTCCACTGATTCAAGAGCATCATGGTTGAGAGGTAGTCTTGAGGCCACTGTATCTTGTTCAAAATAGCAGCTGCGAGAATAGAGTATGACCTCATCTCCTGATGAAATATAGTTGCTGGTGTGCCTTCTTAATAATTGCATCAATATGTTGAGCCCAGGATACATTTTCAGAGATGTTGACGCTGAGTAACTTGAAGCTGCCCACTGCTGACCCCTTGATGAGGACTAGAGTCTGTTCTCCTGACTTCCCCTTTATGAGGTCCACAATCACTTCCTTGATATTACTGGCATTGAATGCAAGTCACACTCAACCAGCCAATTTATCTCAGTAAGTTTTGCCTCATCAGAGAGACAGAGAGAGAAGGACAGAGAAAGAGGCAGAGAGAGGGAGTCAGATACAGCAGATATACATTTCTTCACATTTGTGCATTTATGATTTGCTCCAGGCAGATGTTACAAAGATCTTTGGAATGAACAATGAAAGATCAGTATAAACTAAATAATATGTCAATTCTCCTCTCCTTTTCTTCTAAGTTATCCTATTGTTTAAAAGTGTATTTATCATTTCTGATAATCCCTCATTTGACACTTCTACCCCAAGTCATGTTCCATTCACAATCTCCATTTATATTCAGTTGTATTTTCAGGTCCCTTTTCCCAAATCTTAACAAGACATTCCTCCCTGTTGATGTATAAACTAACCCATCTTTACAACTGCATGTAAGCATTTATTCACTAGATGTGATGTCACTAGCAATTATTTTCTCATCCTAATTGTCGCTGAGCCACACTGGGTCAGGAGAAGGTGACAGTCTTCCTTCCTTAAAGACAGTAGTGAACCAAATTTTATTTATTTTATTTTTACTTAATGATAAAGTGTGGAGTAGGCCCTTCCTGCCCTTCAAGCCATGCTGTCTCAATAACCCCTGACAAACCTATTTAACCCTAAACTAATCGCAGGACAATTTACAATGAACAATTAACCGCCCCAGTATGTCTTTGGACTGTGGAAGGAAATGGGAGCCCAAAACATGGTTGTTGACTTCAGGAAGGCATAGAGTGAGCAGCCGCCGCTGAACTTTGAAGTCTCTTTGGTAGAGATCGTTAAGAGCACCAAATTCTTGGTGTTCATCTGGCGGAGAATCTCACCTGGTCCCTCAACACTAGCTCCATAGCAAAGAAAGCCCAGCAGCTTCTCTACTTTCTATGAAGGCTGAGGAAAGTCCATCTCCCATCCTCACCACTTTCTACAGGGGTTGCATTGAGATCATCCTGAGCAGCTGCATCACTGCCTGGTTCAGAAATTGCACCACCTCGGATATCAAGACCCTGCACTGGATAGTGAGGTCAGCTGAGAAGATCATCGGGGTCTCTCTTCCCACCATTACAGACATTTACACTACATGCTGCATTCGCAAAGCAAACAGCATTATGAAGGACCCCACGCACCCCTCATACAAACTCTTCTCCCTCCTGCCGTCTGGGAAAAGGCACCAAAGCATTCGGGCTCTCACGACCAGACTATGTAACAGTTTCCTCCCCAAAGTCATCAGAATACTCAATACCCAGAGTCTGGAATGACACCAACTTACTGCCCTCTACTGTGCCTATTGTCTTGTTTATTATTTATTGTAATGCCTGCACTGTTTTGAGAACTTTATGCAGTCCTGGGTAGGTCTGTAGTCTAGTGTAGTTTTTACATAGTTCAGTGTAATTTTTGTACTGTTTCATGCAGCACCATGGTCCTGAAAAATGTTGTCTCATTTTTACTGTGTACTGTATCAGCAGTTATGGTCAAAGGGACAACAAAAAGTGACTAGACTTGATGAGGAAAATCCATGGGAAGGATGTACAGACTCTTCAAAGAGTGGTGCCAGAATTGAACTCAGAACTGTGGACTGCTCCTAGCTGTAATAGTTTTGCGCTAACTGCTACGCTACTACAGCATCCAGATGAGAGGTATAATAATCTGGCAGCTTCATAGTTACTCTTACAGAAATTATACTACTGTAAAATCATTTAATAAAATTTAAACATCCAAGATACCTGGTGAGTCTTCAGCTCATAAGTCTGGTTTAACATTTTTGAATGTTGATCTAACAATTAAATTCTGCAGGTTCTTTATGCACTTCCAATTCTTGTGTGTATATCCTGTGGTGACTGTGACTAAGCCACTGTAGACTAGAAGCTGATAGTTTTTATTCCTCACACCAGGCCAGCATTCTCTTGCAGACACTCAGTAAAATTTCCTCGAACTCAAAATACATCAAATATTTATATGCTTAAGAACAAAGATAACAGCAGGTGATTTCATACAATTTCAATTGTTACAATGATAACATTTGCTTCAGTATTTTAATGTTGGCAAACGATTCTGCTGAACTATATATTTACCATAGAGGCACATTGGTCGGATAAATTAATTCACAGGGATAGTCTAAAGGCTTTTGAAGTCAGAGAATCCACTTACTCAAAATTAGTGGTGTGTGGGCTGACTCACTGGGAGCACAGATAATTGACAGACCAAATATGTTTATGAGCATATTTGATTTGCTAGGTAACACATCAAAATCAATGGTGTCACAACAACAGCATTTCACTCAACATCAGCAAAACCAAAGAGCTGATTATTGGCTACAGGAGGAGGAAACTGAAGGTCCATGATCCAGTCATCAACAGGTGATGAGGTGGATAAGTCATCTACTATAAATTCCTCATTGTTATCATTTCATAGGATCTGTTCTGGTTCTAGCACATAGGTGCCATTACAAAGATGGTACAGCTCTGCCTCTACTTTCTTAGAAGTTGGCAAAGGTTCAGCATGTCATCTAAAACTTTGACAAACTTCTATAGGTGTGTGATGGAGAGGATACTGACTGGTGACATCATGGCCTAGAGTGGAAATACTCATTGTCTTGAACAGAAAGGCCTGCAAAGTGTAGTGGATACAGCCCATTCCATCCAGCTAAAACTCTCCACACCATTGAGCACTGTCGTAGGAAAGCAGCATCCATCATCAAGGACACCTAACATCCAGACCATGCTCTCTTTTTGCTAGTGCCATCAAGTAGGAGGTACAGCAACCTCAGGTCCCACACCAGTAGGATAAGGAACAGTTATTACCCCTCAACCATCAAGGTCTTGAACCAGAGTGGATAACTTCTCTCATACAAAAACTGAACTGATTCCACAACATATTAACTCCTATTATGATCTTTACAATTCACGCTCTCAATATTTATTAATTTATTATTTTTGGAGGTTTGTTTTGTAATTGCACAGACCTTTGTCTTTTGCACATTGGATGTTTGTCCATATTTGTTGTATGCAGTCTTTCATTGATTCTATTAATATAGAAAACTTAGAGGACTACAGCACTGTAACAGACCATTCAGCCCACAGTGTTGTGCTGAACAGCTAAAAAACAAATCAAAAACACAAAATGCTAATCCCTCCTACCTATGTCATGTTCAAACACCTCCGTCTTCCTTACATCTGCAGTATAGATGTGACTCGGACATCGCAGTATATGAACAACCACGTTTATTCACCAGACTTCCATATTTTATAACCCCTGTTCTGTCCTGATGTCATACGCACTCTGACCTACAAATACTCACATAGTACATTACATCCCCCTTCTCAAAATTTTTTTTACACCACTGTGAATTGCCAAAACAATGCCTTTCTTACATGGCAACAGCCATGACATAAACTAAAAAAAAACATCTTAAGGTTAGGGTTAGGGTTATACTGTATTCAACATTGAATCTTACAATACCAACAGCAGTATATTTTCTTTTACTGACGTAGACTAATAAATCTTTTATTTCACACCTTGGACCTTATAATATGTGTAACTTTGCCTCAAACTGTGTGAGACTGTAGGTAGATCTAATCTCTGTATCTAGCTGGAAGTTTGACTTGTCTCCCAGACCGTGTGCGATACAACTGTGAATGTGCTTGTCCTTCATCAGTGTCAGTTTCTCGAGTGACCTCTGTGTCCTTCCAGTCTGCATTTCCACCTCGGTCGGTCTGCGCCGAAACTTCACCTTCATTGCATCGTGGGGTTTCGTCACACCCCTCACTCTTGGTGTCATTTGTTTCTATGTCTGTATCTGTGGAAATGTCCTGTGCATCCGTACGTGGAAACTCCCTCTTGCCTGTCTTCAGCAGATGCTTCCTGTTCCTCCTGTAGACTCTTCCATCCGGCGTGAGATCTATGAAGGATCTTGGTTGCTGATGTATCTCCACAACCACAGCTGGCTGTCAAGTGTCTCCTCTCTGTATTCTGACATTTTCACCTGTGTGCAGATCTGGCAACTGTCTTGTATGTCTGTCATAGTAGCTCTTTTCCTTTATCTGCTTGTACTTTTGCTTGTCATGTACTTGAGCATTACCTTCAGGAGTCAGTAGATTTGTGGATGTTCAAACAACACACACAAAATGCTGGTGGAACACAACAGGCCAGGCAGCATCTATAGGGAGAAGCACTGTCGACATTTCGGACTGAGACCTGTAGATATTCTGCACCATTGTAGTAAAAGAGATCTGTGCCAATCTTCTCCCATGATCTTCCTGGTAGTGGATGGGGAAGTAAAGGCTGTCTTGGATTGCTGTTTTTGTTTTCATTACAGACAGCACACTGAGACATAATGTCCTCTATCTGAGTTGACATACCTGGCCAATAGAGAAATGTCCCTAGCTATTTCTTTACATTTCACTATACCCATGTGTGACTCATGAATTCTGTTGAGCATTTCCTGTCTCATTTCTTTTGGTACGATGAGTTTTGCCGCTTTGAACATTAGTCCTGATGCATAGCTGATTTCCTCTTTAAATGTCCAGTATTTCTTCATTTCCTTTGGAACATCTTTTCTTTTGGCCATCCATTCATTGTAATGTTTCTTAGCATTTGCATTCAGAATCATCTGCAGTTGCTTTCCTGAACATGTTCAACTACTCTTCAGAGATGGGTAGCTGAGGTGTAACCCAGTTGACCTCCAGCTCTCTTCCTAGCAACTCTTCCTTTTGCTCTTTGAGGTAAGCATGGCTCAAAGCATCAGCGATGTGCAGTTCTTTTCCTGGCTTATAGGTGACTGTGAGAGTGCATCTCTGTAGCCTGAGAAGCATCCTTTGCAGCCTCATAGGAGCTTGATGAAGTAGCTTTTTGAAGATGCTCTCAAGTGGTTTGTAATCACTCTCAACCTGGATTTCTTTGCCATATACATACTGGTGGAACTTCTCACACCCATAAACTATGGCAAGTAATTCCTTCTCGATTTGAGCATATCGGTATTGACAGTCTGTAAGTGCTTGTGATCCATACGCCACAGGCCTCCCATCCTGTAGTATAACAGCTCCTATTCCTTCCGAACTGGCATCCACAGACATCGTCACCAGTTTATTGACATCATAGAACTTGAGTGCTGGTGCATTGGTAACCAACTGCTTCAATGTGTCAAAACTTTTCTTTTGTTCGTCTTCCCAATGCCATTCAGTGTTGCTCTCTAGTAGCTTTCGAAGTGGAGCGCTGACCTCTGATAAGTTGGGAATGAATTTGGCAACATACTATATCATGCCCATGAATCTCAGTAGTTCTTGCTTTTCTTTGGATGGTGATAGCTGTACCACAGCCCTGCCCTTTTCATTATCTGGTTTTATCCCATCAGCGCTGAGAATGTGACTATGTATTTGATCTCTGTAGTTCTGATCTTACGTTAACTTTTGTTCAGTTTTAAATTGTACTCACGTGCTCTCTCCAGGAGCTTCCTCAGTCTCTGATCATGTTCCTCAATTGTGTCAGCCCATACCAGCAAATCATCAGTGATATTGCCCACCCTGTCCAGGCCTTCAATTATTTGTGCCACGGACCTCTGTAATACCTGTGATGCAGAAGAAATCCCAAAGGGAAGACGCAGGAAACAATATCTCCCTATGGGCGTGTTGAAAGTGCATAATTTGGAACTTTCCTCATCCAGCTTGATCTGCCAGAAACCTTGATTTTCATCTAATACTGAAAAGTATTTCGCATTAGGCACGCAGGAGACAATCTCTTCAACCGTGAGCAGCGGATATTGCTCTCTTTTGATGGCTCGGTTGAGATCTTGTGGATCCATGCAAATTCTAACCTTTTTCTGTGACCACTGTCACCATACTATTCACCCAGTCGGTTGGTTCTATTTGTCTCGTTATGACTCCCATCTGTTCCATTCTGTATCACTCCTCCACTACTCGATCCCTGAACGCTACTGGAATCTTTCTCAGAGCATGCACGACTGGTGCAATAGTTGGATCAATCTGGATACGGTGTTTCCCTGGTAAACATCCTAATCCAGAAAACAAGTCAGCAAAGTCTTTGAGAACGTCATTCTCTTTTTCAACACCATAAATTTGCTTTACCAGGCCTAGCATTGTGCATGTTGCTTTGCCCAGTATTGCTGGAACATGTTGCTGTACTATCTCAAACTCTATCTTGTGTTTTTGTCCTTTGTACACGCAGGCGAGTGTTTTCTTTCCCAATGGCACTGTCTTGTGGCCGAAATACGCAACAAGCTTGCAGGTGGATTTTCTCAGTCTTCCTCTGATGTCCAGTGAGTTGAATGTTTCTGCTGACATTACATTGCACTTTGCCCCAGTGTTAAGCTTAAATGTCACATTCCTCCTGTTTATTATCAGATCATGAGTCCAATCATCTTCATCCTCTGTCTCTGCATTGTCAATATTCTTGATGCATACCTTGGGTTCCACTTCAACTGTGCCAATGAACATGTCACTGTTGCCCTCACTCTGTTCCACAGCATGCATTTTCCTTGTGATCTCCTGTGATTTGCCCATCTTTGCAAAGTGGTTTTTTTTCAGCATAATTTGCATGTCTTACCAAAGGCTGGACATTTTCTGTATCCATGTTTATAACCACTTCAACTTCTTCATTAAGCACTTTAACCTGACTTGATGTGATCTCACTGGCACGACAAACATCAATTGCCTTTTCCAATGTAAGCTCCGCCTCTCTCAATAGCCTGTCTCTCACATGATCATCTCGTATGCCGCATACAATCCTGTCGTGTATTAAAGAATCATGCAGTTGTCCAAACTCACAGTTTTTTGCCTTGTTCTTCAAATCTATTACATAGGCATCCATGGTCTCTGTCAGTCCTTCAGCCCTTGTAAAAAATAAATGTCAGCTGTACAGCACGTTTTTTCTCGGTTCGCAGTAATCTTGAAACTTTTTCTTCAACACTTCAATTTTATCCCTCTCATCATCTTGGAAGACAAAAGTGTTGCAAACCTTTATTGCCTCTGCTCCTGCCACATGCAGAAACATAGCCCATTGCACTTTCTCCGTCTTTTCAGCTACGCCGCTAGGGGTGCAAAACAGCTCACACTGCTGGAGCCATACTTTGCAATTCTCAGTAATATTACCTCATAGGCATAAACTTGATGGTGGCTGTAACTGAGATGTCTTTTATTCTGTTTTCCTTTACCTGCAAATCCCACTTCTGACATCATGTATATTGATGTGACTCGGACACCGCAGTATATGAACAACCACGTTTATTCACCAGACTTCCATATCTTATAAGCCCTGTTCTGTCCTGATGTCATACACACTCTGACCTACGAATACTCACATAGTACCTTACAACATCCATGTACCATCCAAACATCTCTTAAAAGCCTGTAATACATTTGCCTCTACCACCATTCCAGGAAACCCTGAGTAAAAAATTTAGCCCTCACATCCCCCTTGAACTTACCTCCTCTCACCTTCAATGCATGCCTCCTGCTATTAGACACTTCAACCTCGGGAAACAGATACTCTCTGTCCACTCTATCTATGCCTCCCATAATCTTGTGAACCTCTAACAGATCTCCCCTCTGCCTCTGATGCTTCAGAGAAAACAACTCAAGTTATTCAGCCTCTCGTGATAGTACATGTCTTCTAAACCAGGCAGCATCCTGATGAACCTCTTCTGCACCCTCCCCAAAGCTTCAACATCCTTCCTATAGTGGGGCAACCAGAACTGCACACAAATACTCCAGATGTGGCCTAACAGAGTTTTACAAAGTTACAATATAATCTCCTGACATAGGAGCTCAGTGCCTGGACTCAGGCCATAGGCCTTCTTAACTCCCCTATTAACCTGAGTAGCCATGAGCTATGAACTTGAATACCAAGATCTCTCTGTTTAGCAACACTGTTAAAGTCCTTGCCCTTAACAGTGCACTGTTTCCTTGCATTTGCTCTACTAAACTAAGTTGGCAGGGGAAGGAAACCAGGGTGTTAAGGTTGAGGAAGAGGAATATAGAAATAAGTCAAAGATACTGTGCAACAAAGCTGGCAAGAAGGACAGGCGTGTGAATAGACAGCATAATTTGCTGTGCTATAGAAATATAGCAAAATCGGTAACAGATACTGAACTAAATGCACCGTACTGTACTTAAATGCGCACAGCATTAGAAATAAAGTGGATGGCCTTGTTGTACAGCTACAGGTTAAAAGGTATGACATTGTGGTAATCACTGAGTCATGGCTAAATGATGGATGTGATTGGGAGCTGAATGTCCAAGGATACACAGTGTATGGGAAAGATAGGAAGGTAGGTAAAGTGGGTGGCATGGCCCTGATGGTAAACAACAATATCAAATCACTAGAAAGAAGGGACATAGTATCAGAAGAAGTAGAATCCTTATGGGTCAAGTTAAGAAATGGCAAAGGTAAAAAGACACTAATAGCATTTATGTACAGGCCTCCAAACAACAGCCAGGATGTGGACTACAAGTTACAGCTGGAAATAGAAAAAGTGTGTCAGAAGGAAAATGTGAAGATAATTATGGGGGATTTTAATAAGAAGGGGGATTTTAATATGAAATTGGATTGGGAAAGTCAGGAAGGCACTGGATCTCAGGAAAGGGAGATCGTAGAATGCCTACGGGGTGGCTTTTTGGAGCAGTTTATCCATAAGCCCACCAGGGGATCAGCTGTATGGATTGAGTGCTGTGCAATGAACCTGAGGTGACTAGGGAGCTAGAGGTAATGGAACCCCTTGGAAGTTGTGACCATAATATGATTGAGTTCAGTTTCAAATTTGAAAAGGAGAAGCTGGCATTGATATTTCAGTGGAACAAAGTGGTATGAGGGAGGAACTGGCCCAAGTTGATTGGAAAAATAAGCTAGATGGAGGGACAGTAGGACAGAATTGGATGAAATTCCTACAAGAAATAAGGAAAGTACAGGAAAAAATATATTCCAAGAAAAAAGAAAGTCATGAATGGGAAAATGGCACAAATGTGGCTAACAAGAGAGGTTAAGGCTAAAATTAAAGCAAAAGAGACTGCGTACAAGGAAGCAAAGATTATTGGGAAAACTGAGGACTAGTCGACTTTTAAAAACTTACAGAAGGAAACTAAGAAAGTCATTAGGAAAGAAAAGATGAATTATGAATGGAAGTTGGCAATTAACATAAAAAGGATAATTAAGAGTTTTTTAAATATATGAAGAGTAAAAGAGTGACACGGGTAGATATAGGACAAATTAAAATTGATGCTGGAGAAATTATAATGGGTAACAAAGAGATGGCAGAGGAACTGAATGAGTATTTTACATCAGTCTTCACAGTGAAAGACATTAGCAACATTCCTGATAACTAGAGGTCTCAGGGAATAGAATTAGGTACAGTCAGGACTACTAGAGAGAAAGTGCTTGGGAAGCTAAATGGACTAAAGATAGATAGGTCTCCCAGACCAGATAAGGTGTACCCATGGGTTCTGAAGGAAAAGGCTTTGGAGATTGTGGAGGCATTGGAAATTATCTTCCAGGAATCAATTGACTCTGGCATGGTTCTGGGGGCTGGAAGGTCGTAAATGTAGTTCCACTGTTTAAGAAAGGAGGGAGGCGGCTAAAAGAAAGTTACAGACCTATTAGTCTGACATCGGTAGTTGGAAAGTTATTGGAGTCGATCCTCAAGGACAAAGTTATGAAATACCTCGAGGTGCATGACAAGATGGGACCAAGCCTGCATGGTTTCATGAAGGGAAGATCCTGCCTCACCAACCTATTGGAATTTTTTGACGTAATCTCAAATAAGACTGACAAGGGAGAAGCTGTGGATGATGTGTATTTGGATTTTCAAAAGGCCTTCGATAAGGTGCCGCATAAGAGGCTGCTTAATAAGATGAGAGCCCATGGAATTACAGGAAAGATATTGGAATGGGTGGGGCATTTGCTGATAGGCAGAAAGCAAAGGGTGAGAGTAAAGGGATCCTATTCTGGTTGGTTGCTGGTTACTAGTGGTGTTCTGCAGGGGTCAGTGTTGGGGCCGCTTATTTTTACACTGTATATCAATGATTTAGATTATGGATAAAAAGGTTTTGTAGCTAAGTTTGCGGATGACACCAAGATAGGTGGAGGAGCAGGTTGAAGAAATGGGAAAGTTGCAAAGAGACTTGGTCAGTTTAGGAGAGTGGGCAAAGAAATGGCAGATGAGATTCAATGTTGAGAAATGTACGGTTGTACATTTTGGAAGAATAAATAATCGGGCAGATCATTACTTAGATGCAGAGAAAATTCAAAATATCGGAAGTGCAAGGGGACTTGGGGATCCTTGTGCAGGGTACCCTAAAGGTTAATCACCAGGTTGAATCGGAAGAAAGGAAAGTGAATGTTATGTTGGCATTCATTTCAAGAGGAATAGTTTATAAAAGTAAGGAGGTGTTGATGAGGCTCTATTGGGCACTGGTGAGACCTCATTTGGAATACTGTGTGCAGTTTTGGACTCCCTATCTTAGAAGGGATGTACTGATGTTGGAGAGAGTTCAGAGAAGATTTACAAGGATGATTCCTGGAATGCAGGGGCTAACATATGAGGAGTGTTTGCCAGCTCTTGGACTGTATTTATTAGAGTATAGAAGAATGAGAGGGGATTTCATAGAAACATTTTGAATGTTGAAAGGGTTGGACAGAGTAGATCTGGAAAGGCTGTTTCCCTTGGTGGGCGAGTCCAGGACAAGAGGACACAGTCTTAGAATTAGAGGGTACCCATTTAAAACAGAGATGAGGAGAATTTTTTTTTTAGCCAGAGGTTTATGGATTTATGGAATTAGTTGCCACATACAGCCGTGGGGGCCCGATCATTGAGGATGTTTAAGGAGGAGATTGATAGGTATCTAATTATTCAGGGTATCAAGGGACATGAGGAAAAAGCCAGAAATTGGAACTAGATGGGAGAATAGTTTAGCTCATGGTGGAGTGGTGGAGCAGACTCGATGGGCCAAATAGACACTTCTGCTCCTTTGTCTTGTGATCTTGTGAACACCTCACATGTGTCTGGGTTAAACTCCATCTGCCAGTTCTCAGCACATATCTGCAACTGGTCTACATTGTGCTATATCCTTTTCACCATCCACAACTCCACCAACCTTGGTATCATCAGCAAATCCACTAACCCATCTCTCTACATTTTCATCCAGGTAATTTACAGTATATATATCACAAACAGCAGAGATCCCAGCACAGATCCTGCAGAATTCCATTAATTACAGATCTCCAGCTCAAATATGTCCGTCAACAACTAACCTCTCTCTTCTGTCTGCAAGCCAGTTCTGAATCGAAACAGCAAATTTGCTGTGGATCCCATGCTTCTTAATCTTCTGGATTAACTTCCCATGAGGGACTTTGTCAAGCACCTTACTGAAATCTATGTAGACAACACCCACTGCTCTTACCCTCATCAATCTCTCTTGTCACCTTGTGAAAAAACTCAATCAAGTTGGTAAGGCACTTTAGTATATATAATAGAGATTGATCCATCAAAAAAAGGTTTCAAATTTAAAATATCATCTAAGAGACTCTTATCCGAACCTTTTTTTGATGGATCAATCTCTATTATATATAATAAACTGCTTATGTTCAAGCAGCTTTCTTTGCATAATATTAGGCAAGCTTGGGAGCATGATCTGAATAGGCAAATCTCTGATGAAGATTGGAATGCCATTTTGAAATTAGTGAATAAGTCATCTTTTTGCACTCGCCATTCTTTAGTACAATTTAAAGTGGTACATAGAGCCTATTTATCTAAAGAGAAATTATCCCATTTTTATTCTGATATTTCTCCAACTTGTGACAAATGTAATTCAGCCAATGCTTCATTAATTCATATGTTTTGGTTATGTCCCAGCTTAGAAAAATTTTGGAAAGGTATTTTCTACTTTTCTCAACTTTTTAACACTAACTTTGAACCTAATCCTCTTGTTGCTCTCTTTGGTATTCTTGGAACTCAAGATATAACTTTAACTCCCTCAGACTTGTATTTTCTAACTTTTATCTCACTTCAAGTCAAGTCAAGTCAATTTTTATTGTCATTTCAACCATAACTGCTGTTACAGTGCACAGTAAAAATGAGACAACGTTTTTCAGGACCATAGTTTACATGACAGTTCAAAAAACTAGACTGAACTAAGTAATAAAAAAAAAACACTGAGAAAGCTATAGTGGACTACAGACCTACACTGGACTGCATAATGAGCACAAAAACAATACCAGCATAACAATAAATAATAAACAGGACAGTAGGGCAAGGTGTCAGTCCAGGCTTCGGGTATTGAGGAGTCTGATAGCATGGGGGAAGAAACTGTTATATAGTCTGTTCGTAAGAGCCCGAATACTTCGGAGCCTTTTCCCAGATGGCAGTAGGGAGAAGAGATTGTATGAGGGGTGCATGGAGTCCTTCATAATGCTGTTTCCTTTGTGGATGCAGTGTGTAGTGTAAGTGTCCGCGATGGCAGGAAGAGAGACCCCGATGATCACCTCAGCTGACTTCACAATCGCTGCAGGGTCTTGCAATCCGAGATGGTGCAATTTCTGAACTAGGTACTGATGCAGTTGCTCAGGATGCTCTCAATACAACCCATGTAAAATGTGATGAGGATGGGGGGGGGAGGTGGGAGATGGACTTCACAAAAAGTAGAGACGCTGCTGGGCTTTTCTTTGCTATGGAGCTGGTGTTGAGGGACCAGGTGAGATTCTCCGTTAGGTGAACACCAAGAAATTTGGTGCTCTTTACGATCTTTACTGAGGAGCCATCAATGTTCAGCGGGGAGTGGTCACTCCGTGCCCTCCTGAAGTCAACAACCATCTCTTTTGTTTTGTTCACATTAAGAGACAGGTTGTTGGCTCTGCACCAGTCCGTTAGACACTGCACCTCCTGTCTGTAAGCTGATTCATTGTTCTTGCTGATGAGACCCACCACGGTCATGTCATCGGCGAACTTGATGATGTGGTTCGAGCTGTGTGTTGCAGCACAGTCGTGGGTCAGCAGAGTAAACAGCAGTGGACTGAGCGCACAACCCTGGGGAGCCCCCGTGATCAGTGTGATGGTGTTGGAGATGCTGCTCCCGATCCAGACTGACTGAGATCTCCCAGTCAGGAAGTTTAGGATCCAGTTGCAGAGGGATGTGTTCAGGCCCAATAGGCTCAGCTTTCCAATCAGTTTCTGAGGGATGATGGTGTTGAATGCTGAACTGAAGTCTATGAACAGCATCCGAACGTATGTGTCTTTTTTGTCCAGGTGGGTTAGGGCCGGGTGGAGGGTGGTGGCAAAGCCGTCATCTGTTGAGGAGTTGGGACGGTACGCAAACTGCAGGGGGTCCAGTGAGGGGGGCAGCAGGGTCTTGATATGCCTCATGATGAGCCTCTTGAAACACTTCATGATGATGGATGTGAGTGCAACGTGATGGTAGTCATTTAGGCAGGACGCTGAAGACTTCTTCGGCACGGGGATGATGGTGGCGGCCTTGAAGCACGTTGGAACAGTGGCGCTGCTCAGGGAGATGTTGAAGATGTCAATGAGAACATCTGCTAGCTGGTCTGCACATCCTCTGAGCACTCTACCAGGAATGTTGTCTGGTCCAGCAGCCTTCCGTGGGTTGACCCTGCACAGGGTTCTTCACATGTTGGCCACGGAGAGACACAGCACCTGGTTATTCGCAGGAGGGGTGGACTTCCTCGCCGCCACCTCACTTCCCACCTCAAACCGGGTGTAGAAATTATTCAGCACATCTGGGAGGGAGGCATCACCTGCACAGTCAGGTGATGTTGTCTTGTAATTGGTGATGTCCTGGATGCGCTGCGTTTCGCTGCTGTCCTGGAAGTAACTGTGGATTAGCTGGGCATGTGCACGCTTTGCCCCTCTGATGGCCTGGGACAGTTTGGCCCTCGCTGTTGTTAAAGCTGCCTTGTCACCTGTTCTGATGGCGGAGGCGGCACCTCAGCAGCGCACGCACCTCCGCAGTCATCCATGGCTTCTGGTTGGCACGTATAATGATGGTCTTGGACAGAGTAACATATTCAATGCACCTTCTGATGTAGCTGGGCACTGATGCTGTGTACTCCTCTAAGCTGGTAGAGTCACCATCGGTTGCAATCTCCCTGAACATGTGCCAGTCAGTGTTCTCAAAGCAGTCTTGAAGAGCAGAGATGGCTCCTGTTGGCCAGGTTTTCACCTGCTTCTGAACTGGTCTGGAGTGCCTGACAAGCGGACTGTTTGCTGGGATTAGCATAACAGAGATGTGGTCTGAGTATCCGAGGTGGGGGTGGGGCTCTTCCTGGTATGCGTTAGGAATGTTTGTGTAAACCAGGTCCAATGCGTTCTCCCCCCTTGTTGCAAAGTCCACATACTGATGGTGAGAAGATGGATTTTGCTTAAATGGAAAGAAGCAGTCTTTCCTATTCATATGCAGTGGTTAGAAGACATTATGCCTCATCTTAGTTTGGGGAAGATAGTGGCCATAAGTACTGCTGTATAAGCAGACAACCCATCTGTCAGCCTTTTCCCCACCTCAACAATGAACCAGGGGATAAATATCCCAGAGCCTGTCCGATTACTAACTGGGTCTTTAGAGCCATCTGTAAAGAAAGGCAAAAAGGGAAAATACTGTTGCTCTAAAAGACCAAAGTCCCCTCTCACCACTCACAACATCCTGTCTAACCCCTACTAAGA
Source organism: Hypanus sabinus (assembly GCF_030144855.1). NCBI lineage: Eukaryota > Metazoa > Chordata > Chondrichthyes > Myliobatiformes > Dasyatidae > Hypanus > Hypanus sabinus. The sequence continues at coordinate 63,603,376 of NC_082720.1, read as the reverse complement.
CATACCTATTTATTCCCACATCTGGACATTTCCAAGGTAGTTTTCCAGACCAGGTCGCTGTTGAGCTAATCCACACATCCCCAAGACCATACTCCCACATGTATCACCTCATTATCTGCCCAAAACATTTACCATCTCTGCTGGAATATTCCCAAAAATGCATTAAAATGGATTTTGTCAGATGGGACATCCCCCAACCTATTAGGGAAGGATATTTAGCCTGAACACAACTGAGCCTGTTGACCATGACTGCCTTTATGCATTGTGTTGCTGTCACACAATTGGTTTATTAGATATTTGCATTAAAGGGCAGGTGTACAGGTGTACCTAATAAAGTAGCCACTGAGTGAAAGTGCCTAGCCTGACCAATTCATGTAGCTCCAGAATCAGAATCACTGACATGTCTCATGAAATTGGTTGTTTCGAGGCAGTAGTACACTGGCATCATCATATGCCATGTCATATGATGTGGGTAATTAAGGTCTTCGATCTGTTTTTAATCTGTGAAGCTCTAATAAGCTCATCAAAACTTTTGCCAGTCCATCCCTTGATGTTACTCACGGATGTCTTGTGCTGTTGACTGCAACTTCTCCTTCCGTCAGTTTTCCCAAGATGTTTGATCTTCTCTTTCCTTAGTGCATATCCCAGAAATTCTAGCTGCCATTTCCTGACTGACAATATCAGTTCTCTTCTTATTTCATCTTTTTTGCAACACTTCCTCATTTGTTAATCTGCCCTTCCACGATATTTCTCTCAAAATGCACATTTCTGCAGCTTTGTTTTCCTCCATTTTTCTTCCAAATTTGTTTCATTGTTTCTTTGCCTATTTACAGTTCACATTTCTATAATTTTTTTCTTCTTTGTGACAACCACACATTTGTTCATCTTGCAGTTGATGGTCAATCCTCCCTTTGCACTTTCTTAGCTGACTTTATCTAGTATCTCTTGGAGCTTCTCTTTTGATGTTGCTCGGCACTGTGTCACCTGCATATTGTAGGTTGTTCAAATTGTCTCCACCAATTATCATGCTTGAAATACTGCTAATCTCTCCTAGAATCTTCTTGCTATAAAGGTTGAATAGATCAGGTAAGAGAACACAATTATTGTAATTATTACATTATCACATTGGAATACATAATATTAAAAAGCCTGTAAACTACAATAAGAAATATTTTTTATTGTAGTTCACAGATTTTAAATATTATGTATTCTCACATATATAATTAAGTTCTGCAAAAAGAGAGCAGAAAAAATTGAGGGAGTGTTCATGGGTTCAATGTGCATTCTGAGATCTAATGGTGAAACGGAAGATGCAGCTCCTTAAATATTGATTGTGTACCTCCTCCCTGATGGTGGCAATGAGCAAAGGACATGTACTGGGTAATGGGGATCCTTAATAATGCATGCCACTTTTTCAAGACATTACCTTTTGAAGGTATCCTCGATGCTGGGGAGGCTAGGACCCATGATGGAGCTGTCTGAGTTTACGACTTTCTGCAGCTGCTTCCAATCCCATTTAGTGGCCCTTCCACACCAGATGGTGATACCAGACTCATCGTCTTACAGTGGACTGAAGCACACAAGGTCTCATGCTCATATCAGTTTAAAAAGTAAATCTCTTGTTGTGAGTCAGTAGTCTGTGCTCCATAGCCAATAATTTTTGTTTACATAGACGATCATTTAATTTCATAACCGATTATTGCTTGCACTTCACATTTTATCAAATTTTTGAAGGCTCATTGTCAGTTGCAATAATTCTTATCACATAATGCCATAACACCAGATAGCTTATAACATCCTATGCTGATTGTGTGTGTGTGTGTGTGTGTGTGTGTGTGTGTGTGTGTGTGTGTGTGTGTGTGTGTGTGTGCGCGTGCGTGCGTGTGGGGCGGGGGGTGGGGGTGACCTACCGGAGGAAAGCCATAGCGGTCAGCTGTGTGGCTGAGTCTAGGTCTGTGGCTCAAAAGAGAAGGTGGGAGAAGAGACGAGCTGTAGTGAAAGATGATTTGTTGGTTAGGGGAACGGCCAGGAACTTCTGTGGACAAAAATGAGATTCACAAATGGTTTGTCGCCTTGTCGTCTGCCAGGTGCCACGGTCAAGGGCATCTCAGCTCAAGTCCACAGTGGGATGGTGAACAACTCAGTACCAATGACATGGCTGGGAGGGAGGATGAGGTCCTGCAAAGTGATATATATATATATATGTATGTATGTATGCACACATACGCGCTCACGCTCACATATGTGGTACAGCACGGTACTGTAGTGATTAGCACAATGCTTCACAGCAGCAGCTGTAAGATTGAGGTTCACTCCCCACTGTTGTCTGAAAGGAGTTTGAACATTCTTCCCATGACCACGTGAGTTTCCTCTGGGTGCTCTAGTTCCCTCTCACATTCCAAATGACAAATGGGTTAGGGTTCGTAAATTGTGGACACGTATGTTGGTGTAGAGAGCATTGTAACACTTGCAGGCTCCCAACACAATGCTCACTGATTTGATTTGGTGCATGCGATGCAATGTACATGTGACAGATAAAGCTAATTTTTTTTTGTGAACATGAGAGCAATGGAGAGGGAGGGAGAGAAAAAGAGAGGGGGTGAGAGAGAAAGGAGATGGGGGGTGAAAGAGTGGGTGGTGAGAAAGAGAGGGGGATGGTGAGAGAGGGCAGGGTGGAGAGAGGGTTTGAGAGAGCAACTGAGAGAAGGGGTGAGAGAGAAGAAGGTAGAGGGGGTAGAGAGAGGGGAGGCAGAGGGGAGAGGGAGAGAGTGGGAAGGGAGAAAAAGGGAGAGAAAGAGGGAGAAGAAGAGAGAGGCAGAAGGACAGATATACTCAACTGCCCTTCTGATAAACTCCAAAAGCTCCTGATGACTTAATATGAGTAGATAGATTTAACAACATTCTTCATTTTGATGAAGAGAGTTGATACAAATCTTAAAAACACAATAGTATATTTGGTGTAAATTAGAAACTCATGCAGTTTGGCTGGATTCCTAACTCTTAATATCACTGGATTTATTTCAAAGTATATCAAATGAATACATGTATAGTTTAATAAAGACACAACTTTCTTCTCATCATATAGGATTAATTGGATCTAGTAAAATTTTCCAAAAGTAAGCAGTGCAGTGATAATGACCGAGTGAGTGTGTTGAGATTTTCAGTGCATAGTATTACATGTGTTAATATGTAATCTGATACTAAGAGCACAATAGTTAAAGTGGATTCATCATTTAGGAGTTAAGGATGGAAGGGCTGAGAAGCAAAATGTATTCCAAACCTGTTCTTAAAGCAGCTATTTCTTGTGATCTATTATGTCAGTTACATCCTAGCATCTATTATTGCTCACTGTGTGGCTGTCACTTTGTGCATCCACTGATTCAGCAGGTGATTGAAAAACTGTTTATCACCCTATGGAATGCAGTTCACAGCTGTTTGTCCTGAGTACTCAGAAAGCTTGGGAGGCGGGAGACAGAATACAAATATTTGAAACATCTGGAATATTTTAGAGCATGGACTTTTCATCAGGTCGCAAAAGGAGTTGACTCTGGAATGAGCTGTCAGAGGTAAAGGCAAATACAGTGACAATGTTATAAAGTAATTTGGACTGGTACATGGAGAGGAAAGGGGTGGAGAGACACTGGTCTAATTGAGGCAAAGGGGATTAGTATAGAGCACTATCACAGTTATCATGGATGAGTTGGGCTGAAGTATCCAGTGCTCGACTCCTTGAGATGACATTTGAAATTGAATGACTTTCGCCAGAAAAAAATATATAAGACATGGAAGTAGAGTGAGGGATGATTGCAGGGTGAAGTTAACTGACCAAGAAATATTATTGCAATGAAGAAGAGAAAGAAAATTGGGCATAAATGAATAAAATATTGTTTTTCAGAGGTGTAAATGGGAGAAGCTGATGTGTGATCTGAAATTAGCAATGAGAAATTTGACATATGCTGGAAATCTGAAATAATATGAAACATTCTGGAAATATTATCTTCTCCTGGTACATGCTATTTACCGTCTTCCATATACATGCACACACACACACACACACATGCACACGCACACAAATACACACACACTAGAAGACCATTAGACATAGGAGCAGAATTAAGCCATTTGGTCCATCAACTCTGCTCCACTATTCGATTATGGCAGATCTTTACTCCCCTCTTCAGCCCCACTCCCCGGCCTTCTCCCTGTAACCCACAACATTCATCTCTGCAGTAATTTTGTATGCAGACATGTGTAAATGTTTGTACAAGTGCCTACACACACACACACACACACACACACACACACACACACACACACACACACACACACACACACACACACACACCCTCCTAGCTCTCCCAGTCTTACAACTTTAAATCAACTGTTCACACGTACAGAGACATAGTCAGTTGCCTCAATTCTCAGCCTAGACCTACCTGTTAATTGAATGCAATACGGAGCTGATCACTCTCCTGGCAGAAAGTCACACATATTCATTATTTCTTTATCAAGCTGAAATGGTTCACACAAAGACAAGAAAAAGCAGCACGTACAGTTTCTGATTGCTTAGCACAGGTGCACTAGGTCACTGCTGTAGCCTAAATAAACCTTAACACTTTCATTCCTGACAGCCCAGCAACAGTAAAGATATTTCTTTTGAAAATCGGTAGCAAACTTAAAGAAGACTTTGATGTTGTTATAAGCCTGCTGTAATAAAAAATAAAGAAATAAATCCAGCAACTGAAGGGCAATTAGTCTAATATGGGGAAGCTTTTGAGATAATAATTTGTACCATATAAATTGACATTTGGAAGGAGAATGAATTTTAGTTAAAGACCTATCATGTTTGAAAAATGTGATTGACTTCCGTGATGAAGCAGCAAAATGGGCTAAACAAAGTGGAGCAGCTCACCCTGTGTGAGTAAAGGACTTGCTCAAAATGGATTTAATAACTTAACACATAATGAGTTTGGTTTTGGAATTGAAGCCCTGAAGATCGAAGGCTCAAAGGTTCATTTTTTAAATATCAGAGAATGCATGCAAGATACAATGTGAAATTCTTCCACTTCACAGACATCCACTAAACAAGAACCCCATAGAATGAGTAATAGAAACGTCAAAGCCCACTGAAGCCCACCCTTGCCCTTCCATCACACATGCAGCTGCAGAAGCATCAAACCCATTCTGCCCACTCATGCCAGCAGAAGCACTGATAACCCCCAACCCCCCCATCATGCAAGCAACTGCAGAAGCCCCCTAAAGAGACCCCATTTCAGAGTCCATCAAAACTACAGTCCATAACCCAGCACTTAGGCTCACTCTCTCCATTGAGGGAGAGAGAGGTGCTCCTGAAATAATGAGAACAGAAAGCAACAATTTGCCATTCCAATGCTACAATTTTCTGCATCGCTTCTCCAAGCCCTGCCACTCCCTGACTCGAGGACCAAGAAGCTCTCACTCTCCATCAACAGATAGAAAGAGAGAGAAAAAGGGATTGTTCAAGTACAGGGTTCTTCCTCCAACAAAGCTGGCCATTAGCAAACACACCACCTGCTGTTTCAATGTTTCAGTCTCCCACAATACTTCACTCGGTGAAATCAGTGTGCAGCCATGTCATCCAAGATTAAAGGGACTTAAAGGGAGAGATTAGACAAAGAAATGGGAATATGTGGACATTATCCAATGGATCTCACTCAACTGGCCATCACTTAATTAGGGCAGATGATTATTTGGGACAACTCTTAAAAAGCACAAACTAATTGAGCAAATAGCCACCATTCCCTTCCTTTATTTGGGACAAATTGCCACTTAATTGGGACAGGAGACTGTTGCTGAACAATTTCTATCTAGCCTCAATTGCATGCAGTTCTGTGGTCATTTCTCACTATACTGTGCTTAGAGTGAACACTTGTTAAACAGCGTGTTTGTGTTCAAAAAGCAATAATTTTTATAAAACAGTTCTGAATTTTTAAGACAATTTAGAACTGTTTTGCTCACTGTGGTTGCAAGCATTCAGGCCTGGAGATATGAGAAATGTCCAGGAATGAAAATGAAATGATTTCACTACTTCAACAAATTATGAACTATGAAGAACTTGAAGGTATTGACAATCATCTTGAATGTTACAATGGTAATGAAGATTTGGAGGATGCAATCATCATCCATTATCAACACTAGGTCTCTGTGCTGAGTTTGAATGTATTGACAATCATCTTGAATATTGCCTTTGGTCCACACCAGACATCAAGATCTCACCTGTGGCTCTAAGAAGCTATATGCATGCGACAGTGGCCACACACTCGTACATTACTTTGATGGCAGGCTAAACCAGGTGAGGGTAGCTGGCAGTTCTCATATCACGGTGAGATAAGGGCATGCATGTCCTAGCATGTGGAGTCAACTCCGGTAGACTGGGCAGTGAGATCCAATGTCCAGGTAGGCAATACTCTGTGGAAAGCAAAGGGCATGACAAGGCACAGAAGAAGTCATGGTTATCTACCGCAACCAGGGAGGACCACAGTTGTGATGTCAACTTGTTCCACTGGACCCGGACTTCCGAGGTTGAGCAAGTGGAACTGCCACAGTGTAATGGCTTTTCCACTTTAAAAACTCTTCCCCAGAGGTTTCTAGGTGTCATTGAATATGACAACTGCCAGTAGTATTGGTGATGTTCTGCAAACGTAATTTGTTCTGTATTTCATTTAAATTAATAATCAGTTACTCAATTAAATGGTCATTTGTCCATTTTCGCACCTTTTAAAATATTTCTATGGCTAATTAGGGTAGCCACTTAATTGGGTCAAAATGTACAGGTTTTGATGTGTCCCAATTAACAGAAATCTATTGCATAAGACATAGGAGCAGAATTAGCCCGCTTGGCTCATCAAGTTTGCTTCACCATTCTACCATGGCTAATTTATTATCCCTCTTAATTCCATTTTCCTGCCTTCTCCTTGTCGCCTTTAAGGCTATTCAAGAACCAATCAATCTTTGCCTTAAGCATATTCAATAACTTAGCCTCTACAGCCCTTTGTGGCAATGAATTCCATGGATTCAATACTCTCTGGATACGGAAAATTCCTCCTTCTCTCTGTTCAATGCAGTGACACTGGTCCAGTCAAATTGATGTTCTTCGCTGTCACAATGTATGCATACAAGGGAAAACTGATCATGACGGTTTATAGCCAGTTGGTGTGCATGTATCCTTGTTGATAGCTTCCTACCAGTCTGTCCAATATAACGCTTGTCACAGTTGGCGCATGGTGATTTGTATATGGTGTTCGTTCTGTGCATCGTAGGTAGGGGGTCTTTTATTATTGATAGACATTGGTGTAATGTGGCTGTAGGTTTATGTGCTACTGTGATATCAAATGGTTGTAGAAATCTACAAGTATTACATTCTGAATAACCTTTCTTCCAGTGGGGTCTACCACAAGCTACTTTAAAAAGCCATCTCATAGGCATTCCACAAATATTTTCTCTTGGTTTTACCAATCTGATTTTACCAATTTATTTGCATATTGAAATACCCCATGACTATCGTAACATTACCATTTTCACATGTATTTTCTGTCTCCCATTGTAATTTGTAGCCCACATCTTGGCTGATGTTTAGAGGCCTGTATAAAACTCCCATCATGTTATTTTTATGCTTGCAGTTTCTGAACTCTACCTACAAAGATTCTACATCTTCTGATCATACGTCATCTTTCTCTAAGGATTTGATTTCAATTTTTACCAAAAGAGCCACTCCAACCTTTCTGCCTTACTGCCAGTCCTTTTGAAACAATGTGAATCCTTGGATATTAAGCTCCCAACTATATTTTTTTTCAACCAGAACTCAAGGATGTCCACCGTGTCATGCCTGTCAAACTCTAACTGCACCACAGAATCATCTATGTTAATCCCTATACTGTGGGCATTCAAATATAACACCTTCAGACTCATATTCATCAAGCTTTTCAATTTTTCCCCTATGTTACACTTCAACTCATCCCTTTGACTGCAATTTTGCCCTATCATTTGCTTGTTCTTTCTCACAGACCCACAGCACAGTGCATCTACTTGTATACTAACTGCCCTATCCTCAGCCCTATCATTCTTGTTCCCATCCCCCCGTCAAATCAGTTTAAAATCCTCCCCAAAACCTCTAGCAAACCTCTCAACAAGAACGTATATTGGTCCCCTTTGGCACCAGGTATAACTTGACCTTTTTGTATTGGTCATACCTTCCCCAGAAGTGGTCCCAATGATTCAGAAACCTTGCACCCTGCACCTGTTCCTCAGCCACAAATTCATTTGCAAAATGAACCTATTTACACTCTCACTAGCATGTGGCACAGTCAGCAGTCCAAAGAATTACTGCCCTGGAGGTCCTGCCTTTCAGACTTCTACATAACTCCCTATATTCTCTCTTCAGGACCTCTTTCCTTTTCCTACCTATGCCGTTGGTACCAATATGAACCACAACTTCTGGCTGTACACCTTCCCCTTTTTAGAATACTGTGGACACATTCCAAGACATCCTTGACCCTGACATTTGGAGGTAAAATGTCATTCTGGTGGCTATTTTCATATCCACAGAATCTCCTATCAGCTTCTCTAACTATGGAATCACCTATCACTACAACACTCATTGTCTCCCTCTTCTCTCTGAGCCACAAAGTTAGATTCACTACCAGAGATAGTCACTGCAGCTCCCCCGATAGGTTGCTCCTCCCACGGGTATCCAAAGCATTATACTTATTATTGAAGCGAATGGCCACAGGGATATTCTGCATTGGCTGCCGCTTCCCTTTCCCTCTCTTGACAGTCATCCAGATACCTGCTTCCTACAACTTAGAGAAGACAAACTCCCTTTAGCTCTGATCTATAAACTCCACATCTTCCCATATGAGCCAAAGATTTTTGAGATGCAGCTCCATTTCCTTGACATGGTCTCTAAAGAGCTTTGGCTCACTGTCCTTCATGCAGTTGTCGTTACCAGGGAGAATGGAAGTCTCCCAGAATTCACATATCTCACACAAAGAATGTACCACTAACTTTGAACCTATTCCTAATTCACTAGCCATGTACTAATAGACAAAGAAAGAGAACAAAAAGCTGAATAGAAACTTACTTAGAGCCTCTGCCTGTGTTCGCCCAAGCCTGTTGAGCCAAAGGCTTTACTCCAACACTGACCACTCTGCTTACACTTCTCAATTAGACTTGTTCTTTTCAAGTTGCTCCTTCCTTGAAATTACCTCTTTCTCTCTCTCCCTCTCTCTCTCACACACAAACACACACACTTGCTACTTCAAATTATGACTCACTCCTGAAAGGACTTATTTTATAAATAAACATATATAAAAACCATCCCCTGGGGTCTGCTCAACTGCTCAGTACAATTTTGGTCACAACAGTACTCATTATTGACTACGCTTGTGGTTTACAGTGATGGTAAGTGGTTGATTTTCAAGTATACTTTGGTATTTGTCAACATAAGGAATAACATGAGTCCTGTAAAACTCACTCATAAGATCATTTTTACCTAAAAGACTACAGGGGTAAATGTGGTTAACAATAAGAAATGAGAGACTCCAGGAAAGCATGAACTCACCTGTGAAATAGGCGAATGGATGAAAAATGATGCTCAACACAGTTAACTATGCAATTATATAACTGATGAAAGACAATTTTGACTAAAGCGTGTAGTCTGCGTGCAGTTTTCTACAATAGCATTATTGTTTAGCTTCAGTGTCCTGGTTCATCCAGCTTTGTTATATTTGCTGCAATGTTGATCCTTTCCATTCAGGTGCCTCTGAAATTCCTTCCTTCTTCTTGAACTGCAGCTGCCCCTCTGCAAATGTTGAAATAAATCTAATTTAATTTCCATGTCTCCATAGTTCCATGGACCCACCACAGAGAGTGTGGGTATATGGAGCACCCTGTCAAAGATGGTGTTAGAATTAGATACATCAAGACAGTTAAGAAACCATTAGATAGGAACGTGGATGCTAGAAAATAAAGGCTATGTAGGAGGGAAGTGTTACATTGATCTTAGAGCAGGTTAAAAGTTCAGCACAACTTGGTGTGCCAAAGAGTCTGTACTGTTGGGCAATGTTCTATGTTCTCTCTCCCTTTCTCCTCTGTGGCAGAATGAGGGCAGCCTGGAATACAACAGATTATCCTCCACAAATTCTGCCTCCTTCAAAGAGATTCCACCGGCAGTCTCGTCATCACCCTTTTCCTCCTCAGCGGACTGCAGGGACAGTTCCCTTCTCAATTTCATGGTCCTGTCTCCCCCTTCTCAGGTCACTTTTTCTTGCAACCACAGATGAATCAGAAACTGAATAGAGTTTATGATCACTGATATATGTCATGAAATCTGTTGTTTTGTGGGGCTGTACAGTGGAAGACATAAACATTTGCTGTAAGTAACAATGAAAAATGGAGTAAAACAGAAATCGTGAGGTAGTTTTCATGGGTCCATGGATCATTCAGAAATCTGATGGCAGAGGGGAAGAAGCTGTTCCTAAAACACAATCTGTGGATCTACAGGCTCCCGTACCTCCTCCATAATAGTAGTAAAGAGAAGAGGACATATTACAGATGGTGAGGGTCCTTAATGTGGATGCCACCTTGTTGAAGCACTGCTTTTCAAAGATGTTCTGATGGTGGGGAGGACCATGTCTGTGACATAGCTGATTGAATCTACAACCATCTGCATCATTTTTTTGATCCTGTGGATTGACGCCTCCATGTCAGACAGTGATGCAGCCAGTCACAATGAGCATCAGTAGAAACTTGCTGGAGTCTCTGGGCATGTTTCCTTTCATCTCTTTCCTTCCCGTCATCCAGGGAACCAAGAAATCTTCCCAGGTGAAGAAATTTAATTTTTTTCCAAGCCAGTGTACTGTATACAGAGAATACAATTTCTTGTCTTCTGCGCTGCAGGAACTAAACGCAGATCACTTTGCTAAGCATCTAAGTACAATTTGTAGTGGTGACCCTGAACTACCCACTACCTGCACTGTAATTCCCTACCACATTGCAACTCTGACCTATTTGTATATTAGCTCCTGTGGGGCTCACTGCAAGCTTGAGGAACAGCACTAGCCAGCTATGTTCCCTTCTCACTACGATCACTAGGTAGGAAATACTGGAGCCATGGGTCCCACACCACCAGGTTCAGCATCAGTTATTACCCTCCAACTGTCAGGCTCCGGAACAAGTGTGGATAACTTCACTCACCTCAACACTGACCTGATTCCACAACCTATGGACTCAACAACTCACATTCTCAGGAAATAATTATTGTTTTCATTTGCACAAATTTTCTTTTTTACATTTCCTGTCCTGCTGAAGGGCCTTTGACCTAAAACAATAACTCTGTTTCTCCCTCCCAGGTGATCTGCTCGGTATTTCCAGTATCTCTGTTTAACTTCAATATCGTATTTAAAACCATACTCCAAAAGAAGCCTCACTTGTGCCTTGTAAAACTTCGGCATTACATCCTTGTTTTTATACTCTAGTCCTCTCAAAATGAACATTTCCTTATTAGTGGCCCACACTGCCCAAACATGCATTGATGAACTTCGCTGTGGCTTGCTGAGTTACTTTGGACAGTATTTCTTAGTTCTGAGAACCTCTGAACATACATGCATCACAAGGCATGCTACACAGAAGGTGGAAAATCTCAGCTGCAAACTTTTTGAAATATGAAATCAGTAGATGATTACTTTCTGATAATGTTATGTTTAGCTTTGTTGTACACAGTAAGATTTCTAGGCCACTAAATATAATACATACTTCATTATCTCCATCAACCATTTCTGTTATTTTATCAGGAACCAAAACATTAAAAGCATCAATTTCCATACATCTAATTATCCTTGATTTTTGGGGCAGGTGTATTCTTAATTTTAAATTAGTGGCATTTTTCCACTGAAAATCAATTTCTGTGTGTAATATGCAATAAAATAAAATATTAAGCATGACATTATGATAATTAATTGCATCAATTTATTAAAGATATTAAAATAAATGTCACACATCTCTTCATTAAGCTTTGCAGGAGAGCCAACCCCGTTGAGACTCTGCGAAAACATTTAGAGAAGGATTGAGTTGCATGTGCAGTGATATTATCTGAAACACCTCCTCCTACACTACTACTGTGCTAAGACTTCACCCTTCATTAAATTTAATATTATCCTTTGAAACTAGTTCAGTCTAATATTCTGTAATCAGTGGAAGTTAATGAAATGTGATGTGTAATGACAATCAGTTTGGGCATATTAATATACATCAAGTCGATACAATGTAAGTTGAGTTTTATTATAAATTTAAGTAATCTAGTTAGGAGTGTATAAGTGCTATTGTAGACAGAACAATATTAAAATATTAAAATGTATTGGGAAGACAGAATTATATACTGTAGCGGTAAGATGGCAGCATGCTTGGTCAAAGTGCCATCTCTGTGTCCGACAAATGGGACAGATGTTTGTCATAAACCTATTTCTTCTGATTGAAAGCCACTGTTGGACATTAGTAATACAAGATTCTGCAAGTCTGGCTCATTGATTCATGGATGAGGCTGAAAGTGGGGGAGCTGCATAGCCTCAGTTGTTGTGCAGACCAAACCCTCATACTGTGATGATGTCTGTTCTAGCCACCCAGAGGAGGAGATGCCGGAGGCAGTATGGGAGAGAAGGGAGGTGTGGCAGTTGCCCTTGAATCCATGCTGACTGGGGGCCTGCTCCCGCATGCCAGTGTTCTTTCCCTGGAAGACAAGCTGGATTGCCTTCAGCTGTGGGTGATCCAGTGTGAGATGAGGAAAAAACGTTTCTTGTTTTTGCAGAAATGTGGCTCCATGACAACATTCATTGCTCCATCAATCTTCAGGCTATACTACACAGGGACTTGTGCTAATATTATTTTGTGACTGTATGTAGTATTGTAACTATATGTGCTGTGTGTGACTGTGTACTGTGTCTTGCTCCTCTTCTTTCAGAGGAATGTTATTTCATTTAGCTGTATACACCTGTATGGTTGAATAATAATTAAACTTGAACTTGAACTTTACTCTTACATAAAAATAATAATCTCTTATTGGGTTTTGTTCCAATTTAAAAGAGGAAGAGTATTTCAGGCCAAAAAACAGAAAATGCTGCAAAAATAAGCAAGTCAGGCTGCATTTGTTGAAAGAGGGACAGCTACATTTCAGGGGTGCGACCCTTCATAAAAATAGTGAGATTTGCTCAATGCATTACCAAAGACTGGAAGGGGAATAAAAAACACTGAGTGTGAATGAGCAGTTATTCAGCCAGAGAGCAGAGAAAAAAAATCAAGTTTGCCATTCCTGGAAGGGAAATTCTTCTGTTCTTTCCAGTGTTTCCTTTGCTCTCATCTGCTCGTTTAATCTCTCCATGCCTTGGTGGTCCTCCCTTCTATTGTGAGATCCTGAGTCTCCTAGTCTTTACTAAAACACCTCCATCTTAGAATCTGAGCAAATGCTAAATTTTCTGATTCAATTTGGTATGTTAGCAAAGATTCGAACAAACTTCTCTAGATGGTCTGTGGAGAGAATTCTAACTGGTTGTATCACCATCTGGTATGGAAGGGCCATTGCTTAGGACAGGAAAAGGGTCAGCCTGCTCCATTGTGGGAACAGACCTCCTAATCATTGAGAGCATCTCATGGAGGTGATAACTCAAGAAGGTAGAATTCATCATTAAGGGCCTCAACCCAAGGTGGTTGGGTGGAGATCTGTCTCTACCAAAGGAGGTGTAAGGTGCTTCTTCCCTCTCCTAGCCTGCAGGTCACCTTTGGGCAAAGTGTGGCACAGGCTTAGCCCACCTGATCAGTGTCATGTGAAGCCCTGGGACTAGCTGATTTATTTTTGTATGAGTAGATGGTGTCTATCACAAGTCCTGCTTATGCGACCAATGACACCTGGCAGACAAGCTCTGGAGAGTATTGATAATGGCTGTGGCCATCCATCCCAGAATAAAATCCTTCACAATACATAATAATTTTAAAAATCTGTATGTTAAATTAAGTAAGTAGTGCAAACGAGGGCAAAAAAAATAGAAAATTAAATATTAAGGCTGTGTACATGGGTTCAGTTTTCATTCAGAAATCTGATGGCAGAGGGAAGGAGCTATTCCTAAAACATTGCGTGTGTGTCTTCAGGCTCCTGTACCTCTTCCTCGATCGTAGTAATGAGGGTGCATAGCTTTGGATGCTGCCTTTATGAAGCACTGCATTTGGAAGAAATCCTCAATGGTGGGGAGGCTAGCACCGGTAATGGACTTGGCAAATGAACATGAAAATGATATAGGAAAAGTCTACTCCAGTTGTCAAGTTCCCACTTCTCCACTAACAATTATTCTTGCCATTACTCGCTCGTAGTCCCCTTTGAGTTTTCTTTTTAAATATTCATGGTGTCAGCAATCAAATAACTTGCTTGTTCTTCGAAATCAAACAGAAAGATAAAAGAAGCTGGAAAGTCATCAGGTGTGCTTGTGGCAGTTCCAAGCGCATGTGATATGACATGCCTGGCAGCATCTTACTTCATTGTGGCGCGGAGCTAATGGAACATTTCCCAAAGTCTTCTCAACGTCAAGATATTCAGAGTGACTTACATCCAGGGTTAGATAACATCACCACGAGTCAGCAGCAGCTCTATCATTCCTTCTACCTAAAAATAGAAAATCTTTTACAGCTCACCGAAAATGAAGATCAAGTTCTGCAGAGGATGAGTGTTTCTTTAGTTTGCTTGTGTTCATCTTTTTGGTTGATTATCATGAAGTGTTTGATGTAACTTGTGTCTACAGAAAAAGCAAAATAATTTGCTAAAGCCATGTATTTCGTGTTACGCACTCATTATGTTTATCCTGGTAATAAGACACATTAATTGGGGTGTGGTATAAACAAAGGGAATAAGTTTGGTAATTGGAATAAGAATAAGTTATTCTTGCTTATTTTGCGACAGTTTGTGGCTTGGGACTAGTGCAGGACATATCTTTGTAAATATCACATATTAATGCTTAGCTATATGTTTGCAACTTGCTAATAAAGGATCAAAATAAGGAATTTGACTCATTGGAATTATCAGTTCATTAGAGCTGAGGGTGTATAATGCAAGTATAATAACCCCATGGTGGTCATAGGCTAGCAAAGTTTGTTTTGATTTTGGATTAGTTTTTGCCACTACAGAAGTAAAGAAAGTATGTGAGCATGAAAGAGAAAACAACAGAAAAGAAAGAAAGGAAAGAAGTAAAAAATGAAAGAAAGAACCAGAACAAAGGCTCCATGAACCTGGGTTTAATTCTGATCTCCTCTGCCATCTGTGCATTGTTGCTTGACCACTTCGGTCTCCTTCTTTACGTTAGAATAGGCTGCCATAAACAATCAGCAGGAAGAACTCTGCACTTCTAGCAGCATCTATGGGGGGAAAAGGAATTGTTAATGTTTCAGATCAAAAACCTCCCATCAGGTGTGAGAGTGCCTTTCCTCCAACAGATGCTGCTCAGCTGTGGTGAACTACATATACCTGTCTGGACACGCCCCCCCACCAACTGCTCCTGTGGCTCCTCCCACAGACCCCAGTATAAAGGCGACTGAAGGCGCTGCTCCTTCCTCAGTCTCCAGGATGTTGTGTGATGGTCGCTTGCTGCTTGTGCTTTCTTCCAGCCAATAAAAGCCTACCTTAACTCACGTCTCCGAGAGTTATTGATGGTGCATCATCAGCCTCTTGAATTTCTCCAGCAGATTGTTTGCTGCTGAACATGAGAACAAGTTGCAGGCTTACAGAGAAATAAATAAAGGGAAGGGGACTAGAAGGAAGAGGGTAGGATCAGAGGGCACAGTCTCAAAATACCAGAGAAATGTGGAGGAATTTCTTTAGCTAGTGGGTAGTGAATCTGTGGAATTAACTGCCACAGATGGCTGTGGAGGCCAAGTCATTGGGTATACAATAGATTAGTGACTAGTAAGGGTGTCAACTATTATGGGGAGAAGGCAGGAGAATGAATAAACCATGATTGAATAGTGGAACAGAGCTATCCATAAGCCTGGTGGTATGTGCTTTCAAGCTTTTGTATCTTATGCCTGGAGGGAGAGGGAAGAAGAGAGCCAGGGATGGGCAGGGCCTCATTATGTAGGCTGCTTTACTGAGCCCTTCGAGGGGAGGCTATTTCCTGTGATGTGCTGAGCTGTGTCCAGAATTCGGGCCAAGACCTTCATCAGGATTATGATGTTTCTTCATGTATAAGGAAGGAATAAACAAATCTTTTTAATCCAGTGCACGATATTACTGAATTAAGCAGAGCAACATTTATTTAATAAGATACTTCACGGAATAGGCCATTCCAGCCCTTTGAACTGCAGCATCCAGCAATCCCCTAATAATCATGGGACAGTTTACAATAACCAATTAACCTACTAATCAGTACGTTTTTAGATTGTGGGAAGAAACCCAGTTAGTCACATGGAGAATATAGACATTCCTTAGAGGCAGCAGTGGGATTTGAACCCTTGTTGATGTACTGTAAAGGACTGCGCCAACCACTCATCTACTACAGTTATATAAATACATTCTGGATCATTAGTATATTCTCCTCACATTACCCCTGAATCTTCCACCGGTCACTGTAAATCACTGCTGTGAGATTCTTATTGTGAGAATTTGTTAATTATCAGCCTTTCCTTTTATATAGTTTATTTTCATAAATTATATTGTATTTCTTTACTTTTACTGTAAATGCCTACAAGGAAATGAACCTAAAGATAGTATGTGGTGACATATACTAAGTGACCATTTTATTAAGTACATACCTATTCATTCATGGAAATATCAAATTAGCCAGTCATGTGGCAGCAACTCACAATACGGTAATACTCAAATATTACTGGAATATTAAACACAAGCGGGGGAAGGGGAAGGGGAAGGGGGGTTCATGCTTTGTTGCTACTTGTGCTCACAAACATGGTCAGGAGGATCAGTTGTTGTTCAGAACAAACATCAGAATGGAATAATGTGATCTAAGTGACTTTGACCATGGAATGATTATTGGTGCAGGTCAGGGTCATTTGAGTATCTCAAAAACTGCTGATCTCTTGGGATTTTCATGCAAAACAGTCTCCAGAGTTTGCAAAGAATGGTGCAAGAAACAAGTACATCCAGTGAGCAACAATTCTGTGGGTGAAAACACCTTGTTAATGACAGAGGTCAGAGGAGAATAACCAGTCTGGTTCAAGCTGATAGAAATGAGACAGTAACTCAAATAACCACGTGTTACAGCAGTGGTGTGCAGAAGAGCATCTCTGAATGCACAACATGTTGAACTTTGAAGTGGATGGGGTATGGCAGCAAAAGACCTCAAACTTACCTTAGTGGGCTCTTTATTATATATAGGAGGTACCTTATAAAGTGGCCACTGAGTGTAATAAATTTACTTTGACTTTGACCTTTAATATAAGGATACTCTTCCTCATACAGAAAACATTATGTAAATACAAGACTTTCTTCCTCACTTGAAATTTTCCATCTCAATATTTAAGTACCTTTTATCAGTCTGAAGTCCTTGTTCCAATGCTACAGGAAGATATACTGATTACTCTAGGACGGGTGTTGTAGTTGAATGGTTCAAATTAATATTAGAGAATGTATACAGTATACAGCCTGAAATACTTACTCTTCACAGAAACAAGAGAACCCCAAGGATTCCCTCCTCTCTCTCAAGCACAAGTAGCAGAAAGCATGAACCCCCCCTTCCCCTTACCCCGCTTGTGTTTAATATTTCAGTAATATTTGAGTAATACTGTATTGTAAATATATTGTTTGATTAGCATTCTTTGTTGTTTACATAATTCTTTGCAGGTTATATTTAAGAAGTACATGAACGGCATGAATCATCATGACACCACATCATAATTAGTGCACCTCACCAAAAGGGAAACTAAACAGACCCTTTCCTCTAGCTCCCATGTTTTTCTTTTAAATAGTTTCTAGAGAAATGAAACATCACAGGTTTCAAAACTAAGAACTGAATCCAACAAAATGCTAATCAGCATTTAGTGATACCAAAATCTAAAAATACTTTTCAGCAGTAATAAATGTTTTATACATCATTTCAGTGGCACCTAATTAACCTTTAAACATGGTCGTATTACTCTTTCCACTGTCGATATCTAAGCTATGGTATGTTTAAAAGCTGTTGGTGTAGTTAGTAAAGATTGGTTTACCTGTAAATTAAAAAAAAATGGATGAGCAAAAGAATTTATTAGTTTTTGTGTGTCGGATTTGGTGTGCGTACCTTGCATTAATCAAAGATACCCTATGTGCTTGATTCTTTCCTCTATGTTCGAGGTAACGGAGTCAAAAAGTTACATAGCATGGAAATAGGCTCTTTGTCCCATCACATCTTGGGGTGATGCAGGTTCATTATGATTTTTAATGGCCTTAGATAATTGGATAAATATCTTAAGGAAAAAAAATTGTCCAGTTTTTCTGGGACCACACTTGTGGCTGGCCGCTTGCTCTAAATGTCATGGCACAATGGTCTGTGCTGCTCCCATGTGGATCCTGTCACACACGCTTGATTTGGACGTTGACTGGAGTCTGCATGATTTCCCTATGACCACCAGTTCAGAATGAGAATCAGAATCAGAATCAAGGTTTTTATCAGCGACTTCTGTTAAGAAATTTGTTAACTTAGCTGCAGCAGTTCAATGCAGTACATAATATAGCAGAAAAAATAATAGTAACTAAATAAGTAGATCAATTACAGTATACGTATATTGAATAGATTAAAAATCGTAAAAAAACAGAAATAATATATATATTTAGAAAGTGAGGTAGTGTTCACAGGTTCAATGTCCATTTAGGAATCGGATGGCAGAGTGGAAGAAATTGTTCCTGAATCACTGAATGTGTGCCTTCAGGCTTCTGTACCTCCTACTTGATGGTAACAGTGAGAAAGGTCATGCCCTGGGTGCTGGAGGTCCTTAATAATGGACACTGCCTTTCTGAGACACCGCTCCTTGAAGATGTCCTGGGTATTTTATAGACTAGTACCCAGGATGGAGTTGACTAAATTTATAACCCTCTGCAGCTTATTTTGGTCCTGTGCAGTAGAACCCCCACCACCCTCCCCCCCCAATACCAGACAGCGATGCTGCCTGTCAGAATGCTCTCCATGGTCCATCTATAGAAATTTTCCTAGTTGCTCTAGTTTCCTTCTATTTCCCAAAGATTCCCCGATCACTAAGCCAGTTGGTTACTATGAACAAGCAATTGAGAAGACATGATGGGAACGTGAGAGAAAAGAGATTGTTAATACATGGGATTGAAAAGATTTGCTTTAGAATTTTTCATCATATGTGCATTGAAATATCGAAACATACAGTGAAATGCATTGCTATGCTTAACAGCCAAAACAATCTATGAATTTGAAGCTTTCAAGTGTTGCCACACTTCTGGCATCAACAGCACATGTCTGCATCTCACTAACCTTAACTGTATGTCTTTGGAATGTGGGAGGAAAAGCTGGATGACCGACAGGAAAACCATGCAGTCAGAGGAAAACAATATGAACTCCTTACAAACAGCTGCAGGAAGCAAATCCCCACATGGTGGCCTTTGATGCAGTAAAATTATTAAATTAACCACTAATCTATTATGCCGGTATTGACTCAATGGGCTGAATGGCCTCCACAGCTCTTATATGAAAATTTGATATAAAGAGCCTGCACAGATTTGATGAACAAGGTTTTCTCCTTTTATGCTGTAATGTATATTTATTATTCTACTATATATTAGTTCAAGGTTGCAGTGGGAAATGAAATACCTTTAAATTGCAAATACTGTTATAAATTGGAAAATGCCAAAGCCAAGCTTACTCACGAGCAGCCATGTAGCATTGATAAGATATTCTAGTCTTTTTTAATTTAAAGCGCAGTAACAGCCCTTCCTGCCCAACGGGCCCATACTACCCGATTACCACCCTCTGTCACAGAGTGAGACATCAAATCTAGCGCCACTATTGCAGTGATTCAAAATACAAGAAATTCTGCAGATGCTGAGAATGTTGAGCAACTCACACAAAATACTGAAGGAATTCAGCAAGTCAGCCTTCTTCTATGGAGTGGAAAAAAAAGTTAATGCTTCAGGTTGAGACCCTTCATTAGGACTGGAAAGGAAGGAGAAAGAAGCCAGAATAAGTAGGTGCGGGGGGGTGGGGGGTAGGTAGGGAGTTCAAGCTTGAAGGAGATAAGTGAAACCAGGTGAAGATAAAGGGATGAAGAACAAGAAACTAATAGGAGAGAACAGGGGAAAACAGTACAATTGCAGCTAATACTACAGGTGAAATGCAAGAGCTTCTGCAGATTGTGGAAATCTGGAGTAACACGCACAAAATGCTAAAGGAACTCAGCAAGTCAGTAGGCATCTATGGAGGGAAATAATAGTCAATATTTTGGACTGAGATCCTGCACAAAGACATTGCTTTTGTGGACTGTCCACGGCAGACACCACAACACAATGAAGAGGTAAAATCAAAGCCATCTCTGTAAAATTTTCCAAATGCATTGGTAAGACAAGTGAATCAAAATCAATGTCTATCCTAGATCAATATTTCAATATAGAGGATCTAACTACACTCAGCCAGCTCCAATGGCCCGACTGCACTAAACACCCACATAACATCTCACCCTTTTAGAGTGGGAACACAATGGTGCAGTATGTAGATCTGCTGCCTCACATTGCCACAGACCTGGGTTCAATCTTGTCCTCTGGTGATGTCTTTATGAAGTTTTGCATGTTCTCCCTGTTGCTGTGTGGGTTTATTCCAGGTTGACTGGTTTCCTCCCACATCCCAAAAACATGTGGGCTGTCAGCTGAATTAGCCATGGTAATTTGTCGAATCTGAGGTGAAATTGATGAGAATGAGGGGAGAATCTTAAAAATTGCATCAATGTAGGATTGGTTTAAAGGTGTGCTTGATAATTGGGATAGACTTGATGGGTCTGAATTGGATTAGAAGCCTGTCAGCCTAAAGGTTCTCATTTTTGATTTGAAGCAAGTCATCCTCAACTCCAAGTGTCCACAAAAAAAAATCAAAAGAACTTCACCTGAGATTCTATCCCAGACTCTCTGGAATGAGAAGTATATCTACAACATTTTGTATCTGAAATTGTCCACCAATCATAGCCTAATTTATAGCTACAATAAATGAGGAATATTAAAAGTTTTTAAGAACTTTCTCAAAACATTCTTACTTAAATGGTATAATGTCATCCTTGATACATAAGAACCTCTGGCCCATGATTAAAGATGAACATCTGGGAAGGGACTGAACATCTGGGAAGGGACTGATGACCTTATACTTCTCTGACAGGAATGTACGGAGGCCAGGTAGAGATGCCAAGAGGAACACAGAACTTCCCAAATCATTGCTGGCCCAGACTGAGATGACAGCATATCTAGTGAAAGCAGTGTCATGCTGGCTCTGTAGCTTTGCAACAAAGAACTGGGGATTAAATGCAATGCTTTATATTGAAATTTCTGAAGGCACTCAATCATATAGGTTTAGGATTGTGGTTAATAACTTTTTCTGTACTGTCAGAAATGTGATTGAGACTCCTTAACTGTAAGGTCCCAGCTGCTGTAATATTAACAGTATGGATTCTGAACACTAACAGAGCTCCTGCTGAAACAGGTGCAATATTAACAACAGCTTTGACTGAGCTCAGCATTATGTTGGCAAGAGAATGCAGACAAACATATCCTCTTGGTCAACAGAGGTTGAGCAATGGCCAGAAAATCCAAAGGGCACTCTGGACTCCAGAAAGTATTAGCAGACTTTTCTGATGATCACAAAACTATAACTGCCATCCATCAATGTCATCTCTTCCCAACCATTTGATCCTTGTTGCTGTTATTCAACCAACGTAATTCCTGTGTGTTGGGTACTAATTCTGACCTGGCATCTGGAGGGCCTCTGGGGATTTTCATTTAGAAAGGGTTCCCACCTTGACTGCCTGCCAGGTCTCCACACTGATACAGTCCCTGGGCATGAAACTCACTACTTGACAGCTTCATGCCTCCCACTCCTCCTTCCTCTTCAATATTAACACCTCCAAAATAAATACATTATACAAGAGGAGATATCATCAGATTCATTCCAAATGTGTGAGGACCTTAAATCAATATTTGATGCCTAATGAAGTCAGTGTGTCAGCACTTGGTTATATACTGCCTTGCATTTCGACTCTTGCTAAAGACAATAAATTTATTTGTCGCCACAATCACTAATTGATGTTGGAAGTCATGAAGGATTGTCCTATCCATTAAAATAACTATAATCACACTCACCATGTTTCCCTCGGTTTACAGAAAGATAATCAAGCTCTGTTCCTTTTCCCAGCTCTGCTCAAAAGCTGGATCTTTGGTCTGCTGTGGTCCTTTGTACTGCAAAGATGTGAACTCAAGTCTGACTCCAGGAGTTTGAATGTAAATTCCAAGTTGGTATCTGATCGGGGCAGTGTGAAAGAGGTGTGATCTTTCAGCTGAAACTTTACTTTTTAAATTGATCTATATGAAGAGGCAATAAAGGTGACTGACAATAAAGATGAAGTCCTTACAAAAACTATGAGTTGTGCTTATACCCTGTACTTGCAATATCTGATGTGTTTTAGGTAATAGAAGGTGTCTGTTCACATAGTCATGGAGAAATAATATAATTTCACCACCATTGAGCTCATCTACAAGAAACGCTGTTGCAGGAAAGCAACATCCATCATCAGGGAGATCTGCCACCAAGGACATGCTTAATTCTCACTGCTACCATCAGGAAGAAGGTGCAGAAGCCTCTGGACTCACAGGTTCATGAATAATTATTACCCCTCAACCATCAGCCTCTTTAACCAACAGGGTTAACTTTACTCAGCTTCACATACCCCATTATTGAAATATTACCACAATCTATGGACTCATATTCAAGGGCTCTTCATCTCATGTTCTCAAAATGTATTGCTTTATTATTATTATTACTTTATTTTTGTATTTGCACATTTTGTTGTGATTTTCACACTGGTTGAATGCCAAAGTTGGTGTGGTCTATCATTGATTCTGTTATGGTTATTATTTTAAGGATTTATTGAGTATGCCCACATGAAAAAAGAATCTCAGGATTGTATACAGTGACAGATATGTACTTTGTACCTTGGACACAGAAAGAAATCCTTTGGCCAACACAGTCCATGTTGGCCATTAAGTACCTTTCTATGGTGATATCGCAGCAGCAACCTTGTACTCAATGTCAGCAAGACCAAGAATATAATTTACAAAACCTGCAGAGATTTAAGTTAAAAACAATGGAATCATTAAGCAGGTCAAGCCACATCTGTTGGATGAGAAACTAAGTTAATATTTCAGGTTGAAGACCCTTTACCAGAACCTGGAAGGAGAGAATCTGTCTTAATATTAATTGGCCCCTTCATGAACATCATATTTTACTATTATCAAATCTAAATAATTGCCCATTTCAGGAAGGGGAGTCAGAAGAACACACATCTGTTCTCAATGAGTTGATCAGCAGCAGAAAGGGTGAGCAGCTTCAAGTTCCTGGGTATCAACAGCTCAGAGGATCTAAATTCTACTCCATGAAGATTAGACCAATGTAGAGAAACCACTGAGAGGCTGAAGCAGGGGTTGGAAACTACTGAGAATGGGAGGAGGTCATATCATTTAGAAAACAAGAATGAAGGTCGTCAATTTAATCATGAGGAAAACACCAGCAGCTCTATATCATAAGGATTTTGAGAGATTTGTGTCACCAATGTCTCTTAAAAAAATTAATATCTTCATGCAGGAGAACATTCTGATTGGTTGCATTGCAGTCTGCTATGGAAGCTTCAATGCACCGGTTCACAAGAGGCTGTAGAGGTTTATAGATTCTGCCAGCTCCAACACCGGCCCAGCCATCCCAACTCTCTTCAAAAAGCATGCCTCAAGAAAGCGGTACAGATCCCTGAAAAACCTCACCACCCAGGATGTGCCCCCTTCTCATTACCACCATTAGGAAAGAAATACTAGAGCCTAAAGATTAATACTCAATGTTTAAAGAGCAGCTTCTTCTCCTCCACCATCAGATTCCTGAATGGACCATGACCAAATGAACGCTACATCATTATTCCTATTTTGCATTTTCAAAATTTTTGTGATTGATTGTAATTTTTGTCTGTGCTATACAAAAAACAAACCACATCCAAATCAGGGATAATAAACACGATTCTAACTCATCTCCTTCTACCTTAGGCCACAAACTTATCAATCAACCCTGATGAGTTATTAACTTGAAACTTTCTGGATAATCACTCAAAGGGTTGAACTGCATGTGTGTGCAACGAGAGCTGTATAACTCATCTCCTTCTACCTTAGGCCATGAACTTATCATTCATCTCTGCTGTGGACACTTTCTGGAGGTCCAAGATCCATATGCTCTACGACCGCTGGACTAAGTGTGTAAATGTAAGAGGGGACTATGTTGAAAAATAAATGTTCTAGGTTTTCTATAATTGACTCCTTCTACCTTAGGCCATGATCTTAACAATCACCCCTCGTACTAATCTTATTTTCTTGCATTTGTTTGGTCTATACCCTTTTACACTTGTTCAGGGATCATGACCAGAAAATCATATGTAACGTAACAGTATTAGCAGACTTCACTACGGGCTTCTGATACACAAAAGAAGTGGTAATTTGGATACTTTCTGAATATTCTGAGAACTTGTGTCTTCATCAGTGTGATGAACTATGTGCCTGTCTGGACACGCCCCCTGCTGACTGCTCCTGTGGCTCCTCCCACAGACCCCGGTATAAAGGTGATTGAGGCCTGAGCCCGGCCTCATTCTCCAGGATGTATTATGGTGGTCAACTACTGCTTGTTCTTTCTTCCAGTCAATAAAAGCCGATATCTTGACTTCACGTCTCAGGGAGAGTTATTGATGGTGCATCAATCACCATCTCAGTTAGCGAGTTCCAAAATCCAGCCACTGACTAGGTAATTTTGCTTTATTGTATTACTGTTAAAACTCTTACTCATTACTTTAAACCAATGCTCTGCTTACAATTATATTTCTAGAACCTGATTGATGGGCAAATATTATGCAAACATTGGACAGTGACAGGTGGCTCCACCAACCAGTCTAACACACGCAAAATCCTTCCAATTATTAACTACATTTACATGGAGTGTTTCCACAGGAAAGCAACAGGCATCATCAAAGAACATTCACCTTCCAGGCTATGCCTTCTTCTTGCTACCAGCATTGGACAGGAGTTAAAGAATACTTAGATCCCACACCACCAGTTTCAGGAACTATTATTGCCCTACATCTATCAGGCTCCTGAACTGGGGTGGATAACTTATTTCATCACTACTTTGAAATATTTCTTCAAATATTTTTATTTGTTACATGAGAAAATATAATCAAAACGCTATCACTGAGCACATATAGGTACCAGTGACTGGTGTATATCTATGCCACATATACTCAGTGACCACTTTATTAAGTACCTCCTGTACCTGATAAAGTGGCCACTGTGTATATGTTTGTGGTCTTCTGCTGCTGGAGCCCATCCACTTCAAGGTTCAACATGTTTGAGTTCAGAGATACTCTTCTGCACACCACTGTTGTAATGTTTTGTTATTTGAGTTACTCTCGCCTTCCTGTCAGCTTGAACCAGTCTGACCATTCTCCACTGACTTCTCTCATCAACAAGGTGTCTTTAGCCCACTGGATGTTTTTATTTTGTTTCATGCTGCCTTCTCTGTAAACACTAAAGACTGTTCTGCATGCAAACCCAAGGAGATCAGTAGTTTCAAAGATACTCAAAACACTTTGTCTCGCACCTATAATCATTCCATAGACAAAAACACATAGATCATATTTCTTCCCCATTCTGATGTTTAGTCTGAACAACAACTGAACTTGACCATGTCTGCATACATTTATGCATTAAATTGATGCCACATGGTGGCTGATTAGATATTTGGTTTAACAAGCAGGTGTACCTAATACAAAGGCCACTGAGTTTAAATTACCTGCTCTGTCTCCTGTGTGTGGCTCTGTCAAAAAGAGCCTATGATTCCCTGACCCAGCTTTTCCCATTTAAAAAGTAAAAGGCAGTTTCTTTGTCTGAGGTAATATAACACAAAGAACTTTCTCCCAACTCCACTAGTGACAACATATACTTATATTTTCTAAGCCTGCCAAGAATCAAAGGGGGAGATGCACCTGAAAAATCCCATTTCCTTCAAAAGAACCTTTTACTGTAAGCATTCCTTTGATCAGAGAACATAAAAGGCATTGGTCCATCAATGATTGAATAAAATTGAGGAAAATTGCAGGATGATATCTGAGAAATGTTGATAAAATTATGTTTTCAATGAAATATTGATTGATTTATTTATTTTTGGTTCTTATGTCTGTAATTGACTCTTAAAATATTAAATGTATACAATTGAAAATTGGTTCTGGATTTGTAGAAAGCTTGGTTGTTATTTTTTTTAATCTAAAGGTTTGAAAAATATCTGTGCACTTTTGAAGTAAATCGTGACATATATGGGCACACCTTAGTGAATTTTGCATGCTGCTAATATTCTCCCTATTATTCATCTACACTTGCCGACGAGTTGGTTCATATTCTTGTCGAGCAGGAAGCAATTATTCTTGCAGTGAGAATGCAGCTAACTGCCAAGCAAATCCTTCCTCACCTTCTGTTGAAGTATCCTTTTCAGATTGCACAATCACCTAGCTATTTGCATTTTTGAGTCCCCAGTCAGGGGAAACAACCTCTTCACATCCAGCCTGTCAAACACTTTGAGAATTTTATACATATCAATGAGATCACCTTTTACTTTAATCTCCAGAGTATTCAGGTCCATTTTAAGCCAAATTTATGAAAAATTTCCATATAGCAGTAAAGTTATGCCAAGATAGAGTACAGCTGATTGGGTAATTCCACTTTCAATTAAGGTTGGTTACTGCTTTGCTCTATGTGACTGAGATTGAACTGATGCACTGTGGTGAACTACATATACCTGTCTGGACACGCCCCCTGCTGACTGCTCCTGTGGCTCCTCCCACAGACCCCGGTATAAAGGCGATTGGGGCCTGAGCCCTGCCTCTCAGTCTCCAGGATGTAGCATGGTGGTCAATTGCTGCTTGTTCTTTCTTCCAGTCAATAAAAGCCGATATCTCGCCTCACATCTCAGAGAGTTATTGATGGTGCATCATGCACGTAATTTGAATTAAACTGTCCTCCACTTACTGAACTTCTGTGCAGAAATTAACCTTTTTACATAGATTGTCTAAGCCTGACAAGAATCATAGGAGGAGATGCACCTGTAGAATCCCATTTCCTTCAAAAGAATCTGTGGCTTCTGTCATGCATTATAATTACTTCAAAAATGCAGAAAATGCTGGGAATATTGTGTAATATCTAAGGAAAGAGATTTCAGATCTGAAGGTGATATTATCCAGAAACTTTTGGAAATTAAGAATAAGGTGCAAATTTGATAGACATAGTCTATTTTAATTCAACTACCTATTGCCAATCCACCATGTCTGTCCATAGTCTCCTTAATTGCTGCACTCAAGTTGAATGAGCAACATCTTACAGTATATCCCATTTGTGTAGCATCCAAACTGATGGTATGAAAATCAATGTATCAAACTAGTGCTAATTTAACCCCACTCGTCCTCCTTTCTTTTTCCATTCCCCACTTGCTTCCCCTCTCACCTCTTCTCTTCCCCTCACTTGCCATCAACTCTCTCCAGTGCCCATCTCCTTCTCTTTCTTCCATGGGCCACATCCTTCCCTATAAGATTCCTTCATTTTCAGACCTTTACCTCTTCCACCTTCCATCTCCAGGATTATTAATACATCCCTACTCCTCCACCCATGCTCTTCCCCCTCACCTGGTTTCATCAATCATCTGCCAGCTTGTTTTCCTTGCCCTCCCCCCACCTTCTTGTTCTGGTTTAAGCTTCTTCCTTTCTAGTCCTGATGAATATTCTTGTCCCGAAACATCAACTGTATATTCCCCCACCCAGAGATGTTGTTTGAACTGCTGAGTTCCTCCAATATTTTGTGCATGTTGTTTATACAGTACTGTGTAAAAGTCATACTCACATGTAAAAAAATACAGTAATGCTTTCAAAATGAATGAAATTAAAAGTTTTAAATATAGAAAAGTACTATAAGGAGCAGTAAACAGTAAAAAAATAATTTGATCAATGCAACACCCAAAAAATTCTGCTTTGGTTTTCCAGCATCTACGGATTTTCTCATGTTTGTGAAGTTCAAGCAATATTTGGTGTGACCTCCCTTTGATTTTAATACTGCATCAATTCTCATTTGTACACTGTCATGCAGTTTTATAAAAAAAATCAGCTGGTACGTTGTTCTGAGCACCTTGGAGAACTTGCTATGGTTCTTCTGCAGACTTTGGCTGTCTCACTTGCTTATTCTCTCCAGGTAATCCCAGACAGCCTCGATGATACTGAGATCAGGGCTCTGTGAGGCCAAACCATCTGTTGCAGAACTCCTTGTTGTTCTTTTCACTGAAGGTAGTTCTTTATGTCCTTGGCATTGTGTTTGGGGTCATTGTCTTGCTGCCAAATGAAATTGAGACAGATCAGATGCCTTCCTCAAATAGTTCTCCTCCACCACCACTCCACTCCATCTAGCAGATCTTTCCTCACTCTTAATGAGTTATTTGGCTTCTCAAACTTCTTTCAAATAAAAAGTGTAACCATGGACACATGCATGGGTTCCATCCATGACTGCCTTTTTGTTGGCTACGTGGAACAGTCTATGTTCTAAGTCTACACCAGTATCACTCCCCAACTTTTCCTACGCTACATCAATGACTGCATTGGTGTTGTTTCCTCCACTCTTACGGAACTCGTCAACTTCATCCACTTTACCTCCAACTTCCACCTTGCCCTTAAATTTACCTGTTGAATTTCTGACACTTCCCTCCCCTTTCTCGACCTCTCTGTCTCTGGAAACACCTTATCTACTGATATCTATTATAAACCCACAGACTCTCACAGCAACTAGACCATACATCTTCCTACCCTGTTATTTGTAAAAATGCTATCCTCTTCTCTCAATTCCTCCATCTTTGCCTCACCTGGTCTCAGAATAAAGCTTTTCATCCAGAACAAGATGTTCTCCTTCTTCAAAGAAAGGTGCTTCCCTTCCTCTACCATCAAAACTACCCTCAAACACAGCTCTTCTATTTCATACACATCTGCTCTCATCCCATCCACCCATCATCCCATCAGTGCTTAGGTTCCTTTTGTCCTCACCTACCACCCCACCAGACTCCGCATCCAGCACATAATTCTCTTCAGCTTCCGCCTTCTCCAATAGGATCCCACAGCCAAGCACATCTTTCCCTTCCCCCTACTTTCTGCTTTCTGCAGGGATTGATTTCTATGCAACTCCCTCGTTCATCATCCCTCCCCAATGATCTCCTTCCTGGCACTTATCCTTGCAAACGGAACAAGTGATACACCTGCCCCTACACTTCCTCACTCAGTGCCCACAGGGCCCCAATTAGTCCTTCTAGGTAAAGTGACACATCGCCTGTGAGTCTGTTGGGAATCATATACAGTATCCCATTTTCCTGGTGTGGCCTCCTGTATATCGGTGAGCCCTGACGTAGATTGGGAAGCTGCCACACCGAACACCTATGCTCTATCTGCCAGAAAAAGCTGGATCTC
Organism: Hypanus sabinus; assembly: GCF_030144855.1. NCBI lineage: Eukaryota > Metazoa > Chordata > Chondrichthyes > Myliobatiformes > Dasyatidae > Hypanus > Hypanus sabinus. Next base: position 63,573,592 of record NC_082720.1, on the reverse strand, counting down.
CCAGTCGCTATGCTTTTTAATTCAATTTCCCATTCCAATTCTAATACGTCTTTCTATGGCCTCCCCTACTGTTGCAATGAGGTCATACTCAGGTGGGAGGAACAACACATTATATTCTGTTTGGGTCGCCTTCAACCTGATAGTATGAACATTAAATTCTTGAACTTCTCATAATGCCCCCCTCCTTCAGCATTCCCCATCGCCTTCTCCCTCTCTCACCTCGCCTGCCTATTGCCTCTCTCCTTTTCTTTCTTCCATGGCCTTCTGTCCTCTCCTATTAGATTTCCCCTTTGCCAGCCCTGTTTCTCTTCCACCAATCAACTTCCCAGCTCTTTACTTCACCCTCCTCTTCCCAGTTTCACCTATCACCTTGTGCTTCTCCCTCCCCTCCTCTCACCTTTTAACTCTGCCCCTCATCTTTTTTTCCAGTCCTGTTAAAGAATCTCAGTCTGAAATGTCAACTGTACTGTCTTCCATAGATGCTGCCTGGCCTGTTGAGTTTCTCCAGTATTTTGTGTGTGTTGCTCAGATGCCTTCCTGATAGTATTGTATAATGGATGAGAGTCTGCTTGTACTTCTCAATATTCATGATTCCATTAATTCTGACCAGATCATCAACTCCATTTGCATAAATGCAGCCCAAAATCTGCAGGCAACCTCCACCATGCTTCACTATTGGCTGAAGACACTCATCTAAGTAGGGGCCTCCAGCTCTTCTATGGACTAATGGCCTCCTGCAGGAGCCAAACATTTCAAATTTTCATTCATCAGTCCAGAACACTTGCTACCAAAAAAACCTTTTCTCTGAGGTGGGAGCCAAGCCAAGAGACTCACCAAAGCACAAAAACACAAGGACTATGGTGTTGAACAATGGCAGCAAGTGCTCTGGACTGATGAATCAAAATATTATTTTTTTGGCTCAAGCAGAAGGCAGTTAGTCCATAGAAGAGCTGGATGACCCTACATGGATGAGTGTCTGCAGACAATAATGAACCATGGCAGTGGTTTCCTGCTGGTCTGGGGCTGTATTTCTGCAAATGGAGTAGGTGATCTGCTCAGAACTAATGAATGCTGAGAAGTACAAGTAGATTCTCACCCATTACCATCAGGAAGGCTTTTGGTCACTCTCAGTTTCATTATGCAGCAGAATAATGACCCCCAAACACAATTCCAAGGTCATAAAGATCTAGCTTCAAAAAAAAACTAGAAGTTCTGCAACAGAGGATATGGCCTCCACAGAGCCTTATTCTCAACATCATTGAGGTTGTCTGAGATTACCTGGAGGGACAGAAGCAAGAGAGACAGCCAAAGTGTGCAGAAGAACTGTAGCAAATGCTCCAAGATGTCTGGAACAACCCACCAGCAGATTTCTGAAATATAAAACTGTACAACAGTTTACTTAACAACTGATGCAGTTTTAAAGCTTTTTTTACTGTTTACTGCTCTTTTTTGATCTTTAAAAACTTTTGATTTAATTATTTTTGGAAGCACCTCACTTCAGAGAATGTCTTTTACATGAGTTTAAGAGTTTTGCACAGTACTGTACTTGATCATTGTCCTGGTCAAATGGGGTCAGCCTGTACCTGCAAGAAAGGCAAATTAAAAAGTATCCAAGAACTTGAACATACTTAATGTTCTCCATTTATACTGCAAGCAGATCTAATCTGGTTTAGAATAGAAAACATGAACAGGTACAGTACTATCTAAGTCAGTTTACAGACAGGGAAGCTAGGAAAGTACAGAAGCAAGTGTTTCTGCAGATGTTGGACATCTCCTTGCATCCCAGTCCTGCTGAAGTGTTTTGGCCAGAAACATCAACTGTTTATTCATTTTCCTGAATGTTGCATAACCTGCTGAGTTTAACAATTGTGATTAGTTAAATCAAATCATAGATTTATCAGAACAAACATCAGTTATTCTTCATTTGCACATCTCTTTTAGCAGTTTTACAACCTCCAAAACTCAAGTCTTAAGCCATGGTTGAGGGAGAGAAACAGAGCAGTAGAAAGACATGTGGACTTTCATCTATGGATAATTATCACTCATTTTTTTCACACGCTTTCACCTTTTTCTTGTTGCCAGTTATGCTATTAATCCTGGGACCTTTTAATTGTCTTCAATATGCTCTCAAAGTGTGGTTATTATTGCAACATCTAATAAAATTCCTGAAATGAAAGGAGGCTGTTATGATGTATAACTCCTCAACAGAAAACTAAAGAAAAACATGGGAGCTGGGTGTGTTTTAGTTTTACATTAGTGAGACGTGCATGTATGACATGAAGGTGTAAAGACGTATGCCATTCGCATACTTTTACACTCAACCCGTAAGTAACTATGTAACAAACAAAGAACGCTTAATCAAACTATATATTTACATATTAGTCAAATGTTATTGAGATACTAAATATACTACATAAGTATATAATACCCATGATTTGGGAGAGACATCACCATTATCCCAGTTTTCTCCTGTCTTTGGTAATGATAACTTCTAGTCCGGCAGAGCAGACCCTGGCTTTAAAACTTAGTCGACCCAAGGCATAGCTAAGGTGTCTGATCTTTATAATGGCAATACATTTATGTAATTTAAAGAACTCAAGCCCACATATGGAATTCCAACAAAACACTTTCTTAAATACATTCAGTTGCAAAGTTTTACTATGTCCGGGCGAGGTTACAATTTGAAACTCCCTCCTTTGTCTACCCTAGAAGACATCACTCTGAAATTATCTGAAGCTAGGGAGCATGTGTCTGTATAATACATATGTTTGCAAGTAAACGTAAAGAGTCATTAAACAACATACTACAGGCATGAATTTGTCAAAAAAAAGAGTGGTCCTTAGTTCAAACCCAATCAGTGAATACTCATTCTAAATTACTCCAATACAAATGGTTAACCAGACAGTACATTACTCCAGTCAGATTACATCACTTTAACCCCAACATTCCAGACACATGTAATAAATGTAATCACCAAAAGGGGTCTCTGCTCCATTGTATGTAGAAGTGCCCCCAGATAATTTGCTTCTTGAAGAAGGTGCTGGATTTGATTAGTCAGATTATTGGAAAAAATGTGCCCTTTGATCCTAAATTATGTATTCTGAATATTTATCCAAAGGACTTTGTAACCTCCAAAAATGTAAGGCTTATGCTTAATATTTGTTTTATGGAAGCCAAACGCTGCATAGCCTATTCATGGAAGAAACCAAAAACCAGTGGACTTGCACAATGGCTAAAAGCAATGACTTCTTATCTTGCTCTAGAAAAGGTAAGCTACATTACAAAAAAAATTGGCAAATTTCAGGAAATTTAGGACGTTTTCTACAAGTTTCTGGAGAACAATATTCAGGTTGATGAAAGTAATGAACTGAATTGACTGCTTTTTTTATTGAGTGTTTGTTTTCTTTTGATTTCTTATGTATTTTGTTTTTCCCTTTTCTTTAACTTTGTTGCACTTTCAAACCTATGGATGATTTAATGTGTTTTCTTTTCATTCTGAAAAAGCAATAAAGAGATGTTTAAAAAAAATACTCACCCATGACACCAGAGTCCCATCAACTGTTGGACTAAATCAGTAGACTGATTTCAGTGATGAGTGTTTTGTCTTGAAGGGAAAGAATGAATAGAATGCACCTAAATTTCTGATGGTTGGAAAAATATGAGGTGAGAGGTCATCTCAATTATATAGAAGCCTGAATTCCCACACTACCATGTTCAGGAACAGCTGCTTTCAAGTTTTTGAACTGACATGCAATGACTAACCCTACCTCAGTAACAGAACACTATGGACCACATATTGCTCAAGAAATCATTTCCGTTTGTGTTTTTTGCACCAGCTTCTTGTTTTGCATCTTTTCTTTGCACTATCTTGTAAATTTATGTAAAACTTATGTCCTGTATGTTGTCTAGGTGTCTGTAATGTCGATGCAAGTTTCTCATAGTATGTGTTGTTGGCCAGAAAAACAACTGCAATCTAAAAATCAGTGAATTTGAATGAGTCAAGGACAGTAGATGCAGACAAACCAACTGTCTTTGTTCCTGCTATGAAGTTGAAGGAATAGAGGATGTCATTCTGTGAAGCTACTCTGTAGCCTCCATTTTGTGACTTGTGTTGTGAGCTGTCTTTGCTTAGAAGTAGTTTATCAAAGTGCGTAAAAGTGGGCACAGTGATGCTCCTAATAACCTGCCGAACTAGAGATTATATCCAGATAAGGAATTATTTTTGAGGTGTCCTCTGGTACGATAGAACATACAAGCTTATGAATAGGGTGTCTGTGGCTGACCTGAGTAAGTTGAGTCCAGTAACTGGCTAGTCTGCTCTGATTTAGAACAAAAAGACATTAATAACTAGTTGTCACTTGCAAGAAAAGCAATACAAAAATTGCTGCTGGCTTGGACCAGAGGCAATGGGAAGTTGACTCATACTAGTCAGATAGACCAGAGCCAATGAGATTGAAACACACATTTGAGCTAATAAGTGTTCTTGCCAGAATACTAAGTTTACAATAATACTCATATATTACTGAAATATTAAATACACTACAATAAGAAGTGTATTAAAGTGAATGGCTTTGAATTCAAAGCAGCAACAACTCTTTAGAGACCAGCCATCCGGGATGTGCAGGACACCAATTTGGACACATGGAAATCACATTAAGACCACAAAGAATATCTGGTCAGCGTAGATTCTTTCTCCTGGATATTACCTTTTCTCTTCTTTGACTCTTCATGGAGAGCCAGAGAAACCTAGTGAATGTGCACATGTAGGTTGTATAAGTTTAAGTGCTTGTGAGCTGAGCCAATGAAGTTACTTGTCAGTAAGTACAGATTTACTGTATCCTGTTCCCCTGTTTCTAACTGATCATTTCTATTGAGGATCAATCCTTGTAACACTGTACCTCACTGTACTTTTCCATATAACAATAAACCAGACTTGAGAAGTATTTGATGCTGTTTGACAGGATTAATGTTCTTTGGCTGTTTCTAGTTGCTGAAGAGGCTCAAGATAGGGCTCAAGCTAAGAGTCAGAAAAATGTCTTCACTCAAATGGTCATGAAATTTTATTGTAGTCTCTTTCAGAGGGCCTGCTTGTTTAATACCATTTAAGTAAAGGTCATTGCTTTTTCAACAGTAGCATAATCAAGGAACAATGAGCACTGGTCAAGGCCTTGTTGAACTTCCGAACTGAGAATCAGAATCCGGTTTATTATCACTGACATATGCTGTGTGATTTGCTGTTTTGTAGCAACAATACAGTGGAATATTAAAAAATACTATAAATTTCAACAAGAATATATAAATTAGTGGCAAATAAGAGCATAATGGTGAAGTTTAATTCATTGTTCATGGTCCATTCAGAAATCTGATGGTGAGGTGGGGGTAAGAAGCTGTTCCTGAAATGTTGAGTGTGTATCTTCAGGCTCCTGTATCTCTTCCCTGATGGTAGAAATGAGAAGAAGACTCGTCTCAGATGGTGAGGGACCTGATCGATGATGCCTCCTTTCTGTGGCAGCAGCATTTGAAGATGTCCTTAATGAGGGAAAGGGTCATGCCGGGGATGGGGCTGGCTGCTTCAACAAACATCTGCAGCCTTTTTTGATCCCTTTCTCCACAGATACTGCCTGACATACTACAAATTACTAGGAGTTCTGCTATTATTTTGGGATTTCCATGGCGGGGGTTCAGATTATTAGAACGCTGCCTACCTTTGCTGTAATATTGTAGGAACTAATCAATCTTACTCAGGTTCCTGTGGTTATAAAGAGTCCTGGAAGGAATGCACTCTGCAAGCATATGCTAGCTATCAAATGCTGTTAATCTAATAGCCAGCTTAATCAGTCACGCCAATGTACATCAATTTCAGACACTCTCTTCAGCTGCAAATTTACAATCAGTCGCTCCTGCACTGCAACTTCAAGCACTCTTCAAGAGTAATTAGTTGGTTGCAAAGTGCTTTGGAATGTGATAAGCTTGTGAATAGTGTGCTATAAATCTAATATCAATTCCTCCTTTCAGTAAAATAATTCTCCCACTCCCTCCCCTCTTCTATTCCCCATGCTGTCCTCTTACCTCTTTTCACCTGCCTATCAATTTTCTCAGGTCCTCTCCTCCTTCCCTTTCTCCTATGGTCCATTCTCCTCTCATATCCAATTCCTTCCTCTCCAACCTTTATCTTTCCCAGCTACCTGGCTTCATCTTTTACCTTTGAGTTATCCTCCTTCCACTCCCCCTTCCCCCTCCCCTCCCCCCTCTACCTTTTTATTCTGGTGTCTTCCTTCTTCCTTTTTAGTCCTGAATGTTGTGCTCTTTATACGTACCATGGGTTACTAAGAACAAACCATATTCTGGAAGAATTAAAACTAGAAATTTTATTTACAACAGCAACAACTACACGTGTCTTACAGCACCATGCTTCTTGAGGTTTCTGTCATTTCTGCGCATGCTCCAAACTCTGTCCAATCACGCTGTTACACATGACACGTAATATCACCAAATCTTCCATTCCTTAAAAAGAAATACAATTAGCAACATTAATCAAAACAAATGCATAATTTAACACGTCTCTATCAGTCTCTCTGGAGGTCAACAAACACGAGTAGACCTTCTAAGTGGCAGTTCCTGTGTTTCATTGTTATTTTCATGTTTTGTTTTGTCTGCATCAGATTGGCTCTTTCTTGAGGTCTTTGAGAAGAAATCACAATTCATTCATTAATTCTGTAACACACACAAAATGCTGGTGGAATGCAACAGGCCAGGCAGCATCTATAGGAAGAAGTATAGTCGACATTTCGGACCGAGACCCTTCATTAGGTCTAACTGAAAGAAGAGATAGTAATAGATTTGAAGGTGAGTGGGGTGGGGAGATCCGATATGATAGGAGAAGACAGGATGGGGAGGGATGAAGCTAAGGGCTGGAAAGTTGATTGGCAAAAGGGATACACAGCTGGAGAAGGGAGAGGATCATGAGACAGGAGGCCTAGGGTGAAAGAAAGGGGGAAGGGAGCACCAGAGGGAGATGGAGAGCAGGCAAGGAGTAATTGTGAAGAGGGACAGAGAGAAAGAAAAGAAAAAAGGGACAAAATAAATAAGTAGATAGATAGATAGATATATAAATAAGGAATGGGGTAAGAAGGGGAGGAGGGGCATTAACAGAAGTTAGAGAAATCAATGTTCATGCCATCAGGTTGGAGGCTACCCAGACAGAATATAAGGTGTTGTTCCTCCAACCTGAGTGTGGCTTCATCTTGACGGTAGAGGAGGCCATGGATAGACATATCAGAATGGGAATGGGATGTGGAATTAAAATGTGTGGCCACTGGGAGATCCTGCTTTCTCTGGTGGACAGAGTGTAGGTGTTCAGCAAAATGGTCTCCTAGTCTGCGTCACGTCTCACCAATATATAGAAGGCTGCACCAGGAGCACTGGACATAGTATATCACATCAGTCGACTGACAGGTGAAGTGTCACCTCACCTGGAATGACTGTCTGGTGCCCTGAATGGTGGTGAGGGAGGAAGTTTAAGGGCAGGTGTTGCACTTGTTCCGCTTACAAGGATAAGTGCAGGGATGGAGATCGGTGGGAAGGGAGGGGGGGACGAGTGGACAAGGGAGTCGCGTAGGGAGTGATCCCTGTGGAAAGCAGAAAAGAGGGGGGAGGAAAACATTTGCTTGGTAGTGGGATCCCGTTGGAGATGGCAGAAATTACAGAGAATTATGTGTTGGACCTGGAGGCTGGTGGGGTGGTAGGTGAGGACAAGGGGAATCCTATCCCTAGTGGATTGGCGGGAGGATGGGGTGAGAGCAGATGTGTGTGAAATGGGAGATGATGCGTTTGAGAGCAGAGTTGATGGTGGAGGAAAGGAAACCCCTTTCTTTAAAAAAGAAAGACATCTCCTTCATCCTGGAATGAAAAGCCTCATCCTGAGAGCAGATGTGGTAGAGATGGAGGAATTGCAAGAAGGGGGTGGCATTTTCGCAAGAGACAAGGTGGGAAAAGGAATAGTCCAGGTAGCTGTGAGAGTCCGTAGGCTTATAGTAGATATCAGTAGATATCACTGCTCCCCACTGACTGTGTAATCTCTTTTTATGCTGAGACTTCATCATTTCAATAAAACTTCTCAATTCCTTCACTTGTGCTTTCACTTCTTCAGTTAGATCCTAATTCTTGTTTCTCTTTGGCTTCAGATCAGTACTGTACTGTATAGGCTATTTTGGTTTTGGTGGTAATGCTTTGTCAGATGCTGGTAACAAAGGGATGGGTCTGGGAGCTTTCTCTATGACTTCTTTTACTTTTGCCACATTGGAATCAAATTCTGTTCTCTCTCACTCTTTCATCAAGTCACTGTATTCTGACTCTGTGTCACTGTCCAGGACTAAGACTGTTTTCACCAAATTCAGTCTCTCACAGGCAGATAAACTCAGTATTGACTGTACATTTTTTGGCACTACCAGAAATGAAAGTGTGTGCTCAATATTTTTGTGTGATACTTTTGCCACACATGTTCCTTTAACTGAAGTGTCTGCACCTGAATACACAGTCACTTTAATATTTGTCTGATGAAACTTTAGTCTTGGCTTTAATGCATTCAACTCAGATTCTGCAAGAACATTTACTTGTGCTCCAGTATCCAATTCAAACAGAATATTGTTTTGATTCACTTGTAGTGGAGTAGTCAGGTCATTCATACTTCATTTGTTTTCACAAAACACATCTATATGAAACTCCTCACTTTCATTTTCAAGCACTGCATTTATGTATTTTATTTCCTTTCTACTTCTGCAACAGCGTGAAAAATGATTACTCTTACCACAGTGCTTGCACATTTTTCCATACGCTGGACACTTGCTAGGTCAGTGCTCCCACCCACAGTGATCACAAAGTTTTTTTTCTTTCAGATAACGTCTTGCTCTCTGTCGGTTTCGTTGCCGTTTTATTATTTTTCCTAACATGTTCGCGGTTATCCACAGCATCTACATAGCTCTTAATAAAAAGCTCTTTAGCCTGTGACGTCACAGTTTCAGAAGATTTGCAAAGAATCAAAGCTTTTTCCAGATTTATGTCTGGTTCTCTTAAGAATCTTTCTCTCAGAGCATTATCCAGAATGCTGCAAACAATTCTGCCTTTAATGAGAGAATCGTCAGTTCTGCAAACTCACATGTTTTACTGAGAATTCTCAATTCTGAAACAAATTGATCAATTGCTTGATCAGCTTTCTGCTTGCGTGTAAAGAATTTGTACCGTTCATACATCACATTGCGCTTCGGTATACAAAAAACGTTAAACTTGTCGATTATCGCTTTTAGATTCAATTATCCCCAGTTTCAAAAGTAAGATGGTTATATATCACACTTGCATTGTCACAAATCACGTGGAGTAGAACAGCAGCTTTTGTTTTTTCCCATTTCATTATCTGCTTTGATTGTCGATAAATAAATTTCAAAAAGCTGTTTAAACCTTTTCCAGTTTTCAGCAACGTTTCCAGTCAGCTGAAGCATCAATGGAGATTGCAAAACTTCCATTTTTAAAGCTGTTAGCAAACAACAAAAAAGTTTGCGCTCCTTTTTTTTTGATTATCTTCAATTCTCCCATTTCTGTATTATTCTTCCAGACTGACATCTGACACCATGCTGTGTTCTTTATACATACCGTGGGTTACTAAGAACAAACCATATTTCGGAAAAATTAAAACTAAAATTTTTATTTACAACAGCAACAACTACATATATGTCTTACAGCGCCATGCTTCTAGATCATTCTGTCATTTCTGCGCATGCTCTGAACTCTGACCAATCACGTTCTTACACACGACATATGATATCACCACACTGAAGAAGGGTCTCGGCCAAAACGTCGACTGTTTATTCATTTCCATAGGTGCTGCCAGAACTGCTTAAGTTCTTGCAGCATTTTGGGTGCATTGCTTTATAAATCAGATTTTTTTGTTCTTTGAACTGTTGCATTATACATGAACTATGTGTACATAAACTTTGCTGGTCTATGGTATAGTGGCATCCACAACAGACTTTGAGGTGAGTGGTCACAGGTTTGAATCCGGCCTGCTCCTTGCATGCTTTGCACTCATGCAGGGTTGAGGGTTGAGTGTCGAGCTGGCAACTTGGCCTCGTAAACTCAGGCAAATGCTAAAGAAATGGCAAGGTTGCCTCCCAAGGTGCCACAAAGCACAGAGAAAAACCACATGAATTATAATTTGTTTTTTGCTAGATAAGTACTAAATCCCTTTACTAATGAAACCATTTTATATTGTTGTTTTGATTCTTGCTAATTCATGCTGGAGATTACCCTAAAATTAATTTTAAAAGTTAGCTTTTTTCTGTAATAATTGGTTAAAAAAAAATAGCTCATTCACTTGGTAGTTAGGATGCCAAATTTAGGCATCAGTAACGCATAGGTTGGCTAGAGGATAAATCGCAGACAGTTCTTGAAAAGAAGTTAAGGTAAAAGGATTAAGAATATGTCTGGTTTGATGAATGCTGTTGTTGATGTATTGATCCTAATGTTCTTACATGTACAATAGTGTCAGCATATGAGAGTGCAGGTCTTTTGGTTCGTTGTTCAAGGAGCAATCTTGCACCTTGCTCGACAGAGGGAATTTAATTACCCAATTTTCATTAAGGTAGGTTTAAGAGCATTGAGCGCTGTTCTTTATCACACTTTGTTGAGTATTTTGATTGCATTTAATTTTGCCTTTGTCTGTTCATTATCTGTATAACTATGAGCTGAAAATTACCAACATGCTTTTTTATCGAGGGTCTGAAGTTTGAAAAATTCTTTTTAATTCCTACTTAATTATTGTTATGTAACAATCTTTAAAAATATAAATGTGTATTAAGTTGGTTTTAAATAATCCATTCAGATTTGTCATAGATCTGTTTCCTCTATGGGGATATGGTAATGTGACAGTTAGTATGATTCTATTAAATCTCAGGCTGTCGGGGTTTGCAATTCCTTACAAATGGTGTAAGATTTTCTATTTTCACCCCGTGACCATGTGTGTTTCCTCAGGGTGCTCCTGTTGCCTTCCATAATCCTAAAATGTACTGGTTAATATGTTAATTGGTCATTGTAAATTGTCCTGGGATTAGGCTAGGGTTAAATAGGTGAGTTACTGGGCTGAACAGCTCATTGGGACAGATAAATAAAATAAAAACAAGCTAAAAAAAAATCACAAATTGTTAAAACTCTTTTAGTTTCAGTTTTAATGAACAGAATTAGTGAAGGACTGATAATCTACGTTGTGTAGATATAACTGTGTAATATGACAGTAATACACTTTCAAGGTGTCCCCGAATGGTCACGAGGGGTTAATTCATTTCCGTTCTCTATTCTTTAATTTGCATTTTAATGCATTTTCTTATTCATGTTTTAAGATGAGCAAGGTGTTACACAATCGGAAGAGCATATGTAAATTGGGCAATTAAGCAAGATAGCACCTTGTGACAAGAAGAACAAATGAGGCTGAAACCCTTTATTTTGTGTTTTGGTTGTACATTTGAACAGGTTTTAGAGTTTCTGATGGTGGAGGTTTTGTGAAATTACTCCCATTTGAGGAATACAAATAGAGCTCAGTAAAGACATGATAGATCATTAAAATACTTGCAAATATTTTCAATAGTTGAGGCACTGTTGTTCTGTGAACTGAGAAGAAATAATTAGGTTCTGAAATACAAAGGTCCACAATATATAATGTTTCACCCAAAGAAAATAAAAGTTCTTTTTAAATTACCTAAAATACACTGAGGTTATGGAAACATGAAGGTTCATTAAACAAAAATATCTTCTCCAGCATTTGTTTCTTTTGTGTACTTATAATTCATGGTCCTATTTAAAATAACATCTAACACAAAACCAAGACATCATAGAAGTGAATATCTAAAATTAAAAACACTAAAGTTTGGAAATATTCGACAGTTTCAGCAGCATCTGTGGGGAGAGAAATAGAATAAAGGTTTTTTTTGCTATTGGCATTATTTCCCTATCCCACACTGATACTCCTTGTTGATGAGGCACATTGTAGTCTTTGGGAACTAATCTTTCAGTTCATTACCTTCAGATAAAGATTACTGTATGATACTTCAAGTTACACCACTTTTCAACCCAGTATTTGTTAACCTTTGCTTCTATCTTCACCACTCTTCTGTCCTCATGATTTTTCTTTCTCATCTATTCTCTGTCTTGCAATGTGCTATCTTTACTTTTCTAATTTCCTCTTTCATCTCTCTGCTCTGCATCTTAAAATCCTGTTCATTTCAAACCAAATTGGTAGCTAAGTTGGTTTGTCTTTGTCACATGTACCAAGATATAGTGGAAGTACGTGGTGCGGCAAGGTAGCATAGTGATTACCACTAGTGACCTGGTTTCAATTCACACTGCTGCCTGTCATGAGTTTGAATGTCACCCCTATGACCATATGGGTTTCCTCCAGATGCTCCAGTTTCCTCCCACAGTACAATGACATACCTGTTGCAGCTCGAAGGGCCAGAAGGGCCAATTCAATGCTTTATCTCAATATAAACAAAAACATAAAATAAAATATTTGTTTTGCATGTCACTCATACAGATCATTTCATCACATCGGTGCCTTAACATTGTAAATTGGGAAAATAATAACAGAAAGAAAAAAAATTACAATAATGTTGCCAGGACATGAGAACCTGAGTTATAGGGAAAGGTTGAATTGGTTAAGACCTTATTTCCTGGAGGATATGAAAACCAGGGGAGATTTGATTGAGGTAAATAGAATTATAATTGGTGTAAACAGAGTAAATACAAGCAGACTTTTCCACTGAGGTGGAGTGAGACTAGAACTAGAGATCATGGGTTAAGGGTTAAGGTTGACATTTTTAAGGGGAACATGAAGGAGAACTTCTTCACACTGCGGGTGGTGAGAGTGTGGAATGAGCTGCCTGTGGAAGTGTTGGATGCAGGTTTGAATTCAACATTGGAAAGAAGTTTGGATAAGGACAGGGATGGGAGGGTTTAGAGGACAATGGTTCAGGTTCAGGTCAACGGGACTAGGGTGAATAATAGTTTACCACGAATTTGATAGGCTGAGCAGCCTGTTCTGTGTTGTCGTGTTCTATGAGAATACAAAATAAAGTATTACAGAGAAAAGATAAGCATGTTCGACCAAATGGCCTCTAATCATGCTATTGATCTATGGTATAGTAATATTGAACTCTGGGAATATTAAAGACGTACCTAGTCCATCCTCCCGAGTTCCACAACCTTGTTGTTGGGTTTGGAGGCTGGGGTGCCTCAATGACCCAGTGAGCTATGTTGGCTGGAGTCCAGGATTTATGTTTTGACCCTTGGTAGGGTCACCACTGCTAAACAGATCAAAGGTGGAAACCAGACTAAAAGTGGTCCACAGGTCCACCTGTTTCAATGGTTCACCTCAAGGCTAACAACGCTGACTGGTAAACCATTACAGAAACAGCAATGAAGAATCCTTCTTCAGAGTGCGACAGTATTCCTGAGTCTCCACCGAGGTCTTGCACGTCTGAGAGAAATCTGAGAGGAAGCTACTGACTTGATGAAAGAAGTCCTGAACACTGCCCCAGAGGTGGAGAAGCCTCTTTGCTGCCCTCAGTACCAGTGGCGTAACAGACAGTAAGTAAACTAGTCAGTACATTTATCTATGAATACCTTCCATGTGAACAGTACAGTGCCAATGGAATTGTTTTTAATGTAATATGTTCTGAGATACAGTAAAAAAATTGTCTTGCACGCTGTGCATACAGATAAAATTATTATACAGTGTACTGAGGTACAACATGCTAAAACAATAACAGATTGTAGAATAAAGTGTAATTGGAATTGTAGTGGCTGGTAAACAAGATCCATATGAGGTAGATTATGAGGTCAAGAGTTAATCTCATACTGGGGGACTAGTCAATAGTCTTACAACTGTCACTGAATCTGGTGGTATATGCCTTTTGGCCCGTGTGAGGAGGGAGATGAGAAAATGTCCAGGGTGGCTGGAGTCTTCTATTATGTTGGTTGCTTTACTGAGGCACTGAGAAGAGAAGATAGAGTCCACAGTGGGGAAGTTGTTTTCCATAATGAGCTGAGCTGTGTTCAGTACTCTGCAGTTTCTTGTGCTCCCAAGCAGTACAGTTGCCATACCAGTTCTGATGAACTCCAACAAGAATCAAATTCACATGTTAATGTTTTTTCTCTGTTTCCTGACCTGCAAAGTATTACTGGCACTGTATGCTTTTATTTCAGATCTATGTCACAATCAAGCAGTTCCACGTACCTTTATGAAAACTAATATTCAAGAGACGAGGACGTCATTAATAAAGTTGGCATTAATTGCCCATAAGAGAGGGTTGGTGGGTAATATGCATAGAGCTCTACATATACATTTCACATTAGTGTTAAATATTCAGACTCTTTGGTTTGAGACTGGAGTCACATTCAGATGAGATTTAACAAGGTGATAAGTACTTACAGCAGTTTACAGCTTCATTGCCACTTTTAAATACATGTTTTTCATTTCTAAACTTTTAGCTCTCTTTTATAAAATAGTCCATTAATTTCTTAAGCAGGGGTGGAGGAATCTGAGGTTGTGCCTTTTGCTGGAAAAGTTAAAAATGCAATTACAGGTTTCCCCCGCTATCTGAAAGTAGAGTGTTCCTATGAAACCTTTCGTAAGCCGAAATGGTGTACAGCGAAGAAGCAATTTCCAATAATTTTTGTGGGAAAATTTTTTGAGCATTCCCTGACTCAAAAAATAACTGACCAAATCATACCAAATAGCACATAAAACCTAAAATAACACTAACATACAGTAGAAGCAGGAATGATATGATAAATACACAGCCTATATAAAGTAGAAATAATGTATGTACAGTGTAGTTTCACTTATAAGAATCAGGAAGATTCAACAAAAAAACGATTTGTAGAAAAAAAACGGCACGTACACGCATGCAAATATATGCGTATGTGCATGTACACACATGCACACACACCTCCCCGTGCAAGGCTTCACGGTCATGGTAGTCTTTCTCAGGGTAAACACAAGTTTAAAGCAGGCGCTTTTCTCGTAAAAGTGAAAATTCTCTTCAGATTTCTTTTGGTTAGCGAAAACAGGTACTAATGTAGGTCTTTCGTAAAAGCAAAGTGGCGTAAAGCGAACTTTTGTAAAATGGGGGACACCTGTACTCAACCAGTACTCTGCGAATCCTCCTCATTACTGCCGCTCAGTGAATGGCTGCTACTTCTCTCAAACAGTTGCTAAATCTATTTTGTTTTCATGGCAGATATAGATTTTGGCAAGAACACTCTTTGCTCTTTTTCAAATGGTGTAATGGCATCCTTGTTAGACAGACAGATGCGAGCCACTGACAGTAGGCGTGCCTCTGAATCAAACATAATGGGTTCATATCTCCCATCTTGAGAGGCAAGCATACCAAGTAGGCTGACACAAGTAGTGAGATACTAAGAGATACTAAGTACATTGCAGACACTGTCTTACAGGTAAGACAATAAATCAAACCCTTGTTGTCCAACAGGGAGCGAAGTGCATTATACCAGTTGACAAATGAAAGGTATTTAATTGATATTTAAATCCTATTTTGTAATTTTGAGCACATTATCAAAGGAAAGATGTGCAAACCCCAGAGAGTGACCAGAAGAGCTTCACAAGAATAATCCGAGGAATGAAAGGCTTCACACTTGATGAACCTGTAATATCTCTGCATCTGGACTGAGTTCAGAAGGATGGGGAGGGATATCACTGATACCTACAGGATTCTGAAAGGCCTAGACAGGGTTGATGTGGACAGAATGTTTCCATTCATAGGAGAGGCTAGAATCTGAGAGCACAAACCTCAAAATAAACGGACAATCCTTTGAACTTGAGAGGAGGAGGAACTTCTTCAGCCAGAGGGCAGTGAATCTGTGGAATTTATTGCTATTGAGAGTTGTGGAGTCCAAGTCAGAGACCAGTAGGTTCTTGGTTGGTAAGGAACTTAAGGAATATGGGGAGAAGCGTTAGGGTGGGGGAATCTGTTTTAAAAAAAATTGACATGATTGGAAGGTGGGGCAGACCTGATTAGCTAAATAGCCCAATTCTGATCTTATATTTAACAGTTGGGGGGGGGGGGGGAGGGACAAGGGTGGAGATTTGTCTCTACCAAGAGAGGTGTAAGGCACTCTATTCATCCACTAGCCTTCAGGTCACCCTCAGACAAGGTGTAGTACCAGCTTAGCCTCATGATCAGGGTCATGTACAGTCACGGGAGCAGCTGGTGTATTACACAAGTCCTGGTTATGTGACCGCTGGTTATAGTTCCAGGTAAACTGTCTCTGAAGAATACTGATAATCGCTGGGATTACCCGTCTTGTAAATACACTGCCCAGAAGAAAGTAATGGCAAAACATTTGTGTTGAAAATTTTGGCAAGAACTATCATGGTCATGAGTCCATTCTCAAATACGTCATACTTCACAGCACGTAATAGTGCTGCTGATGATATTTGACAGTATTATAGTCTACAACACCTTAACTAATCATCAAAAACATACAATGGTTTCACATAGGGGCTTAATGAAACAAATAATTCTCAGCTGTACAGAGATTGATACAGATAATATTTCTTCCAAATATGAGAAGAAACAGGGATGGGTGAAGCTGATGATCAGCCTTCTCATGGCCAATTATATACTTCACCTCAACTGTTCTACCACATCAATAAGTTCATTTAGAGTGCAAAACCCACGGACCTGGGTGGAAGGAGACAATAAGGTTGGTCAATGACCTACTGTAAGTGCTAAGGGGAGGCTGTAAGGGAAAAGAGATGCGACATTCTCAAGAAATTTAAGGAACAATTCTGGACATTAGGGCTCTGGTTATTTAAGGAATGATGGGGTAATTAAAACTGGGGATGACCAGATTCAGACTCAGATGTATTTATTACAGGTGCTTTGAACCATACAGTGAAATGAGTCACTTGCTTAATAGCCAACACACCTAAGGATGTGCTGGGGCAGCCAGCAAGTTTCACCACACAACATAGTATGCCCATAGTACTCAGCAGAACAACACAGAACACAACAAACAACAAAACAATAAGAAAACAAGCCTCTTTCTACTCTCCTACACTCCCTCTCACCCACACACAGGAGCAGACTTCCAACTCTAGCACAGGCCTATGGGGCTCTATTCTCCAGACTTCAGTTAATGGACTATGACTTCTAGACCTCTGGTTGACCTGCGGGCATTAATTTTTGGTATCGACTCTCAGACTCACCGAAGACAGGATCACAAACTCCAGGTAACAACTCTAAGTGCGCCGACTGACTAGTTAACATAGAAACAGAGAAAACATACAGCACAATACAGGACTTTCAACCCACAAAGCTGTGCCGGACATGTCTTTATCTGAGAAATTATCTAGGGTTACCCATAGCCCTCTATTTTCCCGGTCTCCATATACCTGTCCAGGAGTCTCTTAAAAGACCATATCGTATCCACCTCCACCACCGTCACCGGCAGCCCATTCCACGCACTCACCACTCTCTGTGTAAAAACATTTACCCCTGATATCTCCTCTGTACCTACTTCCAGCACTTAAAACTGTGCCCTCTCGTGCTAGCCATTTCCGTCCTGGGAAAAAGCTTTTGCCTATCCACACGATCAATGCCTTTCATCATCTTATACACCTCTGTCAGCTCATTCTCCATTGTTCCAAGGAAAAAAGGCTGAATTCATTCAACCTATTCTCATAAGGCATGCTCCCCAATCCAGGCAACATCCTTGTAAGACTCCTCTGCACCCTTTCTATGGTTTCCACATCCTGTCTGTAGTGAGGTGACCAGAATTGAGCACAATACTCCAAGTGGGGTCTGACCAGGGTCCTATATAGCTGCAACAATACCTCTTGGCTGTTAAACTCAGTCCCATAATTGATGAAGGCCAATGCACTGTATGGTTTCTTAACCACAGAGTCAACCTGCGCAGCAGCCTTGAGTGTCCTATGGACTCGGACCCCAAGATCCCTCTGATCCTCCACACTGTCAAGAGTAATTGTGCTTCCTCATGCCTCCTGCTCACATGGATATCCACTGACCTGGGACAGCCTGATATCTAAGATGTCTTTTGTCCACAAGTCCACGTGGCTGGCCTTTGAGCATGGAATGGAGGGGTAGGCCAGAAGCAGAAGAGCTCATAAAACTCATGATGATTACTGGGTTTGAGGTGATTTTTGATAAGGAGATGAGGGATATTGTGGAGCAATATAAAAATAATGACAAGAGTTTTAATATTAAGGCATTACAGTCTGCTCTCCTTATCCGCGAATTCAACCAACCGCGAATCAAGAAAACCCGGAAGTGCTCTTCCAGCACTCGTTGTTCGAGCACGTACAGACTTTTTTTTCTTGTCATTTTCCCTAAACAATGCAGTATAGCAACTATTTTACATAGCATTTACATTGTATTAGGTATTATAAGTAATCTAGAGATGATTTAAAGTATAGGGGAGGATGTGCGTGGGTTATCATGGATCGGGATCGAAAAAAATCAGAAGTTCTCTTACTAAGTAAGTCAGAACAGGTACATCCGGTATTATTTAGCGTCAGTTAGTCAAATGTTTGTCTTAGTATATAGTATATATTTTCTCTTTCTAAGCATATAAATGCATTCCTGAGTGCGAGCCCGCTATCGAATGCGTTCTCCATCCATGGTGGGTTGATATGGAGGATCAAAAACTTTCTCACTTTATTCTTTAAAATTGTTCCGATCATGGACTGATGTAGCCTAGCGCTTTTCCAATGACCGATGGTGTTTCACCCTTTTCAGATCGCTTTATTATTTCCACTTTATTTTCATTCGTGATCGTGATTATTTTTGTGAACAGAAACAATGCACATTCAGAGCTCTGGTGCCGGGTCCTAATGTCCACCACATTGAGTCAGGTTAAATAAGGGACTTCAACATCCGTGAATTTTGGTATCTGCAAGGGGTCCTGGAACCAATCCCTCGTGGATAAGGAGGCCGACTGTACTTAACTTGAGGATGAGAAGTTCATGGGACTTGGTGCAAGATTTAACTCAGGCAGCACTTTTGATGAGCTCAGGTGGATATCAAACAGCCCAAAAACCAAGATCAAGTTTCCTCATGGGAGACAGTTTCCTGTGTATTTGGCAGCTGTGTGTCCCTACGTTACAACAGTGCATTTATTACTCCTTTGGCTCAAAGGCACTATTTGACACCATGAGATTGTACAAGACAGAACTCTGTACATGTGCAAACCTTACTTCAGGGCCTTAAGCACTACATCTCACCCAAAGTGTGATACTTGTCATCTGACTTACACATCCTGTTTGCAGAGGTTAGTGTTAACCAAACAGGTAAAAATTAAAGAGGGATATCTCGGATGCATTAGCAGAAGCAAGGAATGCAAATTGCAGAACAGAAGGCATGAAGACATATGGTATAAACAAGTGAATGAGCATGGAATCATCAAAAGGGTTTTGGAACAGAACACTGATATAACGCACCATATGTGCAAACGTCTGAGAATTACAGACACAATAGAACAACCTTGAGTTTTAATGACTTCATAAAGAATTAGAATTACATTTGACTGCCACTGAAATGACAATTCTTGACTGTTCTATTATTTAATGCCCAGACAATATTATTTCTCTGGTAATGCAGGTTAGTTATTGCATAGTGTTCACGGCATGAACGTACACTCAGTGGTCACTTTATTTGGTATTTCCTGTACCAAATAAAGTGGGCACTGAGTGTACATTTGTAGTCTTCTGCTGCAGTAGTCCATCTACTTTAAGATTCAATGTTTTGTGTGTTCAGAAATGCTTTTCTGTTGTGATATGTGTTGACTTGTGTTATTGTTGGCTTCCTCTCTGCTTGAATCCATCTTGGCCATTCTCCTCCAACCTCTCTCATTAACAAGGTATTTTCACCCATGGAACAGCTGCTCAATGGATGTTTTTTTGTTGGTTGCATCTGTAAACTCTAGATGCTGTTGTGACTGAAAATTCCTGGAGATCTGCAGTTTCTGAGATCCTCAAACTCCCTCATCAAACACCAACAGATATTTCACAGTCAAAATGACTTAGACCACATCTCTCCTCCGTTCAGATGTCTGGCCTGAACAACAACATCTTGACCACATCTGCATGCTTTTTATGCATTGAGTTGCTGCCAGATGATTGACTGATTAGATATTTGTTTTAGTGAGCAGGTGTACTGGTGTACCTAACAAACTGGCTATTGAGTGTAATCCTTTGGTTAAGACATCACTGTGGAATAAATAGCCATGGATTTTTCATTTTTAAACCTCTCTTTGGAAAAGGAGATTTAAAATTTCAAAGCAATATCTCTAAATTTTATCTTAGACATACTCATACATGCCATCTTAACATAACCTGAAGTAACCATAAGACAATAAAACCGTAAGATATAGGAACAGAAGTAGGCCATTCAGCCCATGGAGTCTGCTCCACCATTCAGTCATGGGTTGATCCAATTCTTCTACTCATCTCCACTCCCCGCTATCTATCACCCCATACCCTTTGATGCCCTGGCTAATCAAGAACCTATTCGTCTCTATCTTAAATACACCCAATGACTTGGCCCCTACGGCCGCTTGTGGCAACAAATTCCACAGATTTGTTACCCTCTGACTAAAGTAATTTCTCCGCTTTTCAGTTCTAAAAAGATGTCCTTCCGTCCTGAAGTCGTGCCCTCTTGTCCTCGAATCCCCTACCATGGGAAATAACTTAGCCATATCTAATTTGTTCAGCTGACATTCGGAATGTATCTATGAGATCCCTCCCTCATTCTCACGGCTCCACCCACACTAGTAATTTCCCTGCAATTCCATGGGCTCTTATCTTGTTAAGCAACCTCATGTGCAGCACCTTGTCAAAGGCCTTCTGAAAATCCAAGTACAGCATGTCTTTGTCTACTCTGCCTGTAATTTCCTCAAAGAATTGCAGCAGGTTTGTCAGGTAGAATTTTGCTTTCAGGAAACTATGCTGGTTTTGGCTATCTTGTCGTGTGCCTCCAGGTACTCTGTAATCTCATCCCTAACAATTGATTCCAACAACTTCCCAACCACTGATATTAGGTTAACAGGTCTATGGTTTCCTTTCTGTTGCTTCCCACCCTTTGTAAATAGCGGAGTATCATTTGCAATTTTCTAGTCATCCGGTACAATGCCAGAATATATTGATTCTTGAAAGATTATTGTTAATTGCTCCGCAATATCTCCAGCTACTTCCTTCAGAACCCGAGATGCATTCTATCATGTCCAAGAGTTTTACCAACATTCAGACCATTAACCTTCCTGTGCACCTCTCAGTTGTAATTTTCACTACACAAACTTCACTTCCCTGACTCTCTTGAATGTCCGGTGTACTGCAGATGTCTTCCACTGTGAAGACTGATGCAAAATACACATTCAGTTCCTCTGCCACCTCTGCATCTCTCAATACAACATCTCCAGCTCCATTTTCTATTGATCCTATATCTACCCTTGACTCACTTTTACCTTTTAGATACTTAATAAAGCTTCTGGTATCTTCTTTGATATGAGTCACTCGTTTCCTTTCATAATACATCTTTTCCTTCTGAATGAACTTCTTAGTTTTCTTCTGTAAGTTTTTGAAAGCTCCCAATCCTCTGTCTTCCCACTCACTCTGGCTTCCTTGTATGCCCTCTCTTTAGCTTTTACTTTGGCTCTGACTTCACTTGTCAGCCATGGCAGTGTCCTTCTTCCCTTTGAAAATTTCTTCTTATTTGGAATAAATCTGTCTTGCACTTCCCTCATTTTTCACACAACCTCCAGCCATTGCTGCTCTTCTGTCTTTCCTGCAAATGTTCCTTTCCAGTCAACTTCGGCCAGTTCCCCTCTCATGCCATTGTAATTTCCTTTATTCCACTGAAATACCAATACATGGGATTTTATTTTTCCCTCTCAAATTTCATTGTGATCTTGATCATATTGTGATCACTGTTCCCTAATGGTTCCTTAACCTTAAGCTGTCTTATCACCTCCGGATCATTGCACAATACTTTATCTAGTACAGCCAATCTCCTAGTGCACTCAACAACAAGCTGTTCTAAAAAGCCATCCCTTAGGCATTCTATAAATTCTCTCTCTTGAGGTCCAGTACTGACCTGGTTTTCCCACTCCATTTCCATGATAAAATCCCAATGATTATCATGATATTGCCTTTCTGACACACCTTTTCTATCTCATGCTGTAATTTGTAATCCACATACCGGCTGCTGTTTGGAGGCCTGTATACAACTGCCATTAGGGTTCTTCATAACCTCCTTCATAAATCCATATCCCTCATGATGAAGAAAAACATTCTATTTGTCCTGATGAAGAGTGTCAACCCAAAATATTAATGGGTTATTCCTCTTCAATGATGCTGTCTTACCTGCTGTGTTCCTCTAACATTTTGTACATGTTACTCTGGATTCCAGCATCTCCAGAGTCATTGTTTCTGTTTGGTCATTTGGCCTGTAGAATCAGAGACTGCTGAAGACCGAAAGAAGAGCAAACACTGGCATGTGGAATTTTTGTCAATGTCTCAGCCAGATACATTGACTGTGATCTTTCCCAAAGATGCTGCCTGGTCTGCTGAGTTCCTTCAGCATTTTGTGTATGTTGCTCTGGATTTCCAACAACTGCAGATTTTCTTGTGTATATGGAATACTTTTCTAAGCATAGAACATTCCAGAAGTGACTTTATATTAGATGTGGAGTTCTGGACCACCATAATAGTAGGGTGCACAGTTTTGGTCACGACATGACAAAAAGATGTGTTGTAAAGGATGTGGAAACAAGCTAGTTAAGGGGGAGAAAGGAAGCAGATAAAATTCAAGGCTTAGAAATTTAAATATTTCACATTGGTTAAAAGAATGAGTAAAAGATAAATTACAGGAGGTTGTGATTCTAAACGAGCCTACTTTGATGAAAGTTTCAAGTTTCAAGTTTATTGTTGTGAGCATACAAACCCAGGGCTCAAGTACCATGAAAAATTTGCAGAAGTAAGTTAGGAAACATGTTAAAAGAAACAAACAGAACCTTAGGTTTGTACATGAAGGAACAGAGTGTAAGCGTAAAGAAGTCGTGGTAAACATTTATTAAGTTTTGTTTTGGCCACAAGTTGAATCACCTTGGCGATAGTGGATGAAGATTTAACCTTGGAGATTATGAAAGAGCTGAATAAGTATCTATAAGGAAGGATATTGCATGGCTTTTTGGAGAGGTCAAGGGAATATATTGAATTGAGTTGTTTGCCAATTGAATTGGCAAAGGCCAATTGACCTCCTGCACTGTAGCCAATCTGTGTTCACTTCTTAGTGCCACACTTTAAGTGTGCAGAACAGCTTAACCA
The DNA here is from genome assembly GCF_030144855.1 of Hypanus sabinus. Taxonomy (NCBI): domain Eukaryota; kingdom Metazoa; phylum Chordata; class Chondrichthyes; order Myliobatiformes; family Dasyatidae; genus Hypanus; species Hypanus sabinus. The sequence goes on along the minus strand of NC_082720.1, from coordinate 63,550,185 downwards.
ATGTGATTCTGCAGGCGATGAACTGAATGTGCAGGGATTATTCTTCCTGGAAGAGAGTAAGTTGCAAGGGGATTTAATAGAGGTGTTTAAATGGATATCGATAGAGGGGTAAAGAAATACTTATCCCATTAGAGGCATGAGTGAAGAGGAATCATAGAACACTGCAGCAGAGTAACTGGCACCTGGGCCAAAGCACTCCATACTCCTCCAATCCATTTCCTTATCCAAATTTCTCTTACATGTTGAAATCAAACCTGCATTTAATTAGGGAAGATAAAGTGAAGCTGATTTGTAAAGGAAAAAGGGTGACATGAAAATATTTTTCTTTTCATGATTGGTAGGATTAGCAAGATAGAAGGACGATTTCAGTTTGACATTTATGAAGCAGTTGAATAAATAATTGTCAGGAAAGATGATGCATGGCTATGGGGAGAGGTTAAGGAAATGATCTGTACTGAATTGCTTGCACAATGAGCAAAAGCCAAATGACCTGCTATGATATAACCAAGTGTGTTCTTGTGATTGTGCAGCGGGAACAATCTAGGTTGGTTTAATAATAATAACAAATTTTAGATATGATAGAAAAATGATCATTGAAACAAAGGAGATTTAACAGAGCTATAAGTGTGTAAGACAGCAACAGTAGTATAATCACTCGAGTTGAGTATGACGTCCTTGTAAGGGGTTGTCTATTGGTGAGTACTCTGGTGGTTATAGAGGCAGATCTGTGATCCACATATTCTGGTGCAGTGTGGGCAAGAGTAAGTGGTGGCTGCGTTGAGAGGTTTAGTTTTTTTATTTTGGTTGTTCCGTCTCTCTTTTCGCAGCTGCTCTTTGTTCTTTGCAGCACAGTGATGGTTGCTCTCATGTAGCATAAGTCCCTCTTGAACAGATTTCCTCCAGATGTATCTACCGAGTGCAAAGTCTTCCCCATTTTTAAATGTAACATTGAATTTCTTCAGGGTGATTTTGAAGCTATCTTTGAAACATTTGCTTTGCCAACCAGGAGCTCACTGACTTTCCTTCAGCTGGGGGTAAAGGATCTGTTTGGGGTGACATGACCTATCAGGTTCGAAGTAAAATTGATTATCAGAGTACATACATGTCACCACATACAACCTTGAAATGCTTTTTCTGCGGGCATACTTAGCAAATCTATAGAACAGTATCTGTAAATTGTAATATCAGGAATGTAAACGGTCAGCCTACTGTTCAAATGCAGATATAAATAAGTAGCAATAAATAATGAAATTACAATATAACCGAGTAATTAAATGAGTGTAGCTATCTCCTCTTGTTCAAGAGCTTGATGGTTGAGGGGTAGTAACAGTTCTTGAACCTGATGGTATGAGACCTGAGGCATCTGTACTCTCTACCTAATGGCAGCAGTGAGAAAAAAGCATTGTCAGGGTGGAGAGGATCTTAGATGATGGATGCTGCGGCAATGTTTCATGTAGCTGTGCTCAATGGTTGGGAGGGTTTTACCTGTGATACACTGGACCAAATCCACTACCATTTGTAGGATTTTCAGCTCAAAGGCATTGGTGTTCCCATATTAGGTTGTAATGTAGCCAGCACTTCCCACCACAAAGATATAGAAGTTTGTCAAGGTTTTCGATGACGTGCTGAACCTCCACCGACTCCTGACTAAGTGGAGGTGCTGTTGTGCTTTCTTCTCAATTATGCTTATATGATGGGTCTAGGACAGGTCCTCTGAGATAGTGTCACCCAGAAATTTAAAGTTCCTGATCCTCTCCACCTCCGATCCTCCAAAGATTTATAGACCTCTGGTTTCCCTCTCCTGAAGTCTACAATCATTTCCTTGATCTTATTGACATTGAGTGAGTTGTTGTTATTACACTATTCAGCAAAGTTTTCAATCTCCCTCCTGATTCAACACCCTTTTTGATATGGCCCACACTGTGGTGACACTATGGTGTCATCAGCAAACTTGTATGTGGTGATAAAGCTGTGCTTATCCACACGATCATAGGTGTAAGGAGAAGAGTAGTGCAGGGGGCTAAGTATACATCTCTGAGATTGTGGAGGAGATGTTTTGGCCAATTGAACTGACTGGGGTCTACAAGTGAGGAAATCATAGTAGAGATGTTGTTAATATTGGTCTCTCCCAGTACACTGGCATTTGTGCATCTGTAATGTATAAATATATAAGATACCACACCAGATTGATAAGCTAATTTATAATATGAAGTTAGTTTTCCCTTCTTGTTTTTAACAAGTTTAAGAGGTATTAAGCATCACTGAGAAAGTTAGAGACATTCAGTTCACGACATCTTTGCTTCTTGATGAGCTGAGAGCAGCGGCCCATCATCTGACAACAGTGGTTGTGTGTGGACAGCTGGATTCCTGGGCTGTAAGCCCTACAGCTCTGGGCATCGGTATCCCTATGGAAAAGTGGTACAAACAGATTGGCAAGCAAACAGTATTTCAGAATCCTCCTATACCAATCTGGCTCTCTCCCCTCTCCCTAACTGTGTCTCCTTCCACTTTGAAATCTTGGTCATTGATTATGCTTCAGCTCCATTTATAAGCCTGTCAATTGTTGAATAATAAACAGTGCTGCAAAGTCGCTTAAGGGTTTAAAATAAAATAATTACAGCACAATGAAAGAAATAAAACAGCAATGTTTTTCCAGTTGAACTATTTTCGACAATCTTTATGAGCAAATGCTGTCTCAAAAACCTTGCGAGTTTTAATTTCATCCTTTGTGTGATTTATTTGCCGTAAGCAATGTTTCATTTATTTTGCAATTGTGATATGACAGATTATTGTTGGGCTTTCTTTAGCCAGGGGCTAAATTTATCACAAAGCAGAGCAGCTCAGCTTGACAAAGATGGAAATTTTATTTTGGAAACTTTTTTTTCGCAGGATGGTGTGCATTGTTTCCCTAGCGCGGCTGGAGAAAATGGATTTATCATTGCAGAAGACCTGTCATCCATTCCTTCGTTCAAGATATATTCTTTTCTGCTTCGAGGAAGCACATGAGGAGGAAAGGGGAATGGTTTTGGAGCAATTAATGGTAGATCAAAAGAGTTTGCCAGCAATTGGCTATTGTAATGTAACCAGGAAATTGTTGTTATTATATCAGATAGAACAAAGGCACATGATCAACTTTATAACAGGTGAAATTAGAGCCAGGGCAAGTTATCAGACCCTTTTGAGTCCACATGATTGACATTTGTTAGAACATAAGCATGATCTTGTGCCCCAAGGACAGTTTACCACATCACAAACTCAGTCGTAAATACACTTAATGTCTGAGAATCTACCAATCTCTGTCCTATGTTCTAAACACCTAGAGTTATCAGAATGAAAGTATTTCATGTCAGGCCTACATGGTAATCTCTGTTCATTAGCCTATGCAACACCTATGTGCCATGAGGAGATGATGGGTAAACTTGGGAGGTTTTCCCTGAAGCGCTGGAGGCTGGGAGAGATATTGAGAAGAATATGAAAGACCTAGATAGAGTAGACAGCCAAAATATTTTCCCCAATGTTAAAATGTTTAATACTTAAATGTCACCATTGATTCTTACAATTTTTTATTGATGCACGATAGAAAGCATTCGTTCGGATGCATAACAGCTTGATGTGGCAACTATTATCCCCAGGCCTACAATAGTTTCTGATTCTGTTTTAAAGTAGGAAATTACACTGTGGTGTTTCACTGAATCCTCAACAGGATTTTCCTTCCCAATCGATGGAAGATTTTTATTAATGCACCATGGAAAGCATCCTATCCCAATGCATCATGGTTTGGTATGGCAAATCTTTTGCCCATGACTGTAATGAACTGCAGAGAGTTGTGAATACGATTCAGTACATGACGGAAACCAACCCCTCTTTGATAGCTTCTGTCTATACTTCTTGCTACCTCAGTAGAGCAGCCAGTACCCCTAGCATTTGTTTTTCTCCCGGCTCCCACTGGGCTGAAGAAACAAAAACCTGAAAGCACATGTCACCAGGCTTGAAGACAGCTTCTATCCCAAAGTTATTGGGACCTCGTACAACGATGGATTCCTGTCTTCACAATCTACCTTGTTATGATTTTGCATTTGTTCATTTATATGCATTGCACTTTTCAGTAGCTTTTACACTGTATTCTGCATTGTAATTGATTTGTCTTATTCAACCCCAATCTACTGGGTAATGATGTGATCTGATCTGATCTGTACTCCATCGGGTGATTAGGACAATTCAGTACATAATTGGGACTCAGCTACCTGACCTGGGTACAATCTACAATTCTCAATGCTTACAGCTTGCTAAGAACATCATTAAAGACCCATTCTATCCCATACATAGTTTATTCACTCTTCTGCCATCCAGTAGGAGATACAGAAACTCTTAGCCAAGACAGTAATACTGAAAGGCAGCTTCTTCCTGAGGGATGTTGTGCAGCTGAATAACACAACACCTCAGTTTGCCAATGGACTTTGAGAGTTATGGACTATGAAAGTCATTTGTTGCATGTAAGTATGGGATTTAAAAAAAAATTAAGCCATACTGGATACATCGCTTTTGCATGGACTGGAGTAGCACCACAATCTTGCTGTCTTGTGTAAAGACAATAAAGTTCTATTCTAGAGCAAACATGAGGAAATCTGCAGATGCTGGAAATACAAACAACACACACAATATGCTGGTGGAACACAGCAGGCCAGGCAGCATCTATAGGGAGAAGCGCTGTTGACATTTCGGGCCGAGATCCTTCGTCAGTCCTGGCATCTCGGCCTGAAGTGTTGACAGCGCTTCTCACTATAGATGCTGCCTGGCCTGCTGTGTTCCATCAGCATTTTGTGAAAGTTCTATTCTATTCTGTTTTGTATAAATAATGCGCAAGATAATATCTTAGGACTTACTGATACATGAAAATAATCAACCCTTACCAATACTAGAGGATATGCACTGTCCTCTAACATTCCAAACATGTATGGATAGAGTTTGTAAGTTATGAGCATGCTACGTTGGCACCAGAATCATTGCTGCCTCTCAGAACATCTCGTATTGCATTGGCCATTGACACAAACACTGTATGTTTCGATGTACATGTGTCAAATGAAGCTAATCTTTTTCTTTAAACCTTAATTTGTTCAGCCATAAGATCATTGCCAGAAGTGTGATGCTGTTCTGTGTTCTGTGTCCCACTGTGGATTCCAGTTAATTGGGACATATCGGGACAGGTATATTTTTGCTCAATAAAGAGGCTGCCCCAGTTAGCTGAAGTTCTATGGAAATTGTTAAAAAGGTATGAAAAGACAAACTACCATTTAACTGAATAACAGATTATGTTATTAAGTGAAATAGAGAACAAATTTGACTACCAATACTACTGCAGTACTATAAAACTGTATTTGTTCCTGATAGTTGTCAACAGAAAAATTAATCCAGTGTATACTACTGCATTCTTTTGATTGATTGTAAATGAACAAATTCAGAGCAGACACCAAGTGCAGATAACAGACTGGTTTCATTGCCTTCCTGCATGAAGTAATGTCATCATCCAAGAATTAATTTCCTGGAATCCTGTGTAGTCACTAGCTCAAACTCAGATGGTTTATCTTCATTAGTCTCCTCATCTTCATATTTCCCACCTTGATGCCTTGATGCAATGCTTCTGACATCTTATGAAAATTTTTAATGTCAAAATAAAAAAAAAGATTGAAAATTACTGCTTTTTGAATTGGCATCTGTTGACCCAAGTGGATAACATAACACAAGCATATACAAATGACACTGTTTAAAAACAGTTCACCCTAAGCTTGGTGAAGTCAGGCTACACAAGTAGACAAAACTAATGCTACTTAGAAACTGTCAGCTATAATCCACTGTCCCAATTAAATGGTATAGTGTCCCAAATAAACAAAAGGAATCCTGTGTGTGTGTGTGTGTGTGTGTGTGTGTGTGTGTGTGTGTGTGTGTGTGAGACGTGCGCGCACGTCACACTTAAATAGAAGTTTGCTGGCATTTTCCTTCTGACCCGTCCTTTTCTGCAGACAGAAGGCAATCTTCAATTTGCTTCCCTGCCTTCCTACATATCCAGGACCTGCTCCAACTTGTCAAGACCTGATTCATATTTAATGGAATTGCAAGTGTTGACAATGTTCATCACTAAATAATGATTCAAGTTGGCCCAGCTGATAGAGCTGCTGCATTGTAGCTGCCTGTGTCGAGCTCATGCGTTCTCCGTCTGGGTTTACACTAAGGCTCTGGTTTCCTTCCACATTCCAATGATATGAGGGTAGATAGTCAGTTGACTACTGTGGTAGAATTGGCGTGAATACTGATAATGGTTTATTACTGCCACATGTACTGAACAGATCAGATTATTACACAGTGCATCGAGGTGGAATAAGATAAAGCAATAAGGGCCACCCAGTTGCACAGCAGTTTCTGCACCAATGACCCGGGTTCATTCCCTGACGATATCTGTGAGGAGTTTTTGCGTTCTCCCCATGACTGCATGGATTTCCTCACACTTTCCAAAGACGTATGGGTTAGTAGGTTATTGGGTCACGTGGATGTAGCTGGGCCCCACATATTTGTTGGGCTGGAAGGGCCTGTTACCCATGGTGTATCTCTAAATTAAAATAAATGACAATGCAGAATAAAGTATAAAAACTACAAAGAGCAGGCCGTGCAGGTAAACAATGAAGTGCAAGATCATAATGAAGCAGGTTGTGAGGTCCGAAAGCATACCACTTAGTAGGATAATTGGTCATTGGGAATTGCCCCTTGATTAGGCTAGGGTTAAATCGATGGGTTGTTCAGCACAACTCGAAGGACCAAAAAGATCTGTTCCACATGGTATCTCTAAATAACTAAAATTACCATGAATAAGACACACAAGCAATTTATTTTCCTTACATTTGGAAATGTTACTTCGGAATCATTTAATTAGAGTGTTTGTCAGTGCCTAATCAGGGTATGGAGAAGGAACAATTGAACCATCCAAGATACACAGTGCAGTCTGCATAGAAAGATGAGGGTCGGGCAATCCATACTCCCCTCTATTTCAGAATGGAATCTTTCAAATTCAGTCAAGTTTTCAGTCCAGATTCTGACAGATTTGGTAAGCAAAACCTGCCAGCAAGTTCCATTTCTGGGCTCCGTGAATTGCAAGAAACTGTTTCATTCAGTGGGAGGGCAGAGTGATGCTCACTGAAGTCGATTAAAGATTCTTATTACGGATTAGCTTTATTTGTCACATGTACATCAAAGTATCAAAATATAGAGTAAAATGTAATGTTTGTGTCAAATCAGATCAGTGCAGAATCTGCAAGAGTCCACAAGAGTCCCAGACTTCTAGCTCCAACGCAGCATGCTCACAACTCCTAACCCTATTTATGTGTCAACATCCAAACAGTCCAAAGATGCCTGCAAGTGTCACCATGCGTCTGGTACTAACATAGCATGCCTACAATTTACTAACTAACTAACTAACTTACTAGCTCATATGTCTATGGAAAGTGGGAGGACCCTAGAGCACCCAGAGGAAGCCTGTGTAGTCATGGGGAGAATGTACAAACTCCTTACAGGCAGTGGTGGGAATTGAGCCCCAATCATTATCCCTGGTGATGTAAAGTGATACTTTAACCACTAGGCTATCATGCTGCCACAGATAGCATTCAGGATACACATTTGGAAAGGTTTTAACTTACCTCGGCAGCTAGATTGAGGTCAGTTGGATCCCAGAATGACTGTGTCACAGCAGATCCTATCAGGAGAGAAAAGAAGAATCTAAAATGCAACATGAAATAAAGTAGCTTAATCCACCAGATAAACCATTCTCAAAATGTTGTGCTTAAAAATAAAACTGAGGGAAAAAGCAAAATCATGATTGTGTTATTCCGTCAGATCTAACACTTTAAACTATTTTCAGTAGCTTCCATGTGGTTGGACTGCCGCTGTGTAATTTCTGATTAATTATATGAGTCAGCATGTTGACAAGCCCAGCACAGTGCTGACCACACTGTATGCCCTGCATGGCACATGTGCTCCTTGTTAGTGTCCTCATTAAGCACAAGCAAGACCTCTAATTAAATGATTCAGAAATAACAGAGTCCCACAGGGCAAACACCTGCAGAAAGAACTCCTCTTCACTTCCCGTCAACAATAATTAGTTCTACAGGGTATCTCTTATTTTACTTAGCCCTAGTGGTGTTTAATTTGCCAGCGAGATTGGGATAATGTTCTTGTCTTCATATTGAGGGAAATGAAAATTAATGTATGGAAAATGTAGCTGCTGAAGATGAAGAGAAGATCTTTTGAATTTATTTATTTGGCAAAAATAAATAGGTGAAAATAATGACTCAGCAACATTCTAAGTCAAAAAGCCATTTAACCATTGGAATATATCAATACTGGAAGCAGGGATTTAATTCTTGAATTTGTAAGGCTGCTTCTTAAAGAAAAAAAAAGTTGCATTTGAAACTAAACCTCATACTGCATTGTGGGTGGCATGGCAGCCTAGCAGTTAGGGTAACGCTTTACAGCACTAGCGACCCGGGTTCAATTCCCGTCGCTGTCTAATTGAGGAGTTGGTACATTCTCCCTGTGACTGCATGGATCTCATCTAGGTGCTTTGGGTTTCTTCCCACTTTCCAAAGATGAACGGGTTAGTGTTGGTAAGACATGGGCATGCTATGTTGGCGCAGGCAGAATGCCGGACTTATGGGCTGCCCACAGCACAATCCTGCACTGCGTTGGTCAATAATGCAAACCACCCATTTCACTGTATGTTTTGATGTTTTGATATACATGGGCAAATAAAGTTAATCTTTTTGTCCTTTGTCAAAGGAATTTTTATTGAGAACCATGAGTGGAATTGAGGTGATTTTCCACTAACAGCAATCTCTAGAGTTATTCATTAAATGATATCAGATAGCTCATTGGGTGGTGGGGTGAAGAAATGTCTGCACCAAAGGAGGTGTAAGGCGCTCCTTCCCTCCACTAGCCTGCAGGTCACCTGCTTAGCTCCCCAATCAGGGTCATGTGAGGTCACAGCAGCAGGTGGTGGATGGTCATATGAACAGCTGGTGTATATCACAAGTCCTGGTTATGCAATCACTGACACTGGGCGGACAATCTCTAAAGAGAATGATAATGACTGACGTCACCAGTCTTGTAAAGACACTATCCAGAAGATGGCAATGGCAAACCACTTTTCTCAAAATTTTTGCCAAGAAGCACAGTCACCCATGTCACACGACAAGGCTCAGACTACTGATGATGATGAGATAGTTGAAGATGCTGAAATGTTTCTGTGACAAGCATAATAGAGATGTGAGGTAACAGTCACCACTCTTCCTTCACACGTCTATGGAACTCACTTTGACCCTGACCTCTGTTGGTGTCCATGTGGAGTTTTTGTTTCCTCCAGACCACATGGGTGTGCCGTCAATGCTCCTGCTTCCACCCTTATCCCCAAAGGTGTGCTGGTAGGTTAAATAGTTACTATTAATTATGTTGAGGCCATGATTGTAAATGCACAGCTTCCGTGACAAGGCATGTCATGTCCATGAAGGACTCCCAAATTCCCGAGCAGCTACTACATGGTGACTTTCACCGGGAATGAGGAATTGAAGCAGGCCCCATAAGAAGTTCAAAGACTGTGTGAAAGCTAACACTGCACACGCTGAGTTGTACCAAAATGGCTGGAACAGAGTGCGCAAGACAAGAGTGGCCGGCAAGCCTTGGATAGAACCGCTCACAACTACTTGGAGGAGATACAATGAGTGGTACAAATTGCTGCCAGACAAAGAAGGAAAGCAATAGCAGCAGTTCCAGTTCCAGATCTACCATAGCTTCCACATCCTTATTGTGGACATCGATGTCCCTTAGCAGCCACACCACAGAACTGCACAGATCTGGCAGCAGATATGACAGCCAATCCATTACGTCTTAGTGTAGATATAAAAGAATAAAGGGAGCAGTTAGTCATATGAAAGCAAATCTGTTGCAATACTATTTGAAATTAGGGGAATAAAACTAAATAGGATAGCTGTGCTGGCAATGTGGGGTGAATTATCTCCTTCTGGAAATTAATTAGTCTTACTAGTGCTTAGTGAAGGCACTAATGAGGAGGCCAGGTGACATGCAGGGCATGCACTGTGTGACGCACACTAAGCTGGTAAATAGATGTCATTCAAGCTCTCTAACCTGCTACACTAATGCCATTTCTACAATACAAAGCATTTTGTTTCAGAATAATGTCTGATTCCTTATATTTGTGTTCATTTCACAGTCACATTGAGAACAGGAGACACAAGAAAGAGGAGGTGCTGGAACTTAGATCTCTGCCAGAGAAACTCAGAGGCTTGAGCAGCATTGGTGGGGGAAATGAATCAGATTAAAATTCAGATGCATTTATTTATTGCGTGTACAGTGAAATGGGTCCTTTTTTGTTAAGTCAACGTGACCTAAGGATAGGCTGGGGGCAGGCTGCTTGATTTTCCCACCATGCACTCTGGCACCAACATATCTTGCCCACTACATTTGCAAAACGCACAATCAAAAACAACAGAACAACCCCAACAAAACACACTTCTTATCTCATATAGAACAGTCCTGCAACTCCAGAGTAGGTCATCTCCAGGCCTGCAGACTTGATAGACTCACAGACTGTTTCAAGTTCAGCCCAGCATGAGATGCTGAAATGTTGGCAATTCCTCTCCCTTCACAGATGCTCCCTTAACAAACTAGGTTCCTCCAGCAGATTGTTTGTTGCTTCACCTTGGAAAAAACATATGGATCAACAATTAATGGTCCAAAAATTGAAAGCAAAGATAAAAAATAGATCAAGCAGGTGATATGGGAACAGGCCAGCCCTTGGTCACTATTTCATTTGTCCCCCATAATCAGAGGAGGAGCATAGTCTAGTAACGATAGCAATCACACAACACAAAATGCTGGAGGAAGTCAGCAAATCAGGAAGCATCTATGGAGAAGAATAAACAGATAACATTCTGAACTGAGTTCCTTCAACAGGACCAAAAAACAGGGAAGAAGCTAGAAGAAAAACATAGGATGAAGGGAAGGAGCACATGCTGGAAGATAAAAGTGTGAGACCATATGAGGGAGAAGGTAGGTGGGTGGGGAAGGGGAGATATATTGAGAAACCAGGAGATGGTAAGTGGAAGAGGCAAAAGGCTGATGAAGAAAGGGCTGAGGGGACCATGGGAGAAGGGGAAGGAGGTGGGCTACCAAAGTGAGGTGATGGGCAAATGAGAAGAAGAGAAAAAATAAGACGAGTGTCAGAATGGAGAATGCAAAATGTGAGAAGGGGGTAGGGAGAGAATTTACTGGAAGTTAGAGAAGTTGATGTTCAAGGTGGCAGTCATCAGTGGTAATTACAGTATATTGCTTTTCATGCACTTTGCTTCGAGAATAGCTTGAAAATGGAAAATTGAAGGATAAGCAATAGATCATTTTGTAGTTAGACCTTTGTGGATAACTAGCTAAAATGTTATGCCTGGCTACCGTTTTCCTGTATCAATGTATTACAGCTGGTTTGGGAAAACAGGGGTAATTTTCTTCATCAATGCTCAGAATCAGGGACGCTTGATTTTCTTTCCTTTACTTTGCAAACTACTCCATCAAGCTACTTGTTTGGTTTTCCTGCCCAACCAAACAAGATGAAACTTGTGAAAATTGTCTATATTTTCATCAAAGAATACTCTACATTATAAGACCAGAAGACATACGAGCAGAATTAGGTTGCTCAGCTCATCGAATCTGCTTCACCAGTCTATTATGGCTGATTTAGTCCAAAAGACACAGGAGAAGAATTAGACCACTCAGCCCATTGAGTCTGCTCTGCCATTCCAGTTTGGCTGATCTCGGATCCTACTCAACTCCATGCACATACCGTCGCGCCATATCCTTTGATGCCCTGACTGATCAGGAAACTATCAACCTACACCTTAAATATGCCCATGAACTTGGCCTCCACCGCAGCCTGTGGCAAAGTATTTCACAGATTCAGTATTCTCTGTCTGAAAAAAAAATTCTCCTTGCCACTGTTCTAAAGGGTCACCTTTCAATTTTGAGGCTGTGCCCTCTCGTTCTGGATACACTCACCATAGGAAATGTCCTCTCCACTTACACCTTATCTGGTCCTTTCACCATTCAGCAGCTTTCGATGAGATCCCTCTACATTTCTCCAAATTCCAGTGAGTGCAGGCACAAAACTGTCGAATGCTCCTCATATGCAAACCCCTTCCTTTGGCATAATGCTAATGACTTCCACAGTGAAAACTGATGCAAAGTACTCGTTAAGTGCATTTGTAAATTTCTTTGCCCTCCCCCCCCCATTAGTACTTCACCCGCATCAGTATCCAGTGGTTTTCAATATCAACTCTCACCTCCCTTTTAGTCCTTATATCACTAAAAAATAATTTAGTAGCCTTCTTTATATTATTGGCTAGTTTGCCCTTATATTTCATCTTTTCCTTTCTTCTAGTTTTTTTTTCAGTTGCCTTTTGTTGGATTTTAAAAGCTTCCCTTTCTTCCAACTTCTTATTCACTTTTCCTACCTTATATGTTCTTTCCTTGGCTTTTCTGCAGTCCTTAACTTCCCTTGTCAGTCATGGTTGCCCAGCCCTGCCATTTGAAAACAACTTTTTCCAGGGGACGTATCTATCCTGTGTCTTGTGAACTATTCCCAGAAACATAGGCCACCTCTGTTCTGCCATCATTCCCACTAGTATACTCCTCCAATCCACCTAGTCAAGCTCCTTTCTCATGCCTCTGTAATTCCCTTTATTCCTTTGTGATACAGATTCACAGTTTCATCCTCTCAAAATACAGTATGGATTCAAACGTATTGTGATCACTGCCTCCTAAGGTGCCTTTGCATTAATCTCCCTAATAAGATCTGGATTATTAATGTAAGATAACCTTTCCCCGAGTATGCTCAAGTACAAGCTGCTCTAAAAAGCTATCTCATAGGCATTCAACAAATCCCCTCTCTTGTAATCCAACACCAACCTGATTTTCCCAATCTCCTTACAAATTTAAGTCCCCATTACCATTGTGACATTACCCTTATTATATGCCTTTTCCAGCTCTTTTTGCGATCTCAACCCCACATACTACTTGGAAGTCTATATATGATTGCTTTAATGTTTTTTTTCACACTTGCAGTGTCTTAAATCTTCCCGCAAAGATTCAACATTCCCTAAACCTATGTCATCTCTTTCCAAAAATGTAATTTCCTCTGACCAACAGAGCCACATCACCGTCTATGTCTTCCTGCTTGTCCTTTTGATGCTAAGTATATCCTAAGATGATAAGCTCCCAACTTTGGCCTTCAGCCAGAACTCAGGGACCGAACAACATCATGATGACCAATCTACTATTGGACCAGGAGTTCATACACCTCGTTTGGAATGCTGTGCAACTTCAGTCCTGCATCCTTTGCCCTTCTGAATTTTGCTTCCGTGGTACAATTTAACTCTTTTCTCTGTCTGCATTTGCATCCAGTCATTGGCTTGTTTTCCCTTTCATTAATGTTACATCCATAATGTAGTTGTAAACCTATTGGCTTATCCTCAGTTCTATCATACTGGTTCCCATCCCCTTGCCATGTTAGTTTAATCTATTCCCAACAGCTTTAGTAAACCTGCCCGTAAGAATATTGCTCCTCCTGGATTCAAATGCAACCCATCCCTTTTTTATAGGTCACAGCTGCCCCAGAAGAGATCCCAATTATCCAGAAATTTGAATCCTTGCCCCATGCTCCAATTTTTCAGCCACACATTTACCTGCTACCTCATTTTATTCCTATCCTCTCTGTCACATGGCACAGGCAGCAAACCCAAGTTTACTACCCTTGAGTTCCTGCATCTCAGCTTCCTTCCTAATTCCCTGTATTCTGTTTTCATGACCTCCTCCCATTTTCCTACCTATGTTGTTGGTACCAATATGTAATACCACGTCTTACTTCCTTTTTTGTTTTCAGGATATTTATTATCCCTTTCAATCACATTCTCCTACCTTCTACATGTAACTTTTGACACCCTAACTAACCAAGAATTTGTAAGCCTCTGCTTGAAATACTCAATAACATGGCCTCCACAGCTGTCCATGGCAATGAAATTCACAAATTCAAAACACTCTAGTGAAAGAGATTTCTTCTTATCTTGGCTCTAAATGTATGTCCCTGTATTCTGAGGCTTTGCCTCTGGTCCAAGGCTAGTGCACTACAGGAAATATCCTCCCATATACATTCCACCTAGGCCTTTCAATATTTAATAGGCTTCAGTTTGATTCCACTGATTCTTTGAAACTCTAGCAAGTTAAGCAACAGAGCTCCTCATATATTAAGGCTATAATTCCCAAGATCATTCTCATGAACCTTCCCTGGGTCTTTTCAATGGCAGCACATCTTTTTTTTAAGACAAGGGGCTGAAAACTGCTCACAATACTCCAAGTGTGATCTGGCCAATGCCTTATAAAGCCTCTGCATGGCATACATGCTCTTATATTCTAGTCCTCCTGAAATGAATGCTAGCATTGCATTTGCCTTCTTTAACACAGTTTCAACCTGCAATTTAACCTTCAGAAAATTCCCAAGTACCTTTGCTCCTCTGATATTTTTGAATTTTCTCCCTAGTTGGAAAATACTGTATGCCTTTGTTCCTTATATCAAAGTGCATGACCATACATTTCCTTGCTCTGTATTCCATCTGTCACTTCTTTGTCCATTCTCCCTATCTGTCAGAGACTACCTGCTTCCATAACACTTCATGTCCCTACACGTATCTTTGTGTCATCTGCAAATTTGGTCAGAAAGCCATCAAATATATCATCCAAATCATTAACATATAACATTTAAAGTCATGATGGACCATCAATAACTCTCGGAGACAGGAAGTGAACGATAGGCTTTTATTATCAGCAAAAAGGGAGCACAACATCTCGAAGACTGAGGGAGGAGCAGTGCCCCAATCGCCTTTATACAGGGATCAGTGGGAGGAGCCACAGGAGCAGTCAGCAGAGGGGCATGTCCAGACAGGTATACGCTGAGCACCTACTTATTGCCCTTTTGTCAGCAAGTGACAATCAATAATTTATAGCTCTTTGTTCACAACATCTACGAGCTTGATTCATGTAAAACAGATATTGACTCCAACAATCAAAAGCCTTCATGTTATATCCAAACAAAATATATTTTGTAAGTAACTTCTTATTTGGAAATGATCTCTAGTCCAACAGGCTACCTGAAGCATCATTGCATTTTCTTTAAAACACTGAAAGCAAAGCAACTGTATCTCACAAAATGGAGGACATAAAACAGTTCCACAAAATGGCAGCCTCCATCTCCAGGCACATGGCAGGAACAATGACGATTGATCTGTCTGCTTCCACTGTCCTTGACCCATTGGAGTTTGACATTTTATTCTATATTTTAAATCTACCATGGACAACATCCTACCCATGTTAGTATCTTTTCTGTAATACCATGGGCTCTTACTTTGTTAAGCAACCCACATTCAGCATCTTGCCAAATGCCTTCTGAAAATCCAAGTAAACAACATCAACTGCCTCTCTTTTGTATAACATACCTGTTACTTCCTCAAAGAATTTCAACAGATTTGTCAGGCAAGACATTTCTCTTAAGGAAACCTTGCTGACTTTGGCCTATTTTATCATGTGCCTCCAGGTACCCTTAACTTTTCTCTTTAGTAATGGTCTTCAACATTTTTGCCAACCACTGAGATCAGGCTAAATGTTCAATAATTTCCTTTCGTCTGCTTCGCTCCCTTCTTAAAGAGTGAAGTGACATTTGCAATTTTCCAGTTCACCAACCAGAACCATTCCAGAATTTAGAAATTAGAAACATAGAAAACCTACAGCACTGATGCACCATCAATAACTCTCGGAGACATGAGGCGAGATATAGGCTTTTATTCGCTGGAAGAGAGCAGTCAGCGGGGGGGGGGGGGGGGGGGGGGTGGCGTGTCCAGACAGGTATATGTAGTTCACCACAAGCACAACGCAGACCCTTTGGCCCACAAAGCTGTGCCGAACGTATCCTTAAGTTTGAACTACCTAGGCTTACCCATAGCCCTCTATTTTTCTAATTCTTGAAAGATTAGTACTAAAGTCTCCACAATCTTTTCAGCTACCTCTTTCAGAACCCTGGGGTGTAGTCCATCTGGTACAGGTGACTTATCTATCTTTGGTAAAGACTTATTAAGTTTGTCCGCCATTTCTTTGTCCCCCATTACTATCTCCTCAGCATCAATTTCCAATAGACAAAATCCACTCTCCTCTCTCACTTATTCTTTCTACTTCTGAAAAAAGGTATCCCCTTCAATATTATTGGCTAGTTTATCTTTGTATTTCATCTTTCCTATCCTTATCGTTGACTCCTGTTGGTTTTTAATAGCTCCCCAATTCGCTAAATTCCCATATATCATATGCTTTCTCTTTTGCTTTTATGTTGTCTTTGACTTCCCTTGTCAGCCACGGTTGCATCATCCTCCCTTTAGAAAACTTGTTCATCTTTAAGATGTATCTGTCCTGTGCCTTTTGAATTTCCACCAAAAACTCCAGCATTGCTGTTCTGCCATCATCTTCCTAGAGTCCCGTTCCAATCAGCTCTGGCCAATTCCTCTCTCAAGCCTCTGTAATTCCCTTTACTCCACTGTAATACTGATACATCTTACTTTATCATCTCCCTCTCAAACTGCAGAGTGCTTTCCATCATATTATGATATCTGCTTCCTGAGGGTTCCTTTACCTTAAGCTTCCTAATCAAATCCTATTATAACCATATAACTATCTAACAATTACAGCATGGAAACAGGCCACCTTGGCCCTTCTAGCCTGTGCCGAACACTTACTCTCACGTAGTCCCACTTGCCTGCACTCAGCCCAAAACCCTCCATTCCTTTCCTGTCCATATACCTATCCAATTTTACTTTAAATGACAATACCGAACCTGCCTCTACCACTTCTACTGGAAGCTCGTTCCACACAGCTACCACTCACTGAGTAAAAAAATTCCCCCTCGTGTTAAACCTTAAACTTTTGCCGCCTAACTCTCAACTCATGTCCTCTTGTTTGAATCTCCACTACTCTCAATGGAAAAAGCCTATCCATATCAACTCTATCTATACCCCTCATAATTTTAAATACCTCTATCAAGTCCCCCCTCAACCTTCTACACTCCAAAGAATAAAGACCTAACTTGTTCAACCTTTCCTTGTAACTTAGGTGCTGAAACCCAGGTAACATTCTAGTAAATCTTCTCTGTACTCTCTCTATCTTGTTGACATCTTTCCTATAATTCAGTGACCAGAACTGTACACAATACTCCAAGTTCAGCCTTACCAATGCCTTTCTTCATTACACAATATCCAGTCCAGAATTGTCTTTCTCTTAGTGGGCTTAATCACAAGCCAATCGAAAAAGGCATCTCTTATAGATTATACTGGATTGTTTTATTTCTTCATTTAGTATGGAGTAGGCCCTTCCATCCCTTCAAGCAGTGGTAAACCAGCAATTCCCAATAACTCTGATTTGTCTAAACACATCAAGGGAAAAATTTAAATCAGCAATTAACCTACACAGTACATTTTTGAACTGTGGGAAGAAACCAGAGAACCTGGGGAAAACCCATGCATTCCACAGGAAGGATGTATAGACCTCTTACAGAGGACGCTGGTATTGAATTCTCAATTCCAATGCCTCAAGTTGTAATAGTGTTACGCTAACAGCCCAAGATGTAATTATGGAAGGTGTATAAATTTTTATTCATATATTTTGGCATTGGTATTAGTATTAATTTATTATTGTCACATGCACTGATATAGTAAAAAGGGGTTTTAAGATATTAGCTTTACTTGGCACATGTACATCAAAACATCCAGTGAAATACGTTATGCATCATTACTAGCACAGTATGAGGTTTGTGCTGGAGACAGTCCACAAGTGTTGCCACACTCTTAGCATCAACATAGCATGCCCACAACTCACTAACTCTATCCCTATGTCTTTGGAATGTTGGAGGAACCCAGAGCACCCAGAGGAAAGCCACACATTCACGGGGAGAACATACACTCTCCTAACGGACAGTCAGAGGAATTGCGCAGTGATCAGTGATCATTGTAAATCGATTATGCTAATCGCCATGCTGCTGTGCCATGAATCATCCATTATTAATAATTTCAAAGTGGAAGTGCTATCTATAGCATCTTTCTTGGCTTCAACTCCTCCTCAGGTACGTAAATAGCTTTTATTCTCATAGTATCTTGAATGCTGCACAGTAAGCTTCTATTCAGGGTAATGTAGTAATGACAAGATAATTTGTTTTCATAATATTGATTGAGTGCTGCTTTTCTCCCCAACCAGCAGCAACAGCAGGAATAACGATCTATAACATAGTCTTGCATTTGTTTTTTTTTTCTACTGAGATTATGGTAGTTTTACACCTCACATCTGAGAGATAAACAAAGCCTAGTCTGTTTCCAGTCTGCTTACCTCATACCATAACCTGGGGGATTTTCATTATCCTAGCCCTGAAGCTCAATTTTTACTGAAAGAAAAGTAATTGGTGAAGACAAAAACAATTGCTTTTCTGTACTTTTTTATCTGGCCTCAGGCAATCCTAAAATGTGAAGCATTCTTGAAATGTTGTAATGCTTAAAGTTCAAAGTTCAAAATAAACTTATATTCAAAGTACGTCAGTCACCAAATACTACCCTGAGGTTCATCACCTTGTGGGTGTCAGCAGTAACTATAATGAAAACCTACAAAGGCCGCCAGCCAACCAACCTGGAAAAGACAACAAACTGTGCAAATAGAAAGAAAACAAATAATATTATTAATAATAATAAATAAATAAGGAAAGCCAAAGTTAAAATAAATGTATTATCAAAGTACGTATATGTCACCATATAAAGTAAATACATAATGCTGAGAAAATGAGTAGCAGAGTCCTTGAAAGTGAGTCCATTGGTTGTAGAATCTGTTGTGAGTTGAGGTGGATGAAGCTATCCATACTGGTTAAGAAGACTGATGCTTGAAATGTAATAACTGTTCCTGTTCCTGTTGTTGGACGTTAGCTTTGTAGTCCTTCCTGATGGCAACAGCAAGAAGAGAGCATGGCCTGGATGGTGAGGGTCCTTGACGATTGAGGCTGATTTCTTGGGGCAGCGCTCTTTATAGATGCTCATTGGTAGAAGCGGGGCAGCCAATAAGGATGCAAGTAGATGCCACAGTCCACTCTTAGTAAAGTGATTAAAAAATATCTGATACAATGGTGGCAAAATTGGCTTCCCAGATCATTGAAGCATGAATGTTCTGGTTTAAGATGGTACTACAAAGACATGTGACAGCATTTTGGTAGCTCAAAAGCAAAGGAATTGGATTAAAAACATTATTAATAATATCTTTTTTGAAGTAAATTGTACTAACCTATCACCACAAACAAGGAAGAGGTGAGTCATGACAAAGTAAATTCACGATATGCCCTGCTGGTGCACTACAAAATTGACACTCTTGAAGATGGACCTATGTTAGTTGGAGTGAACAATTCAGAGAGGAGACGATAGGACAGAAGAGTTCTGACGCCCATCCAGCTGGCCTGGGTGTGAGCATGGATCGTTCTACGTGCCAAATCAATTTGGAGAGGTCAGGAATGGCTTCTTTGGCAGCAAAATCCAAGTCTGAAATGAATCGCTGGGTGGCCTGTCCTAGGCCCGGAGCTATTTGCCGCAAGGAAATTCAGGTCCTAAAACGAGGTACATTATGCTGTTTGGACGATCTAAATGTCAGTCCAGGGAAGGCAGGCTATTGGACAAGGTTGGATCACTCTGTGTGCCAAGCCAATTTGGAGAGGGGCAAAAATGGCTTCCCTTGCAGTGAATCTAGGCCTGGACCAATTCACCGTGGTAGTGCCTGGTTCCTAGTGTGAGGTTTAGATGATTTAAACACTGGCCAAATAGTCCAGGGGCTCCTATGAGAATGCCCCTGGCTGCAGTGATTTGCTCCACTAAATTGATGAACTGAATACTGAAACATTTGGCCGACTCCTCAGGGTAGTTGGATCTAAGGGCTCAATTTGGTTCAGAATGTTGTTGCTCGCTTCAATTGTTCACATGATTTGTTTGTTTTTCTCTTTTTCTGTGGACTCTGGGTGTTCGTCTTATTTTTTAATGTAATTGTGTTCTTTCACGTTCCTTGCTTGTTTGCCTGTAAGGAAACAAATCTCAAGGTTGTATAACTGATAATGAATGCACTTTGAATCTTTGAATATGGAAATCCATATCTCTTAGCCTAAGATTTCACAAACAATGGACTCAATTTCAATGACTACAACTCAAGTTGTCCGTATTATTTCTGATGATTTTTATCATTATGTTGCATTTACACAATAAGCCTTCCTTTGCATTTCTTTGTTCTGCTGTGAATACCTGCAAGAAAGTGAATACCAGGGTAGAGTATGATGACAGATGTTCTTTGATAATAAATTTATTTTGTACTCAAGTTGCTAAGACCATGAGCTCTGAAATTTTCTTCCTGAACCTCACCACCTTTCCTCCTTCCTTACATATCTAAAAATCTTCTTATTCCAGTTCTTTACCCATCTCCATTAGTGTCTGTCTATCAGACCCGGTACCTAATTTGATTTGGTAATATTGCTGTGAAGCTGTGAGAAAAGTACTCAATAAATTCCAGTTAGATGACACCAAGATTAGGGGTGAAGGTGACATCAAGGAATACTATCCAATGTTGCAACAGGATGGGCCATAAGTAGAACTTTGGCACATTCATAAATCAGAGTATTGAGTTCTGTAGATGAGAAGTTCTCTAAGACTTTGCTGAGATAGATTTGGAGTATTGTGTGCAGTTCTGCTCATCAACAGGAAATATATCAATAAGATTGAAAGAATACAGAGAAAATTACAAGAATGTCATCAGGACTTCAGGATCTTCATTAGAGGGAAAGGTTGAATAAGTTGGGACTTTATTCCCTGGAGTGTAGGAGAATAAAAGGAGATTTGAAAGATATATACACAATTGTGAGGGGTATAGATTGGGTTAATGCAAGCAAACTATTTCCACTGAGGTTGCTGAAACCAGAACTGGAGATCATAGGTTAAGATCAAAAGGTAAAATATTTAAGAGGAACCTGAGGGAGAACATCTTCTCTCAGGTTGGTGTGAGTGGAGAATGTGCTGCCAAAGGAGGTGTGCATGCAGGATCAATTTCAACATTTAAGACCAGTTTAAATAAGTACATCAGTGTCAGAAACTGCTCCTTCATGGACCATGACCGTCCGAACACTTCAGCTCAGATCTCCACCATTCAACCTCCCAGAACCACTGCTTGGATTCTAAAGTTCCCAGAGATGGTTAAATATCCCTTGGTGGGCTTTCCTCTCAATGCTTGTGTCACCTTCCCTAATATCTCCTCTGGCAGCTTAATGTCAAATTTTGATTGATAGTATAAGGTTTAAATGTCCCATGCAACAGTAGCAAGGTTAAAGGGATGTACTGTATGTTGCAGCTCTTTGGAGCCATGGAACTATTATAAGTGAAATAGCCACATTTCTCAATCTGAACAAGCTAGTGATGGATTTGAAAAGAATGACAGATATTTTTAGAGAAAGGAATTCAAGTGTAACTTTGTAAAATACAATTAATCAAATATTTACTATCTATCTTCACAGAAAAAGACTCATAATCCCCCCCAGAAGTACTGAAGAACCAAAGACTCATAGCAAAACAAGGTAGATCTATGTGCTGGGATTGTGATTGTGTGTGTGTGTGTGTGTGTGTGTGTGTGTGTGTGTGTGTGTGTGTGTGTCTGTGTGTGTGTGTGTGTGTGTCTGTGTGTGTGTGTGTGTGTGTGTGGGTATCTGAGGAAACCAGGAGATTCCACTTTTGGCAGATGGTGTGGAGATGCTTAAAAAAGACGTCCCCTACGTCAGGTGTCACTGATGTACAGTAACGTGCATCAGGAGCATCAGATAGACGGCCTCAACAGATTCTCAGGTGAAGTGTTGCCTCATCTGGAAGGACTGTGGGGGTCCTGAAAGGAGGTAAGGGAGGTAAGTGAATCGGCAGGTTTAGCAGAATTTCCTGGTGACCGACCATTTTGATTCCTCTCCCCTTTCCTGTTCTGACATGTTGGTCCATGGTTCCTTCTATCATGATGACACCACTCTCAGGGTAGAGGAGCAACACCTCAGATTCCATTTATGTAGCCTCCAACCTAATGGCTCAAATATCAATTTTTCCTTCCAGTAATTGTTTTCCTTTTGTTCTTTTTCCCACCCCTTTCCCTGTTCTTCTATTCCCCACTCTGGCATCTTAGCTCTTCTCATCACCTCTACTTGGTGTTCCTCCTTCAGTTAGCACCTATCACCTTCTACCCTGTCCTTCTTCCCCTTCCACCTTTTTTATTTTGGCATGGTCCCCCTTTGTTTCCACTCCTGATGAAAGATCTCGGCTTGAAATGCCAAATGTTTGATCATTTTCATTGATGCGGCTTGATCTACAAGGTTCCTCGAGCATTTTTTGTGTGTTACTCTGACAATCAAAGACCTATGAGCCTACTATCAGTAGTGGGGAAGTGGTTGAACATACATTCAATAAATTCATAAATTCTACAATTTGAGAGGGATAAGGGCAGATCAGAGGTGTCAGTGTTGCAATTAAATAAAGGAGACTACGGAGCCATGAGGGATGAGCTGGCCAAAGTTAAATGGGCGGATGCCCCGGCAGGAAAGACAGTGGATCAGCAGTGGCAGATATTCTTGGGCATAATACAAAAGATGCAAATGCAGTTCATTCCAATGAGAAGGAAGGATTCAAAGAGGGGGAAGGGGCCACAGTGGTTGACAAAGGAAGTCAGAGATTGTATAGCATTGAAGAAAAAGAAGTATGACAGGGCTAAGATGAGTGGGAATACAGATGATTGGGAAAGTTTTAAGGAACAGCAGATCTTAACTAAATCTTAACTAATACGGAGTGAAAAAATCAGGTATGAGCTCAGTCTAGCCAGGAATATAAAAGGGGATAGCAAAAGCTTTTTTAGCTATGTGAAGAGAAAGAAGATAGTTAAGAACAATGTTGGCCCCTTGAAGAATGAATTGGGAGAAATTGTTATGGGAAACAGGGAAATGGCAACAGAATTTAATGCATACTTTAGATCTGTCTTCACCAGGGAGGACACAAGCAATCTCCCAGATGTATGGATGGGCCAGGGTCATAAGATATCAGAGGAATTGAGACAGATTGACATTAGGAAAGAAACTGTGATGAGTAGACTGGTAGGACTGAAGGGTAATAAATCCCCGGGTCCAGATGGTCTGCATCCGAGGGTTCTAAAAGAGGTGGCTCAGGAAATTGCGGATGCATTGGTAATCATTTTCCAATGTTCCTTAGATTCAGGATCAGTTCCTGAAGATTGGAGAGTGGTTAATGTTGTCCCACTTTTCAAGAAGGGAGGGAAGGAGAAAACGGAGAACTATCGCCCTGTAGCCTAACGTCAGTCGTGGGGAAGATGCTTGAGTCCATTATTAAGGACGAAATAGTGGCACATCTAGATGGCAGAAATAGGATTAGGCCGAGCCAGCATGGATTTACCAAGGGCAAATCATGCTTGACTAATCTGTTGGGAGTTTTTTGAGGGTGTAACAAGGATGTTAGACGAGGGTAAGCCAGTAGATGTTGTGTACCTAGATTTTCAGAAGGCATTCGATAAGGTGCCACATAGGAGATTGGTGAGTAAAATCAGAGCTCATGGCATTGGGGGTAGGGATTCAACATGGATAGAAAACTGGTTGGCAGATAGAAAGCAAAGGGTAGCAGTGAATGGGTGTTTCTCAGACTGGCTGGAGGTGACTAGTGGGGTACCACAGGGCTCTGTATTGGGACCACAGCTCTTTACGATTTATGTCAATGATTTAGATGAGGGCATTGAAAACTATATCAGCAAGTTTGCTGACGATACTAAACTGGGTGGCAGTGTGACATGCGAAGAGGACGTTAGGAGAATACAGGGAGACTTGGATAGGCTGAGTGAGTGGGCAGATACTTGGCAGATGTCATTCAATGTAATAAATGTGAAGTTATCCACTTTGGAAGCTGGAACAAGAGGGCAGAGTATTGTCTGAATGGTGTCGAGTTAGGTAAGGGAGAAATGCAAAGAAACCTAGGAGTCCTAGTTCACCAGTCAATGAAGGTGAATGAGCAAGTGCAACAGGCAGTGAAGAGGGCAAATGGAATGTTGGCCTTTGTTACAAGGGGAATTGAATACAAGAGCAAGGATGTTCTTTTGCATTTGTACAGGGCCCTGGTGAGACCACACCTAGAATATTGTGTACAGTTTTGGTCTCCAGGTTTAAGGAAGGACATTCTGGCAATTGAGGAAGTGCAGCGTAGATTCACTAGGTTGATTCCTGGGATGGCAGGGCTGTCTTACGCAGAGAGATTGGAGAGATTGGGCTTGTACACGCTGGAATTGAGGAGATTGAGAGGGGATCTGATTGAAACGTTTAAGATAATTAAAGGATTTGATAGGATTGAGGCAGGAAATATGTTCCAGATGTTGGGAGAGTCCAGTACCAGAGGGCATGGATTGAGAATAAGAGGTCAGTTATTTAAAACAGAGTTGAGGAAGAGCTTCTTCTCCCAGAGAGTTGTGGAGGTGTGGAATGCACTGCCTCGGAAGACGGTGGAGGCCAATTCTCTGGATGCTTTCAAGAAGGAGCTGGATAGATATCTGATGGATAGGGGAATCAAGGGATATGGGGACAAGGCAGGGACTGGGTATTGATAGTGAATGATCAGCCATGATCTCAGAATGGCGGAGCAGACTCGAGGGGCCAAATGGTCTACTTCTGCACCTATTGTCTATTGTCTATTGTCTATTGTCTAAATTCTGAAGGATAGAATTTACAACCTCTTGGGACTGATCAGAGATAATCAACATCGTCAAATCTTGTCAAACGAATCAAATGAATCAAGTTGATTTTTCTAAGGTGATAGTAAAACGTACAAAGTTCAAAGTTCATTTTTTAATCAAAGTATGTATGCTGCATACAACCTTGAGATTCGTCTCCTTACAGTTAGCCACTGATGGATATGTTTCTCAAATGAGTGAATAGAACAGGAGAACAGCCATTGATTAGATAGCTCATGGAAATATTCTAAATTGCATCAGTGATATTAAATGTGTGATGTGTTTTTCCATTATGCTCTCCATTCTGTCTGTTTACCATTATTGATCCAAGGAAGAATATTTAGATTCTCTAGAAAATATAATTGAGTTGCTAGTGTGGATACTCCAAGCCGTGATGTACCCAATTTCAGATTGTTACCGTGCTGACAAGAAATAAATTCACAAACATAAATATGGAACTATTTCTTTACACCTTTCTCGCCCTGACCTGTCAAAAATCAACTTTAACCTTCTCTAAAATTTAAGTAAATAAAGCACAACATTTTGCATTGTTATTCTTCATTAGTAAATCAAATATATTTCACGTCTTGGATAGGTTAGAAACAAAGGCACAAATACTTCCCGTGTTACAAAGAAATATGGTGGGGAGTGGGCTGCATGTTTAGGGCAGAGGATGTATCCCAATCATGTAAGTGCTTTGTCTCTGATGATGTCCAATGAAAATCTTCATTCACTAACTTAATTTCTTCTCTGTTCTCCAAATTCACCCTGATTCCCCAGCCTTTCCACTGTAACTTATAATTTCCTTTGGTTGAATCTCATCCAGTTCTTTATTCAAAATCAAGCCTGACTAGTCCTTATTTTTTCCTTACTTTTCCAAGAGTGTATTTCATTTATGTGTTAGGAAAAAAACTGTATTTGTTGAGAATGAGAGTCAGGTTTATTATCACCAGCATGTGTACTGAATTTTTTTAACTTAGCAGCAGCAGTTCAATGCTATACATAAGGTAGAAGAAGGAGAAAATGAAAATTAAAAATAAACAAATTAATAAAATTAATAATAATAAATTAATTAATAATCAATTGCAGTATATGTATTATGAATAGATTAAAAATTGTGCAAAACAGAAATAACATATCTAAAAAGTGAGCTGGTGTTTACAGGATCAATGTCCATTTAAGAATCGGATGGCAGAAGGGAAGAAGCTGCTACTGAATCGTTGAGTGTGTGCCTTCAGGCTTCTGTACCTCCTACCTGATGGTAACGTTGAGAAAGGGGCATGCCCAGGGTGATGGGGGTCCTTAATAATAGACAATAGACAATAGGTGCAGAAGTAGACCATTCGGCCCCTCGAGTCTGCACCGCCATGCTGAGATCATGGATGATCATTCACTATCAATACCCAGTCCCTGCCTTGTCCCCATATCCCTTGATTCCCCTATCCATCAGATATCTATCTAGCTCCTTCTTGAAAGCTTCCAGAGAATTGACCTCCACCGTCTTCTGAGGCAGTGCATTCCACACCTCCACAACTCTCTGGGAGAAGAAGCTCTTCCTCAACTCTGTTTTAAATAACTGACCTCTTATTCTCAATCCATGCCCTCTGGTACTGGACTCTCCCAACATCTGGAACATATATCCTGCCTCAATCCTATCAAATCCTTTAATTATCTTAAACGTTTCAATCAGATCCCCTCTCAATCTCCTCAATTCCAGCGTCTTTCTGAGGCACCGCTCCTTGAAGATATCCTGGGTACTTTGTAGGTTAGTTCCTAAGATTGAGCCGACTAAACTTACAACACTCTATCTTCTTTCAGTCCTGTTCAGCAGCCTCCAGCTCCCATACCAGACAGTGATGCAGCCTGTCAGAATGCTCTCCACTGTACCTCTATAGAAGTTTTTGAGTATTTTTGTTAACATACCAAGTCTCTTCAAACTCCTAATGAAGTATAGACATTATCTTGCCTTCTTTGTAGTTGCATCGATATGTTGTACAGGAATGCACAAAATATGTGTCTTCTGCACAAAAATATTTCAGTTCTGACACTTTATCAATTAACATTGGGCATAAAGTCTTCTCTGAGTGCCTGCATCCTTATCATCTTCTTTATTCATCATAATACATCTCAAGGTCTAGCAGACATTTACAAATATTTTTGATGCTTTTCTTAAGCTATTCATTCTTCACAGAACACACCGTTTATGTTTAGATGTTTATTGTGAATGTCGTACTAGACCTTTGCTCTATCTTTCCAGAATGTACTCAAGAATTTGAAACTCAACTTGATGCAACTATTTTTAGATGGATTGAACTGCAATTCCTTCAAGAAACTGGGTAGATTTAATTAAATTGGAAGCACGTTAACGCTGGAACCTTCGCTCCAGGAACGATGTTGATTATGCATTTTACTCATTTTAACAGTAAGCCAGGACTCCGATGTATATTTTTCACAAATCATGGCTCTGATCATAGTATGCATTTTAAATATATTACAGTAGATGCCAAAATTACATTGGCTACTTTTACTTTAATGAGGAAAACACTAATTGAAATCTGCAACATATTCCCAAGATGTCTTTTAAAATCTTTTGGTGGAGAGAGGAAGAAGCCATGAGAGAACTGAAGTGGGACAGAATTCCATAGTACATCGTGAACACTTACTATGCTATCTAAATTGATAATGGCTAATAGAATCATTGAGTCATAGAGACATCCAGCACAGAAACAGGCCCTTCAGTCCAAGTGGTCCATGCAAACCAAGATTCACATCTAAGCTATACCCAAACACTTCTCATATGGAAGTCTTGCCATTAGAGGAGCATTTGTTGGCCCTGTGCCTCTACTCACTGGAATTCAGAAGAGTGAGAGGTGACTTCATTGAAACCTATCAAATTGTGAATGGCCTTGATAGCGTGGATGTGGAGAGGATGTTACCTATGGTGTACGAGTCCAAGACCAGAGGACGCAATCTCAGAGTAGAGGGCCATCTTTGTAGGACAAAGATGAGGAGGAATTCCTTTAACCAAAGAATGGTGAATCTGTGACATTCATTTCCACAGGCAGGCAGGCTAGAAAGCCAAGTAACTGGGTATATTTAACACAGAGACTGATAAAAAATCTTGATTGGGCAGGGCACAGGGAGATTGAGGCTGAAAGGTGAAATGGATCAGCCTGAATTAAGTAGTGGAGAAGACTTCATGTGCTGAATGGCCTAATTCAGCTCCTACTGTATTTCTTACTGTTTTATGGGTCATTTGTTCGGGTTTGGCCAATGTCTCTCTAAACCTTTCCTACCCCTGCACTTGTCTAACTACCTTTTAAATATTGTTGATGTACCTGACTCAACCACTTCCTCTGACAATTGATTCCAAAACCTGACTGGAATTCCATATTCCACTTCCTGACTGAAAAAGCTTCTGTTCAATCTCTCTCCTCTCACCTTAAACTGATGTGCTCTTGACAATCCTGGGAAAGAGATGGAGAGCATTGACCTTATAATGCTCTTCTTGATTATATACACCACTATGAAATTACGCCCATTCTTCTACCCCAATGGATAAAGTCCCAACCTTCTCAATCTCCACCTGTAACTCAGAACCTCGAGTTCCAGCAACATCCTTGTAAATCTCCTCTGCACTATCTCCACCTTAATGATAACATTCCCATTGTAGAGTAGCCCAAAAATGAACACTATATTCCAAAATCAGTCTCAGTATTATCTTGTACAATTGCAAGCTACCATCCCAACTTGTACACTCATTGCCTTGACTGATGAAGGCCGGCACGTCAAAGGCCTCAGTATAATTTTCCTGCAACAATAAACTTTGACTTCCTTAATACCTCAAAATATCCTGATTTCTGGCTTATCATCAACTGAGCCCTGCAGCCCCATAAGCCTGCTCTGCCATGCAACGAGGTTGTGGCTAATTAATTTTTCCTCATCCACTTTCTTAACCTCTTCCAATAGGTCTTGATCTACTTACTGGTGAAAAATTAATTGTAGATTTAAAAGCATTTAAAAATCCATTAAAACTCCAGCAAACACAACTCTCCATGGAAAGGAATTCTATAGGCTCACAATCCTCTTTAAGATTAATTTTTTTCTTTGCCTCTATCTGAAATAGACACACGCTTATTCTGACACCAAGCCCTCTGGTCATGAAATCCACCCACAAGGGGAAAAATCTTTTCAATACTTACTCTGTAAAGCCCTCCAAGAACATATACATTTCCAGTGATTGCTTCACATTCTTCTGAACTTTAATGTGTATTTCCTAAGCAAGAGATCCCAAACCTTTGTCATAAAGCTTTTTATTGTAGTATTCCATTTGACTAATGTTTTATTATTCTGTCTTCCAAATAAACCATTTTACATTTTTCCTTTATTATTGTCTCCTCCCAAATTTTTATCTGTTTATTAATTCCATCAATGTCACTTAGTGAACTGCTTGTTTTCCTGTCAAAGCTAGCCCTCCTCAACTGATTGGAAAGGCTTAAAATATTGATTCCTTCTATCTGACAATGTGGTCCTAGTGGCAATTATTTGCAATGCAGTAACTCATCAGTGCTTCTTCAGTAACATCTCCAGCCCAACAACCTCAGTCAAGCAGGGCAGAGGGCATGATGGAGGAACATCAACCCCTAGATTCCCTCCAGTCTGACACAAACCTGTCATGAAAAATGGGTACTGCTCTCCACTGTTGCCTGAAAATGTGAACTCTCTGTGGTGATTCAGAATTGTGGCTTATTACCATCTTCTCAATGACATCTAGAGATTGGCAATAGAATATATACATTGTACTCATCCCATGAATGAAAAGACTAGTAATGCAAGTTATCTTACAAACTACAGAAATGCTTTATCTGTTTTTTCTTTACAGATTTGACCAATAAAGCAAAGAAGTTGCAACTTTCTCTTAAGCTTTCACATTTGCAGAATGTTCCAAAATGCTTTAGAACCAAATTTACTGCATCTAAAGAATTTAATAAGATTAGTGAGTAAGATTAGAGAAAGTAAGTGAACTGAAGTGTATACTCCACATTCCTTTCATTAATAAATATGCATATTTTCATAACTCATTTCCTAAGACATTTTACCATGTTCATTGCTGGAATTATTGCTCTAAAATTGAGTACTCCACAACTGTTGACATTAGCTTTCTAGTATATACTATCTCCTAGCCCAGTTAGAGGAATGAGCATAGCTGTGATACAAAAATAAAATTCACAAGAATGATATCAGAACTGAGGTTATGTCTATTAAGATAAGATAATCATGTTTGGCCTCTTTTCTCCAGGAAAGAGAAATTAAGGATGACTTTTCAAATTTATGGAGAAGGTTGATAATGTATGGAAAGAGAAGATATCTTTACCCTTGGGATAACTTCAGTTCCATGCTCATTAAAGTAATGATCAATGCATTAAAGAACAACCTCTTTCTCAGTTATAAAGAAAACATAAAAATGTAAAATTATCAGTAACTGGACTAATTGACTCTATCATAATTGCATGATTTAGTTCATTTCTGAATGGTCCATGAACACTATGTTACTATTCATCTTTTACAATATGTATTTATTTATGTGTTTGGTTTTGCTGCAACTTACAGTAATTATTTAATATATTTATTGAGATGCAGCACGGAATAGACCCTTCTGGCCCTACGAGCCAAACCTGATTTAATCCCAGCTGAATCAGGAGACAATTTACACTAACCAATTAACCTACCAACTGGTATGTCTTTGGACAGTGGGAGGAAATTGAAACATCCGGAGGAGATCGACGCAGTCACAGGGAGAACGTACAAACTCTTTACAGGCAGTGGGCAATTTGTACTGTGCTAACCATTACACTACTGTGGTACTTGCACTGTACTGCTGCCACAAAACAACATGTTTAATGAGAAATACTATTTATTAGGTGCCTCCATTTCTGCTGCTGTAGATCGTCGGCTTCAAGGTTCAGCATGTGCTTTCGGAGATGATCTTCTGCACATTGCTGTTGTAACGTGTGGTACTTAAGTTACTACTGCTTTCCTGGCAGCTTAAACCATAATGGACATTTTCCTCTGACCTTTCATTCCGCCGCAGAACTAGGGTTCACAATTTTGTTATTTTTCACACCATTCTCAGTAAACTAGAGACTGTTGTGCATGAAAATCCCTGGATATCATTCCACAGGCTGGCATCAATAATCATTCGACAGTCAAAGTAATTTACATCACATTTCTTCCCCATTCTGATGTTTGGTCTCAACAATAACTGAACTCTTGACCATATCTGCATGCTTTTATGCATTGAGCTGCTGCCACACAATTTGCTGATTAGATACTTACATCACTAAGCAGGTGTATGGTGTACCTAGTATGGTGGCCACTGAGTGTATGTCAGTGATGATAAACCAGTTTCTGATTCTGTTTTAATACTGAAAATTAGACATAAGAATTCCATTGAACCCTGAACGTGATTTTCCTTTCAATTTAATGGAATATTTTTATCAATGGACAGAGGGAACATCCTATACGAATACATCATGGCTTGGTGTGGGTACTGCTCTGCCTGTCATGAGTGTTATAAACACAGCTCAGCGCTTCATGGATACCAACTCCCTCTTCATGGGCTCTGTCTGTACCTACTTCTCACTGACTCAGAAAAGCGGCCAGTTAGTGAAAGACCCCATCTACCTTGGTCATTCTTTGTTCTCCTGCTCTCAATGGGCAGAAGATATAAAAACCTGCAAGCACGTAAAACCAGGTTTGTCTTATACCCTGTTGTTATAAGACAACTGAATGGTTCCCTAGGACAATATGATGGCCCTTTGATCTTGTAATCTATCTTGTTATGACCTTTTGCACCTTATTGTGTCTCCTTGCACCACATACTCACTGTTGTTATCATATCATATTATCATCATTATGGGCTGTCTCATTTGACATGGGCGATCATGGTCTTTCCATGACCGTAACTGCTCATGGCAATTGTTTCTACAGAAGTGGTTTGACATTTCCTTCTTCTGGGCAGTGCCTTTACAAGATGAGTGACGCCAGCCATTATCAGTACTCTTCAGAGTTTGCCTGCCTGGTATCAGTGGTCGCATAACCAGGGCTTGTGATATGCACCAGCTGCTCATACAAACATCCAACAACTGTTCCCATGGCTTCATGTGACACCAGCTGGGGGGGGGGAGGGGTTCTAAGCATGCTACACCTTGTCCAAGGGTGTCCTGTAAGTTAGTGGAAGGAAAGAGTGCTTTATACCTCCTTTGGTAGAGAAGCATGTCCACCCACCACCCTGTTGTAATTATAGCACATTTTTCTGTATTCTTCTATCATCTTTCCTTGTGCTACCTCAAAGCATTATGCAATAAATGGAATGACAGGGTTTTCATTGTAGCTTGGTGCCTGTAATAATAATAAACCAATTTACCAAGTTACCTATCTTACAATTAACTTTAACTTGGCTCAAGCCAATCCTAACGAACTTCAATATTTTGAGATTCGGATTATTTGCAGGTGATTGATAGGACAGCATTGCTATCCATCAACTTGCTGAATGTGAATCAGGACCATCACATCACCGTGTAATTCAGCTTATAACCATATAACAATCACAGCACGGAAACAGGTCATCTCAGCCCTCCTAGTCCATGCCGAACTCTTAATCTCACCTAGTCCCACCTACCCGCACTCAGCCCATAACCCTCCACTCCTTTCCTGTCCATATACGTATCCAATTTTACCTTAAATGACACAACTGAACTGGCCTCTACTACTTCTACAGGAAGCTCATTCCACACAGCTAGCACTCTCTGAGTAAAGAAATACCCCCTCGTGTTTCCCTTAAACTTCTGCCCCCTAACTCTCAAATCATGTCCTCTCATTTGAATCTCCCCTACTCTCAATGGAAACAGCCTATTCACGTCAACTCTATCTATCCCTCTCAAAATTTTAAATACCTCGATCAAATCCCCCCTCAACCTTCTACGCTCCAATGAATAGAGACCTAACTTGTTCAACCTTTCTCTGTAACTTAAGTGCTGAAACCCAGGTAACATCCTAGTAAATCATCTCTGCACTCTCTCTAATTTATTGATATCTTTCCTATAATTCGGTGACCAGAACTGTACATAATATTCCAAATTTGGCCTTACCAATGCCTTATACAATTTTAGCATTACATCCCAACTTCTGTACTCAATGCTCTGATTTATAAAGGCCAGCGTTCCAAAAGCCTTCTTCACCACCCTATCTACATGAGACTCCACCTTCAGGGAATTATGCACTGTTATTCCTAGAACTCTCTGTTCCACTGCATTCCTCAATGCCCTACCATTTACCCTGTATGTTCTATTTGGATTATTCCTGCCAAAATGTAGAACCTCACACTTCTCAGCATTAAACTCCATCTGCCAACGTTCAGCCCATTCTTCTAACCGGCATAAATCTCCCTGCAAGCTTTGAAAACCCACCTCATTATCCACAACACCTCCTACCTTAGTATCATTGGCATACTTACTAATCCAGTTTAGCACCCCATCATCCAGATCATTTATGTATATTACAAACAATACAATGTAAAGTCAGAGTCATAGAAAAGTACAGCACAGGAACAGGACCTTTGGCCCATTTAGTCTGTAATGGACCATTTGAACTGCTTACTCTCATTTACCTGCACCGGTACCATAGCCCTCCATACCCCTACTATCAATGTACTTATACAAACTTATCTTAAACATTGAAATTGAGCTCTCATGCACCACTTGTTCTGGCAGCTCATTCCACATTCTCACCAACCTTTGAAGGAAGACGTTACCCCTCATGCTTAAGCTTTTCACCTTTCATCCTTAACCCATGACCTTTGGTTGTAGTCCCACATAACCTCTGAAAAAAGCCTGCTTGTATTTACCCAGAAACTCATGCGTTGACAGGGAAAACATACAAACTCTAACAGACAGCAGCACGAATTGAACCCAGGTCACTGGTGCTGTAGAGCGATGTGTTAAACACTACACTACCATACCGCCGGGCAAGGTTTGCGCACTTCCTTGCAGGCATTCACAAAAGAACAAAGAAATACAATAGAGTCGAAGAAAACCTATACACAAACAAAGACTGACAAGGAACCAAAGTGTAAAAGAAGCCAAACTGTGTAACTAATAAAACTAAATCTACTAAACAAATAAATAATACTGAGAACATGAGTCATGGAGCTCTTGAAAGTAATTCCATAGCTTGTGTTCAGTAATCATCAGTGTTAAGGTGAGTCAATTTATCCACGTTGGTTCAGGAGTCTGATGGTTGAAGGGTAATAACTGTTCCTGATCCTGGTGCTGTGACAGCAGTGAGAAGAGAGCATGGCCTCAGTGGTGGTTGGTCCTTGATGATAGATACTGTTTTCCTGCGGTAGCACTCCCTGTAGTTGTGCTCGATGGCTAATGGATAAACTCTTCTCTTTTTGTTGTCACCAGTTCATCATAAAGGTTGAACTGCTTTCTCTATTATTGCTGCGATCACAGTAATTGTTATCTATCTCTGGCCTCAGTGCAAGAGCTGACAGTAAGTTTTATTTAAAGTGAGAGTAATGGTGCAGAGTCAATGCCCAATTGGGCTCAACTTCAAATCAAGACTGGAAATACAAGAACTTAATGGGAAACCTATCAACATGGCTTAATGTCAACTATATTGTTGTGAAGCATCCTGGGAGGTTTTAATAGCCAAAGGAAACAAGCCTAAATCATTGTTGTTTCATTGTAAGAAGCTTATTTAGAAATGTAGGGCAAAATGTGCTTAAATGACTTAGAGGTCAAAAATTGCAACACAAACAGCGGCCAAATGTTGTGAACAGAAATTTAGAAGGGAACAGAGTTGATATTGCAAGTCAAGAAACACAAAATGCTTAGGGAACTTAGCAGGTCAGGCAGTATCTACTGTCTAACCTTCTGCCCGACAGTAGTATCGAAAAGAGAGGGAGATTGATCAAACTCAGGCAGATGGCTCTGAGCACCTGTTTGTTTTCATCTCAGCCTAATATTTTTAAACCTGCCTGATACTTCAATCAGTATGATGGAGCTGACCATAGGCTTGTATTCCACCATCAAACATCAACACAGCGTCCACTTCCAGCAATGGCCATCCTGGTCATACTTGCACTCTCCAGAGTCCGGTTTCCCAAATCTCCAATGAGATCACAAAAGCACCAGATTAATTAGTTGGCTCAATAAGAAGATATCCATAAGGAGATATTAAATGTTTGGACTATATGCTCAATCAAGGCCTCATACCTGTGTGCAGGCTTTCAAGATGGTGTGGCATTGGCAAGAAGGCGGTTGACCTCATTAGTGTCCTAAGGGGACCATTCACTAGGGAGAGTTCCAGGTCTGCAGATCCAGAAACTGGTCAGGAGTGTAATATCTCAGCATGTATGAGAGAACCAGGGATTCTGTAAACATGAAATTTGAGAGATAAAAGTGAGCTGGAGGAGAAGAATGCATTTGTTGAAGCTTAAATACATCTTTTCCTCTCTGACTTCCTGTGGTTTTGAGCTATCCACAAGTCTATATAGCTTTCGCATTGCATTCAGAAATATAGGCTCCATAGGCAGAGATTATTGAGTTGAGTTTAGCTAAGTACGCAAACAAAACTGCAGTAAGTGGAAACCTGACTGTGCATTTGAAGGACATACATATTTACACACAGCATTTAATGTCGATGTGTCGGTAATTAGTTTCAACAGCAGGAGAAGTTTTGAAATTTGCATTTTTCTTCCTGAACTCCATTTTAACAATATAATTTCATAATGCAGGGATACATTATGTGGATTTTAAGAATGGCAGTTGGTGAAGCTTGTTGCAAAGGACTAATATTCCTATGTGATTGGATGCCAGGGCTAGTGTCTGGTATTGAGTTGGAAAAGACTTCATTGACTTGTTTGGTCCAATTAAAATGTTTTCTGAGACATAAAGAGACCACAGATCTGTTCCTAAAGCAATTAATATTTCACAATATGTAGAAATCAGTAATAATAAACCTGATTAGAGTTACAGATTGCTAGAACACATAAACAGGCCAGCAAGTGTATGCCAAACACTGACTTTGCCTAATCTTTCTGACCTGCACATGGACCATAGTTTTCTATAGACCTTCCATCCATGTATTTGTCCAAACCTCTTAAAAGCTGTAATCAAATCCACATCCACTACTTCTGCTGGCACCACATTCCACACACAGACTGCACTTCAAGTGAAGTTACCTTTCAGGTTCCCCTTAAGTATTTCACTTTCACCATTAACCCTTGACTTATGCTTCTGACTCCTCTGCAGGAATTCAAAGAGATATGAAGACTTTGGAAACAGAGTGGTACTGTGGCTACAAATAACAAGCCTCTGAGTACAAATGACCTCTGAGGGAGTATGGCGCTCAATATTTAGCTAAGTCAAAGAGGCATTTGTCTCTGTTTGGTTACTGACCATGGGAAACCATCTCTGGTTGGTCAAGACTTAAGTTGTTAAATGTTTAAAAATTGGGCAGCAAAATGCTCATCCATGAAGTATTGGAATTCGGTGATACAGGGCACATGTAAAGGTCTAATAATAACCGTATAAGTTGTAATTTTTATGTCACTCTGCAACTCTATACACAGTGGTCATTTTATTAAGTAGACTTGTATACCTGCTCGTACAGCAACAACTCAATGCATAAAAGTAGCCAGATGTGGTCAGGAGGTTCAAACATCAGAATAGGGATAAAATGAGATCTATGTGATTTTGACCATGGAATAATTGTTGGTGCAAGGTGGGATGATTTGAGTATCTAAGAAACTGCTGATCTCTAGGGATTTTTCTTGCACAACATCCACAACAGGGTTCTACAGAGTGGTGTGTAAAACAAAGAAAAATGCAATGGTTGGCAGCTCTGGGGGCAAAAATACCTTGTTAAAAAGAATGGCCAGACTGGTTCAAGCTGTCAGAAAGCTGACAGTAACTAACTAACCAGATATACAATAATGGTGTTCAGAAGAGCATCTCCTAACACATAACAAGTCAAACCTTGAAGTGGATAGGCTACAAAAGCAGAAGACCATGAACATACACTCAGTGGCCACTCTTTTAGGAACAGGAGATACCTAATAAAGTGCCCACTCAGTATGTGTCTGTGTTAATGCAGCATATATTTGATTAAACCTGTAAGACAAAGTATCTAACTTCTTACTGATTATTTTCAAACTGTAGAGCGTAATTGACTCCTGGAATATACAGAGACTGTCTCATCATCAAGAACCCCCATCATCCAGGCCATGCTCTCTTCATGCTGCTATCATTGGGAAGGATATTCAGGAGCCTGAGACTCCAGGACTCCAGGTTCAGGAACAGATCTGACCCTCCAACCATCAGGCTCCTGAATCAGCATGGGCGATTTCACTCACTTCAACACTGAAATAATGATTGAATTCACTCTATAGAACCATTTTCAAGGATTCTGCAACTCATGTTCTCAGTATTATTTGTTTATTTATCATTATTATTTTTTCTTACATTTGCTGTTTGTTTTCTTTTGCACACTGGTTGTTTATCAGTCTTGGCATATGGTTTTTCACTGATTCTATTGTATTTCTTTGCTCTACTACGTGCAAGAAAATGAATATGGTGACTTATACGTACTTATCTAAAAAAAATTACTTTGAACTTTGAAACCCCTTCATGAGTGAAACATCAGTGTAAGTGCCATTATTGAAGCTGTATTTAAGTGTAGGGAGTGTAAATCACAACTGTGAATCACAACTGTTGCCACATATGAGAATTGTATCAAACAACTGACACAAATACCACATAGGAGAAAGGGGTGAGATGAAGTTTTATTTCCTCAGGCCAGGAAATGAGGACTGGACTAGATGCAAATCTTAGTGTTAAACAGAAGACAATGTTGCAAATGTGACTGTTAATGGTTTGTCAGACTTAAACCTAAAATTAAGACCACTCACCCATAAAGCTGCTGCAGTTGGGAAAGAGTGACATAACTTTATTTATTTATTTAGAGATACAGTGTGGACCTTCTGGCCCAGAGAGCCATAACGCCTAATTACACTATGTGACTAATTGGCCAGATCTTGTCTAAAGTCAGTAGATGTGGTTGACTTGAACTTTAGTTAGGCCTTCAGCAAGGTTCTTATATGCCAGACTGAGCAACCTGGGAAATTAAATCAAAAATCCAGTCATTACCCACTATTCAACTTTTCATTTATTTCCAGGACTGTGGCTAATCATTGGACAATTTACAATGACCAATTAACCTACTAACCAGTACATCTTTAGACTATGGTAGGAAACTGGAATGTCCAGTTCCAGGGCACAATGTGTGCCCTTGTTTTGTGGTGAGACAGACAGAGGTGGAGCTGCATTGCCTTATTTGTAGTAAGGACTGGGCCTCAAGCTGTGGGCTTGCCTGTTGCAGCAGTCCAGGAGGAGAGATGCCTGTGCACGGCATCTATGCTGAGCTGCAGGCTGGCCCCTTCCATCCATGCTGCCCTCTATTACTTGATCTGTGGAATGACATGTGCATGCTCATCTGCAGACTGCTGGGAACTGCTTGTTCCTGCCTGTAACACCCATGAGCCATAACTTTTCAAGACATATCATTCAGGGACTTGGGATATATATATATATTTTTATGTGACTGTATGTTTACTTGCTATCTTGTATGTGCTATATGTGCTGTATGTGCTATATGTACTTGTGCTGTGTCTCACTGTTCGTAGTCTGTTGTGGACCTTGCCCTGGAGGAAAAGTTCATTTGGCTGTTTTCATGGGTATTCATGTTTGGTTGAATGATAGTAAAACTTGAACTTAAAAGAGCATGGGAAGAATGTATAATTTTTTTTACAGACAACACCGGAATTGAATTCCAAACTCCAACACCCTGAACCATAAGACTGTCACTCGAACCATTCTCTTCCATCGTACTCGTTACCCCAATCCATTACCAGAAATCATTCCTCATCAGATCTTCAGGCGGAAAGGAGAAGAGAAATGACGTTGTGTCACAACATCAGTTGTTACATTAAGTTACTGTAATCATTTCACCTGAAGCAAATGCATGTTATCAGGACTAAAAGAAATCTTGACTTATTGTTATTTATTAAAATCCCTCATCAAACTTCAACACAATTAATAGTTATTCAATTCTCAGCCTGTCATAAACATAGGTGGCTGCTTGTGCTAAAGATGCTGTTTCAGACAAAGATCGTACTACTATGCTGCCACTATGCTGTGCCGCAATCAATGAGATCATTTTGTCATTGTTTGTGAGGGCTTACTATATGTAAATTGATTTCATACTACAAAGTTCAAAGTAAATTTATCATCTAAATTTATCATTTATCATCATGTATACATTTGTCACTGTATACAGCCCTGTGATACAATGTCTTGTGAGCATACTCAATAAATCCATAGAATAGTAACTATAAATGAATGGTTATTATAACTTTACTTTAAGACCAACACACACAAGATGCTGTTGGACCTCAGCAGGTCAGGCAGCGCCTATGGAAAGGAATAAAGAGTTGACGTTTTAGACTGAGAAACTACTTCAGGACTGAAAAGGAAAATGGGGGGGCATGAAGTGAGATGCTGGGAGACAATAGATATAAAAGGTAAAGGAATGATGAAGAAGGAATCTGATAGGAGGAGAATGGACCATGGGAGAAAGGGAAGAAGCTGGGGCTCCTGAGGAAGGTGACAGGTAGGTGAGAAGAAGCGAAGAGTTAAGAGGGAAGCCAGAATAGGAAATGTAAAAAAAAAGAGGAGGGAGGAGGGGGAGGAGGGAGAAATTGATGTTCACACTGTCAGGTTGGAGGCTACCAGATGGAATATGAGGTTTTGCTCCTGCAACCTAGAGCAAAGTAGATTAGTTAACTGCACAAAGAAGGGATTCATCAAAATCCAGTCTTGTTCAACATATTTCAGTTGTCTAGTGAATGAACCATGCTGTGCTATCAGGAAAAAAATCAGGCTATAGTTTTGTGGTGTTGAGACTGATTGATAGAGAGTGTTACAAAAAGCAATATTTGCAGATGCTGGAAGCCTGAAACAAAAAGAGAAAATAGTCAGCAATCATAAAAAAAGACTTATGATTTCAGGTCAATGAAATGTAACTGAAATTGGTTTATTATTGTCACAAGTACTGATATACAGAGAACAGTTTGTCTAGCACACTGCTCATACAGATCAAATGATTACAAAGTGCACTGAGCTAGAATAAGGAAACAAATCAGATTAAGCATAAAAGCTTGTAAAATGTGCAGTGCAGGTAAATGATAAAGTGCAAGATCATAACAAGATGGATTGTGAGTTCAAGAGTCAATCTTATCTTACAAGAGGTCTGATAATGTGAGGCAGAAACTGTCCTTGAGCCTGTTGGCACTTACCTTCATGCTTTATTATCTTCTGCCTG
Source organism: Hypanus sabinus (assembly GCF_030144855.1). Lineage (NCBI taxonomy): Eukaryota > Metazoa > Chordata > Chondrichthyes > Myliobatiformes > Dasyatidae > Hypanus > Hypanus sabinus. Next base: position 63,509,793 of record NC_082720.1, on the reverse strand, counting down.
ATGAGAGGGAGAAGAGAGGATGGCTGGGATGGATGTGGTCTTTGATACTGGTGGCTGCTTCACCAAGACAACGGGAAGTAGAGACTGAAGTATAGACACAGTTGCAATTTAGTCTCATTGAGTTCTGCTTCTTTCAAATTTTACTCCTCTTCTCTATTCGTAAGTGGTCTCTGATCTGCCAAATCCCGGTATACATACTCGCCTGGTTCACAGCTATGCCTGCGTCTTCATTGTCTATGTAGAACAGTATATGTTTGAAGCTTTTTCCAGTTATATTCCATCTCTTGCTCTCTACATTGATAACTGCATTGGCACCGTTCCATGCACCCATTCTGAGCTGGTCAATTTTATCAACTTTGCCCCTAATTTCCACCCTGTCCCAGAATTCACTTGGTCCATCTCTGACACCTGCCTTTTCTTCTTTCCATTCTAGATCTTTCTGTCCCCATCTCTGGAGACAAATTGTCAAATGACAGCTTTTATAGATCTACTGATTCCCATGGTTATCTTGACTATACCTCTTCCCACTCTGTCTCCTGTAAAAATGCTATTCTCTTTTTCAGTTTCTTTGCCTCCACCACATCTGTTCCCAGGACATGGCTTTCAGTTCCAGGACATCAGAGATCCTCCTTTAAAGAATGGGGTTTTCCTCCCCTACTATTGATGCTGCCCTCACCTACATCACGTCCATTTCCTGTACATCTGTACTCACCCCATCTTCCTGCTGCCTTCATAGTCATAGAGTCCTTTCTGTCCTTACCTGTCATCGCATCAGCTTCTGTACCCAACACATTATTCTCTGCAACTTCTGCCATCTCCAAAGGGCTTTTACCACTAAGCATATCTTTACTTCCTGCCCACTTTGTTTTCTGCAGGGATCACTCCCTCTGTAATTCCTTTGTCCATTTGTGCCTCCCCACTAACCTCCCTCCTACCCATGCACCTCCTGCCTCACCTCTACTCAGGGCCCCAAATAGTCCTTCCAGGTGAGGCAACATTTCACCAGCACATCTGCTAAGACCATCTATTATGCTGCTGCTCCCGATGCGGTCTCTTCTGTATTGGTGAGACCTATTTCAAATTGAGGGATTGCACTAACTACTACAATGGAAATTCCTGGTGGCCAAATATTTTAGCTCTGATTCCCATTCCTGTTCTGATGTGTTCGTCAATGGCCTCCTCTTGTGCCAAAATGGGGCCACACTCAGGAAGAAGGAGCAAAACCGTATACTCATCTGTGTAGCCTCCAACCTGTTGGAATAAACATTGATTTCTCCTTCCTGTAAACAACTCCCCAACCCCCCATCTTCCTCTGTTCCTCATTCTGAGCTTTTACTGCTTCTCACATATCTCGTCCTCCTGGTGCCTTTCCTCCCTCCTATGGTCCTCTCTCCTTTCTTATTAGATTCTTTTTACTCCAGCCCTTGACCTTTCCGACCCACTTGACATTATCTATTACCTTCTAACTAGCCTCCTTCCCCTTCCCCACCTTTTCATTATGGCATCTTACCCCTTCAGTCTTGAAGAAGGGTCTCAGCCTGAAACGTCGACAGTGCTTCTTCCTATAGATGCTGCCTGGCCTGCTGCGTTCCACCAGCATTTTGTGTGTGTTGCTTGAATTTCCAGCATCTGCAGATTTCCTCATGTTTGTATGTCTTTGGAATGTGGGAAGAAACCAGAGAACCCAGAGGAAACCCATGCAGTCACACAGAGAATGTACAAACTCCATACAGGCAGGAGTGGGAATTGAACCCAGATTACTGACACCGTAAAGCGTTGTGCTAACCACTATGCTACCATGTTTTACAGTAGCTTTCTTCCGCATCTAAATCCCAAATGTCTGAACTGCTACTCATATACTTCACCTTTCCAGCCAAGGGCAAGAAAGAGACAGATTTTGAACATAAAATGATAATGTTACAACCATTCCTTCTGAATAAGATGAATTAAATGATCAAAGCTGATCTACTTGCTAGATACTGGGTTTATTTTGTGTTTTTTTCTATTATCAAAGATAATATAGGACATTTGTAAATATGTTGATTCTGAATAATAATGATGGCCCTATCTTTAGATAACATTAAACGGAGACAGCAACTGAATGTTACAAGAAATATTTATGAATTAATATGCTCCACACTTCACTGGAACATTATCAAAACAAAATTATGAACATCTAACCACATCTGGAGATATCAAGGTTGTTCTTAGGCAAAGAGAATCCTCTGGGCTTCTTCCCCTTTTTTCCAGTCCTGATGAGGGGTGTTGGCCTGAACTGCTGACTCTTTATTCTATTCCATAGATGCTGCCTGATCTTCTGATCTCTTCCAGCAGTTTGTGTGTGTGAGGCAGAATTTAAAGATAGTCTCAAAGGAAAAGAAAGGAAGAGAGGTTTAATGGGGAATTCCAGACTTAGAGCAAGGTATATATTGAGAATGTGAGACACCCTTTGTCTCAAGAATCAGTCAGCTCATTTCTCAAATTCTTGGCAATTGTAGTTGAATCAGAATCAGAATCAGGTTTAATATCGCCAGCATATGTTGTGAAATTTGTTAACATTGCGACAGCACTACAATGCAATACATGATGATATTAATAAACTGTGAATAATGATAAATATGTATATGAACAAGGAAAGTCAGTCAGGACATTTTCCTGTTCATTGCAAGCTAGCATGGAGTCATTTGTGTTCATCTGAACAGAACAAGAAAGCTGCAGGATATCTTAACTGAGGTGCTGTCCAACCATTTCATAAACACAAGAGAATCTGCAAATGCTGGCAATCCAGACAGCAACGCACAAAAATGCTGAAGGAAGTCTGCAGGTCAGGCAGCATCTATGGAATTGAATAAACAGTTGACATTTTTGGCCAACACCCTTCATCAGGATTGGAAAGAAGGGGGAGGAAACCAGAACAAGAAGCTTCCCCATTCCTTCAACTTCTTATTCTGGCTTCATTCCCATTGCTTTCCAGTCCTGAAGAAGGGTTTCGGCCCAAAATGTCAACTGTGCTTATGTGTTTAAAGTAGATATTGTATTTTCATTTGTGGTGCATTAAGCAGTGAAGTGGCTGCTGTGTTGTGCTAAGATGAAATCCTTGACTATTTTACCTCATACGATTTGGGTTTGTAGATTTGGGTTCAGGAGGGATGCCAGAATTAGAGTACAGGAGGTCCACCTTATCAGAGAGAGGTCCAAGTTACCATAGAGAGATTAGTGGAGCCATTCCTCTTTCTTAATCTGCATGTGCTTAGTTCCTGAATGCCTTGGCCAAAGCTTCAATTTGGGACTTTGGTGGAGAACTGGCAACTTTCTTATTCCCTTAAGTGTTGTGCAGGGATTTAGAATGGCTAGCTGCTTTTCACACGGTTTGAACTCCTTCCAATGATACATCATGCATAACACATGACCTTACAAAATGAGTCAGAATAGGGGCACTGACAGATTTTAAGGGCCCAGCAGTAATCTTATCTCACTGGATCTCTGCCTGGAAGACATATATCCACTCCTATAAATCTAATACTTCTGTGAAACAGTTTCTGGGTATAGTTATTCCCAAGATTAGTTATTTTTTTGAACCAACTAAGTTAATCTAATAGTGTAGAGAAAAGCAATAACCACAGCACTAGTGGAAAGTGCCAGAGGCTTGATTTGGCACTGTGATACTTTTCCACTTAAATGCCAAGTAGGTCAAGACTTCTCTGGATGTGTATCTGCAGCCATAGGTCTAGAACTTACCAAAAGTTTCCTGCAGACGATTCTCTCATTCATGTTCTTCAATAGCTGTTGCACAGAGTCCAAGAGTGACACATGAACATGCTGACGTTCCCCAGTGTGGAGACTACAGAATATGTTCACTTATCCTGCATTAGATTTTGAATGAGGATTTTGCAACTGTGAGCAAGGAAGGCAACATGTTGGAATTTTTAAAAAATGGTGATAAAAAATGATACACATAAAAAAATTATAATTGATTTTGTGTTATTAGATAATTGACAATGTTTAATTATCAGTTGTAGAACAATATAATTAAAAAGGCTCCTTGGCCCATCCTCTCCATGCTCCCTATCAAGTACCCATCTATACTAACACTTCTTATCAGTGCTTGGTCTATAAACTTCTATTGCTTTGTAATACAACTACTCACTTAGGTATGTATTTTTTATTTATATTTGCAATAGATTGTGAATATTTCTAAAAAAAAACAACTATATTCACAAGCACAAAGAAAATGACAGCTTTGATAGATGGGAACTGGGGACCAGTCATGTGCTCAATTATTTTGAAGATCACATCTCATCTCATGTGCATGCTCTTGAAAACTGAGCTTCTGTTTTTTATCATCAGAGTTAAGAGTAATTTGGGATATATCTGTACCTTTTCTGTAAGTATGGGTTGTGAAAAGCAGAGCAAAATTCTTTTCAGAGTTATGGAGCCCATATTGCTTTCACACGAAATGATTGAATAGTACCAGAGAAATTAACTTGAATCATTCAACTTACCAATAAGCTAAAAGATACAGCTTTAAAAAGGGTGCTGGAAAATCTGCATTGTTTTTTGGAAATGGAAGAACAAATTGGAAAAGTGTTTAAAACTGAACGTGGGATCGTGGAGTTCATAAATTGGTGCACAGAGTACAAAAGTAATGAATTTATAATTAACCTATAGAAAACTGTCAATCAAGCTTACTAACTATATTGTTAGTTTATCACAGTGAAAAGCTTTATTCAAAAACACAAAGATGTCTGCAGATGCTGGAAATCCAAAGCAATGCACACAAAATGCTGAAGGAACTCAGCACTCAGCAGGCAACATCTATGGAAATTAATAAACGGTCAAAGTTTTGGCCCACGGACTTTGTTCAGGACTGAAAAGGAAGGGGGAAAGATGCCAGAATAAAAAGCTGGGGTAGGGGAAGGAAGACCAGTAGAAGGTGATAGGTGAAGTCAGATGGATTGGAAAAATAAAGGTCTGGAGAAGAAAGAATCTGATAAGAGAGGAGAGTGAACCGCAGGAGAAAGTGGAGGGTCCCAAAGGGAGATGTTAGGCCGGTGATAAGAGATAAGAGGCCATAGAGAGGAATAGAAGAAGGGGGAGGGTTATTTTTGGCACAAGTGGAGGCCATGGACTGACATGTCAGAATGAGAATATGAATTAAAATGCCTGGCCACTGAGAAGTTTCAATTTTTCCACATGGAGCAGAGGTGCTCAACGAAGCAGTCTCCTAGTTTACGAAGGATCTCACTAATGTAGAGGAGGCCTCATCGGGAGCACTGGACACAATAGACAACCCCTGCAGATTTGCAGATGAAATGTTGCCTTACCTGGAAGGACTGCTTGGGGCACTAAATGGAGGTGAGGGAGGACGTGAATGGTTTACTCACATCCATCATCATGAAGTGTTTCGAGACGCTCGTCATGAGGTATGTCAAGACCCTGCTGCCCCCCCTCACAGGACCCCCTGCAGTTTGCGTACCGTCCCAACCTCTCAACAAATGATGCTATTGCCATCACCCTCCACCTGGCCCTAACCCATCTGGACAAAAAAGACATGTACATTCGAATGTTGTTCATAGACCTCAGATCAGCATTTAACACAATCATCCTTAAAAAAACTGATTGGAAAGCTGAGCCTATTGGGCCTGAACACCTCCCTCTGCAGTTGGATCCTAGGCGTCCTGACAGGGAGACCTCAGTCAGTCCGGATCAGGAGCAGCATCTCCAACATCATCACACTGAGCACGGGGGCTCCCCAGGGTCGTGTGCTCAGTCCACTGCTGATCACTCTGCTGACCCACGACTGTGCTGCAACACACAGCTCGAACCACATCAGACTGTGGGCAGTCAGACTGCTAAAATAGCTGCTCTACCTGACTCTGCTTTGGACACTTATAACTTGTTTTTAACTGACATGTGGCCGTTGTGTTTTACTATTTATAGTTATGTTTATTATTTAGTGTCGCGTTTGTTATGTTATGATTGCATTGCTCCTGGGAAATGTGTCTCATTCTGCCCTGCAGAGCTGATGTATGGTTAGAATGACAATAAAGTTTTTGAATCTTGAATCTTGAATCAAGTTCGCTGATGACATGACCGTGGTGGGTCTTATTAGCAAGAACGAAGATTCAGCTCACAGAGAGGAGGTGTAGCGGCTAACACACTGATGCAGAGCCAACAACCTGTCTCTTAATGCAAACAAAACAAAAGAGATGGTTGTTGACTTCAGGAGGGCACGAAGCGACCACTCCCTGCTGAACATTGCCGGTACGTCGGTAGAGATCGTTAAGAGCACCAAATTTCTTGGTGTTCACCTGGCGGAGAATCTCACCTGGTCCCTCAACACCAGCTCCATAGCAAAGTAAGCCCAGCAGCATCTCTACTTTCTGCGAAGGCTGAGGAAAGTCCATCTCCCACTCCTCCATCCTCATCATATTCTACAGGGGTTGTATTGAGAGCATCCCGAGCAGCTGCATCACTGCCTGGTTTGGAAATTGCACCATCTCAGATTGCAAGACCCTGCAGCAGTAGTGAGGTCAGCTGAGAAGATTATTGGGGTCTCTCTTCCTGCCATTACGGACATTTACATTACACACTGCATCCACAAAGCAAACAGCATTATGAAGGACCCCACGCACCCCTCATACAAACTCTTCTCCCTCCTGCCATCTGGGAAAAGGTACCAAAGCACTTGGGCTTTCACGACCAGACTATGTAGTAGTTTCTTCCCCCAAGCTATCAGACTCCTCAATACCCAGAGCCTGGACTGACATCTGACTGCCCTATTGTCTTGTTTATTATTTATTGTAATGGCTGCACTGTTTTGTGCACTTTATGCTGTCCTGGGCAGTTCTGTTGTCTAGTGTGGTTTTTTCTGTATTGTTTTTTACGTAGTTCAGTCTAGTTTTTGTACTGTGTCATGTAACACCATGGTGCTGAAAAAAATGTTGTCTCATTTTTACTATGTACTGTCCAGCAGATATGGTCGAAATGACAATAAAAATGACTTAACTCGACTTGTCTTGTAACACCCAGGCTGCTTATAGAATTAATTGCTGGGGGAGGGATGGAATTAGTGGGGAGCAATGAGTGGACAAGGGAATCACTGAGGGATCAATCCCTGTGGAAAGTGGGGTGGTGGAGAAGAGGTAAAGATACGTTTATTGGTATATTTATTTAAACCCTTTTACTGACAGAAGCTACTGTATTTTCTTTTCCACTTGCCCTTCAAATTAACTGTTTACTGACAAAATTGATTTGCTAGCTGTGCAGAAAGAATTATATGGTTCCCTTCCTGTAGAAGTCCAATGTTTCTTTTTATTCTTCTATAAAAAACATGTAAAATATTTACCTTTTTGATCTAGTTTCTAACTTAATGTAAGCACCATTTACATTACACAAGCCCCATGAAGAAATATGCAATATGGCTTTGGTAAATACTGTATTCCTATTTTGCTGATTTGAATGTAGTCATCCTTTTCAGTCCAGGTCTAAACCTGCTTTCAGCTGTCCATTTCCTTCCACAGATGTTGTCTGATCCAAAGGGTTTCTCCAGTATTTTGTTTTGCTCCAAATTTCAAAACCTGTGTCATCCTTTCCTGCAAAGAGTTTGTGGAGTATGTGGTATGGAATTACTGATCTTGTTCTAGATCATATGATATGCTGCCAGAGATAATGTCTAATTTATCCTTTCTGGTACAGACTGGAGATTGCTTCAACTCCACCTAATCTCCTGGCTCACCTCAGTTATAATGACGTTTGACTTTAGAGGCTCAACATAATTGCAATTTTAGTCGGGTTCCCGATATCCATTACCAGATCCTATATGTAGATTATCATTACATTAAGACCATAAGACTGTAAGATATAGTAGCAGAATTAGGCCATTTGGCCCATTGAGTCTACTCTGTCGTTTCATCATGGCTGATATTTTCTTCTCAGCTCCAATCTCCTGTCTTCCACACAAATGGATGCAAAACAGAATTTTTATTTGCTGTTTATTCAAATATTTCATTATTTTTTCTGCTATTGCCACCCTGCTGCCACAGCATGTGTTTTGACAGAGCTATCTCCATCTTAAGTGGCTTTCAGTAATAAAACTGTAGTTAACGTTCTGACGTTCTGATAGAAAATGATCACAGGCCTACCAGTTAACTATCAACCATTAATTTCATGCCTGTCTTAAGGTATATATTCCATTGATACAAGGCAAGCTTTGAATGTTACTTTTTCTCTATGCTTGAAAAGTTTTGTCTTGATAGATTGGGCTCATCTCTGCAGGATTTGATCCTCTTTGATGGCTCAGGAATATGGTTATGCCAGTGAACTTTTATTGTTCTGTAAAGTCTCTAAATTCTCTAGAGGTGAACTGGGTTCCTTTGCTCTTACTTGTTTGTTTAAGGCTTAGTTCTATAAAAAATTCAAATTAGTATAGCAGTAGAAATTTAAGATATGCTCATTCCGCACTAACAAAGGAAGTGAATGTTGGATACTATCAAAGCAATATGAGATAAGACCTGAAGCTGTAGAAATGTAATTTTTGAGAAGAATAATGAAAATATCATGGAAGGACAGAGTAACAAATGAGGAAGTGTTGCAAAAAGCCAGAAGAAGTGGACTGATATAATCAATCAGGAAACGGCAGCTGGAATTTCTGCAACATGTACAGAGGAAAGAGAAGCTCGAACATCTTGCAGTGAGGGGAAGAACTGATGGAAGAAAAAGTCACGGTTGACAGCACATCCCTTGAGTTACATCAAGGAATGGACAGGCAAATTTTTAAAGAGCTTATTAGGACTTCTCAGGTTAAAGAGAGATGAAAGACCATAATCACCCTCAGCATGCGACATGCCACATAATGATGATGATGAGTAATTTTAAAGTTGTTTTCATCCTTCTTATGAATAGGACTTTGCAGTATTGTCAGCAACTAGAAGACACCTTTCATTTTTGTCACAGAACAAATTAGACCCTCGATTTCACCAAGGTCTGGAAGATGCATCAGCTAGTTATGATCCCCTGTTCTATTGTGTATTTCTGTGCTATTGGCAGACAGCACATTGATATTCTTCTCCTGCATGTTTATAAATGTCAACACAGTCTTCACAGGTAGTGGAGTGGATATAGGTCTCTACCAAAGGAGGCGTAAGGTGCTCCTCCCCTCCACTAGCCTGTAGGTCACCCTTGGGAAAGATATTGCACCTGCTTAGCCCCCTTATCAGGGTGGTGAAGCCATGAGGCAGTTGGTGGATAGTTGTATGAGAAGCTGGTGCATATCACAAGTCCTGGTTGTGCGACCCCTGATGCCAAGCAGTCAACCTCTGAAGACTATTGATAACTTAACAACACTTCCCAGAAGAAGGCAATGCCAAACCACTTCTGTAATAAAATTTGCCAAGAACAATCATGGTCAACGAAAGACCATGATCACACAAGTCATACAACGTGGGATACATCAAACAAAGCAAGACTCCATTGCTCTGTGTGGTTTGGTATACCTTCTATAGTTATTTCAAACTATATTGGCAAGATTATTCTGGATCTAAGCATCTTAGGTTGACCAAAGTCTTTCTGCTGGATGTGTTTGTTTCATGCATTCAGGCCATTCCTGGGTCACTTACAACGTTAACATCATGACATCCATCTCTTTTCCAACCTTACTCAGCCTTGTTGCTGTCACATTCATGAGGCAACATACATTTTCATCTAGATCTCTCATCTCAAGTTTCTACTGCAAAGAATGTATCTTTGAGCACCATTTCTATTCCCGGTTTGTAGTTCAGGATGAAATACAGAGGAACCTCAAGTGTATTCTGTGCAGCCCTGCTGATGTTTTATATCGGATTTTCTTATAGATATTCTCTTGAGTTCAGAATTCATTTGCTTCAAATTTCCTTGCGGAGACATAGATGTGGAAGTTTTTTATCCATATGTGACTGCTAATGATTCTCTTCCTATTGTTGGTATTATTTTTGTTCTGGCTGAGAGGAATATTTAGATGCAAATCCATTTGGCTTGCCTTCTTACACTAGGGCTGCTGCCAGCCCCTTATTAGAGGCATCAACTTGGAAAATAATATGCTTCATTCCTGTTTGTTGATACAGCCTTGCCTTGGTTCCCATCACTCGTATTTCTTTACAATACAGGCGGCACAGTAGCATAGTGGTTAGTACAATGCTTTATAGTACCAGCAACCAGGGTTCAATTCTTCCTGCTGCCTGTAAGGAGCTTGTACATTCTCCCTATGACCACATGGCTTTCCTCCTGGTGTTCTGGATTCTTCCCACAGTCCAAAGATGTACCGGTTGGTAAGTTACTTGGTCGTTATAAATTGTCACATGATTAGGCTTGGATTAAATCAAGGATTGCTGGTCGGCACGGCTGGAAGGACTGGAAGGGGCTCTTTCACTGTAAGTCAATAAATAAATATTTGTCCCATTCGGTCTTTGCCAACTCGGAAAGTAAACCCATCAAACTCATGTCCTTACTTACTTCCCTGATCTCCGACATGCCCATCAGTTCTTCATGCACCTCTAGAGACAATCAATAAGCCTTCTGACCGGCACACCTTTGAGATATGGGAGATTGTTAGATGTTTCTCTTTGAGACACTTTGAGTTTACAAGGTTCTCTCATCCCTCCCATGGTTCACTGAGAATAACTAACTTATCGCAACTTCTCTGACTCCGGAAAGTGTATTCTTTCAATTTTGTGATATAAAGCATGTAGTAATGGAACACAGAGCACAGCATAATACAGGACTTTTGGCCTATGATGTGCTGACCTTTTAACTTATTCTAAGATCAACCTAACCCTTTCCTCCCACATAGCCATCCACTTACCTTTCATCCATGTGTCTATTGAAGAATTTCTTAAATATACCTTATGTATCTGCTTCTACCACAACCCTTGGCAGTACTGTCTGCCACAGTGAGTGCTGGCAATGACTGAATGCAAGTGTGGAGGAACAATAGGCTTCCATATAGAGATGGCAAACAGAGTTTATACATAGGAATTCCAACAGAACATGGAAGGCTTGACCTAGCAACACTGCGTAGTGAAACATTCTCCAAAACTAGGAGCCCACAATAAATGCTAAGGAACGCCGACTTAAAAAGTACAGGTGACCCCAAATCCTGGCGCCTTTCAAAATAAACTCAGCAAGGTTAAACAATCTTTGATACTAGCTAAACAACAATTAATAATTTAAGGTACTCTAAAAACCTTGAAGCCAAATGCTCACCGACTCCGCGCACAGGTCAGGAGTTTTCATTACAGCTTTCCATACACCTACCACACTCTGTGTAAAAAATCTACCTCTTCCGAAAATCACTTTAAAATTATGCTCCCTTGCACTAGACATTATTGCCTGGGAAAAGGCTGTTGGCTGTTCACCCTTTTTATCTCGTATACCTCTTGTAAGTCACCTTGCATCCTCCTTCACTCTAAAGAGAAGAGCCCTAGCTCAAACAACACACACAAAATGCCGGTGGAACACAGCAGGCCAGGCAGCATCTATAGGGAGAAGTGCTGTTGACCTTTCGGGACGAGACCCTTCGTCAGGACTAACTGAAAGGAAAGATAGTAAGAGATTTGAAAGTAGGAGGGGAGGGGAAAATGCAAAATGATAGGAGAAGATCGGAGGGGTTGGGGTGAAGCTGAGAGCTGGGAAGGTGATTGGCAAAAGGGATACAGAGCTAGAGAAGGGAAAAGATCATTGGACAGGAGACCTAGGGAGGAAGAAAGGGGAAGGGGAGCACCAGAGAGAGATGGAGAACAGGCAGAGTGATGGGCAGAGAGAGAGAAAAAAAAAACAAACAACCAGATATGTCAGGGATGGGGTAAGGATGGGAGGAGGGGCATTAACAGAAGTTAGAGAAGTCAATGTTCATGCCATCAGGTTGGAGGCTACCCAGCTGGTATAGAAGGTGTTGTTCCTCCAACCTGAGTGTGTCTTCATCTTGACAGTAGAGGAGGCCATGGATAGACATATCAGAGTGGGAATGGGATGTGGAATTAAAATGTGTGGCCACTGGAAGACCTTGCTTTCTCTGGTAGACAGAGAGTAGGTGTTCAGTGAAACGGTCTTCCAGTCTGCGTCGGGTCTCACCAATATATAAAAGGCCACACCAGGAGCACCGGATGCAGTATACCACACCAGCGGATTCACAGGTGAAGTGTCACCTCACCTGGAAGGTCTGTCTGGGGCCCTGAATGGTGGTAAGGGAGGAAGTGTAAGGGCAGGTGTAGCACTTGTTCTCCCTGCAAGGATAAGTGCCAGGAGGGAGAACGGTGGGAAGGGATGGGGGATGAATGTGTGTGTTGCTTGAATTTCCAGCATCTGCAGATTTCCTCTTGTTAGCCCTAACTCAATCAGTCTCCTAAGACATGTTCACTATTCCAGACAGCATTCTGAAACATTTCCTCTGCACCTGATAATTAAGTGACCAAAACTAAGTACAATATTCCAGTCTGTTTTAATCAGGTTTTATAGAGTTGCTGCATTGTCTAGCAGCTCTTGAACTTAATCTCCCTTTATCTTCCTTTGTCTGTGCGTCTCTGAATTGGGTCATTCTGTGATGTGGAATTGCATCTCTTCTCTATACTGCCAGCACAGCATTACTTTATTTCAAGATACTTTCTTTTGGACATTCATCATCTTTCATACTTTTTATTATTGAGATATAGCACAGAATAGGCTCTTAAAGGCACATCGTCCAGCAGCACCCCTGATTTAACCCTAGCCTTATCATGGGACAATTGTCAATGATCAATTAAGCTATCAACTGGTATGTCTTTGGACTGTGGGAGGCAACCAGAGCACCTGGAGGAAACCCACCTGGTCATGGTGAGAATGTACAAATTCCTTACAGGCAGCTGCAGGAATTGAACTCAGTTCAATGGTACTGTAAAGCATCATGCTAACCACTAAGCTACCATACCGCGCCCAAAGTGGTATAATATTAGTTTATGCTCCTAGGTCCAATGTCGGCAAGACGGATCAAAGTATGATTTTCAGCCATTTTCTGACTAAGATGAAAATGTGGATTTCATTTCTTCATTAAAGTGAAAGGGAGAAAATTTAAAGATGTATAGGGCAAGTATTTCACACAGAGATTGGTAGGTGTCTGGAGCTGCATGCCAGGGAGGTGGTGGAAGTAGAAATGATAGCGGCATTTAAGATAGAGATAGTAATATGCAGGGAATGGAGGAATATAGATCACATGCAGGCAGAAGAAATTAGTTGCATTGTACTTGGTTTGGACATTGTGGGTCTAAAGCCCTGTTCCTGGACTCTTCAATGTACTCAGTTGGCCAAATAAGAGACAATTACTGCATCTACATCGGGAGTCCTTGTTCAGGGTTTTGGCCCAAAACATTGAATGTTTATTCCTTTCCATAGATACTGCTGAGCAGCTGAGACACCCCAGTATTTTATAGTGTCTCTCTGTTGCTCAGGGTCTACCATGGATATTACACGTTAGCTGTCCACAAGCCAGAGCAGTATGCTATGGAGAGCAAGCTGTTACGCATGCAGCCGGCTCACCTGCTCCATACAGCTGATGAATCCACAGAAATGGCTCAGGCTATACAGTTTGGCACAAGCGGCAGTGTGGGGGTTGCTAGTCAGTTTTGAATGCAATGTAGGATGTTTTTAGGAGCTCCAGCTCTGGATTTGTCCTCGTGGTTTAATCCTGAAGCCTTCCCCATGAGTGGGTATAGTCGCAAGCAGCAGAGGTTTGAGATCAGAGTTTTCCTTCCCCCAGGTGACCTGCTAACCATGGCTGATATGCCCATCTGCCTGAAGTGACTGGTTTTAAGACACCAGTAACCCACCTTTGCCCCTTCTTCTGTCAGTATAAATGGCTCTACTGGGCTTAATAGCTAAAGCACACATGACGGCTAGGAGCTGGATTTGGTTGTCAGAGACTATTTGAGTTGCACGCCGTTAGGAGCATTTAATAGGTAGTGGGAGCTTACACCAACTACCACACCTGAAGGAACCATTTTGTATGTATTACTCTTGATTTCTAGCATCGGCAGATTCAATTGTGTTTGTGATTTACTGTATCTACCCACCTGAAATCAGGTGTAGCATGTTAAAATAACTAGGGCACAATAGCTTTCATTCTGCTTCATAAGATAAAGGTGTTCTTCCACAGGAAAAGCTTTATTTATTTAACACAGCACCTTGTAGTGCCCATTCAAACAACTTTGCTTGATGAATAGCTCATGGAAGGTCAAGGATTCATGTAGTAAGCAATCTAGGAACAGATGTTGGTGCTCGGATGGGACAGCTGGCAGGTGGTATCCACAGGTAAAACCAAACATATCATCATATTCTTCCAGACTGCTGAATCAGCAGACATCTGACCTAGCATTTTACAGCCAGTTACTAAAGCACTCTTTAAAAGCAAGAGGCTGCCTTTCAGCTTCAAATTCCCTGAATATGATGAAAAAAAAAATCCAAATAGAATGCAGCACTGGGCAACACGCCGCTGATTTCAGTAGATTTTCATTGTCACAAACTGCTGATTGTGGGATGCTGAACAGAGGCAGCTGTTTCTAATTTAAAAGTGCATGTCTTGCTTAAACCTTAGAAGGTTGAATATTGCAGGACCTTGCGAATATGATATCTTCCGGCCCTGCTGCTGAGGACACAGCAACCTTATACAAAGCCAGCTCAGTAACAATGGAACTCGACGTGGGAGGAGAAAAAAAGCTGAAAATTAGAAATGGAAGTAAAATAATGCTGGTACTGCACTCAGCTCAGGCGATCAACATTATTTTTAACTCTGTCTGCTCAAAATAATGTTAACCGGGAAATGTACTGTATATTAGCATCCATGAACAAAAATTGGGATTCATCATAGTGTTCACATACATGTTAGATTTCAATACAATATCTGATCCTTCTGAAATGCTATAAAATTGGTGGGGAAATATATTCAGAGGGCAGTTTGTTATTCAAGAGGGTCTGTGCATTGGAGCAATGAGGTGTAACTTGGGGGGTAATAATGAAGCCATGTCTACTCTCAATCATCAGCAAGCTGATGGAATGGATAATCAATGATGCTACCAAAGTGTGCATGCTCAGCAGCAACTGTCTTACAGAAACCTGGTCTGGATTCTGACAGTCTCACAAGTTCAAGTTCAAGTTCAATTTTACAGTCATCCAACTGTTTGCATGTATACTGCCAAACAAAACAACACTCCTCGGGGACCAGGGTAGAGAACACAGTACATATATCTCAAACAAAATACATAAAGTAATATTACCACAAATAATAAAATATATTCCAACCTTTGACCTCATTATGGGTTTGGTCTAAACACAGAAGAGGGAGCTGAACTGCAGAGGTGAAGTGAAAGTAACCGCCCTTGATATTGAGGCAGAATTTGAGGCTGCCTCAACACAATTCAAGGAATATGTTGGTCATTGACATAAACGATTCATTTCTCTGCATGTTTTCATGCAATGTGACAGATATAGCCAACCTTTAATGTTTCATCTTTAATCAAAGAGCCCTGTCTAAATTGGAGACAAGGAAAAATCTGCATATTTTATAATCATACCTTGCACAAAGGGTAATAGCAGTGGTGGTTGGTGATAAATTATCTTAGCCATGGGACAGGAATCCCTCAGAGGCCAAGGCCCAACAATCGTCTGCTACCACAACAATACCCTTCAGAATCAGAGTCAGAATGAATTTATTATCACTGACATATATTGTGAAACTGTTGTTTTGTGGCAGCAATATGGTGTGGACATAAAACTAACTGTAAGTTACAGTAAACAGACAGACAGATAGAGCAAAAAGGAAATAGTGAGGAGGTGTTCATCAACCCAAGACTCTTTCAAATTGTTGCAGATACACAGAGGAGAGCAATCTGACTGGTTGCATCACCACCTAGACAGGGGGATCAAAAGAGGCTGCAGAAGGTTTTAGCCTCAGCCATCTCCATCATGGGAACGAACCTTCCCACCATCGAGGACGTCTTCAAAAGGCAGCTATGATTAAAGACTGTCACCACCTGAGACATGCCCTCTTCTCATACTACCATCGAGGGGATATACAGGAAACTGAAGAACCACACTCTGTGTTTTAGGAACAGCTTCTTCCCCTCCAGTGCCAGTGATAATAAACTTGATCCAGATTCTGATTCTGAGTCTGGGCTGATGGGCAACAAGTAGAGCATTGTTTCCCTCATCACAGATGTTGTCTGACCTGCTGAGTTTTTCCAGTATTTTCGATCTTTATTGCTTAAAGTAATTCTATCTGGAAGAGATAGTTTGACAGGTTACAAGGAAGTCATTGTGTGAAGCAGAACATTCTTGTCAGATCGTTCAAACTCTCTTGAACAAAACTGTAAGATTTGCTGAGTGTTTTTTCTATTTTCAGTATCTTTCTCTTAGTGTCCATGAAAATTCTGACAAAATTGCATTTGATAAAGTAAGCAGTACTTCACTGTCCTCCCATCTTCACCCTGATGACATATTTGATTCCTTGCTCTCAATTTATTTTTTCCTTGATAGAAAAGTTTAAGTAAAAAAAGAAAATTTGACTTTACTTACAATGGAAAAATAATCTTTTCAAGACTCTGTTCAAGTGCAAAGTGAGAAACTCAGTGACATTAAATCCTATTGTGAAACAGTGTAACTACATTGGAGGAAAAGTAGCATTCATTGAAGATGCTGGCAAAGAATATAGGTTGCAAAATTGAATTCTCTGGATCGATTGAGTAGAAACATTGTTGGTGTTGGGATAAATCCCTATGGTTTAGGGTCGTGAGCCTATCATACCTACATGGTCTGGACTTAACTCTGAATCAAGGCCGCTCTGTACAAGGAACACTCCAGTACAAAAATGTGACCTTCCCCCCATCTAGCCCTTGCCAAGAAGTAAATATACCTAGTCCCATCGATCTGCACCTGGCCATAGAACCATAGAACATTACAGCACAGAAACAGGCCTTTTGGCCCTTCTTGGCTGTGCCAAACCATGTTTCTGCCTAGTCCCACTGACCTGCACCTGGCCCATATCCCTCCAGACACCTCTCATCCAAGTTTTTCTTAAATGTAAAAAGTGAGCACGCATTTATAACTTCATCTGACAGCTCATTCCACACTCCCACTGCTCTCTGTGTGAAAAAGCACCCCCTTAATGTTCCCTTTAAACTCTTCCCCCTTCACCCTTAACCCATGTACTCTTGGTTTTTTCTCCCCTAGCCGCAGTGGAAAAAGCCTGCTTGCATTCACTCTATCTATACCCATCATAATTTTATATACATCTATCAAGTCTCCCCTCAACTTTCTACGCTCTAGGGAATAAAGTCCTAACCTATTCAACCTTTCTCTGTAACTCAGTTTCTCAAGTCCCGGCAACATCCTTGTAAACCTTCTCTGCACTCTTTCAACCTTATTAATATCCTTCCTGTAATTTGCTAACCAAAACCGCACACAATACTCCAAATTCAGCCTCACCAATGCCTTATACAACATCACCATAACATTCCAACACTTATACTCAATAGGAGGAAATCTGCAGATGCTGGAAATTCAAACAACACACACAAAATGCTGGTGGAACACAGCAGGCCAGGCAGCATCTATAGGGAGAAGCACTGTCGATGTTTCGGACAGAGAACCTTCGTCAGGACTATACTCAATACTTTGATTTATAGAGGCAATGTACCAAAACCTGTCTTTATGACCCAATCTACCTGTGACACCACTTTTAGGGAATTTTGTATCTGTTTTCCTAGATCTTTCTGTTCTACTGCACTCTTCAGTGCCCTACCATTTAACTTGTATGTTCTACCTTGGTTTCTCCTTCCAAAGTGCAATACCACACACTTGTCTGTATTAAACTCCATCTGCCATTTTTCCGGCTAGTTCAGATCCCTCTGCAAGCTTTGAAAACCTTCCTCACTGTCCACTACATTTCCTATCTTTGTATCATCAGCAAATTTGCTGATCCAGTTTACCACATTATCATCCAGATCATTGATAGAGATGACAGATAACAATGGACCCAGCACTGATCCCTGTGGCACACCTCTAGTCACAGGTCTCCACTCAGAGAAGCAAACCTCCACTCCCACTCTCTGACTTCTCCCATAGCCCTCCATACCTGACCTTTCCATACACCTGTCCAAATTTCTCTTAAATGTCAAAAATGAACCTGCATCCACCACTTCCGCAAGCAGTTCGTTCCACTCTCTGAGTGAAGAACCTCCCCCTCATGTTCCCTTACACACTTTACCTTTCACCCTTAACCCATGACCTCAAATAGTAGTCTCACCCAACCTCAGAGGGGAAAAAACAGCTTCCATTTACCCTATCTATACTCCTCATAATTTTTTATACCTCTGTCAAATCTCAATTCATTCTCCTATGCCCTAGGGAATAAAACCCTTATCCATTCAACCTTTCACTCAAACTGTGGTCTTCAAGTTCTGGCAGCATTCTTGTAAATTTTCTCTGCACTCTTTCAATTGATTCATAATGCTGATGAGACACCAAGGGGAAGATAAGTAGTGGGTCAGCTAAGAGCCAAAGTTTTTATGAAGGTCAGCAATGAAAGACGGCAGTTCATGGGAGGACAAAAAAGCATTTGCAGTATTTTACTGCAGATTAAATTGAAAAGAAAAGCAGGAAACACTGAAAATACTCAGTCAGCTCAGAAAGAGACTCAGTCATCCTGTTGGAACTGGGGAGATGAGGTATGCAGTTAGTGTTCAGTGAGAGAGAAGGTGGGACTGGAGATGCGGAGAACAAAGAAAGGTTACATGGAGAACAAGGAGACTTACTGCATCACCGTCTGGTATGGGGAGGCGGGGTAGTTTGCTGGTACTGCACAGGGTCGAAATAAGCTGCAGAAAGTTGTAAACTCTGTCAGCTCCATAATAGGCACTAGCCTACCTGACATCCAGGACATTTTCAAGGAGCAATGCCTCAAAAAGGCAACATCCATCATTGAGGACCCCTATCATCCAGGCCATGCACTCTTCTCATTGCTAACATCAGGGAGGAGGTAAAGGTGCCTGAAGGCACAAATTCAGTGATTCAGGAACAGCTTCTTCCCCTCTGCCATCAGATTTCTGAATGGACACTGAACCCAAGAACACTAACTTACTACATCTTTGTACTACTTATTTTAATTTTTTACTTACACACACACACATGTGTATATATACATACACATATATATACACACACTTCTTAGTGTAATTTACTATTTTTATTAATATGTATTGCATTGTCCTGCTGCTTCATAACAACAGATTTCTTGAATTATACTTGTGATATTAAACTTCATTTTGATAGGTTAAATTGAAATGGTTTAATAGTGGTAGTTATCAACATATAGAGTTTTATGATCTGTGTAATGAGTTGTTAGCAGTAAAGACTAAAGATTAATTATTAGCTTTATTTGTCACATGTACATCAAAACAATGAAGCATACTGTGAAATTCATTGTTTGCATCAAAAATCTGTGGGCAATGTGACATCTTGCCCTGCTCTGCGATGAACTGAGGCTGATCCTGTAGGCCTGTTCTGGCTGCTCCGGGCTTCATGTCTGTGAATTGAATCACTTTTATTCTGCATGCTGCTAGCTAGCTTTTATTGTTTGCACGATTGTTTATTTTTCTATCTCCGCACATTAGGTACTTGTTGAATTTTTTTTATGGGTTCTTTTGTGTTTCTTGTTTTGTGGCTGCCTGCAAGGAGACAAATCTCAAGGTTGTATGCATACTTTAATAATAAACGTGCTTTAATCTTTGAACTTCAAAAAATCTGCTTGGCCTGCCCAGATGTTTTTAGGCTTCTGGTGTCTACATAACTTGCCCAAACTTACTAACCCTAACCTGCATGCCTTTGTACTGTGAGGGAACCCTGAGCACCCAGAGGAATCCCGAGCTGTCATGGGGAGAATGTGCAAACTCCTTACAGACAGTGCCAGGTATTGAAGCAGTGTTACTGCCACTGTAATAGAATTACACTAACCACTACACTATCGTGCTGCCCCTAACAAAGTTGCTTCTGTAGTGCTTGCCTTGATTCCACTACACTGTGACTCGGATCTTTTGAACAGTTTTGGCCCAAATAATTTATTGTTTTCATTCCCATTGATGTTGCTGAGTTCCTCCAGCATTTTGTGTGTGTCACTCAGCTACCATCTGACTCATAACGATGAATAAGCTCTCTAATCAGCTTGAGTTTAGCAAAGGGTGATCAAACTACAATTTTTTTTTCATTGTTGAGGCAGTGTCAAATTAATGATTTTATAGATAGGAAATGTCCTTTCATTTTGCATGCCATTTCTTGCACAATAAAAGACTTTTCCACTTCATGGGGAAAAAAATCAGTATTGCAACAGAATATTGAAGGAGAGCGATGACCAATCAAACATGATTGTTGTGGGCTTTTTGTTGTACCAGCAAAGAGAAGGGGGAAAATAAGCAATCCTGCAAAATGGCACATTAGCAGCCCATTTTGCCAAATGTTGGCATTCTATAGTGATTCATTTGTACAGCAGAAGAACCTGCTGTTTCAGTGACCTTCACCAAACTATAAACTCCACATGATTCAGAAAATGACTGCCCAATTTCAGCCCTATTATTTTAAATGGCAATATTTTGGGGTAGAGTGTTAAACAAAGAAGGATCCTTGTTGTGGCAATAATGGACATGCCCTCTTCTTATTGCTACCATCAAGGAGGAGGTACAGGATCCTGAAAACACACTCAATGTTTTAGGAGCACCTTCTTCCCCTCTGCCATCAGATTCCTGATGGACAATGAATTTACACTATTTTATTTTCGTTTTTTGCTCTTTTTTTGCACTGCTTATTTAATTTATGATATATGAGAAAGTCTGCAATGCAGCTATCCAACACAACACACACAAAATGTTGAAGGAACTCAGTAGGTCAGGCAGCATCAAAGGAAAGGAATAGATAGTCAATGTACTGGGCCAAGACCCTTTATCAGGACTGATTCTGTAGAGGAAAATTAAAGATGATGAACTTTCCTGGCAGTGATGTAGTAAGAGAGAACATAAGACAACAAGAACGTAAGACGTAGGAAAGGTATTAGGCCATTTGGCCCATCATGTCTGCTCTGCCGTTCCAACCCGGCTGATTTGTTATCCCTCTGAAACCCATTCTCTTGCCTTCTCCCCATAACTTTTGATTCCATTACTAATTAAGAATCTATCAACCTCCACTTCAAATATACCCAATGACTTGTCTTCTTCAGCCAACTATGCTGATGAATTCAGAGATTCACCACCTTCTCTTTAAAGAAATTCCTTCTAGTCTCTGCTCTAAATGAATGTCCATCTATTCTGAGGCTGTGTACTCTGGTCTTAGCCTCCACTATTTTTCGAAACATCCTGTCCACATCCACTCTATCTAGGACTTCTAACATTCGATATGTTTCAGGGAGATCCCCTTCAATCTTATAAACTCCAGTGAATACAGGCCCAGAGCCATCAAACACTGCTTATACTTTAACCTTTCCATTCCCAGGATCATTCTCTTGAACTGGCTCTGCACCCTGTCCAATGCCAGCACATCCATTATTTGATTGGATACAATACTCTAAATGCAGTCTGATAAATGTCTTATAGAGCCTCAGCAATGCATCTTTCCTTTTTTACTCTAGTCCTGAGAAACTGAATACCAACATTACCACAGGTTCAACAGCCACTCAATAAAAGGGCCCAAACTCAAGCCATCCAATGTCAATGAAATCTGCAGATATCCAAAACAAAGCTTGTTTTCTGCCAAGCGAACACCAACACCTGAATGCTGTGACACAATGCCCATGGTGGAACCTACAGGTCAGGATGCCTCTCTCAGCTGTAAACAGGCAAGACCATGGCGGGAAGACTAGTTTCCTCCTGGTGTTCCAATTTTCTCCCACATTCCAAAGACATGCAGGTTAGTAAGTTAGTTAGTTAGATAGCAAAATGTAGCATGCTATGTTGCCGCTGAAAGCACAGAGACTGTACAATCTTTGGACTGTATTGGTCATTAACACAAAACAATGCACTTCACTGTATGTTTTGATGTACATGATAAAGAAAAGCTAAACTTTATAATCTTTATGCCTTTAGCTAGAAAGGGAAACAAAGAGTTCACGTTTTGCACCAATTCCGAAAGAAGGGTCTCAGCTTGAAACATCAATTGTTTATTTCTCTCCATGGATACTGCCTGACCTGTGAGTTCCTACATCATTTTGTGTGCATTGCTCGTGTGAAGTTTGTTGTCAGATGGACAAGTGCAGTGAGGTGCAGGTACAATATAATGAATAGCTTGCCTGCAGCAGCATCACAGGATGCAAGACATGCATAAATTATGCAAGATAGTGAAGATAAAAAAAGACAATGCAAAATAAAACATTAGTGCAAAAAAAGAACAATCAGGGATAACCCATTTATAAAACATAAGTCCGAGTACAGAAATAATCAATCTTATTTAGCACCACATTTTTTTTTGTTCAATATTACTGGAAATCTAAAACTTTGTCAGTGCTTCAGGGAAACTGTATACCTTTAAAATGCAAAGATTCAAGTTAAGTTATCAAATATTACCTTGGATACACAACATCAGAATCAGAATTAGGTTTATTAGCATTGATTTATATGCTGTGAAGTTTGTTGCTTCGCAGCAATAGTATAATGCAGAGATATCAGAATTACTCTAAATTACAATAGAAATGACTGGTGCAAAATAAAAGGAAAGACAAAGTAATGTTTATGGGTTCTTAGATCATTCAGAAATCTGATGGTAGAAGGTAAGACACTTTTCCTAAATCATTGAGTTTGGGTTTTCAAGCTTCTGTACCTTCTCCTTGATGGTAGTAATGAAAAGAGGGCATGTCCTGGATGGGCAGGGCTCTTAATGATTGGCGCAGCTTTATTGAAGCAATACCTTTTGAAGAATTCCTCAATGGTTGGAAAGGTTGTACCCATGATGAAGCTGGTTGAGTCTGCTACTGTTTGCAGCCTCTTGAGATGCTGTGCATGGAAGCCTCCATAGCAGGCAGAGATGCAACCAGTCAGAATGCTCTCCACTACACCTATAGAAAATTTCAAGAGAATTTTGATGACATATCATATCTCCTCCATCTCCTAACAAAGTACAGCTCTGGTCTGCCCTCTTAGAAACTACATCAGAGAGCTGGGCCCACATTGCTCCTCTGAGATATTGTTTTTTTTATAGCGTGTCATACCAGACAGACAGCCATTCTTCTCTGGTGCATGGTGTCAGGATTGGCCTCCTTTCGGATCAACCGGGTCACGATATGAACGTTCCTGACTCGACCCTTGTGTTTTTTACAAGGCCAAGTGGCTAACTCAACGTGCTCCCGGCACGGATGAAAAGCATGCTCGGGGGTGGTCCGACTTGGATTCGAACTCGGGAATTGAGTATATATTTTTTTAAGTTAAATTAAATAAATAGTGCAAACAAGTGATGAGGTAGTGTCCATGGGTTCGAAGTCCATTCAGAAATCTGATGGCAGAGGGAAAGAAGCTGTTCTTAACTCATTGACTGTGTGTCTTTAGGCTCCTATACCTCCTCTCTGATGATAGCAATAGGAAAAGGACATGTCCTCTGTGATGGAGGTACTCAATGATGGCTGCCGCCTTTTTGAGGCATCAAAAAGGAGAATTATTATTCATCCAGGTGGACTGCATTGGCACAAAAAGGAAATGAAGGATCCAGCTGCAGAGGGAGTTACATAACCTCAGCTTTTCAAACTCATTGAATAGTACTGAGGGGATGATCATTTTGAATACAAACTGTTGTCATTAACGAGCCGTTGCTCTAATTGTTCCTACGCAGCATTAAAATCCAGTAAAATGTTGTTCACTGTAGACCTGTTGCGGCATAATGCAAACTGCAGCAGATCCAGATCCTTGCTCAGGCAGGAGCTAATTCTGGCATAACCAAACTTTCAAAGTGCTTAATCATAGTAGATGTGAGGACCACCGGGCCATAGTAATTGAGGCAACTCATCCTGCTATTGAGAAAGTAAGGAGGCATGGGATCCAAGGAGACATTGTTTTGTGGATCCAGAACTGGCTTGCCCACAAAGGCAAAGAGTGGTTGTAGACAATTATTCTGACTGGAGGTCGGTGACCAGTGGTGTGCCTCAGGGATCTGTTCTGGGACCCCCACTCTTTGTGATTTTTACAAATGGGTAAGTGGAGGGATGGGTTAGTAAGTTTGCTGATGACACAAAGGTTGGAGGTGTTGTGGATAGTGTGGAGGGCTGTCAGAGATTACAGCGGGGCATTGATAGGATGCATAACTGGGCTGAGAAGTGGCAGATGGAGTTCAACACAGATAAGGGTGAAATTGTTCATTTTGGTAGGTCTAATATGATGGCAGAATATAGTATTAATGGTAAGACTCTTGGCAGTGTGGAGGATCAGAGGGATCTTAGGGTCTGAGTCCATAGGACACTCAAAGCTGCTGAGCAGGTTGACTCTGTGGTTAAGAAGGCATACAGTGCATTCGCCTTCATCAATCATTGGATTGAGTTTAGGAATCAAAAGGTAATGTTGCAGCTATATGGGACTCTGGTCAGACCCCACTTGGAGTACTGTGCTCAGTTCTGGTCACCTCACTACAGGAAGGATGTGGAAACCATAGAAAGGGTGCAGGGGAGATTTACAAGGATGTTGCCTGAATTGGGGAGCATGCCTTTTGAAAGCAGGTTCAGTGAACTTGGCTTTTTCTCCTTGGAGTGACGGAGGATGAGAGGTGACCTGATAGAGGTGTTCAAGATGATGAGAGACATTGATCATGTGGATAGTCAGAGGCTTTTCCCAGGGCTGAAATAGTTGCTACAAGAGGACACAGGTTTAAGGTGCTGGGGAGTGGGTAGAGAGAAGATGTCAGGGGTAAATTTTTTTACGCAGAGAGTGGTGAGTGCATGGAATGGGCTGCCAGCAACGGTGGTGGAGGTGGATACAATATTGTCTTTTAAGAGACTTTTAGATAGGTACATGGAGCTTAGAAAAATAGAGGGCTATGGGTAAGCCTAGTAATTTCTAATGTAGGCACATGTCCGGTACAACTTTGTGGGCCGAAGGGCCTATATTGCACTGTAGGTTTTCTATGTTTCTATGTTCTTCCTGGTCATCACCATGACCGTTGCCCTTTTGATTCAGGTGAGAAACTGACCGCAGCAGTAAGAGGTTGAAGATATCATTAAGTCCACCAGCATACAGACAAACTTGGTGCTTATGCTCCAATTTAACTTCCACTTGTTTAAATCTATCACTGTTTCTCTTTTCTAGCTTATACTTATACTCTCCCTTCAGAAATGAATATCACGCTATTTTGATCTTTACACAAAGATTTTTTGTCTGTATTTCTTAGTGGCTGTAATTTTGTTACATCACAGTAAAAGTTCAAGTTTCCTTAGCATCAGACCTGACTTTGAGGTTTTTATTCTTCAAAATAATAACAAACTTATTGAATATTGGAAGACATAGATAGAATGGATGTGGAGAGGTGTTTTCTATCATGGGGTAGTCTAGAACCAGAGGGTCCAACCTCAGAATCGAGGGACATCCATTTAGAACAGAGATGAGGAGGAATTTCTTTAGCCCGTGGGTAGCAAATCTGTGGAATTGCTTGCTACAGGCGGTTGTCTGATCCAAGACATTGGGTATATTTAAAGCAGAGGTTAATAAGGATGTCAAAGGTTATAAGGCCATAAGACCATAAGATGTAGGAACTGAATGAGACCATTTGACCCGTTAAGTCCGCTCTGCCGTTTCATCCAGCCCACACTCAGCATATCCATTCTCTCACACACTGCCTCTGCTTTATTTTCTGCCTTATTTCAAATTTGCAACATCTGAATTTTTGTTTGCTCTTTGAGACCTACTGCTGCACTGAGGGAAGACAGCACTCTTTTCTGGCAGACAAGATGATGAAATAATAGCTCTGTCTGTCTATTCAGGTAAACATTAATGATCCCCTGCTATCTTTCGAAACACATCTCTCCCAGTGTCTTTGCAGGATTTATTACTCAACTTGAATCATTAGTAGAGACTGTTAGTGGCCTTGTAGCTGTTTATAGTTTAATGCTGTGGGTATCTTGCCTTTTCAAATGCACCAGACAACAACAACAAAATCAGTTTGAATGTAATTTATGCATTATGAGGAGATTTGAGCTGTACTAAACTCTGTGAATATCCTCTTATATGTGTGACCATCCAGTGGATTGCCTTTTTAAAGAATTTCAAAACATAATTTGAATTTATACATTACTTTTAAAATGAAAGAACAATGTATTAACAGAAGCATCATTGGATTGATTTTGACATCAGGAAACCTTGTGGAAAACAATGAAGTTGTTCAAAGAGCTTTTCTTTAAAGTTCTAAGTACATTTATTATCAAAGTACATAGATATCACTATGTACAGCCCTGAGATTCATTTTCTTGCAGGCATACTCAGTAAGTGAGAGAGCCAATCTGCTAAAGACAATATACTGTGTATTTAAAGAAAATAATAATAACAATTAAGTAAAAAATAAATATTGGGAACGTGAGGAGAAGAATCCTTGAAAATGAGCCCATCAGTTGTGGGAACAGTTCAGTGATGGGGCAAGTGAATTTGAGTAAATTATCCTCATTGGTTCAAGAGCCTGATGATTGAGGGGTATTAACTGTTCCTGAACCTGGTGATGTGAGTCCTAAGGCTCCTTAACCTTCTTCCTGATAGCAGCAGTGAGAAGAGAGCCTGGGGGTGGGGGGGTCCTTGATGATGGATGCTGCTTTCCTATAACGACACATCCATGTAGATGTGCTCAATGGTGGGAAGGGCTTTACCTTGGGCTATATTTTTATGGTGCATCTTTAATTATAGATTGATCTGCAAATGCAGAGTGGTGGAACCAAAATGTTTCATTGTCCAAACTGTATTGAGACCTCTTCAGTGCTGTAAGTTGCTGTGAGATCTTTAAAAATGTCTTGCTCCTTCCTCTCCAGAATTCCCTCTAGCAGTACTGACCATGAACCATGTTGTGTTTGACTCCCCCTCATTATCATGGTACTCTGCTGCTACGACAGATACGCTTAAACAGGCTGACAATGAGAACTTCCTCCCTTGCAGTAGAAAACAATGCCTTTATCCAGAGATCAGTCCTGAAGGCAGCCCTCAATAACAGGAACTAAAGGAAATTTAGTCCCAGGGTTGATTAGTGCCACAACAAATGGAGGAGAACCAAAGGATTTCATGTTTAAAGAAAAAAACTAGCTTCAATTAACATTTGATATGTTCAGAAAACATTAAAAGAAACAAGAGTAAACACAAAGTACACTGCAGATGCTGTGGTCAAATCAAGACATACAAAAAAGCTGGATGAACTCAGCAGGTCGGGCAGCATCTGTTGAAAGGAGCAGTCAACATTATGGGCCGATCTGCTGAGTTCATCCAGCATTTTTGTACGTCTTGAAAAGAAACAAGAGTAGTATCAAGTCATATATTTGTAGAGTAGGTGTACCTATGCTGCTTGAAACAGCAGTTATTAAATACTTAGGTTATCTATTGTAACATGCACAAAATGCTGGAGGAACTCAGCAATTTAGGCAGCATCTATGGAAATGAACATACAGTCAATGTTTCAGGCCGAGAGCCTTCTTCAGGACTGAAAAGGAAAGGGAAAGATGCCAGAATTAAAAAAAGGCTGGGAGAGGGGAAGTAGGATAGCTAGAAGGTTATAGGTGAAACCAGCAGGGTGGGAAAGGGTCAAGGACTGGAGAGGAAGGAACTTGACAGGAGAGGAGAGTGGACCATAAGAGTAAGGGAAGGAAGATGGGACCTAAAGGGGAGTGATAGGCAGGTGAGAAGAGATAAAATGTCAGAGTGGGGAATAGAGAAAGCAGGAGATTTTTCTTACTGGAAGGAAAATTAGATAACTCTAAAGTTATCTGTTGATTACTTTGGTGGATGAATATCTTTTCAGCTTGATTCTATTCTATCCACTATTTTTATAGATTTCTAGTAACAGAACTGGATAACAATTTGGTCAGAGTACTGTGGAAATTTTTTTCTTGCATTGAATAATTTTTTTGTGTATTTCCTCATTTGCACAAAAGAGACGTGGATGTTTGCTAAGAAAAGATTGAAATTGTTGTCCAGAGACAGCTCGAGATTTTTCTCTGTTCCTTCCCATTCTTTTCCAAATACTTTTTTTCTTACATCTCTAACTTCTGCTAAAGTTGTTAAATGATTTACTCCTAGAGTGGAACTTAGAAATTCTACTTTCAACAAAAGTGCACTACACGATAGTATTCAACTGTTAAACCAATGACTTAAAGAAACTGAGGGCTTTCTTATGCTTTACAAGCATTAACCAATAGGTGTACTCACTCAGAAGTAAGCACATTACCTTATTATCACATTGTTATCTGACAATGTAAAACATTGCACAAGACTATACAAAATAATTAGCTACTGACATGGTCAGAGTACTTACTGCATTCAATTTTGAGTTAAGATATGGATCTGGAGGACTCAATATACAACATTCTCAAGTCTAACTTAGAAGATGGATACTGTAGATAGATAGATAGCTAGATAGAAACTTTATTGATCCCAAAGGAAATTACAGTGTCACAATTGCATTAGCGTCACAGATATACAAATATTAGAAGAGAAGTAAGAAAGAATAAAAAAGTAAGTTACCTCAAACAGTCTAACAGGAGGGGGTCATCACTTCCTCAACTGTAGGTTTACTCATTATACAGCCTAATGGCAAGGGTAAAAGTGACCTCATATAACACTCTTTGGAGCAGCGCAGTTAGAAGAAGGCTGGCGGCATTCAATGTTTGTAGTGAGATGCTGAAGATGTTTTATCGGTCAGTTGTGTAGAGCGCCTTCTTTGTGGTGGCGTGCTGGGGAGGCAGCATTAAGAAGAGGGACGCCTCATGTCTTAATAAGCTGGTAAGGAAGGCGGGCTCTGTCGTGGGCACAGAACTGGAGAGTATGACATCAGTGGCAGAGCGGAGGGCGCTGAGTAGGCTATGGTCAATCATGGAAAACCCTGAACATCCTCTGCACAGCACCATCCAGAGACAGAGAAGCAGCTTCAGCGGCAGGTTGCTGTCAATGCAATGCTCCTCAGACAGGATGAAGAGATCATTACTCCCCAACGCCATTCGGCTCTACAATTCAACCACCAGGGGCAAGACATGTTAAAGTGCCGGGGTTAGGACTGAGCTTAAGTTACCACTCAATGCACTTTAGTAAATTATTTAAGAACTTTTTAAAAGCTATTTATTAATGCTTTTTGGGAGGGTGATTTTAGATGCATATCATATTTATACTGAGTTAAATACTGTATGTAATTAGTTTTGCTACAATAAATGTATGGGACACTGGAAGAATGTTGAATTTCCCCTTGGGGATGAATAAAGTATCTATCTATCTATCTATCTATCTATCTATCTATTACTAAAAGTACTGAAACTGTAGGTTCAAGATCTACTGTAGAGCCTTCAGCACCAATGTCTACTGTCATTTGATGAGATATCAAATTAAAGATGCTTAGGTGTCAATAGCCTGTCCTGGTGGCCATTTTGATGCCACACCAAGAAAGCTCATCAATGACTCTGTTTACTCAAGAGGGTAAAGAAATTTGACATGGCTGAGCAACCCTTGCCAATTTTTATTGTAGCACCATAGAAAGCTTCTTATCTGGACACAAAACAGCTTAATATGGTATCATCTCTGCATCTGACCACAAGGAGCAGTAGACATTTATTGACACAGCTCAGCACATCGTGGAAACCAGTGTTCCCTTCATGGACTCTCTCTATGCTTCTTGCTGCCTCAGTAAAAAAGCCAGACAGTCCCTCTTCTCTCCTCTGCCTTCATACAGAAGAGACAAAACTATGAAGGTGTGTGCCACTTAAGGACAGCTTCTACCCAGCTGTTATAAAATTATTACATAGATCCCTAAAACAATAAGGTAGACTCTTGATCTCACAATCTACCTCATTATGGTTGTGAGCCTGATTGTTTCCTTGCGCTGCACTTCCTCTTTAGCTGTGACAGTTCATTCTGCTTCAGTATTGTTTTAACTTGTTCTAACTGACTGCACTGTGTAATGATTTGATCTATCTGAACAGTACGCAAGACAAGATTCTCACTGTGACTTGGTGCTGTGACAATAATAAGCTAATTCCAATTCCAATAATGTAGTACTCCATTGATGATAAAAGACTTTGGGATGTCCCAAGCAATGCATTTTTTATAATATGCTGATGGTTTGCCCCCTTTCAAATTTATATTAAAAGGCATTTTCTCCTCCACCAAGTAGAAGCTCTGAGATCAAAGCTGTTGCAAAAGTAAGCCTGAAAGAATTTTAATGCTTTGCAATTGATAAGATTCAGTGATGCAGTGTGAGTCTGTGCATGTGTGGGAACGCAGTAGGTGTCTGTATATTGTGTAATGTTCAGGAAATAGGACAATGACTCAAATCTTTCATTTTCTTTTTGACTTAAAGATATTTATACTTCATATCTATGGCATCTGCTTTCCAGGCAATGGGATAACATCACTTCAGCCCTTTATCACAGCCAATTTCAAGAAAGTAAAGCTCCAAGCATCTAATATTAATAACTGGTAACAAATCTTCACTAAAATTGAATAACCCTTGAACTCCAATGCAATGTAGCAATAATATTTCAATAGGCAGCAATCATTACAAATACAAACAAAATGCATCCAGTAATGAAATCTCCAAGAACTAAGCTCATGCTGTAAACCTTCTATTATTGTCACCAAATATTACACACAAAATTATTCTTTTCTTTTGAATTATTGATTATCTTTCTTCTGTAAATAAAACCAAAGGACTTGTTAACAAGCAAAATGCAGCACGAGCTCAAAATCTGAACTGTAGGCATAAGCAGTTGAATTGCTAAATAGGTCAAGCAACTCTGTAGAGGAGATATAGAACATAGAACTCTATGGCACAGTACTGGCATTTCTGCCCACAATGTTGTGCCAGCCTTTTAACCTACTTCAGGATCGATCTCACTCTTCCCTCCTGCATAGCCCATTGCCCTCAAGTTCAAGTTCAAGTTTATTGTCATCTGACTATATGTGTATATTATCAAATGAAACAACATCCCACTGGACCATGTGCACCCATAAAACATATAAAACATAGGACATAAACCAAAATATTGCCATACACAAGTTAATAAAGTATAATTCAGCATTCATGCAGCATAGGTAAACAGGGAACAGAACAGTATACAGCAAACAGCACACTGACCGAGTGTCAAGACCTCAGTGGTGGCAAGGTAGTCATTAATCTCACAGCCTGAGGGAAGAAGACGTTATGTAGTCTGGAAGTCATAGACCTGATGCTTCTGTGTCAGCTTCCATTTCCTGTGCGTAGTGGGTCAAAGAGATTATGGGATGGGTGGGAAGGATCATCACCTATGCTTGGGGCCCAGCATCTGCAGTGCTTCTGGTAAATGCCACATATAGGGTGGAGGAATAGGAGACCCCAGAGATCCATTTTCCTTCCATCCATGTACCTATCTAGGAGCCTGTTACAAGTCCCAAACGTATTGGTGCTACCCTCACCCCAGCAGTGTGTTCCAGATTCTTATCATTTGCTATCTATGGCATTGCCCCAAAAAAATTCCTCAGCTCACCTTAAAAGGGTGTCCTCTGGTTTTAGCCAATTTCACTCAGTGAAAAAGGTGCTGGCTGTCCACTCTGTCTATGCCTCCTATGATCTCATAGGTCACAAGTTCATCAGGCATTAGTCAGCACAGAACATCCTGCAGGAGATGGACTCAATGGACCCAGTGGTGTGGTTCCCTGAGCAGGCTCTCCTGACTATCTGACAGAATGCCTCATCACACACCTCACCAAAAGGCAATGAGGCAACGCCTGGCTGGGCAGTGAGAGGGGCCTTCCCAGTCAGATCCTTCCTGCACACTGCAGCATCAATCCCACCTCGCGGTGCATGTGGGATGACTGAAAGTGATGGTAGCTCACCTCTTTGCGGACTCTGGGTTTGCAAAGAGGATGTGGAGAAAGATGCAAGGGCCTGTGTCACAGTTCATCCCCAGGAGTTATGTGACAGAGAACTCTCTGATTTACAGACTGTTTGTAGAGACACACAGGGAGGCGAACATCAACTTGGTGAAAGATGCCCTTTGATCTGCACAAAACCTTTTGGTCTGCCAGCACATTGAGAAGTCCATGGAGGACAGCTGCTTGTGGCACATTCCAGACTGCAGGAGTATGTGCTGAAGGTGCATTGAAGTATTTTGTAGCCACTGCAAAGGCTCGATGTGGAAGGACCACAGTGTAGGGTTCTTCTGCTACTGGAGTAGGAATGGCCAGGTTGGGGGAGGAAGCCCCTCAATTATGTAATAGGATACCACGCCACCATGCCAGGGATCCACATGAGTGGGAGTAGTGCTATGGATGTGCAGGAACGTAATACAACAGTACTGAAAACATTGACTTTGAATGTAAAGAATGGAAAGGCATTGAATAGTTTATTTGCGGAACTATTTTTTTAAAATTATGAATTGCTTTTTTTATTATTTTGTTTAAAAAGTACACCTTAGTCGAGTTGTTGCTCAAAATCCTTTGTTCCAAATGCTTGCACAACCTTTCCTCATAAGCAAACACGAGGAAATCTGCAGATGCTGGAAATTCAAACAACACACACAAAATGCTGGTGGAACACAGCAGGCCAGGCAGCATCTATAGGGAGAAGTTGGTCTTGGCCCGAAACATCGACAATGCTTCTCCCTATAGATGCTGCCTGGCCTGCTGTGTTCCACTAGCATTTTGTGTGTGTTGCTTTCCTCATAAGACACATTCCCTAAAACAGGCAGCATCCCAGTAAATCTCCTCCACACCCTCTCTAATGCTATTTTGGAATGAGGCGACTAGAATTAAACACAGTACTCCAAATGTGGTCTAATCAGAGTTTTATAGAGCTGCCATGTTACCTTGAGGCTCTTGAAGAGTTAATAACCCGAGTCAATAGCTCAATCGAATGGGAGTGAGTCCAAAGTTTAATCTGGAAACTAATGCTTGAGGCTAATGGAGGTAGTTTGCAAAATGGTCACGAATGTGTGCTCTGCAGAGTAGATCAAACCATAAGAATCAAGGGCAGTATGTTCACTTGTCAGAGATGCAGATAAAGCACTATCAATTGTCAAAATGTGCCAGCCCTGGAGAGGGACATGAAAATGATCCTAGAAATGAAAGGTTTAACAGATGAAGAATACTAAATAACTCTGAACCTGTCCTTGATGGAGTTTAGAAGGATAGTGTGGGATTCATTGAATGCTGGAAGGTCTGGATAGAGTGGAATGGTATTTCCATTAGTAGGTATAGGTACTAGTAGAACAGAAATTGAGGGCACTGCCTCAAAATAAAGGAACATCCTTTAAAACAGAGATGAATGGGACCTTCTTCCACAAGAAGGTAGTGAATCTGTAGAATTTGTTGTCACAAAAGACTGTGGAGGTTAGGTCATTGTGTGTATTTAAGGCAGAGATTGATTGTATTTTGATTGGTAAGGGGATTATGGGTTATTGGAAGAAAGCAGGAGAATGGTTGGAAAAATAAATCAACCATGATTGAATGGTTGAGCAGGCTTGATTGGCAAAATAGTCTAATTCTTATCCTTTATCTTGTGATCTTGCAGTCAGTTGGAAAACCTGCTTAGGACTCTAGATACATGGGTCTATAGGCTAGCTTTTTTTTTTTGCGAAGAGTTAGAACTTTTAATCACACTTTCAATACTGAAAGTAATAAACTATTAACTACCTACACTGTCCAATATCAAATATCATAACCCTTGATACATCCAGTTATTAATGGTACCTTGTAACTTACATAGAGTAAATATAGTCACACACAGTGCATACAATATGATGTAGCATATATAGATATGATAAAGCACAAGACAGTCACAAAATAAAGTTAACACAAGTCCCTGTGTGGTGTGGCCTTAAGATTGACGATGCATGGGATGTTGAGTTCTCCTAACAAAACTACCTGGGTCATGATAATGATTGACCTGAAAACTGAATTGTAGTTCTTGCAGTATCAATGCAGCTGCAGAGATTCTATTTCTGATTGCTACGTGTTGGAGAAAATTCCAAATATGGGGTTAAAACATCTGAGTGTTGTGAAAATGACCTTGTGGACATTCTGCATGATTTTTAAAATTAAATTGTAAATCTACATAACTAAAATTATGGTATTAGGCATTAATCTGCTCAGAGCAATAACACAGCTGCATAAATAAGATAAACATAGACATAGGTGCCTCAAATCATGAAGATGTCTTTGTCATCTAAGAGGGGTGGGGGGGGGGGATTGCTAGTTTTGCTCACTTTCTGTCACTAGGTATAAACACAAGCTGACTTCCTTGTAACATAGAGTTGCACACATGTGGACTCTCCACAATATCAGGCTAAAATAAAAAATCTGGGTTTGAGCTTCATTTTAAATTTCCCTGACACTGTGAATGGAATGGACACACTGACCACTGATGGAGAGGCGTTCAGGGAGCTGCATTGAATTCACAGCCGAGAAACAGATGGACATACAAGGATCTTGCAGCCAAAACATAGGTCATTTGGCTCAACCTCTTGATTGCAGCCCTTTGTAAGCTCCCACAGCGCTGCCTCATTAAACTCGATTATGCTGCTGATTTCTAGTTTAGCTGGGGAAAAAAAAAGCAACTGCTTTCTTCATAAGCTGTTTCAATCAGAAGGAAATGACCGTGATTCTTTCTCTGAAATGCATTTCATATGCTTGCAAGGGCTGATTGCTTCTCCAACGTGCTGTTACTGTGCCAATTCTCCTGTTATTTCACTCATTCTTATTGTATTAAAAAAGGTCCAAAGCAGCCTCATGAAAAATGGATGCTTTTCTCAAGATAAGTACAGTCAAATGCTTCTTAAAAGCTAGTGAGTTCTAAGTATGGTGACTGTTATTTGAAATGCGGTTATATGCTATTATTCATTACTTTCCAAAGGTGTTGATAAGAGGTTTGCTATTCGAAATCCGTTCAATTTCCATTCCCTCTGTAAATTGGGAAGTTTTAATTTATTAAAAATAGGGAAACCATTATTACCTACTTGGCAGTCTGATATCTCATCACAACCTGGGTCATTATAAAACCACTTTTAGTAATAAAGCGTCTGGTTTTCAGCATTCATGAAGAAATGAATGAAAATGTGGAATGCAATTGCAAAGTGATATCAAGACTTTCATGCAGCTTAAATGAACACTGTTATTTTTTACCTCTGCCCCGATTCAGTGCTTCATTCGTTTCTTTCTACTTTATTAACCAGATAGTTGTTTTACAGTTTTGAAAGGAAATTGGGTGAAATCATGGAATCCAATGTAATAAAGATAAAATTCATTGTAAATCAGTCAGATTGACAGTAAACCATTAATAAAACTGAAAGCCATTTTCTGTGGCCAGCATGTTCTAAAGATTAAGAAAGAGGTTAACAGGTAATTATGAAGGACCATGAAATTATGTTACAAAGAAACATTAGATAAAAAGTGAAATATTTCACAGACAGCTAAATTAAAGTGGAAGGTTTTTATTGTATTCAATATAATGTATATAATGTATTTAATATTTCTGCCCTCTCTCTAGAGTAGAGAGAGGGGAGAAATATTAAATACATTAATCAAAGTCCTTGTCAATATGTGGCTCAGGTGGTAGCTATCTTGCTTCTGGGTAAAGAAAACTACAAGTTCAAATCCCAAATAGATTTCATTGCCCATCGTTCTTTGTCCTTCAGAAAGTGCTGCTGAAATGCTATAGTACTTGAAAATAGTACTTGAAATGCTATAGTACTTCTTGTGAAGTTACTGTAGGAACAGAGTTCTAGGATTCATTGCAGCATTGATATAGGATTGGTGACCAAGTTGAAGTATGAAGAGAAGGGAAACATGCAAATGGTGGTGTTTCCTTGTGTTTTGTGTGAGTGCTTCCTTCCAGATAGTGGAAATCCCAGGTTTGGCAGATGCTGTTGGTATAGTCAACAGCAGTAGTTCAGGTTTAATTGCATTCACCCATACATGAACACAGCCAAACAAAACACTGTTGCTCTGTGGCCAAGGTGCAAAACACAGTACCAACAATCATACACAGCACCAAGCACACAAGGGACATATAAGATAGTGAGCACATATAAAGTACATAAAATATAGTCCAAAATCCTGAGTCCATGAATGTTGAAGAAATAGGCATTCAAACACAATACAGCTTGTCTTCTGCCAAGTGACTTCTGTCTTCTGTCCATCTTGGACACTGCACCACGTCACCTCAGGTGGAGCACACCAACTCTGACAGCTCTCTCCTGGCCTGCTATAAACAGGCAACATCATGGCCTGAGGTCTAGTACTCACTACAAGCAAGGAAACACAGCTCCCCTGCTGTCTACCAACAAATTGATGAATTGTACTTGCAGCATTCAGCAAGAATAATGTCCAACAGGGTTTTGCAACCACAAAAAGAGTAACAAAGTTGATGACTCGCTGTTAGACTGCACACCTGCTCCGAGAACTGTTGCCATTCTGACTCAGGCAGCAACATGATCCGCACCAAGTCCAACTCCTTCAGTTTCTCCTCCAATGAGCAACTTGCTGATGGGGTAGACCTGCAGTATGTTAAAGTCTGAATGTCCAGCAGGGCCTTGTGACACCTTTGGTTAACCCTGTAGAATTCGCTAGAATTGAACATGTTGCCATCTGGCACAGTAGCAGACACCATGGCTCACCTAGTCCACATCAAACTGTTATTTTACTTAGTCCCATGTACCTGCTCCTAGATCATAACTATCCATACTTCTCTCATCCATGTTCCTATCTAAACTTCTCTTAAATTTTGCAATCAAACCCACATCCACCACTTCCACTGGCAGCTTGTTCCACAGTCGTAACTTCCTTTGAGTAAAGAATTTCCCCGTCAGTTATCTCTTAAATATTTTACCTTTCACGCTTAATTTATGATCTAGTCTCACCCAACCTCAGTGGGAAAAAAAACTGTTTGCATTTACTGTATCTACAGTATGTCCCTCAAAATTCTGTATAACTCATTAAAATTTCTGCCTATTCTCATATGCTACAGGGAAAGAAGTGCTATTGTATTCAGTCTTTTGCTATAACACAGGTCCTCAAGTCACATCAAAATACTTGTAAATTTTCTCTGTTATCCTTTGATCTTATTGATATCTTTCCCTAGGCAGATGACAAGAACTACACACAATACTCAGAGTTTGGCCTCAGTTTGTAAATGGTTGACACTGGCCAATGATGATAGAGGGAATGAATGCTTGAAAATGTATGTACGGTCTTCTTATTTACCAAGTTCAAAAATATTGGCTTTAATTATTTTGGAATATCCTGAGGTAGTGAAAGAGATTATATGTAAATCTTGTGAAAGATCAACAGCTGACTGAAACTGAAAGAAAGATGCTAGAGTTTATGTAAAGTTCATTATCAAGTATTCTGAACTTTCATGAATTATAGAACAAATTAGTGATGTGAAATTCTTGGGAATGAGATTTAAAGTTAAACTGGTGATTATAAGATATAGGATAGAGAAATAATCTTTCATGCTGTGATAGAAATAGGGTAGTTGAATCTTGATCTTGTGATGGTATTGAATTCATTATCTGCAAAGTACCCAGCAACCTTTCAAGGTCCAGCTTACTTCCCTGTCTAGTCTCTGCAATGAGGTATAGTTACCTACTGCTTGAGTGGTAGGCCCTGCTCCCTACTACAAAGGAGGTACTTACACCTCACAATGTAATTTAGAAACAAATATTTTATTTTTAATGATAAATGTTTAAATTCAGGCAAGTAATTCTTAGCACATATTTAACCCTTACAGAAGATTTCTGATTTATAAACGATTTCCTGATTACAAATGTGAACACTCTACAAAGGATTTTCAACCACAAGTGCAATTGTTATGAACTACAAGAAACTACCAACAAGTCGTAGATGAATGAGTCAGTTGTCGCAGAAATCAAAGCTTGAGGAATGAATGCTAGTTTTTCTTTCTGTAACCCCATCTTTTTTTCATAATAGTCTTGTCTTGACCATACTGCACCAACCTCCATTGCTGGGCTATAAATATGCAGTTCTATTCTTCCTGGAATTTATTCTATTTGATACTAGATGACATCATCTGCATGTGATGTTTTCCAGCACATCTGCTGAGACAAAGTAGCTCACACAGATGGTCTTAAAAGTCTCTTGCAACATCGATCCCAAACATTCATAATTAATGCAGTTAGGGCTGACCCCCTAAGTATACAAACAACCTAGCATGTAACCAGATTTGATGTGCTATGTGACATAACCCAATTGCCTTGCATTTGGCTAATGGAGACAAATCTCCTGGTCATTTTTGCAAGCTGTGCCTCCAACTTCCAAATGATTACTCTTTGCAATTTGCATTAGGAACTGGGGACTGGTTCTTGTTTACAACAAAAAAAATGTGCAAAGAATATTTGTTAAAAATTTATCTTTATCACCAGCAACTCTGACCTTTTGAAAAGGTCATGCAGCTGGGCTTGAAAGCTAAGTTCAGCAGTAAGCCTATTGGGCCCTGCAAAGTGGAATATCCATCACAATCTCTGGTGCAGTCGACTTGGAGCTTGTATATTCTTCCTGTGCTTCCTCCCACACCCTAAATCATGTGCAAGTGGATAGGTTACATGGCTACTGCAAATCCCCACTAGTGCATACTAGTAGTATAGTCTTGAGGGTAGAAGATGGAAAATGGGATTGGGGAATAAACTGGGCTGGGGTATGATTAGTGTAAAGCTAGATGTTGAATAAATTGGTAAATTAGTTTATTTTCTCACACTTACCAAGGTACAATGATAAGCTTTGTTTTGCATGGCTTCAGTAGAGATCTCTTCATCACATCAGTGCATAGAGACACTACAAGGGTATTGTTATAACTGACTGCAGAATATAGTGATACATTCATAGAAAAAGGCAGACAATAAGATGCAATGTGATAATGAGATATATTTTTGAGGTTAAGAGTCCTTATCGTACAGGAGGTCCAATCTTAGTATGTTAGCGACAGGAGAAAAGCTATCCTTGAGTTTAGTGGTACATGTATTCAAACATTTCTACCATCTGCCTGATGGGAGGGAGGAGTTGAAGGAACGTACTGTGTGGGTGGAATCTTTGATTATTCTGGCTGCTTTAGTGAGGTAGTGAGAATTGTAGACTGAAAGATCTGATGGACGGTTGGCTGACTGAAGACACATTAATGATTGGCAGAAACCCATGAGCCAATGGGCCCATTTCCTTGCTAGTTGAGCTGATGAATCTATGATTTTATGACTACATGGAAAGAAGTACACTTGAAGGGTCTAAAGGCCTATAAGGGAATATGAAATAACATACAGTGTGCATGGATGGTTGGGGTTGTTAAACTACAGATTTAGATTGAGATTTATTTATTTCATGAATGTTGAAGCATACAGTGAATGTGCCATTTGGGTTAACAACCAATATGCTGAAGAATGTGCTGGGAGCACCTCACAAGTGTCACTATATACGTATTATGCTGCCATCATTGCATGCCTAGAATTTCAACACAATAACACCAAACAATGCAAGCAGTAATAACAACAGAATAGAACGAGACAACAACAGCAAAATAAGCCCTTTTCACAACCTCTTAACCATCACCAACTCCAGCACAGGATATGTCCAAGCTTTCAGTCGTTGGATCCATGCTCTCAAACTCACAGAGACGATCCTCAAACCTACTGTCTCCGACCTGGACTCTCAGGATTGCAAACATTGTCCCTCCATCCTCCGGTATTTCTGTGCTGTCTTCAAACTTCAAACCTTCTACCTCTGGACTTACCAGGTTCAGGAATTCAACTGTTGGTTATGCCCTCTGGTCTTTCTCAAACTCTGGATATCAACCCCAGCATTTCACAATCATGGGTTTGACTTCCAGGCTTTGATCCCAGTACTCAAACCTGATGGGAGATGTCAGTGTGTATGAGTTACCATAGAACCATAGAAATTACAGCATAGAAACAGGCCTTTTGGCCCTTCTTGGCTGTGCCAAACCACTTTTGTTGCCTAGTCCCACTGACCTGCACCTGGGCCATATCCCACCAAACCCCTCTGATCCATATACCTGGCCAAGTTTTTCTTAAATAGTTCAATTGTTCTTTTCTGATGAAGGATTTTTGACCAGAAACACTAACTCTGTTTCACTTTCCACAGATCCCAGCTGACCTACAGAATGCTTCCATCACTTGGCTTCAATTCTAGCCTCTGTTTGTAAGGAGTCTGCATGTTGTTTCCATGTCTGTGTATGTTTCTTCCCTGATGCTCTGGTTTCCTACTACATTCCAAAGACATATGTTTTGGTAATTAATTAGTCACATAATTGTAATGAGACAGTGCAAGCTTGTTGGGTTGGAAGGGCCTGTTATTGTGTTGTATCTCTAAATAAAAAATAAAGGAATAAAATATTCTACCTTGTCTTCAGATTTCTAGCATCTGCAGGATTTTATTTTGAATTCTGATTGTTTTTGCTCATGGTGAAGCGCCTCTCTTTTCACCATAATAGCATGAATCAAGTCAAGCAAACACAGGCGTCTTAGTTGATTGGGGTAACAAATAAACAAATTAAAATTTTCTTTATCACCAACACAGGATGTCCTCTTGGTGATTGCTTGGGAACATCTTTTAGAAAGATAGAAGAAAAGATAAAACAATTACTTGGTTTTGTTACACACTGTTGTAAATTATTAAGAAAGATGGTCACTAACATGTTTTAGTAAGCAGTAATAAAGATACTTCATAAACCTGTTATTTGCCTATGCAGTGATAATGAGAACCCTAATTGTAATGTTTTTACCAGATTATATTCAACTGTTGATTTTTCATTTCTTAAGTCTACTTTTACCATCTCTCATATCCAAAGCAGAATGCATCATATATCATATTCACATATCTTGTATTTCTCATCATATTGATGGAGTCTATTCAATACATTGAATCCTTGCCCTATGAATTCCATTTCTTCATGTGTTTACCTCTCATCTACTCATTCTCACTTGCCCATCAATTTCTTAATTCCTCTCCACCCACCTACTTTTACAGTGCAGCACCTATCAGCACAGATGAAAGGACCCGGCCTGATCGTCGGCTGTCCATTTCCCTCCAGAGATGTTACCTGACGTGTTGAGCTCCTCCATCCATTCCTTTCTTGCTCTCAGTTCTAGCATCTACAGTCTCTCATAAGCACAAGCAATTCTGCAGGTGCTGGAAATCAAGAGCAATGCACACAAAATGCTGGAGGAGCTCAGGAGGTCAGAAAGTTCAGTCCCGATGAACGGACCCGGACCAAAACATCAACTCTTCATTCCTCCCTATAGATGCTGCTTGACTTGCTGAGCTCCAGCAGCATTTTGTATGTGTTGCTCTGGACTTCGAGATTCTGCAGAATCTCTTGTCCTCATAATTGCTTTACATGTAGCCGCTCAGGACAAGTGATCTGTCCTGAATTTTTCACTGTTTACTGGAATGACTAACGTTAGACCTCAACACAATGATGTGCAAAATCTTTACTTCTATAAGACCATAAGCTATAAAAGATGAATTCGGTCATATGGCCCTTTGAATCTGCTCTGCCGTTTCATCATGACTGATCGAATTTTCCTCTCAGCACTAATCTTCTACCTTCTCCCCATATACCTTCATGCCCTGACCAATCAAGAATCTATCAACCTTTGCTTAAGTATACATAAAGACTTGACCTCTATAGCTGCCTGTGGCAAAGAATTCCATAGATTCACTACTCTCCCTGGCCAAAGGAATTCCTCCTCATCTACATTCTAAAAGGACACCCATTTATTCTGAGGCTGTATCCTCTGACCTCAGACTCTCCCACAATAGGAAACATTGTTTTATATAAGTTTAAAGCAAATTAGAGGGCAAATAACTAAGCAAAATTTAGTGGGAAGATAGAGGATTGGAAAGCTTTTAAGAACCTACAGAGAACAACTAAAAATGATTAGGAGGGAAAAGATGAGAT
Source organism: Hypanus sabinus (assembly GCF_030144855.1). Lineage (NCBI taxonomy): Eukaryota > Metazoa > Chordata > Chondrichthyes > Myliobatiformes > Dasyatidae > Hypanus > Hypanus sabinus. The sequence continues at coordinate 63,467,649 of NC_082720.1, read as the reverse complement.
ATGTAAGCAAGCTACCAAACAATTTCAAAGAGAGTAGTAAAAGCCTTTTCAGGTATGTTAAAAATAAAAGAGAGATGACAGTGATCTAGGACCACCAGAGAACAAGGCTGGAGAATTAATAACAAGGAACAAGGAGATAGCATGTGAACTAAATGAGTATTTTGCATTAATCTTCATTGTGCTTCTGTTTGGAGAAGCTCAAACAGTAGCTAACGATCTCAGTAATGAGGAATATGGATTCGAAGGGTGATGTGCTGGATGGGTGGTACATGCTGCCTTTTCCTAACTTCCCCTTGATTGAGGAAGAATCCCCTCACGCTGACTCCCCAAATTTGGTGGGGGGGGGGAGAGTGTAAGGGGGTTTCTTCCTCAATCGAGAGAAGGTTAGCAAAAGGCAGCATGTGCCACCCATCCAACACATCATCCTTTGAATCAGTATTCCTCATTTCTGCAATCGGTAGCTGCTGTTTGATCTTCTCCAAATGGAACCACGTGGCCTGGACTGCTCCTGCAGCCTCTTCAGCCTCCTGCAATCGAGACATCAGCTTCTTCTCTAGCTCTGCCAACTCTTGCCACAGTCTCAGTAGTTCTGACTCACACTTGCCGGCCATCTCAATCTGGGACGCAATTACTCCACCAGCTTCTTCCACTCCGGCATGAAAAGCAGCAGTCAAAGATTAGTCAGCCTCCAGTTCAGTATTCACTGCACTTATCTCCAGCTTTTTCTTCCTCATGACTTCTTCCAGTTCAACTTTCAGGCTTTGCACTTCATTTAGACTGTCGATGGTTATCTTCAGGTTCCCTTCAAGCTTCCACTTCCCTCTTCCGAGATCTGTCTGCAATTGCTTCACCTCCACAAACTCCCCTCTCCGGGCTCTCGGTTTACTGTTACTCTTAGCCAGACAATTTTCTTTGTCTTCCCCAACTGGTTCTGGATCTCCAGTCTTTCTGTCATCACTTTAAACTTGATTCCGTAGAGACAGTCACTCACGAGCTGCGACCTTCGCCAGACCTGACATTGGACTCCATCGCCCAGCTTACAGCATCTCTCTCTCATCCCCTCACGCTGACTCCCCAAATCCCCGCCAGCAATAGTTTATAGACCCAGAAGAGAGAGTAACATTAATCCCAATTGATTAACAAATGAATACAATTCTTATTATCAGTAATTCTAAACCCAAACAAACTGTGAGAGAAAGCACTTATCATAACAAAGAAGCATTCCTGCTTTTAACAAAATAAAGAAGCCATTTTGATTAACATATGCAGTAACAAAAAATAAAGAAAAAGCCCCCTCACAAAGAAAAAAACCCTTACACAAGGATGATTCCAGGAATGACTTATCATACAAGGAATATTTGATGCTTCTGGGTTTGTACTTGTTCGAATTTGGAAGGATGAGGAGGGATCTCATTGAAATCTTCCAATTGTTGAAAGGCCAGAGTAGATGTGGGGAGGATGTTTCATATGGTGGGGGGATCTAGGATAAGAGGGCACAGCCTCAGGATAGAGGAGTGTCCATTTAAAACAGAGATGCAGAGAAATTTCTTGAGCCAGAGGCTGGTGATTTTGTGGATTTTTTTTACCGCAATCAGCAGTGGTGTACTGGTTGTTGGGTGTACTTAGGCCGAGTTTGACAAGTGCTTGATTGGACACAGTATCAAAGGTTATGGGAAGAAGGCTGGAGAGTGGGGCTGAAGAGGGGAAAAAAGGATCAGCCATGATTGATTAGTGGTGCAGACTCGATGGGCTAAATGATCTATTTCTGCTCCTGCATCGTACAGTCTTATGGTCTTTAGAAATGCCTTTGTCAGTTGCTAAGCCAGTTGAAAGATTCCTATCTTTTCTTCCCCTGCACTTCACCTTTGCAATGGAGGTTTTAAATTCAAAAACTCACAAGTACTTCCCACGCTGACCTATCTTTGCTGAAATCAGTACTCAGCTTGAAATCTATGCTCCTGCACATCCTCACAAATTATCTTAGGCTTTATGTATCAATGTAGCTGCTCTTCACCACTTAACTCAGTTCCTTGCTGACCTCATCTTATTATTTTGCATTGTTGAAGTTACACTCAGCTGAAACTGTACCCAATTTGTGTGAACATGGTCTCAGATCATCGCCCAATTTTGACACTTACACACAGTGGCCACCTTATTAAGTACCTGCTGTACCTAATAAAATGGACACAAAGTGAACGTTTGTGGCCTTCTGCTGCTGTAGCTCATCCACTTCAAGATTCGGCGTGTAGGGCATTCCAAGTTGCTCTTCTACGTACTACTGTTACAGTCTCTTGGACTTCCAGCCTATCAGCACACACAGCTGTGTACATGCGGAAGTTGAATACTTTGAGAAAAACTTGCCCCTTTTGGTGGGGGTCTGACTTGCTTTTTTTGTTTTTATTTAACAAGACATTGATATGAATGAACTTGCCGTTAAGATTCAAAAGGATGGCAGCCCTCTGCCAGCAACCCATTACATTAACTTAACCTTTCTGTCACTTGCATATAAGCTTTGCCGATATACAACACAGCCACAATTCATGCCACCAAAGCACGTGAAATATGTTAAAGATGAGACTGTCAAATTATCACAATGCAACCATTGGAGCAAGTGAATGAGGGAGACTGAGTATGACAATTCTACTGCTTGGGATTGTGGTGAATCATCTCTGTATCAATGTAGCAGAATCTTATTTTAATGTTTGAATAATTTTGACAGGTGAAATCAGAGTTTATTTTTAGGCACTTACTTTGATTTTAATTAATGCAAATATTTAAGATTCCACATTAATAGAAATCTAGGAGCAAAAAAAAATATTGATGAGAACACACCATTAAAAATATTATGTAATTATGTATCAAAAATATAGAAGTAATCATCCATATATCAATAACTCATACTTCCGTTAATTCATTGTGGTGTCTTGGCAATAATGTTACATTCTGAAGATAGAAACTGAAATGTATTAAAAGTATCAAGCTCTTTGCTAATTACAGAAGTGCACATTGGAATTAATGAATTCCAGCTATTAAACATAGAAGTGATTTTTCATTGACCATATAAGGGTAATCAACCATAAACATTGTTTTCTAATTATTAATGCCCATTCTGGAGTTTAATGGATGGCAATGTAGGAGGAAAGGGTTAGATTGGTCTCAGAGTTGTTTAAAAGGTCTGCATAGCTTCGTGGATCAAACATGGTGCTGTAATGTGACATGCTCTGCACCATAATGGGTAGCATAATTAAAATGAGAAGCAGTTTTCAGGAAATTAAACCTGTACACAATTTAACTTCCAACTGATACTTGTGTTACTAGTGAAACCAAAATCAGAATCAGTTTTATTTTCACTGACCTAATCTAAAACATAGAAACATAGAAAACCTACAGCACAATACAGGCCCTTCGGCCCACAAATTTGTGCCGAACATGTCCCTACCTTAGAAATTACTAGGCTTACCCATAGCCCTCTATTTTACAAAGCTCCATGTACCTATCCGAAATTCTCTTAAAAGACCCTATAGAATCCGCCTCCACCATCATTGCTGGCAGCCCATTCCACACACTCACCATTCTACGAAAAAAGCTTACTCCTGACATCTCCTCTGTACCTACCCCCCAGCACCTTAAACATGTGTCCTCTTGTGGCAACCATTTCAGCCCGTGGACTATCCACACGCTCAATGCCTCTCATCATGCTTCTAAGTCATGAAATTTGTTGTGTTACGGCAGTAGTGCAGTGTAGTATACAACAAGAATACCATAAGTTAAATAATAATGAGGTAGCATAAATAATGAGGTAGCATTCATCAGAATCAGAATGTTCAGATATCTGGAGAGGAAGATATAAAACATTGAGTATGTATCTTCAGGCTCCCGTACCTCCTTCCTGATGGTACCAATGAGAAGAGGGCATGTCCTGGCTGGTGAGGGTCCTTAATGATGGATGCCAGCTTTTTGAGACTTTGAGGTTTGAAGATGCCCTTGATGGTGGGGTCATCACTGAATGTGCGATATTCTGTTCTGTCCCATTGAAATGACATAGAGGAAGAGAATGGATGAATGTTCCTACAATAAGCACATTCTTAAAGTTTTATCCCTGCCACTTATGACACAGTTCAAAACAGGTTTGTTATTTTTTTCATTTCACCTGTGTATTCATGAATCCACCCTTCAACACTATAAATTGTTTTATTTTTTGTGTCTGAAATTTTTACTCAGGCTTTTAAAACTGACACTAGAATTGAATATTTAAAGGAATTCTGCTAGCTTGGATGTGCTTCCATTCTAAATACAGTAGGCACTCCTTATCCGTGGGTTCTGCATACGTGGATTCAACCAACCACGGATTGGGAAGACCCAGATGTTCTCTCTCCAGCGCTCGTTGTTTGAGTGTTGTTCACCTCACGTCTTTTGTTGTGAGTGAGAGGAAGGAGTTTATTACCCATAGAGTTTTGTGACTGTCTATGGGCAGATGAATCTTAGGGTTATATGCATAGAAAGGTAAAATAAATATTATATACTAAGACAAACATTTGTCTAACTAATGCTAAATAATACTGGGTGTATCTGCTCCGACTTACGTACAAATCTGACTTTAAGGTGGACACACGAACGGAACTCGTTCATAACCCAGAGACTGCCTGTACTTTAAATCATCTCTAGAATACTTATAATACCTAATACAATGTAAATGCTATGTAGGTAGTTGTTATACTATATTGTTTAGGGAATAAGACAAGAAAAAAAGTCTGTACATGCTCAAACAAGGAGTGGTGAAGAGAGAACTTCCGAGTTTTCCCAGTCCGTGGTTGGTTGAATACACACATGCGGAACCCGCGGGCAGGGTCATCTGTACTACATACAGACTTTGAATCGTCAAACCTATATACCAAATGTTAAAATTAAGTAGGTGAGTATAGCAAGTGAAACTGTAATTTATCATCTATTGTTATTTTTGTGTTGAAGAGGTATAAAACATCTTGTCAGGAGAGTGTGATTCTCCTCGAGGCTCTTTCTCAAAGGTTTGCTGTGTGAATAAATGTCATTTATATTTCCTAGTTACAGCTCTGTGTGGCTCAGTCTTCGTCAGTCACAAAACTAATTAGCAATCAGAGCTTGCTAACTCTACTTATGTAGAAGATAAATTTTTATCTCAATGATAGTCTATGGAATCAATTGCATTAACAACAGTTCACATTGGTGGTTTCAGTGAAATATTATCTCCTAGAGTACTGCAAATTAATGCTATCAAACAGATTTTGACTAAAGATTTGAAAGATTAGCTTTCTTTATCACATGTACATTGAAAATTACACTAAGATGTATTGCTTGTGTCAATGACCAATGCTGTATGAGATCCTCTGATATTAGAACTATTGACTCTCTTCACTTCTGTTCCCCGAATGAGGAATGGCTCAAAGCAGAATCATCTACTTCCCTGCAAGTGCTGCATAGTTTGTACTGAAAAATGTATTTTGTAAAATACTAAAGTTTTCTCAATGTGAAGAGAGCTTCTCCTGCTCATCAGTGACAGACCAGAAAGCTGGACACAATTGCGTCAGACATCCAAATCAGTCCTGTTTAAGGATCTCAGTCTGATATATCAACTATTTCATTTCTGCCATAGATACTATCTGACCCTATGAGTTCTTCCAGCTTTTTGAGTCTGCTGTTCCAGATTGTTCAGTATCTGCAGAATCATTTGTGTTTCAGATGCCCAAATCTTCTTGGATATCCTGCTTTCACCAGCAACATGGAAGCTGAGATGTGTGGAATGATACACTTTGAAAATGATGTATGTCACTCAGTAAAATAAGAATAAATGTAAAAGAAATACACAGTGATTCCTACTATAAGGAAGGTGAACAGAAAGAGGGAGATTCATTTATTTGAACTCAAGTCAAGTCAAGTCACTTTTATTGTCATTTCAACCATAACTGCTGGTACTATGCATAGTAAAAATAGAACAATGTTTTTCAGGACAATGGTTCTTCATGACACAGTACAAAAACTAGACTGAACTACGTATTAAAAAAAAACAACACAGAGAAAGCTACACTAGACTACAGACCTACACTGGACTGCATAAAGTGCACAAAAAAGTGCAAGCATTTACAATAAATAATAAACAGGACAATAGGGCAAGGTGTGGGTCCAGGCTTCAGGTACTGAGGAGTCTGATAGCTTTGGGGAAGAAACTGTTACATAGTCTGGTCGTGAGAGCCCAAATGCTTCGGACCTTTTCCCAGACGGCAGGAGGGAGAAGAGATTATATGAGGGGTGCATTGGGTCCTTCATAATGCTGTTTCCTTTGTGGATGCAGCGTGTAGTGTAAATGTCCGTGATGACAGGAAGAGAGACCCTGATGATCTTCTCAGTTGACCTCGCTATCCACTGCAGGGTCTTGTGATCCGAGATGGTGCAATTTCTGAACCAGGCAGTGATGCAGCTGCTCAGGATGCTCTCAATACAGCCCCTGTAGAATGTGATGAGGATGGGGGGGTGGAAGATGGACTTTCCTCAGCCTTCGCAAAAAGTAGAGACGCTACTGGGCTTTCTTTGCTATGGAGCTGGTGTTGAGGGACCAGGTGAGATTCTCCATCAGGTGAACACCAAGGAATTTGGAGCTCTTTACGATCTCTACCGAGGAGCTGTTGATATTCAGTGGAGAGTGGTTGCTCTGTGCCCTCCTGAAGTCAACAACCATCTCTTTTGTTTTGTTCACATTCAGAGACAGGTTGTTGGCTCTGCACCAGTCTGTTAGCCACTGCACCTCCTCTTTGTAAGCTGACTTGTCGTTCTTGCTGATGAGACCCACCACGGTGGTGTCACCGGCGAACTTGATGATATGGTTCAAGCTGTGTGTTGCAGCACAGTTGTGGGTCAGTACTGTGAACTGCAGTGGACTGAGCACATACCCCTGGGGAGTGTCTCCTGAACTGTGTCAGACCCTGAGGTACAGTATGTTGACAGAATGGATGTGCAAAGGATAATTCCTCTTGTAGGAGATGCTAGGGTTCCCTGCATAAAAGTAAAGAATCATCATTTAAAATGGGTATGAAATTATTTTTTTTCCTCTCAGATATTCACGAGTTTTTGGATGAGTCCAAATGATGGGTTTTGTGCCAAAATGTTGATTGTTTTTTTTTCTACCCAGATGCTGCCTGACTCATTGACTTCCACATCATCATGTTTTCTGTTGCTACACATTCCAGCATCTATATCTCCAGTGTTCCCATGACTTTTTGGAAGCCTTTTTCTTGCAAAGGGCAGGGGTGCAGATTTGTTGACAACTGCTAAGACAAAGGTCGAAAGATTCTTGATAAGCGATATGGTGAAGGTCATTAGAGGTGGAAATGAGATCAATTACAATTTAAGTGAAAGTGAAGGCAGCCAGAAGGACTGAGTGCCTCACACCTGATCCTAATTCATATGTATATAATTGAAATTCACTCCTGGTCAAGAGCACTAAATGGATGATATAATGGCAATAGCATATCTCCAAAATTCAGTTTCCTTTGCAGTACATTTGTTAAAGTAGCTTTCATTTGCACATCCATTTCTAAATGTGGGAAATATGATGTAAGGCACTTGAATGCAGCAACAGTTAAGGAAAAAAATCTTGTGACTGCGACATGACGAATCTGCACAAATATTTAAACATTATTACACTTTATCAAGACTTCAGAGGTTGTCACAGGCACATTCATATCCGAATCAAAATGACTGTGTAAAACACATTTCAAATCATCGAGTTCATCTTTGGTTGTGGACTGCTTCATCAAGGCCTCCTCTACATCTGTGAGACCTGATATAGTTTGAATGAGCACTTTCTCAAGTATCTTCGCTCCATCTGCCACAAAAATTGGGATTTCCCAGTGGCAGCCCATTTCAATTTGACTTTCCTTTCCTATGCTGGCATGTCAGTCTATGGTCTTCTCCACTGCTCTGCTGCCATAATGAGGCCACACACAGGGTGGGGGTGCAACCATCTTATATTCTGTTCAGATAGCCTCCAACCTGAAGGCATGAACATCAATATTTCAACTGTGCAAAAGACTTAGTCCCATCTATATAGCTTTTGCACAGTCCTGTAGAAATTTAATGTATTGCACTGTACTGCTGCAAAAAACACATTTCATGACATTTATGATGATAAACCTGATTTTGATACGGGTCTCTGTTGTGGGCTGAGTGCAGGAAGAGAGCAGAGAAAGGGGAATCATGGTTGGGAAAAAGGATAAAAGAGATGAGAGGGAGACGGAAGCACCACAGACATTCTGTAATGATCAGTAAAGCAAATATTTGGAATCAAATGACCTTGCCTCATGTCTAAGGGCTGAATGTGTCTTCCTGTGTCTGGCATGCTTTCTCTGCAATCTGTCCCATACCTCTCCCTTGATGCTCCTCCCTCGCTAATCCCAACATCCTTTGCTCCTGACAGATTTGCAAACTCTCTCTGTGCTCTACACTGACAAATTCAGTACTTTGCAAAAGTCCTAGGCATCCTAGCTATAAAGGTGTGCCAGAGATTTTTGCACAGTACTGTAAATATTAAAAAAAAGTTGTGCAGAAAGAGAACAAAAAAGAGAATAAGTAGTAAAATTGTGTATATGGATTTATTGTCCATTCAGAAATCAGATGGTGGATGGGAATGAGCTTTTGCTCTAACATCGAATGTGGGTCTTCAGGTTCCTGTACTTCTACACTAGTGGAAGCAATGAGAAGAGAACAAGTTCTGTGTGGTGGGGTCCTTAATAATTGATGCTGTCTTTTTGAAGCATTGCTTTTTGAAGGTGTCCTGAATGCAGGAGAGGATAGTGCCCATGATGGAGCTGGCTGAGCTTGTAACTTTCTGTAGCTGTTTCTAATCCTGTGCAGTGGCCCCTCCATACCAGACAGTGGTGCAAGAAATTAGAATGCTCTCCATGGTACATCTGTAGAAATTTGAGAGACTGTTACAACTTTCCCATCTATTCCACGGCTGTTCTGATTATAAAATGCTAATAAAGACCAGTCAGAATATGGAATAGCTTACTAACTTGGTTTCATCTATTTAACAACAGCAGAAAATCGAGGTTGACCCTCTGTTGTCATTGAAATTGAAACAGTCTTTCCCAGTGGCATTCTCACAACTGTGCTGAGTTAGCGGACAACACAAACATTGCTTGTGTGTTTTATTTTGTATTGCAATTGGTTTTGGAAAATGTCCCTCACACAAAAGACATGGTTACTTTCAAGGATACAAGAAGTATGAAAGAACACCATTAAAGGAAATGCCCCTAGACATCTGTTGTTCATAATGTAGTCGACAGCATCTGTGAACATGTATAATTAGAACTTTAAGGATATCAAATTGTGCAGAAAAATGACATGCTGAGGAAAGAGGATATAATTAGGTGAATTCATGAAGACTTCACACCTGTAGCTTTTACTGGCAATGACATTCAGTAATGATGATGTTAGTTAATGTATGCAGATACTAAAAATAATAATTGAGTAGTTAGTGTGGACTATAGAAAAGGAAAAGATAAAAAATCGAAGCAGGATTAAGTATTGAACATTCTTGGCTGTTCACTCATAATATTGCCTTGTCTTACTTGGTTGACCTTTCCTCATTAGTGCTCAAAAGCCTGTTTGATCAGTTGGAGCCAATAAAAATTTATAGCTTTTTGGGGTGAAGATTCATAGAGGTCAATCTCAAAGAATCATCCAGCACAGCAACAAACCCTTCAGTCTATCGAATCCACATTGACTATGATATTTGTGGAGTTCAATTACATGGTGACATTTATTTGAGTCTACAACTTAAGCCCGAGAACTTACAGCCAATAGAATAACAAAACTTCCAACCAGTGTTTCCAGAGCAAACTGAGCTCCTTTGCCACTTTCTCTTATAAACTCAAGTAGTAATTTGTTGCACACTACTTTTGTGTACTTCATGGCATTGAATCTTTTGATAAAATTAAGTTGATTGCACAAGTTAAGAGAAGTTAGAGTCAAAGATAGCACACAACTTCCAAATTGGCTAAATCAGTGTTTCCAAAGCATAATGACTTCCTTTGTCACTTTGCACCATTAAGCTCCTATTTATATGTAGTAATACAGCATTAATGCCATTTCATTCTCCCCTCATGTCCATCGCTCATTTCACTTTATTCTACTACCCAAGTACATGCTCAGGATAATTTACAGCAGCCAACTTGAGGTGACGTAGTAGTGTAGCCATTGCCTGTTACAACAAACACCTGACAACCAAACCCAGGCTAACTTTCACTGATTGGTTGTTGTTCCTAACATCTCCAATGTTCTTGGGAAAATCATTTAGTTCATTATGTCTTATAGTTTACTGAATAAAGGTTTATTTCTACCAGATCATGACATATTATCAATATCCATTCGGACCCTGAAGGAGTATATAAGCCAACATTCTGAGGAGACAACACCCTCAACTGCACACTGATGAAGGCTCCTTGATTGGAGCTGAAACATCTGCAAACATTTTACTAACCTCAGAGATCAACCAAACTTCCAAAGAGGTTTATTTCATATTCCAGCATTGTTCTTTCTCCTGGCTTTGGGTTTCATTAGCAGTTGCAGCAAACAAATACGACTAATTGGTGATGAGGTGCCGTACTATACCAACATAGCAATTTCAGCAAAAGACATGAGCACGATCTTACAACAGCATTAAGCTCAATTTGAGGTGGCCCAGCTGAAGTTAATTGATTCTTTGACCACTAGGTTATCAGAGAGTCCAAAGACACTGGTATCAAGCACTGACTTCAGGAGGAGAAAACTGGAGGTCCACAAGCTAGTCCTCATCAGGGTATCAGAGGTGAAGTAGGTTAGCAGCTTTCAATTAGTCAGTGTTAACTTTTCATGGGATTTGTCCTGGGTCCAGCACATTAGTGCCATTACAAAGAAAGCATGTCAGCTCTCCTACCTCCATAGAAGCTTGCGAAGTTTCAGCATGACATCTAAAACTTTGTCAAACTTCTATAGATGTGTGGAGAAAAGTGTATTGACTCGCTACATCACAGTCTACATTTGCACAGTTTGGTGTCTTTGGCATTTAGGTTATCCTCCCTGTTGATGTGGTCTTTCATTAATTCTATTACGGCTATTAGATTTATTGAGTATGGTCAAAAGAAAATGACTCTGTTATATATGGTGCCATATATGTACTTTAAAAAAAATCTTTAAACTTTGAACTCAGTAGAGCTCATGAGAATCAGTTGCTGTGTCCGTTACCAATTTCAGGCTCAATGCCATTTTGTGAGTTATGTTTGACTCTTGGATCAAATGTTTCAAAGATATCTTCCTGGTTGAGTTTGCCAGTAAAGCTGTCGCGTGGAAGGCACACGTGGAAGGAAAATGGGTGAATATGAGTGCTATTTCAACTTCAAATCAACCCTCTGGTCAAATCCTACAGACAGTAACTTTCAAGCAGAAGGAGTTACAGTGAGTTGACCAAACCAATGCCTGTTGGTCAGCTGACAACCGATCCCAGGCTGACTTTCATTGATTCATTGTTGTTCCTATCAATGTCTTGAATGTTATTGGTTAAATAATTTAAATAGTTTTGCTTTGGGGATGCACAGTTAAGGATTTTGTAGCAGCATGGATTTACTGAATAAAGGTTTATTTCATGTTCTGGTTTTCTTTTATCTCCTGGCTTTAGGTCATATCAGTAGTTATTAGCATAACACAATTACAGTGCCAGCAACACGGATTCAATTTGGTCACTGTCTGTAAAGGGTTTGTATGTTCTTCCCAAGCCTGTGTGTGTTTCTTCCTGGTTCTCCATTTTCATCCCACATTCCAAAGATATAAGTGGGCAGCACAAGCTAATTGTGCCAAAAGGGCCTGTACTGTGCTGTCTCTCAAAATCTATCAATATTAAATATATTGAATGGAAGAAGTGAAGTTCAACAGATGAATGGTTTAACCCTGCACCTATTTCTCACATTTTTTTTTCATTCAGATGACACATTAAACTAAACCTCCCTCTGTCGATTCAGGTGTGAAAGGTATCTCAAAGTCAAATTTATTGTCATATGCAAAAGTACACATATGCACAGGTGCAATAGAAAGCTTACTTGAAGCAATATCTCAGGCACAGAGCAACAGAGATGCAACATGGACAAAAAATATATAAATTGACAATCTAAATCAGGGGTCCCCAACATTTCTTATGCTGTGGACTAATACCATTAAGCAAGGGGTTTATGAATTCTTGGTTAGGAACCCTTCATCTACATCATACAGGAAAGAACACCATTAGAACAAAAAAAAATAACTAAGGGAGCATAATTCCAAGATTGGTGCAAGTTCTGAGCAGCAAGTGACTTGGAATTGCAAGTTGCCAATTTGTAGTTAAAATGGTAATAAGTTGACTGAAATTCACTGGTTGCAAAGTAGGCTAAATGGCAAGTGACTAGACTCTTTGTGGGAAGATAGGATGAGGATGTGCAGTAAATATTGCAATGAAGCTGTCTGCTTTTAGTTTCACAGTTATTCCATCTATAACCACAGGTAAACAGGTTCTCTGCCATGGAGAGTTGCTGAGTCCACGTGCCTTAGAGCACTGTGTATGGGCCAGCAGGATGAAGATGCTTTCTCTGAGTTATATATTCCACTGGCAAATTCCAGGCAGCAGACATACAAGCTAAAGGACGCATTGACGACTTTTACAGCTTTATGGGGAAGGACCAAGGTCATACCACCATTAGACACTGATAGACTGGAGTGTAGAATCATTATTTTTCTTGTGGATTAACTTTACTGTGCTTGCTTTTATTAAATATATGTAATCACCTATATACAGTACTATGCAAAAGGCTTGTGCACAAAGATATAGCTCAAGTGCTTTGGAGCTTTGCATGGCACTGTATTTGTCACTGTGGAGTGGAGAATGAGTTTCTAAATCTGTTGGGAGCAAAGGGGGATGGGGATAATGAGGGTGGAGCACTGCAGGGTGGCTATGGGACTGGTGGCAGAGGAGGAGTGCTGGGGCAGGAGATGGCTTGGGTGCAGTTACATGCAGCCCTGGACACTAGGCAAGGTGCCTGAGACTTTTGCACACTACTGTACATGTAATTGTTCTGTGAATTTTCCAGTAATTATGATACAGTTGCTTCTGTATTTTTTCTAATGCAGATATCACACTATTTGAATCTGGCTATTCTATGGGTTAGTTGTTTTCACTGGAAATTCTGTTATCTTTTCATCTGAGATTGAGACAACCACAACTGTTTTCTCTATTGTCTCTGTTCTCTCCGCTCTCTCTTGTTTGTTTTTCATACTTGTAACATTTAATAAGACAGCCATAAGCAACACATTTTATGCCTCATTCTTGACTTCCAAAAGCCTTTGGATCACAAAAATAGTGGGATCAAACTACACTATAGTGCTAGATCCCATGTAAAGGCCCTGTTAGAACTTTGTTGGTGTACTGCTTAAAGTAGCCACATGAGCAACATAGGTACTTTGTAAATTCAATATTTTGGCTTTTCAGGACAATATATATATTGATTTGACGTCACTATGAATGTTGTTCTGTTGTTCAAGAAAGGTAATAGGGATAATTCATGGATTTGTGAATCAGTGAGTCTTATGGCAGTGGTGGCTAAACAAATGGAGAGGGTTATCGGGACAGGATTTATGAGCTTTTGGGGAAGTATAAGAAGTATCTCTTCCAAAGGATGTGTAAGGCAATCTTTCCCTGTGCTAGCCTGCAGGTCACCCTTGGACAACATGTAGCAACTGTTTAGCCGTGTAATCAGGGTGTCATGAAGCCATGGTCTTATCGGCAGCTGATGCATATCATAAGTCCTGGTTATGTGACCACTAATACCAGGCAGACAATCTCTGAAGAGTATTGATAATGACTGGGGCCACCCATCTTGGAAAGACACTGCCCAGAAGAAGGCAATGGCAAGCCATTTCTGAAGAAAAATTTGCCAAGAACAATCATGGTTAAGAGACTATAATCACCCACATCATAAAACATGGCACATAATGGTGATGGTGATGAGGGTTATTCAACTTGGCTTTATGAGAGGCAGCTAGTGCCTCATGAAAATTACTGAGTGTTTTGAGGAGTTGAGAATGCAAATTGATGAAGTGTTGGAATCTATGGATTTTAGTAAGCTATTTTACAAGGTTCCCCGTGGATAGGCTCATTCAGCAAGTCATCGATCCATGAAAATTTGCCTGCTTTGATTCAGAATTGGCTTGTCTTCAGAAGACAGAGGGTGTTAGTAAATGGAGCATATTCTGCCAGGAGGTTAGTGTGACTATTGGTCTGTAATTTTTATAAATGACTTGGATGAGGAATTGGAAAGGGTGTTAGTAAGTTGCAGATGACATGAAAGTTGTTGTATTATAGAGAGAGTGGAAGACCACCATTGTTTCAAAGGAATATAGACAGGATGCAGAGCTGTGCAGAGAAATGACAGATGGATTTCAACCCTGAAAAATGTGAAATGATGCACTTCAGGAGATAGAATCTGAAGGCAGAGTACAAGGTTAATGGAAGGACTCTTAGCAGGAACAGAGGGATCTTGGGATCCGTGTCCATAGAACCCTCAAAATTGCTGTGTAGGTTGGTAGGGAGCTTACAAAGGCATATGGAGTCTTCGTCTTCGTTACTCCAGGCATTAAGTTTAAGAACCACGAGATAATGTTATAACTCTATAAATTTATGGTCAAATCGCACTTGGAGTATTGTGTTCAGAATTGGCCGCCTCATTATGTGGAAGCTTTAGAGAGGGTGCAGACAAGATTTTCCAGTATACTATCTGGATTAGAGAACATGACCCATGAGGAGAAGTTGAGAGAGTTAGGACTTTCTTTTTTGTAGCAAAGGAGAATGGGAGCATATTTGATAGAGCTGTATAAGGTAATATGAGGCATGGATAGAGTTGCAGTCATCAGTTTCTTTTCCCAGGCAGCAAAGGCCAATTTCGAAGGAGATCTGTTTAAGGTCAGTAGAGAAAAGTTTAAGGGAGATGTCAGAGGTTCTTTTTTTAAATATACGTAATGTAGACAGTGGTAATATACCTGGAATGCATTACCAGGAATGGTGGTAAAGTCTAATACAGCAGGGGCATTTTAATAGACTTTCAGATAGTCACATGGAAATAAATAAACCACACAGGTTGATGGTTTGGATATAAAGGAATGCAAAAGGTTTATATAGATCAGCACAACAGCTGCACTATTTTCCTTACTATCTTTTCTTTCAGTTAGTCCTGACGAAGGGCCTCGGCCCGAAATGTCAACAACGCTTCTCCCTGTAGATGCTGCCTGGCCTGCTGTGTTCCACTGGCACTTGGTGTGTGTTACTTGAATTTCCAGCAACTGCAGATTTCCTCGTGTGAGGTGCACTATTTAATCTGCTTTGAAATGAAAGAAAGACATACTGTTTGTGCATAAATATATTCATATATACAGAAAATACACTACAAAGTTTATATTTAAAATACAATTAAGTGAATAGTAAACATAGAGACCTGTGAGAATAAAAGGCATGTCTAACAGATTTAGAGAACATTCAATTCAGACAGAAATTGGGAAGAAGGAGATGCATAGAGGTTCAAGCAGCAAGGAACAAATGAGACACTGAGCACTATAAAAAATGCAAGCAAACACTTAAGAGAGACATCGTGGTGCTAAAAGAAAGCATGACAGTGGTATACAAAATACGAAGGGCATAGATAGGGTAAATACAAGCAGGTTTTTTTCCACTGAGGTTGGTTGAGACCAGAGCTAGAAGCCAAAGCTTAGAGGTGAAAGGCGAATTGTCTAAGATGAACCTGAGGGGGAGCTTCTTCACTCTGCGGTTGGTATGAGTGCAGAACTAACTGCCAGTGGATGTAAGTTTGATTTCAAGATTTATGAGAAGTTTGGATAAATACATAGATGGGAGGGCTAAGGTCCAGAGGTGCATTGACAGGCCAAGGCAGAACAATATTTTGGCATGAACAAAATCGTTCAAAGGGCCTGTTTCTGTGACTCCAAAATAGTTATTAATTTCTTCTCTTAAGCTTTCAGTGATGCACTGGTTAAAAGTATGCTATTGGTTAAAACTTGGTCTGAATCTGTTAGCAACTACAACAGTAGGATTATTGTGAGCTTAAACTGAAAACAAGAATACAAAACCTCTGGAGAAAAAAAAATAATTTTGTAATCGCACAAAATCCAAATTGAAATGACAATGTGTTTCTTGCATCCAATATCAATCCTGACATTCAGATTTACCTCTTATTAAAACACTGAAGTGTTTAAATCTAGGATAATCACCCAGTACTTTGCTGATTTTAGCTTTGAAGCTTTTAATGTCTGGATGCATGCAAAGAAATACAAGTCTCCCTATGTTTATATATTATGCAATAATAATCTCATACCTTTTGTCATACTGTCTGGTACACTCAGTCACTGTTGCCATGCATACAATGAATCATCACAAAGATGTTCTATGAATCGGGATGCTGTTTTGAATTAGGATTTTGTTTGGCTCATTTCTTGAATGTATTCTTACTATTATCCTATATAATATTTTCTGATTAACTCATTTAAGATACTGGAGGAACTCAGCAAATCAGGCAACATATACGTAGTGGAATAAAGAGTCAATGATTCAGGCCGAGACATTTCATCTGCACAAAACATCAACTGTTTATTCAAAATTCAAAGTAAAGTTATTATTAAAGTACATTTTTCACCATATACAACCCTGAGTTTAATTTTCTTGTGGGCATTTGAAGTAAGTACAAAGAAACACAATAGAATCAATGAAAACCACAGATAAGATGGACAAACAACTGAACTACAAAGACAACAAACTGTGCAGTACAAAGAGACAAAAACAAAAGCAAAATAATTATAATAATAATAAGTAAATATGCAATAAATATCAAGAACATGAGATGAAAAGTCCTTGAAAGTGAGTCTGCAGGTTGTGGGTAACACACACAGAATACTGGAGGAACCCAGCATGCCAGCCAGCATCAGTGGGAAAGAGTGAACAGTTGACGTTTTGGGGTCAAGACTCTTGTTGGAACAATTCAGTGCTGAAGTGAAGTTATCCCCTGTGATTGTTGAGGTGTAGCAACTACTTGAGTCTGGAGTGTGATTCCTAAAGATCCTATAACTTCTTTCTGATGGCGGTAGGGAGAAGAGAGGAGGGCTGATGGTGGGGGATGCTGCTTTCCTGGAACAACACTACTTACAGATGTGCTCTGTGATGGGCAGGGCTTTATCTGTGATGGACTGAGCCATATTCACTACTTTTCGTAGGTGTTTCTGTTCAAGGGCGTTGGTGTTTCTAAACAGGCCATGATCCAACCAGTTAGTATATTTTTCATCGCACAACTATAGAAGTTTATCGAAGTTCTAGATGACATATCAAATCTTTGCAAATTTCTAAGGAAGTAGGGGAGCTTCCTTGCTTTCTTCGTACACTTACAGTATGTGCTGGGTCGAGGGCAGATCCTCTGAAATTGTAACATAGAGAAATTTAAAGTTGCTGATTCTCTCTATCTCTGATCCCCTGATGAGGACTGGCTCATGGACCTCCTGCTTTGTACTGCTGAAGTCAATAATCAGCTTCTTTGTCTAGCTGACATTGAGTGAGAGGTTACTGTTGTAACACCATTCAACTAGATTTTCAATCTCACTCCTATATGCTGTTTCATCATCTCTTTGATTTAGCCCCTCAACACTGGTGTCAAGAGTAAGCTTAAATATTCATTTGAGCTGTGCTTATCCTCTCAGACATAAGTATAGAGTAGGAGATAAGCACACAGACTTGTGACATACCTGTGCTGACTGTGATTGTGGAGGAAATGTTTTTGCCAATTCAACTGACCGGGAACTGAAAGTGAGGAAATCACGGACCCAGTTGCATAAAGAGGTATTGAGACAAGGTCTAAAAGCTTATTGATTAGCTTTGAGAGGATGATAGTACTGAACACTGAGCTGTAGTTGATAAAGAGCACCCTGATGTATGCATCTTCACTGACCAGAAGTTCCAGGAATGGGAGAAGAGCCAATGAAATATCATCTGTTGTAGACCTGTTGTGACAGTAGGCAAATTGGAGCCAATCTAAGTTGCCTCTTAGGCAGGAATTGATCTGTTTCATCAACAGCCTCTCAAAGTATTTCATCACCATGGATGTTAGTCCTACTGCATGATAGTCATTGAGCTAAGTTACCACGTTCTTTTTAGGCACCAGTGTAATTAAAGTCTGCTTGAAGCAGGTTGATACCTCAGACTGCCGAAGCGAGAAGTTAAAGATCACAGTGAACACTCTAGCCCGTTGAAGATCACAGGTCTTCAGCAATCTGCCAGGTACCCCACCTGGGCCAAGTGCTTCTGGTGAATTCACCCTCCTGAAGGCTGCTCTGGTGTCAGTCTCAGCAACTGAACTCACAGAGTCACCAGCAGCTGTTGGAGTTAGTGAGGTTTTCCTCTTGGTTTGTCAGTCAAAACTGGGAACAAAGGCATTGAGCTCGTCTGGGATCAAAACCTTGTTTTCATCTGCATCACTTGGTTTCACTATGTAGGCATTCAAGCCTTTCCACCATTGTCAAGCATCTTTCTGTGATTTGGCCTGCAATTACCACTTCACGTGTGAAATGAATTTGTGGAGATCATAGCTAGACATTCTATTTTACTTGGCCACCAGACCTGAACAGCGATCTACCTCTCACCAGATTACAGATCTCTTGGTGATGTTGCTACACCTGCTGAGTTCCTCCAGTGTTTTGTATATGTTAGTCTCAATTTTCAGCATCTGCAGCATTTCTTGTGTTTAATATTTTCTCAGTACTTCATGTACTTCAGAGCTTTAAAATTGAACCTATGTCTCCTTAACCGAATAACTTGGATTTATACAATCCCTTTATAGAGCAAAGACATCACAAAAGCGTTAGAAAACAAAAGTTGGTACGAAATTGCATGTGGTGACATTTCTCATTCTATTCACCAGCCTGTATCAGCAAATACATTTTCTATCTCATCAGAGATGTAAGTTTCAGTCGCACTTCACTTCCCTCTCCACCATTGAGCACATCTACAAGGAGCGCTGTCGTAGGAAATCAGCATCCATCATAAGGACGTCTACCATCTACGCCATGCTCTCTTCTTGCTGCTGCCATCAAGAAGGAAGTACAAGACCCTTAGGCCCCACACCACCAGGTTCAGGAACAGTTATTACCCCTTAACCATCAGGATCCAGAGCCAGCACTGATAACTTCACTCAACTCAATTTTGAACTGATTCCACAACTTATGGACTCACTTTCACAGACTCTGCAACTTACATTCTCAATATTTATTGCTTCTTTCTTTATTATTATTATTTTGTGTTTTTTTCCTTGTTACATTTGCAAAGTTTGTTGTCTTTTACACGTTGATTGTTTCTGTTGTGTGCAGCTTTTCATTGGTTCTACTGTGTTACTTCGCACTTACTGTGAATAGCAACAAGAAAGTTAATCTCAGGGTAGTATATGGTGAAATGTATGTAATAATATACTTATATAATAATAAATTTACTTTCAACTTTGAGAATGAATCACTGAATAAGGCTGATACAATATTATTGTTTTCAGAGAATATTCCCTTTCTATATAAGACCTTGAACTGATTTCCTTTTTGATCTAGTTAAGTGGATCAAATGCTCTCATCAGATTATTATAAGTAATTTTCCAAGCATCCTGGTCAATATTAGTATCTCAGCAATACATATAAAAAAAGATTACCGGGCCATCAATCACAAAGATATCTGTGGGATGTTTCAATTGGCTAACAAGTTTCTTACACAGATGTAATGGCTATGCTTCCAAAAGTATCTCATTGCCTGGAAACCCAGAATTTGTCTGATCATTTCTCAAGTCTGGAATTAGCTGTTGGTTTGAGGGAAAGTTTAAAGAAGGGAGAAGATAAACCTAAATGCTGACTCTGGATTATGCTTGAATGAACTCCCTGACAGGATAAAACATAGGGTTGAGAGTTAACCAAATAAAATGGGTAGGTATACAGAATACAAATACTCATGTTATTTATTTTTTAAGGACATCCTGAAATTTTGATGTGTACAGTCTAAATCCAAATCTTATTTTCCTGTGTGCTTTAATGATACATGGTCAGAAATCAAATACCTCCAAGATTAAAGAATATTGAAAAACAAAAAAAATACTCAATGAAAACGCTTTTACTTATTTTCAGCACGAGGACAGGCAAGGGAAGCTTGAAGAAGTTACAAGATGATGCCCAGAAAACTTGAGATGAGAAAAATTGAATGTTGTGACAATATGTGTCAGTTGATTATTTATCAAAAACAGTTATACAGAATATTATTTTTGTAACTTATCCAGCCCAATACAGTTGTCTGTTGAATTAGTTTCCACCAAAACTTTAAAAAGTTATGATTTACAAATTTTGAAATTTACATTTATGTTATATATGCCAAATAATAGTATATTTGCTCAAACTCACTGGAGGTTAGAAGAATGAGAGTGGATCTCACTGAAACCTATTGAATATTGAAAGGCCTAGGTAGATTAGATATGGAGAGGGTGCTTCCTATAATGGGGGAGTCTAGGTCCAGAGGGAACAACCTCAGAATAGAGCAGAGATGAAGAGCAATTTGTTTAACCAAAAGGTGGTAAATCTGTGTAATTCATTGCCACAGATGGCTAAGGAGGGCTAATTCAATTCCTATTATATTCTTATGTTCTTTTAACTAAAACTGAAATAGAATATCATGATACTTAAGAATCAAATCTTATCAATGACTATGGATCATATGCATACTTTTATAACTGGTTTTAGAACTTTTAAGTTAAAGGCACCCTAAAACAGACTTGACGGCCAATGGCTTTACTTTATACAAAGTTACAAGAGAGGGCTATTCAGCCCTTAAGATCTACTCTGCCAATAATAAGATAATAGCTGATTCATATCTTAATCGCTGGATTTATGTGGTTCAGTGCACCATTATTTAAAAACTATTAATTATTAATTGAGGTAGCAGCCATAAGTTTTAGTGAGAGATGGCCTTACATTTCTATCAGCCATTATTTTTGAGGAAATATTTTTGAAGTATACCGCTGAATGGGTCGGTGTTGACTTTGACATTATGTTCCCTTAACCTAGACTGGGAGACACAGGAGAGTGTCAGGAATCTGGAGCACCACACATAGAGTATGTCCATTTGAAGGTCCCAGCCTGACATTTTTACTGTCCATTGTCTTCTATCGAGGTTACCTGACCCACGGAATTCCTTTTTTTTTTTGTTATTTGCCCTTATCTTACCATTTTCTTTCTCTATCTGTTCAAATAATTCATTATAGCATCTCACAAATTCAATACAAGAAAGAAGTGCTTGAAGTAAAAGATAAGCCATGATCTCAAGGAATGGTGAAGTAGGTCCAAACAGCCTTCTACACTCCTGTGCTTCAGAAAGTGGCCACTGAGTATATGTTTGTGCTCTTCAGCTGCTGTAGCCCATCCACTTGAAGATTTGACTTATTATAAGTTTAGAGATGCTTTTCTGCACACCCATATAGTAATGC
Organism: Hypanus sabinus; assembly: GCF_030144855.1. Taxonomy (NCBI): domain Eukaryota; kingdom Metazoa; phylum Chordata; class Chondrichthyes; order Myliobatiformes; family Dasyatidae; genus Hypanus; species Hypanus sabinus. Next base: position 63,446,062 of record NC_082720.1, on the reverse strand, counting down.
GTGGCTATTTGAGTTATTGTCACCTTCCTGTCAGCTTGAACCAGTCAGGTTATTTTCCTCTGAGCTTTTTCCTTAATAAGGATTTCACCCACAGAGCTACCAGTCACTAGATGTTGTTCTTTTTTTTTGTTTCTTATACCCTTCTCTTAAGCTCTAGAAACTGTTGTGTTCTTGAGTAATTCTTGAGATACTCAAAACATCCCATCTGGTACCAATAATCATTTCATGGTCAAAGTCACTAAAATCACATTTCTTACCCATTATGAAGTTTGATCTGAACAACAATTGAACCTTTTGATCATGTATGACCATTATTGAGTAACTGCCACGTGATTGATTGCATTAACGAGCAGGTGTACTAATGTACCTATTAGAGTGGTCACTCAGAGTTTTTATCATATACTAATTTCTTGTGTTTTTGTTTCATTCTCTATATTCCAGTATAACATCAGTGTTTCCAAGCAAAAAGTGGGAGAAACTAAAGGCTGGAAGTATGTGTCGACCGTGTTTCAAAAGTTCGATCAGAATTAGTAATTTGCATAGCACATTTTGAAAACTCAAAACTATAAACGTTATTCACACCACTTCTTCCAAATTACTACTAGGAAACTTCCTTATGCAAAGATGAGGAAAAAGTTGGCATCTGTATAGGAGTGAATTCTGCATGTTATTGGAATGGTTCTTCACAGCATTATCTTCATTAGCTGCTTTTCAAGGGATCAGAGCAGAATACGTTCCTCCCTTCCTCCCTCCCATTGCTCTTTCAGCTGGCAAGGAAGAAGTTCTTGCTACAATGATGGTTGAGAGAGGGAGTCGGGTTCTCCATGAGTGATAAATTGGCCTCCATAGTCTTTTGAAGAGCCATGAAACTGACTGATAAATTTACAATGCAAATGACACTCACAAGACGATAAGATGTTGGAATTAGGCTATTTAGCCCATTGAGACTGCTCTGCCATTCTATCATAGCTGACTTATTATTCCTCTCAACCCCGTTCTCCTGTCTTCTCCACATAACCTTTGACTCTCTTACTAATCACAAACCTATCAACTTCAGCTTTAAATATACCCAATGACTTGGCCTTCACAGCCATTTGTGACAATGAATTCCACAGATTCACTACTCTCTGACAGAGGAAATTCCTCCTCGGCTCTGTTCTCATGGAACATTTTTATGAAAGCACTTTGAAGAATACTGAAATGTACTTGAATGCTACTTCCAGGTACAGGACCATGTGCTGCACTTAATAGAAATGAAATGCAGCCCACTTTGACAATAGAGCTTTTCTTATGGTCTGAAATGTTACAGTGAGTACAGTGCAAATGTCACAATGAGCAGAGCAAAATATCATACCTTCCCTATCTCCACAGAGACAGCTTGCAAGGATCCTTAGGTTCACATAGAATGGGGCATGAGTTCATACATTAGCCGTGGCCTTAAAATTTCAGTTAATTTATTTTCATATTTTCCTATTTAGTTGGAAATTTTGGTCAGAGAAGCAAAAAAAGGTAACTGGGTACTTCACTGCCACTTAAAAGCAGAAACATGGAAAGTGATAATAAAAAAGGTCTCTCAGCACTGTGCGCACAGAGCTTCTATTCATCTTGTAGATAAGTGAATTCCATAGACAGCGATTACTGCTAAAATGCTTCGGGAGATGGAACATGAGAAAAGGAAAACGGAAGTTGAATATTTTAATGATAAAATCTGTGTGCAATTTGGTTATGGAGAATTTCAATTTTCTTTGCACAATGCTCCTGTCCAAACTGTCACAGCATGATGGGTTTTGGATCTGCAGCTGCTATAAGGGACTATCCAAAGCTATGCTGTAGATATCAGAGGGAAGGGCAGCTCTTCATGTAAACAAATTATTTTAGAAGAGGATGGTTAGCAATTTTGTTGCCCTGCTCCCAACAATATTGAGAATGAACATTTTCAATTTTCTGCAGCCGTCTATAAACGAAGAACTTTAATATAGCTTTTTATATTGTTCTTGAGAACATAAGCTTTGTCCTTCAGTTGTGTAGGAGGTCACAGCGGTAAACTTGCTCTTCTAAAATCCTGGCACAAACTCTGATTAATTTGATGAATATTCTTCTTTTCTGAGGAATTAATTGGGGCAATTTATCGAAAACTTTAAAAGAGACATAGATTCATAGATTAATAGAGATATACAACACAGCCCACCCATGCTAACATTTTTGCCAATCCACACTAATCTCGTTTACCCACCCTACTGACCTTGCATATTGAAATGTGTCCACAAGTATCCTGAAAGTACTGAACGTGTCTGATCTCACCATCTCTTCTGGTTGCACACTTCAGATGTCAAACACCCCCTACGTATGAAAACTTCCCCCTAAAATCACTATAAAATCCTTCACTTCTTGATGCCCTTATCAATGCAATCAAGTGCTGATTATCTGCCCCCTCTTGTAACCTTATCCTTTAGGTCACAAATCAGCATCCTTTGCTTCAGTGAGAACACACCTAACCTCTTCAATCACTCCAATAGATAACATCCTCCAGTCCAAGCAACAAGCTGCTGAATCCTCTCTCTATACTTTCAAGCACAATTATATCCTTCCCATAGTGTAACAAACAGCAATATGAAAATTCCTGTAGCACTTTTAAATTCATTAATAAAATAAGGATATCAATGGCAAAGATGGTATTTACTGTCATTAAAATGTGACTGCGATCTGCAGTCTGATCCACTGGACATCTGTGCAGTGTGAGTACCCCAATAGTATTACTGTTGTAGGGGGAAGAACTTTGAGGGTTAATAGTAAACAGATATGTGGGTTGTGCTAATGTGTTAACTGGGAACCACAGAGAAAAACATAAAATACAGCAGCAACAACACCCAAGTTTCAGAAACTTCACTAATTATGTTGTAGCGTGGACCCATTGTTGTAATACATTAGGCTTTTTGTTAGACCTGTGGACAATCATTTTATTCTGCAATCAAGACTTAGTCTGTTAATAAATTAAATCTTCCTGTGGCCACCATTCTGGTATCAAAGTATAGTTTTACTTGTAATACAGCAATACAGACATAGAAAAGTACAGCACGACAGAACAGTACAGGACCTTTGGTCCATGATGTTTTACCAGCCTTATAGCCTACTTTACAATCAGCCTAATCCTTCCTTCCTACATGTTCCTACCCCTTCCTACCCCTCCATGTTTTTATCATCTATGTACCTATCTAAGAGTTTCTTAAGTACCCCCAGTACATCTGCCTCTACCACTACCCCGGCAGGATATTCCATGCACTCACCGCTCTCTGTAAAAAGACTGACAAGTCAGGGTGGTGATGCGCTTCTGTGTGCCTGATGTCATGGATAGATGGCACACAGAAACAAGCCCTTCAATCTGTTGATGAATCAACTACCCACTTACAATTCTACATTTTCTATTAGTCTATTATTACATTTTCTATTATTTTATTAGTCTGCACCTATTTTTTATTAATCCCATTCATTTTCTTCACCTTTCATTGCTGTCAACATTCCCCAGATACCCACCCAGACTTCAGGAGAAACTGGTGCCCAAGCAAAGCTTTCTAAAGTTGTACCTGGACCACCCCACTCTTGATCTCCATGCCCCACCCATTCTGAATATGCTGCCCCCTTCATAAATTGTTGGACATGTACAACAAGTTCCCTGTTTTCCATGAGCCTTTCACAATTTTAGGATGTCTCAAAGGAATTTAACCAGTATTTCTGAGGTGTGGCCTCTGTTCATAAGGCCACAAAAGAGACAGCAGTTGCCTGAATCTTGAGCAACAAACTTGAGCAAGAAACTGTGGTTAATCTGTAAATTTCATTGCCACAGATGGTTGTGGAGACCAAATAAATGGGTATATTTAAAACAAAGGTTGATAGATTCTTGATTAGTAAGGGTGCAAAATGTTACAGGAAGAATGAGGTTGTGGGTAGTAATAAATCAGCCAGGATGAAATGGTGGAGCAGACTTGATGGGCCAAATAGCCTAATTCATGCTCCTATACCTTATGGTCACTCAGTCATCTGGCACTTCAGTCATGTCCAGTAGAGACCTAAATATACAAAATTCTCCATCAGCAGGTTCTGCCAATTTCTGTCTTGAGTTCAGATTTCCACACTTTTGATTTCCAATTCATTACTCATCAGGAATCAGTCCAAAAGTTAACTTAAAGACCTTGGAGTAATTTTCACTTATTATCTATGGTAGCATGAAGCTGAAGCCATTGACCTTGTCGGCATTGGGCTACTTTAAATACTGGTATGCTAATATTGACCTGTTGTCAAAAACAAACAAAAGTGGCTCTTCAACTTATGAACTGAAGGGGAGTCTAACACTAGAGGTTGAAGATGAGAATAAATACTTAAAGGGGATCTGAGAAGCAATTTTTTAAAGATTAGTGAAAGATTAGCTTTATTTTTCACATGTACATTGAAACACGTTGTGAACTGCGTTGTTTACATCAAATCAAATTGGTAAGGATTATGCTGGGGGCAGCTCACAAGAGCCACCGTGCTTATGGTGCCAACATAGCACACCTGCAACTTACCATCTCAAATTGACTATCTTTGAAATTTGGAAAGAAACTGGAGCAGCTGGAGGGAATCTATGTGGTCACGGGGAGAACATACAAATACCTTAGAGAAAACAGCAGGATTGGAACCCCAGTTGATGATAACTGGTGCTGTAGTGTAGTGTAGCTCTAACCTTTATGCTACTATGCTGCCCAGAACATGTTTGGTATATGCAATGAGCTGCCAGAGGAACTGTTAAAGACTGATAAATGGCCAACAATTGCTCCATAGCTGACAATACATCTGCAATTTAATTGTTTGTTCAGGTGCTTCTTAGATGTTATGAGTGTGCTCCTTCAGGCAGCACCTTCCAGAAGGTGGACGTCTGGACTCAACCTCTTGCTCCCACTATCTGAGGTTCCCCTGATTCAAAAAGGCATCTATTTCTCTGATGCCAAAGAAGAATGTGGTGACCTGCTATCTGATAATGCTTACCTCAACTGTAATGGAGTTCCCTTAGATATCTCTGTCATGGAGAAAACATCCTTGTTCCCTTTCACCGCTGGCAGTGTGAACTGGACATTTACAATTTCAGTGCAAAGAAACTTCCCTAGCATATCTCTTTTAAACTTTCCCCCTCACAGCTTAAACCTTAGAGCATTAAAAATGAACAAGACAAAATTACAGGGATGGGGCAAATCAATTGACACAAAGGCAAGAACGTTAAACTCAAGATGTTTTTCAGTTAGTATCTGGTGTAGATCTGAAAAGAATAGAGACCCAGAAAGACATATAAAGGAAGATGCTTGATTAGACAATGGGGATTGGCAATAGCTGAGCATTTTTTTTCAGGAAATAACGATGTTGACCTTTTTCTCTTTTACCTCATCAACTTGAGATCTTTTGTCCTATGCTGTAAATGAATAACAGTGTCACCTTAACTTGTTGACAATGTTGTTGTTTTCTTAAATGTTTTCCCAACTAGACCAATCCTCTTTGTACCCTCTCCAGCTCCTGTGCAATTTTCCTCATACAAGGTTTCCCGGCCATTTTTTATATCATGGACCCTTAATGTTAACCAAAGAACTCAAGGTGAACCCCTGACTCATACAATATTGAAATGATACACTTTCTCTGATGAGAATTCAGTTCTGTAGCTTCATTATTTTGAGATTATTTAAGATTAATTATATTTGCCCCCCAAAAGTAGAGATGTCCCTCCATCTTTTACGTTAATGCAAATCCCACAGACAAGAAGGCAAGTTCACCAGCATTTTTTTGAAATTCTGATTGTAAGTCTGGGTTTTCAAGACAAAAATGGCAGCAATTTGGAGGCTTTGACAGCACAGATCTCTTGTGCATCTATATTAGCATCTGGAAGGTCTTCACATCACTGTTAATAATAACTTAACTGGAACAAAAATATTTAGTGATAGTTTATCAGGGTAATGGACTGTGTGATGGGTAAAATGTCCCTGTCTATCAATATAGATTACGATGATGTATATTTACTGGGAGGATTTTCAAATTATGTTTCAAGGGTTTTAACGCCTTTGCTGAAAATTACTCACAATCAGATACACTCAGTGGCTACTTTATTAGGTACACCTGTACACCTGCTCATTAATGTAACTATCTAATCAGCCAATCATGTGACAGTATCTTCATGCATAAAAACATGCAGACATGGTCAAGAGGTTCAGTTATTGTTCTGACCAAACATCAGACTGAGGGAGGAAATGTGATCTAAGTGACCTTGGCTCTTGTTTGTGCTAGAGGGGGTGGTTTGAATCTCAGAAGCTGCTGATCTCCTGGAGTTTTCATGTACAACAGTCTCTAGACTGTGCAAAGAGTAGTGTGAGAGAAAAATCCAGTAAGTGGCAGTTCTGTGAATGAAAGCACCTTGTTAAGGAGATAGTCCAGAGGAGAATGGCCAGACTGGTTCAAGCTGACAGAAAGGTCACAGTAACTCAAATAACCATGTATTACAACAGTAGTGTGTAGATGAGCAGCTCTGAATGTACAAAATGTCAAACCTTGAAGTGGATGGACTACCAGAGGTATCAAATAAAGTGGCAATTAAGTGTAGCTGTTCCATTTGCAGGATCAACTTTATTGATGAACTAACTGATGAAGGGTTTTGGCCCGAAACATCGTCACTACCTCCTCCCATAGATGCTGTCTGGCCTGCTGAGTTTTGCCAGCATTTTGTGTTTTTATTCAGAAAACTTTATTATTGTTTTGATCACCTCATTGTAAGAAAGATGTGGAAGCTTTAGAGAGGGTGCAGAGGAGATTTACCAAGGTGCATTCTGGATTAGAGAGCATGTCTTATGAGGATAGATTAAGCAAGCTAGGGCTTTTCTCTCTTTCAAAGTAAATGTTAAAGTTCAGTTTATTATTAGACTACATATTTGTTACCGTAAAATAACTTGAGATTAATTTTCTTGCAGGCATTTACAGGAAAATAAGAAATACCATAGAATTTCAGGAACAACTATATGTAAACGAAGACCAACAAACAACCAATGTGCCAAAAAGACAAACCATGTAAATAAAAATATTACTGAAAGCTTAAGTTGTAAAGAGTCTGTAGTTTGTAGAATCAGTTCAGAGAAGTGGCGAATGAAATTACTGATGCCATTTCAGGAGCCAGATGTTTAATAATTGCTCTTTAACCTGGTGGTGTGGGAGCTAAGGCTTCTGTACCTCCTGCCCAATGTTAGTGATGAGAAGAAAGCACGCCTCGATGGTGGGCGTTTATATGAATGCACTCACTTGCGGGGAAGGAATTACCAGTGTTGGAATGGTCTGTATTCACCACTTTCTGTAACGTTTTCCATTCCACTTTACCTTTTCCGCTCTCTGGAGTGAAGGAGGATGAGAGTTGACTTCATAGTGGTGTATAAGATGATAAGAAGCATTGATAGTGGACAGCCAGCTCCTTTTTTCCTAGAGTGGAAATGGTGAATATAGATGAGCATAGTTTTAAGATGATTGGAGAAAAGCATAGAGAGGACATCGGGGTAGTTGTTTTACACAAAGAATGGTGGGTGCATGGAATGTGCTGCCAGTGTGGTGGTGGGGGCAAATACTTTAGGTACATTTAAAATACTCTTCACTTGGCACATGAAGGTTCAACCTTTCTTTAGACCCTCTCATTTATTCAGGCAGCATCCAAGTGAGTTTCCTCGGTACCCTCTCTGAAGCTTCAACATTTTTCCTATAAAGAGGTGTATAAAGTCTTGAGGGACATAGAGTGAGTGAATGAACTCAGTAGTTTTTCCAAGAATGAGGAATCAAGAACTCTAGGGCATAGCTTTAAGGTGAGAAGGGAAAGATCTAATTGGAATTTGAGGGACAATTTTTTTATACAGGGAGTGGCAGAGTGGAGATACATCCTTGCCAAATGAGGGTAAGGCGCTCCTTCCCTCCGCTAACCTGCAGATCACCCTTGGATAAGATGTAGCACCTGCTTAATCCCCCAATCAGTGTCACATGAAGCCATGGGAGCTAGTGGTGGATGGTGTATGAGCAGCTGGTACATAGTACATAACATAAGTCTTGGTTTTGTGACCACTGACTCCAGGCAGGCAATCTCTGAAGAGTATTGATAATGACTGTGGTCACCTGTCTTGTTAAGAAGAAGGATATGGAAATGAACTTTTGAATAAAAATTTGCCAACAACAACCATGGTCATGGAAAGGCCAGGACAACATGGTGATGATGGCATGTATGTAGACTGAGCTGTCAATGGAAACGTTTGAGGCAGGAATAATAAAGAATTTTAAAGACAGTTGGACGGTTACATGAATTGGAAAGATTTGGAAGGTTATGGGCCAAATACAGGCAAATGGTACTAATTTGCATGGTGAGTCTTTGCCAACATTGTCTAGTTAGGCTGAAGAAGCAGTTTCCATGTTGTATGACTCGAGGAACTAAAAATACTATTTAATTTTTAGTGAGGTAGAATTAAGGAGCTCAATAGACTGCTTCTGTTTCAATATTGAAGCATTGCTGAGCCAGAATACTGTGTGCTTTCACTTTCCCACGCATGGTTTAAGGTCATTTAATTACCATCAATAGTGCTCAAAACACCTGTGAGTGAATCATCATCATCATCTACGATGAAGGAAGGACGCTTATCATCAGCATGACAATAATAGGTTCCATGTCCAGACTGCAAGCAATGCAAGGTACGCACCCAAAAGCATGATCTTCATCCTTCCAGCAAGCAATCTTTTTGTGTGTTTTGCATTATTAACAATTATCATTTAATATTCATTTACTGGGGGGCCATTCATTGATTTTAACCTTGAACCATGAATTAACATTTAAATTCACAACACTTTGTTTAATTTCATATTTAAAATGTTACTCGATCTTCCAGAAGGCACTCACAATTGCTTAACCTGTTCCAGAATGCAAAAAAAATACACTGTATAAACTAATAAGGGCAAAACCTTCCAGAGGTCCTGCCCAAACTGATTACTGCAAATAAGTTTTCCACTTTTTCAACACAGCTCACCATAAATTTCTAACATTCTGACAGGTATCTAAAAATGAAATCAGCTGTTATCAACCTTGGCAACATTACCTCCATAACAAAGCCTAGCTCTGCCCCTTTCTTAGCTCATCCACTGCTGTAACTCTCACCAGTGCATCTGTTATTGCTATGATTAACAATCCACACACACACACACACACACACACACACACACACACACACACACACACACACACACACACACACACACACAAACACACATGACTGGCCTCTGTAAAGTGCTGATTATCCAAAATTCTGCTGTCTGCAGTCCAATCCCTTCAAAGGTCTGTGAACCCAATGTCCTTGCTGGTTGGCTGGTTCCTGGCTAAATTGAGCAGGGATGGTTCTTCTTCTATAGCTCTCGATTAGTTCTCCCTGTTTCTACAGCCGTCTATATGAAATATCAGAGACTTAAACGTCTGGAAGATCCTATCTAAAACTCTCAGCCACTTAACTTACTTCTTTTCTTCTAAGTTAAGTCAAATTAAACTTACTATCATGTGCACAAGTATGGTGAGGTGCAGGCAGACTGAGAAACTGGCTTGCAGGAACATCAACAGAACAGACAATACGGAGAATATAAATTATAGAGACATTATACAAAATATTGAAGAGAGAGAGAGATTAAAAAGGGCCATGCAAAGGCAGATCTAAGTCCAAAAATGAGTCATTCTCTTCTTTTGGAAAGCTAAAATGGAGGGTGATGTAGGAAGAAAGGATCAGATTGATATGAGTGTAGGTTTAAAGGTCAGTACAACATTGTGGACTGAAGGTCCTGTACTATGCTGTGGTGTAAAGACCCCCATCACCCAGCATATGCCCTCTTCTCATTCCTACCATCAGGGAGGAGGTACAGAACTCTGAAGGGACACACTCAATGGCTCAGGAAAAGCTTCTTCCCCTTTTCCATCCAATTTCTAAATGGACAATGAACCAAAGGACACTACCTCAATACTTCCTAAAATTTTTACATTTTGCACTACTTGTTTAATTTAGCTCTGTATTCAATATATACTGTAATTCATTTTTTCTCTATTATTATGTATTATTTTGTACTGCTACCACAAAGTCAACAAATTGCACAACATATTGTGGTGCTATTAAACCTGATTCTGATTGTGGTTCTGTAATTATGTTTTGAAATAAGACCATTAGGTATGAGAGCAGAATCAGGCCATTTGGTCCGTTGTGTCTGCTCCACCATTTGATCATGGCTGATCTGCTTCACTCTCAACTCCATTCTCCTGCATTCTCCCCATAACCTTTCACGTCTTGACTAATCCAATTTCTAAATGGACATTAAACCCATAAACACGACCTCACTACCTTGTTATTCCTTCTTGCACCACTTATCAGTTAGGATTGTTCTGTTCATCCCACAAGTGTTGCCACAGTTTCCAGCCAACATAGCACGCTCGCAACTCTCTAACCCTAACCGTACATCTTTGGAATGTGGATGGAAACCAGAGCACATGAAGGAAACTCATTTGATCATGGAGACAGTGACAGGAATTGAGCTCTGATTTTACAGCAGTAAAGTGTTGCACTAACCGCTACACTACCACGCCACTCAGTGTTTCACAGCTGAGGCAAGGTTAGGCTTGCACAGGTCGGTTCATTTGTTAATTCAGTTTATATTTTGAAGCATTTCACCTGTCCCATTGGCATCACTTTTATCTGATGACGTTCTTCTGAATTGACTTGAGACATCTTGCTTTGTTCAAAACGCTAGATGTTTCAATTTGCTAGTGCAGTTCATTTTTCAAGGACTGCAATATTTGCGGGGAAGCATTCTGGCCTACTTGGGGATGTTACACCAGCAGTGATAATGTAATCAAATGCCAAACATCATTCACCAAAAACTTGTTATAAAATACAGACTCATGGAAGAAACCATATCCTGCTATAACTACGAGCCTGGTCCAGTTTTAGAGTCAGAGACCCACAAACTATAGTATGTCAGGTCCATTATTACAGATAGGCCAATCCATAATAACCATCAGGATATATTATTACAGGATAAATGAGCAAGAACAACTTACTGAATAGGATATAGCCATTTCAATTACACATAACATACAGAAATCATCAGCATATGAAATAATAATGTGCTTGTAGCGGTGTGCTACATGCAGCGCTAAAATTACGACACGGAGTCAGTAACTGCAGTCGAAGAAAAAAAAACTATATTCGAAATCCTCAGCCTCACTTTTAAGCCTCCCTCAACCTGCCCCCCGTGGCGCAGAGGCTCCAAAGCTCTGTGCTCGCAAACCCCCGTAGGCTATCTCCCTTAGCTGGAAAGCTAGCTAATTGTGAGCCGGTTCGGATGTGCCAGAAATGGGTCGCCACATAACCACCCCCTCCCCCGCAGAACCGGCGATACACCCCCCAATGTCCACAGTCTGGGCTGGAACCTGCTTGGGAGGTCGGCCTCTGCGCCGAGGTGCCGGAAACTCGGCCGGTTGCGCCTGGTCCACATGGGCCGGTTTGAGGCGGTCCACCGTGAAAACCTCCTCTTTCCCCCCAACGTCCAGCACGAACGTGGACCCGTTGTTCCGGAGCACCATAAACGGCCCCTCGTATGGCCGCTGCAGCGGTGGCCGATGCCCGCCCCTTCGTACAAACGCAAACTTACAGTTCTGCAGGTCTTTGGGTACGCAGGTCGGGTTCCGCCTGTGCTGTGAAGTGGGTATGGGGGCCAGGTTACCGAGCTTCTCGCCTAGTCTGCCCAGGACTGCTGCGGGATCTTCCTCTTGCCCCCGTGGGGCTGGTAGGAACTCCCCGGGGATGACCAGGGGCACGCCGTATACCAACTCGGCCGACGAGGCATGCAGGTCATCTTTGGGCGCTGTGCGGATGCCGAGTAGGACCCAGGGAAGCTCGTCCGTCCAGTTGGCTCCTCGCAGGCGGGCCATGAGGGCCGACTTCAGGTGACAGTGGAAACGCTCCACTAGCCCATTCAACTGTGGGTGGTAGGCAGTTGTGTGGTGCAGCTGAGTCCCCAAAAGGCTGGCCATAGCTGACCACAGGCTGGAGGTGAACTGGGCGCCTCTATCGGAGGTAATGTGGGCCGGTACACCAAAGCGAGATATCCAGGTGGTTATCAGGGCTCGGGCGCAAGATTCGGAGGTGGTGTCGGTGAGCGGGACCACCTCTGGCCATCTTGTGAACCAGTCCACGATAGTCAGGAGGTGCCGCGCTCCGGGCGACACTGGCTTTCTTTTTTTCTTTTTCAATCTTTTTATTGAATTTCATATATAAAAAAAACATAACATAATAATGAATAGGTTATAAATGCAGTAGACTTGAAATTAAATTAATAATAAGACAACAATATCCTATTAAAATATCAACAAAAAAAATAGTACATTAATCAATCAAGCCTATAATAATTATACATGAAAAAAAATAAAAATAATCATCAAAAGAAAAAAAATTAAAATACAAGAAAAAAATATATATTGGAAAAAAAAACACTAAACTAAACTAACATGGGCAATAATAACAGTTTATATGTATATGATAGTGTCAAAAACTCCGGAACTCCATACCAGAACAAGAATAAACAGAGAGAAGATCTGGAAGAGGCCAGATTAATTCATATGAAAATGTCGAATGAACGGTCCCCAAGTTTCTTCAAATTTAATTGATGAGTCAAAAATAGTGCTTCTAATTTTTTCCAGGCTCAGATAAGAAATAGTTTGAGAGAACCACTGAAACGTGGTAGGAGGATTTACTTCTTTCCAATTTTGTAATATAGACCTTCTGGCCATTAATGTTACAAAGCAATCATTCGTCTAATTGAAGGGGAAAACTGATTACCATCCTCATTTGGTATACCAAAAATTGCAGTAATAAAATGAGGTTGTAGATTGATATTCCAAATTGAGGAAATGGTAGCAAATATGTCCTTCCAATAGTTATATAAGAAGGGACATGACCAAAACATGTGGGTCAATGAAGCCACATCTGAATGACATCTGTCACATTGAGGGTTAATATGAGAATAGAATCGAGCAAGCTTATCTTTAGACATATGAGCTCTATGTACAATTTTAAATTGTATTAAAGCATGTTTAGCACATATAGAAGAAGAATTAACCATTTGTAAAGCGCGACACAGGCAGGGGGCCCACGATATCCACATGAATGTGGTCGAAACGCCGGTGGGCGGGATGGAACTGCTGCGGTGGGGCTTTGGTGTGCCGCTGCACCTTGGCCGTCTGGCAGTGCATGCACGTTTTGGCCCATTCACTGACCTGTTTGCGGAGTCCGTGCCAAACGAACCTGCTGGAAACCATCCGGACAGTCGTCCGGATGGAGGGATGCGCCAAGTTATGAATGGAGTCGAAAACACGGCGCCGCCAGGCTGTCGGGATGACGAGACAGGGCTGGCCGGTGGCGACGTCATAGAGTAGGGTCCTCTCCCCCGGGCCCACGGGGAGGTCCTGGAGCTGCAAACCGGAGACTGCGGTTCTGTAACTCGGAACCTCCTCATCTGCCTGCTGTGCCTCTGCCAGTGCCTCAAAGTCTACCCCTTGGGAAAGGGCATGAACGGTAGGGCGAGAGAGCGCATCCACCACGACATTGTCCTTACCCGAGACGTGCCGGACATCCGTCGTGTATTGAGAGATGTAGGACAGGTGGCATTGCTGGCGGGACGACCAGGGGTCGGACGCTTTCGTAAACGCAAAGGTAAGCGGTTTGTGGTCCGTGAACGCGGTGAAGGGCCGACCTTCTAGGAAGTACCTGAAATGCTGGATTGCCAGGTAGAGCGCCAACAGTTCCCGGTCGAAAACACTGTACTTGAGCTCGGGTGGCCGCAGGTGTTTGCTGAAAAATGCCAGGGGTTGCCAGCGACCTGCGATGAGTTGCTCCAGCACCCCACCGACTGCCGTGTTAGATGCATTCACTGTGAGTGCGGTAGGGGCATCCATTCTGGGATGTACTAGCATTGCGGCGTTCGCCAATGCTTCCTTCGTTTGAACGAAAGCGGCGGCGGACTCCTCGTCCCAATAATGTCCTTGCTCGGACCCGACATCAGGGCGAACAGGGGGCGCATGATCCAGGCAGCTGAAGGGAGGAAGCGGTGGTAGAAATTGACCATACCTACGAATTCCTGAAGGCCTTTGATCGTGGTGGGTCGGGGGAAGTGGCGGACCGCATCTACCTCAGCGGGCAGAGGGGTTGCCCCGTCTTTAGTAATCCTGTGGCCCAGGAAGTCAATGGTACCGAGTCCGATCTGGCATTTGGCGGGGTTGATTGTAAGACTGTACTCACTCAGTTGGACGCAGAGTTGACGGAGGTGGGACAGATGCTCCTGACGACTGCTGCTGGCTATGAGGATGTCGTCCAAATAGATGAACGCGAAGTCCAGGTCCCATCCCACCGCGTCCATTAACCGCTGGAACGTCTGTGCGGCATTCTTCAGGCCAAACGGCATGTGGAGGAACTCGAAAAGGCCAAACGGGGTGATAAGAGCCATTTTGGGGACGTTGTCAGGATGCATCAGGATTTGATGGTACCCTCGGACGAGGTCTACCTTGGAAAAGATCCGTTCGCCGTGCAGGTTTGCTGCAAAGTCCTAAATGTGCGGCACAGGATAGAGGTCCGGTGTGGTAGCCACGTTCAGCCTGCGGTAGTCGCCGCACGGTCTCCAGACTCCCGTCGCTTTGGGCACCATGTGCAGGGGGGAGGCCCGTGGGCTGTAGGACCGCCGGATGATCCCCAATTCCTCCATACTCTGGAACTCCTCCTTCGCCAGTTGGCGCTTGTCCGGGGGAAGCCTCCAAGCGCGGGCGTGGAGGGGTGGTCCCTGGGTCGGGATGTGGTGCTGTACGCCGTGCCTGGGCATGGCCGCTGTGAACTGCGGTGCAAGAACCGATGGGAAATCCGCCAGGACCCTGGTGAAGTCGTTGTCGGACAGCGTGATGGAGCCGAGGTGAGGGGCTGGCAACTGGGCTGCACCCAGGGAGAACGTCTGAAAGGTCTCGGCGTGGACCAGTCTCTTCCTGGGCAGGTCAACCAGCAGGCTGTGAGCTCGCAAAAAATCCGCACCCAGAAGTGGTTGGGCTACGGCGGCCAGTGTGAAGTCCCACGTGAACTGGCTGGAGCCGAACTGTAGCTGCACCTGACGGGTACTGTAGGTCCTTACTGTGCTGCCATTCACGGCCCTCAGGGGGGGCCCCAGTGCCCTGCTGCGGGTGTCGTAACTCGTCGGAGGTAAAACGCTGATCTCGGCACCAGTGTCGACCAAAAACCGGCGTCCCGACCTTCTGTCCCACACATACAGGAGGCTATCCCGATGGCCAGCCGCCATAGCCATCAGCGGCGGCTGGCCCTGGCGTTTCCCGGGAACTTGCAGGGCGGGCGACAACGGCGGGCTTCTGCGCCCCACCGCTGGTGGTAGAAGCACCAGTGTTCATTGGGCCGGGGGTTGGCGGGCTCTGCGGCCAGGCCTGGACTGGTTTGCTGCTGGGAGCATGGCTGGGAGATCTGTGCGATGGACGCCCCGCTCATCTTTTTGGCGTTCCACAGCAAGTCCGCCCGGGCTGCCACCTTCCGGGGGACACTGAAATCCGTGTCGGACAGCAGCAGGCGTATGTCCTCGGGCAGCTGCTCCAGGAATGCCTGCTCAAACATGAGGCAGGGTGTGTGTCCGTTGGCCAGAGACAATATCTCATTCATTAAAGCCAAAGGAGGTCTGTCGCCCAAGCCATCCAGGTGCAGTAAACGGGCAGCCCGCTCGCGCCGTGAGAGTCCAAAAGTCCTGAGGAGCAGGGCTTTGAATTCCGTGTACTTGCCGTCTGTCGGGGGCGACTGTATGAACTCCACGACCTGGGCTGCTGTGTCCTGGTCGAGGGAGCCCACCACGTAGTAGTAGCGGGTGTCTTCTGAGGTGACCTGGCGAACATGGAATTGGGCTTCGTCTTGCTGGAACCATAGGTTCGGTCGCTGAGTCCAGAAACCCGGCAGTTTCAACAAAACCGCATGAACAGAGGCGGCGTCGGTCATTTCTGGTCCAAAAATCATTTAGACCATCGGGGTCACCAATTGTAGCGATGTGCTACATGCAGCGCTAAAATTATAACACGGAGTCGGTAACTGCAGTCGAAGAAAAAAAACTTTATTCGAAATCCTCAGCCTCACTTTTAAGCCTCCCTCAACCTGCCCCCCCCCCCGTGGCGCAGAGGCTCTAAAGCTCTGTGCTCGCAAACCCCCGTAGGCTATCTCCCTTAGCCGGAAAGTTGGCTAATTGTGAGCCGGTTCAGATGTGTCAGGAAATGGGTCGCCACATGCTCCAGATTATTTTAAGAACTCAAATTTTAATAGATTTTTAATTGAAGAAAACAATAAGATCCCAACCGAACAAGCTGATGTGAGCTCAGAGTTTGAAAAAGTGAGTATCAGACAAAATTGTAACTTCAAGATCAGTCAATAAACCAGAATTTACCGTCAGAAAATGAGGTTTGTGTATTTAGATATGGTATGTGATACTCATGCAGGAAGAATAATGCATAAGCATTCAGACCCATCCTCATTCGCTAAGATCATGACTCAATACCTTGCTCCTATACTAGTGTTATATCCTTTGAGTTGCTCAAGATCAAAATATAAACACGATAAATGCACTATTTTTGTGTTGTTAGCTTTATACTGCAACACGTTCTCCTCAATGGACTCTGTCTACAAACCCCACTGCCTCAGTAAAGCAGCCAACATAATCAAGGATCCCATTCACCCAAGACATTTCTCCTTCTCTCTTCTCCCCTCAGGCAGAAGATACAGCCGGCTGAAAGCATGTAGCACCAGACTCTATCTCATTGTTACATGACTTTTGAATGGTCCATTTGACATTACCAATCTACTTTGTCCTTACACCTTACTGTCTGCCAGCACTGTAATTGTAAAACTTTATTCTGCATTCTGTTTGCTTTTCCCTTGTACTATCTCAATGTACTGATGTGATGAAATGGTCCACATGGATTACATGTAAATCAAAGTATCTCACTATATCCCAGTATGTTTGACAATATCAAACATACACCAATATACTGTACCAATTTTCCTTTCTACTGCTCTACATTTTCTCAATGTGCCCACAATTAGCACAATTTCCTTTCAACACAGTTGTTTGCTCTTCCAAAGATGTCAATGGTACAAAAATGATCTGAACACATATATCACCATAAAACTCTCTGTTCTACAATGGTCTCAAAGACTTAAGGGGCTGAATTACAGAGAGTGGTTGGACAGGCTATGGCTTTATTTTTCATGAGAATCCTAGGCGAGGATGTTAAGGACCTAAGTGCTAGGGTACCCGAGACTAGAAATTGAGACATGATTTTGAGACTAAGACAAGAATAGGGTCTTTGAATAAATGCAAGACAAGAACCTGATGAGACTTGATAAGAATACAAATGAGATAGAAATCCTAAACGCAATTGCAATCTGAACAAAATTCAGCTGACAATTGAGCACCAAATCTAAGTTCAGGTGCTCTTTAAATATCCAAATCTTGGTGCCAAAACATGGCTGCCAATTAGTAGAGAGGGCCAGAATCTTTAAAGGAACTGCATCAGCTGCTCCCATTCCACAGAATCAGAGTGTCCAAACCCTGGAGGCTGACACGATCAGGTGTGTACCATAACATTATTCCTTGGAGAGCAGAAGACTGATATTTTAAAAATGTATAAAATCATGAGGGGAATAGATAGGGAGAATCAGCATTTTTCCCAAGGTTGCAGAATCCAAGACTAAAGGACATAAGTTTACAGTGAATGGGGAAAGGTTTAATTGAAACGTGAGAGACATTTATTTTACAGTAAATTTGGTATACGTACTATATGTTGTATGTAGAATGAGGTGCCAGATTTTTTTGCTTATTTTATTTAGATGAGGTAGTTCATTCAGATGAGGTAATTGAAGCAATTAAAACTACATTATACAGTAGGCAGTTGGATAGGTACATGGTAGGAAAGGTTTAGAAGATTATAGTTCAAATACAGATAAAGGGGATGATCGTCATGGTCAGCATGAACCAGTTAGTCCAAAGGGCCTGCCTCCACACTATAGAAACTCCTAATTTTTTTCTAGTTTAATAGCATCTTTCTTATAGCAAAGGCAAAATCAATAAAATGGTTCTGACTACCTATGGAACATCCTATTGGCATCATTCAACTCTGAGCATCCAGCTGTGCTTTCTTTTGAAAGGGAATCACAATCAAATTTAGGGTTTAACACCTGCCCATCAGATTGGTAGTCGATGGTTGGCTTTCCCTCTTTAAAATGCCAATCCACAATATATAGAAGAATGCTCAAGTGTATGAGATTATAAATAAAGAAACCCCATAACAAAAATGCTGGCCTTAACGTTGCTATTAGCCCATTGAACTTTGAATGGGAAGAGTGCCAAGATACTGCCACTCAATAAAACTACAACTTTGAGCATTAAAAGAAATTCCCGTAATGTCTTTTTTGCCCACTTAACCTCAAATTGGTCATTTCAAATTATCAGGAGAACAGAACTTGATTCTGGATAATAGAAATATGATTACACCCCAACAGAAATGGTTGGCTTCCCTGAAAAACAAGATGCATTAAATGTCTCCTTTGACCCAATTGTTAGATGCTGATATCTTTGGTCCAAGTTTCTTCAGAAGTCAAGAATGAGGCCTAAAACTTATTGCTTGCAATTGTTTATTAAGTGTTAGAAGAACAAAGAGGATGAAGACATGAAGATAAAGCATGAGGATGAGAGGGAGAGAGAAAAAGAAAAGACCTTAGTGGCAGAGGAAGGAGACCGAACCAGCATGGTTTGGCCCTCTTATTCCAGTTTGCTAATTCTATAGATGGCAAACATTCCATTCAAATTATGTTTCTTGAATGAACCAATAGAATAGCTGCTATTCAAGTAATACGATACCCACAATTTCAACCAAGTTGGTAGAAATGCAACTGCTGCCACTTGAAAACACACTGAAAAATTACATGTGCATATGTAACGACAGTACTGTACAAAACTCTTAGACACGTATATGTAACTAGGGTGCCTAAAACTTTTTCACAGTACTATATTTCACCTCTCATTTTGTACTGTTTATTTAATATTCTTTTTTATAGCTACTCCTTATTGAAATTTATATGATTTATTCTTATGTATTGCAATGTACTCCTGCCACAAAACATCATATTTCACAACTGTGCAAAAGACTTAGGCACCCTAACTCTACCTTGCACATGTAGTACCCTGGTTAAGATTTCTACTGCTGTGCTGTGAGATATTTTATTTTAGCAGTATTCTTCAAAAGTAACGTGCCCTGCTAATAAGAGGGTCTTGTGTTCGGCTAAAGATAAGGAACCATGTTGTCCAACTTATGAACTTATGTCAGCCAATCAGGATTGTTTTGGTAGTTGTAATTTTCTGTCCAGTGGGATGCTAGGGAAGGTTTGAGGGGGCGGGACCAGATCATATTTCTGAAGGACAGTAGTCTGGTTTGGGGCCTTTTGGCAGGAGCGGGGGACAAAGGAAGATACCTACTGAATGCTGCCCGCAAGACAGACCCCATTGTAAAAAGTGTTTTGTGCAGATAAATGATTCAAAGGAGGAAGTGTCGATACTCCTGAGTTAGCCACTTCTTTCGAGATGGTCTTTGAGGAAAGTTCAAACTGTGGCTGGTGTCCTTCACACGGAATGGGGGGGTTCAGCTCATGCATAAACTACATCCAACTACTCCCAAAATGAGCTTCAAAGTTTATGTGCACATTGGACTGGTTTAACTGAAATGAGCTGTTTTATATGTCTTTTCTTTCTCTGTAACTGTTTGTTAAGGTTTAAAGTTTGGTAAACGTATCTCCTTTGTTACTTTATGCCAGTGTACGATCTGTTAATTTTCTGGGTAATAATAACTTTGCATGGAGCAGTATTTATACAGTTTACTTGCAATCAATGTTCATTAATCAGAACATTCCAACTTTCCTGTTTGGTTGAACCCAAATCATACCAACCCTAGAAGGATATTGCGTATGAAAGCTGGCCTTTTCACCACTGAATCACGTGGCTGTTAGCACAGTTAGTTAATGAGCCCAGTAAGACGGTGCACACAATACTGTTTATAAAGACACAATCATAAGAAAGTTCAAATACAAGGAAAGTATCGATTATGCAGTCTAATCCAACATAGTGAATAAATGTCTCCCTCCTCTACCTGCATATTGTAGCTGCGTTGTGCTCCAGTGACAGATTCAGACAAAGGACAGGCTTCTATTTATGCAATGCCTCCCACTCCACTCTCAGAACATTTTATAGCCAATTAAATGCTTTTTGAAGCGCATTCTCAGTTGTAACACAGGAAACATGACAGCCAGTTTGCATTCAATGAGTCCCCATAATAAATCTTGGTGGAGGGATCAAATCTGGTTGGTACTTCCTCGTCAGTAGAAGAAGAAAAGAAGACTGGAGGAATTCAGGTGGTAAAGCAGTATTCGAAGTACACTTACTATCAAAGTATATGTTCTATATACACCGTTGAGCTTCGTCTCCTTAAAGCCAGCCACAAAACAAAGAAACCCAATAGAACACATTAAAAAGGACATTGAAGACCTTCAAACACCCAATATGTAGGAAAAAACAAATTGTGCAAACAATGAAAGTAATGTCCTGTCCACAGACACGAAGCCAGACATCACTGTAGACTATTCAGGAGCCTGTTAGTCACAGGGCACAGTCTCTGTGCTGCATAGAACTGAATTAACTTTGCAAAGCAGTGAACTGAACCAGCCCGAACTTTGCCTCTGGCTCCTACACTGTGACCTTTTCAATCTGACCTGGCACTTAAATTGTCAAAAACCTTGGACCAGTCCTCATTTTCAGAACCAGGCCCTGCCACTTCAATTTGGTCTCGGGCCTGTTCTCCACGGTTTCCTCAAAAAATGCCCATTCTTCTTAATAGTAAATGATATTAAATTTTTATAGGGAATATTTCCTTACTTTTCAAATCTGCTGCCCCAGTTTGTTTCTGTTAACGTGATGCTGTGAGTAGGTCAATGTAATTGATGGAAACAAATCACAATTTATAGAATAGAAATATGTTACACGTTCCCACTTCTTCCATTTCTTGTTCATAATGAGCATTTCTTAATTAAGCACATTATGGACTATTGAATGAGTGACCCAAGGCAGAAAGACAAAGCTTAAGTCCTGCTCCGCAACATGACCACACATCCTCTGCTGGAACTTTGGTGCAGTACTGATTGTTTATTACATGGTCAGGGCTATTAGGATAAACATCCATCTGGTCCTCATTTCAAACTTGGGCTCAATGCTATTAGCAAGACAGTTGCGTCAAAAGGCCAGAGATTCATTCAGAACTTGACCTTATACCTTCTGATGCATACTCATGGGAAGCTACTGTTAATATTACTGCACTGCTCAGTGGAACAAATCATGCTTACATCTGGCCGATACTCCTGTTGAGACTTGAAATGTCCTCCACAAGGATCTTTCTCTTTCTGTCCTTGTCATTAAGCCATAGGAAATGGTGAGAAGCCAATGCATTTATACTCCAGCTCTGGCATTGGACTCCAGTGCAGCATCGCAAGAGGCTGCCGACGGTTGTAGACTCAGCCAGTTGCATCACGGGCACAACCTTCTCCACCATTAAAGACATATTCAAGATGAATTGTCTCAAGATATTAAGTTAGCGGTGATAGAATGATGGTGCAGACTCAATGTACTGAATGCCCTAATTCTGCTCTTATGCTTTATGATCTAATGATCAAGAAGGGAGCATCCATCAATAAGGACACTCACTTCTGTTATCACTATCTTTGGAGCAGAAGTGCATGAGCCCAGAGACTCAGTCTACCTTTTTGAGAACAGGAGAACAACCCAACCCAATCATCAACCACCCAAGCTACACATCATCTGTGTTATTTCCAGCTTCTTCCAGCATCTTCCAGCATCATCAAATTTCCAAACTGTTCAAAAACCCATGAGCTTTAACTCTTTGTTTCCTTTTAGTTTGCATTGTTTATTTTTGCCACTTAAGGTCGTTTTTATTTCTCACAATGTACTGCTGCTACAAAGGAACAAATTTCACTTCATTTAAATAGACAATAATAAATCTGAAGCTGAACCTTATTCTGAATCAGAATCAGGTTTAATATCACTGATATATGTTGTGAAGCTTGTTGTTTTGTGCAGCAGTACAGTGCAATATATAAAAATATATAAATTACAATTTTAAATGTAGATTCACAGTCCATTCGGGAACCTGATGACAGATTGGAAGAAGCTGTTCCTGTGTGAGAGTGTGTGATTCTGATTCTGATCCATAGCAACTGGACCACATTTGGCACCTCAGCTTCATATCAGCAGAGGTGGTGTTAGAAACAGGAACCACCTCTCCAGTGGCCTTGATTTAAGTTGGAGATACAAAAAGCAACTTCG
Organism: Hypanus sabinus; assembly: GCF_030144855.1. Classification (NCBI taxonomy): domain Eukaryota; kingdom Metazoa; phylum Chordata; class Chondrichthyes; order Myliobatiformes; family Dasyatidae; genus Hypanus; species Hypanus sabinus. The sequence goes on along the minus strand of NC_082720.1, from coordinate 63,423,538 downwards.
TTACTTTTATTTTACCTTGTCCTTAGGTGTTGTCTTATGACCAGCAGTTAAGCAAATTTTAAAAATACATTTATTCTTTGAGTTTGAAACTCGAGATCTGATTACTGAAGCCCTGAGTTTGGGAGTCTACGAGCTTACCGAAGGGTGAAGACTCAGAGATTGCCTGCCCTGAAGTTAGAAGATTGTCAGCGTACGTGGGTGAGTGGATGGGCTTGTTTTGCCATTGTTCTGTTGCTGCTCTCTTCTTCTTCTTGCTTGTGCTGTTCTGCTGAATATTGTGATTGCAGGCAACCTATGTTGGCACCAAAATGTTTTACAACACTTGCTGGCTGCCCCCAGCACGTCCTTAGGTTGTGTCAGTTGGTAACACAAATGAAGAATTTCACTGATTGTTTCAATATGATGAATTAATTAATCTGAATCTGATTCCATTTTTATTGATAATTTGTGAAAATTTTAATATGTTTAAACAGTTATTGTTTCTACTCAGACATATAGAACAGTTAAAAAGACCATTTTGTAGTGATGTACTACATACAGAGCTAGAGACGACACACAGTCGGTAAGTTGTTTCAAGACTAGTTTATTCAAACTTCACAGCGCTGGCATTTAATCAGTAGCGCCCACCCTGTCTGGGCGGAAATGACGTCAGAGGTGCATTACCAAAGTCTCCCCCTGCGTGCTGTCTATTTGTGAGCCGGTTCGCCTGCACAGAAAGTGGGTTGCCACATAACCTCCTCCAAAACTGACGATACAGCCCCCAATGTCCACAGTCTGGATCAGCCTTTGTTTGGGAGGTTTGCCTCTGCGCCGCGGTGCCTGAACCTCGACTGGCTGCGCCAAGTCCACATGGGCTGATTTGAGTCAGTCCTCTGTGAAAACTTCCTCTTCCCCCCCAACGTCTCGGACGTACGAGGACCCATTGTTGTTGATCACCTTGAACGGCCCTTCGTACGGATGCTGTAGCGGTGACCGGTGTCCGCCCCTTTGTACAAACACAAACTTACAGTTCTGCAGGTCTTTGGGTACAGGGGTTGGGGTCTGTCCGTGCTGTGAAGTCGCTACGGGGGCCAGGTTGCCGAGCATCTTGCATAGTCAGTCCAGGACTGCTCCTTGCCTCCTTGGGGCTGGTATGAACTCTCCTGGGACGGCCAGGTGTGCGCTGTACACCAACTTGGCCGACAAGGCATGCAGATCCTGTTTGGGTGCTGTGCAAATTCCAAGCAGGACCCAGGGAAGCTCATCTACCCAGTTATGTCCTCTCAGGCAGGCCATGAGAGCCTGACGGTGGAAGCATTCCACTAGTCCATTCGACCATGGGTGGTAGGCAGTAGTGTGGTGTAGCTGCGTTCCCAACAGGCTGGCCACAGCCGACCACAGGCTGGAGGTGAACTGGGCGACTCTATCGGAGGTAATGTGGGCTGGTACCCCGAAGTGTGCCACCCAGGTTGCAATTAGAGCTCGGACGCAGGAATCGGCAGAAGTGTCGGTGAGCAGGACTGCCTCTGGCCACCTCGTGAACCGGTCTACCATAGTTAGGAGGTACCGCGCTCCTCGGGACACTGGAAGGGGGCCAATGATATCCACATGAATGTGGTCGAACCTCCAATGGGTGGGTTCGGATTGCTGCGGCGGGGCTTTAGTGTGCCGCTGCACATCGGCTGTTTGGCACTGCGCGCATGTTCTGGCCCATTCACTGACCTGCTTGTGAAGTCCGTGCCACGAGAACTTGCAGGAGACCAGCTGGACAGTCGTCCTGATTGATGGGTGCGCCAAACCGTGTATGGGGTTGAAAATACGCCGCCTCCAGGCTGCAGGGACGATGGGCGAGGTTGGCCGGTAGCCACGTCACACAAGAGGGTCCTCTCACCTGGGTCTACGAGAAAGTCTTGCAGCTGCAAACCCGAGACTGTGGTCCTGTAGCTGGGCATCTCGTCGTCTGCCTGCTGCGCCTCTGCCAATGCTGCATAGTCCACACCCAGGGACAGGGCCTGGACAGCTGGTCTGGAGAGTGTGTCTGCCACAACGTTGTCTGTTCCTGAGAAATGCTGGATGTCCATCGTGTACTTGGAGATGTAGGACAGATGTCTCTGCTGGCGAGCTGACCAGGGATCGGACACCTTCGTGAACGCGAAGGTTAACGGTTTGTGGTCCGTGTACGTGGTGAATGGCCTGCCTTCTAAGAAGTACCTGAAGTGCCAGATACAGTTCCAACAGCTCCCGGTCGAAAGCACTTTACTTGAGTTCGGGTGGTCATAGGTGCTTGCTGAAGAATGCCAATTGGTTGCCAGCCCCCCTCGATGAGCTGCTCCGGCACCCCACCAACTGCTGTGTCAGATGCGTCCACCGTGAGTGCGGTCAGAACATCCTTTCTGGGGTGCACCAGCATCGCGGCATCTGCCACGGCTTCCTTGGCTTTAACGAAAGTGGCCGCAGCCTCCTGGTCCCGGGTAATGTCCTTTCCCTTACCCGACATCAGGGTGTACAAAGGGCGCATGATACGGGCTGCTGAGGGGAGGAAACGGTGGTAGAAGTTCACCATCCCAACAAACTCCTGCAGGCCTTTGACCGTGTTGGGCCGGGCAAAGTGGTGGATCGCGTCTACCTTGGTGGGCAGAGGTGTTGCCCCGTCTTTGGTAATCCTGTGGCCCAGGAAGTCGATGGTATCAAGACTGAACTGGCATTTGGCCGGGTTAATTGTGAGGCCGAAATCACTCAGGCGGGAGTAGAGCTGGCGGAGGTGGGACAGATGCTCCTGGCGACTACTGCTGGCTATAAGGATGTCGTCCAAATAGATGAAAGCAAAGTCCAAGTCGCGTCCCACTGTATGTATTAGCCGCTGGAACGTCTGTGCGGCATTCTTCAGGCCAAACAGCATTCGGAGGAACTCGAATAGGCCGAACGGGGTGATGAGTGCTGTTTTGGGGATGTCTTCAGGGTGCACTGCGATTTGATGGTATCCCCAGACGAGGTCTACTTTGGAAAATGTTCTTGCCCTGTGCAGGTTTGCTGCGAAGTCCTATATGTGCAGCACAGGGTAGCGGTCTGGAGTGGTAGCCTCGTTCAGTCCGCAGTAGTTGCCGCATGGTCTCCAACCCCCAGCTGCTTTGGGCACCATGTGCAGGGGGGAGGCCCATGGGCTGTCGGACCTCCATACGATCCCCAATTCCTCCATCCTCTTGAACTCCTCCTTCGCCAGCCGGAACTTTTCCGGGGGGAGCCTTCATGCGCGGGCATGGAGGGGTTGGTCCCTTGGTTGGGATGTAGTGCTGAACCCCGTGTCTGAGCATGGCTACCGTGAACTGCAGTGCCAGAATCAATGGAAAGTCCACCAGGATTCTGGTGAATTCATTTTCCGACAGCGTGATGGAGTCCAGGTATGGGGCTGGCAACTTGGCTTCACCCAGGGAGAACGTCTGGAAAGTCTCGGCATGTACCAGTCTTTTCCCTTGCAAGTCGACCAGCAAGCTGTGAGCTTGCAAGAAGTCCGCCCCCAGGAGTGGTTGGGCCACGTTGGCCAGTGTGAAGTCCCACGTGAACCGGCTGGCGCCGAACTGTAGCTGAACTGTGCGGGAGCCGTAGGTCCGTATCGTGCTGCCGTTCATGGCCCTCGGGGTGGGTCCTGGCTTCCTGTTGCGGGTGTCGTACCCCATCGGGGGAAAGACGCTGATTTCCGCTCCGGTGTCGACCAAGAAGCAGCACCCCAACTGTTTGTCCCAGACGTACAAGAGGCTGTCCTGGTCTATGGCCAGCCGCCATAGTCATTAGCGGCAGCTGGCCCTGGCCCTTACAGGGCAGGCGACAATGGCGGGCTTTTGTGCCCCACTGCTGGTGGTAGAAACACCACTATTCACTGGCCACCTCACTCCTGCCTCTGTGTCGTGTATGCCCCCCTGTCGGGCCTGGTCTGGTCCGCTGTTGTGTGCGTGGCCTGGTAATCTGACCGATGGACGCCATGCTCTCCCTCTTGGCTTTCCACAGCACGTCTGCCTGGGCCGCCACCTTCCAGGGGTTGCTGAAATCTGTGTTGGGCAGCAGCAGATGTATGTCCTCAGGCAGTTGCTCTAGGAACGCTTGCTCGAACATGAGGCAGGGCTTGTGTCCGTCAGCCAGGGCCAGCATCTCGTTCATCAATGCTGACGGCAGTCTGTCTCCCAAACCGTCCAGGTGAAGCAGGCTCATGCCGTGAGAGGCCAAAGGTCCCAATGAGCAGCGCTTTGAATGCTTCATATTTGCCTTCTTCCGGGGGCGACTGTATGAAATCCATAACCTGGGTGGCCGTCTGCTGGTCAAGGGCGCTCACCACGCAGTAGTAACACATGGAATCAGAAGATACCTGCCGAATCTGGACTGGGCTTCTGCTTGGCTAAACCACATGCGTGGTCGCAGCGTCCAGAAAGTTGGCAGTTTTAGTGAAACTGCGTGAACAGATGAAGAGTCGGTCATCTTTGGTCCAAATCCCGTTTGGACCGTCGGGGTCATCAATGTAGCGATGTACTACATACAGAGCTAGAGGTGACACGCAGTCAGTAAGTTGTTTCGAGACTAGTTCATTCAAACTTCGCAGCGCTGGTATTTAATCCCTAGCGCCCGCCCTCTCCGGGCGGAAATGGCATCAGAGGTGCATTATCAGAGTCTCCCCCCGCGCGCTGGCTATTTGTGAGCTGGTTCACCTGTGCAGAAAGTGGGTTGCCACAATTTGTCAACAATATTTATCCTTCAGAAAGAAATTATCCATAGCCATCATTCTTACTAAATTTTTCCATCACACCCCGTTTACTGCATGGTAAGAATGGGACCACTTCAATTGCACATCATTAAATTTAGAATGCTTTGGGTTATCCTGAAGACATGAAGGCGGCAGGTATGATGATGGTAGGGTATGTTAAATTGAATTTTTGCATCAGGTCACCATGGAGAACACTGCTAACCTTCCTAAGATGGGCCAATTTCAAAAGTCCGAGTCAAAAAGAAAAATAGATGGGGCTAAAAGTGGATGGTATCCACACATTAAAGTAAATGGCTGAAGATATAGTGAATCCACAAGTTATTTCATTGTAACTTACTAAAGGTGGTACTAAAAGACTGTAAAATAGACCAGACAATGCCCTATTTCAAATGGGGAGGAAGACAGAAGGTGGGAAATGAAAGGGACAGAAGACAGCCTACTGATGCTGGAAATTTGGAGTAACACAAAAGAACAGAGGTAGGGAGGCTCTTTTTTTGAGCCAGAGAGTAGTAAATCTGTGGAAAGCACTGCCACAAATTGCAGTGGAGGCCAAGTCCCTGGGTATATTTAAAGTGGAAGTTGATCATTTCCTGATCAGTCAGGGCATCAAAGGATTTAGCAAGAAGGCAGGTGTATAGGGTTGAGAGGGATCTGGGATCAGCCATGGCAGAGCAGACTTGATGGGCTGAATGGTCTAATTCTGCTCCTATATCCTGTGGTCTTATAGTATAAAATAATGGAGGAATCAAAAGTTCCACAGTATCAAAGGAGGGGAACAAACAGTCAAAATTTCAGGCCAAGACTTGTCATCTGGACTGCAGAGAAAGGCCAGATGGAAGAATAAAAGGATGCATGTAGTCAAGGGAACACAAACCAATGGGTGATAGGTGAATCCAGGTGAGGGGAGAAGGTAGATAAATGGGGAAGTAAGAAATGTAAAGGGCCAAAGAAGAAGGTATTTGATAGAAGAGGACAACAGATCAAGGAATAAAGGGAAGGAGGTGGGGACCAAGAGGAAGGAAGCTATGGGAGATGGCAGGTTGTGAGAGAGGGGAGGAGAAACAGAAGGGGTGACAGGGACAGAGGAATAAGGGAAAACAAAAGGGTTGGATACAGAGGTGAGTGGTTACCAAAAGTTTGTGAAACAAACCTTTGATGGATATAGCTAGATTGAATAAACGGGCAGAAACCAGGCAACGGAGCTTTATGTAAAGGTATGTCAGATCATGCTCTTCAGTAAGAAGAATTAAAACGTGGATGATTATCTAAATGCTAGAAGATTATAAATAAGTTCAGAGAAACCTAGATCTAAATACACCACTAGGCAATTTGTTGTTGGACTTCCTAACCAAAAGACCTCAAATAGTCAGGATGCACAAGCACTTCTTTCTTCCCATATCCTAAACACAGGTGTCCCCATCCCACAGGGCTGTGTGTTGAGCCCACTGCTGTATGCTCTGCTCACACACAACCAAACGCCCGAGTAATCACATTGTCATTTAGCCAATGACACAAAAATGGTGGGGCTTGTCACCAACAATGATTAAGTGGTCTACAGAGATCAGGTAGAAGAGCTTGAGACTCAGTGCCAGACAAATAACCTCTTCTTCAATGTCAACAAGTCAAAGGAAATGGTTATTGACTTCAGGAGAACTCGCACCACTCACTCCCCTCTTTACACTGATGGCACAGAAGTGTAAATTGTAAGCAGTTTTAAACTTCTGGAAGCGCACATCATGGTCCTAGAAGACATTCTACATAACTAGGAAAGCTCACCCATTCCTTGGGTTTCTGAGAAGGCTGAAGAAAGCTGTACTATGCATTTCTATATTTACATCATTCTGAAAAGGTGCAGCAGAGAACATCCTAACAAGTTACATCTCTGTATGGTGCAGTGGCAGACAGGAAAACTCTACAATGGATAGTCAAACTGCCCAACACATCACCAGCACCAGCCTACCCACCATTGAGGACATATATACAGAAAGGTGTTAGAAAAGGCCCTATAACACCATAAGGGATCACACCCACCCTGCTCATGGACTGTTTGTCCCACAAACATCATGGTAGAGGCTATGTAGCATCCATGCCTGGACCAGACTCAGACACAGTTAGGAAGCTCCTTCAGGCATCCACTACCGTCTGTGTAAAAAAAAAAACATGCCCCTCATATCTCTGTTAAAATTACCCCCTCTCACCTTAAAAGCATGCCCTCTGGCATTAGACATTTCAACCGTGGGATAAGATACTGTTTGTCGACTTTATCTAAGCTTTTCATAATCTTATAAACTTCTTTCAGATTTACTTACAGCTTCTGGTGCTCCAGAGAAAATAAACAGGTTTGTCCAACCTCTTCTTGTAGCACATGCACTCTAATCCAGGTAGCATCCTGGTAAACCTCTTCTGCATTCTCTCCAAAGCCTCAACATCCTTCCTAAAACGTGATGACTAGAATTGAATGCAAAACTTCAGATACAGCCTAACTAGAGTTTTATAAAGCTCTAACTTAAATATCCTGACTTTTGGATTCAACACCTTGACTACTAATGGCAAGCATGCCATTTACCCTCTTAACCACCCAATCAACCTGTTGATTTAATTGAGCTATAAACCTGAATTCATCTTTGTGTCTGACTTCATATGTCACAGATGTCACTGACTTCATCAAAACCTGTGAGGATGAGTGTACGACTTTGAGAACATATCAGACATACCAAGCCTTAAGGGAAAACATTGCCTGATGATCCTGATGCAATTCTTTGAGGAGATTACAAGTAGGTTAGATAAAGGGGATTCAGTGGATGTTGTATATTTGGACTTTCAGAAGGCCTTTGACAAAGTGCTACACATGAGGCTGCTTACCAAGTTAAGAGGCCATGGTATTACAGGAAAGTTACTGGAATGGTTAAAACATTGGCTGCTTAGTAGGAACCAGTGATTAGGAATAGAAGGATCCTTTGCTGGTTGGCTGCCAGTGACAGTTGCGTTCAGCAGAGGTTGGTGTTGGGACCGCTTCTTTTTATGCTGTGTATCAGTGATTTAGATGGCTTTGTTGCAAAGTTTGCAGATGATACAAAGGTTGGTGGAGGGACAGGTAGAGGAAACAGATAGGCTGCAGGACTTAGACAGATTAGGAGAATGGGCAAGGAAGTGGCAAATGAAATAAAATGTTGGAAAATGCATAGTCATTCACTTGGTAGTAGAAAAAAATATGCAGATTGTTTTTAAAGAGGGAGAAAAACAAAAAATTTGAGTTGCAAAGGGACTTGGGAGCCCTTGTACAGAACATCCCAAAAGTTAACTTGCAGGTAGATTCAGTGGTGAGAAAGTAAAATGTAATGTTAGCATTTGTTGCAAGAGGTCGAGAATACAAGAACAGGGATGTGATGCTGAGGCTTTATAAGGCAGGGGTGAGGCCCCACCTTTTGTATTGTGAACAGTTCTGGGCTCTTCATCTAAGAAAAGATGTGTTGGCATTGGAGAGGTTTCAGCGGAGGGTCACAGCGATGATTCTGGAAATGAAAGGGTTATCATATGAGGAAAGTTTGATAGCTCTGGGTCTGTACTTGCTGGAATTTAGATGAATGAGGGGGGATCTTATTTAAACCTTTCAAAGGTTGAAAGGCCTAGACAGAGTAGATGTGGAAGAAATGTTTCCCATGATGAGGGAGGCTGGGACAAGAGGGCACAAACTCAGGATAGAGGGGCATCTATTTAATACAGAAATGTAGAGAAATTTCTGTAGCAAGAGGGTGGTGAATTTATGGAATTTATTACTCCAGGCATCTGTGGAGGCCAAGTCATTGGGTGTATTTAAGGCAGAGCTTGATAAGTTCTGGATTGGACAAGGCATCAAAGGTTATGGGGTGAAGGTCACGGAGTTGGGCTGAGGAGGGGTAAAAGGGATCAGCCATGATTGAATGGGAGAGCAGACTAAATGGGCCAAATGGCCTAATTCTGCTCTTATGTCTTATGGTCAAGCCAAGCACTATGGATGAACCAGGAGACTCTGCTGAGGCCTTAATCTGTGACATTCAACACCAGTAATATAGAATGATACAAGAAGTACAGTTATGACCTCCAGAAGACTATTTTAAAGGCAAAAAAAAAATCTCATTGAGGTGAGAGATGGAATTGGATGCATGTCATCTCTGGTAGGGTTCACAAGGCATTACTTCCTACAAAGCAAAACCTGAAAATTGTCTGAAATTGACATGGAAATTGTCTCACAGCACTCAAATCTTAACCATTATCTTGGTAATACCAGCATATCTTGGTATTATTGTTTCCCAAAGCATTAAGTAGTACTTACAGCTTGCCTTTATATTGCAACACTAGATGCTATTAAAATGGATGAAGTGTCTGCAATTACATACTATAAAAAGCATAGACATAGATCCCACTATCAGGTCATCTCTCCTCTACTCGCTCTTATATACAGCTTTGAGTTTTCTTTTAAATGTATCCTTGTACAAATTTTAATTATTTCCTTGGAATGTAGAAGAATGAGAAATTATCTTACAGAGGTGTACAAAATCATGAGGTACACAGTCTTTTCCCTCAGGTTTAGGAATCAGGAATTAGAGGGCAAATGCTTAAGGTAAGAGGGGAGACATTTAGTAGGAACCTAAGTGTCAGCTTTTGCATTCAGAAGGTGGTCCATATGTGGAATTGTCTGCCAGAAGAAGTGGATGACGCAGGTTCATTAATCACATTTAAAAGACAGTTGTTCTCATTGTTACTGTCAGGAAGGAGGTACAGAAGCCTAAAGGTACATACTCGGCAATTCAGGAACAACTTCTCTTCTGCCATGCCATTTCTAATTGGACTTTGAACCCATGAACCTTACCTCACTTTTTAAAAACAAATTTCTGTTTTTGCACACTATTCTTAATTTATTATTTGATATATATATATATGTATATATAAATGTATTTTATTTATATATTTATTTTTCTCTATCATGTATTGCTGGCACTATGTTAACAAATTTCACAACATATGCCAGTGATATTAAACTTGATTCTGATACCCATTCTGATTATATTGGACAGGTACATAAATAGGAAAGGTTTAGAGAGATATGGCCAAATTGAACTAGCTTAGAAATGCATCTTGGTCAGCCTGGGTTGGTTGTCTTAAAGGGCTTGTTTCCAAGCTGTATGACTCTATGACTCCGTGTGGCATACAATAATTCACCAAATTTTAACTTCTTACCAGTTTGTGGGTGAAAGATTTCTAGTTGGGTTCTCTGGTGATAACAGCTCCAAACTAAAAATAAAACTTATCTTTTGATGTAAAGTAAAATCGTGAAGCATTTTTTATGCAAAAATTGAGTTAGTGTTTTGAAGAGAAGTTGGAAAACGTGAGGCATTCACAAAAGAAAGAGGTGTAAGGTTAGAAGTAATTTTGGTTGGATTGTTGGTCAAAAATGTAAATGAGTAAAATAGAAATGAAGATAAGCTTGGTTTAAAAAAAACTACAGATACTGAAAATCTGAGGTAAGAATAGAAAACGCTTGAAGGATACATCAGGTCAGGCTGTGTCTGTAGAAAAAGAAACACTTTATGTTTCAGGTTAAGGACCCTTCATCAAATTGGAGTTTTGAAACAATGTTAAAGAGACAGAAAGAACCTCTTCTCAGGGAGTTGAACAGAACAACTTCATGTCAGTCTTGGTGAATTAAACAATAATCCAGAAGTAGATACTGCACATGATGGCAAAGGTTCATCAAGTTTTCCAAGCTGATGGAAGTTTCTGCCTACGCCACATGCTTAGAATTACTCATCTATATTGACTTCCAGTTAAGTAAGATCCTTCCCAATATTCTGACTACTTCCGAAATTTCTAGCTTTCAGGTTCAAAGTAAATGTATTATCAAAATACATCAATGTCACTGCATACCACCATGAGATTTATTTTCTTGTGGGCAAACTCAATAGATCTATAGAATTACAACTTAAACTGAATTTATTTCTAGCTAGGATGTTCAACCAGATTGCAGAAGACAAGAAACTGTACAAATACAAAAGAAGAAATAAAAATAATAAACAAATAAGCAATAAATATTGAGAATATGAGAAGAAGAGTCCTTGAAAGTGAGTCCATTGGTCATGGGAACATTTTATTGATGGGGAAAGTGAAAAATAGTGATGTTAATCCCTTTGGTTCAAAACTCTCATGGTTGAGGGGTAATAAATGCTCCTAAACCTGGTGATGTGAGTCCTGAGGCTCTTGTATCTCCTTCCTGATGGCAGCAGTGAGAGAAGAGCACGTCATGGGTGGTGAGGGTCCCTGATGATGGATGCTGCTTTCTTGCGATAGTGTTTCATGTAGATGTGCTTAATAGCTGGGAGGGCTTTACCCATGATAGACAGGCCATATCCACTACATTTTGTAGAATTTTCCATTCGAGGTCATTGGTCTTTCCATACCGGGCTGTGATGCAGCCAGTGAATATACTCTCACAACACATCTATTGAAGATTTAATTCAGATTTCCAGCATCTGTGCTATTTGGATGGTAATATTATAACCTTTGCTCAGGACTCATCCACAAAAATGGTCCCTTTCTCCATTACCACCTTATCAAAGTCTTTCCTGTTTAAATAAAACCTTAATCAGGTGTCCAAGTCATTTGCTTTCTGGAAAAAAAAGTGTTCCACCTTCTTTGATTGTTGTGCCTTCTCTGTTCTAACCACATCTCAAAAATATTTGGTGTGTTGGTTCAGGGATTGACAGGAGATACAGTTACCCACTTCTCTATTCAAAGACATGGGAAGAGCAGCTATTATAGGAGGGGCCATCAAATCTATATGGACTATCTCCTTGTTATTCATAGTGCTATTAAAATGCAATGATAGAAAATGAAGGCAAAATGGATTTGCAGCAAAATATTCATCTGATTTTTCACAATCATTATCTCCCATGAACAGAGATTGGGCAGTAATACTTAGAATTCACTGCAGTGTTGAAAAAAATAACATATGATTGCAATGAAATTGGAAAAGACTTTCCAATTCAATTGAAAAGAGTTAGAGGAAAAAAGTAAATAAGGATGGAAGAGTACAGAGAAAATTTACAAGGATGTCACAGGGACTGGAGGAACTGAGTTATAAGGGAAGACTGAGTAGGTTAGAACTGTATTCCTTGGAACATAGAAGATTGAGGGGAGATTTGATAGAGGTAGAGAAAATTATGAGGGGTATAGATAGGGTAAATGCAAGCAGGCTTTTCCCATTGAGGTTGGGTGGGACTGCAACTGGAGGTCACGGATTAATGGTGAAAGGTGAAAAGTTTAAAGGGAACATGAGGAAAAACTTCTTCACTCAGAAGGTTGTGAGAGTATGGAATGAGCAGTCAGCACAAGTGGTATATACGAATTTGATTTCTACATTAAAAGAAGGTTGGTAGGGTATATGGATGGGAACAGTTTGGAAGGCTATAATCCAGGTGCAGGTCAATGGGAATGGGCAGTTTAAATGGTTCAGCATGAATGAGATGGGCCAAAGGGCTTATTTCTGTGCAGTACTTTTCTATGACTCTATGACTAGAGACTAGGGTAAAAGATAAGTTTATAATCTCAAAATTAGGGGTCAACAAAATGGGTAGATACATATTTTATTCAGAGGGACATGAATTTCCCCTCACAGGACGGTGCATGCTAATAACTTGAATACTTGTAAGATTGAAGCCAATGAAATTGAAGGAAATAGGCACCCAATGGACATTTGTTGAAACAAATCAGCCATAATATTGAATGGAATGTTACATCTGAGGGGTATCAGACCCTTGTCTATCCCTACTCCTGCTCTACTCCTATCCCTTATGCATTTAAGTTGTTGTGAGTCCCATTCCGGGGTCTTTTTGAGAACCTGGTCAGATGTTAATATTCTTCTTTCAGAGAATACACTAGTATCAAAACTGACAATTCAGTCTCACATTGAAACTTGAAGTGCACTTAATTTAACCCAAAATGTCAGCTGCTTGGCCAGAATGCTATTCTTTACCTTGAGAAGAAAACAGCCAAGATAATTAAAAGCAAATTTGAAAACTTAACAAATTACAATGTCAAAACCAATCCAGATAAATTAGTATTACGGTGAAGATTTGATAGATATAATAGAATTTTACATTGGGTTGGAAGTGATACAGGTCAACATGAAAAGAAGCTTTAACTCTAAGTTAAAACACAGAAGCTATAAGAAAGGAGCCGGCTGTGGTTAACTGAAGTAGGTTGAAAGGTGTAATGTTGAGAAAGCAGTAGGTTAGCATTTAAAGCAATGTTGTATCTGTCACAAAATGCACATGCATTCAGTGTCCATTTTATTAGATACACCTGTGCACCTGCTCATTAATGCAAATATCTCTTTAAATAATCATGTTGCAGTAACTCAATGCATCAAATCATGCAGATGTGGTCAAGAGGTTCAGTTGTTGTTCAGACCAAACATCAGAATGGGGAAGAAATATGATTTAAGTGGATTTGATGGTGGAATTGTTATTGGTGCCAGACAGCGTGGTTGGAGTTTCTCAGAAACTGCTGATTTCCTGCGATTTTCATGCACAACGGTCTCTAGAGTTTACAGAGGACGGAGTGATAAACAGAAAAAAAAATCCAATGTGGTAGTTCTGTGGATGAAAATACCTCAATAATGAGAGAGGTCAGAGGAGAATGGCCAGAATGGATCAACCTGACAGTAACTCATATAACAACTGTGTGGTGTGGAAAAGCACAGCACTTCAAACATTGAAGTGTATAGGCCACAGTAACAGAAGACCATGAACATTCTCTCAGGAGCTGCAGGAAGTACTTAATAAAGTGGCCACTGAGTATATTTATTGGTACAAAATCCCAAAAGAAGAAGAAAAAGAATCTTTGGCTAACTGGAGAAAATATGAATAGTATTCTATAAAAAGCAGACCCTTGTAAAGCAGAAGGTCTAAGGATTGGAAACATTTTAGAACACAGCAAAAGAGAACTGAGAATTGATTAAAAAGTGCAAGATGGAATACAGTCTAAAGCTAGCAAGAGTGATCTTTTACATTTCAGTAAATTGGAAAAAAGAAAATAGCAAAGGGAAATCTGGGTCCTTTAGAGGCAGAGACAAGAGAATATATAATGGGGGATAAGGAAATAAACTTTACATATGTCTTCACGTAATTTGTCATGCAAAACCTTTTGGATGTACTCGAGAATCAAGAGCTAAGCAAGAATGGATTGGAGGGGCATGGATGACTGTATAGTCCAGCTGCTGGTCAATAGGACAAGACAGAATTACACATGGGCATGTACTAGATGGGTTGAAGTGCCTGTTTCTGAGCTGTGGTGTTCTATGGCTCTGCCTCTGTGACTCCAGAAGAATGAGAAACTGAGAAAGAAAGATTTTATATAAAAAAAACAGCTGATGAGCTTGAAAGCTGATAAATTCTACAGTATATCTACAGTATATGCCATTTTCAAATGAGGTGGCTTTAGTGATAGTGGATGTTGTGATGATTGAATGTAAAGATTCTCTGGATTCCTGCGGATGAGAGGATAGTAGATATAACTCCACTATTTATGAAGTGAGGGAAAGACAATAAAGGGACTTAAATGCCTGTTTGTGGGAAGAACTCTGATGTCTAGAATGAAGGATGTGACAACTAAACCCTTTTGAAAGAATAGCAGGACTGAGAAAGTTATATATGAATTTATGATGAGAAGGTCGGGTTTGACTTACCTGCTGGAGTTCTGTTTAATATACTGTAAGTAGGAGCTACCTAGAAGAATGGATGACAGAAGGGAACAAAAGGCAGTCTTGCACACATGAGAAAATCATACCTAGAAGACTGATAGCTTATGTCCTTGGTCATTACATGAATAAACTCACAGCACCTGGGATAAACTGTTGTAGAAGTCTTTTGGAATTGGAAGGACAAGAGTGGCTTGCTCAAGCAATGTTCCTCCTGCTCAGGAACTATCAGGGAGCTCATCATGTGTTCAGTTCTGGCCTCCTTCATGACGCATTTAGCACAATCATGGTTTGAAACATGTCATCTTGCCTGCAAGTTAAATAAATGAAGAGTAGCCAATTAGACTTCAAGTTATTACTTTCTGCCTTTGCACATGGAACCAGTGCATTATCTGCAGCTTCAGTAATACAGCAAGAAAACAAACATGATAGATCTGCCAAGTCTGAAAGAAGCAGCACTGTAAATGGCAGAGGTTCCATCATAGTAAACCATTTTTTTCACAAACTCCAGTGACAAAGTTTAATATAAAATACTCACAGACATAAAATAAATCTTCTTCAATGCTCTTAGCACTTGGGTCTGCTTCCACTTTATCACTTGAAGTCATTCAACAGCAAAAACCATTAGGAGTGCTTTTCAAAGACTGATCACGCATACATCACACAGAGAAAATCTAGTACTCTCTTAAAAGTAAATACAGGATGCTCAGTGGACATTCAGAATCAGAGTGAGAAACAGAAACAGATTTTTTTACAGTTCTGGCCATGTGCTCAATGGAGTTTAGAAGAATGAAAGGAGGATCTCATTGAAACCTATTGAAAATTGAATGGTTGCGATAGACTTGACCAGGCGAGGATGTTT
This sequence comes from Hypanus sabinus, assembly GCF_030144855.1. Lineage (NCBI taxonomy): Eukaryota > Metazoa > Chordata > Chondrichthyes > Myliobatiformes > Dasyatidae > Hypanus > Hypanus sabinus. The sequence continues at coordinate 63,408,214 of NC_082720.1, read as the reverse complement.
CCTATAGCGAGAAACATACTTTAGGAAAGGACCAGAGGGAACAGCCTCAGAATAGAAGAATATCCCGTTAGAACAGAGATCAGAAGGAATTTCTTTAGCCAGAAAGTTGCAAATTTGTAGAATTCATTGTCATAGACAGCTGTGAAGGACAAGATCTTAGCTAAATTTAAAGACGAAGTTAATAGGTTCTTGATTAGTAAGGACGTCAAAGGTTACAGGGAGAGGCAAGAGAACGTGATTGAGCGTGACAATGAATCAGTCATGATAGAATGGTGCAGCAGACACATTGGCCTATTTCTGCTCCTTTGTCTTAAGGTCTTATGATGTAATTATTACTGATATATGTTATGAAAGTTATTGATTTGTGGTAGCAGAACAATGTAACAGATATACATTGTAATAAATTATACAAAAATTAATAAATATTGTGAAAGATGAATAATAAAGTAGGGTTCATAGGTTCATGAACTGTTCAGAAATCTGATTGCATAGGGGAAGAAGCTGCTCTTAAATGGTCGAGTGTGGGTCTTCAGGCTCCTGGATGAGAAGGGGTTTTATTGATGGATGCGGCCATCTTGAGGCACTATATTTTGAAGTTGTGCTTGATTGAAGATGTTCTCTGTCCATGTCCACAGAAGTCAGGTGGATGGTTGTTAAATAAATTTATGATGTCTGGAGGTCTGTGGTGAATGGTTTCTACCAGAATCTTGTGATAGACATTTGCTATCCTTCTCATGTTTTACTAAGCTAATTTTCTAAACAACCACTTGTAAGATCATGAACAGATGTAAGTTTGTTTAGTTTCTGGTCACAAAAGGAAGTCTGTCTTCAATTCTTCAGATGTAAGTGGAAACCAGTAATCAGCTTGATGTTTAAAAAAAAAACAGCTTTGCAAACAAACTGTATTTTGAAGATGCTTAGACTATAAAGAGTCTCTGTACCTGCTTTGTTGCTCAAAGACGAGTGTACGGCAATGGGTTGTTTCAAACAGACAAGCTTTTAAGTTGCTTAGTTCTGGGAAGCTTGTAGAACAGATGGATACTATCATTTAGCAAATCAATATCTGATGTACTCAAATGAAGTTAGCTTTATAGCATTAATTGTGAAATGTGAACGTTAAACTGAGGTCTATCTGTTAAAAGATTTTAGTCCATCTGTGTTAAAAGCAGCAACATACACAAAATACTGGAGGAACTCAGCAGGTTGAGCAGCATCTGTGGAAATTAATAAACAGTTGATGTTTCAGGCCAAGACCCTTCTTCAGGAATAGAAAGGAAGGGGGAAGATGCCAGAATAAGAAGGTGGGAGGAGGGAAGGAAGACTAGTGAGAAGATGATAGGTGAAGCTAAATGGGTGGGAAAGGTAAAGGGCTGAAGAAAAAAGAAACTGATAGGAAAGAAAAATGGACCATGAGAGAAAGGGAAGAAGAGGGGAAGTGATAGGCAGATGAAGTAAGAGGTCAGAATGGGTAATAGATGAAGATGGAAGGGGTAGGAAAAAATTCTTTTAACAGGAAGAGAAATCAATATTCATGCCATCAGTTTGGAGGCTACTCAGAATATAAAATGTTGCTAATCCATCCTGAAAGTAGCATCATTCTGGCAAAAGAGGTGGACATGTCAGAGTGGAGATGTGGATAGGAATTATAATGGTTAGCCAACAGGAAATTCCACTCTTAGCAGATGGCATGGAGGTGCTCGACAAAGCAGTCCCCAATTTACATTAGGTTTTACTAGTATTGAGCAGGATCACTGGAAAGCAGTAGATGACCCAAATAGGTGAAGTGTAGCGTCACCTGAAGGAGTCTTTGAGAACCTGAATATATGTCAGGGAGGAGGTACATAGACAATTGTAGCATTTCAGTCACTTGTAATGGTACATGCCAGAAGGGAGATTAGTAGGGAGGAGCAAGCAGAACGAGGGGAAGGGTGGGGGGGGGGGGGGTTAAAATGTGCTTGGTGATATCATTCTGTTGAAGTTGGCTGAAGTTACGGAAAATGATGTGTTGAATGTGAAGGCTCGTGGGGTGATAGGTGAGGACATGAGGAACTCTGTCCCTGGTTGGGCAGCGAGAAGAGGGGGGTGAGCGTGGATGTCCCTGAAATGGAGGAGATGCAGTTGAGGGCAGCGTCAAAGGTTCAGGAAACAAAACCCCGTTCATTGAAAAAAGAGGACATCTATGACATCTTGGAAAAGGAAGCCTCATCCTGGGAACAGATATGGCAGAGATACAGAAATTGAGATAAGAGAATAGCATTTTTACAGAAGACAGTGTGAGAAGAGGTGGAGACATGGCATATTAAAAGGATATCTGAGGAAATATCACATGTGTGTGAAGTCACCCAGGTGATACAAAACTGTATGCAGTAAGTGCAGAGAGAATTCAAGTTTATTAAGAATGAGGTAAGGAACATTAAGAGCCATGAAAGAGGTAAGGGTTGAACGAGAATCCATTCCTCCAGCTTCAGCCTCTGTAATGGATGATTTATTTGTCTACATCTTTGATGTGTCATTTTAGTCTATAGGAATGGCACCTTTGCTTTGGAAATTCTTAATGCTTTATCCTTTGAGCTTAAGCAATCCTTAATACTTAGCATTTTAGAAATGCTTTGTGCTTATTGCTATATCCTTTACATTTAGGAAATAGTTTACAATTTGGAAGTGATTTATAAGATAAAAAACCTCTATAAGATTTTGGAAATGTTGGAGATTGAAGCCTTGGCGAGTTTTAAATGTGTTTTTGAGTGCGATGTTTGGATTTAAACATATATCACTGAAAAAAAATTGTGTTTTAAACTGTTTTGTTAGCTGGAAGTACATACTCATTGGTGGGTAGAGGGTCCCATCACTTGAAAGTGGGTATTAGTAGCTAAACTAACAATACCATGGAGGATAAAAAGGGAAGTAAGTTTATTTTAAAAGATTGGATAGCTACAGTAAATTCTCCCTTTAGTGAGAGTAGTCATGATTATTTATACCTGATAGGACTTAAAGTTTTCAGTTTGGTTCTGAACTTTGTGCTCAGCAAAGCCAATACCACCACAATTTGTAGTGGGAACCCACTACTTTATTATTTCCTGCTCGTCACCTTATATAGAGCCTAGCATCACTTTATGGGTGTAAAACTATTTTTTTATTATTATTATTATTATGGTATTCTTGATCTTTTATGTTTGTTTTTGTGCACATTGGATCCAGAGTAACAATTATTTTGTTCTCCTTTACACTTGTGTACAACAATTGGCATTAAACAATCATGAAATCCCTTGTTTCTATAATTTCTCCAGCAAACATAGAGGTTACTATCATAATGGGATTTCTGAGAGGGTGTAATAAAATATCTTATCAAGTTTTTCCATCCAAACTCCCTCCATTACTGTGAATTGGTAAACTTCCACTGATACCTCCATATTGTTGTCCATTCTTCCTCAGATATAATTATCCCTCCTTCCTTCTCACATTTTGGTTTAATGTATGAAGTCGAATGTGTTTTAAGATTTGACAACCCCTTATACATGCTCGAAATGATTCTACTACCATTATCTGAATTATATGCTTTTCTAAATAGCTCTATCAAGCATATACTTGCCTTGGTTACATTTTTAAGCATCTTATTAGCATATTGTCACATCTGTAAATATCGATAAAAATCATGTTTTTCTAATAAGTGTTTCTCTTTAAGCATTTCAAAACTAAACAGTGTTCCTTCTTTCATTATGTTGCAAAGAACTGTTATTCCTTTAACTGTCCAGTCCTTAAATCTAGCATCTAATTTATTTGGTGAAAAAATCCGATTCAGATGCACACTGTTTAAGAATTGCAATATCTCCCTTTAGATTATATTATTTTATAGTAGTTTTCCATATTTTAAGAGTCAATTTCACCCATGGATTATCTATAGTATTTATGTACCTTTGCAGGTTGTTATCAGCCAAAATTGTTTGTATGGGGATGGGAAGTACACGCTCCTCGATGTGTTTCCATTGAGCGTCATATGATGGGTTGCACCAACATATCACAGCTCTCAACTGGACTGCCCTGTTATCAAAAACTATTGGAGGGAGATACAAAATGCCCTACAAGACATCTTTAAATGTGAAATACCCTTAGAGAGTAAGACCATATATTTTGGATATATACCTCAAGAATGGTTGAAAAGGGATCAATATTTAATGAATATATTGTTGGTGGCTGGTAAAAAGACTCTTACTAGGAAATGGTTATCACAGGAGAGCCCAACTTTAAATACATGGATGGAAATTACAATGGACATTCACAAAATAGAGAAGGTAACAGCACCTGTTAATTATAAGCTGGAACAATTTGATTCATACTGGGAAAAATGGTTTAACTACATAATGCCTCATAGGCCTGATTTTATTCTCACAAATCAATCAATATTTTATAAATAAAAAGATCACTCCCTACTTATACATAGTTCTTTCCTTTTGCTTGTTTTTTCTTTCCACTCTTTTCTATAAGTGTATACCTCAGATAAATACTTTGTGGAGATTTGTGATATATATGATTATATGATATATATGTACAGTGTCTGAAATACATCTTATGGAAATGTTTGTTTGATGATGAACTTCAATAAAAAATAAATTAAAAAAGAAATTTGAAATCATGAAATATAGTTTGCTTGCCTTTATTAGATGAAGCGCTGAATTCAATTGTCAGTAAATTATGATGCAGCATTATGAAACTCCAGTTGGGCCGCATCTGGAGGATTGCATACAGTTCTGGTTGCCCCACTATAGGAAGGATGTCGAGACGTTAGAGAGGGTACAGAAGAGGTTTACTGGAATGCTGCCAGGATTAGCAGGCATGAGCTATAACTAGGGTTTGGACAACCTTGGGTTGTTTTCTTTGGAATGGCTGAGGTGAGAGCCGATAAAGGTGTATAAGAATATGAGAGACATAGATAGAGTAGATAGTACGTATCTTTTTCCCAGTGTTGAAATGTCTCAATACCAGAGGGCATGTATTTAAAGTAAGAGGGAGTAATTTCAAAGGAGATGTTTACACAGAGTGGTGGGTGTCTGAAATGTGTTGCCTGTAGTGGTGGCAGAGGCAAATACATTAGGGACATTTAAGAGTCATTCAGATAGGTACATGAATGTGAATAGATATGTGTAGGCAGAGGGGTTTAGTTTAGTTGGGCTTTTGATTCCTAATTTAACTGATTCGACACAACACTTTGAGCTGAAGGGACTGTTTCTGTGCCCTACTCTTCTATGTTCTGTATGGGATCAGATCGGACAGAACATCTAGTAATATAACTTGGGGCTTGGCGTATTTTTATGTTTATCGCCATTGGACGAGGGGCAGCTAAATTTGTTCAGGTAGTTGATTATATAGTGAAGGATCAACTGCTAAGCAATGGATCAGAATCTGTATATAATCTAATTGTTTCGGAATGACAGTTTTTTTTCTGGGAAGTGGGTGGCACAGTTAGAACTGCTGCCTCTTAATGCCAGGGACCCACGTTCAGTCCTGATCTCAGGAGATGTCTGTGTGGAGTTTGCACAACCTCCCATAGAAATTGTTGTTTCCTCTTTGTACCTCCCTCATCCCAAATACATACAGGTGGGAAGGTCAACTAATGCTGTCAATTGGATGGCAGGATGGAGATATTTCTCTACTAAAGAAGGTGTAAGGCAATCTTTCCCTCCACTAGCCTGCAGGGCACCCTTGGACAAGGTGTAGACTTGCTTAGCCAGCAACCCCCCCCCCACCCCCAATCAGGGTCACATGAAGCCACGGGAGCTGGTGGTGGATGGTTGTATGAGCAGCTGGTGCATATCCCAAGTGCTGGCTATGCAACCAATGGCATCAGGCAGACAGTCTGTGAAGACTATTGATAATGGCTGGGGTCACTTGTCTAGTAGAGATGCTACCCAGAAGAAAGCATTGGCAAACCATTTATGTAGAAAAATTTTCCAACAGCAATCATGGTCATGGATAGAGCATGATCGCTCACATCATACTACATGGCATATAAAGATGATGATGGCGATGTATCGGTGAATGGCAGGTTGATGAGAATGTGGGGTTAATGTTATATAGATGCAGCTGTGTAGTTGATGGTCACCTTGGATCTGATGGGCCAAAATGCCCACTTTAATGCTGTATGACCATGCTGGAAGTTGGAAATACAAATATGTAGTGAGGTATGGCAGCTTTATTAGAGTGTAAGATTTAGTTAGTAGGGAGTCAAAGTGGTGGCACAGTAGAGTAGTGGTTAGTGCATTGCTTTAAGGCACCAGGATCACTGATCAAGGTTCGATACCCACTGAGGCAAATGAGGAATTTGTACATTCTCCGCATAATCACGTAGGTTTCTTCCAGGTCCTCTAGTTTCCTCTTACATTCCTAAGATGTAAGGTTAGGGTTAACGAGTTATGGGCTTGATAGCACTGAAAGTGTGCTGACACTTCAGAATCGTAATCAGAATCAGGTTTAATATCAACAGCATATGCTTTGAAATTTGTTGTGTTTGCCGCAACAACACAATGCAATACATATTAATAGAAAAAATGTGAATTACTGTAAGTATATTTATATTAAGTAGTTAAATTAAATAATTAGTGCAAAATAGAAATAAAAAAGTCATCAGATAGGGTTCATGTGTTCAGTGTTCATTCACAATTTGTATGGCAGCGAAGATAAAGTTATTTCTGAATCACTGAGTGTGTGCCTTGCTAGCAGACCAACACAATCCTCATTGAATTGATTTGACTCAAGCGATACATTACACTGTATGTTTAGATGCTTCAATGTACATGTGATAAATAAAGCTAATGCTTAATCTTTTTCTTTAATTATAGGGTGAATAAAGATTTCAGAGTCATGTGTGCTGGGACCAAGGGAAGACTTAAACCCTTCATCTTATGTAATGCCTAGTTTATGACTCTCAATTTCAGATCTGAGTATTTAAGCTTACACATTAAGAAGGTGAAAAAAAATCCTTATAGAACTGGAGGAGGTCATTATACTCCCAAAGTAATTTAAGGTATGAAGGACTTGGAGACATTTTGACAATTTGATAACATTATATATATGCTAGCTTTTTTAATACATGTTTTAACAACACCACAAGAACAGCAGGCAACTTTATTGCATATTACACATATGAATGTACTTTTAAAGTGCCCTTTTTCCTTGATCTCTCCAAATCCAGTGTTGGCATTTAGGTGTGGTCATTTGCTTTTGGTAATATGCATTTTACATATTTCTGGCTCAGGTTGCTATATTTTTAAAATTTGCTCTTTTATCACCATCCCCATCAGCTCTCTCTACACTTTAGGACTATGGGAACAATAATATTCTGGTTAAATTGATGGGTTGATAACACAGGGGCTTGGACTAATGAGCTGAAGACACTAGTTCAAAGCACACCATGAATTGCATTTAGTTAATTAAATAAATCTACAATAAAAATCAACTGTTAGTAGAATCGTCTGTGAAGTAATCTTATTGCAATAATAATTTATTTGGTTCATTAGTGCCTTTAGGTAAGAGTTTACAATATCTTTTCTCTTTTTAGCATTATGTAAATTGTATGTGATTGACTTTCTACTTTCAGCTTGCTCTTCAGAATCTGGATGTCACTGGATTGGCTCGAGCTGATAGCTCACCTCTGATTACCCTTGAGAACATAAGCATGAGGCATCTAGAACTGACTAACCTACTTGTCCATTTCAGGAAGTATTTACATGAGATTGGCCTGAGTCGCATTGGAGCAATGTCTGGGTGAGGACAGCCCGAGAAGCAGATTAATTAACTAGTTTGGAAAGAAGTCACCATATTAGAGCTAGCTATTGTTTCAAATTAGCTTGCTACTACATTCAGGCAGGAGGTACAAAAGTCTTAGTTCTCACTCCATCATGTTAAGGAACAGTAATTACCCTTCAACCATCCGGCCTCTGAAATGGCACAGACAACTTTCCCCATCATAACACTGAGCCGATTCCACAACCTACAAACTCACTTTCATGGACTGTACAACTCCGCCATATTTTGTTTTTATTTATACAATTTCTCTTCTTTTGTACATTGGTTGCCAATCTTCATTTATATCTAATTTTAAAAAATAAATTCTATTGTATTTTCCTGTAAACATTTGAAAAAAAAGAATCTCAGGGTAGTTCTTGGTAACATACAGGATATGTGCTTTGAAAGTAATTTTACTTTGGTTTGCCTTTGAGTTCATAAACTGAACTTAAATTCTTTGGTTTCCATGGTAGTAGTTGGATTCAATTGTATGCACTGCTAGTCCTAACTTCTGGATTTACTAGTCCAGCAGCTTCACTGCTTGATCACCATATATCATTGAGTAAGCCACCAAAATGTATCAATCATATTACAAGGTACAGTGTTTCAAGAAGATGGACCATTCATACCGTTTCAAAGCTGACTAACTAACCTATTAACTGGTAGATGTTTGGACTGTTGGAGAACACAGGAGTACCCAGAGGAAACATGCATGTTTCATGGGGAGACTGTACAAATCCCTGACAGTAGATGTGCTGTCATGGAAGTGTGCAGTAAAGGTGTATGAGAATGATCCTGGGAATGGATGTGGTAATATATGAGAAGTGTTTCGTGGCTCTGGGCCTGTATTTACAGGAGCTTAGAAAAATGGGGTGGTGGGGATCTCATTGAAGCCCTTCAAATATTGAAAGGCCTAGATAGAGTGGATGTGGTGAGGATATTTCCTGTAGTGAAGGAGTCTAGGACCAGAGGGCACAGACTGAGATTTGGATGGGCCTTTAGATTAAGGATGAAGAAGAATCCCTATAGCCAGGAAATTGTAGTTCTGTGGAATTCTCTGCCATGATGCCAGGGGAACAATAAATCAGCCATGATAGAATACCAGAGCACACTTGATGGGCTGAATGGCCTAATTCTGCTCTTATGTCTTTTGTTCTTATGGTTGTATGAATCAAAGCCAGAATGGATGTAGGACTAATACAAAGTTGAAATGCATAAGTATTCAAAAACTACAGCTGTACAGTTTTAAATTGATTTAATTGTGTGCATATGTTTATCTGTTTGTTTGTGTGCTTGTGTGTTTCTATGTGTGTTTCCGTGTTTGTGCGTGCATGACTGTTTGTTTGTGTGTGTGTGATCTCTGTGTTTGTATATTCGGGTGGATTAACTACTGAAAATACATTTTTGTACTTTTTTTATCAACTATTTAAGATTTGTAACTGGTCCCGAATGATTATTTTTTGTGAACATCATGGACAATATTGCTGACAGCCTTGACAGCTGGTGAACTTTACGAAGGCAGTGCCCCAACAGTTGTCAAAGTGGTTTTATGAACCCAGCAGGCTATTTATGCTGAATGACGTCCTACTCTCCCCTGCACCACATTTCTATGTTACTATCATGAATTCCTGTGGAAGTCCATGTCAGGGGCATAGTGTAGGGTAAGACAGCATATGTCTGATGATTTCAAGGGATGATCTTGCTCGTTAATTTTACCACCAAAATACCTTTGCTGGGTCATTATAACCAGTCGATGGCCTAATGTTACAGGCCAAAGAATGTTAACCCCGTTCCTCTTTTCATAGACATTTCTTGACCTACTGAGCATTCCCAGAGTTATTTGTTGCATGATGGGGTTCTCACGAAATGATCCAACCTGTGACACCTCCATTGAATGAGGACGTACAGCCAGAAGTTGTGTTCCATGTAGGTACCAATGACATGGACAGGATGAATGGCAAGATTCTGCATAGTGAGTTCAGGGAGTTTGGTACTAAGTTAAAGGGCAGGACCTCCAGAGTTGTGATCTCAGGATTGCGACCTATGCCAAGTGCTAGTGAAGCTAGAACTAGGAAGATTATGCAGTTTGACACGTAGCTAAGGAATTGGTTTAGGAAGGACGGCGTAAGATTTTTGGATCATTAGCCCCTCTTCCAGGGAAGGTGGATCCTGTGCAGAAGGGACAGTTGGCACCAGATCTGAAAGGGGACTAATATCCTAATGGGAAGGGTTGTTAATGCTGCTCAGTAGGACTAGGGTTGCAGAGGGATGGGAACCAGAGTGCCAGAACAGTAAGTGGAGCATTCTTGGAGGCAGATGTTAGTAAGATCACAGACAAAGTTAGAAATCAAAAGGTTGAGCATGGTGCAAGAAAATCAAAAAGGGTAAATGAATGCAGAATTGAAGGTGTTGTATCTGAATGTGCACTGTATATGGAATAAGATAGAAGAACTTGCAGCAGATTTGTAAATTGGCAGGTATGATGTAGACATCACTGAATCATGACAAAGGGATTGGCATTGATCTGTTGGTTAAAAAAATGAAATCAAGTTATTAGAAAGAGATGATATAGGTTTGGAAGGAGTTCAATCATTGTCGATAGAGCTAACAAACTGTAAGGGTAAATAGACCCTGATTGGAGTTCAACATAGACCACCAAACAGTAGTAAGCCAATATTACTATAGTCCTGGGGTCTTCAAAATGCAGGTAGATTGGAAAAATCAGGTTGGTACTGGATTCCAGTAGGGAGAGTTTCTACAGTGCCTATGAGATAGCTTCTTAGAGCACCTGGTGGTTGAACCCACTAGAGGATCAGCTATTATGGACTGTGTAATGAATGAGAAATAATTAGAGAGCTTAAGGTGAAGTAACCCTTCAGGTCAAGTGATCATAATATGATCAAATTCACCTGGAATTTGAGAAGGAGAAGCTAAAGTCAGATGCACCAGTATGACAGTGGAGTAAAGGGAATTACAGAGGTGTGAGAGAGGAGTTGGCTAGAATTGATTGGAAAAGAACACTGGCAGGTATGACAGCAGAACAGCAATGGCACAATTTTCTAGAAACAATTTGGATGGCAAAGGATGTATACATCCCAAAGAAGAAGAAGTATTCTAAAGGAAAGATGACACAACCGTGGCTAACAAGAGAAGTCAAAGCCAATATAAAAGCCAAAGAGAGGGCATATAATAATGCAAAAAATAGTGGGAAGTTAGAAGATTTTGGGAAGCTTTAAAAATCAACAGAAGGCAACTAAAATATCAGTAAGAAGGTAGAGGTGGGATACAAAAGTAAGCTAGCCAATAAAATTAAAAAGGATAAATTAAGTGTAAGAGAGAAGCAAGAGTAGATATCGGATCACAAGGAACACTTGTCCCAACACCTCCTCCCTCACTACCATTCAGGGCCCCAAACAGATATTCCAGGTGAGGCGACACTTCACCTGTGAGTCTGTAGGTGTCATCTACTGTATGCGGTGCTTCCAGTGTCGCCTCCTGTATATTGATGAGACCCGATGCAGATTGGGAAACCATTTGGCAGAGCATTTATGCTCCATCTGGACGCCCATTTTAATACCACTTGTCATTCCCATTCTGATATGTCCATCCACGATCTCCTCCTCTGTTGCAATGAGGCTGCAGTCAGATAGGAGAAGCAACATCTTATATTCTGTCGTGGTAGCCTCCAACATAATGGTGTGATCATCAATTTCTCGAACTTCCAGTAATGCATCTCACCCCTTTCCTTCACCATTCCTCATCTCCTTTTCACTCTCTTACCTTATCCCCTAACCAGATTATCACTTCCCTCCCTTTGGAGCTCCTCCCCCTTTTTGTCTTTCCATGGTCTTCTGTCTTCTATCAAATTTCCCCTTCTCCAGCCCTATATCTCTCATCAATTAGCCTCCCAGCTCTTTATTTCACCCCTCCCCTACTTCTGGTTTCACCTATCACCTTGTGGTTCTTCCTCCACTCCCTCACTTTTTTACTCTGACTCCTGATTTTTTTTTTCTGTCCTGATGAAGGGTCTCTGCCTGAAACATCGACTGTACTGTTTTCCATAGATGCTGCCTGGACTGCAGAGTTCCTCCAGTATTTTGTGTGTGTTTCCAGCATCCGCAGATTTTGTCTTGTCTGGAGAGGTAGTAGTGGGGGACAACAAAATGGCAGATGAACTGAATAAGTTTTTTGCATTAGTCTGCACTGTGGAAGACACTAGAGGAATGGTGGAAATTCAAGGTGTCAGGGTGCATGAAGTCTGTGAAGTTACCATAACTAGAAAGATGGTGCTTAGGAAACTGAAAGGTGTACATGCCAGAGATCTGAAAGAGATGGCTGATGAGATCATGGAGGCATTAGTAATAATCTTCCCAGAATCACTCAATTCTAGATTAGCTCTGGAAGACTGAAAAATTGCATATGTCACTCTACTCTTCAAGAATGGAGAGAGGCAGAAGAAAGAAAATTATATACCAGTTAGTCTGATGTCAGTGATTGGGAAGATGTTCGAACAATTATTAAGAATGAGGCCTCAGGGTACTAGTAGGCACATGATGAAATATGCCATAGTCCACATAGTTTCTTTAAGGGAGAATCTGTAAGAATTCTTTGAAGAAAGAACAAGCAGTATAGACAAAGAAAAATCGATGGATGTGTACTTGGATTTTCAGAAGGGCTTTGATAAGGTTCCACACATGAGGCTGCTTAGGATTTTGTGTCAAAGTGAAAACGGATTTCTACAGAGTGATCTAAATTAATTACAAATATAAAACACAAAATTTTGATTTTATAAGTATTCACTACCCTTTAAAATGACACAGCAAATCATCACTGGTATGGTCAATTGGTTTTAGAAGTCACATCATTAGTTAAATGGAAATCTGTGTGCGGTCAAGGTCTTTCAATTGATTGTAGTGAAAATACACCTGTATCTGGAAGGTCCAACTGCTGGTGAGTCAGTATCCTGGCAAAAACTACACCATGAAGACAAAAGAACACTCCAAGCATCTCCACAAAAATATTATTGAAAAGCACACATCAGGAGATGAATACAAGCAAATTTCTAAGTTACTGAATATCCCTTAGAGTACAGTTCAGTCAATCATCAAGAAAAGGAAAGAACATGCACAGCTGTAAATCTGTCCTCATAAACTGTGTGACTGTGCAAGAAGGGGACTAGTGAGGGAGGACAGCCAAGAGACCTATGACAACTCTGAAGAAGTAACAAGCTTTGGTGGCTGAGATGGGAGAGACAGCACATACAACAACTGTTGTCCCGGTGTTTTACCAGTCACAGCTTTATGGGAGAGTGGCAAAGAGAAAGCCACTGTTGAAAAAAAATAACTTGAAATCTCAGCTAGAGTTCCAAAATCTTAGAAGGTATGTAGAGTCTTTGAAGTCAGCTGGAAGAAGGTTCTATGGTCTGATGAAACCAAAATTGAGCCTTTTGGCCATCAGATCAAACATGCATATCATCATAATCACACCATCCTTACTGTGAGGCACGATGGTGGCTGCATCATGCTGTGGGGATGCTTCACTACAGCAGCCCTTGGAAGGATTGTGAAGATAGAGGGCAAAATGAATGCAGCAGAATACAAGAAAATCCTGTCTAAAGCCTCATGTAATCTGCAAGAGAACTATGGTTTGGGAGAAGATTTGTTTTCCAACAAGACAATGACCTCAAGCAGAAAGCCAAAGCTACACAGGAATGGATTAAAAACAACAAAGTTAATGTCCTGGAGTGGCCACGTCAGAGTCCAGACTTCAATCCAATTGAAAAATTGTGGCTGGACTTAAAAAGGGCTTTTCGTTCATGATCCCCGTGCATTCTGACAGAGCCCGAGCAGTTTTGTAAAGAAGAATGAGGAAAATTTGCAGTGTCCAGATGTGCAAAGCTGATAGACATCTATCCACACAGACTCAAGGCTGTAATTGCTGCTAAAGATTCATCTACTAAATATTGACCTAAAGAGGGTGAATACTTATGCAATCAACAATTTTGTGTTTTATATTTGTAATTAATTTAGATCATTTTGTAGAGATCTGTTTTCTCTTCGGCACAAAACAGTCTTTTACTGTTGATCATGTGAAAAAAAAGCAAATTACATCCTTTGTGACTTAATGTTGTAAAACAATAAAGGATGAAACCTTCCAATGGTGTAGAATACATTTTCTAGGCTCTGTAGATCACTTACAGCTGGAATAGCAGATGGCAATACATGGTTAACAGCAAGACTTTTAACAGTGTAACTGTGTTAATGTGGAGAGGGATCTGAGGTCAAAGTTCATAGCCCCCTGAAAGTGGCTACACAGGTTAATAGGTGGTTAAGAAGGCATATGGAATGCTTGCCTTTATTAGTTGAGGCACTGAGTTCAAAAATCTGGAAGTTATATTGCAGCTTTATAAAATATTAGTTTGGTCTCATCAGTTCTGGTCTCCACATCACATGAAGGATATCCCAGTTTTGGAGAGAGGGTAGAAGAGGTTTATCAGGATGCTTCCTGAATTTGAGGGCATATGAATAGAGGAATATGAATGAGAGGTTAGAGAAATGAGTTGCTTTCTCTGCAACAGCAGAGACTGAGGTGAGATTTAATAAATGTTTATAACTTTATGAGAGGCAAAGATAGAGTAGCTAGTATCTTTTTTCCAAGGGTGAAATGTCTAATATCAGAGGGCACGTATTTAACGTGAAAGGGAATCATTTAAAAAGAGATGCCAAGTGCAAGTATTTTTGCACAAAGTGAAGTGGGTGCCTGGGGGTGGTGGTTGTGGCATAAGCAATTAGTTTAGATTTGCTATTTGATTATCAATTGATTTGGTCCTGTCACTACTACTCATGCAGGGACTTTATAGTCTCCTCCCAACTATTAGGATTCACCTGCTACTCATTCCAGACTCATCACCTGCAGCCTAGTTAACCTCAGTTTCATCTACAAACTTTGTTCGCTAATTGAACTAATCTGTCTCACCCAGTTGCTCTCAGCTTTCAGTTACTTGTTGCCTGTTGTGTTTAGCATCTGTTCTTTCTTGTACTATGACCTCTTGTGGCTTGTTATTTTGCAGTCTATTATTAAAGTTATCACTCACTGCTTGATCACCTCCACTGCTCTGCATTTGGGTCAAGCTTCTTCTCCATTTTCTGACAGGATGAGTGAGCCATTGATTGACCCAGCAGAGCATGCTCACCTGAAGTTTTCCGTTAATGTGAGCTGACGATCCAGAAGCAGCAGGAAACCATTGACCATCAGCTCATCATTCTCTTTCCACACTGTTGCGATACAGCAACCCTGCGCCAGTCAGCCTCGTCCCTCTGAGCTCTGGATATCCGTGCCTGAATGCTTTGACGGATCCCAATCCCAATGTCACAGCTTTTTGTCCCAGTGCATCTTGTGTTTCAAGCTTCAGCTGCCTATGTATGCTATGGACCGAGACAAGATTGCCTTCATCACTTTTCTCTTGAATGAGTAAGCAGCTAACTGAGACAATAAAAAAAACATTTGCAACAAATGAGGATCTTGCAGCTGAGGTGTACTGTTTCCTTTTACTATCCAATAAGTGGAAGGGAGGCACTGGATCAGAAAATTCACCTGCATCAAGGTTCAGCCATTGTGCTGGATTATGCCATGGAACTCCAGACTCTTGCAGTAGAATGTAGCCGGAGTATATAACGGCTGCTGGTCCATTACTATCACAGCATCCTCGAGCACTAGTACCTTCCATATGTCATGCCTCAAGCCTGTGAACAACTCAGCTCAACCTAGGATGGTGGAAGGTAGTTCAGTTCACATAGGTGATAGATTCACATCATTGCGAATGGTGTGTGTAGTACTTGATCAACTGGGAAAGGTACAGCCCAAAGGAGAGATCTTTAGTGCCGTTCAGTTACATGTTTGGATCTATCGCTCATTGAGGAGTTCCATCAATCCCATCTGGGTTATCGTGGCTGTCGGAGGTCAGCCGTAGGGGAGAGGGTCCTGTCAGGCCTGCACACTTAGACACCTACCAGTCTCTAACCAGCTAATAGGAGTCACCTGCCACTTGTTTCTTACTCATCACCTGCAGCCTATTTAACCCAGGTTCTCATCCATTGTCCGATTATTCATCGAGCCAGCCCTGCCTCAACCAGTTGCTCCTAGCCTTCAGTTGCCTCATTCCCTGTTGTATCTAGTATATCTTCTCTCCTGTTTTGTTGCTGTTCATGACTTGCCATTTTGCAGTCTATTATTAAAATTATTCCTCACCGCTAAATCATCTCTGCTGCTCTGATTTTGAGTCAAGACTTCCTGTATTTTATGACAGGTTCAGCAGGAGGGCCTGTTCCTGAGCTGTACTGTTTTACATTCTATGTGTGGTATATGTATTATGGGTGTATGAATCACCAGAGGAACATTGTTTCATTTAGTTGTATATATGTGCAGTCAAATCAAAATGAACTTGAACTTGGGCTTAATATTCTATGTGCAACCACCTCACTGTGCTCATATGGAAACTTGGCTCGTTGCAGGCCCCCCAGATAGCCATGGACTCAGTGATGAGAAGGCTACCTTTCATAAACAATACGCATCTAGGGTCAGTATGACTTGGGGTTCAACCAAACAGGAATGTTGGGATGTTCCAGTTTGAGTGAATTCTGTGTGAATACTGCCCATACACAATTGACAGTTGGCAAGAAATACACCATATATAATTATAAATTAAGTATATATACAACTTTCAGCTCTATTGAACACTTAGTAGGAAAAAGACAATGAAAGTAAATATATGTAAAGCCCATTAGAGTTAGACCAGTCCAAATGTGCACATACAGTTTTACTCAGCTTGAGGTTGTCCTTTTCACTCATGTGCTGAAGCCATGGTCTGCATGAAAGCACACACCATATTTCAAATGTAGGTCGAAATCCATCTCAAACAGGCGGTCCCTCCCATGGGAATACAGGCTCTTCCTCCTCGGAGCCCTTCACCCGCACAAAACACCTTGTGCATCATCCATCTTCCCACCTACTCTCTCACAGCTCTGGCCAGAAAGACCCCCCAGACCAGACTACTGTCCTTCAGAAAACAGCCCTGGTGGGCTGACTCATGTTCCTGAGTTGGATAACGTGCGCTTATCTTAGCCGAAGCCAAAACACACATCCAGCATGGCACACTGCTTTTACAGAAAAAAACTGATTATAATGAAATACTTATGGCATAACATTAAAAATCTTAACCAGGGAAATACATATGTATTATGTATTTATTTTTTTACAAATTGTCCACTTTTGCACTTCGGATGTTTGTCTGCCTTTGTTGTTTGTGGTCTATTTTCTCTTTGTTTTATGGGTGTCTGCAGGAAAATGTATCTTAAGATGTCACATGGTATACTGTAGATCCTTTTATAATAATTTTGTATTTTGATATGCGGGGGAGTGGGAGGGGCTTAGGAGGGCACGCTGGTCAGTATGGGTGAGTTGGGCCAAAGGGCCTGCTTCTATGGCTAAAGCTCATCTGGATTCAGGTGAAAGGGCAAACTATAGAGCGCTGGGAAATAATACAATACAAAGCAAAAAAAAAACACATAATAGCTCCAAATGATATAGTGAATGATTGAAGTTTATCATTTTAAAAAATAGATAAATTAATTCCTTTTCACAAACTAACATGATTAGCGGATATGCTTTTGGATATTATCAATATAGACTTAGAAACACTGGGTGTTATTAAAAATGCTAATTTCAAACACTGTTATATTTACTGAAGTGACAGATTTGAAACTATAGTGGCTTTCAAAGCCAATGGAGTCAGGATAATCGATTTCCATCCCAAATATCACGCTGGCAGGCTTTGGAATTAGTGGTAAATGTCAGTTCCTCACCATGTGTTGTGGAGTCCAGTCTCTGTGGATTCTCTGTGCGATCTGTGACCTTTGCTGTTATGAAGTGCAACTTCACAGCCTCCGCTGCCATCTGCGGTAGGCAGAACCCCAAGCGGAGGTGCACGCTCCCTGAACCCTGCTGTGAAAACAAGCAGACTGTATCCTGATTCGAAGATACATTCTGTGCAGTGAGAAGAGGCAAGTCGACTTCTGCAGGAAGAGGGATGGGTTCTGGACTGAAGAAAACCTTGGCTTGTCATTTTTTTTTTACAGCCTTTGAATTGTTCCTGATGCTTAGCACTGTATATTTTTTTTTAATATACACAACAGCCATCATGTGTACGGTAAGATCACACAAAGAGCAGTGATTAGATCTTCTTTCAAGCATTTCACAATGGATATTGGTGATAATCAATCTGATTTCTGAATCAGATTTGCATCAATGAGGCTTGTTGAGCAGGGGCATATGCAATACTTGAATATTTGTTTGTCTCATACTTAATGCTTCATTCTTAATATTGTGCAGTAAGCACTATTGTGCACATCTGCAGCCCTAGGTTATGCACCCTTTTGATTTATTCTCCTGCAATTTCCGCTCTCTTCCCTTATTATCAATGCAAGGTTGTGGGTAAAATAAATAATGGACAAAGCACTTAGGACAATTCCCTTGGTCCAGAGTCACAGATTCTTGCAGCATGGAAACAAGCCATTTGGCCTGAATCATCCACACTGATAAGGCTGTTCATCTACTCCAATTCCATTTTCCCACATATGTCCCATATGAGACTAAACCTTTCTTATACATGTGTAGAGAGGTGTGGTGGAGAGTATATTGACCGGCTGCAACATGGCCTGGTATGGAAACACCAATGCCTTTGAACAGAAAATCCAAACAATGTTCGTGGAATTGGGCCAAACCATCATGGATAAAACCCTCCCAACCATTCGGTACATCTGCATGAAATGCTGTCATAGGAAAGCAGCATCCATCATTAGAGATGCAACATCCAGGCCATGCTCTCTTCCCGCTGCTGCCATCATGTACATAATATAAGAGCCTCAGGACTCACACCTCCAAGTTCAGGAACAGCTTCTACCTTTCAACCATCAGGCTCTTGGATAAAAGGAGATAAGTACACTCACTTGCCTCATCGTTGAAATGTTCCCTCAAACAATGATCGTTAAAGACTCTTTATCTCATTATCTCCAGTGCTCATTATTTATAGCTTTTTATTTATATTTGCAATTGCACGGTTTGTTGTCTTCTGCACTCTTGTTGATTTTTCATTGATCCTGTTATAGTTACTATTCTGTAAGTTTATTGAGTATGCCCACAAGAAAATTAATCTCAGGTTTATATTAGGTGACATATATGTAATTTGATAATAAATTTGCTTTGAACTTTGAATTATCTATTCAAAATGCCTGTTAAATGTTCTCATCCAACTGGCCTCATCCTCTTCTCTGGCAATTTGTTGCATTCACACATCACCCTCTGTGTGGAAAAAGTTGCCCTTCAGTTTCCTATTAAATAATTCCCCTCTCAACTTATACCTATGCCCTCTAGTTCTTGATTCCCCAGCCCTGGCAAAAGGACTGTATGCGTTACCCTATCTCTGTCCCTCATGATTGTATACATATTTGTAATATCACCTCTCAGTCTCCTGTGCTCCAAGGAATAACATACTATCTTGTCCAAACCCTCTCTATAACTCAATCCTTCAAGTACTGGTAACATCATCACATATAATTTCTCTGCAGGATTTTTTCCACACTCTTATGCACTCAGTTAAATGGCACCTTTCCCATAGCAGGGTGACTAAAGCTGAACATAGCATTTCAAATGAAACACACGGAATGCAGGAGGAAGTCAGCAAGTCAAACAGCATCTAGAATCAAGAATTTCAGGTTTTATATTGTATATATTCTCTGATATTAAATGGAATGATTGAACTATTAATCCATAGAGCAGATTAAAATATTGATGTTTCGGAACAAGATTCTTCACCAGAATTTGCTATCACAGCCACGTATCTTATCTCTTCTCATTGCTTTCCAATGTGCTCCTCCTCCTTCACTTTCTCCTATCAGGTTACTTCTCCAGTCCTTTACCTTTCCCACCCACCTGGCCTCACCTTCCAGCTAACCTCCTTCCCCTTGTCCCACTCTTTTATTCTGATGTCTTCCTCCTTCCTTTCCAACCCTGAAGAAGGGTTTCGACCTCAAATGTCAACTGTCTTTTCATTTCCATTGATGCAGCCTTGCCTGCTGAGCTCCCCCAGGATTTTCAAATCATAGAAAAGTACAGCTCAGAAACAGGCCCTTCAGTCCATCTAGTCTGTGCCAAACCATGTGATGTGTTGCTCTGGATTTCCAGCATCAGAAAGCAGAATCTCCTGTGTTACTGTATTCCAAATGTGACCTCACCACTGCCCTCCACAAATGCAAAATTACATACCGGCTTTTATATTTAATGTCCAGCATAACAAAATTCAGTGTGTTGAAAACCTTCTTCACCAACTTGACTACCTGCAGTGCCATTTTCAGGGAATCAGTACTTCCGAAGATTTTTGTGAGTATCTATTATATCCGAATAAATTTGCATTCAAATGTCAACACCTCCAATCATGGAACATGTGGTCAGAACTGCAAAGCATTTTCAGCTAGGCTGTCTTTTACTCAAAGCTGTGGAGTAAGAATTGAACACTCCCTCATAAAGCACAGAGGTGAAAGTGCTATCATTTGAGCTTTGTAACAGACAAAGGAAATCATTAACTGGTCTTCCTTTGCCTAGCATACATATCAGAGCTGATTTTATATAAATTACAATAGTGTGCAAGTCTGAGGCACATATGCATATATATTGTAGCTAAGGTGGCAAAGACTTTTGCACAGTACTATAGTAATGTTAGGTATTGCACTGTACTGCTGCCACAAAAAAAATTGAGTGATATATGAGTGATGATAAAACTGATTCTCATATGGGTCTCTATTGTGGACTGAGAGTGAGAAGGAACAGGGAGAGGTTATCATGGTTGGGAGAAGGGGAAGGAAGAGGGGAGGGAGTGGGAAGCACCAGAGACATTCTGTGACGATCAATAAACCAATTGTTTGGGATCAAATGACCTTGCTTTGTGTCTCATGCTTGAGGGTGTTTGTACCCACTCCACACCCTGCCCATGGCATTCTTTCTTTGCCACCGGTACCACACCCCTCCCACACAACTCCACCCTCATCGTTCCCAACATCCTTTACTCCAGCTAGATTTATAAACTTGCTCTCTACTCCACATTGCCAAATATGGCACTGTGCATGCTGTGGAACTAAAATGAGGCATAACTCTTCCCCATTTTATATCTGCTCTGCCTTGAAACTAGATTCCTCTTGAGAGTTGGCACGCAGATGAAGAAAGTGAGGCCGTGTTGTTGGCCAGGTCCTCCCCACGTCTGCAAGGAACACTGCTTTAAGAAAGCAGCATCCATCATGAAGGGCCACCCCACTATCCAGGCTATGCTCTCTCTAGCTACTAGCATCAGGCAGAAGTACAGGAGCCAGATTTGCAGATTCCCGAACAGTTGTTACCCGCCAACCATCATCAGGATGCTAAACCAGTGTGTATAACTTCACTCGCCTCAATGATGAACTGACCTGACAGCCTACAGTGTATTCTTACTTACAAAGTATCTACAACTCATGTTCTCAGTATTATTTATTTATTGTTTTTATTATTTTCATGATTCATATTGTTTTGCACATTGGTTGTTTGTTAGTCATTACAAAGAGTTTTTCATTAAGTCCTACTGTATTTCTTTATTTTCCTGTAAGTTCCTGCATGAACATGAATCTCAATCTAATATATGGTAACACATATGTACTTTGATAATGAATTTACTTTGAACTTTGAATATGGCTATTAAATATTAAATGATGTCATCTGCTGCTGCTTACCAAGATAGCAGTGAAGGTGGGGAAGAAGTAATTCCTCTTTATCAATGGGTCCCCACTCTCTTCAATCAGACCTTTGCATCTTTGTCCTGAAGGTCATTTAGGTAACCATCAGGGTAATCTACTCCATTGCCTTTTTGATGGAGTTGTTAAAAATTAAATAAAGGATCTATCTATTATTTTAGTCTGGTGCTCTTTCACTCTCTTTTTTTTTCCCCCTCACTATAATCTCTCCCCCCAGCCCTACCTTTCTTTCTCTTTTATTTCCCATAATTCTCCACCTTCCCCCAGCCCATTTCACTCCAGCCTATCACTTCCCAGCTCTCTACTTCATCCCTCCCCCCACTTCTTATCCCCCCTCGACCATCCCATGTTACTTCACTCCTGATGAAGGGTTTCGGCCTGAAACGTCGTTATTACCTCCTCCCTTAGATGCCGTCTGGCCTGCTGAGTTCTGCCAACATTTTGTGTGTTTTATATTCTGTCTGTCTTGTAGTTTTTTAAATTGTATGTTTCTCGCATGATCTTTCTTGTCTTTTTGTGTGGGAAAGGGATTTGGGGACAGTGGACTGAGCTTCCGTTTTGTTCATTGTTTTTTGTGGGAGGAGCAATTTAGGGGTTAATGTGCCTGTTCCATTTTGTATGTTTTTTTTGCATGGGGATATAGGATTTGGGGGTTGACGTGCCTGTTCCGTTTGGTTTGGTTTTTTTGTGTGTATGGGAATTTAGAGGTTGATGGATCAGTTCCATTTTGTTTGTTGTTTCATGCAGGAGGAGGGATTTGGTGGTCGATGTGCCTGTTCTGTTTTTGTTCATTTTTTGTGCTGGGTGAGGGAATTTTTGGGGGGTTTGCTGATTGTGCTGCCTTTCTTTTCTTTCTTGGTTTTCACGGAGAAGGAGAATTTCAAGTTGTATACTTTGATAATAAATTAACCTTTCAACCTAGTTGCATTTTGTGATACTGAGACATCCCACAGAGGGTTAGGATTAAGGATACACTTCTGAAATATTATAATTCTGATGAAGAAAGAGACAATTTGAACGACACAAGACCCCCTAAATAGGAATGAAATAATGAATTGAAAAGCTTTGTCAGTGATGTTGGTCCATCTGACCGGATATCAGGAAAAATTCAACCTACACTCCTGCAATCGTCTTCCAATGATGACACGGGTACTTCTCCAAGCATTTCAGAAGGGAGACAAGGGTCTCAGTAGGGATTTAATCAAGTAGCTATGATCAACTGGATGTCTGCATATCACAAGAGAATTTTAAAAAGGATACTTTTGATCCAATCAGAAATAAAAGACTTTTCCTTCCATTCTACCCAATGCTACTGCTGAAGCACCCACTCAGTGGCCACATTATTAGGTACAGGAGTGGTACCTGGTGTGTCCTCCTGCTGCTGTAACTGATCCATTTCAAGGTTCAATGTGCACTGCATTCTGAGATACTCTTTTGCACATCACTGTTCTGCAACATGATCATTTTAGTTATAGTCATCTTCCTGCCAACTTGAACCAGTCTGGTCATTCCTCTCTGACCTCTCTGAATAACAAGGCATCTTCACCCATGGAACTGCTGCTCATGGGATGCTTTTGTCTTCTGCGCCATTCTCTGTAAACTCCAGAGACTGTTGTACGTGAAAACCCAGCGGTTTCTGAGATACTCAAACCACCCTCTCTGACACTAACAAACATTCCACAGTGAAAGGCCCTTTCCTTCCTCATGCTGATGTTTGGTCTGAACAACAGCTGAACCTCTTGACCATGTCAGCATGCTGTTATGCATTAATACATGATCGGATAATGAGATATTTGCATTAACAAGCTGATGCAAGGTGTAACTAATAAAGTGGGCACTAAGTGTGTACCATAAATTGCACATAATAACTAGCCTTCTGAAATGAACCAGCAGCAATCAGCTTTTGTGAACAGGATGTGGAGCAACGTTTCCAATCAGCAATAAAATGTGTCTACACTTCTCTGTGAGATTGGTGTAGACTAACAGGACAGCTTCGCCTGCCCACATATCCAGTGCTGATCAACCTAACTTTCCTTTCATCCAGCATAAATCAGCCCCACCCACACAAACATCCAACACAGCTCAAAATCTGAAGGCAATTTGATATTAATGAGTCATTTCAGACAATGTTTCCCTTATTCTAAATCACAAAGGTCCCATTTCACACTGCTAATTGTGACTTGATATTTATTTTGTGTTTGTAAATGATAAATGACATGCTAAATGACTATATTTTCTCTTAGCTCCTTCTCTTCTCCTCACTTGCCTCTGGTGCACCTTCTCCTTCCCTTTCTCCCTCCACTCCTATCAGATGCCCTTTTTGTTACAACCCATTATCTTCCATTGATCACCTCCTAGCCTTTCACTTGGTCCCCACCTGGTTTCAACTATCATCTGTCAGCTTGTGGTCCTTCCCCTCCACCTAACCTTCTTAGGCTGGCTTCTGATTCCTGCTTTTTCAGTCCTGATGAAGGGTCTTGGCCTGAGACATTGTCTGTTTATTCCTCTCAATAGGTGTTGCTGGCTCCTTAAAGGTGTTATAGCTGGGTGGGTGGTGGTGGCTGGTAATGGAGAAAAACTCCCTCTGCCTGTTAAATGCTCCCAATAGCCTGAGTCTCACACAGCCTCTGACAACCATGTTTAGCTCCAGGCCTTCACATGTGGCTTAGCTACTAAGGTGGTGGAACCATTTCTACTGTCAGGAGAAGGGGCAAAGGCAAGTTACCGGTAGCTTAAAACCAGTCGCTTTGGGCAAATGGGGTTCCAGAGCTGTACTTGGCAGCTCATCTAAGAGAAAGAAAATTCTGGTGGCTTAAAACCAATCACTTCGGGCAACTGGGGTTCATCAGTCATATTCAGCAGCTCATCTAAGAGAAAGAAAACTGCAATTTCTGCAGCCTGGTGGCTGTACCCACTCATGGGGAAGGCTTTAGGAGTAAAGCGCGAGGAAAGATTCAGAGCTGGAGTCCTTCAAGGCAGTCCTTCAATGAGTTCAACACCGACTGTCAATTCCTGTGATGCAACTGGCGCCAAACTGCTCTGCCACCTCTTCAGATTCGTCAGCTGTGTGGGTAACAGCTTGCTCTGCATTTCACATTGCCCTAGCTTGCATATCATGTAAATAGCCTCCATAGATGCTGCATGACCTGTTGTGTTCCTCCAGCATTTTGTGTTTGTTACTCTGGAATACCAACATCTGCAGAATCTTTTGTATTATCACTTGTCCATTATTTCATTTTTTTCATTTTTCAATTTGTAGAGTATGTTTTTGTCTCACATGCTATCCTCCTTGTACAGAAGTATTAAAATGGCACCATTCAAATTCTGATTCATGTAATACAATTCTTCCTCAATTTGCAGAAATCTGGAGAATAGTCAATATATGTCTAAAAGTCTCTTGTTTCCAGGACAGGTAATTATTAATTTTAAGAGCTCCTGACATATTGTCTTTTACAGATAAGGGGGCACAGAATGACTGAGCTGCAACTCTGTAAAAAATGCATTGATCAGCTGTGAGTGGAGTGCAGTAGAACACATTCTGCTTCAATATTTTTGATGTATTTACCATCAGTGGGCATTAGGTGTTGCTCTAAATAAACAAGTACTGACTTAATCACATCCAGTTGGAAAAATGACTACATCATCTGTTTTATTTGCCAAGTGCAGCGTGGGCAAAGCCTCAAATTCATAAAAAAGAAATTAATGATTGGGGATGGTTTTGTCGAGCACCTTCATTCTATACCCAACTTGCATTTCCCAGTGGCAACCATTTTAATTCCACTGCCCATTCCCAGTCCAATGTGTCCATCCTCTATTGCCATGATGAGGTCATTCTCAGGTTGTATGAGCAACACTTCAATATCTGAATGGGTAGCCTCCAACCTGACAGTTTGAACATCAATTTCCCAAACTTCCAATAATTTCTACCCTCTTCTCCCTTCTTTCTTTTTGCATTCCTCATTATGTCCCCTCTCTTACTCTTTCTTTTCTCCTCAACTGCATATCACCTCCATCTGGTGCTCTTCCTTGTTCCCCTTCCCTCATGGTCCATTGCACACTCCTTTCAGATCCCTTCTTCTTCAGCCCTTTACATTTTCCACCTACCACCTCCCAGCTCATCAGTTCCCCCCCGTCCCCACCCATCCAGCTTCCCCCTCACCTGATTTTACCTGCCACCTTCTAGCTTGACACACTTCCCCTCCCTCCAATTTCTTATTCTGGATTCTTCCCCTTTCCTTCCCAGTTCTCATGAAGCATCTCAGCCCGCAATATTGACTCTTTATACTGTTCCATAGATGCTGCCAGACTTGCTGGGTTTCTCCAACAATTTGTGTGTGTTTCTCTTGATTGCCAGCATCTGCAGAACCTCTTGTGGAAATGATGCATCCCATTGTGAAAGCAAGTAAAACTTTGTTTTCTAATATTGTAGGGAATTTTCAGATTCAATGAAGAGGCAGATGGTGTTTTAAATTCATTAAACTGAGAGTTCAGTTTAATGAGACCCTGCAGAAGTACTAGACAAAGATAGACCCCGATAGGGAGAATACGTACACAACGCTGGAAGAACTCAGCAGGTCAGGCAGCATCCGTGAGAAAAGAGTAGCCAACGTTTCGGGCCGAGACCCTTCATCAGGAATGGAGGGGAAGAGAGGGCCGAAGCCCAGTAATAGAGATAGGGGAGGGGGTAGGGCCTAGAGGCGCCAGGTGGAAAACCAATCAGAGGAAAGATAAAGGGGGGAGGGGGAGGAGATAAGCATGAAAGAACTGTAGAGATAAAAAAGCAGCTTATCCCCTCCCCCTCCCCCTTTATCTTTCCTCTGATTTGTTTTCCCCCGGCGCCTCTAGGCCCTACCCCCTCCCCTATCTCTATTACGGGGCTTCGGCCCTCTCATCACCCCCCCATTCCTGATGAAGGGTCTCGGCCCGAAATGTTGGCTACTCTTTTCTCACGGATGCTGCCTGACCTGCTGAGTTCTTCCAGTGTTGTGTACGTATTCTTTGACCCACAGCATCTGCAGCTATATTTTTTTGATTTTTGAGTAATAGGGAGAACTCCTTACAGTCAGCAGGGGGAATTGAACCCCTATCACTGGTGCTGTAAAGCATTGAGGTAACTGCTATGTTACTGAACTGCCCCGTGCCATTAAAGCATATCAGAACATCTGCACAGATTCCACAGATGAGAAGATCAAGAGCCAATGTAGAACTGAATAATAAGCAAATGTTTTTGCAATTAGAGTCATAGAGTTATAGAAAAGTACAGCACAGAAACAGGCCTTTTAGCCCATCTAGTCCATGCCAAAACCATTTCAATTGCCTAATCTCATTGTCCTGCACTGCCCTCCATATCCCCTGGCATCCATACTCTTATCCAAATTTCTCTTAAATGTTGAAATTGATCTCACATGCACCACTTGTTCTGGCAGCTTATTCTACACTCTCACAAATGTCTGAGTGAAGAAGTTTCCCCTCATGCTTCCCTTAAACTTTCCAACTTTCACCTTTAACCCATGACTTCTTTTTGTAGTCTCTCCCAACTTCAGTGAAAAAAGTCTGCTTCAGTGAAAAAAGTCTTTATACCGCTCATAATTTTGTATCCTTCTAACAAATCTCCCCTCAGTCATCTACATTCTAACAAAAAGAGCCCTATCCTGTTCTGTCTTTCCTTATAATTCAATCTTCCAGATTCAGCAACAGACTTGTAAACTTCCTCTGTACTCTTTTAATGTTGTTTACATCTTTCCTGTAGGTGGGTGACCAAAGCTGTACAGACCACATCAAATTAGGCCTCACAAATGTCTTGAACGGCATCAACGTAACATCACGTCTCCTCTACTCAGTATTTTGATTTATGAAGGCCAATGTGCCAAAAGCTTTCTTTATGACCTTATCAACCTGTGAGAGGGCTGATGGCAGTGATGTCAAACTACAATTTATTGGCTACACACAGGAGGCAGGAATCCCAGTGTACACCTGTCATTAAATCCAGCTTGTGCAAAGAATTAATTCTATTTGGCTCTACCCAGCATCTGGCATTACCAGATCTGGCAAGTTTACATCAGGATTGTTGCCAGGTTCACATTAGAAGGAATTGGCACCAACACTGAAACCACTACAATGAATAATACCACTAAAGAGGCTCTGTGACCCAGCTCCAATCCGCATTCATTTTCTTTCAGCCAAACGATGAAGGTCCAAATCATTCAGTCCTAGTGTAGGAAAGCAAAGAAAAAAAAAATCTGTCTTCTGTTGTCCATGACATCCTTTCACTCCAGTGGAGAAATGGAATTCACTTATGGGACCTACCTAGATCATCGTAGATATCTAGGAATAGGTATTTCATCATTTGATTTCATCCTTTGGATGTTATTTTTTTTTCTGAACTTAGTTCTTAGTACTTTGACCTAAGTTACCTTTGTAGAGGTTCCTTATGGTTGTCAGAGCTGGGGGTGGGGGGGGGGGGTGGTGGATAAGCTATTAAATTCCCAATAGTGTATGTCTCAGTCTCTGACAACCAAGTCCAGCTCCTGGCTTCATTAGTTCCTAAGCCCAGGAGAACCATTTCTGCTGACCGAAGAAGGGGCAAAGTTGGGGTCCTGGTGCCATGAAACCAGTCATTTCAAGCAGATCAGACCTGTCAGCCATGTTTGGCAATTCATCTTGGAGAAAAAAAACTGTGATCTCACACTTCTGCTTCCTTGTGGCCATACCGATTCATGGGGAAGGCTTTGGGAGTAAACCTGGAGGAAAAAGTCCGGAGTTAGAGTCCGGAAGGCAGTTGTAATTTGAGTGAACACTGACTGGCTGTCAAGATACTGGTGTATTGGGTTTTGTCATTTCTTTGGATTCATCAGCTGTGTGGAGAGGAGGAGCCTGCTGTATAGGCAACAGCTTGCTATCCATATATTGTACTGCCCTGGCTTTCTATCCATGTTATACTGGCCTGGCTTGCTATCTGTATTGTACTGGCCTGGCTTGCTATCTGTATTGTATTGTACTGGCCTGGCTTGCTATCTGCATTGCACTGGCCTGGCTTGCTATCTGTATTGTACTGGCCTGGCTTGCTATCTGTATTGCACTGGCCTGGCTTGCTATCTGTATTGCACTGGCCTGGCTTGCTATCTGTATTGTACTGGCCTGGCTTGCTATCTGTATTGTACTGGCCTGGCTTGCTATCCGTATTGTCCTGTGCTAGTTTGCTATCTTTATTGTACTAGCCTGGCTTGCATACTGACTTATATATTAACTTCAACAGCTAGGACACAGCATCCATGGTCAACCACCTCTAACAAAGGCTATCACCTTTTTTTACTTAATATAAAAATCACAGATAGCTATCAGGACATAGTGATTATCACAGTTGCTTTACAGGGCCAACAATCACTGATTGGGTTTAGATTGCTGCTGCTGACTGTATGAAATTTATGCATTCTGCTCGTAACGGGTTTTCTTTGAGTGCTCTGGTGTCCTCCGAAATTACAACATGCCACAAATGCACCAGAAGCCTAGAGAGACTCATGGGCAGTCCCTAGCACATCACAAATGACATATTTCACTGAACGTTTTGATGTTTCAATGTACATGCCACAAATAAAGCTAATCATGATGATGCTAATAGACTATTGGTGATCAAGGACAACGGTGCACTTTGCTTTACCGGACACTCTCTTCACAGAGCCCTCAGCTCATTGGGCGTCGCTGGTGCAAGGAGGCAGACAGCCATCGACAATGTCACCGAGCCAGCAGAGAAAGCCTCAAGACAGCACTGGATGAGGAGAGCAAGTCCATGGGAATCAGCAGCACGTGCCACCTGGACACAAGTTGTAGCTTGATCAACCTTGGCTGGGTCACCTGGGTGAGGGTGCCTGATGCTGAAACACCCGAGGACCCCTGGTTCAATCACTGATGATGCGCTCAAAGCATCGTGAGATGTTTTCTTCAAATCAGGCCAGTTTGTCTGTAGTTAGTAAAAGGACATGGCACTGAGGTAAAAGTTGAAGCGGAAACAGTGCAATTGATAAAAGTAATGAATCATTTGGTCAGGCAGCGGATTTCCAACAGAATAGTTATTTTAACTGCCACCATTTCTTTAATATTACGTTCACACCTCAAACAACCTTGCAAGGGATAAATCATATCTTTGTACACATTTAAAAATCTTCAGTATGAAACCTGTTTTTACAGGATGTTTCTGGAAATGCAGCTCATTAGCCCCTCACTAACACCCAAAGGACCCGCAGTGAGAAGCCCACCTTTCTCAGGCTTCGTATGTCCAGGGTGTACATGACTTTGGTCCCACCAAATCCATGAGGTTGGGATGTCTTGCCCTCTCAAATCCCGGTTTCTGTGAATGCTATGTGATCTACTCCCCGCCCCCTCAGGCAATTGCCCATTAGCATGGAATAACAGATCATATACTGTGTCAAATTATAAAGAAAGTATACTTAACTTAATCAGAGAGTTAGTTAAGACAAGAAAGAAAAAAAGCAAAAAAGGCCCATTATAATTAAACAGCCAAATGTATGGGGTTGAGTGGGATCCAGGATCAGCCATGATGGAAGGATGGAACAGACTTGATGGGCTGAATCGCCTGATTCTGCTCCTATATCTTATGATCTAAATGTGCACATGTTGGAGCTCAAATCTTCCAAAAGCCATCTTCACAGATCCTCTGTGGATTTCCACGCTTTGGGCACCATCGAATCGCTCATTCCCACTGGAAAAAAATCCTACCGCTGATTCTCTCCAGTGTCTTCTCTCCTCATCTCCCATTGAACAAAGTCCTCAACCTGCACCGGTGTCAGTCACAAAACCCACTCCCACAGCCTTCTCTAGAACCTTCTCCCAGTTCCCTTCTCCTGATCGGATATTACATATTCCTAAGCATCCCTTATCTGCGATGATAACCTAAACACTGCCAGCAAGCACACAGCTTCTACAGAAAGACCATTAGATGAAAAACCGTGCAATATTAGCAGTAAAATATTTACCAGGGCACTGCAAGTGTTTTAAGAATTCTGCAGTCCGTGTTTTTTAAAATTTCATACAGCATGCTTTTGTTTACAGGGGACCAACCTCTTTTCTCACAGCTGCCATATGGAAGGAGGGCAGGAGCCTTAGGTCCCACACCACTGCATTCAGGAACAGTTAACCCTACAACCATTAGACTCTGAACCAGCATGCATAACTTCACTCCCCACAACACTGATTCCCACAACATATCGACATATTTTCAAGGATTCTACAACTCGTTGTCTGCATTATTTATTCACTTATTTATATCCAAGGTGGCAGGATAGTGATATATCTCTACCAAATGAGACGTAATGTGCTCCTTGCATCTGCCAGCCTGCAAATCACCCTTGAACAAGCAGTAGCACTTGCTTAGCTCCCTGATCAAGGTCATGTGAAGCCATGGGAGCCCGCAATAGATCGATCGTAAGAGCAGCTGCTGTATATGACAATTCCTGTATTTGCGCCCACTGACAGCAGGCAGTTGATCTCTGAAGAGTATTGATAATGGCTGGAGTCAACCGTCTTGTAAAGCCACTGCCCAGGAAAAGGCAATGGCAAACTACTTTCGTAGAAACATTTGTCGAGAACAATCATTGTTATGAGACAATAAACATCTATATCATATGACATGGCACAGAGTGATGATGACTTAATACTTACTTATTATTATTATTATTTGATTTTTTTGTATTTGCAGTTTGTCTTCTTTTGCCATTTGTCATTTGAGTGAAGTTTTTCATTGCTTCTATTGTGTTTCTTTATTCTACTGTGAATAACTACAAGAAAATAAATCTCATGGTGGTGTATAGTGATGTATAAATCTTAGATAATAAAAATACTCTGAATTTTGGACTTGTGGAGGGATACCCAGTAAGAAATAGGAGCAAAATTCCTATCCACCTTCCCTAGAAGAAAATGATGGCTTTCAAATGGTGAATAAAGTGGGCATATAATATTTACACCAGCATATTTTTCTTAATGTTTTATGTTGCTATATTCATGCATGATGTATTTAATGAAATAAGAGTGGACACACCACTCTCTTTAAGTATAATGTATGGAGTCTGTAAGTGCCACAGAGGTACAAGAGGTTCTGAAGAGACACACACAATATGTTGGAGGAATTCAGCAAGTGAGGCTGCATCCATCAGGGAAATAAACAGATGATGTTTCTAGATGAGACTCTTCATTAGGACCAGAAAGGAAAGGAGAATAAGCCAGACTGATCACCTTTCAGCTTCTTACATCACTCCCTTTCATCCCTCTTCCCATACCCACTTAGCTTTCCCCTATCAACTGGATTTACCAACCACCTGCCAATTGTATAACCCTTCCCACCCTTCACTTTCTTATTCTGGCTTCCACCCCCTTTCTTTCATGTCCTGATGAAGGTATTCGGCCTGGAATGTAAGCTGTTTAATTCCCTCTACAGTTGCTGCATGAACTGCTGAGTTCCTCCAGCGTTTTGTGGGTTTTACTTAAGTACGTGCGTGCCATGGCCCCTTTGACAGCACTTTTCTAAGACAAGACATCTGGAGTGACACAGGTTACTGGGTCAAAACATTGTCACCAGTTATAAACTCAGTGACCACTTTATTAGGTATAACTGTAAACCTGCTTATTAATGCAAATATCTAATCAGCCAATCATGTGGCAGCAACTCAATGTATAAAAGCATACAGACATGGCTAAGAGGTTCAGCTGTTGTTCAGAACAGACATCAGGATGAGAAAGAAATGTGATCTAAGTGATTTTGACCATGGAATGATTGTTGGTGCCAGACAGTGTGGTTTGATGATCTAAGAAACTGCTGATTGCCTGGGATTTTCATGCATACAGTCTCTAGAGTTTACAGAGAATGGTGTGAAAAACATAAAACATCCAGTGAGCAGCAGGTCTGTGGGGAAAAAATGCCTTGTTAATGAGAAAGGTCAGAGGAGAATAGCCAGACTAGTTCAAGCCTGACAGGAAGGTGAAAGTAACTCAAGTAACCATATGTTATAGTAGTGGTGTTCAGAAGACCATTTCTGAACACACATGTGGAACCTGGAAGTAGGTGGGCTACAGCACCAGAAGACCACAACCATACTTTCTGTGGCCACTTTACTTGTACCTAATAAAATGGCCTCTAAAAGTAGTTCCTCTTCATTTGACTCAACAACCTGATTTGAAAACACTTTCACTGTCCTGGAAATTCCTGCATGATAATTCTGTCAGAATACTTACAGTATATTCACACAACCACATAAAGGCAGCTCAACACCATCTTCTGAAGGATGTTAAGGATTAGGCAATAAATGCTGGCCTTATCAGTGATGTCCACATACCTTTAGAAGCCTTTAAAAAACAGCTTCAGTGTGACAGGCAAAGAAAGCAGTGCTAGGATTATGAATGAGTTACAGTTTGGCAGGCCGTAATTACAGCACTCTTTTTTCATGCCCTAGGTTCTGTATTTTGCACCACTGGAACACTTCAGCTTGGCAATCCCTAGCAAAAAAAATGTTATCTTTGAGAGAGAAGATACGGGCGGCACATTGTACCTGGCTCCCATCTCCTGCTGGGCATATGCAATACCATCCTTTGTAAAAAGGGCACAAGACAGAACAATCCCTTTCCTATTGCAAAGCCTCTGCCTTACTAGATAACTCAGTAGTTTTATCTGCCACCCTGCTTCCTCTTTTCACAGATTTGTTTCCCATTTCAACATTTGACTGCCACCACTGCTATTGTGCCACAATTTTTAACACTTCAAACATTCTTGTAAAAGATCAAGTATATTCTTTCATGCATTTGCAATTGTTCAATATTTTATAACTTTTTTTTTCTAGAGTCCTGATCTTTTTTATTTAATTTCACACAGTGAATTGTGCTCCAGAGTGAACTACCTGAAAAGACAGCGGAAGCAGTTTCAATAAAAGTCTTCAATGGGGCTACAAATTCATAAAGGAAAATATTCCAAAGCATTGGGGGGGGGGGGGAGGGAAGAATCAAAAAAACAAGATTGAGGACAGCTTATTTTTAAAATGTTCTTTAAAGAGTATGATGAGTTGAACCAAAGTAGTCAGTTTAACCCTGAACAGAAAATAAACTGCTCGAGGAACTCAATGCATCAAGCAACATCTGTGGAGACAAATGGTGGTAAACATTTTAGATCATGGCCTTGCATTTCTTGTGAAGCCATTTAACTCTGTGTGGCTTGAAGGTGTTAATTCCTATCATGTGAATCCAAAGAACTAATCTTAGCAGAACATTAAATATTAATTAATTAATTAATTTATTCATTCCTTCATCTTTCATTTTATTTTATTTACTTTTCCTTCCTTCCTTCCTTTCATTACTTACTTTCCTCTTTCCTTTTTTCTTTCTTCCCTCCTTCTCTTCCTTCTTTTCTTCCATTCTTTCTTTCTTTTTACTTCTTTCTTTCTTTCATTCTTGCTTTCTTCCTTGTTTTCTTCCTTTCTTTTTTTGCTTTCTTCGTTCTTTCTAAGTCAACAGTTAAAAATACAGCAGCGTAGCAGGCCCGCACCAGCTAACTGCACCCATGTGACAAACTTCTTCTGTTCTTTATTCTTCTCTATTCATCTTATCTCCTTTTTCTCTCTTTTCCTCCTTCCATCTTCCCTTCATCCTGAGCAAGGTTTAAGAAAGAGATCAGGAGAAATCCATGAAAGTTCAGCTGCCACTGCCAGTATTATCAGTAATAACCTGAGTCAGCGTACTGATCTGAACTGTTTCCTCTGACTGCCCGGGAAAATGTAAACAGACCTGGTTTGTTGCAATAGTAAAGGGCATGGAATAAAATCATTTGCAATAATCACTACACTCAATGCATCGATGTGTAGTTTTTTCTCACTAATTACTGCCTTTGTGAATAAAATATCCAATTTATGTTAAACCATTACCAGTGGGAGGCATTGACCCGGATAAGGGTGAATCTTGTTAATGCATCCTGGAGCATGGTGAGCAACTTCCCTTAATAAAGGAGGCAGAGAACACCATCATATATGGCCAACAGGGAAATATTATTAACGTATGCTCAAATTCACAATAATATCCGAACATTTACCATGCAAGATACTTTGTAATGATGCCAGTCAGTGTGACTTTTGACATTTTCATCTGCCAACAGCCTCTTCAGCGTATGCTCTAATTACATAAATTTCATCTTAAGTCTTGCTTTCTTTCAGAAGCTCATATTGGGTTGATCATTTACATATTTCTGCTGTCTGATGTTCTAATTTTCTTTTTACTCCTTTTCTCTTCCATTTGCTTACATTTCACCCATTTCCTTCCCCAACAGCAACATTTCTCTGCTTTCTATTCCCTTCTTTGGATCATTTCATTAGACTGAATAGCAGAGAGGATACAAATTTTAAAAAGGCAACAATGGGCCATGGAAATCAGAAATAAAATAAGAAAAAGGTGAAAAGTTAGCACTTAGGGAAAGAAAACCCATATCAGTACCATAAAAGAGGTAAGTTCAAATTAATTCAATTCAAGATTAATTGTCATTTCACCACACACATACCCATGAGTACAGGCAAATGAGACAGCATTACTCTGGGGCCAAAGTGCAAAACACAGTACTATCAGTCATACAGAACACAAAGCACATATAGCTCATGTAAACTAGTAAGCACATAAAGATATCAGTAAGATACAGCCATGAAAAAAAAATAGTTGAGACCTGAACCATGAATACTGCAGAAATCTGCAGTCGACCACAATTCAGCTTGTTTTCTGCTGTGCTAACACTGTTGGGGGAGTATGGCATGCAGCACCAACTCCAGCCTGAACACTACCCACACTGTTCCCAGAGGGGTTAATGTTATGTTGCAGAGAAGGTCAGATAGAAATGGATACGTCAAAGGGAATTGACTCTATAACTTATCCCAACCACAACCCTAACCTCACCCTATCAAAGTTGTTTGCTTCTTCAGAGTCTCCTTCCACAGATGACCTGCTGATGATAACCTGAGGAACCAGATAACTAAGGTCAAGCTCATAAGAGGAACAAAATTCCTTTTCTTTGAAAGCCATTACTGAGTCGTCCAGATGTGGTTCAACATTTTTGCTTCACATTTTTGTGCTAATGGTCCAAAGTTCCATTTATGACAACAAAGAGTGCAGACAATTTATAGTTATGATTATGATTGCACAGAGTGCATAATATAGAAGAGTATGGCACAGTATTGGAGAAGGCTGAGGTGGGACAACAGGGATGGGAGAAGAGCATACCAGAAGCGGGGCATGCGAAATTGTAAAAAAATCAATGTTCCTATCATTGGGTTGAAAGCTACCAAGAAGAATATGAGATGCTGTTCAAGATGCCTTAACAGAGTATTGTTCGAATACTATTTATTTATTTATTTATTTATTGAGAAAAGGTGCGGAATCACCAGCACCAGCCTACCTGCCAACAAGGACAGATATACATAAAGGTGCTGGAAAAGGGCCAGCAAGATCATGAAAGATCTCTCATACTCAGCATTCTGACAGGCTGCATCACTGTCTAGTATGGGGGCGGAAGTGTGGGTGCTACTGCACAGGACCAAAAGAAGCTGCAGAGGGTCTTAAATTTAGTGGACTCCATCTTGAATACCAGCTGACAAAGTACCCAGGATATCTTTAAGGAGAGTGTCTCAGAAAGTCAGTGTCCATTATTAAGGACCCTCAGCACCCAGGGCATGCCCTTCTCTCACTGTTACCGTCAGGTAGGAGGTACAGAAGCCTGAAGGCACACACTCAGCAATTCAGGAACAGCTTCTTCCCCTCTGCCATCTGATTCCTAAATAGACAGTGAATGCATGAACACTACCTTACTTTTTAATATATATAATTTCTGTTTTTGCACAATTTTTAGTCTACTGAATATACATATACTGTTATTTATTTATTTAGTCACTCATTCATTCGTTCATCCATCCATTCATTCATCCATTTATTTATTTATTCATTCATTCATTCATTCGTTCATTCATTCATTCATCTATATTGTGTATTGCATTGAACTGCTGCTGCGAATTTCAGGACACATGACAGTGATAATAAACCTGATTCTGATTCTGACTCTGCTCATGGACTGCTTGTTCCACTCCCATCAGGGAGGGGGATACCTGGCACCCACACCAGGACTACCAGAATCAAAATCAGTTATTTTCCCCAAGTGGTAGGTTAATCGATACCTCTCTGCAATAATTCCACCACTATTTTATTAATTAGTTCCTGTCCGTTACCTTATGTAGATCCTAGCACCACTTTATGGATATACAATCAATCTGTGTACATAGACTATCTTATATCTTGATATTTATTGTGTTTCATTTTAAAAATTATTATTGTGTTCATTATCATTTGTGGGTTTTTTATTCATCAGATCTGCAGTGACAATTACTTTGTTCTCCTTTACTCTTATGTACAGGAAGTGACATTAAACAATTGTGAATCTTGAATCTTGATCTATAATCATTGGTGGATACACATTTAATCCAAACTATACATAAATAACACCAAAATTAATTTTGTTTAAGGGATGCGAAAAATAGAAAATTCTGGAAGTATTTATGAGAGGAAAACAAACCTTGTAGTTTTTCACATCCCTTTCAGGATAACTCCTGCTGTAAGAAAAACAAAACCTAATTGCTAGAGTAACACGCAAAATATTGGAGGAACTCTGTAGGTCAGGCAACATCTATGGGCAGACAATTAGATAATACTGATAATTATCTCATTGTCAGAATAACTTCAAAAATAGTAATGGGTTAATGAACACATTTTCTGCTTTTAATGTCGATTGAACAAGTTCAACACTTGAAAGATAATACATTGAAATAGCCACCCAAGGGACAGTTTAAAACCTTAGATAGAAACTAGGACCTCTGATACTGAGCTGTGGCTGCTGTAGGACAATTCTCCACTGATTTCAATGCAGATAAAGACATGTAAGGAATAAATTTCAATTTAGATTTATTTGCTTTCTTGTGGATGTTTAAATACTTTGAGGTTTTCTTTTCTTAAAATTATAGGTTGTTAAATATTATGTAATTTTCATTAATAAAGTAATATTATTTAGTAGGTAGTGTTATTCACTATTACATATTATTCAATTATTAATCATTACTTATAACATACAGTATGGATTATTTGTTGTTACAGATTATTTATTATTCAGTTGCTATGAAATTTTTATTGATTTATAGTCAATTTTCTGTTGTGAAATTACAGTTTAAATGTTTTAAGATTGCTGAAAGTTTTTGAATATTACTACCGAGTATTTTCAGAAATACTTGTGCATTTTTGATTTTTGAGCAGTCGGCTCTGCCTACGAGTGTGGCTTAACAGATTGTGAAAAATGAAGTAATTAATTTGTGGCCAGGTTAGGGTGCTATCTGCCCTTGTACCTTTGGATGATCCTCCCAATGTGCAGGACCATCTATTCTATAGTAAGAAGTTCCACCTGCATGTTCTCTCTAAGGGTGTGGTGCAAGGCTAGTGTGAAAGTTAGAGTTCAGCAATAAGTTTTGAGAAGTTCATTATTTACCATAAACTTATTATAATTTATCATAATGGTTCAGAGAGTCATTTCCCAGATTTTAACTTCATGAATTAACCCCAGAATATCATTATACAGTACACATTCCTTTGTTATGTCCACGGGATCAAAATAAAACTCTGACTGTCAGTCATTCATATACTTTGCTAGTTCTACACACTAGGTCAAATTCAGCAATTTCTTTCAAGACTCACTAGTTCTTGTGATTTCTTTCCCTCTCTGAGACTCACTGGGATCCAGGCTCCCCTGAGTCTGATCAGTACCAGTTATCCCAAACCGTACCAGAATTTGCACTGCCTTGAGATTCTCTACGTCCTATGCTTGTCCAAAAATCACTGGGTCCCTTGTTCCAACACTCTGTTGGAACTTACCAAATTTACTATACATTTTATTGTAATATTCTATTAAATGCTTAAAAAGCAATTTGAAAGTTGTGAATTTAAGGAATGACATCCAAAAATCTGGAAAATATACCTGTCTGATGTGTGCCAGATTATTAAAGTTTAACTAAATGTAACACCATGTAGCTGAAAACATTGTGGTGACTGAGATATAATACCATTATTTGAAAGACCAGATAAAGTGGATGTGGACGTGGAGAGGATGTTTCCTATAATGGGGAAGACTAGGACTAGAGGGCACCACCTCAGAATAGAAGGACATCCTTTAAAACAGAAATGAAGGGGAATTTCTTTAGCCAGGTGGTGAATCTGTGGAATTTGTTGTCACAGATGGTTGTGGAAGTCAGAGCATTGGGTATATTTAAAGTGGAGGTTGTCAGGCTCTCATAAGGGCATCAAGGGTTATGGAGAGAAGGCAGGAGAATGATGTTGAGAGGCATAATAAATCAGCCATGATGGAATGGCAGAGCAGATTCAATGTGCCACACACACACACAGCTTTTGAGGAGCTCAGCAGGCCAAGCAGCATCTATCGAAAAGAGTAAACAGTTGACGTTTTGGAGTAAGATGTTTTATCAGGATTCTTTTCCATAGATACTGCCTGACCTGCTGAGTTCCTCCAACATTTTTTGTGTATTGCTTTGGATTTCCATCATTTTCAGATTTCCTTGTATTTGAGACTCAATGGGTCAAATAGCTTAACTCTTCTATATCTTAAGGTCTTATGGTTTGGGACATTTGTGATTTTATGTTGCTATCTGGTTCTTCATTACCTTGCTTTTCCCTTTGTGTTTGTTAATAATATTCAGAACTTCATATGGCAATCTATCATAATGAATGAGATCTGTCTGCCAGCTTCAGTTTTAATTAAATGAAGGTGGTTGTATTATGGCAGGTTTAATTCCCAAAATGCGATCTTGTTTCAGACTCTTGTTAGTGTTTGAATTGATAGGATGGAAAGTCTTTTTTCCAAAACTTACTTATTTTCTTCCAGAAGATATACTCAACTATTGAGTGTTATGGTTTATAAAATTAAGGCAAATATTAATTTATCTTCTTCCCACTCTATCTGTAACTAAAACATATGTTTTCAATCAACAACTACTCTTCTGATGTCTAAGTAATCTCCAAAACTTCTCGTCCCAGGGATCTGATTGCCCTTCTTGAATGAACAGTTTCTACCCCCCAACTATCAGGCTCCTGGACAAAAAAAGGATAACTACACTCACTTTCCCCATCATTTAAATGTTCCTACATTTCATATTGTGTATTTTTTGTGCTATGTTGGAACTGGAGTAACAATAATTTCATTTTACTGTACAATTGTGTTGTGGAAATGACATTTAAAAAAATCTTAAAGATTCCAGAGCTCAGGTGTCTAGAAAGAAAGGTGAGAAGACAGAAATTTAAAGGAGACCTGAGGGTTAAGCTTTTCACGCAGAGTTGGGGAGTGTTTGGAATGAATTCCCAGAGAAGGCAGTGGAGGTTTATATGATTAAAATAATTAAAAGGCACTGAACAGGTACTTGTATAGGAAAGGAGAAGAAGGGTGTGGAACTAGTGCAGGCAAACATGATTAGCATCATGGTTGGCATAGACAAAATGGGCTATAGGTCAATTTTAATACTGTACATTTCTATGATTTCTTGATGAGGCATAAACAAGGATATCTGATCAATGAGTCAATGAGTGAATGGGAGCAATTAGCAGGGAAGTGGAACATGAACAAAAGTCTCCTCCACAATCTCCATCAATGCAGATGCAACACAAGTTTATGTGCTTAGGCCCCTGATCTGCTCACTTTATACTTCTGACTGTGGGGATAAGCGCAGCTCCAACATTTAAGTTTGCTGATGGCTCCACTATCATTGGCTGAATCAAAAGTGGTGACAAATCAGCATTTAAGAGGGTGATTGAACTTCTGGCTGAGTGGTGCCACAACAACATTTCACTTAATGTCAGCAAGACCTTAATTATTGACTACAAGAGGAGGAAACCAGAGGTCCATGACCCAGTCCTTATTGAGGGATCAGCGGTGGAGGGGGACCAGAAACTTTTAATTCCTCACTATTACCATTTCAGAGAATCTGTCTGGGGTCCAGCACGTAAGTGCAATTACAAAGAAAGCACGGTGGTGCCTCTACTTCCTTAAGAGGTTGCAAAGATTCACCTTGACATCTAAAACTTTGATGAACATCTGAAGATATGCACTGGAGAGTATACTGATTAGTTGCATCACGGCTTGGTATGGAAACACCAGTGCCCGTGAGTGAAAAATCCTACAAAAATTGGTGGATAAGGTCCTATCCATTGCAGATAACCTCCTTCCCGCCCCACCACTGAGCACAACTACATGGAGCGCTGTTGCAGAAAAGCAGCATCCATCATCAAGGATCCCCATCTCACTGCTGCCATCAAGAAGGAGATATATGATCCTCAGGACCCATATCACCGGGTTCAAGAAAAGCTATTATCTCTCAAACATCAAATCTTCAATCAGGGAGAAAACTTCACTCAGCTTCATTTACTCCAATACTGAATTGTTCCCAAGACCTACCGACTCACTTTCAAGAAATTTTTGTCTCATGTTCTCAATACTTATTGCTTATTTATTATTATTATTTTGTTGTTTTTAAATATATTTGTAGTTTGTCTTCTTTGCACATTATTGGAGCTTGTGCGTAGTTTTTCACTGATTCTATAATATCTCTCTTTTCTTCTGAGAATGCGGACAAGAAAATGAATCTCAGGGTTGTATATGGTGAGATAGACAGTATCTATTTTGATAATAAATTTACTCTGAACTTTGAAAAGAACATAGAAGTTATGAAATGCAGGCTTGATTGTGTATATCCTATACTCCCAGAAGACTCTAAAAGCATAAGACAAAAGAGCCGAATTAGACCAGTCTGCCCCTTTGATCATGGATGGTTTATTTTCTCTCTCAGCCAAATTCTCCTGCCTTCTCCCCATAACCTTTGATATCCTCACTAATCAAGAACTTGTCAATCTCCACTTTAAATATATCCAATGTCTTGGCTTTGGCCTCTACACCCATCTGCAGTAATGAATTCCACAGATTCACCATGTATGGCCTAAAAAAATTACTCTTCGTTCAAGGGGAAGTCTTTGTATGCTGAGGCTATGGCCATTTGTCCTAGACTGTCCCAGAGGGAAGAAAGAAAATAAAGATAGTAACCATGCTGAAGCAATGGTCCAGCTGCATGACAAATACACACAGAAACGTGTATATTACTGACCAATGGTTGCTCTTAGTCTTATTATAAAATGCAACTTTTATTAGTAGAATCAGAGTCAGGTTTAATATCATTGGAACATGTAGTGAAATTTGTTGGTTTTGTGGCAGCAGTACAATGCAATACTTAATAGAAAAAAAATGTAAATTACTGTAAATGTATGATATATATAATTGTTAAATTAATTAAGTATTACAAAAATAAAAATTAAAAAGTAGAGAAGTAATGTTCATGTGTTCAATGTTCATTCAGAAATCAGATGGCGGGGGAAGAAGCTGGACCTCAATCGTTGAGTGTGTGTCTTTAGAATTCTTCACCTCTTGATGATAGTAATGAAAACATGTATGACCAAGGTATGGGTGTCCTTAATGATGGATGCCATCTTTTTGAGGCATCGCATCTTGAAAACATCTTAGATGCTGGGGAGGCTAGTGCCCATGATGGAGCTGACTAACTTTACAACTCCCTGCAGCTTATTTCAATCCTGTGCAGTAACCCCTCCAAGCTGTGATGCAGCCAGTTAAATGCTCTCCATGGTATATCCGTAGAAATTTGCGAGTGTCTTTGGTAACATACTAAATCTCCTCTAACTCCTAATGAAACATATCTGCTTTTGTGTCTTCTTTGTAGCTGCATCAATATGTTGGGTCTGGGATAATGGGAAAGAACAAAATATCTAGAGTACTTTTCACAAACACAGAACATTCCACTGTTCTTTGTAAGTCAAAAAAAAAACGCCTCTGTCGAAAATCTGAGGCAAACATAGAAGGTACTGAGAAGAACTCTGCAGTTCACCAACATGGGTGGAAGGAGAAATAGTCAAGACTTTGGGCCTGCAACACTTTGCCAGAAAAGACTCTTTCTTTCTACAGGTGCTGCAGGACCTACTGAGTTTTAACTGCATTTTCTATCTTTGTTTGAGACTGGAAGTGTAGTTACTGGTGGCCCTTCATCTGGATTGGTGGTACTTGGTCCTGATGAAGGGTGTTGGCTTGAATCATCGGCTATTTATTCATTTCCATAAATGTTGCCTGATCTACTGTGTTCTTCCAGCAATTTGTGTGTGGATTTCCACCATCTGCAGAATATCATGTGTGTGGTTTTGTGTGCATTGCAAATAATTTTGCTCCAAGAAGTAAACATTATGATCTATAAACTGAATACACAGTGTTTAAAATCAAGAATACTGTGGAGAGGAAAACAGAATTAATGTTTCAATTTTGTGACCTTATATCTGAAATAATGTCACTGATCTGAAATATTAATCTGGTCTTTTTCTCCATGTATGTTTCTTTATCTGCTAAATATTTTCAGCATCATTAGTTTTTATTTCAGATTTCCAGCATCTGTTGTTTTTTTTTGTTATACGAAGACATTTAAACAGATGTTTTTTTCTGCAACAAATTGAATTTACAATAGTTGGTCCTCAATTTTTTTGCTGAAATTAGTAACGGGTATGGCTTATGACTGTAATAAGAAATACCACAAATATTAGACTAGCACCAACTAAATGCTGAAGGAACTCAACAGGTTTGGTAGCATCAGTGGAAAGGAGGCTTGATGAAGGGTCTGAAACATTGACTTTTTATTCCTTTCCATAGATGCTGCCTGAGCAGCAGAGTTTATTTACTTAGTAATACAGTGCAGTGTAGCTTCTTCCAGGCCTTCAAACCACCCCACCACAGCAACCCCTGACGACCCCATTTAAACCCTAATCTAATCATGGGCCAATTTACAATGACCAATTATCCTACCCTGTGGGAGGAAGCTGGAGCACCTGAGGAAAGCTCACACATTGCACAAGGAGGGGGTACAAACTAGCTGCTGACGGCGCCAGAATTGAAATCTGAACTCTGAAGCCTCGAGTTGTCTCGCTAACCATTATGCTACCATGACATCTGTGCTGGAATTCGTCCAGCATTTTGCATGTATTATTCTGGATTTCCAGCATCTACAGAACCTCTTGAGTTTACAAATATTTGCTTTTACAATTTCCACAATCAAATCTTCCTTAATACAAGACAGCATATCCATTAAGTTCTTCAAGAAATACATGGCAGAAGCTGCAAACTTCTGTTTCACAAATAATCATGCATTAG
The DNA here is from genome assembly GCF_030144855.1 of Hypanus sabinus. NCBI lineage: Eukaryota > Metazoa > Chordata > Chondrichthyes > Myliobatiformes > Dasyatidae > Hypanus > Hypanus sabinus. The sequence goes on along the minus strand of NC_082720.1, from coordinate 63,364,282 downwards.
AGATGAACCTATGAAGCTATGATTTGCTCCAGAGTCTGAGATCCAGGGGTTACAGGGTTCACAAGTTCCACCCAGTGAACTCTAATTCCTCAGTGAAAAAGATGTTATTATCTAGGATCTTTGAGAATCCCATGTTTGTTAGTGTGTTTTGTCACAGCTAAGAGTGGCCTAAATTGTTACTGAATACTCAGCGGGGTATAGTTAATATTTTATGTTGAATTCAGAGTATATGGGTAGCCAGCATTGAAGGATGCCTGACCAGTTTGTTCAGGCTGATTAGACTCTTTATCTTTCTGCAACTCTCACACCATGACTACTAAATAAAACATGGTCAGAGCTATATTTCAAATACAAATGAATCAGACACAGCTCATAAAATGTCAATGGAGAAAAGTGAATGTTTTAAAATGAATAATATTCTGCATGGTAGCTGAGGTTGCTTGCTACATGTGGAAAGCAAAATGAGAAAAAAAAATGTAATCCAGGACTTTTCAGTGCACTTGATTCACCAAACTACCACCAAAAGGAACAACTTTCAGACAATAAACACAAGATAATGTACAGATGATGGATATCCAAAGAAACACACACAAAATTCAGCTGGTCAGGCAGTATCCATGGAGAGGAATAAGCAGTTTGGAGGAAGTGGGAGGAGCCAAAGGAGAAATTATTGAGAGTAAACACTAATTCTGCTAGACAGAGGAGAGTGGTGGTAGAGGGGAATTGGTTAGGACTGGAATCCAAAAAGTAGCGAAGAGCTTTGAGACCATCCTGGTGGGGGACCATTTCCTCCAAACCAAGGGTGCAGCCATTGGCACCCGCATGCGTCCCAGTTATGCCTGCCTTTTTGTTGGCTTTGTGGAACAGTCCATGTTCCAAGTCTATATAGGTATCCGTCCCCCTCTTTCCCTTTGCTACATCGACAACTGCATTGGCGCTACCTCCTGCACGCATGCTGAGCTCGTTGACTTCATTAACTTTGTCTCCAACTTTCACCCTGCCCTCAAATTTACCTGGTCCATTTCCGACACCTCCCTCCCCTTTCTTGATCTTTCTGTCTCCATCTCTGGAGACAGCTTATTTACTGATATCTACTATAAGCCTACAGACTCTCACAGCTACCTGGACTATTCCTCTTCCCACCCTGTCTCTTGCAAAAATGCTATCCCCTTCTCACAATTCCACTGTTTCAGCCGCATCTGCTCTCAGGATGAGGCTTTTCATTCTAGTTCGAGGGAGATGCCTTCCTTTTTTTAAACAAAGGGGCTTCCCTTCTTCCACCATCAACTCTGCTCTCAAACGCATCTCCCCCATTTCCCGCACATCTGCCCTCACTCCATCCGCCCACCACCCCACTCGGGTTAGGGTTCCCCTTGTCCTCACCTACCACTCCACCAGCCTCCAGGTCCAGCGTATAATTCTCCGAAACTTCTGCCACCTCCAACGGGATCCCACTACCAAACACATCTTTCCCTCCCCTCCCTTTCTGCTTTCTGCAGGGATCACTCCCTACATGACTCCCTTGTCCACTCGTCCCCTCCATCCTTTCCCACCGATCTCTCTCCTGGCACTTATCCTTGTAAGCGGAACAAGTGCTACACCTGCCCTTACACTTCCTCCTTCACCACCATTCAGGGCCCCAGACAGTCCTTCAAGGTGAGACAACACTTCACCTGTGAGTCAGCTGGTGTAGTACTGATGCACCATCAATAACTCTCAGAGTTGGGAGGCGAACGATAGGCTTTTATTAGCAGCAAAATGGAGCACAACATCTAGGAGACTGAGGGGGGGAGCAATGCCTCCAACCGCCTTTATACAGGGGTCTGTGGGAGGAGCCACAGGAGCAGTCAGCAGACGGGCGTGTCCAGACAAGTATACATAGTTTACCAAAAGTATACTGCGTCCGGTGCTCCCAGTGTGGTCTTTTATATATTGGAGAGACCCGACGTAGACTGGGAGACCATTTCACTGAACACCTACGCTCGGTCCGCCAGAGAAAGCAGGATCTCCCAGTGGCCACACATTTTAATTCCACGTCCCATTCCCATTCTGATATGTCTATCCATGGCCTCCTCTACTGTCAAGATGAAGCCACACTCAGGTTGGAGGAACAACACCTTATATACCAGCTGGGTAGCATCCAACCTGATGGCATGAACATTGACTTCTCTAACTTCCGTTAATGCCCCTCCTCCCCTTCTTACCCCATCCCTGACATATTTAGTTGTTTTTTTTTCTCTCTCTCTGCCCACCACTCTGCCTGTTCTCCATCTCCCTCTGGTGCTCCCCCCTCCCCCTTTCTTTCTCTGGAGGCCTCCCGTCCCATGATCCTTTCCCTTCTCCAGCTCTGTATCACTTTCGCCAATCACCTTTCCAGCTCTTAGCTTCATCCCACCCCCTCCGGTCTTCTCCTATCATTTTGCATCTCCCCCTCCCCCTACTACTTTCAAATCTCTTACTATCTTTCCTTTCAGTTAGTCATGACGAAGGGTCTCAGCCCAAAACGTCGACAGTGCTTCTCCTTACAGATGCCTCCTTGCCTGCTGTGTTCCACCTGCATTTTGTGTGTGTTGCTTAAAAGATTAAGTTGCCTATCCTAGAAATCAGGACCATTGCCTCAAAATAAAAGGCCTGCCATTTCAAGTTAGAAATCAAGAGAAATATTTTCAGTTTAGGTTTATGAATCTTTCAAATTCACATGCAAAGTATTGCTCGGTCAAGGGATACCAGGATAAAAGCAAAACTAAAACTGTGTTGGGAGATTTGTCTCCTCCTGCTGTAATGTCTTATTTATGTTGTAGTAGTTAGGAAACAAAACTACTGGAGTTTGTACAATTCAAGGATCGTTTATGGTACCCAGTTTTTTTGCCCCTTAACAATCCTCAGAAATATAACAAAATGCACTAAATATTGATGGAGAGGATTAGGAACATACTCACATTGCCACCTAGAAGGCATCAGAGTTGGTGCAAAGACTAACAACTGATGAGAGTGATAGTCCTGTATGTTTTTCCTGTGATCTTAAGACCCTGTTGGACATTGATACTCTGTGGGTCTGGTTCACTGTTTCATTGGTGTACTGCAGATGAGGGAGCTGTGTGGCCTCTGTATCATGCAGACCAGGCCCTCATGCCAAGGGAGATCTGCTGCAGCCACCCAGGAGAGGAAATGCTGAAGACAATGCTGGCCCCCTCCATTGGTGCTGCTCTCCTGTGTTTGCTTGGTGGATGACAAATTGCATTTTTCAGTGGATGAACTCTTGGGTGTTCTGGGCTTATTCTTGCTGACAACACCCCATGCACCATAGATCTATAGAACATGACACTCATGGACTAGGGCTAGATTATTTATTTTTGTGTGATTCTATGTTCACTGCTATCATAATTATATGTGTTATATGTGCCTTTAAGTTGAATACGCCTGTACGAAAGGAGGTATAAGGTGCTCCTTCCCTCCACTAGCTTGTGTGTCACCTTTGTTCAAGGTGTAGTGCATGCTTAGCAACCCGACCATTCCCAGAACGAGGGTCATGTAAAGCCATGGGAGCAGGTGTTGGGTGGTCGTATGAATAGTTAGTGCCTATCACAAGTTTTGGTTATGTGACCACTGACAGCTGGAAGTAAATCTCTGAAGAATTTTGATAATGGCTGAGGTCACCCATTTTGTAAAGACACTGGTGAGAAGAAAACAATGACAAACCACTTCTGCAGAAAAATTTCCCATGGACAATCATGGTCATGGAAAGACCATGATCTCCCATGTCATATGATACAGCACATAATGAACAAACAATATGTGCCTTGTGCTGTATATAACTGTTGGGATTGTGTTGGTAGGAACACTGTATCATTGTGCCATATTCATGGGTATTCTTTTTTGGCTGAACGACAATCCACCTTGAACTTGAACTCCCTATATTTTACCTGCTGAAAAATAACCTAAGTCCTTAAGTTGGCAAAAAAGTATCAAAGCACTTATGGCTTTCTAGGAGTGTGGAGGAGCAGATAATAAGTCTATTGTATGGTAGAGTGGGAAGTATTCATATTGCAGACACTATCTTTACTTCTTGTGTGTGGCAGAGGGAAAATTTATACATGGAGATCAAAGTTCCTAAGCCACTGTTGTGGCTTTCCTGAGAAGGAACTATTCATTGAAAGCCTTTTACTTTTTTTTTAGCGTGTCACACCAGACAGTCAGCCATTCTTGTCTGGCACATGATGTCAGGATTGGTCTCCTTTCGGATTAATTGGGTCACGATATGAACGTTCCTGACTTGCCCCTTGTATTTTTTTATGAGTCCGAGCGGCTAGCTCGACGCTCAACCCGACATGGATAGAAGGCCTGCTTGGCGATGGCCCGACTTGGATTCGAACTCAGGAGCCTTCGCTCCCGACTGATGCCACTGCGCCACCAGTCAGCCAACCTTTCACTGAATGTGTGGCATCACAATGTTACAGTGACTGGTGCTGTTGTCTCTCATTTCCAGCTTTGTAGGGATATGGACCATGCATAGCCAAGTTGAGCTAGCATCAATGCATTAGACCAAAAGGCCTGTTTTTATGCTGTATTTCTCTGTGACTCCTATGGATAGCACTTGATACAATGGACTGAGGTCATCTTTCTGGTTCCTGTGATTACTCATAGAGTCATAGAGTCACCGAAACAGACAGTTCAGCCCATCTAGTCCATACTGAACCATTCAAACTGCCTATTTTCATTGATCTGCACTATGACCGTAGCCCTCCATACCCCAAGCATCATGTAGCAATCCAAGCTTCTCTTCAATGTTGAAATCAATCTCCTTATGCTGGCAGCTTGTTCCGCACTCTCACGACCCTCTGAGTAAAGAAGTTTCCCTTCATGTTCACCTTTCACCTTTAACTCTGGACTTCTAATTATAGTTCCACTACAGGAAGAAACCTGCTTGCATTTGCCCTATCTATAACCCTCATAATTTGTATACCTTTATCAAATCTCCTCTTAATCTTCAACATTCCAAGGAATAAAGTCCTAACAATTCAGGAACAGATTCATCCCCTCTGCCATCCGATTTCTAAATAGACATTAAACGCAAAAAAACTACTAACTGAATTTAAATTCCAAAATTATTATGTATTGTATTATACCACTACGGCAATGTCAAAAATTTTCACAACAATGCCGGTCATATTTAATCTGATTCTGACCTATTCAAACTTTCCTTATAACTCAGGTGACAATGTCTTGTAATAATGTCACTCTTCCTACACAACCAAGGTAAAGAGAATCAACATTCTAGATGATTATATCCATTTACCCTGTCCAGACACCAGACATTCTCATTTAAATCTTGCAACCTTTCATGTATTTTCTTTTCTTTGCACTTTGGACTGTTTGATGGCAATTTTTTAAGGGTTCTCTTGGGTTTCTTTGTTTTATGGCTGCCTGTTAGGAGATGAATCTCAAGGTTGTAAAACGTATACATACTTTGATAATAAATGTACTTTGAACCTTTGAACCATTTGTAGCAGCAAGTGCCAACCCTCCATGTTGTATCTGCCTGAGCTCTGAACAGTAGCTCAAACCATTTTCGACACATCCTTTCTTATCCTCTGAATGCCATTGGCTTGGCTTCTCTCATTAATCTCTGAGAAAATTTTGCAAATTCTGAATATTTTCCTGAGTAGCAATTCTGAAAAATGCATGCCTTATGCAATGCAAATAAGTTATCCCTATTTTGCTGAATTAAACATTTTCTTTTTGTAGTGGAAGCTTGGGAAAACAGCTGGTTGAAGGTAAATTTTCAGACCAAAGATTTAGAAGTGTGCCACTATATACATTTGATTGTTTAATATTCCTTGTTTCAGCAGGTAGACAAAATTGGCCAGTCCAGCATTTATTACAAATTCTTAAATGTCCTTGAGAAGCTGAATTGTGCACTTAAACCTTTAATCCTAATATATTATGGTAGAATTAATGTAGGTTTGTAATATTTACCAGGAGTTTTGTATACAAAGGGCCCAAAGCTTTGCTGAAGTTCCCCACCACTCATCCCACAATCTCTTTGACCCACTACCATCAGGGAGCTGGTACAGGAGAATCAGGACAGAGATTGCCAGACTAGGCTGTAAGACTAATGGATTCCCTGCCACCACCAGGGGCTCATCGCTGGGACAGTGAGCTGTTTACCGTTTACTTCTGATGTACATATATTTTGAATGATAATTTATTAACTTACATATGTTGGTAATAGTTTATTTTATGCACTCTGTGCAATATCTATTTTGAAGGTGTACTGTCGTCCAGAGGAACATTATTTTGTTCAGGTGTACATATGTACAGTTAGTTGACAGTAAACTTGAACTTAAACCTGAGTGGTAGTGGTAATTTATAGTTGAAATGTCAACTCTTTGTTCATTTCCATAGACACTGCCCTGACCTGCAGAGTTCCTGTAGCATTTAGTGTGTGTTGCTCTAGACTTCCAGCATCTGCAGAATCTCTTGTTTCAGGTTTGGTTTGTTATTGACACGTTTACTGCCTGCAGTACAGTGAAAAACTCTGTGCACCATCAAAGCTGATCGTGCCATGTGTAAAGGGGGTTAGTGTCGTTAGGCACTAGTTATTTAGTTCAGCACGATATTGTAGGCTGAGGGCTTGTTCCTGTGTTGTACGTGTTCTATGTTCAATAAGCTGTTTCTTTCTACACAGATGCCCATTGATGACTATTTTTGGCAGTTATTTCCAATTTTGGATGATGGATGATTGGAGGGAAACCTGCAGGTGGTGGAGTCCCCATATGCCTGCATCCTTCATGGTGGCAGAGGTCACAGATAGTGCAGGAACAGACAATAGAGCTGAAGCTTTGCATTCCTCAGAGGTTTGGTGCGTTACGGTTATGTGCTCAAGGGACTGGTAACAATGCTGATTTGCATTTTTCCATTTGTTGTGTTTGTCATTCTAAAGGGAATTAATTTATGGCATCTGCTGTTCATCTATCCTCATTTCAGTTATTTAAAGCCCCCAAATATTCAAACCGCCCTTCCTCGTTTTGTCTGCATCAGCTTTACAACTTTCTGGGATTCCATTCCTCCTGCTTTTCTGGCCTCTTTGATTCCTTTCAGCCAAGCTTTGCCTGAAACAATCCGGATCATGAATAATGAAAACCTTTCCGTAAAGTTCTCTATTCCTTCCTTCCAACCATTCTACTTCTCCTATATTTTCAACCGAACTTGTGGTAACCAGGACAGGACAGTAGTACAGCAATTGATGTACCACTTTAGAGCACTAGCTGTAAAATCGTAAGATTGTGATTCAATTCCCACTGATGTCTGTAATACATGATTGTGTATATTTCCTTCGGGTGTTCCAGTATCCTTCAACATTCCAAAGATGTACAATGTAAAGTTAGGATTAGTAAAATATGTGCATGCTACATTGACACTGGAAGCATGGCAACATTTGTGCACTGTCCCCAGCAATGCCTGGAATGTTTTGATTGTTAATGCAAACAATGTATTTCTCTGTACATTCTGATATTTTGAAGTACATTAATCTTAATCTTAATCTTAACCAGTTCTGAGATGGTTTTAGTGTCACAACTTGATTGCAAGTGACCCTGGGAAGTTTCTCAACACATCTCATCATGGGTGCTACCTAACTACAAGTTAGAACATAGTGACATAGAAAACCTACAGCACCATACAGGCCCTTTCGCCCACAAAGCTGCGCTGAACATGTCCTTACCTTAGAAATTACCTGGGGTTACCCATAGCCCTCTATTTTGCTGAGCTTCATGTACCTGTCCAGGAGGCTTTTAAAGGAACCTATTGTATCCACTTCCACAACCATCGCCGGTAGCCTGTTCCACTCATCACTCTGAGTAAAAAACTTATCCCTGACATCTCCTCTCTGCCTGCTTCCAAGCACCTTAAAACTTTGCCCTCTTGTACTAGCCATTTCAGCCCTGGGAAAAAGCCTCTGACTATCCACATGATCAATGCCTCTCATCATCTTATACACTTCTATCAGGTCACTACTCATTCTCCGTGGCTGCAAGGAAAAAAGACCGAGTTCACTCAAACTTTTCTCATGAGGCATGCTCCCTAATCCAGGCAACATCCTTGTAAATCTCCTCTGCACCCTTTCTATGGCTTCCATATCCTTCTTATAGTGAGGCGACCAGAACTGAGCATAGTACTCCAAGTGGGGTCTGACCATAGTCCTATATAGCTGCAACATTACCTCTCGGCTCCTAAATTCAATTCCACGATTGATGAAGGCCAATGCACTGATTTCTTAACCACAGGGTTAACCTGCGCAGCAGCTTTGAGTGTCCTATAAACTTGAACCCCAAGATCCTTCTGGTCCTCCACACTGTCAAGAGTCATACTATTAATACTATATTCTGTCATCACATTTGAACTACCAAAACGAACCACCTCACACTTATCTGTGTTGAACTCCATCTGCCACTTTTCAGCCCAGTTTTGCATAATATCAATGTCCCGCTGTAACTTCTGACAGCCCTCCATACTATCCACAACACCTCCAACCTTTGTGTCATCAAAGGTTGCTGTTAATTTCAATCAATATCTTCTAGGAGAGCTTGATTTTCCATTGCACTTCTTCTGATCTTCAGTATTTGATGCTGAATGTCTTTTTTGCTGTTCAAATATAGTCTAAACCATGCAGCTCCCAACTCAGCAGCAGTTTGGCAGACAGATGTAGGTTTCAAGAAGGCATCTCATAACTTCGCAGTCATGGATGAACGAGAAATGCCAGCCTTGCCAGTGATGGCCACTTTGCATGCATGAATAAAAGATGAGATTGCTGCTTGACTTGCTCGGGGGATGTCCAACACAGTCTTGTTGTATTTCTGGTTCCCTTCATGTTGCTTTTATAGGATGATTATAAGTTTTATCCATTTGTACTTCTGGTTATTTAAGGCTGAGCCTGTACTCATTGGAATTGAACTGAAACCCATTGAATATGGAGATAATTCTCTACCAAAGGAACTGTAATGAGCTCCTTCCCTCCACTAGCCTGCAGGTCACACTTGGGCAATATGTAGCATCTGTTTAACTCCCTGATCATGGTCAGTTAAAGCCATGAAAGCAACTGGTGGATGGTCATATGAGCAGCTGTTGCAAATCACAAGTCCTGGTTATGTGACCACTGAAGGGTATTGATAATGGCTGGGGTCAGCCATCTTGTAAATACACTGTCCCAAAGAAGGAAATGGCAAATCACTTCTGTAGAATAATTTGTCAAGAACAATCATAGTCATGGAAAGACCATGATCAGCCCTGTCATAGGACTCCTCACGCAACAAGACAGAGTAGGCATGGAGAGGACGTTTCCTATAGTTGGGGAGTCTAGGGCCAGACGACACAATCTCTGAATAAATGAACATCCCTTTTGAACAGTTGAGGAGGAACTTCTTTAGCTAGAGGCCTCTTCCTCAATGTCAACAAGACAAAGGAGAAGGCTATCAGCTTCATGAGAGCTCATACAACTCACGCAGCTCAGCAATGGAAACTGAGAGCATTTTAAACTCCTGTGAATTCACATCTCACTCAACCTCCCATGGTCCCAGAACATATTCTGCACAATCAGAAAAGCTCACCAACATTTCTACTTTCTGAGGAGAGTCTGAAGAGCACTTGACTCTGCACATCTATAATCATGTCATTCTACAAATGCACAATAAGGAGCATTCAACACGCTGCCTCACTGTTTGGTATGGGAACTGCTCTGCAATGGGGAGGAAGGTTCTTCAATGGGTGGTCAAAACTGCCTAGTCATCACTGGTACCAGCCTACCCACCATCAAGGACATAGACTATATACAGAAAACTGTCAGAAAAAAAGGACAGTAACATCATGAAGGATCCCACCCAGCTTGCTCATGGACTGTTTGTTCCACCTCCATCAGGGAGGAGGGTATGTAGCATCCAAGTCAGGACCTCCAAACTTAAAAACAGTTACTTTCCTCAATCAGTAAGAGTGATCAACACCTCAACATGATAATATACCCTTCCACATCTGAACCAGCACAATCTTATCATTTCCTTTCAGTCAGCTATGTACAGATACTCCTGTGCATCACATACTGTATAATCAATCTATATGTATATAAGCTACCTTCTGTGTTTATATTTATTGTGTGCTCTATTATTATGTTCTTTATCTTATTGTGTTTTTTTCTGTGCCAAATCAGATCCAGAATAACAATTATTTTGTTGTCCTTTACACTTGTACAGTTTTTAATGCCAGAAATGGCATTAAATGATCTTGAATCTTGTACTTTGAATCAATGGAATTCATTGCAACAGACAGCAGTAGAGGTAAAGTCATCAGGTTTATTTAAAGCAGAGGCTGATGAGGTCTTGATTAGTAAGGATGTCAAAGCTGCAGGTGGTAGCAGAGCAGCAATGCCTGATAGTTCTGGGATCAATTCAGAAAGTGCAGCATATATACCTCCCAAAGAGGAAGAAGTATTCTTAAGGCAGATGACACAATCATCGCTGCCAAGAGAAGTCAAAGCCAATGTAAAACTCAAAGAGTGGGCATATAATCGAGCAAAAATTAGTGGGAAGTTAGAGGATTGGGAAGCTTTCAAAAATCCACAGAAGGCAACTAAAAAAATCATGAAGTATGAAAAGATGGAATACAAAATCTAACCAATAGTATTAAAGAGGATACCAAAAGTTTCTTCTGATATATAAAATGTAAAACAGAGGCAAAAGTAATATCAGATCACTGGATGTTGATGCTGGAGAGGTAGTAATAGGGGACAAGGAAATGGAGGAAAAACTGAATAAGTATTTTGCATCATTCTTCATTGTGGAAGACACTAGCAGTATGTTGAAGGTTTGAGAGGGTCAAGGTTCAGAAATGTGTTATGTTGCAATTACTAGGGAAAAGGTTCTTGGGAAACTGAAAGGTCTGAAGGTAGAAAAGTCACCTGAACAGATGGAGTACACCCCAGGATTCTGAAAGAAGTGGCAGAAGAAATTGTAGAGACATTAATAATGATCTTTCAAGAGTCAATTGATTCTGGCATGCTTTGAGAGGAATGGAAAATTGCAAATGTTACACCATTCTTCAAGAAGGGAGATAGACAGAATAGAAATTATAGACCAGTTAGTCTGACTTCAGTGGTTGGAATGATATTGGAGTTGATTGTTAAGGATGTGGTTTTGGAGTACTTTGGGGCATGTTTATATTATATGTCAATGATTTGGAAGACAGGAACTAAGACCAGAGGTCACAGCCTCAGAATAAAGGGGTACCTTTTTAAAATGGAGATGTGGAGGAATTTCTTTATCTAGATAGTGATGAATCTATGTAATTCATTGCCACAGGCCGCTGTGGAGGTCAAGTCATTGGGGATATTTAAAGCAGAGGGACATGGGGAGAAGTTAGGAGATTGGGGCTGAGAGGAAAATGCTTCAACCATGCTGAAGTAGCAGAACAGACTCAATGGACCAAATGGCCTAATGTTGCTTTTATGGTCCTACAGAGGGCAAAAAATAATTTTCCACTTACACACACCTGACATTAACTCTCAGGACACGAGTGTTCAGGTTGTGAGTACTCATTCATAAAAATGTAAGCTCTGTTTAAGGAATTGCCAACTTAATAGTTTGGCTCTCCATTAAAATAAGCTCACTGTAGAAATAGCCGATACTTATCCTGCACAAATGCCAAGCACACTGTATGGTGTGCACATTCCCAAGAGTGGGCTCAAGATCTTGGGATAAACTTCAAACTGAGCAGATGGAAAATTCATGTTAGAACACTAATATGATTTTAATCAATGCTTGACTGTGTTTTATACAGCTTTAAAATCTTAATTATACTTATTACAGTCATGTGAATCTTCCTGATGGGATTTAATTGAACATGTTATCAATGGCTAATTGTGTCTAGTTATTTTAATAAAGCCATTTGAGAAGTAGAGATTATCATCATAAAATCCATTGCCTGTTCAATGGACATAATACCTTCCATCTCATTTTGAGGAGGTTTCTGACAAAAAAAATATACCACATGGTACAGTGGAAGAAAAAATAATGTTTTAATCAATAATCTCAATGAATCCAGTGGATCCCAGTTTTCAAAACTGAAGTATAATACTCAGTATGAAGGGTCTAAGCCAGAAACATCAGCTCTTTATTCTTCTCTATCCATGCTGCCTAACCTGATGTGTTCTTCCAGAACTTTGTCTGCGTTGCTCTGGATTTCCAGCATCTGCAGAATCTCATGTGAGTATATTGTTCAGCTACTATTGTCTAATATGGACACTTGGCTGAATGAAATGCAGGTGAATTTCTGAAGTTGTAGTTGCAAAAGAGGAAATGAGTTGAGAAAAAGTATAGTTTTATTTGAAATAATGCAGGATAGACTCTTTATGCTGCCATTTATCAAAATTAACTAGGAAATGCCTTATTTTATATTTTATCTGGAGAATAATTAAATTAAAATCTCAATTTTCCATTGGATGACTTCTGATATCCAGTGTTTGTTGGTGAATGATACTGTTGTTGTTATCAGGTGTAAGTATAAATTGATGCCCATTAATGTCATTAAAATCATCAATGATGTCCTAATTCTGCAAGTGAGTGAGTTTAGTTTTAGATATAGGAGCAGGACAAGGCCATCAGCCCTTTGAGTCTTCTCTACAATTTCATTATGGCTGATTTATTATCCCTCTCAAACCCATTCTCTGCCTTCTCCTCATGACCTTTGATCCAGTTACTAATCAAGAAACTATCAAACTTCACTTGAAATATATCCAATGACTTGACCTCCACAGCTGTCCAAGGCAATAAATTTCACAGATTCTCCTCCTCCTGGCTAAAGAAATTCTTCCTTATCTCTGTTCTAAAGGCATATCCTTGTGTTCTGAGGCAGTGTCCTCCAACCCTAGACTCCTCACTGTAGGAACCATCATCTGCATGTTCACTCTTTCAGTATTCAATGGATTTCAATGGGATACCCCCCTCATTCTTCTGAACTCCAGTGAGTACAGGTCCAGAGCCATTAAATGCTCCTCATATATTAAACCATTCATTCCTGGGATCATTCTTCTGAACCTCCTCTGGATCCTCTCCAATGCAAACATGTATGCTTCTTAGATAAGGGGCCCAAAGCTGTTCATAATACTCCAAGTGAGGGTGGGATTTCTGGGAAGTAGACAACAAAAATGAGGAATCTATCTCAGTGACCACTGACTTTCTTTGCAAGAAGAGAACACCTCCCCTGTCATGGATTTTAGTCGATGTTTCCATCACTTGAAACTCCCATGAAGGTCTCTACCCTCCACAGAAAGCCACTGATTTGAGAAGAACAACCTTATGCTCTGTTTTTAGCCACTGTACACCTTCATCCTTGCACCTCAACTGGATGCATGTTGCATCTATCAAATAATGTCTGAATCCCAAGTTCAAATTTTAAAGTTCAAAGTAAATTAATTTTCAATGTATATACCTATATTCTATACTGAGATTCATTCTTTTGCAGACATTTACAGTAGGATAAAGAAATACAATAGAATCAATGAAAAGCTGCATTCAAAGGCTAACAAACAACAAATGTGCAAAAGAAGGCAAAGTGTGCAAATAGAAAAAATAATATTTAATAAGCAAACAAATAACACTGAGAACATGAGTTGTAGAGTCCTTGAAAGTGTGTCCATAATTTGTGTTTGGTGATAAGTTCAGTGTTCCGGTGAGTGAAGTTGGTACAAGAGGCTGATGCTTAAAGGAATCCTAAGCACAAAGATGTATTTTATCAGAGTTCAAATTCCAAATTACATCTACTATAAAAGTATAAAAACATAATAAACCTTGAGATTTGTCTCCTAGCAGGCAGCCATAGAACAAAGAAACCCAGAAGAACTCATTAAAATAAATGAACACTGTCAAACACCCAAAGTGCAAGGAGAGAAAAAGAAACAAATCGTACAAGCAATAAAAATAAACAAATAGCATTCAGAACAAAAGTGAGTCTACATGCATGAAGCTGGGCATCACTGCAGCTGGAGCAGGCCACAGCCTCAGTTCAGCACTGAGCTGAGTAAATGTTGTGGAGCAGCAAGTTGAACCAACCCAACTTCTTCATCCTTCCTCTGTAAAACCCGGTCCAAGTTAACATCAACCTCTATACATATTAAATTACATCTCCTTAAGAAGTAATTACTATAGCTTGAAGAAACAATTTGGGAAGAAGAAGAGATACCAGTTTTTTCATCATTTTCTTTCCATTCAAGAGTTTAAACTATTTTAAACTCTTGCTTCCTAACAGCCAATAGTCATGTTTATTAAATTATTGAATCAATCTAAATCTACTGTGTACTTATTTGCTCAGTGTTAGTGTTTTATTTGTTTGTCTTATAATAATTTGTTTTATACAATTATCATGAAGTGTTACAGGATAAATTTGCATCCATCAATAAACTGATTAGTGGATCCATTAAGCCAGAGTATATTTACATTTGTTAAAATCTTGTTATTAATGTGATGGTAGGTGTCAACATCATTACTTATTTAAAGCCAGTGGGGCATTAATTATTGAATTTCCAAATTCAGAAGCTAGTTTAAAAAGGCACTTACTGTGAAGAAATGACAGCATAGAGAATTTTCCACACTGGGAAAGGCACAGTGCGAGGAGATCACCCAACAGTGAAACGGAAGGCGTAATAGAAAAGCTGTTACTGGAGCCAACTATTGCATAGAACAGATACTACTATTTGCATTGATTTTGGTATTGATTTATTTTTGTCACATGTACCAAGATACAGTGAGGAACTTGTCTTGCATACACAGTTACACAGTGCACTGAGGTAAAACAAGGTAAAACAATAACAATACAGAATAAAGTGTAACAGCTGGTAAGCAATAAAGTGCAAGATCATAAGGAGGTAGATTGTGAGGTCAGGAGTCCATTTATCATACAAGAGTTCTATTCAAGAGCCTAATAACACTGGGAGAAAGCCTGGTAGTATGAACTACCAGACTTCTGTATCTTCTGCCCAAAGGGAGAGGAGAGAAAACAGAATGTTGGATGTGGGCAGGAACTTTGATTACATTGGCTACTTTACTGAGACTAATGCTGAAGCCTTTACTCGATCTACGCTTGCAACCGAAGCTAAGCATGACATGGAATAAGGGAGGGAACAGTAAGATAATTGAGGGAGAGTTTGAAAGTTAGAGGTGACAGTTACTGGAGCTTTAGCAAAGGGGGCTTTGGAGGTGGAGGTGTCAGACATGACTGCTGGTGACTTACTATGCTTCAACAGGGAACATGGAATATGGGCTCTGGGCTGTCGGAACATGCAAAGGACAACCCTAGTGATGGTGGCATTGATGCTGTGAATGTTGGGAGCAAATGCCAAGCAACTTATGTAAAGAAGAATCTTGAACTTCACACATCAAAGTCAACTGTCTTAACCAAAGGTGAAGTGACTTTTACTTCTCTAATTAAGTTTATTTGTCATGAGTACATCAAACCATACAGTGAAATGCATCATTTGCGTTAACAAGCACAAACCCAGTGATGTTCTAGCAACCAGTAAGTGTTGTCACACATTCTTCCACCAAAATAGCATGCCCACAATGCTCAGCAGAATAACAGAACACAGCAAGCAACAGAACAACACTAGCAAAACCAAGCCCTATTCCTCCTTCCCAGATGTGCGCGTACACAGTTCATTAACCCACTTTCCAGCCTCCGGCAGACTCAGGCCTGCAGACGCTGGGCTTTGACCACCCCTGCAGACTCACATAGATTCATAGACTCGGCCCCCACCAACAGGCAACGATTTCCAGTTTTCTGATTCATCCATTGGGCCTTGATCCTCAGTATCGAATCTAAGGCATGCCAATCACCAAATACAAGACCTCAAACTCTGGATTTGCCAATGATAGCACGGTAAACTCCTCGAACTCTGGTTTCAGTGATTCATGAACCCAGGAGGTCATCAAAATTTATTCCTTCTGTCCACATGGAACTTGCCGACAACTCACTGATTTGAAGGGCCCTCAACCAGTCTCTGGTGTTCTGACATTCAATATCCAACCACAGATGTCTTTGTCTGCATAGTTCATAATCAAACGTGGAATGGAGACTTAAACTTTAGCTTAACCATGAATTCCCCACATCCCTGGCCCTAAACTCTAACTTAACACCTAACTTCCCTCTCTGACCCCAAAATCACCCTAATGAACCAATAAAAAAATTAAATTTAAACAATTATAAAACAATGGTATCAGAGCTGTGACTCAACAGCCTTGTAAACTTTCTGATACTGTCTGTCTACAGAGAAAACATTCCAAGTTTGACATCCTTGAAACACCCAGATACTCCTGTCTATGGATATTGGCAGGGAGGTAGTAGATGGCTATACAGGGTTGGAGGCCAATGATACCAAAAGTTTAGGACAGAAGACCTCAAAAGGAAGGACATTGGTAACTCACTAAAGATTAGTTAAATAATTCAGATCACATTTTCTGGTTCATTAAACTATCTCACTTAATGCACAGTGCTACTTCTCAGTAACCTCTTTCTAGAAGTTCAGTCAGTCTTTCAGCAATGTAGAACATAGAACAGTACAGCGCAGGAACAGGCCATTTGACCCACAATGATGTGCTGGCCTAGTTAAATTAGTAATCAATTGGCCAACTAAACTAATTCCCTCTGCCTATACAATATCCATATCTTTCCATTTTCCTCTTGTGCGTCTCTCTAAACATCTCTTTCAAGACTCTAATGTATCTGCCTCTACAACAACCTGAGCCAGCACAATCCAGGCACCCATCACCCTCTGAATAAAAAACCCGCCCTTCATATTTTCTTTGAAATTACCTCCTCTCACATTAAATGCATGCCTTCTGGTGTTAGACAATTCAACCCGGGGAAAAAAAATACTGTCTGTCTATTCTATCTATGCCTCTCATAATCATATAAACCTCTACAGGTCCACACTCAGCCTTTTCTACTCCAGGTAAAAAAAAAATAAGTTTGTCGGCCCTCATATTATAGCTCATGCCTTCTAATCCAGGCAGCATCCTGGTAAACCTCTTTTTGTACCTTCTCCAAAGCCTCAACATCATTCTTATAATGGGACAACCAGAACTATATGCAATACTTCAGATACCTTCGATGAAATCCTTGTAAACTTTCTGATCCTCAGATGGAGTTGGGAGTGTGTACAGAGGCTAAATATACCAGCTGGTTGAGTGATATCGCAACAACAACCTTGCACTCAAGCTAATTGTGGACTTCAGGAAAGGAAAGACGAGGGAACACAACCAATTCTCATAGAGGAATCAGAAGTGGGGAGTATGAGCAATTTCAAGTTCCTGGGTGTCAAGATCTCTGAGGATCTAACCTGGTCTCAACATGTCAATGCAGCTATAAAGAAGGCAAGACAGCTGCTATATTTCATTAGGAGATTGAATAGATTTGGTTTGTCACCTAAAACACTTGACGACTTTTATAGATGTACAAATTTCATGACACATCCTGGTGATAATAGACCTACTTCTGATTCTGATCCTTAAATCTTGACGCTCTCCTGGCTTCGTAATGGCCACGATGCAGAAGTGCAGGGTTTTATAAAATTATACTTATTGAGCATAGATTTCAACACAATATTATATTGCATTTATTGATTTACTTTCTCTGTTAGTTCTCGTGGTAAATTTTTGAAAACTCTTGGAAAATTACTACAGATTGTTTTCAATTTAAAAATTTCAACTTTTTATGCAGAATGTGTGCAAATGAATGTTTCTATTTTCTATACATTTATCTGTGTTAAATTGCCCCTTACATAATGAATACAAATTATTCACAATTCTCACCTTTTTGCCTTCATTCTATTTCATATCCATTCTACATTTACTTTCTAATCTCAAAGGCTTCAATTTTCCTTAGACTAATGGGCCTTAGTTGTCTGTAACTGTTAACCATTCTGACTATGGGAACAAAATTAAATTCTTTCCAATATACAGTAGTGTGCAAAAGTCTTAGGCACCTAGACTTTCATATGGTTTCAGGTGGTATGGCCTCCACAGAGCCCTGATCTCAACATCCACGGAGGCTATTTGGGATTACCTGGAGAGGAAGAAGCTAGTGAAACTGCCAATGTCTGCAGAACTGTGGCAAGTTCGCCACAATTCTTGGTACAATTTAGCAGCAGATTTTCTTATGAAACTGCATGGCAGTGTACCTGAGAATGAGAATTTATGCAGTTTTAAAGGCAAAGGGTGGTCACATCAAATATTAACTTGATTTTGTCATCGTCTGAACCCTTAGTGCCTAGGTGGAAAAGGGGCCTCATTAACTTGATTTGCTTTTTAAAAATTGCTTTATAAGATTTTTTTGATATTTAGAAACTTTTCATTTCATTATTTTTGAAAGCATCCTCATGTTACAGAATTTTTCTACAGTCTTTTGCACAGTAGTATACTTACCAAAGACAATTGACTCTCTTGTTAAAAAACTCTTTAACATCTCAAAGATTTGCTTCCTCAATTCGTCCAGCTCTCTGGAATAAATTCAAACTAATCCAAGAGCTTATTTATTTTAAGACTTGTCCGTAACAGCTATCTCATTTATATTGAAGTCATGAGTATTGCCTTGGTTATTCCTCTCTTCAAAAGGCCATGAGGCTTACACCTTCCCTTGTGAATACTGTGAAGAAGCAATCAGTTAACATATTTACTATTTCATGCTCATCCTTGGTTTCAATCTGATTTGCATCATAACCTTTTCTCTGTCTGCCCTCTTGCTCCTGAGGTGCTGAATAAACATGGCATCAGTGTTGATGGAGCTCACTGGGGAAAGAATGCCTGACAAGTTGCTTTGGTACCAAAGACCAAGGCAGAGCTGGATCTAAGGCAAAACACCATGTTCAATACTTTGGTGTATGGAATGTATAGACATAATTTTAACCCATTTAATATCATAGGATCAGGCACGTTCCAAGAAGAATGTTATTTTATACATTTTCCATGTCAAGAATATTTTTCTGACTTGCTTACTGCTAATTGTCCATGAGACAATAAGACATAAGAGCAAAAATAAACCATTTGCCCCCATCGAATCCACTCCACCATTTCATCATGGCCAATTTACTAACACTCTTAACCTCATTCTCCTGCCTTCTCTCCGTAACCTTTGACTCTCTGACTAATCTAGAATATAACAAACACTGCTTTAAATATACCCAATGGCTTGGCCTCAACAGCACTGCAAGGGTCTATTGGTTCCATGTTAAAGTACAGTGCAGATTGTGACAGACTGGGTAAAGACTAGATTACAGCTTCAAAATTGGATGGTTTGGTGCCTGGTAGAGACACTAATTACACAAAATTTGACTGTCATTGTGGTCAGTTTGGGGCAAAATCGTAGTAATCAACAGAAATAGTGCATATGGTGCATAATCTAAATTAATTTCCTTGAATATTTTAGGCATTGGCTGATATGTTCATCATATCTGAATTTGACAGTATTGGAACCTATGTGGGAGAGCTTTTCAAGTGGAAAAGCCATTGCCCTGGGGCAGTTCCACTCTCTCAACCTCAGAAGTCCGGGTCCAATGATATGAGTAGTCTTCACAAATAAGGTCTTGCTTAGCACCGGATGACTATGACTTCTTTTGTGTCTTGTCACACACTTCACTCTTCACAGAACATTGCATAATCAGCTTCCAAACCTTTGTAACGCACTGTTGATTTCATCCTCTCAGTCCACAGGAGTTAGCTTTGCATGCTAAGATAGGTATGTCCCTATTTCCCTTGGATATGAAGCCTGCTGGCTACCCTTACACAGTTTAGCTAGCCTTTCAAGGTTGTTTGTCTGCTTATATGTTATTTTTTGTAAATTCTATGAGTTCTTTTCAGTGTATATGTCTGTAAGAAATTGAATCTTAAGTTAGTATAAGGTAATGCATGTGTAATTTGATAATCACTTTACTTTGATTGATAAAGGTAAGGCTTTGCATGTAGTCCACATGGATTTTAGTAAGGCTTTTGACAAGCTCTCCCTTGCTAGGTTCATCCAGAAGATTAAGATGCATAGGATCCATGGTGACTTGGCCAAATGGATTCAGAACTAGCTTGCCCATAGAAGTTGCAGTAGCGATAAATGGGAATGATTCTGTTTGAAGATCCATGACTTGTAGCATTCTGCAAGGATCCTCACTGTAAACTTTGCTATTTGGGTTAAGTACATAAAATGAATTGGATGAAAATGTGAATGGATGGGCTAATCAGTTTACAGATGAAACAAAGACTGTTGGTGTTGTGGATAGTGTAGAAGATTGCCAAAGTTTGCAGTAGGATATAGATTAGTTGCAGTTATATCAGAGAAATGGCTGATGAAGTTTGATCTGAACAAATATGAGGTGTTGAACTTTGAGAGACCAAATGTACCCTGACTTGTTAATGGCAAGACCCTTGCCAGTACTGATGTATACCTGTAGTGTGAGGTCCACGTCCACAGTTCCCTGAAAGTGGATGCACAGGTTGATAAGGTGTTAAAGAATGCATATGATATACTTATATTCATGTGACTATAAGACATAGGAGCAGATTTAGGCCAACTGGCCCATCAAGTCTGCTCAGCCATTCAATTATAGCTGATCCATTTTCCCCTCCTCAGTCCATTCCCTGGGCTTCTCCCCTTAACCTTTGATGCCACAGCCAATCAAGAACCTATCAAACTATGCTTTAAATACACCCAACGACCCAGCCTGCACTGCTGTGTGTGGTAATAGATTCCACAAATTCACTAACCTTTGGCTAAAAAATTCTCTGCAATTCTGTTTTAAATGGATACTCCTCTATCCTGAGGCTGTGCCCTTTTGACTCCCCAACCATGGGAAACAACCTTTACACATCTGCCATGCCTAATGCTTTCAACATTTGAAAGGTTTCAATGAGATCAGACCTCATCCATCTAAATTCCAGTGACTACAAGAACAGAGGCATCAAATGTTCCTCATAAGATAATCCTTTCATTCCCAGAATAATCCTTGTGAACTTCCTCTGAACCCTCTTCAAAGCCAACACATCTTTTCTTAGATGAAGAACCCAGAACTGTTCACAATACTCAAGGTGAAGCCTCACCAGTGCCATATAAAGCCTCAGCATCACATCCCTGCTCTTGTATTCAAGACCTTTTGAAATGAATGCTAACATGGAATTTGCCTTCCTCACCAATGACTCAACCTGTAAGTTAACCTTCTGGATGATCTGCACAAGGACTCCCAAGTCCCTTTGCATCTCAGATTTTTGGATTTTCTTCCCATTTAGAAAATAGTCTGCAAATGTATTTCTTGTACCAAAGTGCATGACCGTGGTTTTTCCAACATTGTATTTCATTTGGCACATTCTTGCCCATTCTCCTAATCTATCTGTCTTTCAGCCATCTTCCTGTTTCCTCAACATTACCTTCTCCTCCACCAGTCTTCGTATTATCTGCAAACCTGGCAACACAGCCATCTATTCCATCATCTAAATTGAGATACAGCATATAAAGAAGTGATCCCAACACCAACCCCTACAAAACACCACTAGTCACTGTCAGCCAACCAGAAAAGGCTTCCTTAAGGAAAGCATGCTGACTTTGTTCTATTTTGTCCTGTGTCACCAAGTGCTCCATAACTTCATCCTTAATGATTGAATCCAACACCTTCTCAACTATTGAGGTCAAACTAATTGGTCTATAATTTCCTTTCTGCTGCCTCCCTCCTTTCTTAAAGAGATGAGTGACATTTGCAATTTTGTAGTCCGCCGGAACAATGCCAAAGTCCAATGATTTTTGAAAGATCATTACTATTGCCTCCACAATCACTATTGTTCAGAACTCTAGTGCAGTTTATCTGTTCTGGGTGACTTTAGGTATTTTAGCTTTTTGAGTACCTTCTCCCTTGTAATAGTAACTGCATTCACTTCTCTTCCCTCAAACCCTTCAACATCTGGCACACTGCTAGTGTCTTCCACAGAAAAGACTGATGCAAAATACTCATTTAGGTCATCTGCCATCTCCTTGGACCCTGTTATTATTTGCGACCTCATTTTCTAGCAGTCCTATATCCACTCTCACCTCTCTTTTATTTTTTATATTCTTGAAAAAACTTTTTCTATCCAACTTGATATTGTTTGCCAGCTTGCTTTCATATTTTATCTTTACCTTCCCAATGAGTCTTTTAGTTGCTTTGTGTAGGTTTTTAAAAGCTCTCCAATCCTCTATCTTCCTGCTATTGTTTGCTTTGTTGTATGCCCTCACTGTTGCTTTTACATTAGCTTTGACTTCCCTCGTCAGCCACTGTTGTACAATTTTGCTATTTGAATGTTTTTTGAATACATCTATTCTTTATCTTCCTGATTTTCACTAGAAACTCAAGGTGTTGCTGCTCTGCTGTCACCCCTGCCAGCATCTCCTCCAATTTTCTTTGTCCTACTCCTCTCTCAAAACCACCATAACTTCCTTTCCTCCACTGAAATACTGCATTGTCAGACTTTACTTTCTCCATAACAAGTTGAACTCAATCGTCTCCTAAGTATTCTTTTACCTTAAGCTCCCTACTCAGCTTTGCTTCATTACAAAACAGCCTATCCAGTATAGCTGATTCTACAAGTATGTGAAGAGCAAGAGGATAAGACATGAGAGAATAGGACCAATCAGGTGTGACAGTGGAAAAGTGTGTATGGAACTGGAGGAGGTAGTAGAGGTACTTAATGAATACTTTGCTTAAGTATTCACTACGGAAAAGGACCTTGGTGATTGTAGGGATGACCTACAGTGGACTGAAGAGCTTGAGCATATAGACATTACGAAAGAGGATGTGCTACAGCTTTTGGAAAGTATCAAGCTGGATAAGTCACAGGGACCAGACAAGATGTACCCCAGGCTACTGTGGGAGGTGAGCGAGGAGATTGTTGAACATCTGGCAATGATCCTTACATCATCTATGGGGATAGGGGAGGTTCCGGAGGATTGGAAGTTTGCAGACGTTTTTCCCTTATTCCAGAAAGGGAGTAGAGATAGCCCAGGAAATTATGGACCAATTAGTCTTACTTCAGTGGTTGGTAAGTTG
Organism: Hypanus sabinus; assembly: GCF_030144855.1. Lineage (NCBI taxonomy): Eukaryota > Metazoa > Chordata > Chondrichthyes > Myliobatiformes > Dasyatidae > Hypanus > Hypanus sabinus. The sequence continues at coordinate 63,341,193 of NC_082720.1, read as the reverse complement.
TTGGAAAAGATCGGAGAGGCAGGATTTATGAAAATTTGGAGAGGCATAATATGATTAGGAATAGTCAGCATGGCTTTGTCAGAGGCAAGTTGTACCTTACAAGCCTGATTGAATTCTTTGAGGATGTGACTAAACACATTGATGAAGCTAGAGCAGTAGGTGTAGTGTGTAGGGATTTCAGCAAGGCATTTCATAAGGTACCCCATACAAAGCTTATTGAGAAAGTAAGGAGGCATAGGATCCAAGGAGACATCGCTTTGTGGATCCAGAATTAGCTTGCACACAGAAGGCAAAGAGTGGTTGTAGACAGGTCATATTCTGCATGGACGTTGATGACCAGTGGTGTGCCTCAGGGATCTGTTCTGGGACCCCTTCTCTTCATGATTTTTATAAATGAACTGATTGAGGAAGTGGAGGGATGGCACAAAGGTTTGAGGTGTTGTGGGCAGTGTGGAGGGCTGTCAGAGGTTACAGCAGGACATTGATAGGATGGAAAACTTGGCTGAGAAGTGGCAGGTGAAGTTCAAACCAGATAATTGTGAGGTGGTTCATTTTGGTATGTCAAATAAGATGGCAGAATGTAATAATGATAAGACTCTTGGCTGTGTGAAGTATCAGAGGGATCTTGGGATCTGAGTCAAAAACCACAGTGCGGATTGACTCTGTGGTTAAGAAGGCATATGGTGCATTGGCCTTCATCAACTGTGGGATTGATTGAAGAGCTGAGAGGTAATGTTACAGCTATAGAGGGTCCAGGTCAGACCCCACTTGGAGTACTGTGCTCAGTTCTGGTCACCTCACTACAGGAAGGATGTGGAAACTATAGAAAGTATGTGGAGCAGATTTACAAGGATGTTGCCTTGATTGGAGGGCATGCTTTATGAGAATAGGTTGAATGAACTTGGCCTTTTCTCCTTGGAGTGGCGGAGGATGAGAGGTGACCTGATAGAAGTGTATAAGATGACGAGAGGCATTGATCATATGGATAGTCAGAGGCTTTTCCCAGGCCTGAAATGGCTTACACGAGAGGACAGAGTTTTAAGGTGCTTGGAAGTAGGTACAGAGGAGATGTCAGGGGTGAATTTTTTATGCAGAAAGTGGTGAGTGCATGGAATGAGCTGGCAGTGACGGATATGAGCTGGATACGATAGGGTCTTTGAAGAAACTCCGAGATAGGTACATGGACCTTAGCAATATAGTGTGCTATGGGTAACCCCAGGTAATTTCTAAACTAAGTATGTATTTGGCACAGCATTGTAGGCCAAAGGGCTTGTATTGTGCTGTAGATTTTCTATGTTTTCTATGATCCCCTGGTAGGCTCAATGGCAAACTGCTTTAAAAAGCCATCTCATAGGCATTTAACTAATCCACTCCAGATCCATTAACAACCTCTTTTTCCCAATCTATCTGCATATTAAAATCTCCCATGACTATCATAACATTGTCCTTTTGACAAGCCTTTTCTATTGCTCGTTGGAAACTGCAGTACATCCTAGCTACTGCTGGGAGGCCTGTATATAACTGCCATCAGGTTCTTTTCACCCTTGCAATTTCTTAACTCAACCCACAATGATTCAACATCTTCTGATCCTATTATTAGATGAGGCACTGAGTTCAGGAGTCAATTATTTCTTTTTTCTTTTTCAATCTTTTTATTAATTTTCACATATACACAAAAAAAAACATAACATAATAATAAGTAAATTATGAATACAATAGACTTGAAATCACGTTGATAATAAGATAACAATATCCTATTAAACATCAACAGAAGAAAATACCTTAATCAATCAAGTTCATATGATTAGATATGAAAAAAAAACAAAAATAACCATTAAAAAAGAGAAAAAAAAATTGAGAATATGTGAAAAAAAAAGTATATATTAAGAAAAATAAAACTCTAAACGAAACTAACATGGGCAACAATAATAGTTTACAAGTATATGATAGTGTCAACAAACTCCAGAACTCCATACCCGAACATGAATAAGCAGAAAGAAGGTCTGGAAAGGGCCAAATTAATTCATATGAAAATGTCGAATAAACGGTCTCCAAGTTTCTTCAAATTTAATTGATGAGTCAAAAATAGTGCTTCTAATTTTTTCCAGGCTCAAATAAGAAATAGTTTGAGAAAGCCATTGAAACGTGGTAGGAGGAAGGAGTCAATTATTTGTGTAGCAGTTTATAATTCTCTGCCCAGCAGAGGTGTGGAATCTCAATTATTGAATCCATCGTAAACGGAAATGTATAGAACACAGAATATTGAACAGAGAACAGTGCAGCACAGGATAGGCCCTTTGACCCACAATGTTGTGTCACCATTTAACCGAGTGCAAGGTCAATCTAATGTTTCCCTCCACATCACCCTTTAGTTTTCTTTTATCTTTATACCTATCTAAGAGTCTCTTAAATATTTCTAATGTATCCATCCCTTTTGCCACTCTGACAATGTTTCCATGTATTTACAACTCTATGTATAAAACCTACCTCTGACAGTTTCTCCCTAAAATTTCCTCCAATCGCCTTAAATTTATATCCTCCAGTTCTAGCCATTTCTGTCCTGCTAATTGTCCACTCTATCTATGCCTCATATTATATTATTCATTTCTATGAAGTCACCTCTCATCTTCCTTCGCTCCAAAAAGAAAAGTCCTAGCTCTCTCAACTTCTCCACATAAGACGTGCACTCTAATCCAGCCAGCAATCTGATGAAGTTCCTCTTCATGCTCTCTACAGCTTTCATATCCTTATAATGCGGCAACCAGAACTGAATACGATATGGCAAATGAGGCAAATCATAAAGACAAGAGATTATGCAGATGCTGGAAATTGAAAGCAACAAAATGATGGAGGAACTCAGTAGGACAGGCCACAAACAGTTGATGCTTTGTGTCGAACCTCTTCACCTGCAAGTGTGGTCAAGCCAGAGCCTTACGGAGTGAAACTTACCCTTGAACTCAGTACACCGACTAATGAAAGAAAACACATTGTACATCTTCTTCAAATGGTTTGAATGTTTCAATTTGCTATCAGAAAATGTATGCAGTATACAACCTGGAATTCTTACTCTTCACAGACATCCACGAAACAAGAAACACCACAGAATGAATAATAGAAGCAGCAGAGCCCTGAATCCCTCCCCCTCCCACCTCCCATCACACAAGCAGCAGAGAAGCATTAATGCTCCACTCCACCCCCCCACTGCACCAGCAAAAGCATCGACACTCCAGGCCCTACCATGCAAGCAATAGCAAAAGCCCCCAGAAGCTTTAATCTGAAGTCCGTCGAAGCTACAGTCTATAATCCAGTGCTTCAGTATCTCAGACTGGCCACCCTATTGATAGATTTCAGGACACTAAAGGAATAAATGGAACTGAAATAGATCAGTTATGACCTTGTTGGAGTGAACTGAGATATTGAGATGCCTATTCCTGCTCCTAATTATGCCCTTATGTTAATAGCCCATATATTATATAAAGAAATTACCTGTTAATCAGATATAAAATTAGCATTTTACCAAATTTATGGAATCCGTTTTTAATCAGTTATTTTATAAATTACTTTCATTGAGCTTTGAATTCACACAAAGCTTCCTGGTATATCATTCCTGGCCCCTGTAATCCACATCCCTGAGAAAACAATGGCCCATTCACCGTTCTGTAAAGCCTCAGCAGCACATTGAATTTCAGATGGGTCATCAGTGCAGAACAGGGCCCCATGTGATCTATCTTCTCTACCGCTTTTTCACCAATCTTGTTTATTAGAAATCTATCCTGATATTCTTGATAAGAACAAGATTGCAATGTATCGAGAACATGTAGAGTTTCTTTGAATGGTAAAAGCAAACCAAGTTGCATTTGACAATGATGCTATAATTTCATAGTTACTTATTATGACCTAGATAGATATGAAATGGTCCACTAAGTTCATGTCAGCACCCAAAAGAGTGTCTCATCAGCCCCCCTCTGTCCTTCCTTAGTTCCCTGTTGCCCATTATTTTTCAGTGGTTCAAAGGCTCTCCTTTGCTCCTCCAGCTGCTTCATGCTCCAGGTCCTGAGGAAGTCTCTGAATTCTCTTTTCAATTTGATCGATGCACCACAGAACACATCCTTTCCAGAAGTGACACAGCCTGCTATGGCAACTGCTCTGTTCGCATCTGCAATAAATTACAGTGTGTTGTGAACACAGTCCAGACCACCACACAATCCAAATTCTCCCTCTATTGACTCCGTCTATATTTCCCACTGCCACAGGGAAGAAACTAATATAATCACTGACCCCTTTCCCCTTCCCACCCTGATCATTCACTCTTCTTCTCTCTCCCATGGGCATTAGATACAAAAGCCCAAGAGTACAGATCACTAGAAGCAAGATCTGTTATCTTGAATGAACCTCATATGTTCTAAAGGATGAACTCTTGAATACTTGATCTTCCAGTCTACCTTGATGTGTTTCTTGCTTCTTATTTGTCTGGCTACCTTGCATTTTTTATGTAATTGCAATAAAATTCAGTTTTCATTTTATCACCTTGATATAATTAGGGTCACAGAAAACTACAACATAGAAATAGGCCTTTCAGCCCATCTAGTCCATATCAAATCATTTAAACTGCCTTGTTCCATCAATCTGCACCTGGAACATAGCCCTCCATATACTTTCCATCCATGTACCTATCCAAACTTCTCTTACATGTTGAAATCACCTGCCCTGGCACAGCTCATTCCACACTCTCACTTCTCTCTGAATGAAAAGTTTCCCCTCATGTTCCCCTTAAACTTTTCACTTTGCACCCTTAACCTAAGACTTCTAGTTGTAGTCTCACCCAACCTTATTGGAAAAAGCTTGTTTGCATATACCCTATTTATATCTGACATGATCTGCCTGTGCACATAAGACAAAGGCTTCTCATTGTATTGGTTCCTTAAGGTTGTCATAGCCAGGGAAGAGGCTGTGGGCATGAGATTCTACTACTTATTAAATGCTCTGTGCTACAGATAGCTTCTGACAAGTCCAGCTCCTGGCCTTCACATGTGGCGTAGCTACAAAGCTCAGTAGAACCATTTCTACGGACAGGAGAAGGAACAAGCCAAATTACTGATACCTTGAAATCAGTCATTCCTAGCAGGTGAGTATCATCAGCCAGTCGGTAGTTCATCTAGGAGAAGGAAAATGTTGATTTCATAATTCCACTACCTAATGGGTATACCCATTCAAGTAGAAGGCTTCAAGAGTAAACCCTAAGGAAAAATCCAGAGCCTGAGTCTCTATGGCAGTCCTACATTGAGTTCAACATTGACTGGCCACTCTTGAGATGCGCTGGTGCCCAACTGTATTGGTCTCTCCCTTTGCTTTGGATTCATCAGCTCCATGGAGAAGGGGAACCTGTTGAATGGGCAACAGCTTGCTCTCCATATTGTCCTGCCTGAGCCAGTGTACTGGCTTGTGTATTCATTGAGAGCAAGGACACAATATCCATGGGCCACCCTGACCAATGGAAGCCTCAAAAGTCTCAGTGTTTCTCAATACCTGAATAATAATTAACCAATATTAATAACGTCAAAGTCAAAGTTAAGGTTATGATCATTATAACAATAAAGCAGAACTTTTTTTAATGCAAAGTGATAAAAGTTGTCATGGTGTTGTTAAACTGTAGTGATTAAATTTGTGCCAATTTGTTCAAAAATCAATTGGTTGAAAGAAAGTAGTTGGGGCAGCACAGTAGTGTACAGTTTTTGTTTAGGACTGCAACAAAGGTCCTCCATCTCTGGCGGTGTTTCAGGCTTCCTTTATCATGTCAGAAGATCTTTTACATTGCTGTCAGTCATGCAATTCCCAGAATACCTTTGTACTCAGATATGAAAGGACTCTTCATTGCTGTTTCTGTAACAATTATTTTTGTCCAGTCAGGGTCGTTAGCCCTGAGCTTAATCTCAGAAACTGGAGGACTGGTGGACCACTCTTGGTCTGGCCTCTACCCTTTGACCTGTTTGGCATGGGTAACCCTACCAAGAGCCATAAAGCCCTCACAGCATAGCTCTCTGGATCATTGAGGCATACAAGCCTCCAAACCATGACAAGGTTGCGGTCCTTTTGGGAGAGTGTAGCAGTTAGTGTAAAGCTTGTACAGTGTCAGTTGTAAGATCTGGGTTCAATTCCTGGTGCTGTATGCATTGAGTTGTACATTCTCCCCATGACCACCTGGGTTTCTTCTGGGTGCTCCATTTCCTTCCACATTCTGAAGATGAACAGTATGGGTGGAATTAGTGAGTTGCAGGCATGCCCTGATGGCACTAGAAGGGTGATGACTCCTGCAGGCTATCGAGCTCAATCCCTGCTGATTTGATTTGACATAAACAATGCCTTTCATTGTATGTTTCGATGTACGTGTTTCAAACAAAGTTAATTTTCTTTTTTATCTTTCTGTACTTGAACCTGGCCATTCTTGGAGTGAACCCGGAGGCAATCCGATTTGGCAGGAACCGAGGCGATGCAGAATTGAGATGGCAGGTCCTGGACCCGGGCCTGAGAGTGAGGAAGGACACAAGGTTTGATCAGTTTAAGACCTGAGCTGAAGTGGAAGCATTTGGTACAGGCTGAATTGAGATGGCGGAGCACCAGAATGAGAGCATATCGAATTGGTGGGGTCTGGGTCTGAGAGCAGGGTTGGGATGATTTAAGCAGTGGATCAGATTGAAAAGGACAAGGTTTCACGGCTAGAGGCGAGGCATGGGCTGGTTCAGATTTCCGTTCCACAAGATTTACTCATCTCTGTGCTGAATCTCAACTCATTGCTCCACGAGGTTTTTTTTATACTGTATCTGCCCCCTCTGTGACACAGTGCATACTCACAGTTCTGAATGCTATTTGCTTACTTTTATAGATAGCACTTCTTTTTCTTTCTTTTTTTTCTCTGCACATTGGGTGTTTGATGGTCTTCTTTTGTTTTAAAGGGTTCTATTGGGTTTCTTGATTTTGTAGCTGCCTGTAAGAAGACAAATCTCAAGATTGTATGAAGTATAAATACTTTGATAACAAATGTATTTTGACTTTGACTTTGGTGGTGCTGGTGGACACTTTGGATTAACTTAGAGTATTTGATTAATTTACCAGTATGACTTGGGACAGGACACTTGAAAATCCAACAGAACTCCATATGTTCAAAGGGAGGACTTGTCAGTCCTAAGCAGATAGTACTGAGAGTTTGGCACTGATATATACTTGATGGTCAGCATAGAAATTGTAGGCTGAAAGGCCAAATTAATCTTTGACCAGAGGATAGGATCTAATCCACATTCCTAGAGCTGAGAGACAGCATCACCCAACTTAATGAATTGGATTGGTTCACATGCACTGAGATACTGTGAAAAGATGGTTTTGCATGCTGTCCATACAGATCATTTGAGTACAATGGTGCAATGAGATAGTTCAAGGTAAAAACAATAACAGAATGCAGAATAAAGTGTTACAGCTACAGAGTAGGTACAGTGCAAGTAAAAGCATTTGTGACACTGTGCTACCCAACTCCTTATTGGCTCTAGTATTTTGGTCCAAAATTCACTGAAGATGAGAAGTATAACTCTCCAAGTCTGATCTCCCACTGATTTGACCTCTTACCTGAGATTAGTAGTCTGTTTATTTGTGATGGTTTATTTATAAATTTAAAGCGTTCAACGGGCTGCACCACCCTGTAACCCACCGATTTACCCTTAGCCTAGTTGCAGGACTGTTTACAAATAGCCAACTAACCTACCAACCAGTACATCTTTGGTACATGGGAGGAAACTGGAACACTTGGAGGAAACTCACACAGTCACGGAGAGAATGTACAAATTCCTTACACACAGCGTCAGAATTGAATTCTGAAATCTGATGCCCCAAGCTGTAATAGCACTGCACTAACCCCTACCCAACCATGGCACCCCATTAATTGAGAAACCATTAACGTAATTAATCTGCCAAAGTAACACCATGTCAAAAGTCTGCAAATCAAACACGTGAATCAAAAATTTTTATTGTAATCATGAAGGAAATTGTTAACTTAACAAGTGTTATTAGCTTTTCAAAGTACTTTGATGATTCAATTATACCAAACTAATGCTTAGGCAATCTGTCATTGCGTTCAATTATATCAGAAACATTATTTACAAACTTGTAATACTCATTCACAAAACTGCAGCAGATTGTTAGTGCAATAACAGTGAGGTCACCATGTCAACAAATAAATGAGTTTGGGAGGTGGATTAATGTAATTTTGTTTTACAAAATCCAGAGTGCAAAGTAAATTTATTATCAAAGTACATATATATCACAATATACATCTCTGAGATTGATTTTCTTGCGGTTATAATCAGTAAATCCAAGGACCACAATAGAGTCAATGAAGGACTGCACCCAACGGGACAGGCAAGCTACTATGTGCAAGACAACAAACTGTGCAAATACAAAAGAAAAAAGTAAATATTAAAAACAAGAGATGAAAAGTTCTTAAAAGTGAGTCCACATGTTATGGGAATAGTTCAGTGATGGGACAAGTGAAGTTTAGTATTGTTATTCCCTCTGGTTCAAGAGCCAAATAGTTGAGGGGTAATAACTGTTCCTGAATTGGTGTTGTATCAAGCAGAGAAAATGACTACGTTATTCCATTTCCTGAAATTTGTTTTAGACTATCTTTCAAGATAGAAATAACAAATAAATATATTGACCCCACAAGAATTTTGCAACATACCATTTGCTTCCAGTTTGGATATTTTGGTGAAATATTAACAAAATTAAAAATGAAGCTTTCATATTGAAACTGACAGACACATGAGGACCTACCCTGTCAGACTTCTAGAATACAGTTCACAAAAAAGGGGTTTAACCTGAAGCTGTCACACTTCCTCTGTGAAACTAAACAGACCAGCAACATGGAGTGGGTGTATCAAGAGGAGAAGGTAATAAATAAAAATGTTTGACTTACTCTATTTCAAGCCTTTTTATTTGCACCCAGCAGTGTTGCTAATATCTGATATAGTTCTCATTATAGGTAGGTTTCTTAACTTCCTTTTCATTTCATATAAAGAAAAAATTCTGAAAGTGATTTCCATCCACACATCATTCTGATATTCAGCAAACAAGAATTTAACACATAAAAATGCAATTATAATATTTGGCCAAGAGGGTAATATGATTATTTTACATCATACCTTCATTGAGAATCAACCATTTCTCCATCTTCTCTACAAATACTGACCTTCAAAGTTCAAATAAATTTATTGTCAAAGTAAGTATATGTCACCACAAAGTACTTCTGTAAGATTAATTTTCTTGCATGAGTAATGGCTTCTTTGTAATCTCACTGCTGATGTAATGGCTTTTCTGTAGCAGCAATGTTTGGTTTATGGCTAGGAGATAATGGGGTTTGTTTTTCAGGGGTTAGCCAACGAGGACACATTGTTTTTTCTTGAGTGTCTGGGAGCTGGGGTTTAGCGGTCTTTTGTCGAGGAGAAATGAAGAGGGAAGACGAATGTGGAGAGAGCTAGTAGACCACCGGATGGAGTGGACTGGGAGCTGAGGGTCCATAGGTTGGTGACTTTTGGAGGGGATCGATGGTGGAAGAATGACTACTGAGTGAGCTCGAACTAGGACTTTGACCTTGATGGGCCCGTTGTTTTGTTTATTTTCATTATTAATCCTATACTCAGATTAAGATTCATAAAGTCTATCAATTATTTGCATATGGTGTACTGTCTGATATTTTGCATTGTGGGTTTGTAACTGGATGTACATTACACAGCATCCACACAAACGTGATTACCCAGTTTGGCGGGGCGAAAGGCTGATTCCCCTGGACGAATGTGAGCAGGGCAAGCCTGAGGGTTACATGCACATTCACTGTCGTTTCAAAGAAATATAATGGGATTAGTGAAAAATAGACTGACAGAAAAACCCTTGTGCAAATAAAAAGAAACTGTACAAATATGAAAAATAAGTAATAAATTATATTGTACACATGAGTTGTGAAGGCTTGAGAGTGAGCCCATAGGTTGTGGAACCATGTCAATGTTGAGGTAAGTGAGAAAATCCACATTGTTTTAGGAGTCTTCACCTCTAGCTTCTCATTCCATCCTTTCAGATAATGGTGTGTTTGTGAAGATTACCACAGAAGCAAGGTAAACATGGAAGAATAAGACAAAACAGAAATAAATCAAACATGCTTTCGGTAAATGCAATGAGTTGTACCTAATTTTGATTCCTGTTCCAAGTCAGGGTGGAGGTACTAAAGATAGAAAAAACATTGGAGGATAACCCTCAGGTTATAATTATCATTAAGGATTGAAGGATTTAAAGGATTCCATCTATATTCTCCAGAATGCTTAGAATAAGGGTTGACTTAAATAAATATAGGACATAGAACATTACAACCTTTCAGCCAATGACGTGCTGTCTATCAATCTACTCTAAGGTCAACCTAACAATACACTCCTCCATTTCTCAATCATCCATGTTCCTGTCTACGGGTTTCTCAAATGTCCCTGCAGTATCTGCCTCACTACTACCCCAGGCAGGGCCATTCACACACCCATCACTCTGTGCAAAAAAGTTACCTCTGACACTTTCCTCCTATGACCTTAAATTTATGACTTTTCATGTCAGTCATTTTTAACATGGGAAAGCATATTTACCTATTCACTTGATCTATGACTGTTAGCACCTTTACACCTCTATAAAGTCACTTCTCATCAGAAGATAGGGTTTTAATGGTTGAGTATTTGAGAGGAATAAATAAAAGGAATAGGATTATTTCTCCTTCTTCTTGTAGATTGTACTGCATATGCCTTTCAATTCCTTTCCACAGTTACTGTATGTTGACATTGGACAATCAAATTCATTATCTATTGTTAATTATTTTTCCATTCATTTCAAAAAAGGAAAGAAACATTTTGAATAAAAATTATGAAATAACATTCTCTTTCTTTTGCTAGAAGCATTTATGAAAAAATAATTCATCTCAAAAACTTGGGCAACATTGTGCAATTATGTCCTTTCCTCCCACTTATCAGGGAGATTTAAATGCTTGTCCTACCCACAGACCAAGACACAATTGTGTATGATCGCAAATAAAAAGAATAACAATGACAGCAACATTGGGAAAACAAATAGGCCAAGTCTTTCCCAAATAATTGAACAATGCAGGGAAAGGTTAGGAAATGGCCCTAAAGATTAGTCATATAAATCTGTTTCAAGACAGTTTTTTTTTTCAAGAGTAAAAAGCAGTCAGAAGATTCAGATAATTATCTGGCCTTGGAGGTGGCTAGAAAGAAAGTGACTTTTATATCTGTCTGAAGGTTTTAATCACCAAAGGTGAATGAAAGGAAGACTCAACTGGAATCAGAAGCACTTATGATTAAAGGAAGTTAATAAGATTTGAGATTATTTAATGTCATTTCCAGTACACAATTGTAAAAGAAAACAAAATATCACAACTTTGTTTCCTGAATACTTCTGGGTGTATCTTATAGATTTTGGGCTGCTGATCATGAAAGTCACCATTATGTTTCCCTATCACACACCATAGGTTTGAAATCGCCAATGTTTGTTATTTCTATTCATAATTCAAGTCAATTAAAATGTTGCCTACAATGTAAACGGTAAAGTTTTCTATCTTTTCCATGGATGCCTTGGCATGCTTAGGCAGGGTGGATGCGGAATGGCAAGACAGGTTTGAGAAAGGCTATAAATTTCCATGAAGGATTTCAATATTTGAGACAGATGTTTCCTAGAATAACTGATGCCAGGATTAAGGAAGGCATTTTTGTCAGTCCTCAAATCAAGCATATCATCAAGGACAGGCAGTTTGAAAAATTTCTAGTGGACTGGTACGATGGAAGGATGTTGTTAACAACTACAGAGCACCAGGCTGACAACATGCGCTAAGCATACAAAACTATGAAGTGCAACCTGTCACTAAAGGTTCATTTTCTGCATTCCCATTTTGACTTTTTTTTCCCTGCAAATCCTGGCTTTGTCGTGGACAAGCATGGCGAAAGGTTTCACCCGAACATTATGGTCTTGGAGAAATGGTGTCAGGGCAAATGGAACCCAACAATGCTGGCTGATTAATGTTGGACTTAATTAAGCGAGAAGTCTCAGACACTAAGTACAAATGAAAATCATCAAAGAACATTGTTAGCTTTGTTGAACTATTGCTAAGTATCAGCAACATTATGCAGTTAAATGCATTATAATCAATAAAATTTAATTTCTTGTTTCTCCAAACTTCTACATAATACCAGTAGTCTGAAATTATATTTGTGTTCAGCTTCAAGTGGTCTATCATAAATAAATCATATTCTGAGGAAGCATTACTTGAAGAAATTGTTGTCCAGCGTAATTTTTACTCTGGATTGAATGCAGCATTAAAAAAAATCGCACTGAGATGGGCAAGTCTATAAAACAATTTGAAAGAGAGGGCAGAGGTGTTGACATGTCAACAAATAATGCACTGTGTAATGAGTTGATTGGTATTGACAGTATGCAAGACAAGCTTTTCACTGTATTTTGGTACATATGACAATAATAAACCAATTCCAGTTAACTGTACTTCAATGAGGAGGACCACATTGCAAGCCTGCATAGGCAGGTACTTCTCGCATGCCACCCAGTTAATAGGAGTCACATGCTGCTCATTTCCAACTCATCATCTGCAACCTATTTAAACCCAGCTCTCAGCCATAGTCCTTGTTCACTCATTCAAGCCATTCAGCCTCAATCAGTTTCTTCTAGCCTTCATTTACCTTGTTGCCTGGTCGTGTTAAGTATCTGTTCTCTTTTGTTTTGAGGTTGGCTTTTGGCTTGTTATTTTGCAGTTTATTATTAAAATATCATTTACACCTAAATTGTCTCCATTGCTCTGCTTTTGGGTAAGGCTCCTCTCCATTTACTGATACTGTGTGCATGTATGCTGAACAGCAAAAGCAAATTGCAATAGACAGATTTTAAGTCATTTCACAATGAATGGATCAGACTGACTTTCTACAGTCTCACCATATCAAGCCGTTACTGATGGTGGACATTAAAATGATCAAGAAAGAAAAGACTCCAAGAAGTCTTTGCTGTCTCCTGCAAAAATTATATCCCTTTCTCTCAATTCCTCCGCCTCCGCCGCATCTGCTCTCAGGATGATACCTTTCATTCTAGGATAAAGGAGATGTCTTCCTTTTTTAAAGAAAGGGGCTTCCCTTCATCCACTATCAACTCTGCCCTCCATCGCGTCTCCCGTATTTCACGCACCTCTGCCTTCACTCCATCCCCCCCGCCAGCCCACCAGGCATAGAGTCCCCCTGATCCTCACCTATCACCCTACCAGCCTACAGATCCAACGCATAATCCTCCGTAACTTCCGCCACCTACTACATGATTCCACCACCAACCACATCTTCCCCTCCCCCTCACTCTCGGCTTTCCGCAAGGATCGCTCCCTACGCGACTCCCTTGTCCATTCATCCCCCCCATCCCTCCCCACGGACCTCCCTCTGGGCACTCATCCCCGCAAATGGCAGAAGTGCTACACCTGCCCCCACAATTCTTCCCTCACCACCATCCCAGGCCCCAGACAGTCCTTTCAGGTGAGGCACCACTTCACCTGTGAGTCAACTGGGGTGATATACTGTATCCGGTGCTCCCGATGTGGCCATTTATACATTGGGGAGACCCGCCGCAGACTGGGAGACCGTTTCGCCGAACACTGGCGCTCAGTCCTCCAGTAGTGGCGGGATCTCCCTGTGGCCACACACTTCAATTCCACAGACCACTCCCACTCCAACATGTCTGTCCATGGCCTCCTCTACTGTCAAGATGAGGCCACACGCAGGTCAATGGAGCAATACCTTATCTCTCGCCTAGGTAGCCTCCTTCCTGCTGACATGAACATCCAACTCACTGACCTCTGTTGATACCCCTGCCCCCCACCCTTACCCCCATCCCTATCTACTATTTTAGTCTGGTTCTCTTTCTCTCTCTTTTCCCCCCTCACTATAATCTCTCCCCCCAGCCCTACCTTACTTTCTCTTTTATTTCCCATAATTCTCCACCTTCCCCCTAGACCATTTCCCTCCAGCCTATCACTTCCCAGCTCTCTACTTCATCCCTCCCCCCACTTCTTATCCCCCCTTGACCATCCCATGTTACTTCACTCCTGATGAAGGGTTTCGGCCTGAAAAGTCATTATTACCTCCTCCCATAGATGCTGTCTGGCCTGCTGAGTTCTGCCAGCATTTCGTGTTTTTTTATTTATTTCCAGCATCTGCAGATTCACTCGTGTTGGCTCCAAGAAGATCCTGATTTTCATTGATAAGGGGTTCCAGCAGGTGGAGAGAAGGGCTGGAGCATTTAGTGCCAGCCTCCAAGAAGACCACAAACTTCATATGCTTTGGAGGCTTGCATGCCTCAATGCCCCATAGAGCTAAGTTGGCTGCCATTAGGGTCTTGTAATTTGGTTCTTAGTTAGGGTCACCCATGCCAAACAGATCAAAGGGTAGAGGCCAGATTAAGAGTGGTCCAGCTCAGAGCTAACAACCTTGATGTGTAATGCAAAATTGTTGCGGAAGCACCAATGAAGAATCCTTCTTCATCTGAGTGAATGGTATTCCTGAATCGCTACCCAGGGCTTGCATAACTGATAGGAAGGACAGAGAGGAAGCTACTGACATGATGAAGAAAGCCCTGAACAGCAATAGGAATCGAGATCTTTACTTGCTACCCTAAGTGTCAACAGCATAATGGGTAGTAAGTGAGTAAGTAATTCTGAACCTGGTTCAAAAAGAAGCTTTGTATCTTTACTTCTTCTGCGGCCCTATCACTTCAGAAACACTTTACAGCCAATTCCATTCATGCCATGCAAGGGGTGTTTTGAGCATTGGTTACAGATTAACTTCATTTGTCACATGAACGTGGAACTATCAAAACAGATAGTGAAATGACGATTGGGTTGGAGATAGTTGGCAAATTTTGCCATACTTCTGCTGCCAGTGCAGCATGCCCACATCTCACTAACACTAACCATTGCATCTTTGGAGAGAAACTGGAACACCAAGAGGAAACTCACTCAATAACAGGGAGAACGTAAAATCTCCTTAATGACAATGATCCGAAGCGAATGCTGATCAGTGATTGCTAGCCCCATAAAGTGACTGAACTAATCACTAGCTACGGTGCCCCCTCTGTTTGATAAGACTGACTGCAATTCCTAACAGAGCTATAGAAAGCCCAGTTATATCATGTCATGTTACTGTGTGTGGCACATACTTAAAAGAGTGTGTGTATTTCCTGTTTAAGCACACTGTGATAAGTTGGACAGTCTGCAGTATGTTGTAAGCATGTGCAGAATCTGTAAGCATATGGAGCAGAGGCAATAAGGCTACCAATAATCATCCTGGTGTTAGTAATGTATTATATATGCATTCAGTGGCCATTTTATTAGTGTGGTCTTCTGCTGCTGTAGCCCATCTACTTCAAGATTTGACGTGTTGTGCAATTCTCAGAAGCTTTTCTGCACACTACTGTTGGTTATTTGAGTTACTGTCACCTTCCTGTCATGAATGATTCTGAACAATTAAACAGCTAAGAGGAAGAAGAGCGTTGAAGAATACCTTCACAATGGTAGCAGTGTTCAGATTCTTCATGCTAAAGGAAGAGTTGACGTGTTCACTATTGTGTTTATTCAGACAGGCCAAGGAGCTGCTCTCTCTCCAACTTCTTCCTGAGAACACATAATCACAGAAGCCAGTCCTTAGACAGTTCGATGCACTCTGCACGTTATGAAGAAAGCGCTAACAGCAGTGAACATAGCAAAGGTTGCCGAAGTAAACAACACCCCCCCCCCACCACCTCCGTTGTTTCACAGAAAACCTGTGCACCTGAAGTAGTTGCATCTCCAGCCAAGCTGTCAGCGTGGAAAATTGCCCATTCACTTAATTCAGGCAAACTCAGTCTATCTAATTACCAGACAACCCAGCTGCTCTCAATTGTCAGTAGAATGATGGAAGCCATCACCATTACTGCCACTCAGTTCTGGTCAGATTACACTTTAACAGAGTCGGATTCCTCCATTGTAGGCTTGGTCCAAACATGCACCAAATAGCTGAGGCCAGGAGGTGAAAAGAGAGTAACTGGTCTTGCAGGGAGATTTATGAAAGCTTGCAGGGAGATTTATGCTGGTTAGAAGAATGGGCTGAACGTTGGCAGATGGCGTTTAATGCTGAGAATTGTGAGGTTCTACATTTTGGCAGGAATAATCCAAATAGAACATACAGGGTAAATGGTAGGGCATTGAGGAATGCAGAGGAACAGAGAGATCTAGGAATAACAGTGCATAGTTCCCTGAAGGTGGAGTCTCATGTATATAGGGTGGTGAAGAAGGCTTTTGGAACGCTGGCCTTTATAAATCAAAGCATTGAGTACAGAAGTTGGAATGTAATGTTAAAATTGTACAAGGCATTGGTAAGGTCAAATTTAGAATATTGTGTGCAGTTCTGGTCACCGAATTATAGGAAAGATATCAATAAATTAGAAAGAGTGCAGAGACGATTTACTAGGATGTTACCTGGGTTTCAGCACTTAAGTTACAGAGAAAGGTTGAACAAGTTAGGTCTCTACTCATTGGAGCATAGAAGGTTGAGGGGGGATTTGATCGAGGTATTTAAAATTTTGAGAGGGATAGATAGAGTTGACGTGAATAGGCTGTTTCCATTGAGAGTAGGGGAGATTCAAACGAGAGGATATGATTTGAGAGTTAGGGGGCAGAAGTTTAAGGGAAACACGAGGGGGTATTTCTTTACTCAGAGAGTGATAGCTGTGTGGAATGAGCTTCCTGTAGAAGTAGTAGAGGCCAGTTCAGTTGTGTCATTTAAGGTAAAATTGGATAGGTATATGGACAGGAAAGGAGTAGAGGGTTATGGGCTGATTGCGGGTAGGTGGGACTAGGTGAGATTAAGATTTCAGCATGGACTAGGAGGGCCGAGATGGCCTGTTTCCGTGCTGTGATTGTTATATGGTTATATGGTCTTGACATCAAGACAGCATTTGGATTAGATGTAATGAACGGAATGGGGAAGGGACTAAGATAAAAAGAAGTAATTAGTCATAGAGCACTATGGCACCAAAACAAGCCCTTTGGCCCATCAAGACTGTTTCAAGCTGTTATTCTTCTTCATCCTGTTGTCGGCCATGAAGAAAGAAAAAAACAACACTAAATGAATAGGTCAAGGACAATGGAAGTATCAAACCAAATGTCTTTATTCTTGCCATGTGCTTGAAGGAATGGGGGCTGCCATTTTGTGAAGCTGCTCTGTTACTTCCATTTTGTAAACTGTTTGATGAACTTTTGTAACTTTTGCTTCCATTTTGTAAACTTGCTCGAGGATAGCTTAATCAAAGCACTTGAACATGTACATGAGGGATTTCTGCTATTAACCTGTTTAAACCTGAGAGAATTCTTAGATAAGCTGTGCAGTGTACAGTGGCAGGTCTTCAAAAGTATCTCATTATCTCAGTGTCTGAGTGATGTGGTTTGACTGGTATGAACCAGAGTCAAAGAGAACCAAAAAAGTCACCTAAACTGTGAAATCGTAGCCCTTTGACTACATCCAAAGGGAATCTGTCATAGGTCAGTCAGATGACCTAGAACAGGGGTTGGCAATCTTTGTGCCTCTGTGGGCTGGATTGTGTATTAATGAGCGGACGGTGGGCCAGATACATGCCATAAAAAAATTGAAATATGGAAATTATCCATTTAAGTACATTAGTTATGTTTTGCCTCAAATTAATTACTAATAAATGTTGGAAAATCATTTGTGCTTAAGGTTGCTTACCCCTGATCTAGAGCCAACATGAATGAAGTACACCATTTGAATTGACAAGGAAGAATTTAAGTGCCAGGAGCTTCAAATGCAAAGGGGCGAGAACTCTGGAGACTAACTATCGCAAGAAAGAACTCCCATGCCAGGGGTTGGACAATGAAAAAATTGATTATCTGGCCAACAGAAGATCTTCTATTTCTGTGTTATAAACTGGAGAAGTGATCTGAGCAAGTATTGGTACAGAAGGAACAGTAGAATTCATGTTTTGCATTGCTGGCCTGAGCTTAACATAGTTATGTTGTTGTTTGTTCAGCGACAATAAAGTGTAAGCATTGCTTAATTAAGAGCTGTCTAGTGAGTTGCCTAACCTAGTTTAGCTTCTGAATAGTAAACATCATCGACCCATACCTGGAACACAGCTCTGCATAGCCCTCCCATTCATGTGCTTACCCAAAGTATTCTTAAGTATTGCAATCAAACCCACATCTACCACTTTTGCTGGCAGCTCGTTCTGCACTTGCAAGGCCCTTTGAGAGAAAATGTACCCCCTCAGGTTTATATAAATATTTTGTCTTTCACCCTAAAACCATGTCCTCTAGTTCTAGTCTCAGCCAACCTCACTGGAAAAAGCCTGCTTGCATTAACTCTATTGATAACCCTCATAATTTTGTATATCCCTTCAAGCCTCCCCCCAATTTCTTACGCTCAAGTGAATAAAGTCCTAACCTATTCCATTATTCCCCCATGACTCAAGTCTTCAAGTCTGTCCTTGTGAATTTTCTCTGTACTCTTTCAATGTATTTGTGAGGTCAAGATGACTCAGTTTTGTTGATGCTGAGTCATTACTTTCATATACACTATCTTTTGCCCAATACTTGTTCAAACATCAACACTTCTGCTGTCTCTTGCAAGTTTATGCTTTAGAGCTTTCAAACCAGGCTGTAATGTAACCAGTCGGATTGATCTCTACTGCCCTTTGCAGAGATTTGTTAGTTTTTGGTGACATACCAAATCAACTCCAAACAAAGCATCATTAGTACTAGCATCAATGACTTGGGTGCAGGATAGTTCCTTCATGATGTTGACACCCAGGAACTTAGAGCTGTCCACTCTTTCCAGTATTGACCCCTCAATGAGGACTGATGTCTATTCTCTCTACTACCCAATCTTAAAAGTCCATTCTTTAGGCTTGCTGACATTGAGTGCAAGATTGTTGTCGCAAAACCACTCAATCAGCTGAACAATTTCAATCCTGTGCACCTCCTCATCACCATTTGATATTTTACCAATAATAGGGACATCCGCTGCAAATTTATATCGGATATTTGTGGAGAAGCTCCCTTCTTCTTCTTGCTCTTTAGATTTCCCACTCACTGGACATCACCTATCACCTTCTAGCTAGTCCTCATTCCCTCCCCTCCACCTTTATATTCTGGCATCTTTTCCCCTCCTTTCCAGCCCTGAAAAAGTTTCTCAGCCCGAAACGTTCACTGCTGATTCATTTCCATAGATGCTGCCTGACCTGATGAGTTCCTCCAGTATTTTCTGTGTGTTGCTCTGAGCTTTCAGCTGAGGTTAGTCAGACAGTCATGATGTGGAGAGAATTGATCAGTGGACTAAGCACACATCCTTGAAGTGTACTGTTGTTGATTGTCTGTGAGGAGGGATGTTGTTAACAATCTGTACTGACTATATTCTCCCAACCAGGAAATTGATGATCCAGTGCAGAGGGAGGCATAGAGATCCAGATTTGGAATTTGATTAATACTAGAGGATAATGATGCTGAATGCTGAGCAGTAAATCCTGGCAAATATTTTGCTTTTGTCTGGATGCTTCATTTGGTTCCTTAAGATTGTTATAGCTGATAGTTGTAGTGGTGATAAGTTCCCACTACCTATCAAAAGTGCTTCCAAAGGTGTGTTTCTCAAATAGCCTCTGACAACCAAGTCCAGCTCCTGGCATTAAAGTGTGGCTTAGCTACTAGGGGCAAAGGTAGGCTGCTGGTTCTTTAAAACCAGTCACTTTGGACAGATGGAGATCATCAGCTGTAGTTGGCAGTTCTAGGAGAAGGAACACTCTGATCTCAAACTTCCACTACTTTCCGGCTCTATCCACTCATGGGGAAGGACGCAGGAGTAAACCATGAGGAAAAATGTGAAGCTGGTGTCCCTAAGGCAGGTCTAAGTTGAGTTCAACATTTATTGCAACTCATGCAATGCCACTGGTGCCAAACTGTATCAGTCGCTACTTTTCCTTTGGATTCTTCAGTTCCATGGAGAGGAGGGAGCCTGTTGCATTGGCCACAGCTTGCTCTTCATATTGGACTGCCCTGGCTTGTGTATTGGTCTGCATTTCACATAGACAGCTGGGACACAACATCCACGGTCAACCCTGACCAACAGAGGGTTCCAGATGTTCCAAGGCAGAATGAAGAGTCAGTGAGGTTGCATCCACTATAAACCTGTTGTGGTGTAATACAAACTGAAATGATTGCAGGTTCTTGCTTAGCTAGGAGTTAATTCTATCCATAATCAATCTTCCAGAGCACTTTATCACAGTAGATGTGTGTGCAGCCAGATGATAGTCATTGAAGCAGTTCACCTTGATTTTCTTTGGCATTGGTATGATTGATACCTTTTTGAAGCTGGTGAGTTCCTCAGACCACAGTAGTAAGAGGTTGAAGATGTCCTTGTACACTCCAGCAAGTTGGTTTCAGTACCCAGCCAGGTACAACATCAGGGCCTGACACCACACTGGGTTCACCCTCTTGAAAGCTGTTCAGACGTCGGTCTCTGAAACAGAGATCATAGGGCTGCAAGATGCTGTGCACATTTCCATAGATGTTGGGACTGAGAGGCAAAATGGATCAGCCATGATGAAATGGTGGAGCAGACTCAATGAGCCAAATTGTCTAACTCTGATCTTATATCTTATACTCTTGTGGTATTAAAATAAACAATGGAATGATAACCTTGTCACAACTCTTCTGTATCTGATTGTGTCTCTAACTTCATAATGAATTGTCTTTTTTTCTCATGATGGCCTTCTATAGGTTGTACCTGGACTTCCAGCAGGTCTTTGGATCACAGGTCTTGAACACCAGGGATCTAGTCCTCAGCAGAATATGAATCTCCGCATTATCTAGGCCTTCTGGTTTGGGAAAACATGATACTTTCTCAAAGGCCCACACTCAAACATGCAGGCCTTGATGAAATCAGTGATGGTTGTGGTATGTTCATTAAGATCTGAAGACAGATTGCTGAATATTGTCCAGTCTGATTCAAAGCAGTCCTGTAAATGCTCCTCCACCTACCTGGACCACCTTTTGCATCCCTCACCATTGATGCTGTAGTGCTCAGTCTCTGCCTATATACCAGGAATAGAAGTACAACATTTTATCAGACTTGCCAAAGTGGATGGGAGAGATGATATGGTCTGTGTTCATAATGATGATTATTAAGCCACCATTAAGAACATTCTGGTAGCTCATTCCAAAAACATACCATCCTTTGTATGGACAAGTTGCCCTCGATTTTCCTTTGTAATTCTCTCAGCTCTGATCTTAAACCTATGTTCTCTGGTTTGAGCACTCCTACCTTTGGAATATTTTACTATATGTTTTCACCTTTGTCTATTCCTCTATGATCTCATGTTTCTCTATCAGGTCAAGCATCAATCTCCTACATTCCAGCAAATAAATTTCTAATCCATACAATCTCTCCTTCTAACTCAGGCTCCCAAATTGAGGCAACTTTCTAGTATTTTTTTTTTTTTTGCACTCTTTCCATGTTGATGACATATTCCCTACACGGTTTGACCAAAACCATGCACAGTATCCAAGTGCGGCCTCACCAACATCTTATTTAATTGCAACATAACATCCAATCCCGTATGCTCAATGTCCTGCTCTACTCTCTTGCTTAGAAATGCAACCAATTAGGAGGACATTGGCACGAAAACTCCACATTCTATACTGAACATAAATAATAATTTCCTTTACTCTATTATCTCTGAGATTTTGCAACCCTGATGGAATAGACTTGGACTGATGACAAAAATGTAACAATGCCCCATGTGAATGGGGTAACTGGCTTTAATGTTTTCTTGGCTACTTGTTAAACAATGAGCAAAAGGCTTTTGAAATCAACAAGATCATTAAATAGTCTCATGTAAATTAATAACTCAGTCTATTTCTATATATACCAAAATGGATAATTAAAATGTTACTGTTCAGAGGACTCCCAATATTGGACACTGATTCATTACAATCAATAACTTGCTTAAGTAATATTTCCCTACCTTTCCATCAACCTGTCAATATTTCAGGTTCCCAGGATAAGAACATTAATCATCTGCCTGAATTTTATTTATTATGTGAGAGAGTAGAGATGTAGTGAAGAAAGATAACCCTGACTTCTCCTCAAGAGACATGAAACTAGGAACAAATGAGCAGTCTCCTCATTGAAACCCTTGTCATAGATACCTCAAGGCACCTGGCATTGAAGAGCTGGCTGCATGGGGCTGTCCATCAATCGTTTGAAGTAATGTACAACTGGCATCTTTCTTTTATAATTTATTCATGTTTCAGAAGGATGCAATGTGTTGGAACAAGTTTGAAGAGAGCCTTGCTTTCTTTCTTACGTACTTACAGACATTACTTAAGTCTTCTTTCAAATGACAGATGCACTTGGAGACTGAATGTTTCCTCCTTTTTGTCACTTCCTTCCAAATATATGGATGTGAATTAATTATTTGTATTGTTCATTGCCAGGCCTAGGATTATCAGTTGCTATCTTGGAGAGATTCAGAACCCAGTAGAAAGACTCTAAACTTTATTCCATAAGTTTAAGTTCCTGTTTCTAATTATCTACCACAAAACTGCAGGTGGGCAGCCTGTTGGAGTACTAAGTGAGGTAATGCTGGATATACTCTGTAGGGCAGACAACATTCATCTTTATTTGGAAACACGACACAATTAACAGGCCCTTCTGGCCCAATGAGCGCACACTGCCCAAATACACATGTGTCTAATTAACCTTCTAACCCATACATCTTTGGGATGTGGGACAAAACTGGAGCACCCAGAGGAAACCCACACAGTTGTGCGAAGAATATGGAAACTCTTTACATACTTGGCAGAAGTTGAACCTGGGTCATTGGCATGGTAAAATAATACACCAATTGGTATGCTGTGCTACCATTCCTCCCAATGCAGGGAGATTCAGAATTAATATTTCAGGTCAGTAACATTTCTTCAGTTCTTAGCTTTGTTTTTTTTTTCTTCCGCAGATATTGAGTATTTTGTGAATTTCATTTATTTAAAGTTTTAAATATCTACAATTTTTTTTCTTGGGTTTTGTACGATTGAATATGCTTCTTTTGAATGAAATTTTAAAGCTGGAAGTTCTCTCATGTGAGAGTAGAATATTTTTAAAAAGTATTAAGTAACTGGTATTATTCAGCACTCTTTTTAGAAAAGTATGAATTGTTTTATTACACAGTTTCAATGAAGAACAGGCAAGTTATGCAATAGCCAGTATTTATCCCAGAATCTCCAATCGAAACCCAAATGATATGATCATTAATAGTTTGAGTTTTGTAGGAAATTGCTGTACTTAAATAAGTAGCTATCCTTCCCATATTACAACAGTAACTCGCTTCAAAACTAATTAAGTAAAAAAGACTCTGAGTATATAAAAAACGATATGAAAAGTACAAAACTCTCCTGGCCATTTATATATTTAAACTGATAGTGGCTACACTATTGGAAAATAAGAAAGAAAATCAGAGAAAAGAATTATGCACTTTGAAAGAGGAAGGAGATGACAAGGAACTTATTTTATATTTCAGATAAGTGTTAGGTGTGCAAAACAAGCGTGATGTGCAACTCCACATGAATTGGTAATGATCTGAAATCTTTTACATAAATATTGTACGATTGTTACCAGGGCTCATGAGACTCTCCAGGCTTAGAGGAGCCACAAATATTTTAGCTGCAGAAGGTGCAATTCAAATAGAACAATCTACTTTATTGGAAAAGTTTGCCAGAGCGTGTATCAATATTTAAGTAACATACAGTCACAGTTGAATAGATTCAGGAACTTTCCTTGCTCCTAGCTCTGAAGTGCATATTCTTACACCTCAGTTCACACAAAAACATACACAGTATATTTGGCTTCCTTTTTTTTATTTATTCAGTTCTTTAGGGGTGTTATTCCCATTTGTTCTTTTCTCTCTATTAGCTGATGTATAGCAGTTTTTACATACCATATGTTATAACGTATTTACTTACAAATGCAGGTTGGTTTCTCCCTGTCAATATGTGGTTCCCTGAGAGAGCAACTACATATTGAAGATCTTCTGGTACATGTTAAATATTAATTATCCAACCCTACATATGCTTATCGATCTACTGAACACATTTAAATGGAGCACGACCACAAGTAAACAGCATCCATCGTCGAGAACCCCCCATCCGCACCACCCCCCACAACCATCCAGGCCATTTTCTCTCCTCACTGCTGCCATCCAGAAAGAAGCAAAGCAGCCTCACCACCAGGTGCAGGGACAGTAATTACCCTTGAACTATCAGGTTCCTGAGCCATCATGGATAAGTTCACTCACTTCAACACTGAATTAATTACACAACCTATAGACTCTACCACTCATGTTCTCAGTATTCATTTACTGCCTAAAGTACTGTGTAAAAGGCTAGGCACGTTTATACAGCTAGGGTATCCAAGACTTTTCCACAGTCATCATCATCATCAGGTGCCATGCCCAGTTTGAGCTTAGACAGCCATGGCCCACACACTCCTGTTTCAGGTCAAGTGGATCGATTCATTGGTATTCATTTCCTGTTCTCTGGCTGCTGTCTCCATTATCATTTGTCTTTGACTTCCTCTTGCTTTCTTCCCTTCAATCTTTCCCATAATTACCATGCATTCTAACTCCTCTTTCCTAATCTCAAATCCAATGAAGTTACGTCGCCTTTTCAAGATCTCATACATTATTTCTCTTTTTGTGCTTGCCCTGTTTATGACATCCTCGTTAGACATTCATTTTGTCCATGATATTCTTTACGTCATCCTCAAAAAACGCGTCTCTGCTGCCTCAATTTGTTTCCTCATGTTACCAGATATTGTCCAACATACTGAGTCATATAACATAACTGGATAAGCATAACATTTCAGTACTCTGAGGTGGGTTGTGATGCCTAGTTTAGTGTTGGTCAGTATACTCTTCATTCTTGTAATGGTGTCCATTGCCATCCCTATTCTTCTTTTGATGTCCATGTCGAACCTGCCATCTGATATCACCCAGATTCCCCGTTTATTCTCAGCTTGCAGATAAATTCTCCTTCTTTTTTGATATCATCATATGTTCTGTCTTTTTGCAAGTGATAGATAGACCCATTTTTGCACTTTCTTCAACAACTGTATCAAATAAGTTTTGAAGTTCTTCCTCCGTACTTGCAATCAACACCGTGTCATCTGCATATCTGAAATTATTGATGTTTTCACGACCAACTTCGATTCCCAAGATGTCTCTTTTTTAATATTGTTTCACTGTACAGATTAAACACATCAGGGGAGAAAACACACCCTTGTCTAACGCCTCTTTTGATTTTCGTAAACTGACTCACTTCTTCATCTATTCTTACAACGGCATTTTGTTCCCAGTACAGATTTCTGATTAGGCGGAGGTCTTTTGAATCTAGATCAAATATTTCAAATATTGTACTGTACTGTAGTAATTTTATGTATTGCACTGTACTGCTGTCACATAATAAGATCAAATTTCATGACATATGCGAATGATGATAAATCTGATTCTGATATGGACTCAGGGTGGGAAGGGGGCAGGGAGAATGGAATTATCATTGGGAAAAGGAGAAGGGAGAGGATAGGGAGCAGGAAGAGCCAAAGAGACTTTCTGTAATGATCAATAAGCTACTTGTTTGGAATCAAATGACCTTGCCTGGTGTCTCAGAGCTGGGTGTGTCTGTGCCCGCGTCACCCTCTGCCCTGTGTCCTACACCCTTCCTGCTGTGCCCCAACTTCACCATTTCCAACATCCTTTTCTCCCACCAGATTTACAACTCACCCTCCACTCCACATTAACAAAAACAGTACAGCGCAAATGTCATAGGGACCCTCGCTATATATACAGTATGTGCTGAAGACATTTGTATTTTTTTTTGCATTTGCACAGTTTGTCTTCTATTACACATTAACTGCCCATCAGTCTTTGATTAGTGTATAGTTTCTCATTGACTCCATTGCATTTCTTTGATCTACTGTGAATGCCAACAATAAAATGAATATCAGGGTAGTATATGGTGATATATATTCTCTACTGATTTTGATAATAAATTTACTTTGAACTTTAAAGGTTCTGGTTGATACAAAGCTAAGTGGAGGGGCAGGTAGTATTGAGGAGGCAGGGTATCTATAGAAGGACTTGACAGATTAAAAGAATGGGTAAAGAAGTGGAGGTGGAATATGTGTAGGACTGTGTATAGTCATGAAGTTTGGTAGAAGGAATAAAGGTGTAAACTATTTTCTAAATGAAGAGCAAATTCAGATACTCGAGGTGCAAATGGACCTGTGTATCTTAGTGCAGGATTCCCTAAGGGTTGACTTTTGCAGTTTAAGATAATAGTAAGGAAGGCAAATGTAATGTTAGCATTCATTTCGAGAGGACTGAAATATAAAAACAAGGATGTAATGCTGAGGCTTTATAACACACTGGTGAGACCACATTTGGGGTATTGTCAGCAGTTTTGAGACCCATATGAAAAATATATGCATTGGACAGAGTCCAGAGGAGGGACAGGAGAATGATCCCAGGAATGAAAGGGTTAAAGTAGTCCTGTACTCACTGGCATTTAGAAGAATGAGAGGACTCTCATTGAAACCTACTGAATCTTGAAAGTCCTAGATAGGTTAGATGCATATAGGATGGTTCCAGTAGTTGGGGAGAGGAGGACCAGGGAGCACAGTCTCAGAATAGAAGGACATCCTTTTAAAACAGAGGTGAGGAGGAATTTACTTTGGTGAATCTGTGCAATTCAGTACAAAGTAGGGTTGTAGAGGACAAGTCATTGGATATACTTAAAGCGCAGGTGACAGGTTCTTGATTTGTAAAAGTGGCTAAGGTAACAGGAAGGAGGCAAGGGAATTGGGTTGAGAGGGAAATGAAGTAGACAAAGATCAAATGCTGGTACAGACCCAACTGGCTGAATGGCCTGTTCCTGCTCCTTGAGTCTTGTGGTCTCAACTAATTTATAACTAATTGACTTCTTGAACCATGATATTCTGAAAGGGGAAAACAGTATTCCTTGCCAGGAAGTTCTATAATTTAAATATAAGAGTGTAAGATATAGGAGCAGAATTAGGCGTTTTGACGCATAGAGTCTGCTCCACCATTCCATCATGGTAGATCTTTTATTGCTCTCAACCACATACTCGCGCCTTCTTTCCATAGCCTTTGACACCCTGCCTAATCAAGAACCTATCAACCTCTGTTTGAAACACAGCCAATGACCTGGCCTACATTGCTGTCTATAACATTGAATTCCACAGACTTTTGAGCCTCTGGCTAAAGAAATGCCTTCTCATCTCTATTCTAAACGGACACACTTCTATTCTGAGGCTGTGGCCTCTGGTTCTGGATTCTCCCACTATAGGAAGTATCCTCTCCGCATCCACTTGGCATAAACCTTTTAATATTTGCTAGATTTCAATTAGGACCCCCCCCCCCCACCACCATTTTTCTAAATTTTAGTCGGTACAAACCCAGAGCCTGAGTCGCCTCCTATGTTAACACTTTCATTTCTGGAATCATTTTTGTGAACCTTCTCTGGACCCTCTCTATTGCCAGAACATCCTTTTCTTCTTTAGATGAGGGGCCCAAGACTGCTCACAATACTCCATGCAGCCTGCCCAATGCTGTATAAAGCTTCAACATTACTCCCTTCCATTTATGTTCCAATCATCTAGAATATGACAGTGAGAGACCAACAATAGGCTTGGAAGATAATACAGTGTGTGCACTTGAGTTGAACTTACATGTTTTATTCCAGTGCATCTACTGCTTTTGTCGTTTGGGGTGTTGGACCATTTATCTCTTAAGGCTAAAGACATGTTAAAACACTGGACAGCCTCGATACAAGACAAAGCCACCCCTCCCACAATGTGTGTCCAAGGTATTCAGAGAATTGGGCATCTGCACTGCATCACCTGTATCCAATCACTGATTTGGATAGTTAGGAATATCTGGCCCAGCAATGTATTGACTGGCTGCATGATGGACTGGTATGGGAACACCAGTGCCTTTGAATGGAAAATCCTACTAAAAAGATAATGAAATCGGTGCAGCATGTCCCAACTACTGAGGGTATCTGCATGAAAAGCTGTCTTAGGAAAGCTGCATCCTTCATTAAAGATCCTCACCATTCTAGCCATAGTCTTTTCTCAATACACACAAAATGCTGGTGGAACACACAGGCTAGGCAGCATCTATAGGGAGAAGCGGTGTCGAAGTTTCGGGCCGAGACCCTTCGTCAGGACTAACCGAAAGGTAAGATAGTAAGAGATTTGAAAGTAGAGGGGGGATGGGGAAATGCGAAATGATAGGAGTAGACTGGAGGGGGTGGGATGAAGCTAAGAGCTGGAAAGGTGATTGGCGAAAGTGATACAGAGCTGGGGAAGGGAAAGGATCATGGGACGGGAAGCCTCAGAAGAAAGAAATGAGGGGGGAAGCACCAGAGGGAGATGGCAAACAACTAAATATGTCAGGGATGGGGTAAGAAGGAGAGGAGGGGCATTAACAGAAGTTAGAGAAGTCAATGTTCATGCCATCAGGTTGGAGGCTACCCAGCCGGTATATAAGATGTTGTTCCTCCAACCTGAGTTTGGATTCATTTTGACAATAGAGGAGGCCAAAGATAGTCATATCAGAATGGGAATGGGACGTGGAATTAAAATGTGTGGCCACTGGGAGATCCTGCTTTTTCTGCCGGACCGAGCATAGGTGTTCCACGAAATGGTCTCCCAGTCTGCGTCGGGTCTCGCCAATATATAAAAGGCCACACCGGGAGCACTGGACACAGTATACCACACCAGCCGACTCACAGGTGAAGTGTCACCTCACCTGGAAGGACTGTCTGGGGCCCTGAATGGTGGTGAGGGAGGAAGTGTAAGGGCAGGTATAGCACTTGTTCCGTTTACAAGGATAAGTGCCAGGAGGGAGATCGGTGGGAAGGGATGGGGGGGACGAGTGGACAAGGGAGTCGCGTAGGGAGTGATCCCTGCGAAAAGCAGAAGGGGGGGGAGGAGGGAAAAATGTGTTTGGTAGTGGGATCCTGTTGGAGATGGCAGAAGTTATGGAGAATTATATGTTGGACCCGGAGGCTGGTGGGGTGGTAGGTAAGGACAAGGGGAACCCTATCCCGAGTGGGGTGGTGGGTGGATGGGGTGAGGGCAGATGTACGGGAAATGGGAGAGATGTGTTTGAGAGCAGAGTTGATGGTGGATGAAGGGAAGCCACTTTGCTTAAAAAAGGAAGACATCTCCTTCGTCCTGGAAAGAAAAGCCTCATCCTGAGAGCAGATGCGGCGGAGACGGAGGAATTGTGAGAAGGGGATAGCCTTTTTGCAAGAGACAGGGTGGAAAGAGGAATAGGCCAGGTAGCTGTGAGAGTCTATAGGCTTAGAGTAGATATCAGTAGATAAGCCATCTCCAGAGATGGAGACAGAAAGATCAAGAAAGGGGACGGAGGTGTCGGAAATCAACCAGGTAAATTTGAGGGCAGGGTGAAAGTTGGAGGCAAAGTTAATGAAGTCTATCCATGGCCTCCTCTATTGTCAAAATGAATCCAAACTCAGGTTGGAGGAACAACACCTTATATACTGGCTGGGTAGCCTCCAACCTGATGGCATGAACATTGACTTCTCTAACTTCTGTTAATGCCCCTCCTCCCCTTCTTACCCCATCCCTGACATATTTAGTTGTTTGCCTGTTCTCCATCTCCCTCTGGTGCTTCCCCCCTCCTTTCTTTCTCCTGAGGCTTCCCGTCCCATGATCCTTTCCCTTTCCCAGCTCTGTATCACTTTCGCCAATCACCTTTCCAGCTCTTAGCTTCACCCCACCCCCTCCAGTCTACTCCTATAATTTTGCATTTCCCCCTCCCCCCTCTACTTTCAAATCTCTTACTATCTTTCCTTTCGGTTAGTCCTGACGAAGGATCTCGGCCCGAAACGTCGACATCGCTTCTCCCTATAGATGCTGCCTAGCCTGCTGTGTTCCACCAGCGTTTTGTGTGTGTTGTTTGAATTTCCAGCATCTGCAGATTTCTTCGTGCATGGTCTTTTCTCATTGCTGTCATCAGGCAGAAAGTACAAGTGCCTCAGGATTTGCACCCGTTTTAAGAACAGTCTCTATCTCTCAACCATCAGGCTCTTGAACAAAAGAGGATAACTACACATTTCTTGAGATGTTCCCACAACCAATAATTTCACTTTAAGGACTCTTTTCTTAGATATTTCATGCTCTCATTATTCATTGCTATTTACTTATACTTGCATTTGCACAGTTTGTTGTCTTCTATGCTCTTGAGCTTTCATTGATCCTGTTTACAATTACTGTTCTAGAGATTTGTTGAGTATGCCTGCAGGAAAAAGTATCTCAAGGTTATATGTAGTAATGCGTATGTACTCTGATAATAAATTTTACTTTGAACTTGGCACTTTGAACTTTGATGTAGACAGACAGTGATCATGTGCATTGATTTCAGCTGGTAGCCAAATCCATTATTACTCCACAAGGAGTGTAAAGACTAACTACTTGATAATGCATTCCTAACAATTCTTTGACAGAAGAGACACTATTGAATGATGGCCAAGACAGCCAAAGGTGATACGCAACCTAGAAAAGAAGCTCCAAGCAAAAGAATAATCATTTGCAAAATCATAATTAGAATTCTCATTTCAGGAAGAATTTGGAGTCATTTGCTGAAGTGTCCTACACTTTACCTATTCTCCAATTATATTTAAAAAAAATGTTTTCCCTGCCACTGCCATTTAACATTTAGAATCAATATTCACAACTGCTGCAGCACTCTAACTCCCAAAATCAAAAGGCCTAGCCATCGTCAGAAATGACAACTAAATTTTGAGAGTTGAGCTTAACCATTGTTAGCACTGCATAGATTTTAATTTTACATGATTTGAAAATGAAAATATGTTTGGTGTTAGGTTTAACTTTTCAATTGTAGTCGACAGCTTTCTCAGTGCTTTCCTGCTTTATCCTCTTGCGGTTATAAAGCTGCTTTATTTTTACTTGTGGCTTTGAAGAGCAAAAGCTTAATTCATCTCCCACGATTGGTCAAACACTTTACTATGTTATTGGAAGTGTTTGCCTAGATGTTCCAGTTGAAGTGACAATGAAACTGTTAGTGTTTGCTGTCATTACACTGCCAAATGGAGTGCACCTTTGGGATTACCGCTTGTGTCCAGTTGAGTGCTAAAATCAGTGTGTCACAATCAATGATTCATTGCTCATCCATACCATAATTTTCAGCCTTCTCACGTTCCATTTGTTCAGTTCTACAGTAAGTAAGTAACTAACTCCACTTACTGTACAGTACTCTGAACTTGTTAGAGTGTTGCATAAAGAGTGTTCAAATTGTTAATAACACACAAAAATTCTGAAGGAACTCAGCAGGTCAGATAGTATCTATGGAGAGGAATAAACACTCAATGCTTCCAGCTAAGACCCTTCATCAGGACTTGGACTGAAACATTGACTGTTTATTCTTCTCCATAGTTGCTCCTGACCTCATGAATTCCTCCAGCATTTTGTGTGTGTTGCTCTAGATTACCAGCATCTGCAGAATCCCTCATATTTATGAGAATTCCTAGTGCTGTATTAAACCAATGTTACTTTTAATCTCTGCTCTGCTCTGACTACTTGACTCTGCATTGAACTATGCATCTCTAATTCTCTTTGCAGACTTCAGAGCACTATTTTCTTGCAGTTATTGTTTGCATGGTATTTTATTCTCTGCACACTAAGAGTGTCTGACGGTCTTCTTTTTAAAGGGTTCCTTTGTTTTGTGGCTGCCTGTTAGGAGATGAATCTCAAGGTTGTATAATGTATACATACTTTCGTAATAAATGTACTTTGAACTTTGATCAAAACAGAAATTGTTGGAGGAACTCAACAGGTCAAACAGCATCTGTGGAGGGAAATGGACCTTCGATATTTTGCGTGATCATCCTTCATCAGTAGAGGGGAGGTAGTCGTGAGAGGAAGAGGTGAGAGGAAGAGCTGAAGGAAGTAATAGTTAGATCCAGGAGAGAAGGGGTGATAGAAAGAAGGAGGAGGGAAGAGGAGAAATTGCAACCGAGGTTTGGAGATGAAAGTTGGAGGTAGGCAAGGTCTGTAGATGATGGATCTGATGGGAAATTAAGGTTGACCATTGAACCTAATAAGTGAGGTGGAAAGGGAAGACAGGAACATGACGAGAAAGTTACCCAGTGGGAGGGACATGTGGGCTTATGGGAAGGCTGGGTAGCTGGATGAGGAATAAAGTAAAACAGAGATTGGGGGTTTGAGCTGTGGGGATAGAAGGAACAGGGAAAATCAGCAGGGGAGATAAAGGGTTGGGGGAAGGGTTTAGATACTGGAAATCAAATTTCCCAACCTTAAAATATACTATTTTTATATCATAAAATTTTGTGACTTCTCATGCAAATATTTCTGCTTTTCACCAAGGTAACTAGATGTTTTTTTAGGGCAGATTATCTGAAGCTCTGTAGCAAGCTCACTTTGCTTTAGCAATGACCTAGACAATAACTTCTGATGCAGAGTTCCTCAACCTGGGGTCCACAGACCCCTTGACTATGGCATAAAAAAGGCTAGGAAACCCTGCTAGAGTTTAACCTACAAATTAAACATTGTAAATTAAACCTGAGAATTGGAAAGAAACAGCTTGCATTTTGCACTTTGCACTTTGTCATCAACCATGGATATCACAAAGTAAGTTAGTAATAAAGATACAGCACAGAAATAGGCCCTTCAGCCCATCACATCTGTACCAACCATACACAATTCATTTACATTGATCCTATATTAATACAACTTTAACATTATAATTTCCATCTATCTTCTACACCTTATCTAAATGCTAGGAGCAATTTATAGTGGAGAATTAACCTACCAGTCTCTTCATCTTTATGGTGTACGAGGAAACTAGAGCACCCGGAGAACTGTGCGGTCAGAGGGAGGATGTGTAAACTTTGTACAGGTACCGCCTGAGGTTTGGATTAAACCCAGATCTTTAGTGTTGTGAGGCAGCAGCTCTTACTTGTTGTGCCACTGAGCTTCCCAACTACTTTGCATTAATAAATCTATAATCGCTAGTCTGATGTGTAAATAGACATGTAACTGTTAAATGTGGTGAATTCCCAGTCACAAAAGTGTCACTATATCACACTGAGTTAGAACAAAGAGCATAGAGCACAGCAGCACAGTCCAGCCCCCTCAGCTTTTAATCTACTTTAAAACCAACCTAATCCACCCTTCTCACTTAGCCCTCCATTTTTTTCTTTAATTCATGTGCCTATCTAAGCTTTTCTTAAATGTTTCTAATGTATCTGCTTTCATCACCACCCCAGGCAGTGCATTCCACACACCCTCTGTGTACTTTTACTCTCTGTGTAAAATTCCTACCCTTGACATTCCCCTTATATTTTCCTCCAAATTAAAATTTGTTCCATCATATCAGTTAATTCCTCCCTGGAAAAGTGCTCCTAGCTATCCACATGATCTAGGACCCTTATCATCTTGCACATCTCTATCACACCTCTCATCCTCCCTCACTACAAAGAGAAAAGTCGTAGCACACTCAATCCTCATAGACATGTTCTGTATTCTAGGCAGCATCCTGGTAAATCACTTCTGCACTCTCCTGTAAGCATCCACATCCTTTTGAAATGAGGGGATAAGAACTGAAGACAGTATGCTTTTTTATATTATATCATAATAAAAACATTATAGAGTGCTGAAGAAGGGTTTCAGCCCAAACCATTGAATGCTTATTCATTTCTAGAGGTGCTGCTTGATCAGCTGAGTTCCTTCAGCATTTTGTGTGTGTTACAATCGAGTTCATGTTCATGCATCTGAATCGGAAAGCCGTAGATCCAATTTTCACTCCAGAGACTTAAGCATTAATATCTGGTAGACAACTCTAATGTATTATTAAGGAAGAATCATCCAACATAACGATTGGTAGGTTACGTTTTCACTGCAACTGCCTTTAGATCAGGAGACAGGGAGGAATTGGAACATGTGCAGAGGGAGCTAAAGAAGAAGATCAAGGTGGAATACAGGAGAGAGCTGGAGAACAAACTTGGGCAGAGTAGCACATGGGAGGTATGGAGAGGCATGAAGAACATCACTGGCTTCAATCAGCCTAGCTGTAGAGCCTTAGAATGCAGCCGTGAATTAGCTAATAAGTTAAATCAATTCTTCAATATGCTTGATAATTGCCCTTCTGTTGAAATTCCCATCAGCACACCAGCCCAAGTGCCAAGGCACCCAATGGTCCATCAGCACCAATGCATCCCCTCCTTCATCCTCACCCTTCTGCTACTGAGCAGGTGAAAAAGGCTCTAGGGAAACTCCGGCCCAGCAAAGCATTGCGTACGGATGGTGTGAGCGCAAGGGTCCCATAGGAGCTGAAATTCTCCAGCGCATTTTCAATCTGAGCTCAGCCTGGGAAGGATCCTAGCCATGTGGAAAGCATCTTGTGTGGTCCCAGTACCCAAGAAGCACTAAACAAAAGTTTTGAATGACCGTTGTCCAGTGGCCCTGACTCACATATCATGAAGACGCTAGAACCCCTCATCCTGGCTCACCTCTGATCCCTGGTCAGATCAGCCCTTGATCCCCTGTAATTTTCCTACCAGCAGCACATTGGAGTTGATGATGCTGTCATCTACCTGCTGAACAGAGCTACTCCCATTTGGATAAACAGGGCATCACTGTGTGGATCATGATTTTTGATTTGTCAAGTGCCGGCAATACCATACAGCCCGCATTGCTGGGAGAAAAGCTCCATTCAATGCAGGTTGGCACTTCCATTGTATTCTGGATAGTGGACTACCTGACTAGCAGACCACAGTTTGTGTGGCTTTAGAGCTGTGTGTCAGACGTGGCTCTAAGCAGCACTGGGGCCTACCAGGGGACTGCATTGGCTCCCTTCATGTTTAGATACAAAACTGAGTCATGTCATCTGCAGAAATTCTCTGAGACTCAGCAATTGCCGAGTGTATAAAGAGAGGATGGCAGGATGAATACAGGGCCCTAGTGGAGAACTCTGTCAAATGGTGCAAACTGAATCACCTGCAGCTCAACATCAGTAAGACAAGTGAGATGGTAATGGACTTTAGGAATACTAAGCCTGTACTGTTCCTTGTTACTATTGATGGTGAGGACGTGGATGTGGCAAGGACCTATAAGTACCTAGGGGTGCACCTGGATGACAAACTTGAGTTTGAACAGCAACACAGAGGCTGGGTACAAGAATGGCCAGAGTCGCCTCTAATTCCTAAGGAGCCTGAGGTCCATTGGAGTACACAGGCCTCTCCTTCACATGTTTTACTAGTTCATTGTCACCAGTACAATCTTCCATGCAGTTGTGTGCTGGAGCAATGGCATTAATACGGGTGATGCCAACTGGCTCAATAAACTGATTACAAAGGCTAGCTCTGTTATAGGAGTCAAATTGGACATACTGGAGGCTACGGCAGAATAAAGGACACTACAAAAAATCCTGGCAATTCTAGACAATATTCCTCACCCTCTGCATGCGACCCTGGCTGAACAGAGGTTCAGTCATAGACAACTGCGCTGCTTCACAAAGCCCAAATGACATCATCCTTACCCTCAGCCATTAGGCTCTATAAGAATCAACCTATAGCTGTGGAAATGACAATTCCCTCCTGTTAGACTGTTTGAGGTAACTTATTTTTTATTCTTTCTTACTCCTCTTCTAATATCGGTATATTTGTATAACTGTGTTCTTATAATGCTACTGTGACACTGTAATTTCCTTTGGGATTAATAAGGTATCCATCTATCTATCCATCTAAACTTTCCCTGGAGTGTAGGGGAGTGGTAGAATCCAAGGGAGTTGACAAGAATTGTTGTGAAATTCATGTAGGATTGATGTCAAGGGGTGGTTAATAGTCTGCACAGCCTCTGTGGCTGAAGGGCCTGTTTCTATACTGTTTTCTGCTACTTTGGGAATTCCCAGTTCATGCCAAAGTGCAAAATAAAATGCAAAAAAAAACTTTCCTTCTGGTTTAATTGGTGGCTTCCGGATAACATATTAAACCAAGCTTATAATTGCTTTCTTTACATAGACATATCTTGGCACAAGAGATTCTGCAAATGCTGGAAATCTAAAGTAATGAATACAAGATGCTAGAGGAACTCAGCAGGTCATGCAGCATCTAAGGAGGGGAATAAATAGTGTTTTGGGCAGACTCTTTGGCAATTCTAGAAAATTCGAGGAGTTATTTCTGACTAATACATATTCTTCAATCTGAATTATCACCAAGATTACCTGGCCATTTTCACATTCTTTTTGTGACAACGCTCTGCAAAAGTGACTTAATTGGCTATGGAATAGGGTTGGATTCCTGACCTTCTGACGAAGTTGCAGGCTTACTACCAGCTGAACCCAAATTCTGTGAAACATTCTGTACTTGTGGAAATTGTTACATAAAAGTATGTCTTTCCTTAGCAATTGAATCATTTTAGGTGTTTTAGGCAAACTCCAGAATGCCTCGATCTTAATCAAATTCTTCTAAATCTGCTTAAAATGGCAAAGGTGCCTGAAGTTTAAGACAACATCCAAAAATATTTGGATGAAGGTTTGACTGTCTGTCACCTTTACACAGCCATTGTACAAAATTCTTACACTTATTAGTACAGTTTATTATTCAACTTTCTGGGTAAGTTAAATAGAGCTTAAAGATCCACTGCACAAACTTGAATATTTAATTAGGATTGGCACTTCCATTCAGTGCTGAGAGAGGACTGCAGTATTGAAGGTGTCATCTTGTTGATGTACGTAGATGTCATGCCCGATGAATGTGCAACATTTTTGGGCATTATTCAAATAAATAATTATGTTTTGCTGACAAATCTTATTTCTCACCTGAAAAAATCTTACTGATTTGCTTACCTTTGTATCTCATTACATCCTCTTTCTGGGACTTTACTCTGTGTTGAGTAAAAGGGTGAGATATTTCAAGTTCCTTGGTGTCAATGATGATCTACCCTGGGCCCAACGTACAGGAGCAATTTTAAAAAGGGCACGTCAGTGGCTATATTCCATTTGGAATATGTCACCCAAGACTTTGGCAAATTTCTACAGATGTACTACAAGCTGGTTGCTTCACCATCTTGTATGGAGGATTACTGTATAGGAATGGAAAAAGCTGCAGTGGGCTCCAAACACAGCCAGCTCCACCTTGGGCACTAGCAAATTTCACACCATATAGTTGGTGAGTGATATTCATTTTACTTAGAGATACAGTGTGAAACAGGCCCTAACCACCCAGAAACTGACCTATTTACCCCTAGCCTAGTTACAGAGTAGTTTACAATGACCAATTAGCCTACTAGCAGGCATGTCTTTGGACTATGGGAGGAAACCGGTGGACCGACAAAACCCATACAGTCATGGGGAGAATGTACAAACTCCTTACAGACTTGTTGGGTTTAAGCTCCAAATTTCAATGCCCCAACCTGAATTAGCATTGTGCTAATCACAACGCTGCCGTATTAAACCTGATTCCAATTCTGAGACTTGATGATGTGTTTTCTGTATTAGCACATTTTTGAAATCCATTGTCAGTTATGATGCCATCCCCTAAAATAGTAAAAAGTGCCTATAACTGCAAGTCCTCCACAGTGTGCCCTTGGTTCTTTGCTCAGTTCCTGCAGTGGTATATATATCTTTATCTCTCTGATTCAATGTCACCAAGATTCAAAAGTTAGCTTCTTTTGTTACCCTTTTAATTTTATCTTTTTAAGCTTTTTGCAAGAACTTCAATGTTGGATGTCTACATCTATGGGGAATTCAGTTCAATCCTCTCTCATTAACAGAGTCTTTATTTTATGTTAAACACCCACCAAAATAAAACCTTTCTATGGAGGAGCTAAGTTTGATTGCAGACCCAGAGCCAATTTGTAGATGTATTAGATTATCCTTTTTTTATTCACAGAAGATGAAAAATTATTTAAGTTGTCCCAGAAACAATTGTAGGCATTGACAGATTGTTTCAGGCACCGAAACAAATGTTTCTGTACAATGAATCATAAAAGAAATCCCATGATTGTCTGAAAATAAAATGGCTGTGTCTATTAAAAATAATTTCATAATTCACACCCAAAGTCTAATGATGCATCTCATGTACCTGGTTGGAAGGCACTTATTGATTGATTTCAAGGTTTGTGGTTTTCAAGGCACATCAGGAAACTCAGTGCAAATCTGCTCATTCAAATTTCAGGTAAAAAGCAACATCTTTAAAATACTTAGAAATAAATTAGAAGCTATTCTTCATAATAATGCAATTAAATAGTCTATGCAATTGAACATTAATCAGTCAAAGGTGTGCAATTAACAGAATTCTTCAAATTATACCATGCATCTATATTTAATAACTCCACTTAGTTTTATATAATAAATGGTTATTTAAACATTTCTATTCCATTTATTTTCACAAATTGCTTTCCAAAAATGCCATGCTTATTACAGAATTGAAAGCACTTGAATATTAGAAACCAGAAATAAATGCTGTCATGTCAGAAAAGTGGATTAATTTTTGTTCAAATCAGAAGAGGATGGGCAGGTTAAAATTCAGTGCAGGTTTTGGTCAGAACTTCGTTGAGTAGAGAGGGCCTTTGCATTAAATCTGAAATGGAGAAGGGAGCAGGAATCCAGCCAATTATGACAAATGGTTGATCCAAAATGCAGCAAATGGTTAGAAAGGTTTGTAAATAATGAACATTGGCCTTGATCTGGCATTATTAACCTTTCATGTACAATCACACTTGCCCAAAGTAGACCTTATGCCAACTGTTGGATAAGGGCCTAAATTGACATTGTTTTGTCATTTAAACCTAATCTTGCTTATATGTTCATATAATCAGCAGTTTCCTGTAACAATTTGGTGGATTTTCAGTAATTTGTTATATATGTAATTGGATGTGTATTTGTTGTAGATTTTGGTCTGCAGAATATGTTAGGCTATAAATATAACTGTCTTATTGATTGTTCTTAACAATGGAATTTTCTAATCTATCTATACTTTATCAGGTACCTCCTGTACTGAATAAAGTCACACTGAGTGAATATTCTCTTCTGCATCACACTGTTGTGACACTTGATTATTTGAGTTATAGTCACCTTCCCATCAGCCGGAACCTGTCTGGCCATTGTCCTCTCTCGTTAACAATGTCTTTCCACGTAAAGAACTGCCACACATTGGATGCTTTTCACAATATCTGTAAATGTTTAGTGGATTTTCAGTTGGACCTGTAGACATAATCTCAAAATTCAGGGGAATAGATTTAGGATAGAGATGAGGAGGAACTGTTTTTCCCAGAGAGCGGTGAATCTGTGGAATTCTCTGCCCAAGGAAGCAGTAGAGGCTACTTCAGTGAATATATTTAAGACAAGGTTCAATAGATTTTTGCACGGTAGGGGAATTAAGGGTTATGGAGAAAAGACAGATAGGTGGAGATAACTCTATGGCCAGATCAACCATGATCTTTTTGAATGGTAGAGCAGGCTCGATGGGCCAGATGGCCTACTCCTGCTCCTATTTCTTAAGTTCTTATGTACTATTGCTTTTTTTCTGTCAACAGCCATGCCATAAACTGAACTGTCTCATTGTCTGTTCTTACCAATGGAATTTCTCTATCTGTCTAGTTCAAAATAGTTTTCAGTTAATGACTCCCATGACTTATTTTTTTCCTTGTCTTCTTTCCCCGGTTCTCGCTTACAGTAGAGTATATTAGTTCTGGTATCTTCTTTGTTGCAAACACCTAGTAAAATGGTTGATGTTCCTGGATAATGTAAGCTCTATATCTGACACAGAACCAACTAAAATGGCTCTTGATTTGGTTGATGCGGCTCTACATTAGCAGTGAGGACCATGAGGGCAACAGTGATGACATGGATACTGGCCCAGCAACCAAAGTTCTAAAGAATTGATTTTGAGGCTGGAATTCCAATCTCATGTCAGATGCACAATTTAATAAAGAAGTGAATTTAGGAAAAATAAAAGGACCCAGAAAACTAGAACAGCTGAAAAATGAATCTGGCTCAATGATACTCTTCAGAGGAAGAAATCTGTTATCCTTATCTGGTCTGGACCAACCTGGACTAATTAATTCTTACCTGACTGCCTCTGCAGATCAAGGGTAACTAGACATAGGCAATAAATTGCCATCGGCATTCACTTCCTGTATACAAAAGAATGAAAAAAAATTGTGACAAGGTTTGAAAAAGCTCATTTTCCATAAGTCTTTGACATTTGATTAAGCCATTCCCCAAGGCTTAACCAGATGTCAAACATTTCAAATGATTGAAATTCACATTAAAAAAAAATGTTGTAGACTCTCAGAATCAGAAAATAAGTTGGAAGTAGAAAACAGACTCAGTAGCTGTAGAAAGCTGATCAAAGTCAATGTTTTAGTCTAAAGATTTAGAATGATTTCAAGTATTTAAAGTTAAGATGGTAATAATTACACCCATTTTCTAAACGGGGAG
Source organism: Hypanus sabinus (assembly GCF_030144855.1). Lineage (NCBI taxonomy): Eukaryota > Metazoa > Chordata > Chondrichthyes > Myliobatiformes > Dasyatidae > Hypanus > Hypanus sabinus. The sequence continues at coordinate 63,300,498 of NC_082720.1, read as the reverse complement.
AAAATTCAGAAATTGAACATGCAAAGAGCTCTGAGAGTCCTCATGTAGCATTCCCTAAAAGCTAATTTGCAGGTTGAGTCGGTGGTAAGGAAGGCAAACGCAATGTTAACCTTCATTTCATGAGAGCTAGAATATAAAAGCAAGGATGCAATACTGAGACTGCACTTGGAGTATTGTGATCAGTTTTGGGCACTTATCTGAGAAAGGATATGCTGGCTCCAGAGGAGGTTCATGAAACTGATCACAGGACTGAAATGGTTAATTTATCAGGAGTGTTTGATGGAGCTTAGAAGAATGAGGATTGGGGATTTCTTTGAAACCTATTGAATATTGAAAAGCCTAGATAGAGCAGGCTTGGGGATGATGTTTCCTATAACAGGGGACACTTGGACCAGAGGGCACAGCCTCAGAATACAAAACAAACCCTTTAAAAGAAAGATGAGGATGATTTTCTTTCACCAGAGGGCAATGAACTTATGGAATTAGTGCTATACATAGCTGTGGAGGACACATCATTAGGTATATTTAAAGCAAAGGTTAATGTTTTTGATTAGTCAGTACATCAAAGGTTACAAGAAGAAGGAAGGCAAATGGTCTGAATGATCTAATTCTGTTCCTATGCGTCATTGTCTTATGGTCTTCATCACTGATTTATGGCAGAGTAAGAAAACCGCTTTGAACAAATAGCAAAAAACATCTTATGATTACAGTGTCTTGCAGCGTAGAAACAGACCGAGTAGCCATGATATCTCTGCCACCATCTACACTCATTCCATTAACCCCCAAATTTTCTGTTCCTTCTTCTTGTGTCTGCAACCATCTCACTTTGCTCTGCTCACAACCAGTTACCTCCCTCGCCCTGCTTCCAGCTGCAGAATATCACCGTTTTGTTTTCTTTAGTTAGTTACCCTTGCTTTCGTGAAGAAGGCATGCCAGCAGTTGTACTCCATCAGGAGAGTGAGATTTTTCATGTCAACAAAGACGTTAGTAGATTTCTACAGTTGTACGGTGGAGAGCATTCTGACAGGTTGCATCACAGTCCGGTGTGGACAATCCAATGCACAGGGTTAGAAAGGCTACAGAGGGTTGTAAACTCAGCCAGCTTCATCTCAGGCACAATATTCCTCACCATTAAGGACTTCTTCAAAATGCAATCTCTGAAGAAGGATCTTCACCAGCTGACGCATGTCTTCTTCTTATTACTGCCATCAGAGAGGAGATACAGGAGACTGAAGCCACATACCCAAAATCTTAGGAACGGTTTCTTCCCTTCTGCAGTCAGATTTCTGTATGGTCCATAAACACATCACTTCTTTTCCTCTTCTGCACCAATATGCAAGTACGTATTTATATATGGTTGTAATAGCTAGAGGTGGTAATGGGACAAGCTTCCACTACCTATTAAATGCTCCCAATGGAGCATTTCAAATTGCCGATGACAACCAAGCCCAGCTCTTGACATTCACGTGTGGCTTAGCTGCTAAGCCCGGCAGAACCGTTTCTACTGACAGGAGAAGAGGCAACCAATTGCTTTGGGAAGATGTGTCTCATCAGCCGTGGTTGGCAGCTCATCTCAGAGAAGGAAAGCTAATCTCTACCTCTGCTGCCTCGCGGCTATGCCCAGTCATGGGGAACGGCGCGAGAGGATACCCTGTGAGAAAAATCCAGAGCTAGAGCCCCTAACACATTCCTCCACTGAGTTCGCCACTGGTACTAAACTGTATTGGTCTCTGCCGTTCCTTTGGGTTCATCAGATGTGTGGAGAGGGGGAGCTTGCTACCTGGACAACAGCTCGCTCTCCATATTGTACTGCCTAACCTTATGTATCTAGATGGCTAGGATGCAATATTCATGTTCAACTCTGACCAACGGAGGCCTTTCACTCTCTCACTATTTATTATGTATTGGAACTTGCAGAAATTTGTTTTTATCTTGTACTGTATTGCTGCCACAAAACAACAGATTTTGTGACCTTTGTCAGTGATAATTAACCTGATTCTGATTCCTTTGTTCTGTCCATCCTGAGTGTTACACTGTGCATTCCTACTCATGGTTCACTCTCCCTCACCCTAATGTGTGCATACTAAAGACTGTAATCAGACTTTGTGAGGCTGGTTGAGAGAGAGCTACTGAAGAAGATATTGTGGAGAATTGTCCTGCTTTCTTGTTAAACAGAATTAGGATGTCGATTGAGATGGTGGACAGTGTGCGAAATTTAATCACTCAAGGGAAAACGGACATTTCTTACAGTACAAGTTAAAAGTTCAAAGTAAATTAATCATCAAAGTACATAAAGTACTGTGCAAAAGTCTTAGGCACATATATGTATGTAGATAGGGTGCCTAAGACCTTTGCAAGTACTGTATCTTTCAATGTGGAGCAGAGAGTGAGCTTGTAAATCTGGTGGGTGTTTTGGATGTTGGGAACGGTGAGGGTGGAGTGCTGCCGGCAGGGTGTGGGACAGGTGGCAGAGAAGAGTGGGGAGGCTAGTGGCACAGGTGCAGACACACCCAATCCCCAGGCACCAGGCAGTCATTTGATTCCAGACAATTAGTTTATGGATCATTACAGAATGTCTCTCTGATGCTTCCCGCTCCCTCCCTTCACCCTTCCTTTTATCCAGATATGCTTTCCCTCTCCCTGCTCCTTTCCCTCTCTCAGTCCACAATAAAGACCAATATCAGAATCAGGTTTATCATTACCCTCATATGTCATGATTTTTTTTGCGGCACTGTACAGTGCAATACATAAAATCACTACAGAGCTGTGCAAAATTTTAGGGACCCTAGCTGTATATACACGCCTAAGACTTTTACATCATTATATATGTCACAATATACTACTCTGCGGTTCACTTTCTTGCAGGCATTCACAGTAGAATAAAAACAATACAACAGAATCAATGAGAAGCTAAACACAAATAAAGACTGTGGACTAGCAGCCTGGACTTTCCGCTCAAGTCTCCAGAGAAAGTTGAGATTATGACCTCTTACGCAACTTTCTCACAATAATGCTGAATAGAAATAAAACCTGCAACTAGGAACATTTCTATTTCTGGCAAGAAAGGTTAATCGAGGAAACAGAAAACATACTCCTAGGAATAATGTACAGATTAGTGTAATGCTAATGCAAGACGTTTTTTTTTAAAGTGTCGGCAGCTCATTTAAGACCCATAAGAACTGGCATTAATTTTATGAAATACCATGCAAAACCATGTCTTTTTAGATTACTAATATTCCCACTACAATATCACCAGTTATCAAGGTTATGGATCAGAAATTATCAAGACTGACAAAACAAGGTAAAAGACTGTGAAAATAATTAAAGTGAACAGTATGATTGAAACACAGTCGGAACCTGGGAAATTGGTGAATCCAAACATACTGACACAAGCTTTTTGAAAGGCATTGAGCAGCAATCAGGGGACTGAAAGGTTCCCTGCATAAATAAGGTTTTTTTTAGGTGGTAGCATAGTGGTGCAGATGGGTGAGCCCTGGGCTGCAAGCCCTATTCACTTAGGAAAGGAGAAGTGCCTCCTATAGCCTCTTCTTTCCAGATGTGGTGATCGCCACAGGACCACTGTTTGGCTTGCCATGCAGAAGGTCATTCACTTATGGCATCTCATACACTACTGTGTCCATAGCAATGCCTTTAGATGACATTCCTGTTCTTACTGAGCTTGCTATGTTATGGTGCGACCGAATGTCAGTGGTATAACTGGGCAGGCATTCTCCTATGCTCCTAACCTGTTCAATCTTTCCCTATAATTTAGGTCTTCAGGTCCCAGCAAAATCTTTCTAACTTATTGATATCTTTCCATGGTTACGTGACCAGAACTGTACACAATACTCCAAATTAGGCCTCACCAGTGTCTTATACAACTTCTGTACAGCATCCCAATTCCATACTCAATACTTTGATTTATTAAGGCCAGCGATGCCAAAAGTTGTCTTTATGACCCTATCTGCCTGTGACTTCTTTAACCTGTCATTGGAAACATTTAGGCAGATCTCCTTGACATCCTCTCAAGGATCTTCACATCTTTCATTAAGTGTGGTGACCAAATCTAAACCTCATAATCTAGTTCAGGATTTCCCAATTTGGGGTCCACAGACACCTTGCATTGGTCCATGGCATAAAAAGGTTTGGAACCCCTGTTCTAGTTGAAGCCTAACCAAAGCTTTACAAAGACTAATCAATACTGGTCTGCTTTTGCACCCAATACCTCTTCTTTCTTTTCCTTTCACTGACACATTCTTGGGCTCTTATTTCACTACTCCACTCTCTGAGTTGGGTGTAAAAGTTATTCCACATTATTATTGGAAAAAGAGGAAAAGAGTTCTTCCAAAATTTTGGCTAACCTCTATTCCCCAATCAAAGCTATGAAGAAATTAGGCAAAGATTCTTATTTATTCAATCCTACATAAGTTCAATTCTATATCATTCTTGTTTTGACAATTTCCCTGCCATCATTGGAGAAATTTGTTGAATGTAATAAAATGTCATATAAGTTAGTCCTGATGAAGGATCTTGTAGGAGCCTAACTGTTTGTTAGGCATTTATGGAGCCTAACTACTCCATAAATGCTGCATGAATTTCTCAGTTTCTCTGCCTTTTGGAAAGAAGATTAAGACACCAGAAATGTGGTATAGCTTCAGTATCATGGTCTGTCCATTCAAGATAGAAATGATGATAAATTTACACTTTTCAACATTCAGGAATCAGAGCGATTCTCTAACACAGAGAGCTGCAGAGGATGAGTCATTGAACATATTTATGGCTGCGTCAAACTGATTTTTTGGATGATTAAAGTTTCAAGGGATATAGATGAAAGGCAGTGGAGTAGAAGTGAAGACAAGTCCAGAGGAGTCATGTTCTTGTTGAGCAAGTAGCCATATCGCCAAGACATAAGAGACAACAAATACCGGAATCTGACCAATAATAAGGTGCTGGAGGTACTGTACTCAGAAAGTCAGAAACATCAAAAGAGGGACACGGACAGTTGATGTTTCATGTCAAGTTCCTTCATCCCATCACTCAACTGGATCAAATGAAGGGTCTCAACCCGAAAAGTCAACTATCCATGTTCCTCCCGATATGCTGCTTGACTGAAATGTAGATTCAATGATTTCTTGAATCATTCCTCCAGAATCCATATAAGATAAGCAGGGTGTGGGATCCTTCATGATGTTATTGGCACTTTCCTGTATGTACTGTACATGTTTGATTGTGGTTGGCTGGTGCCATATAACATATCCCTGCTCTCAAATTTTATATTCTACCTTCTGAGTTGTGACCTTGGTGATTTCAAAATCAAGATCAAGATTTTTAATGTCACTTCCAGTATTCAAATATAAAGAGAATGAAATAATTGCTACTCAGAATCCCATGCAGAACAAAAAAAGCACAACATAAAGAAAACTGTAATAAAAATAAATATAGATATGCAAAATAGCTTATAGATACAGATAGGTTGTACAGCATGTCCATAAAATGACATAAGACACAGGAGTACGTAAGCTGACTGACAGGAAATAATAAAGTAGTGGTGTTGGGGAATGTAGTGAGATGGGTTAGTGAGTTGAGGTTTTGATTACCCATAATGGTTGGAGAAAAAATGGGTTTTTGAGTCTGGTGGTCCTAGTGTGGATGCTATGTAGTCTCCTCCTTGACGGTAGTGGAAGAAATAGACAATAAGCAGGGTGGGTGGGATCCTTCATGATATTATTGGCACTTTTCTGTATGTACTATACATGTTTGATGGTGATTGTCTGGTACCATTAATATATTGGGCAGTTTTGACTACCTGTTGAAGAGCCTTCCTGCCACCACAGTGCAGTTCCCACACTGTGCAGTGATGCACCTTGTTAGGATGCTCTTTACTGTGCATATGCAAAATAATGTCAGTACTGATATGCAAAGTCCAGCTTTCTTCAGCGTCCTTAAAAAGTAACAGTGTTGATGAGCTTTCCTCAGAGCTTACTTTCCTCAGACGTTACTTTGTCAAACATTTCTGAACCGAACAAAGAACATAGAAATCTGCCTACCCCTTCATTTCCAGTCTTGGTGAAGGTTCTTGACCCAAAATATTAACCATTTATTCCTTCCCATAGCTGTTCCCCAACTTGTTGAGTTCCTCCAGCACTTCATGTGTCTTACTCGAGAAATATTGTGCATGTGCTTTGAACTTCCTTTTCATAGGAGTCACTGTGAAGGCCTGTTTTGGCAGGTAGTTGGATAGATCTCAGATGTGAACTCTCTGTCTTTCACCTGGGGGTAGATCTGAAACTCACCATTTTACACCATTCTCTGTTGGCTCAGGAAATGAAGTAAACATAATTTAGCTTGGAGGATGGAAATGTCATCATTTTCCTCTTTTCATGTATTGTCTTGTCTCTTGTCAATTGGTTTTATGGCATCAAATTGATTTTGTGCCCCAATTCTCTCATGCATCAATTTAGTTGAGATATTCACTCATCTGTCTTGCTCCCTTGGACCAAACAAATCTGAGCAATGCAATCTCTTGTTCTTATCTTTCAGACTCTCACACTGTAGTATTTGGAGAATGGAAATTTCTGTGCTTTATGCTTATCTTTCAGATGCAAATGTACTATGAATACTAGATTAACAGTAAGGCTCTCTACCCAATACATTATGGACACAGCTCTCCCCATCATTGGTGGTATCTACTAGGTATACCACTCAATTAGGCAACATCTATCATCAAAGATCTTTATAATCCATGCCAGCTTCTCACACTCACCAACACAGAAACCTGAATTCCCACACCACCAGGTTCAAGAACAGTTACTTCTCTTCAAGCCTTTTAGTTCCTGAATCAACTACCGCAACCTTAATCGCTACATCTCAACACCACTATGATCAGTTTTCACTAAAATGCACTTTGTTATTTTTTGTTGCTCTAATTGTGTTCTTCCATGAATAAATTATGTATAAGTTATGCTTAATTCAGACCATATGACAGAAGACATAGGAGTAGACTTAGGCCATTCAGCCCATCAAGTCTGATATGCTATTCATTTGTAACTGATTTATGATTGATGTTTTTTGAACAACTTATAAGTTTAATTTTGACTTTCTTGAATGGACACAACTTCCAGTACAGCTTCAACAACATTCAAGAATCTCACTAAACGGGATAAAGGAGAAGACAGGCTTGACATCTCAGTTCCTACCATGTAAATAAACAACCTTTATCATCAGCAGCTGTGTGTACCAGCAAGAAGACAAACACTCACTGGCCACTTTATTAGGAACACCTGTATACCTGCTCATTAATTGAAATATCTATTCAGCCATTCTTGCGGCAACAACTCAATGCATAAAAGTGTACAGACATGGCCAAGAGGTTCAGTTGTTGTTCAGCCCAACAGTCAGATTGTGGAAGAAATGTGATCTAAGTAACTTTGACTGTGGATTGATTGTTGGTGCCAGAGGGATAGTGGTTTGAGCATTTCAAAAACTACTGATCTTGTAATATTTTCACTCACAACAGTCTCTCAACTTTACAGAGAATGGTGTGAGAAATAAAATCATCCAGCGAGTGTCCTTTCTGAGGACAAAAATGCCTTATTAATGAGAGAGGTTAGAGGAGAATATCCAGTCTGGTTCAAGAGGACAGGAAGGCAACACAGCACCTCAAATAAACTCACTTTACAACAGTGGTGTGCAGAAGAGCATCTCTGAGGGCACAACACATCGAATCTTGAATTGGATGGGCTACAGCAGCAGAAGACCACAGGCAGTCACACAGTGGCCACTTCATTCAGTGCAGAAGGTGCCTACTACTGTGGCCACTTTATACGGCACATGAGCGCCTACTACATTTCCCAATAAGTGTTTGTAAAATTAAATCCATGAAAAATGTATCCTGAACTTGTGAGTTAAAGTCAGATGAGATTAAAAGAGTAAGGTCTTCACCTGAAGGATAATTGGAAAGTGGAATGCCCCACCTGTGTGGGTGTTGGAGGGAGGTACACATCACATCATTTAAGAAATCTGTATAAAAATGAGGAATACAAATCTTTGGTACCCAGTGACAGTAAATAGGATTAATATAGATAGTTCACATTGAAATGGAATAAGAATCAGAATTAGGTTTATTATCACTGACATACCATACTGTGCAAAAGACTTCGGGACATATATATCTAGCTAAGGTGCCTAAGACTTGCACAGTACTGTACTTGATCAAGTGGAGCAGAGAGCAAGTGTGTAAATCAGGCAGGAGCAAAGGATGTTGAGAATGGCGAGGGTGGAGTGCCATGGGAGGAGTGTGGGACAGGTGGTAGGGAAGGAGTGCCAGGGGCAGGCGGTGGCCTGGGTACAGACACACCCAGCTCTGAGACACCAGGCAAGGTCATTTAATTCCAAGAAACTGGTTTATTGATCATTACAACCTTTCTCACTGTGCCCTTCCCTTGTTCCCAACCATGATTCCTCTCTCCCTTCCACTCTCAGTCCACAAAAGACCCATATCAGAATCAGGCTTATTATCACTCACATATGTTATGAAATGTATTTTTTTTGTGGCAGTAGTACAGTATTGTGGAAAGTCTTGGGCACCCTAGCTATACGTATATGCACCAAAGTCCTGTATGCCATGTGGCAGAAATACAGAGCAATGCAGAATGAAAATTTTTAAAAGGAGACAGCAAAATTAGTGAGTTGGCATTCATGTGTTCATTCAGAAATCTGATGGCAGATGGGAAGAAGCTGTTCCTAAAATATTGAGTGTGTGTCTTCAGGCTCCTGTACCTTTTCTCTAATGGTAGTAATGAGAAGACGGTATGTCCTGAATGATGGGGGCTCTTAGATATGAGGCCCAAAACTGCTCACAATAATCCACGTGTGATCTGACCAGTGCCTTATAAAGCCTCAGCATTATATCCTTGCTTTGATTTTCTTGTCTTCTCAAAATGAATGTGAGCATAGCATTTGCTTTCCTCACAGCCAGCTCAACCTGGAAGTTAACCTTTAGGGAATCTTGCAAGCCCCTCTGCACCTGTTGCTTTTGAATTTTCTCCCCATTTTGAAAATAATACACACCTTTATTCTTTCTAACAATGCGCATGATCATACCCTTCCCTAGACCATATTCCACCTTGCACTTCTTTGCCCATTCTCCCAATCTGTCTATGTCCTTCTGTAAATACCGTGCTTCCTCAGCACTACTTCCCCCTCCATCTATCCTCATATCACACGCAAACATGACCACATGAATTCCTTCATCCAAATCATTGACATATAAGCTGAAAAAACAATCACAGCACCAACCCCTGCAGCACAACACTAGTCACCTGCAGCACAACACTAACCCCTGCAGCACAACACTAACCCCTGCAGCACAACACTAACCCCTGCAGCACACCACTAACCCCTGCAGCACAACACTAACCCCTGCAGCACAACACCAACCCCTGCAGCACACCACTAACCCCTGCAGCACACCACTAACCCCTGCAGCACACCACTAACCCCTGCAGCACAACACTAACCCCTGCAGCACAACACTAACCCCTGCAGCACACCACTAACCCCTGCAGCACAACACTAACCCCTGCAGCACACCACTAACCCCTGCAGCACAGCACCAACCCCTGCAGCACACCACTAACCCCTGCAGCACACCACTAACCCCTGCAGCACACCACTAACCCCTGCAGCACAACACTAACCCCTGCAGCACACCACTAACCCCTGCAGCACACCACTAACCCCTGCAGCACAACACTAACCCCTGCAGCACAACACTAACCCCTGCAGCACAACACTAGTCACCTGCAGCACAACACTAACCCCTGCAGCACAACACTAACCCCTGCAGCACACCACTAGTCACCCCTGCAGCACAACACTAACCCCTGCAGCACACCACTAACCCCTGCAGCACACCACTAACCCCTGCAGCACACCACTAACCCCTGCAGCACAGCACCAACCCCTGCAGCACACCACTAACCCCTGCAGCACAGCACTAACCCCTGCAGCACACCACTAACCCCTGCAGCACACCACTAACCCCTGCAGCACACCACTAACCCCTGCAGCACAACACTAACCCCTGCAGCACAACACTAACCCCTGCAGCACAGCACCAACCCCTGCAGCACACCACTAACCCCTGCAGCACAACACTAACCCCTGCAGCACAACACTAACCCCTGCAGCACAGCACCAACCCCTGCAGCACAACACTAACCCCTGCAGCACACCACTAGTCACCCCTGCAGCACAACACTAACCCCTGCAGCACAACACTAACCCCTGCAGCACAGCACCAACCCCTGCAGCACAACACTAACCCCTGCAGCACACCACTAACCCCTGCAGCACACCACTAACCCCTGCAGCACAACACTAACCCCTGCAGCACACCACTAACCCCTGCAGCACAACACTAACCCCTGCAGCACACCACTAACCCCTGCAGCACAACACTAGTCACCTGCAGTGAACTAGAATAAGCTCCCTTCATTCCCACAGTTTGCCTCCTGCCAGATGACTAATTTTCTAACCTTTTCTGCTCTTCATAATTACAATATATTAGGACCGGGACACATCTTAGAGAAATTGAAATTGATGACCTCTCATAAGTATTGGGATGTGTGTTCGATGACTTCTGTAGGGCTGAAGGGCCTGTTTCTTTGCACTGCAGCAGTTTTCGAAGACTTTTTTTATAGTTTCTACCAAATTTGCTGACTCTCCCTTCTAGAGTCAAGGACAGGCGAATGCTAAAGCCCTTTTCCACATCATACTCCAGCCTGCACAGGAAAACATACAAGGTGTAGAATCTGACCAAGTAGAGGCATGACCCAAGTTTGACCCACAGGGAATATAAAATGCTCATTTTTGTATAGAGGCTAAGGAAAAAAAGCTGTAATCATTCATGTATGATAACTCTGAAGGTGGTTAAGCACATACACGGGCTTTAAAATGCTGTTTTGGACAATATTTCAGGGTTCCTGGGAAAGGGTTTATACTATGTATTAGGGTATCTCAAAACAATCTGGAAAATCATATTTTACTAATTAGTATCAGATTTACCAGCTACAGAGGTATATTGTAAAGAACAGCAGGGAAGTGTAATTAAGAGTATTCATTGGCAATTTTCTACTAGAAACACTATTACTTTGGCCAGGAACAATTTTTATTAATGGAACTGTTCTTGATAACCAGACTTATTAAAATGCACTACACATACAAAATAATATAGAACAATTTAGCACAGAAATAGGCCCTTCGGCCAATGATGTTGTGTTGGCTGTCGTTAGACAAAGCTTCTCCTGTAACTATTTGAAGATGTGTTTACATTCCATATTGGTCTTGGACAATCACATGCAAAATAAAATATCTAATGTTAAAATCTTGTCTCACCAAGATAGGAGAGACTGAGAGACTCCATATAATATTATTGAAACTGGATTTCTTCTCAGGTATCAAGTTATTGGTAAAGTTTCTATTGAGTAAGAAAATTACAGCAAGGTAATTTTGCAGTGTTATCGCAGCTCCGGTTAGACTAAGGTTACTGACTTCAGGAGAAGAAAACCAGAGGTCCATGAGCTCATCCTCATTGGAGGATCAGAGCTATAGAGAGAAAGTAAATTTAAGTTTTTCAAAAGGGGATAACTTTACTCGTACATCAATGAAATGTTCCCACAACCTATGGACACACTTTCAAGGACACTTCTTCTCATGTTCTTGATATTTATTGTTTAATTTAATTATGCTTATTTTTTCTTTTTTTTATTTGCACAGTCTATTGCATGCTGGTTGAGTGCACAAGTTGATCAAATCAAATCAAATGCAGTTTAATTATCATTCGAAGCATACATAGATATAGCTGAACAAGACAACGTTCCTCTGAAGCCAAGATACAAAAACATTCAAATTAGCAAGCAAGCATTCAAAAATAGTGAGTAACGTAATTCAAAATATTGAGCTAGGAAGCATATTCACTCAAGAAAATATATATAGTCCAAGACCCGAAGCAACAATGTCCAGCAATTGATGGTTCAGCCTCCTGGCAGATGCATGCAATCCAGCCTGCAATTCCACTGCTCAAACACAGAAAGGCAGCACCAACAAGAGAGGGTAGGCCCCAGCCAAGCTCAACTACCCTGCAGCACTTCTGTATCTCACACCTGATCTACAGCAGCAGGCAAGACTGAGGTCTGAGGCCTAGTTCCCACTACAACTAAGGCTACACAGCTCCCATACTGACTGCCCCTTTACCAGACAAGGGCAACTGGCCTGTTGCATCTTACATCATCACTGTCCAACAGAGTCTTGCGATTGGAAGTGAAATGTCCGAGACAATCTCCCATTATTATACTGCACCAACTGTGATGCTTTGATTAATGGGAAACAACACGGTGTACAGCCAGGTTAGCTTGTCTGAACCCAAGCTGGTTCCTCCGATCCTCCAGCATCCTAGCGGGGTCCTCCAACAACCCGATCAGCTCCTCCGATGTCCCAACAGGCTCCTCCAATATCCCATCTGGCTCTTCCGATACCCTGACCAACTCCTTTGACACCTCAACTGACCCATTCAACATCTCAGCTGGCTCTATACCAGTCTATACTGCCGATACCAGTCCAGCTACTCTGATTAACGAGCAGCTCACTGATGGAGCAGCCCCACAGTACCCAATGTTCTTGGAGTAGAATTGGCTTGCAATCGTAAAAACACAGTTTACAAAGAGAAATGTTCCTTTGATTGGCTCCCAAGAGGCTACAACATTTTTACCTGCTATTTTTACATTTTTACATCTTACCGGATTTGGTCTTTCATTGATTCTATTATGCTTATCATTCTACGACGGGTGATTGATAAGTTCATGGCCTAAGGTAGAAGGAGTCAATTTTAGAAAACCTAGCACATTTATTTTTCAACATAGTCCCCACTTACATTTACCCACTTGGCTCAGCAGTCGTGGAGCATGCAGATCTTGGCCTTCCAGAAAGTGTCCACAGATGGGTGATTGGTAAGTTTGTGACCTAAGGTAGGAGATGAGTGATACAGCTTTTGTTACATACACATGCAGGTCAACTCTTTATGCAGAAAGTTTGAAGTTAATAACTCATCTCCTTCTACCTTAGGGAGATCTCCAATCTCCCCTCATATTTTGAATGTATTGGGTATGTCCATAAGAAAATGAATCCTAGGGTTGTATATTATGTGGTAACATATATGTATTTTGATAACCACTTTACTTTGAGCTTTGAACATCAGTGTTTTGTTCATTTCTGTTTGCCTTATTATAGGAAGGATGTGGAATCTTTAGTGAGGGTGCAGAGGAGATTTACCAGAATACTGCCTGGAATGGAGACTATGTGATATAAGGTAGGGTCAGAGAGTGGTGGGTGTCTGGAACACGCTGTTCGTGATAGTTGTAGAAACTAAGAGAGCCGATGATACATTTAAAAGATTCTTTAATAAACACATGAATGGAAGAAAAGTAGAGTGTTATAGCTACGTAACTGTGAGGGGTCCCAATGAAGAGTGTCAGCCCGAAACATTGTTGGTTCAGCCTTTTCTATCGATGCTGCCTGGCCTGCTGATTTCCTCGAGCATTTTGTGTGTGTTGCTTTGGATTTCCAGCATCTGCAAACTTTCTCGTGAGAGGGAAGTGTTAGACTGATGGGGAATTGGTTTATAATGGTTGGAACAACAGTGTGGGCAGAGACCCTGTGCTATACTGTACTATGTTCTATGTTTGAGAATAGAGTTCAAGGATGGGAGACAGTGGGGTAGGTAGGCAAGCAAGCCCAGCCAATGAAAAGCCTGTATATTTGGAAGGTTGAGTCCACCCAATAGGAGGATGCATTGAAATACCGGAGGGTGTGTGTAACATACAAACGTAAATGTGATTAGGTTGCTTGTGAGATAATCATCTCATGGAAATAACGGTGAAAGTTCAGCCAAGAGAATGGCACAGCCAATGAGAGTAGCACCATGTATATTGGCTAATGTGACTCATAAAAGTGAAGCAGTGTTTTAAATTAACCAGGCACTGATACACCCAGTTCAGAGAAATGATTGAACTTGACTGTTTCATTAATAGCATCAGTCAGAGAGAATTAGTGGATATTGAAATGGAAAGAGAGATTGGATTTAGATTTAGATTTGAGTGCTAAGCAGAATTAACACCTATTAATAATTATCCATGGGGTGGATACAATAAAAAAAGGAGTATTAGAGGAATGCATGTTCACAAGTGGGATTAGACATTAAAATACGGCTTTGCCTACACTGCAGACCTTTTTTTTTATCCAATTCTGTATCTGATCTGAGTTCTCTGTTCTATTTGGTATTTCAAGAACATTGTAAGATTTTGAATCACTATCTCTCCTGTAACCAATTGAGGACACGTTTGCTTTCACCACATCAAGATGACAACAGTCTTAGGCAGACACATGCAAAATAAGATATCTAACATTAAAATCATGTCACAGCAAGACAGAAGAGGCCAGAAGACTGTACAGAATATTGTTAAAACTCAGTTTCTTGGTTGAGTCATCAGGTGTCAAGTAACTGAGTAAAAATTCCATCAAGTCATGAAAATAACTTCTGTACATTGTCTGGGGCAGATGTTTGCAACCACTTATTCATTTAAAATATCCAGAGTGCCGAATGCGTAACTATCCAGTCACCAATTATTGAGATGGTCACTGGTATTTTTTTCATGTCTCAAGATTGATTCAGAATTGCTTAATGACATTCCCAGTGCACAAGTGTAAAAGAGAACAAAATATTGAACTCTGGATCTGATGTAGCACAAAAATAAATAAAAAAAACAGAATAAAGAACACCATATTAAAGGAAATGCAATAAATAAAGTACTGGGAAAATATCTTGGGCACATAAATACAGCTAGGTTGCCAAAGATTTTTGCACAGTACTTACTACATGTCATGAAATTTGTTTTGCGACACCACTACACTGGAATACATAATAAAAACTGTAGTATATATTAAAAAAAGAAAATTAAACTAAATAAGTAGTGCAAGAAGAGAGGAAGAACACTGAGGTAGTGTTCATATTATATATAAAGATTCAAAGTACACTAATTATCAAAATATGGATAAATTGTACAACCTTGAAATTTTTCTGCTTATAGACAGACAGGAAGCAAGAAGCTCAAAAGAACCCATTAAAGAAAAATAAATGCCAACAACCAATGCACACTGAAAGAGAGGAAAAAGACATAATCGTGCCAACAATAGAAGCAAACAACAGTACTCCGAACCAAACTGAATCCATTGATCTGATATCCCGCAGCAGCCGCAGTAGGCACAAAGTCTCAGTTTGCAGCTCATAATATAGCAGGGCATGTTGACACGAAGCTCGTGGACACAAAGCCTGTAGCAGAGCAGACTCACAGCCTCAAAGCACAGAAAGAGAAGTGAAAACCATGGGAGAGTGAGAAAGATCAGCTCATGGGAGTGATCCAGCCTCGCACCTGGTTTAGGTGGATGGGCACCAAAACTTCTTGGCCTCGATTCCTCTTCGAGTTTCTCACCCTAACTGCATTGCCATCTCTGAAACTACTTGAAACACATTGCGCCCTGACTTTGCAACACATCAACATGGCTTCTCATCCCTTGAGTCAGCTTTGCCTCCACTCACCACTTCATTGTTTGCAATGATAGTATACCACAATTTACATCATAGAAAGTATTAATTAATGATGTTTTAGTCATATTTCTTGCCTTCTGAACTGCCACAAAGCTGTCACACAACTTCAGTAGTGCCCTAGTAGTACTGTGCCTAAGATATTTGTACAGTTCAGTAGAAGTACATAAGATAGCTTATATACAGTACATAGATTGATTGTATGTGCTATAGTAATGCTAAGCACAGGAGCGTCTGTAACTCAGGTGATTCTGACAGGAAATGATAAAGTAGAGGTGGTGGGGTATTTTAGTGGATGGAGATCTTGTTTGGCCTTAGTAATTGGGAAAGGTAACTGTTTTTGAGTCTGGTGATCCTGGTATGGATGCTACGTAGCTTCCTCCCTGATGGAAGTGGGACAAATTTTCCATCAGCAGGGACTGTACCATCATTTTCAACTTTATTTTTATCTTCAGAAGAAGGAGAACTTGAATAGAGTGAACTGATAATTGGTTAATGACCAGAGGAAGTGATGAAAGAATGAGTGAGAAAGGACAGACCTGTCAAGAGTGAATTGATCTCATGTTTTGTTTAGACACGAGAGGCTCTGCAGATGCTAGAAATCTTGAACAACACAGACAAAATGGAGAAAAATAAAAAAATAAACAGTCAACCCTTCATGACCTCTCACCCCTTCTCTTCTCCATCCCTCATACCCAGCCAATCACCTCTCTTGGTGCCCCTCCACCTTCCCTTTATTGGATGATCCACCGTCCTCCCCTATCCAATTTATTTGTCTTCAGTTCTTTACCTCTTCCAACTATCACTTCACAGCTTCTTACATCATCCACCTCCCCCATCAACTCCTCACCTGAACTCACCTATCACCTGCCATCTTGTACACCACCAACACCTCCCACCTCCTTATCCAGGCTTCTTCTCCCTTCCTTTCTAGTTCTGATGTAGGGCCTTGACTTGAAATGTTGACTGCTTACTGCCTTCCATAGAGGCTGCCTGTCCTGCTGAGTTCCTCGAGCATTTTGTGTGTGTTGCTTCCATTTTACTTGCTTTTAAAGCGATATTCTGTCTGTGACTGTGCAGGCAGAGAGTATCATTAAAGCTGAGCAAAGGAATTTATCCCAAACCATTGCTGTGAATTATTCATTCCAATGAAAAGCCTGGACCACAACTCTTCACATCAGTACAAGTAATGATCAGTATTATGTGATTCTCCAAATAACAGCGCTATAAATATACCTTTAATGTACTGGCTCAAGATGGTTGCTCACCAACAACCTTACAAGGGCAATCAGAAATGGGCAATTATGGGTAATAATTTACTAGTGTCACCTACATCCATTTAATGAACAGTCTGCTGGAAGAACTCAGTAATTAAAGATTGTGCATTGTTCCAGGTTCCTACATCTACAGTCTCTTGCGTCACTGTCTTGTTTACAAAGTAATAATCACCACAAACATCATTTCTTCATTCATAGCATTTATTTTAAGGACTTCCAGAGGAAATCTGGAACAATTTTTTGACCCCGAAGCAACTAATTTGTGAACTGGTACCTACTGAAATACCAATGTTTACTAAGTTTCTCAGCAATGACCAGAATAACTATAGCCTTTTACAACATCTGAACAGGTTTTCAGCCTGAAACATTGACTGTTTATTCATTTCCATAGATACTACCTGACCAGTTCAGTTCCTCCAACATTTTGTATGTGTTGTTTCAGTGTCTCAGAAAGATGATGCCTGTTTTTAAGGACCCCTATCACCCAGGACATGCCTTCTTCTCATTGTTGCTGTCAGAAAGAGGTACAGTATCCTGAAGGAACACACTCAGCAATTCAGGAACAGCTTTCTTCCCTCTGCCATACGATTCCTAAATGGACATTGAACTCATGAATGCTACCTCATTTTTAAAATATAAGTTATTTCTGTTTTTGTACTACTTTTAAACTATTCAATATGATATACTTGGTTATTTATTTTTTCTTTCTATAGTATCATGTATTGCAATGAACTGCTGCCACTAAGTTAACAAATTTCACGACATATGCCGCTGATAATAAACCTGATTCTGATTCTGAATTCCAGCACTTGCAGATTTTCTCATGTTTATGTCCTTTAGAGAGGATGCTAAAGGAAGCAAATGGTTACAATAAAAATTGTGCCACAAAGTTTTCCTAGATGAGGCAACATGTGGCAACCATTCTCCTCAGTGTTCACAGCAGTTGCAAACTCTCTACTTAAACAAGATTCTCCCAGGAGTTAGTAGCTGAGCAGCAGCACTAGTAAAGTTTGTCCACTCTGACCTTGGTTCAATTTGCTTATCCTTGGACATCATTTTCAGGTGTTGATTGGTAATACATGTCCAACTGGCAGAAATCAACTTGAGTGGTTTTCATGTAAGTTGTCCAACTCTTCCTACCGTCTACAACACAGACTAACACTGGAATCAGGTACAGTGTGTTGACAGCTCACCTGGCTGTTTGCAGTGTGTTTGCCAGCATATTTCAAACTTCCTTTTAGCACTTTTCACCGTGGACATACAGAAAGCACTGAAGATGTGTGTTCAACCATAAAACCATATGACCTAGGAGTATAATTAGGCCATTCAGCCCATCAGGTCTACTCCACCTTTCCCTCATTGGCTGATTGATTGTCCCTCTCAGCTCAGCTCCATTCTCCTGCCTTCCCTCCATAACCTTTGACCTCATTTTTAAAAAATCCCGTGATTTCACCTCCACTGTCATCTATGGCAATGAATTCCACAGATTCATAACCCTTTGGCTAATCTAATTCCTCCTCATCTCTATTCCAAAGGGAACTCCTTGTATTTCAAGGCTGTGCCTTCTGGTCATAGGCTCCCCACTCTATAGGAAACATCGTATCCACATCCACTCTATCTTGGCTTGTTAACATTTGGTAGATTTCAATAAGATCACCCTCAGCCCCCTCATTTTTCTAAGCTCATGAGATTCACCGAGGGGTTCTGAGTGCCTCCGAGTGACCTGAGTTAAGGCGCTGAATACACTAACAGCCCATTCCTTTGAAACAGATCATCAACCTTCTTCAAGACAGCAAGGGAAAGAAAATGGTGGCAATGTGATGCAGCGGTTACAACTCTAGAGACCTGGGTTTGCTTCTGACCTTTACTGGTTTTATACATTTTCCCTATGACCTTCTGGATTTCTGCCAGCCACTCTGAACTCCTCCCACACCCTAAAGACATTCTGGTAAGTTCATTGGCCACTTGTCCACATCTGAATTCAAGACCGAATCCAGCTCCACTGGAGCCTGCAGGGACCAAAGAATGCAAACTATTTTGAGGTTAGGAGATTGTGTATGTGTATGGGTGGGAGGGAGGAATAAAGGTTTGCTTTGTTGCCTGCTGTGTTCTGTTTTGTTGCATTCTGGGTAGTTCTCCTGAGCATTCTGAACATAAATACTATGTTGGTACTAGAACATATGACCTCAATGCAGACTGCCCTAGTATAGCCTTGTATACGTTGGTTATTAATGCAAGCAATATATTTCACTGGGTGTCTTGATGTACGTATTGGAAACAAATGAATCTTGAATTTTGCTATAGATTACCCCTTAATACAAATCATGGATGGATCAAACAGCAAAAATCAGCAACTCTATGAGGCAATACACCGTTTTTTCTCCTTTCTCTCTCACCCACTCCTTTCCTCTTAAATAATAACAATACTTATTTATAGATCACTATTCATACAGATAGTTCAAAGTGCTTTACAATGGGATAAAGTGCAAACATGAAAATAAAATAAAAATCAACATGAAAATAAAATACAAAAGATATAAGTTAAAACAAGGTTAAATAAATAGGTTTTGAGCTGACTTTTAAAAATGTCAGCTGAATCTGCATCCCTTATCGTTTTAGGTATTGAATTCCACAGTTTAAGAGTGTGGTGTGTGGTTCAAAAAAGCTGACCTGCCAATTATCTTTAATTCTTTCCTACTGATGGACACAATTTCACTCTCCACAAAATGCTGGCTTTTGCAAACTGCCAATGGCAAGGGCAAGTCATCACAAAGTTAGTCTGCCCCTGGCAACGTGAATTGGCTGTCTCACAAGGATAGGAAGAGTGGAGCAGCTGGTCACTGGTTTGAAGAAAGAGTATCTGCCATCAGCAAGTTAAAGGTTACCAGACAGACATACTTGTCAAGGTTTATTTTTAACTCCTGAGCTTTAATATGAAGGAAAATTGGCAAATACTGAAACAGGAACATCACGACAGATCTCCAGCTTCAAAGAAATTGGCGGTGGAAGCAACTAATTCATTTAGCATTTAGATTTCAAGTTCAAGTTCAAGTTTATTATCATTCAACCATATATGTGCATACTGCTATATGGAACAATGAGGGGCTACTGCACAGGATTCAAGTAAACTGTAGAGTGTAATAAAATAGGTTCTAGCCTCTGTAGTATGAAACACACCTTCAAGGAGTGGTGCTCAGAAAGGCAGCATCCATCGTTAAGTATCCCCACTACCCAGGACATGCCCTCTTCTCATTGTTACCATCAGAAAGAATGTACAGAAGCCTGAAGGCACACACTCAGTGATTGAAGAACAGCTTCTTCCCCTCTGCCATCCAATTCCTAAGTAGGCATTATTCCCAAGAACACTATCTCACTACTTTCTTTAAAATTCCTGTTTTTGCACTACTTATTTTAATTTAACAAAGTGACTGTGGCATGGATGGGAGGGATCTTTTACAATGCTAAGGGCCCTTCATATGTAATGCTCCAGGTAAATATCTTGGATGTATGGACGTGTCACAACCACGGATTTGGCAGCACAGCAGATACGGAAACTGTTCTCGTGAATATGCACATGTCATCTAATTATTATTTCATTGTGATAGTAGTTAATTCAATTCTTTCCGTCATAGTGCTTGTCAAGACATGAACACAGCACAGCAACAGTTTGCTGCCTGTTTGCATTCAGCCTTGTCTGCAAAATTGGACTGTCGAGTCAACTGTCTCTGAAGTCTAGCGGTACACATTTTATATTTAATTACTCCTTTCAGCTGCAGTGTAGGCTTCGTTTTCCACTTGAAAGTTTTAGTTAATAGTCCTGTTTGGCCTAGCATTTATTGTTTTCTTTTCCCTTCTAACTCTGTTTGCATTATAGTCTGTGAATGATCGATCTGCTTCAGTGACTCTCGCTCTGCACTTGGACCATATCTGAACTTGGCAACAGGATGAAAGGTCTCAATGATTCTTTTAGCATCTTGGAATCAGATGCCTTGCTATTCCCATACCAAACAGTGATGCAGTTGATCAGAACTCTTGCATTGGTTCTCTTGTGAAAATTATTACATTGTTTGCATCAATTGGGATAACCTGTGCCTGAAGGAATTGCATTGTCAGTTACAGCAATTGAGGGTAAAATCAGGTGTATGCCAGGCTGGTGAGCCATTGAACTGATTTTACAAAGTCAGCATCCAATCCTCCTTTTGTACTTGGTGTATTGTCAACTCCCCAAGTTAAGGAAATCTCAAGAAAGAGGTTTCTACAAGGTACATTAACTAATCATGAAACATGCAGAATTTGTGACTGATCCTATACAGTGGGCAATTCATCCCACCCACCCAGTAAAGCAGCCAGCATAATCAAAGACCCCACCCTCCCTAGACATTCTTTTGTCTCCCCTTTCCCAATGGGCCAAAGATAGAAAAGCAAAAACATGTTTCACCAGGTTCAAGGGCAGTTTGAATCCTCTTGTAATCAGACTCTTGAATGGATCTCTTGTACGATAAGATGGTCAGTGGACCTGCATAATCCTTCTTGTTACGATCTTGCTCACTTATCAGCATTTGAACTTTTTCAGTAGCTTCTATTCTTTATTCTGCATTGTTATTGTTTGACTTCATTCTATCTCAATGCATTGTGTAGCTATTTGATCTTTGTGAACAGTATGCAACATAAAATTTTCACTCTATCCTGATACATGTGACATTAATCAACCTATTCCAATCCTTGACCTGCAGCAGTCCTTCATGAAATCGAGCAGTCCGTGATCCTTCTCAGACTCAAACTGGCACTGGGAAAGATGCAACCACTACAAAAACAGACTGGCATTATATCCATCAATCTCATTCAATGTGAGTTTTATACCAGGCTGGCTAGCTCTAAGTCAATCCAGTGTTGTTCATATAGGTTCTGTCACCATTGCATCTTACAGAGCTGAAGCTTCTCTCCCTGTCCTTGGTCTCCTGGACTTCTAACAATGATAGCCTAGGCATTCATCAGTTCTTCGTCTAAACTTTCATTTGGTAGTTTCTGCTTCCACAGTGTCACACCACTACCTCAGCACCCAACAACATGGAGCAGGAAGGAATCTAAATGTACTACATTTGCCAACATGCAAATGGAGAGTGCTCAGTAAACACAGTCCTTACACCACACACACACACACACACACACACACACACACACACTCTTGTCATTCTGCTGTCATTGCACTGAGTGTTGTACACTTCAATGTCTTCCTTGTTATATTCAAATAGTGTGTCCTAAATGTTTTGGTCTTAAGGCATTTTCACACCAGAAATGATGGAATATTCTATTTCTTTAGTAATGTGTAAATATGTATATGTTCTTTGTATACTGTACTTGAGGATTATACCAATTTATTTTCTAATATGATTGTAATGACATCATATTCTAATTCATGCATAGTCTTAAGTTAACTTTGTAGGTGGTATGTCCTAGTGCCTAATAAATGGTACTTGTCTCTCTTAGTATGAAAGAAAGATTGTTAATGCCAGGTGTTCACACTGAACAAAATAGTATGGAGCTATTATTGTGAGTTCTGTCAGGTACATTATTGTAAATATTGACAGTTTTCTTTTCATTATTTGTGCTAATTTTTGTAAGTTGATTTTTGACGTATGTAATAAACACCCTTGCACTGTAGTGTTATGCAACCCTAACCACTTTTTCCCTTTCATCAAAACCCACGCAGCTAACACCACATTTGGCCCTTATGCCAATAAAACTTTCCCATCCGTACACCTGTTCAAGTACCTGTTTCTTATATTAGCATATTATTACACTAGACCCTTACTGAAGAATCATCAAAGATTACTCATGTTAAAACTGGAGAATTGGAGTTTCTATTAAGAATATGCAAAAACTGAATTCTCAATATTGACTGATAAGTGGGACTTTTTCTCCTGTTATGGGACATAGAACACTGGAGAAAGATGTAGATATATTTAGGAGCACGAATGATAGACTGATTTGGATATTGCTTGAATAAAAGTTCAAAGTAAATTTATTTTCAAAATAAATTTACTCTGATGCAGTCAGTCAATATACTCTCCAATACACATCTATGAAAGTCAAGATATCATGCTGAATCTTCGAAAACTCTTAAGGAGGTAGAGGTGCTGCTGTGCTTTCATTGTAATGGCACTTTCATGCTGGGCCCAGGACAGATCCTCTGAAATGATAACATCAAGGAATTTAAAGTTTCTTCAATTTTATTAAAAAGAGGAGGTAGCTCACATAGCAGTAGATACAAATGGAGTAGAAATCCCAGTACAAACCTGTATGGGTCTTTTGCAGATTTAGTCGGCGGTGAGAAGGCAATTGCAATGTTACCATTCATTTTAAGAGGACGAGAATATAAAAGCAAGGATGTAATGTTGAGGCCTCATTTGGAGTATTCTGAACAGTTTTTCACCCCTTGCCTAAGAAAGGACGTGATGACATTGGAGAGGGTTCAAAGGAATTTCGTGCAAATGATTCCGGATTGAAAGGCTTATCATATGAGTAGCGCCTGTTGGCTCTGGGCCTGTACTCACTGAAATCTTGAAGAATGAAGGGGGATCTCATTGAAAACTATCGAATATTGCAAGGACTTAATAGATTGAATGTGGAGAAGATGTTTCCTACAGTGGGAGAGTCTAAGATCGGAGGACACAGCCTCAGAATAGAGGGACGTCCATTTAGAACAGAGATGAGATAGCGTTACTTTGGCCAGAGGGTGGTGAATCTGTAGAATTCATTGCCACAGGCAGCTGTGGAGGCCAAGCCATTGGGTATATTTAAGGCAGAAATTGATAGATTCTTGATTAGTCAGGGCATAAAGGCGTGTAAGGAGAAGGCAAGAGCTTGGGCTGAGAGAAAATTGGATCAGTCATGTTGAAATAGCAGAATAGACTTGATGTGCCAAATGGCATAATTCTGCTCCTTTACCTTGTGGTCTTATGAGTGTATTAACTATTTCTCTGCCACATATTCAGAGCAATATATTAGGAAGCATCGTTTAGGATTGAAAAGTCTTTTTTTTCTTCAGAAAGGAACAAAAGCTGGACAAGGTTTGACTTAATAAGAGTTACAATGAACTTTCATTCAGTCAATGAAGAGCATAAAGAGACATTTCCTGAATGAAAATGAGCTTGTTTGATTTGTGGGAGGAGAAAACCAGAAAAACCTAATAGAGCAGCTGAGGAAATGTTTAAAATTAAAAATCCATTGCCTGACGGAGTAGCTATAATGGATAGAATCTTTGTACCAAAGGCAAACTAAAAGTTAAGTACATAATGAAGAACTAAACAAAAGGGACATTTTTATAGATGAAGATGGATTGGAGGAAAAGGTTTACGAATTCCAACAATAGCTTGAATAGGCCAGCTGACCTACTTCTGTGCTCTGTATCTGTGTTTTAAACTATCATCATTCCCAATACATTGCATCTGCATAAATGCTGCCGCAAAATTGCAATCGCAGGAATTTCAAAGCATTACTTCTCTGCAGCCTCTTTTTATAATTCATTCAGGGTGTGTGACTTTTTCAAGCAAGGCCAGCATTTCTAGTCTGTCTCAGCTGCCCTTGAGAAAGTGGTAGTTAGCATTTTTTTTTTAAATCAAACTGCAAAAGGCAGTTAAACAAAATAACCTTTTATTTAACAACGTAATTTTTTGAATGAATCTAATCCCGATTAAGTTTTGGCCTCTTGTATGTTTTAAAACTAATCAAATTCCAAGGAAATACAATGAACCTTGTGACATTGTGCATCTCACGTAAGAACTCAATTTCAATTGGTTTCCATAGAAATCCTCAGCTGAATGTTGCTTGCTTGTAGTTCATATTTACAGCTTAATTCCTTATATGTTAAAACTTACATATATCTTCGTAAATTTTTTATTGGTTCCAGTTGTGGCCTAACCGGGGTTTCATAGAGCTGAATCATTACCTCATGGCTCTTGATCTTGGTCACCCAACTAATGAATGGCAACACATCATACACCTTCTGAACAAAGCTATCAACTTACATGGCACTATTGAATGATTTATGGATGTGAACCACAATGTCCCTCTATTCCTCCACACTGTGAAGAATCCTGCCATCAACCCTGTACTCTGCCTTCAAATTTAATCTTGCAAAATGTATCACTTTGGTTAGTTGTTCACTGCAGACGCTGTTACTGAGTGAATGGAGAAAAGTGTCATCCACCTTTATACTCCGACTAATACCCCAGGACAATGCAGACAATCAGTAATCTCATCAGTTTATTTCAAAAAACAAAGCAGTTATAACAATTGATAGTCATACAACTTGACTCACAAGAGGAAGCTTCTTGATGCTAAAGACAAAGTAACAAGGCACTTTTCCCTTGAACTAGAATTGAATCCACACCAGGACCACCAAACTCAAGAACAGTTACTTTCCACAAACAGTAAGGCTGATCAACATCTCCACCCACTTTACCACCTCACCGCCACTACTTTATCATTACTGTAAGAGACACCTTTAAGTTCAGAAACTCCTGCACCTAGTATTAGTTTATGTACATGGTATCAGTCTATGTATGTAAATGAGCTAAGCTTACATATTTATATTTATAGTGTTCTCATCATGTTTTTTACGTTTCTGTTTTTTTTAAATGCTGCATTGGATCCAGACTAACAATCATTTCATTCTCCTATATGCCTGCATACTAATGAATGACAATCAACAATCTTGAGTTGAGCAGAGTTGTACTTTTTCCATCGTCTGGGAACAAATCTCCCAAAGGCTCTCATCCCACGATTACTTGTAGAAACTCCACACATTTTCAGGACTGGAGGTCAAAATCAGAGCTAGGGCAAGGATTTGACCCAAATCGTTGAGCATTCTTTTCCTCGTACAAATGCTGCTCAACCTGCAGAGTTCTTCCAGCAGATCGCCTGTTGCATATTAATAGTGAATCTACTGCACTATCTACAGCACCATTTTCTTTTTGGTCCCGACATCGGTGAGTCCTGCGGTTGATGCTGAAGATCAAAGCTGCAATTTGGTGAGTCCAGAGTTCAAGACCTGGAGTTCTGGGTCCCTCATCAGTGAGTCCTGGGGTTGATACAATTCCAACACAGCTCAATGGCTGAAAGCAAACACGAGGAAATCTGCAGATGCTTGACCTGACGAAGGGTCTCGGCCCGACACGGCGACAGTGCTTCTCCTTATAGACGCTGCCTGGCCTGCTGTGTTACACCAGCATTTTATGTGTGTCAATGGCTGAAACCCTGGACCTATGTGTCTGCGTGTCCACTGGAGAAGTCTAGTCCAAATATGCCTTCCTCTGGAGGCTGGAGGTCCAAAGGCAGCTTGTGTTGGGATTGGAAGCCCGTCAGTGTGTGTTCTACGTTCTCTCTTCTGTGTGTTATAGCACTTTACAGGCCCTTCAGCCCACAATGGCTTGCTGACCTTTTAATGGCATGGTAGCAAATTCTCCCCGTGACCACATGTTCTTCCTCTGGGTGCTCCAGTTTCCTCCCACGTTCCAGAGATGCTCAGGTTAGTAGGCTAATTGTTCACATGGTTGTACATGGCGTGGGCTTGCATTAGAGTAACTTACAGCCTGTTACTGTGCTGTATTTGTAAAGAAATAAATAACTAAATAGCCTACTGTAAGATCATTCTAACCCTTCCCTCCCATATTGCTCTCCATTTTTCTATCATCTGTGAGACTAGCTATATGTCTCTTTAATGTATCCATCACTTCCCAAGGTCAATCAGGAATCAGCAAGAACTAATAGCTTCATCAGTTTATGCCTAACTCCTCAAGAAATATAACATTTTAAAAATAAGCTCTTCAGGCAAACTTTGTGAGTTGTCTCATTGGAAGCGCCTCATAACAAATTGACAGACTGTTTTGCACCAGAGCACATTTTCTTTTAGATTAAGGGCAAGGAAAAGTAGGTTTGCTGTGAGTTAGTTTCACAAAGCTGGCAAAGATCAATTTCACCCCCGTTAATGTGTTTGCAATCAGTCTATTTTCTGCATGCTTGAATGCTTCTAATAAACTGTACAAACAGCTGATGTAGTCATTCTACCTAATTAACCCAAATGGAAATAAATTATTGCTGTGTGCTTTCAAAATGAAATCACTTGCGTTAAAGAAAATCATCTGAATTATAAAACACCACCATTTTGTACTTATTTCATCTGGGCATCTATTTTGTTGTACCAATTTATTTATTATTATTTATTTATTGAAATGCAGCTCAGAATAAGCCCTTCCAGCCCCTCAAGTCTCATTGCCCAGCAACCCCTCGATTTCATCCTAGCCTAATCACAGGACAACTTACAATAACCAATTAACTGATTAACCAGTACACCTTTGGACAGTGAGAGGAAACTGAAGCACCCGGAGGAAATCCTCGCATACATGGGCAGAATGCACAAACTCCTTACAGGCAGTGGTGGGAATTGAACCCAGGTCGCCTGCGCTGTAAAGTGTTGTGCTAACCACTACGCTACCATGCCACCCTATTTATTCTGTGAGGGTAGTCATCATTGTAAGACCTGCATTTAATTCATGATCCTATTTCTCCTAGAGGTAATGAGGACCATCACAGAGGCTGCTGAGCGAGTCTCCATATGGCTGCGGATAAAGATTTGTGACCTGTAGACCAATGCTGCTGGGACACAAGCCGGGACCTCATCAACACTAGCTTGAGCTGCCTCAGCGAGGGTGCCTGGTGTTAAAAAACCGTAAGCACCTGAAGACCCCAGGTTACATTACTGGTGATGTGTTCTAGCGCATCCTAGGATGATTCTCAGCATCAAGGTGTGATACTTTCTTGAACGATTCAAAGAAAATAGACAATGCTCAGAGTTCAAAGTTCAAAGTAAATTAGCATACTGTGTAAATGGTGGGAAACAAGGACAGCGCATAGGCATAGTGACTGGGGTTCAATTCAAGTCCTGCAGCTGCCTATAAGGTATTTGTACGGTCTCCCCGTGACCGCGTGGGTTTCCTCCAGTTGCTCCAGTTTCCTCCCATAGTCCCACAAAGATGTGCAGGTTGGTAGGTTAATTGGTCATTGTGAATTGTGCTGTGATTAGGCAGGGGCTGAATCAGGAGTTGCTGGGTGGCATGGCTCGAAGGGTCGAAAGAGCCTGTCCTGCATTGTCTCTCAAAAAATCAATAAATAAATGAATGAACTCCAGGAAGAATGAAGCAATAGTAGCATTTATTCATGTCAAGAACTTGCACAGCTTGAAGGGGACATACATTTGGAGATATCGCAGATATCCTGCTGGATGGGTTTCAGAAGAAGCTATGACAGGTCGCTGTAATGCATTTTATAGATGATAAAACTACAGTACCTAGATAGTCAAGGGAGTGCATGCTTAAAGTGCAGGATCAGCTGCCAATCAAGTTGAGTGATGCTACCAAGCTTCTTGAGCATTACCACAGCTATTTGTTCAAAGCAAGCAAGTACATCCCATCCCACTGCTGACGTGCCTTGTGTTTGTGTGAAAGCATTTGGGAAGTTACTTGATGAGTTGCATGATCTAGCATTTTGTAAGGAAAAAGAAGCTAGAGAAACATGTAGAGTGAATGAACTTGACACAAAAATTCACCAAACACTGTACCTTAAACACCCTAACCATACAGTACTGTGTAAAAATCTTAGTGTGTGTATATATATAGGATTGCCTTTTGGAGAGCACTGTATTTGTTAACATGGAGTGGAGAGTAAGTTTGTAAATCAGGCAGGAACAAAGAATATTGGGAATGGCGAAGGTGGAGCATGGCAGGAGAGGCATAGGACAAGTAGCAGAGAGGAAATGCAAGGATGGTGTGGATGCAGACACACCCAGCCCTGAGATACCAGGTGAGGTGACTTGATTTCAAACAGATGATTTATTTTTCATTACACTCCCTTCCTCTCCCTTCCCCTTTTCCTGACCATGATTCCCCTCTCTTTGACCCTTTCCACTCTTAGTACACAATGGAGACCCATATCAGAATCAGGTGTCATGAAATCTGTTGCTTTTTTATTGCATTAGTACAGTGCAATAAATGAATTACTACAGTATGGTGCAAAATTCTTAAACGCCCTTGCTATAAATATGTGCCTATGATTTTTGCACAGTACTGTATTTGTTCTTCCCTTTGATGGGTTTGGAAAGACTATGGGTGGTATCTCTGAATCTGACTATATAAGGGAATATCTTAGTTAACAAAAACACAGAATAATGCATTAGCAAATTTCTAAGAAAGCATTCTAACTGGTTATCTCACTGTGTGGTATGGAGGAGGCACTGCCAGGATCAGAAATAGCTGCAGAGGGTTGTAAATTCTGCCAATTCCATCATTGGCACTAGCCTCCCCATCATTCAGGACACATTCAAAAGACGATGCCTCAAAAAGGCACTACCCGGGACATGCTCTCTTCTCATTGCTACTATCAGGGAGAAGGTAGAGGAGCATGAAGACACACACTCAACAGCTTCTTCCCATCCACCATCAGATTTCTGATTGTTCAATTAACACTGCCTCACTACCATTTTTGCTCTTTTTCTGCATTATGTATTTACTATCTGTTATACAACAGATGATTGATAAGTTTGTGACCTAAAGTAGATGGAGTCAATTTTAGAAAGCCTTGCACATTTATTTTTCAGCATAGTCCCCTCCTACATTTACACACTCAGTCCAGTGGTCGTGGAGCATATGGACCTTGGACCTCCAGAAAGTGTCCACAGATGGATGTTTGATAAGTTCATGGCCTAAGGTAGAAAGAGATGAGTTATACAGTTCTCGTTACATGTCAGTTCAACTCTTTGATTATGCAGAAAGTTTGAAGTTAATAACTCATCTCCTTCTACCTTAGAACACAAACTTATCAATCACCCCGATGAATTATTAACTGATGAGTTATTAACTTCAAGCATTCTGCATAATTACACAAAGAGTTGACCTGCATGTGCATGTAACAAGAGCTGTATAACATCGTCTACCATAGGCCACAAACCTATCAATCAACCCTGCTTTGGACACTTCCTGGAGGTCCAAAATCCATATGCTCCAGGACCGCTGGACTAAGTGTGTAAATTTAGGAGGCTGAAAAATATATCTGCTAGGTTTTCTAGAATTGACTCCTTCTTCCTTAGGCTGAAAACTTATCAATCACCCCTTGTAGAATGTAGAACAGTACAGCACAGTAACAGGTTCTTCTGCCCACAATCTTGTGTTCACTGGTGGGGAGTATTTTGCCTGTAATGGACTGGGCTGTGTCCACTACTTTTCGTTGGCTTTTCCATTCTTGGTGTTTCCATACCAGGCCATGCTGCAACCAGTCAGGATACCAGTACCATAGTAGGTCTATAGAAGATGACATGGCAAATCTGCAGAAATTTCTAAGAAAGTAGAGGTGCTGGTGTGACTTTATTCTTACAATGCCACTTACATACTGATCTCAGGACAGATCCTCAAATATAACATCAAGGGAAAGGCTTAATTGTAACATGTAACAGATATTTGGATGGGTATACAGATCAGAGAGGTATGGCAGGATATCATCTCTGTGTTGGTAGATGGAACTAGGCTGAAAAGCAAACCAGAATGGACTAGATAGGCCAAAAGGGCCCACTGCCACGATTTTATTCACTTAAGTGTTTGAGTGATTTATTTTTACTTTGTTTCAATGTTTTTCATGTAGTATTTCTTTGAACCTAAGGGTGTTTTCAATTGATACATTTATCTTTTTTTTTAACTTATATTTAAAGTAAATCACAAACACAGTTCTGGTTGCCTAGCTATAGGAATGATGTCATTAAGCTGGAAGAAGTGGATTCACAAATATGCTGGTGCGGCAAGATGGAATGAATAATAAGGAGACACTGGATAGGCTGCTTTCTTTTCTCCCCGGAAGAAATGGAGAATGTGGGGTAACCATAAAGAAATAGATAACATCACAAAGGGCACAGAGAGGGTGAAAGGCTACTCTTTCTTCCCCAGGATAAGGAAGTCTACAAATAACACTTCATGGTGAGGGGCAAGTTTTAAAGGAGACCTAAGGGGCAAATCTTTGAGCTAGAAGGTGGTGGATATGTGGAACAAACTGTCAGTGAAATCTGTGGGTATGAAGAGGACTTTTCCTATAGTGGGGGAGTTTGGGACCAGGAGGCTCAAACTAGAGGGATGTCCCTTGAGAACAGAGATGAGGAGGAAATGTTTGCTAGATGGTGGTGAATCTGTGAAACTCTGCCACAGACATCATAGAGACCAAGTCATTGGATACACTTAAGGCGGAGTTTGACAGGCTCTTGATTAGTAAAGGCATCAAAGGTTACGAGAAGAAAGCAGGAGAATGGGGTTGAGAGGGATAATAAATCAGACATAAACAAATGGCAGAGCAGACTTGATGGGCTGAAAGACCAACTTCTGCTCGTATATCTTATGGTGTTATGATATTCTCGGACTGAATGGGTGCCTGGTTCAGTTTGCAACCTGACTGACAGTGTTGGTGGGAAAGGGTGTTGAGGTGTTGAGGATGTGAGAATGTGGGGGCACACTATTTCATTTGTTGATATTTTACATTATTCTCCTCACTATTAATATTTGCAGTATGTCCATCATCTGCCCGGATGTTCAAGAAGGCAAGAACAATGAGGCACACCACTTCTGCCAGGTTTTGTTCAGAGAGGTTGTCAAGTCTCTTACGTTGAGACAACAGCCCAACTTTTCCATGGGAATTGTTAAAGGATGCTTTAGATCAGAGTCTGGTAAAGAGACGAGTGAATTTTCTCATGTTTTTATACCAACATTTATTGTCGATCCTTCAAAAATCTGCAGAGCAAGGGTTCGCAAACTTTTTTATGCTATGGACCAATACCATTAACGGAGGGGTACTTGGACCCCAGGTTGTGAACCCATGGTTTAGATGGATATGGCTCAAAAGTGGGCAAACAGGAATAGATCAGGTAGGTTAAAGGGCTGTGTTGGGCATTTTGGGCTGAAGGGGTTATCTCCATACATTGTTATTCTACAGCTCTAAAAGCTTTACAGAGACTATTGAATTCTCATGAAATACATCAAAAAGATTTAAAAGCAATTCATAAGTCTGTTGGGGCAGTAATGTGTTGAGTTTGTTAGAGTGGTCGAAGGAGGAGCTTAGGATGTGATAGAAAGTAAAGCCACATGGAACATTACAGGACAGGAACAGGCCCTTTGGCCCGTTGAAAAAAATACCAATTAACCCAAATCTCTGCTACCTGTACATGATACACATCCCTCCATTTCCTATATATTCACATGTCCAATAACCTCTCGAATGCCACTGCTTCTATCACTACCCCATAAAGGACATTCAAGTCACCTACCAACCCGTGTTATAAAAGTTTCAAGTTCAAATTACATTTATTATCAGAAGTACATTATAAAACTTGAGTTGTGTTCCTAACAGGTTATCACAAATAAAAAAAAAACTCCAAAAGAAGCCATAATAAAAAACATCAAACACGCAATGCGCAGAGAGAAAGAGAGAGAAAAGGAAATCAGGTAGACAATAAATATAAACAAACAGCATTCTGAACTAAAACCCACAAAGAGACAACATAACTCCTTTAAACTTCCTCCCCTTCACCTTAAACACATGTCCTCTAAGTAAGTGATATTTTAACACTGGGAAAAAGATTCTGACTGTCCACTCAACCTGAGCCTCTCATAACCTTATAAGCTTCTATCTGGTCTCTTCACAGCTTACAATGCTCTAAAGAAAATGAACCAAGTTTGCTTCACTTCTCATTATACCTCATCCTCTGACAATGACTTCCTAAGGTAGTATCCTGGAAAACATGAGGACAGGTCATTAGCTGGAGAATAATATTCTTCATTAGATGTCAGTGACTAACTCAGCATTTGGAAAAGTGATGCAGAGGGTGAAGAGCTTGGATGAAGATATGTCTCTCGCAAGTGAAATGTGAGTTGCTCCTTCCCTTCGCTAGCTGGCAGGACCCCCTTGGCACCTGTTTAGCCCCCCCCCCCACCCCGTCAGGGTCACATAAAGCCATTGGAGTAGATTATGGATAGTCGTGTGAGCAGTTGGTGCATATCACAAGTCCTGGTTATGCTACCACTGACACCATGCAGACAATCTCTAAGGAGTTTTGATAATGGCTGGGTTCATCTGTCTTGTAAAGACACTGCACAGTGGAAAGCAATGTCAAACTACTTCTGTAGAAGAAATTGCCAAGAACAGTCATGGTCATGAGACCATGATCACCCACATCATATGACATGGCACATAAGGATGATGGCGATGCTGATGTCAGACACCACTGAAGTTATGTTTGGAGAGTGTACTGGGTCTGACATGACCAGACTTAACATAATAGTGAACAGTTCGAAGTTCAAAGTAAATTTATTGTCAAAGTACATACAAATCACCTATACAGCCCTGAGATTCATTTTCTTTATGAAGTACTCAGTAAGTCCATAATAGAATAATAATCATAACAGAATCAATCAAAGACAGCATCAACTTTGGCATTCATCCAGTGTATAAAAGACAACAAGCAGTGCAAGTACAGAAAGAAGGAAATTAAATACATAAACAAACAAACAAATAAATAAATAAATAAATAAACAAGCAAGCAATAAATATCCAGAACATGGGATGAAGATTCCTTGAAAGTGAGTCCATAGGTTGTTGGGAATATTTTAATGATGTGGCAAATGAAGTTGAGTGAAGTTATCCCCTTTGGATCAACGGTCTGATAGTTGAGGGGTAGCAACTGTCCCTGAACCTGGTGGTGTGAGTGCTGAGGCTCCTGTACCTTCTTCACAATGGCAACAGTGAGAAGAGAGCATGACCTGGGTATTGGGATAGTGCACAGTTAATCAGTTTGAAGTACAAGTCTAGGAATAAATAGTGATCAGGTACAATGCTACAGTTTAAAATAATTTAGTCTCTAACTTTGACTTCTACCTGAGAAACCAGTTCAATGTTTAATCAGAATGATACGATATCAATAAGTTTGAATGAATACAGAGTGAATTTATGTTGAGGAGCTGAGTGAAAGGGAAAGAATGAATAAGTTAGGACTTCATTCCCCAGAGTTTAGGAGAATGATACATGTATACAAAATTATGAGGAGTATAGATAAAGTAAATACAAGCAGGCTTTTTCACTGAGGTTAGGTGAGACTCAAACTAGAGTTCATGGGTTAAGGGTGAAAGGTGCATTGTTAAAGAGGAACATGAAAGGGAACTTCTTCCCTCCGAAGGTGGAATGAGCTGCCAGTGGAAGTGGTGGACGTGGATTCAGTTTCAATAATTTATAGAAATTTAAGCTGGTATATGGATGAAAGGGGTATGGATAGTTATAGTCTGGTTATAAGTTGATCGGACTAGGTAGATTGGCCAAATGTCCTGTTTTTGTGCTATAGAGTTCTATGATTTTATGATTCTATTAGTACATCCAATAATGTGGCTTACTCTCAGTCTGTACCTAGAGATCAAGTGACAATTTGATGCTCAGTTATCTGGAATGGAATATGAGCACATCCTTCTTTACCTCAAATTGTTGAAAGGAAGCAGTATTTTAAAATAAATTATGTATTTGTGATGAATTTTCAGAAGGAATTTCTCTGAGTATGAATAATCCGTATATGGCCGATGTCTACTGGTCAAACCTTCATCCAGGTGTTATCATGTAATGAAAAGAAAAGCAGCCCACTTATTAGTTTGTGATAGGAAAGTGCTGACTAATTTCAGAATGGTTACAAGCTAATTGATTTAAGCCACGTGTGCAATATATTGCAAAGTGGCAGCTGACAGACATTGCAAGCACACCTTAACAGAATGTTGCCTTGTATTTGACCAGAAAACCACCTGCATCTCCAGAACCAACTCAGCACTGAGTAAGCAAAAGGTAAAACGTGGTTTTGCAAATTAAAAAAACGCTGGAGTATGGCAAAATTTAAACAATGGGATCTCAAGTTCATTCGTGTGTTTGACTTTCACTGTCGTCCTTCAGATATGCAAAAACACATATTTTGTATACATTAAATACAAAAGATAAACTGTTATTTGTAGCTCAATCACCTTAAGTCACAATCTATTAAAATTGTGTCAGATTATTAAAAAAATATTTTGTTATATTTTCCTTGTCAACTTGTTCTTTTTCTTGTTGACAATATAAGAGAGAAAGATAAAACAGGCCTTCTTTTCTTATCAACCCGATCAACCACTCCCCAGATTTCCATTTACCCAGAACATACGCAATGGATTCCGTTTAACTGGGATACATCATGACCAATACATTTTGGCCCTATTAAGTGGCTTCCCCAATTAGCCAAAGTTTCATATAAGTAGTTAAAAAGGTATTAAAAAGACAAACTACCATTGAACTGTGTAGCAAAATATGTACTTAAATGAAATACAGAACAAATTAGAACACTATCAATGCTATCACAGTACTTTAAAAATCTGTATTAATTCATAATAATTATCACTTCAGTGTACACTGTCAAGTTCTTTTGATAGACTGTAAATGAACAAAAAAATGTAAGTAATGGACTGCCTTCATACAATACTTCTGATGATTGCATTCTCGAAATCCTCATTTTCATTGTAACTTCAGGATGAATGTTGATACCTTCAGATTTTTTGTAGTTCCTCGCTTGTTGAAGTAGTGAATCTATTTCATTTCCATTCTTGCTGCAGTGAGCATAACAGTTCTGAATTGTCTTTCTGCTTATTTCTTGCCAAGTAGCAGTGACAAAAATTACCGCTTTTTGAACACTGAACTCACAACTGATGTTATTTAAAAACTATTTGTTCTAAGCATGGTGTAGTGTCTATCGGCCACACAAGTGCACACATCTGATGCTAGCTAGAAACTGTTCGACGACAGTCTCATGCCCCAATTAAACAGCATAGTGTCCAAAATAAACTAAGGAAATCTCAGCTATTTTCTTGATTAGTTTTTTGTTCTTTAAAAAGTAGTTCAGCAGTTGCCCGATAATCAAGGTTCACTGTGTTTTGTTTCCCATTCCTGTCTACAAATAGTTTGACCATTCTCTTAGTGACAACATGGGTTTCCTCCAGGTGCTCCAGATTCCTACCACATTCCAAAGAGATGAGGGTTAGTAAGTTAATTAGAAACATGGTTGTAATTGGTCATTGCAGGCTCGTCCGGCTGGAAGGGTTCTATATAAATAAATAATTAATCACTTTCTCTTTAAGAGGAAATAAGAACTAGAATCAGCAGCAGGTCAAACAATATTTAACCTTTCTCTGTTATTGAATTTACATAATAGATGATTCTCTCTCACACTCCCTCTTTCCTTTTGCCCTTAAATAACTTAGAGGAGAGAATTTTGTCAATTTCAGCTTTGAATTTAATCAGTTACTTAGTCATCACAGTATTTTGGACTAGAGAAAGGGTTATAACAATTCAAGAGTTTACTTCTCGTCTCTATCTTAAATCAATGACTATGCTTTAAGTATGTCAGCAAGACCAAGAAGCTGATCATTGACTTCAGGTAGAGGAAGTCAAAGGTCCATGAGCTGGTAACGTCACTGGAGGATCAGAGGTGGAGAGGTTCAGCAACTTTAAATTATTTTGTGCTATCATTTCAGAGGTCCTGTTTTGGGCCCACCATGTAAGTGCAATTATGAAGAAAGCATGTAAGTGCCTCTACTTCCTTACAAATATGTGAAGATTCAGCATGACATCTAAAACTTTGCCAAACTTCTGTAGATCTGTGGTGCACAGTATATTGACTGACTGCAGCACAGCCTAGTATGGAATCACCCATGCCCTTGAATAGAAAGAGTAGTGCATGTGAGCCAGTCCATCGGGGGTAAATCCTTCCCTACCAATGAGCACACCTGCATGGAGCATTGCTACAGGAAAGCAATATCCATCTTTAGGGATCTCCACTATCCAGGTCACACTCTCTTCTCACTGCTGCCATCAGGAAGATGGTACAGGAGCTTCAGGACCCACACCAGTAAGTCCAGGAATAGTTATTATCTCCCAACCATCAGGATCTTGAGCCAAAGCTGATAACTTCACTCAGCTTCTCTCTGCCCCATCACAGAAATGTTCCCACAACCTATTGTCTCATTTTCAAGAACTCTTCATCTCATGTTCTGGATATTTATTGCTTATTTATTCATTATTGTCATTTCTTTCTTTTTGCATTTGCATAGTTTGTTTTATTTTGCTGTCTAGTTGAACACTCAGTTAAAGAAATGGCTAAAGAAATTCCTCCTCGCCTCTCTTCTAAAGAGACAACCTTGTGTTCTGAGACAGTGGCCTCTGGTCCTAGACTCCCCCTCTATAAAATACATCATCTCTACATCCACTCTGCCTATGCCTTTCAATATTCAATAGGTCCAATGAATATGGAAGTTCATGTTGAATATTAAACTCCAGTAAGTGCAGAACCAAGGTACAGTTTCCCTCATAAGGCAATAAGTTTATTGTGGACCATCTCTGAACCTCTTCCAGTACAAGTGAATGCGAGGCATAGATCAGGTGGATAACTAGAGACTTTTCCCCATGGAAGAAATGTCTAACATAAAGGGGGGCAAAATGTTAAGATGGTTTGAGGGAGCAATTTAAGGTGATTTGTTGCATGTCAGAGGTAAGTTTTTTCACAGTGTTGAGAGCGTGGAATGCCCTGCAATGGGTGGTGGTAGAGATAGATACATTAGGCATACTTAGGAAATATTAGAAAGGCACACCTTGATATAAAAGTGGGGGGCTATGTAAAGGAGAAGGTTAGATTGATCTGCGGGTAGGTTATTAGGTCAGCACAGCATCATGGGCTGAAAAGCCTATACTGTGTTGTATAGTTCTATGTTCTACATAATCATTGTTAGAAAATAGGAAACAAAAACTGTTGGGAATAAACTCTTCTTAGTTTTCCAGCTGGGTACAAGTATAATTTATTACAGACGTTTTATTGACAAGCTCTGTGATCTTCATTAGGAATATTGCCTGGCCATGTCTCATCTGCTGGAATTTATACCCCTGTAATCCATCTCTCCTGATTGGTTAGAAATCATCCAATCAGTTTTCCGCTCTCCCACCTTGTTTATAGTTGAATTCCAGTTCTTACTTAGAGTGAGACCTTCAACTTTGTTAAAATCCTTTTCCTCTGGTTTTATTTCAATAGCTTCCTTTACCAGGCGGTCCCAAAGCCACTGGTGCAGTACAGTACTTTTGTGTCGTTAAAGTGAATCCTATGGTCATTACAATTTTAATGTTCTACTACTGGCGATTTTGCCAGGTAAAAGCTGAAGCTTGCTAGCTCCTGAGATCCTGAGAGCAATGCTGTCTGGAGTTTAGCCATATGGTTCCCAGCTCCTGGTAGGATCATCTGTAGTCATAAGGTTCAATGAAGAGGCTCTGACCTAACAGCAGTCTAACTAAGATCTCAATGGTCGAAGTAGCAGAAAATTATGACACATCGCAACGGCAGTAAAGATGGAGGAAGGCTGCAACAGTGAAGGGTTGGCA
Organism: Hypanus sabinus; assembly: GCF_030144855.1. Lineage (NCBI taxonomy): Eukaryota > Metazoa > Chordata > Chondrichthyes > Myliobatiformes > Dasyatidae > Hypanus > Hypanus sabinus. Next base: position 63,262,056 of record NC_082720.1, on the reverse strand, counting down.
GTCATCTTGCATTCCATGCCACTGGACCCTAACCCTGTGCATCAGCCTCCCCATGTTAAACAAAGTCACACACAGGCATTTCCTATTAAAGGACTCCACCCCAGACAGCCCCTTAAGGAAACATCACACTCAACCTGAGTGATCGCACTATTACTATTGACACATACAAATGATGTTAGGGATTCTGATTGTAAGTTGAAATTGTTTCACTGTTCACTTGTAACCCTCAAACTATTTTCTTCTTAACCATCCAACGGCTAATGGATTTTAAAGCCAGAAATACAGAAGAAAAATGTTTTGAATGTCATGTTCTCCCAGTGAACAACTAGAGTATTGCATGCTTTAAATCAAAGATTCCCAACCTGGGCTCCGTGAGCCTCTCAGTTAATAGTAAGGCCCTGTGGCATAAAAAACAGATTGGGGACCCCTGCTAGAATCATTTCTAGAAGTTTTGTTTCTACTTCTTGTTTCCACTATATGTATGCACTATTTATTTTGAGAACTTGCTATACTCTTCAGTTTTAATTTGTATCTGCTCCATCAGTCATACAACATTTACACTTTCAAGCTCATCTTCACATCTTATATAATTTATACTCCCTAAATGATAAGTGAGCACTTTGGTTGAATATTCAGACTAACAATTATTATTTTTATATTTTAAATGCCTCTGGTACATTGCCATAGTCCAATGCTTTTATTGTCTCAGGACAAATTCTATCTCCCCAAATGTGGGCACTGAAGTGCATGCCTCAGAATGCCTAGAGGCATTCATTTAGTTAGGGGTATGTTGTTGAATAATATATAAATTAAGTAATCCTAATGGCTTTTCCAATGTGGCTTCATGTTGATGTACTGACACACTAGAGAGAGAAAAAAATAGTCTTGCCAGTGCAGAATAAGTACTGAAAACCCAGTACTTGGCCTCCATGTATAATTGAAATCAGAAGGCACCTATGAAGAAACAAAGCAGCACACTGGAAAAATATCGTTATATCTAAGTCTTTGAAGACAATTTTCCTCTTGTTTATTGATTCAATAACCCAGTCAAGTAACAAAACCGTTGCTATGTTCATTATGTTCTCCATCTCTTCACCAGTTCACCTTACCTGCTGTGGAAAACATTGCTAATGCCTGCACTTTTAGTAAACTGGAACATTACCTCTGATCACCGAACACCAGTTCTCGAATTCCAGACTCGCTGATGACAGAAACACAAAGAGGCCTTGAACTCCGGTCTCACCAATTCGCAAACCCAAGGCGTTATCAATAACCTTATCGGGTATCAAAACTACTTGCTTCCATGTTCATTACATTATCTATGTCTTCACCACTTCATCTCAGCTGCTGCAGAAAACCTTGCCAATGCCTGCCATTTTTCGCCCTTAGTAAAATAGAGCTGCTCCCTGCTTCCTGTCACTGAGTTGTGTTTGGCAACCTACTCACTAGCTCTAAAACTCCCAAATATCTCCATGGTTTTTCCCTTTTATAACTTCTTCCAGTTCAATAATTCTTCTATTGCCATGGGCCTCGGTTTCAATGACAAGTGTGTTATGTGACTGATTAGTACAGTCCTTTTGGCCATCTATTTATAACACAACTACCACATTTCACTCATCGACCACATTTTATTCTTTAGCCAGAGGGTGGTGAAACTGTGGAGTTCATGGCAACTGATGGCTGTTGAGGACGAGCTATTGAGTATATTTAAAGCAGAGGTTGATAAGTTCTTGATTAGTAAGAGCGTCAAATGTTATGGGGGAAGGCAGGTGAATGGGGTTGAGAGGATAATAAAGCAGCCATAATAGGATGGCAAAGCAGACTCAATGGGCTGAATGTTCTAATACTCTTCCTATGTCTTCTGTTCTTATTATCTATTTATCGATTGATCGATTGAGATACAGTGCAGAATAGGCCTATCTAGCTGTTCAAACTGTGCCGCACAGCAATCTCCAGTTTAACTCTAGCCTAATGAGAGGACAATTTACAATGACCAATGAACATCTTTGGACTGTGGGAGGAAACTGAGCACTTGGAGAACATACAAACTCCTTACAGACAGCAACAGTCTAATGGTCTTATGCATTAACTCTCTGAGTTACTTTATCAATCTACTGTTAGTTTAACACAGTTTGATTTTATGCTGATCAATTTGCTCTTGTCAGAGTGACAGCTAACTCAAAGATTCGATGTACATTTATTATATGTTGGATCCCTACAATCTTTTCACCCCAAGTACCATAATCCTTTTTCTCGTTTGTCCTGAATTCTGCCCAGTTACAGATCAGTTCCTTCCTCTCATTTTCTCCATTTCTTAAAACTTGTTCCGCCTCAAAATTTTCCAATATAAATAGAAGATCAGCCTGATATCTTCCCTCCAATCTGATCTCCACAGATCTGCTGGATATTTTTTGGGCATTTCTTTTTTGCAAAACATACACAACAATTGAAATGTTCAAGTTGGAGCAGCATTAATCAAAGATGAGAGGTCATTAACTTGAAATGCTAACTTTACTCTGTTCTTCATTGACCTGGTGTTGTTTTCTGGTATTTTGTTGTCTTAATCCATACAATAGTCCATGTTTCCTTATCTAGTTTGAAAGCATAATTTAACATGATTTTGTTCCTTTGGATCACGGATGCCATTATCAATATTTATAAAGAAATTAACTTGGCATAGAATATAATGCAAGAATCAGAATCAGGTTTAATATTACAAGATCATGTTGTGAAATTTGTTAACTTTGTAGCTGCAATACAATGAAATACATGATAAATAAAGAAAAAAAACTGAATTACAGTACCTGTATATACAGTATATACAGAGGTAATATATTAAATAGTTAAGGTAAAATAAGTAGTGGGAAAGAGAAATAAATTTTAAAAAGGTAGCAAAGTGGTGTTCATGTGTTCTATGTCCATTTGGAAATCAGCAGAGGGGAAGAAGTTGTTCCTGAATCACAGAGTGTTTGCCTTCAAGCTCCTGTACCTTCTTCCTCATGGTAACAATGAGAAGAGGACATGTGGTGGAGGTCCTTAATGATGGACGCCAGATTCCTGAAGTTCTGCTCCTTGAAGATGTCTTAGCTGGTATCCATGATGGAGCTGACTAATTTTACAACTTTCTGTAACTTCTTTTGTTCTTGTGCAGTAAACCCCCAGTAATGCAGCCCGTCAAAAAGCTCCTCCTGGTACATCTGTCGAAGTTTTGATTGTTCGGGGTGTTAAACCAAGCCTCCTCAAACTCCTAATGAAACATAGCCACTGTTTTGCCTTCCTTATAACTACATTGATGTATTGCGAGTAGGTTAGATTCTCAAAGATATTGACGTTCAGGAACTTGAAATTATTCACTCTCCCCACTTCTGAACCCTCTATGAGGATTGTTTTTGTGTTCTCTCATTCTACCTTTTCTGAAGTCCACAATCAGCTCCTTAGTCTTATTAATGTTGAGTGCAAGGTTGTTGCTATGACACCACTCAGCTGTCTGGTATATCTTGCTCATGTACGTATGTGATATAAGTGCAATGCATTCACGTGTCTGGTTGTTAGAGTAGAATAAAACACACACACACTTGCACCTTTGTTTTGAAGCTCCTGATGTTCTATTGAATTATTGTGGTTAGAGTTTACCTATATTTACAGCCCATTACAAGACACATCCAATTGAAAAGGTTGGTGCAAGTGTTAATTCTGAATGTAAGACCATAAGACATGCATAGGAATAGAATTAGATCATTCTGCTGCACCATTCCTTTATGGTTGATAAATTATCCCTCTCAAACCCACACATCTGCCTTCTCCCCTTAACCTTTGATGCCCTAATCAAGAATCTATCAACCTCTGCTTTAAATATCTCCAATGATTTGATCTCCACAGCCATCTGTGGTAATGAATTCCATAGATTCAACACCCTCTGGCTAAAGAAATTTCTCCTCATCTCGTTTCTAAAGGGATGTCCTTCAATTCTGAGGTTGTACCCTTTGGTTCTAACCTACCCCAATGGAAGAAGCATCCATTCTATATAGGTCTTTCAACGCAAGTAGAATGTGAATCGTTTACTTATATTGAAGGGAGCTATCTTAACACTTTATAACAGAATATAATACATAACCTATTGTGGTGTTCTCCACATCCCAAAATACACATAGCATGGGCAAACTGGGTATAATTTCACAATGATGCTGTCATTGAAATTGAAGTTTTAAAAAAATAAATTATTTAACCTATTTGAACAGTTTAAAGACCAATTTGAGGAATTATGATGGTTTGAATACCTATTTAAAGATAATGCATGGTCCTGGAGGAACGTTGTTTCATTTTTACTGTGTACTGTACCAGCAGTTGAAATGACAATAAAAGTGATTTGACTTGACACAAGTCATCGGTTTGAAATTAGTCTGAATGAAGCTCAGAATTCAAAGTTCAAAGTAAACTTATTAAAAATGTACATTAATGTCACCATATACCATCCTCAGGTTAATTTTCTTGCAGACATTTGCAGTAGAACAAAGAAATACAAGAGAATCAATGAAAAACAACACACAAGCAGAGACTGACAAACAATCAATGTGCAAGAAGTACCATCTGTTTGAACAAATGCAAATGTCATCGACATCAGTTGGTTGATAGAAGCTAAAGGGAATAATGTTTAATATTTAAAGGCTATAACTTCGATTGAGAAATATGTCTTCCACTATTATCATCTAGATCAATTGTTGGAGGATCACAAGGCTGATACTCACCTGGGAACAGGGAATATTATCATCAGTAGATAGCCTTAAGAACATTGTGTTCTATATTCACCCGGCATTTGCTCACTACCTTTTGTATGGTAACATGTCCTGTCGCATTGTGCAAGTGGGGAGTATAAAGATGAAGGAGTGACTGGAAATAGCCCAAGGCACTGCTATAGAGGAAGGAAACATCTATTCTTCAGAGATTTTCCTCACAGTGGGACTTCAGAAGTTTACATTCAAAGTGACCATCCACGAGTAAAAACTTGATGTCTGACCTCTCACTGAGTAATGACACGAAACACTGACATTTTTCAGTGCAAATATAAGCACTGATCTTCCTTTCATGTCCCTTCTACCTTGGTTAAGCACATAGAGATGTCTTCAGCTGCACAATGTGAGGTGGAGATACATTCTAAGCAGTTTGATCCAGCTAGGAGTTCATCTTGCTTAATGTACACCACCAGGAAATGTCAGAAAAGCAGAGTTCAGAATGGCCATCATTCTACTCGGCCAAAAGGAAGAGTACAACTGGAGCAACAATGCTCTTTGCAGAGCCCTCACTAATCAGCAGCAAATAATCCGCTAGAAGAACTCGTCAGTACTGTGCGAACGTCGTAGTATGTACATATATCTCTAAGTTGCATGAGACTTTCCCACAGTATCTTAGTAATTTTGTGTATTGCACTATACTGCTGTTCAAAAAAAACGTCATGACATATGTGAATAATGATAAACCTAATTCTGATATGGGTCTCTATGTGGACTGAGAGTGGGAAGGGGACAGGGGGAGGGTTAATCATGGCTGCAAAAAGGGGAAGAGAGAGAGGAGGGAGTGGAAAGCCCCAGAAACATTCTGTAATGATCAGTACACTAATTGCTTGTAATAAAATGACCTTGCCTGGGGTCTTAGGGCTGAATGTGTCTGTACCCATGCCAGTACCATGCCCCTCCTCGTCCGCCACTGGCACTCCTTCTCTGCCACTTTCCACACACCTTTCCCACAGTGCTCCACCCTCACTAATCCCATCCTTTGCTCTCGCCAGATTCACAAACTTGCTCTCTGCTTCATGTTGACAAGTACAGTACTGTGCCAAAGTTTAGATACCCTAGCTATTTATATGTGGCTAAGACTTCTTCACCGTAGTGCATAGGAGGAAAATAATTCACTAAAGACCTCCCATAACTCTTCCAACACTGGTCACATGTTTTGACTTTTATCCTTGTTCAGTTCTACTCTTACTTTAGTCATCCTTTTATTCTTTGTGTATGTGTAGAATACCTTGAAATATTCCTTAATCCTATTTGCCAGGTGTTTCTGATGTTCCCTTCTAGCTCTACTAAGTTCATTCTTAATCTCTTTCCTGGCTACCTTTAGCCTGATCCTTACCTCCTAAAACTTAAGTATGCTTCTTTCTTCCCCTTGACTAGATGTTTCACATCTCCTGTGGTTCCTTCAGCCTACCATCATTTCCCATCATTTCATTGGGACAGCAGCAGCATCCATCATCCATCAGAGATCCTCACCACCCAGGCCATGCTCTTTTCTCGCTGCTGCCATCGGATAGATGGTAGAATGCCTCAGAACTTGCACCACTCGCTTCAAGAACAGTTACTACCCACAATAATCAGGTTCTTGTGAACAAAAGGGGAAAACTACACTCATTCTACTTCTGGTGTTCCCACAATCAATGATTTCACTTTAAGGACTCTTTACCTTGTTACTTATTGCTCTTTATTTATATTTGCATTTGCACAGTTTGATGTCCATTGATCCTGTTTATGGTTACCGTTCTATAGCTTGGCTAAGTATGCCTGCTGAGAAAGGACCTCAGGGATGTATGTGGTGACATGTATGTACTTGGATAATAACTTTTATTTCAAACTTCGAACAAAACCCCACACAAGTAAATAACCTTCACATTTCTGTTGTGTATTTCCCTGCATCATCTGTTCACGATTTATGCTCCCAAGTTCCCACTGAGTAGCATCATAATTTGCCCTCCCACAGTTAAATATTTTCCCATACCATCTGCTTCTCTCCCTGTCTAAGGCTATGATAAAGGTAAAGTAGATGTGGTCTCTGTTTCCAAAATGCTCATCTGTCAACTGACCTGGTTCATTGTCTAGAACCAGTCCAGTATGGCCTCTCCTATAGTTGACCCATTTGCATATTGTGTCAGGAATCCATCCTAGACACACCAAACAAATTCTGCCCCAACTGCACTTTTGTACTAAGCAGGTGCCAATTAATATTAGGGAAGTTGAAGTCACCCCTGCACTGCACTTTTTCCGTGTCCTATGAGTTCTGTGGTCCAAGCACGTAGATGCCACTGCCAAGAAAAATCACCAATGCCTCTATTTGTCATGCCCTGTTGACCCTTGCCATCTTTATTGACACTCTATGCAAAGCATTCTGTCTGTGTATACATCTGCTTGGTAAAGTAATTGGTTTGCACATAACCACAAGAAATTGCAGGGAATTATGAACGTAGAATCCAGCTTTCCATCCACGTACCCTCCTTATACTTCTCACTGCCTCAGTAAAGAAATCAATATAATCAAAGATCCCATCCACCCCAGACATCCTTCCTTCTCACCTCTTCCACTGGGCAACTGAAAGCATGTACCACCAGGTTCAAGGACAGATTCTGCCCTGCTATTAAAGACTATTAAATAGTTCCCCGGTATGATTAAATGGATTGTCAACCTCACAATCCACCTCATTAGGATCCTGCATCTTACTATGTGCCTGCACTGCTCTTTCTTGGAAGCTGTTAAACTTCATTCTGCATTGTTATTGTTTTACCTTGTTCTATCTCAATGGATTTTGTAATGATTTGATCTGTATAGTGTGCAAGACAAGTTTTTTACATGTGACAACAATAAACTTCTTCTAATTCCAAACTTAGGGATCTAACTCGATAGATTACAATATTGGTGTCTTAAATCACAACTGACAAAGGTAATTAGAAATTCAATGTATCAGAATCAGAATCAAAATCAAACCTATTATCACCGACTTATATGATGTGACATTTGACTATTTTTCATTGTGTCTGCAATACAATGCAAAGATATAGAATTATTATTTCTAACAAAGCTGTTCCTAAAACATTGATTACAGATCTTCAAGCCGCTGTACTTTCTCCCTGATGATAGTAACAAGAAGAGGGCAAATCCCAGATGGATCAATAATGAGCAAGAATCCCTACATAATGAAGTACATATGCCCTAGAGGGTTAGGGTAATTGTAATGGGGTAGAACAGAAAGTGATTTGAGAAAGCAGGTGCCAATTATAAAAATCAATGTGTGACAATAAGGAAATGAATGTGTCTAAATTAGTGTCGGCGTGAATTTGTAATAGAATTTCGACAAAGCTGTTTGAAATGAACAGATTAATACTACATTTCGAGTAGTGGGTGCATGGTTTCACTTAATATTTCTGAAAGTCCACTGAAATTTCTTCATGAGAAGGAAAGACAAAAGTGATCAAAAACTTGCAAATGAATAAACTTTTTTGGTGAGAGTTTCTCTATTCTAGCAATCTGAAAGACATTTTACTTGATGACTGCATAGATCAGCTGCCACTATGAAAACCAGAAGACTGATATAATTGACTTCTTTGCTTGTGGGGGCATTAACTCATTAATATACTTTAGGCTTCAGTAAGCAAGCTTCAGATAGGCCAAATACAAAAATAGTTGAGAGTTAGGTAACACATCGCTTCATAGTGCAATTTCCTTTAGACTATTGGCTGCACTGGAGGACAGAAAAAATAACTTTATATCTTCTTTTTCTGTTCCATAATAGTGGCATACCATTATAGAGGCATTTTTTAAAAAGTGACTTGAATTTATATAGAACTTTAAGAATTCCCATGGCAATATCTCAGATTGTGTAAAGAATTACTTTGACATATTGTGACTGATGACATAACATTTTTTACATTCAAATATAATAAAACACTTGCATTGACCAAATTGTTCATCTGTGTTTGAGAATGGTGGTAACATAAAATTACCAGGAAGTTCTACTGAACTTAAGTCAGGATCTGAGTTTAATGCAGACAAAAGCTCTGCAATCTGGCATATCAACAATCTGTTGGAAGAACTGGAGTAGAGCAGCAGCTGTGGGAAGAAAGGCATTACATTCCATTAGGAGTATGAGGAGATTTGGTCCAGTATCTCACCAAACACTCATGCGGACTTCTACAGACGTACGATGGTCAGCATTCTGCCTGGCTGCATCACCACTTAGTTGTATAACATCACAAAAGGTTGCAGAGGATTAGAGAACACAGATAACTCTATCATGGACACAAAAAAGAAGGCAGCATTCACCACTAAGGACAGTCATTATCCAGACCATGTCTTTGTCTCATTACTGCTATCAGTGAGGAGGTACAGGAGCCTGAAGATCCACACTCAATGATTTAGCAACAGCTTCTTCCCTTCCATCATCATATTTGTGAAAGGTCCAAGACCCCTCATTACTTTGTTTTGTAAATACAATTTATTTGATAAACATAGAACAGTAGAGCACAGTACCAGCCTTTTAACTTTTCAACCTATGCTAACTTCAATCTAGCCAGTCTCACCCACAAAAGCCCTGCATTTTTTTCATCCACATGCCTATCTAAGCATCTCTTAAAGATACGTATTACATCTGCCTCAAGCATCAACTCTGGAACCATGTCCCATGCACCCACCACTCTCTGTAAAAAAAACTTTCCTCCGAACTCACTTCTGTACAACGAACAAATCACTGATTGCCACTTTATAATTGCCTCTTATTTTCATATACATCTCTGTAAATTCACCATTCATCCTCTCTCACTCCAAAGGAAGGAACTTCTGTTTGCTCAACCTCTCTTCATAAACACACACTCTAATCTAAACAGCATTCTGGTAAATCTCTTCTGTACCCTTTATTGTTATTCATTTTTACTTATTTTGTAATATAAGGTATATTTATGTCTTTGTACTGTACTGCTGCTATCAAACAGCAAATTTCATACCATGTAAGATTATCAATATCAGCTTGATTCTCGTTCTGATTCTCCGCTCTCAATGCCTTGATGTTTCAGGTCAAGGCTGCACCAGTACTGATTTGGCACTGAAAGCTCAAAAGTAAATGGTTTATCAAAGTATATATACAGATATATATGTCACACAAACAAAGACGGCAAAATATGCAAGTACAAGCACACAGCAAACAGAAAAATAAATAGACTTTATTGAGTTACTTTAATTTAGAGATAGAATGGAATAGGTACTTCTGGCCCTTCGTGCACCCCACCCAGCAATCTCTGACAACCCCAATTTAGCCATGCCCTAACTGCAGGACGGTTTTTACAATGAACAATTAATCTAGCTGATACATTTTTGGACTGTGAGAGGAAACTAGAGGACCTGGTGAAACTTCAGATATTTCATGAGGAGGAAGTGCAGAGACTCCTTACAGAGGATGGCAGGATTGAACTCTGAATTATGACGCCCTATCTGTAATAGCATCACAGCAACTGATCGATACCCTACTGTGGCACACCTGTCCACATGCTGATCAAATCTGGAAAAGAAGAAAATTTTAGTGCAAAAGTTGATGGCACATATATATAGCTAAGTGTTATCCAGGTTTATTAAACCCAAGGATATAATGTTAGAAAGGTCCACCTGTGATGGGATGAAGGTGAAGTTTACCAAATTCTTTTTTTTTAAAAGAAGAGAATTTTGAGGAAAAATAGCAATGCAAGGCATGGCTAACACAGATGCAGACAAGCAAGAGAAACACAACAAACTATTAGAAACTAAAGATATAAACTGATAAAAGTGGAATTAGTAGTGAGTACCTCTACCCTACTTGAAAATCTCGGCGTGAAACCACTGGAGGAAAGACGGTATTGATAAAAGATTTATTAAAGCTATGGCTACAACAAGCAGCAGCAATAATGAGGCAAGAGATGAGTGTCCAAGTTCTCTATTGTGTAACTGAGAATTAGCTGTGCTGAATCATACCAAGGGATTTGGTCAGGTTTTTTTGGTGTAAGTTTTGTGGATTGACTTTCCATGAATGATCCACTATTTCATTCAACAAACCAAGAAATAAGATGGCAAGCCACCGAAGATTGAAGTATCAGCGCGGAAATGAAATGTTTAATGACATTGAGGACTTGATACAGTTGGATGTACGATTTTATTTTCATTCCAAGGATCTGAATTTGATTCTCTGCGAGAACTGATTTTTTTTGCAAAGACTTTATTATGTTACTGAATGAGATTTACTTTCTTTAAAAGTTGTGATGTTGGAGAATTTGTCATGAAAGGAGTTAAGATATATATCTATATATTTTTTGTATTTTGAATTTAAATTTTACACACTGACTGAAACTGAAACAGAAGTTAACCATAATACTTACGAATAGAAATTCAATCAGTTTTCTAACTGAAAAGGAATAAATAAAAAGGACAGGTTTGTCTGTAAAACTTTAAATGGGTAGTAACACTAGATTTAATTAGGGAAATTGGAATAATAAAAGTTATTCTAATGAATCTGACTGATTCTTACTAAAAATGAAATTGGTTTTCATATGATGCCTGAGAATTGTAACGCAACAGAACGTTGGGTTTTGAATTGTTTTTACTCATGTGAATATTTTGTATATATTATTTTTATATCAACAAAACTTACCTCCAGAAGTGTGTATTTTCTACTCACCGCCTCCTTTTGATACCCAGAGTTTCTGATGGCCTACTAGCAGCTAGTGTAGTACTATGTAATTTGATTTTCTCATAAAGAATGTGGCAACCAGACACATGAGATAAAACCAGCATTACAGTGGTGTTACATAAGATTTTTACACAGTACTTAACTTTTCAATATGGATTGAAGAGCGATTTTATAAATCTGGTGGGAGTAAAGGATGTTGGGAATGGTGAGGGTGGAGTGCAGCAGGAGAGGTGTGGAACAGGTGGCAGAGAAGGAATACTAGAGGTGGGGATTGGTACCAGTGCACATGCACCCAGCCCTGAGGCACCCTGGAAGGTCATTTGATTCCAAACAATTGATTTATTGATCATTATAGAATGTCTCTTTAGTGCTTCTCACTTTCTTACCTCTCCTTTCCTTTTTTCCCAACCATGATTCCCTTCTCCCTGCCCCCTTCCCACTCTCAGTCCACAACAGAGACCTATATCAGAATCAGGTTTATCATCACTCACATATATCATGGTTTTTTATAACAGCAGTACAGAGCTTTACATAAACTTAGTACTGTACTGTGTAAATGTGTTAGGCACACTTGTTATTCACGTTTGCACAGTACTGCATGTAGAATGTGTCCACGTGCAGCTTCCTCTGCTCTGGCACTCACTGTTCACAGCCATTTGCATTTCAGAAACAGATGGACCCTGCAATCTGAGGAGTTCATTATGAGTTTGGAGTGCTAATGAAGCCGTGCTATGGCAGACTCAAGGCTGAATGGCAGATGCACTTGTTCTCTTTGCCGAAGGTATATTTCAGAGCCCAGCTGGTGGCCCTCTAGGCATCTGTAGCTCTCAAGCTATCGCTGCCTCTGCTCAAGGGTATCAAATCTTACTTGGGCTTCTTCCTGACCAAGTGACAGCAGATGACATGAGCAGCAGCTGCTTTGCATTGCAGGATTTCCCAGTATTTTGGGTGCTTTCCTTGAAATTCCGTTTTGCTTTAGTGTGCTACAAGAAGCATTGCCACAAACAAGAAGCATCCATCCTCAAGGACACCAGTATCCAGCCCATGCTCTTTTCTTGCTACTGCCATCAGGAAGGAGGTACAGCAGCATCTGGTCCCACACCACCAGGTTCAGAAATACTTCAATCATCAGGCTCCTGAACTGGCATTGATTACTTCACTCAACCCAATATAGAACTGATCCTGCAACCATGTTCTCATGATCTCTGTATTATTGTTTATGTATTTATTATTATTAATTATTTTCTTTTGCACTTGTAGTTTTTTTTTCATTTGCACATTGTCAGTCTTTGTGTGCAGATTTTCATTGATCTTATTGGATTTTCTGTTGTACTGTGAATGCCTGCAATAAAATGAATCTCAAGGTTGTACTTAGTGACAAATACACTTTGATAATAAATTTACTTTGAACTTTGTCAGAGACAATATACATATAGTTTGAATTGGTCGTTTCACTCAGTCGAGTACACTGGTATTTTGAGATACATTCAGAAACATTGCACATCAGACTCTGCAGATCAGGTCCTCTCTAAACCTGAAATCATTCTGAAGGCTGTTTCTTGCACCCATTACAACTCCCTCTGTCCATGACCATATCAAGGTTCAAGAACAGCTTCTACTCCATTGTGAGAAACCTATTGACTTGTTTCCAGTACAATAAGATGGACTCTTGTCCTCACAGTCAACTTTGTTATGATCTTAAACATAAGATATCCTGCAGATGGTGGAAATCTTGAACAGACAGTCACACAAAATACACAAGTCAGGCAGCATTTATCTCAGGGAGTAAACAATTGATATTTGAGGCAGAGACCCTTTGTCAGCACTGGAAAGGAAGAGAGCAGAAGCCAGAATAAGAAGGTGGGAGGAAGGGAAGAAATACAAGTTGACAAGTGATAGGTGAGACCAGGTGAGAAGAAAGATCGGTGGGTTGGGGAAGGAGGATGAAGTAAGAAGTTGTGAGGTGAAAGGTGCAAAGTTAAAGGGCTAAATAAGAAGGAATCTGATAGGCCAGACAGAGAACCATGGGAGGAAAGGAAGAAGAAGGTGATGGGCAGGTAAGGAGAAGAGAAGGGTGAAATGGTATCCAGAATAAGGAACAGGAAAAGAGAGGATGGGGATTATTATATTCCCTCACCTTTTTGTCTACCTGCACTACGCTTTACACTGTTACACTTTATACTGTATTCTGTTATTGTTTAACCTTGTTTTACCTCCATAGCCTGTGTAATGATTTGATCTGTATGAGCAGTATTCAAGACAAGCTTTTCATTGTACCATGATACATGTGACAACAGTAAACCAATTCCATTTCCAATTCCACTTATATTCCATTGAATCAATGATTCAGGGACAGCTTCTTCCTATCTGCCATCAGATTTCTGAATGGATATTGAACCCATGAACACCACCTCATTATTTTTTTATTTCTATTTTTTGCACTATTTATTCAATTCAAGCATTACATATTTACTGTAATTCATACTTGTTTCTATTATTATATATTTCAATGTGCTGCTGTCACAAAGTTAACAAATTTCATGACATACTGGCAATATTAAACCTGATTCTGATTCTGAATCTTCTGAGCTCTGTCCACACTTCTGCTGCTTTGGCAAATCAGCCAAATACCCCTCTCAATCTGGATATTCTTTCTCCTGCAACCTGCTGCCCACTGCAAATCAGACTGAAGAAATGAAAGTCTGAAAACACATGCTTCCAGGCTCAAGGACAACTTCTGTTCGCTGATATGCAATAAGTGAAAGGACCTCTTGTACAATAAAAGGTACACATGACATCACAATCAACCTTTCGCATTATTGTCTACACGCACTTCACTTTCTCTGTAACTAACACTATATTCTGTATTTTGTTATTTCTTTTCTCTTGTGCGACCTCATTGTATTGATTTGATGAAATCGTCCGTATGGATGGTTGGCAAAACAAAATTTTTCACCATACTTTGATATCTGTGACAACAACAAACCAATCTATCAATTTGCCAATTTGCATTTCCGTTTTAAAATTCACATTGGTGTTCATGATAGCCTGATAACTCACCTTAGAGTAGCATTGAACAACAGATTCGACAGCGTAGCTGTCCCAAGGATTTGTTGTGAAAAGTAGGGAGCCTGGCCGCATGAATGCAGGTGTCATCCATGGGAGGAACTCATAAATGTGGAAGTGAATAAGATGTTGCTGGAGCCTAATTTGGAGTATAGTTTGCAGTTCCCTGACTTCTACCTACAGGAAAGATATTAATAAGATTGAAAGCAGGCAGGGAAAATTTACAAGGATGTTGCTGGGACTTGGGGCTTTGAGTTTTATGGAAAGGTTGAATAAGTTAGAACTTCATTCCCCTGGAGCATAGCAGAATGAGGGGAGATTTGACATGTATGCAAAATTATGAGGGATACTGGTAAGGTAAATACAAGCAGGGTTTGCCCACTGAGTTTAGGTGAAACTACAGCTAGAGGTCATGTGCTGAGGGTAAAAGATGAAAAGATTCAGGGGAACATGAGGGGAAACTTCTTCTTTCAGAGGATGGTGAGAATATGAAATGAGCTGCCTGTGGAGGTGGTCGAGGTCGGTTCAATTGCAACATTTAAGAGAAGTTTGGATAAATACATTCAACCCAGATAAGTACGAAATGGTTCATTATGGTAGGTCAAATACGATGGCAGAATATAGTATTAATGGTAAGACTCTTGGCAGTGTGGAGGATCAGAGGGACCTTGGGGTCCAAGTCCATAGGACGCTTAAAGCAGCTGCACAGATTGACTCCGTGGTTAAGAAGGCATACGATGCATTGGCCTTCATGAATCATGGGATTGAGTTTAGGAGCCGAGTGGTAATGTTGCAGCTATATAGGACCCTGGTCAGACCCCTCTTGGAGTACTGGGCTCAACTCTGGTCACCTCACTACAGGAAGGATGTGGAAACCATAGAAAGGGTGCAGAGGAGATTTACAGGGACATTGCCTGAATTGGGGAGCATGCCTTATGAGATGTGACCTGATAGGGATGTATAAGATAATGAGAGGCATTGATTGTGTGGATAGTCAGAGGCTTTTTCCCAGGGCTGAAATGGCTAAGACAAGAGGGCACAGTTTTAAGGTGCTTGGAAATAGGTACAGAGGAGATGTCAGGGGTAAATTTTTTATGCAGAGTTTGAATGTTTGGAATGGGCTGCCGGAAATAGTGGTGGAGGCAGATGCGATAGGGTCTTTTAAGTAACTCCTGGATAGGTACATGGAGCTTAGAAAATAGAGGGCTATGGGTAACCCTAGGTAATTTCTATAGTAAAGACATGTTTGGCACTGCTTTTTGGGCTGAAGGGCCTATATTGTGCTGTAGGCTTTCTATGTTTCTATACATGGATGGGAGGAATATGGAAGGCTATAGTATAGTTGTTGGTTGATGGCACAAGGCAGAATAATAGTACAGCATAGACCAGACAGGTTGAATGACGTCTTCCTGTGCTGTAGTGTTCTATGCTTAAGACTCCCATTGTGGAAGAACATTGACTGTGCAACTGAGTGGAAGTGGGGAAATTTTACCACTTTATCTTTTGTGTGTAGATTGGGAAAGGTCAGCCTCAAATCAACATATTGCTTCCAGAAATATAAAGACCAGAAGGTAGATAGAAAAGGAGGAAAGATAACTTATGACCCACCCATCATAAAAACAGTCACTTTGTCCAGGGTAGTGTTAATGCCTAAGTGAGACTTTTCAACATGAATCTAGGGATATGGCAAGAGAGAATCTGGGTGAGAATGATAGATGACATAAGGAAGCAAGGAATGTTTTGACACAGAACATCAGTCAACAAGAATTGCCTTCTAATTCATCAAAAGTTTTGCTTTGCAATTAGAGCGTCAAACTGGGTTTCCTTCTCTTTGTGTTACATAAAAAGAAAGTACAACAGAATAATGACAGGAAGTTGATGCTCTGGAAGGAAACATTATTTATTGATTGTATTTATTTATTTAGCAATGGAGCAAGGAACAGATCCTTCTGGCCATGCTGCACAACAACCAACCTTCTTAACCCAAGCCTATCCTCAGATTAGTTTACAATGAGCAATTGACCTACTCATCGGTTCATCGTTAGAATGTGGGGGGAAACCACAGCACTCAGAGGAAACCCATGCCTTTACAGGGAGGATGTACAAACCCCTTACAGACGGTACCAGAGATAAACACTGAACTCCAACGCACCAGGCTGTAATAGTGTCATGCTAACTGTTATACTAGCATGACATTGAAATGGATTGAAACTTCTTCTTAGTTTTTGTGTAACTCACTCTCTTTAGATATAATGATACAATAAATGACCTATGATTGTAAAACTGTGGAAACCTTGTTGATTGCTGGCATTCCCACATTTGGAATTCATAGACGCATTCCAGTACTGGCCAATCCTTTGTACTTCATGAGACAGAAGAAACATTGCATTGATGTTGCATAGTTGAAACCCAATCTATTTGTGGAGATGGATATATTTAAAAAGGAATCATAGAACATAGAACATAAAATAGTACAGCACATTACAGGCCCTTTGGCCCTCAAACCCTGCCTCCCATATAACCCCCCACCTTAAATTCCTCCATATACCTGTCTAGTAGTCTCTTAAACTTCACTAGTGTATCTGCCTCCACCACTGACTCAGGCAGTGCATTCCACGCACCAACCACTCTCTGAGTGAGAAACCTACCTCTAATATCCCCCTTGAACTTCCCTCCCCTTATCTTAAAGCCATGTCCTCTTGTACTGAGCAGTGGTGCCCTGGGGAAGAGGCACTGGCTATCCACTGAATCTATTCCCCTTAATATCTTGTATACCTTTATCATGTCTCCTCATCCGCCTTCTCTCCAAAGAGTAAAGGCCCAGCTCCCTTAATCTCTGATCATAATCCATACTCTCTAAACCAGGCAGCATCCTGGTATATCTCCTCTGTACACCTTTCCAATGCTTCCACATCATTCCTATAGTGAGACGACCAGAACTGGACACAGTACTCCAAGTGTGGCCTAACTAGAGTTTTATAGAGCTGCATCAGTACATCGCGTCTCTTAAACTCTATCCCTTGACTTATGAAAGCTAACACTCCATAAGCTTTTTAGCTACCCTATCTACCTGTGAGGCAACTTTCAGGGATCTGTAGACATGTACCCCCAGGTCCCTCTGCTCCTCCACACTACCAAGTATCCTGCCAAGTATCCTATTTTCATGGTAGAAAGACAAAATAATTGACTTATGGATGAGATTGAATAGCCAATTTGTCCATTCCTCTTAGTCCTGAAGAAGGGTCTTGGCCCAAAATATCAACTATTTACTCTTGTCCATAGATGATGCCCCACCTGCTGAGTTCCTCCAGCGTTTTGTGTGTGTTGAGTTTAAAGCATTTTCTTACTGCTTTGCCCTCATTTTTATGAGGGTTAACTTCACTCAACAGAAATACTTAAGATGAAAGAAAAGCTTACATTAATGTTATAGCTTTGTGAAAACCCCCCCAAAAATGTTTTATAACCAATGTATTTTACCTGTGAAGTGAAGCCACTTTGCAATGTAGAAAATGCAGCAACCTATTTTCATGGAACAAGTTCCAACAGGAAAAATGTGATAATTGTCAAGCAAACTTTATTTTGGTGACGCACTTTGAAAGATGGATGTGAGATAAATCGTGCCTTTAGGCTGTTGACATCCACCCAAGAGAGGAGAACAAAATGGTTTCAGGTCTGAGAGATTTTAGCTGCAGAGTTTGCCTGGAGAAGCTGTGACTATCCTCCTTGGAGTTGGAGATATTGAGGAAGTCTTGATGGAGATGTCCAAGTGTGGAGGTGTAGATGTGGAAAGTCCAACAACCAGAGACACAGAAATCAGTTTAATGCCTTATAAACACGTCCTACTTTCAAATACTCATCAAGTCAGTGTTTTTATATATCCAGGTAACTTTCTTTGAAGCGCGATTCCACTGAAGATGAATTGGTTCAGATCTCCCCAGAATATTTGGAGAATTGGGTCCATGCTACCTAATTACAGGTCCTTCTTTGGTGACGATGTGCACAGTTTAAAAAGAGCTTGAGAGCTCTTGGCTTTACTTCGGTGAGCCGCATTCAGTGTGGTGCTAAGATAAAGAAAGGAAGTGTAAACAGATTGGTGATTGTTGCAGAGATACAGTGTTAGAGTGGTCTGGCTTTAGCTCAACAGGCTTGGGCAAGCACAGTCACAGGCTCTAAATAAGTTTCATGCAAACTTTCTGTTCTTACTTAGTCTCTGCTCTGAAAGTGGATCTGAAGAGTTTATTCTTTGTGTGAGATGTGAGAACTCTGGGAGACCTCCATTCTCCATGATAACTACATTTCCATGAAAGGCATTGGGCCACAGCTCCTTAGAGATCATGTTAAGGAAATGGAGCTGGAGCAGGATGACATTCGGCCCATGTGGGAAATGAGGAAATGATAGATAGGAGCTACAGGGAGGTATAGTAGCCATTCCTAAGTTGCAGGAGGCAGGATTGTCAGGTGAGGGAAAGGGAAGAGGCAGCCAGTGCAGAACATTTCTCTGAGTGTACCTCTCAATAATCAGTATGCCACTTGGATACTGTTGGGTGGAAAATAAACTCCCAGCGAGAAGCCAGAGTGACCAGGTCTCTGGCACTGTATTTCCCACTATGGCTCAGAAGGGAAGGGGCAAAAGAGGGGTACAGCATTGATAGAGCATTCCATAATTAGAGAAGCAGAAAGCAGATTCTGTGGATGTGAAAAAGACCACCAGACGGTATGTTGGCTTTAAGGTGGCAGGATTAGGGATGTCTCAGATTGGGTCCATAGTTTTCTAAAGTGGGAGGGCAGACACCCGGAATTGTGGTACATGTTAGTCCCAGTTGCATATGAAAGCAAAAAAGGAGGAGGTTCTGAAGAGAAACACAGAGAGTTAGGCAGAAAGCTGAAAAGCAGGACTTTCATTGTAGTAATATCTAGATTGCTGCTTGTGCCACAAGCTAATGAAAGTAAGAATAGGATGATTTGATAGATTACTGTATGGCTGAAGAAATGGTGCAGGGGCAAGGTTTCAGATTTCTGGATCATTGGAATCTCTCCTGGAAAGATCCAATATGACCTGCACAAAAAGGATGAGTTACACTTGAATCTGGGATGGGATACACTTGGGACCAATATCCCTGCAGGCAGATTTTCTAGAGCTGTTGGGGAGGGTTTAAACTATTTTTAATAATGGGAACCAGAGTAATAGAGCTGAGGATTGGGCAGTTGGAATACAATTAGATGTAGAGAGCAGTGAGACTGTGAAGAAAAACTGGCAGATGACTGGACAACTTTGCTGTCAGTGAGATGAGTTAAAGTGTAACAAGGGGCCATTATCGAAAAGGGAGATGAATACAGGACTGGAGGTGTTATATTTGAATGCATGCAGTATACAGAATGAGGTAGATGATCTTATTGTTCAGTTAGAGATTGGCAGGTATGACGTTGTGGGCATGTCTGAGTCATGGCTGAAAGAAAACCATACAGTAGTTGGGAGCTTAAGATCCAAGGATGCACATTGTATCAAAAGGCAGGTAGGAAGAGAGGATGGAGGACTCTGTTAGTAAAAAAAAAGAAATCAAATCCTTAGGAAGAGGTGACATAAGAATGGAAGATGTAGAATCATATAAATGTAGAGTTAAGAAACTACAAGTGTAAAAGGACCCTGATTGGAGTTATATAGGCCTCTGAACAGTTGGTAGGGTAAAGTCTACAAATTTTAGTGAAAAAAGAAATGGCATGGAAAAAGGGTAATGCGATAATCGTGGAGGATTTCAATATGAAGGTAGATTTGAAAAATTAGGTTGGTGCTGGATTGCAAGAGAGTGAATTTGTAGAATACCTGCAAGGTGGCTATTTAGAGCAGCTTGTATTTGAACCCACTAGAGGAATAGCAATTTAGGACTGAGTGTAACGTACTGATCCTGATTTGATTAGGAAGCTTAAAGTAAAGGAACCCTGGGACAGTGATCATGACATGATAGAATTACCTCTGCAATTTGAGAAGGAGAAACTAAAATCAGGTGTGTCAGTATTTCAGTGGAGTAAAGGAAATTACAGAGGCATAAGAGAGAAACTGTATTATATTGAATGGAAGGAAACACTAACAGAGATAATGGCAGAGCAACAAAGGATGGAGCTTCTGGGCATATTTGGAGGCCACAGGAATGATACATCTCAAAGAGGAAGAAGTATTCTAAAGGAAGGATGAAGCAAATATGGCTGACAAAGGAAGTTAAAGACTGTATAAAAGCAAAAGAGAGGGCATATAGTATAGCAAAAATAATGGGAATGTAGAGGATTTCAAAGCTTTTTAAAATCCTACAGAAGTCATCTAAAAAGCCACAAAAAAAGAAAAGAAACATGAAGGTCGGCCAGCTAATAATATAAAAGAGAATACCATTTTTTTAGGCATATAAAGAGTAAAAGAGAAGTGAGAGTAGCTATCGGAGCATTGGGAAATTATGTTGGAGAAGCAGTAATGGGGGACAAAGAAACAGCAGATGAACTTAAGTATTTTGTTTCAGTCTTCACAGTGGAAGACACTAGAAGATGTGAGAGTGTCAGGGGGCAGAACATGCTTTTACTAAGGAGAAGGTGCTTGGGAAGCTGAAAAGACTGAAGTTAACTAAGTCACCTGGACCAGATGGACTCCACCTCAGTTTCTGAAAGAGGTGGCTGAAGAGATTGTAGAGGTATTAGTAATGATCTTTTGAGAATCACTAGATTCTGGATTGGTTCTGGAGGACTGGGAAATTGCATGTGTCACTCTAATCTTTAAGAAGGGAGGGAGGCAGAAGTAAGAAAATTATAGGCCTGGTGGCCTAATTTCAGTTGTTGTAAAAATGTTGGAGTCTATTATTAGGTTTTGGGGTACTTGGATGCACATGAAAAATAGGTCAAAATCAGCATGGCTTCTTTAAGGAGAAATCATTTCTAACAAATCTGATGAGGGAGAAATGGTGGACGTTGTTTATTGGGATTTTCAGAAGACTTTTGAAAAGGTGCTGCACATGAGGCTGCTTACCAAGTTAAGTATAATGGCAAATAGAGTTGAGGAAGCAAGGTGTCTGCAGAAGGACATAGACAGATATGGGGCAAGGGCAAGGTCATGGCAGATGTAGGGAAATACATGGTCATACACTTTGGCAGAAGGAGTAAAGGAATGGACTACTTTCTAAATGGGGAGAAAATTCAAAAATCAAAGTTACAAAGGTACTTGGGAGTCCTCATGTAGGATTCACTAAAAGTTAACTTGCAGGTTGAATTGGTAGCAAGGAAGGCAAATGCAATGTTAAAATTCATTCCCAGAGGGTTCGAATGCAAAAGCAAGGATGTAATTCTGAGGCTTTATAAAGTATTTGTCAGACTGCACTTTGTGAGCATTTTTGGGCCGTTTCTCTAATAATAGATGTGCTGGTGTTGGAGAGTCCAGAGGAGGTTCACAAGAATGATCTCTGAACTGAAAGGGTTAACATATGAAGGGAGTTTAATGGCTCTAGGCCTGTACTCATTGGAACAGGAATGAGGGAGATATCATATGTTGTCTGACTTTCCAAAAGTAGAATCAGATAAAAGTAATATTTTGACCTCTCTGAGGAGATGAGAACATAGGCTTGGACTGGACAAAACTGGACTGATGTCCCTTTGAGTTCAAGCATCCATCTTTGGCAGAATCTAAGTGCAAAACTATATTTTGTGTCAGACAACAAATAAAAATGGAATTCACACAAAGGTTATAGAAAACTAAAATGAAGTCTCTCTTCCTGAGAGTACTGTAACCTCCAGAGTGCAGGAATCTTCCTGCAGTTGAAGATTTATGATTGATGGCTCTGATTACTTGATGTAAGGTGTCATATCACCTGGTCAGCTGTCTCCTTTGTGGTTAGCCCCTCTGATATCAAACAGAAAAATCAAATTATAAAAGGATAATCAAGAGATAGTTAAGTAATTTACTCCACAAATGTTATCCTCAAGATATGTATTACCTGATATCATGAATTTCAGTTTCTCTAACTTCAGCATCTGCTCTCCTTCTCTCTTGTTTCATTCCCCAATCTGTCTCCCCTATTACCCCTTCTCTTCTCATCAACTGCCTACTTGCTCCCCTTTCTCCCATGGTCTGCTCTCCTCTAAAATAAGATGTATTAACCTTCAGCCCTTTACACTTTCCACCTATCACCTCCCAGCTGCTCTCCATCTTCCTCCTAGCCTGCCTTCACCTATCATCTTCTAGCTTGTAATCCTTTCCTGTCCTCCATATTCTTCTTCGCCCTTCCTTACCAGTCTTGATGAAGGATCTCAGCCCAAAACATTGACTGTTTATTGCTCTCCATAAATGCTGCCTGACCTGCTGAGTTCATCCAGCATTTTGTGTGTATTAATCAAGATGTTTGATTCTCCTGCTCCTCTGTGGCCTCATTTGTTTTAATTTCTCTGTAGTCTTTTGTTTTTCTTAGATATCTGTATTCCTATAGTTCTGGCATTGATTATTTCTGGGTTCCATGCTATATGAATCTCTGACTCCATACAGAATTCAAGATTCATGATTCATGATTGTTTAATTCTGTCTTCAGTACACAAGTGTAAGAGAGAATGAGACAATTATTTCTCTAACACTGATGCAGCAAGGATGTTTCATAATAATATAAATAACAATAAAGACAACAATGTCCCAAAAGTGATGTTAAACACAGGAGTGCCTTTACGTAAGGTGACTCTGACAGGAAATGATAATGTAGTGGTGGTGATGGGGGGGGGGGGTGTGGTGAAGTGGGTTATGAGTGGAAGTGTTGTTTAGCCTTACTGCTTGGGGAACGTAACCTTTTTTGAGGCTGGTGGGCCTGGCATAGATGCTACATAGCCTCTTCCCTGAGGAGAGTGGGACAACCAGTCCACGAGCAAGGTGAGTGGAATCCTTTATGGCATTGTGGCCTTTTTGTGATACATTTCTGTAAATGCAATGCCTATATAAAGTATTCAATCTACCTCACAAGTTTTCATGTTTTATTGTTTTACAACATTGAATCACCTGTATCTGAAAGATCCAACCACTGGTGAGTCAGTATCCTGGCAAACATTGCACCATGGAGACAAAGGAACACTCCAAGCAACTCAATGAAAAGTTTATTGAAAAGCACAAGTCAGGAGATGGATACAAGACAATTTCCAAGTCATTGTATGTCCTTTGGAGTACAGTTAAGTCAATCACCAAGAAATGGAAAGAATATGACACATCTGTAAATTTACCTAGAGTAGGCCATCCTCGAAAACTGTGAGACCATGCAAGAAGGAGACTAGTGAAGGTGGTCAAGAGATCTATGACAACTCTGGAGGAGTTACAAGTTTCAGTGGTGGTGATGGGAGAGACTGCGCATACAACAACTGTTACCCAGGTGCTTCACCAGTTGCAGCTTTAAGGGAGCCCAGCAGTGTCCCTACTTTCTGCGAAGGCTGGGTAAAGCCCATCTCCCACCCCCCCATCCTCATCACATTCTACAGAGGTTGTGTTGAGAGGATCCTGAGCAGCTGCATCACTACCTGGTTCAGAAATTGCACCATCTCAGATTGCAAGTACCTGCAGTGGATAGTGAGATCAGCTGAGAAGATCAACAGGGTCTCTCTTTCCACCATTACATACATTTACACTACACGCTGCATCTGTAAAGCAAACAGCATTATGAAGGACCCCATGCACCCCTTATACAATCTCTTCTCCCTCCTGCTGTCTGGGAAAAGGCACCGAAGCATTCCGACTCCCATGACCAGACTATATAACAGTTTCTTCCCCCAAGCTATCAGACTCCTCAAAACCCAGAGCCTGGATTGACACCTTACTGCCCTATTGTCTTGTTTATTGTTTATTGTAATGCCTGCACTGTTTTTTGCATTTTATGCAGTCCTGGGTAGGTCTGTAGTCTAGTGTAGCTGTTGAGTGATTTTTTTTCTCTCTGTGTTGTTTTTTATGTAGTTCAAACTAGTTTTTGTACTGTGTCATGTAACACCATGGTCTTGAAAAACATCTCATTTCTACTATGTACTGTACCAGCAGTTATGGTTGAAATGACAATAAAAAGTGATTTGACTTGACTTGACTTGAGAGGCAAAGAGGAAGCCACTGTTGAAAAAAAACTCACTTGAATTCTCAGCTAGAGCTTGCCAGAAGGCCTGTGGAAGACTGAAGTCAGCAAGAAGGAGGCTCTGTGGTCAGATGAAACCAAAATTGAGTTTTTTGGTGATCAGACAAAACACTACATTTGGCATAAGCCAAACACGGCACTTCATTAAAAACATGCCATCCCATGAAGCATGAGTCTTGGTGGTAGCTGCATTATACTGTTGGGATGCTTCACTATAGCAGGCTATTTTTCTGCCAAAGGTGCATCTACTAAAATTGACTTGATGGGGGTGAATATTTACACAATCAATTATTTTGTGTTTTATATTTGTAATTAATTTAGATCGTATTGTAGAGATCTGTTTTCACTTTGACATGAAAGAGACTTTTTCTTCTGATCAGTGTCAAAAAAGCCAGATTAAATCCATTGTGATTCAATGTCATAAAACAAGAAAACATGGAAACCTCCAAGGTGGATGTTGTGTATGTGGCCTGGTTACACAACAATGCTATTAATAAAAACGCTGGAGACAGCAGCTAAGCTTCATGGTTCTTTACTGGCAGCAACCAAACTTGACACACACGTACAGATAAATACGCACCTAAAGGCTAATTTATACTCCTGCATCAAATGAACGCCGTAGGTACAGCATAGCCGCATAACCTACGCTGTGCTCTACGCCCTACCCTATGCCATAGCCTGACGCGCACCTCTCCAACAATGAAACTGCGTGTTGCGGTAATGCAGACTGCAATAACTGTGATTGGTCTGCTTGGTAACACCGTATTTCCTCCTGTCTATAGGCATACTGTACGTACACTGATGCAAAATAAATGGTTGGAGATGGTGAACTAAATCGTGAAATCTACGGGCCAATGTCCGAAAATATTTGAAATGCATTTCCTCATCCATGTCTCTCAGTGGCCGGACAAGCACAGAAAATTCACCCTCCTTCTGCCTCAATCCATTCAATGGCCATACACACCATCTCCTCCGACATCTTCTCTCTTTTCTGCATTGCGGTAATTTCAATAAAAGTAAACCTTGTTCAACATTCATTAGCTCCAACTACAACATGATGCGCTCAGTCACCATTGTTTGAAGTACACGAAGAAACTCAACACAGTGCCACAGAAACCCCACTGCCAACTAGCGATTGGCAGTGAATTGCAGAGCGATGCAGACACACCAACGCACAAGTATAAATGCTTACAGCGGCATAGGCCACTTGCGTAGGCACAGGGATAGGCTACTACGCAGAAGTATAAATCACCCTTTGTAGCGCATGCAATGATGTGTTACTAAAACATGAAGTAGCCCCTTATTATAATGTGGGCTATTCGGTACACTGCTCCCCTTTTATTTTATTTTAATAGAGTATTAACTGTTTTTTTTACGGGGGCTTTATGCTAAACAAATATGTTGACCCTTAACATACAAACGCCTACCATTTGTTTACTTAGCAACAATAATATCAAATTATAACAAAGAAACGTAATAATATTGAAATATAACAAGCCTTTTTTAACTTTTGTTTTAAGACCCATTTATAACTATTTTCTGTTGCAGGGGGGGTCTTTAGACTGTTCAGCACTGAAGCAAATAGGGCTTCACTCTATTGTCTGGAATAAATTGAACTATCTACAAATTGGCAGGTTCCAGCCAGAAAGGGTAGTCACCTCCATCTTGCAAAGATGACGAAAGCAAAGTGAAATCTGTGAAGAAGGAATGTTATTCTTAAGTATATGTACAATCATCAAAACTGAGATGGCATTGGAAAGTGTCTTCAAATAGTGTGTTCTTCGGTCTGTCAATAAACTTGTTTGTTTTAATACAGATTTCCATATAAAAGTCATGAACAGTTGACCTCTGAGCATAGGGACTTAAAAAACAAGTGTGCCTCCAACTTGCTAAGAGTCCAAGATAGCAGATTGCCTCCATATAATGAAGACTCCTCTGTGCAGCTATCCTAGATATATCGTTATCTTTGTGCTAACATTTGTCCTCCTTACCCATATCTCATTTGTTCCAACTGAGCTAATTACACAGCCAATCTTCGTA
Organism: Hypanus sabinus; assembly: GCF_030144855.1. Taxonomy (NCBI): domain Eukaryota; kingdom Metazoa; phylum Chordata; class Chondrichthyes; order Myliobatiformes; family Dasyatidae; genus Hypanus; species Hypanus sabinus. Next base: position 63,235,366 of record NC_082720.1, on the reverse strand, counting down.
TTCTCCTTAGATTCCAAAGAGATAGCCTGACCTTTATGATACCATCTCTTATCGTAATATAACTTTCCATCTTCTATTTGTGCTTCATATCTTTGTGCTGGTGGTTCAGCAAGAGTCCTGGGAAGATGCTTAGGAGAAGACAGAGATGCTGGTCTTTTCGGAGATTTAAGCTTATTGAGAGTTCGCAGACCTTCCATTATCTGTTCATCTGTTAACAAGTAATTTAACTGTGCAGGTGCAGGTTTTCATCTCTTGTCTATAATTGGAACAGGGTCATTAGGTCTCCTCCTTAGTTTTCTAGTCATTATTGGTTTTACCTCATAGAATCCCCTATGAGTTCCATTTTTAGCTTCTCATTCTCAATAATCTTTTTCTTTTCTTCTAACTCAATCTTTTTATCTTCAAATTCTTTCACTGCTGCTTTCATCTCTTTAATATAATTCCTTTCCACTTGTTCTGTCTCCAGTTGCAGAAAAAGCTCTGCTTTTCATATTCTTTCCTTGTATTGTTGATCTAGTTTCTTCATCCTTTTCTGATACTCCTGCAAAGTGCCTTCTTCTAATTGTTGGAGCTGTCTTCTGAGAGATTTCAATTTCTCCTGGTATATCTGCTCTTTTACTTCCAGGTAGTCTTCATCATCCTGCTTATTGGCAATATCTGTCTCCCTTGCATCCTCTGTATCTTCATCCAAGCCGTAGCCACGGAGACTGCATTCGTCCTCATCATTGATGCTGTCTAGCTCCTCCTTGTCATTGTAATAGTCAACAATGATTGAGAGAAGAACTGAGGACATCTTCCCCGCCGAACTGCCCTACTTTGTTGACACATCTAGTGCCTTGATGGTGTGTCAATCTAACTGGATTTTCCTGAGCCATTCCCATCCCAGCAACGGTGGTCCTCCATTTTTCAGTACACAGAGGTTCTGTTGCTATGTTCTGTCTCCGTAGGTCACTGTAACTTTAATTTTGTATCTGGGACACATTTTCTGTTCTGTGTAAGTCTTTAGCAGTAGTTTAGTTTGTTTCAGAGTTGCTTGTAGTCGTGTACAGAGATCACTGTTAAAGCTGAACATGTTGCCAACTCCATTTTCAGTCTCACGCCTACCACTTGTGGAGTGATCCATATTACTCTTCAACCATCAGACACTTCCACGCTGTGAAGTTGCACACAAGACAATTCACTTTTGTCTGAGTCGATTTCATCAGAACTGCTTCCATTTGGTGTACCTTGTTGTATTTTCCTTTCTGGGGTTTCTTGTTTCTCTGTATTTTGCCCTTTTTCTGCTGTTGACTAGCTTTGCATACCTTGCCAATGTGGCCCTGTTTGCCACAGTTTATGCATTCTTTGCCTTTAAACCAACAGTCATCAGGGTCATGTGACATGTTCTGACATGGTAACATTTCTTCCCTTCATTTCTGTTCAGTGACGTTTTATTTGTAGCATTTTCCAGAGATTTTTGTTGTGTCTCTGAAGCACCCCATGCTGCTGTTTCCATTGATATTGCAATGTTCAGCGCCTTCTCTTTTTCACCCAGGAGCTTCTTCTGTGTGGTTTCACAGTGCATGCCACACACTAACCTGGCCCTCAATGCGTCCAATAGACCAGCTCCAAATTGACAATGTTCTGATAATTTGTGCATTTCTGCACCATATTCAGAATTGCTTTTATTTTTGCTCTGATTCTGTTTGTGAAATTTAAATTTTTCAGCAATGACCAGTGGTTGGGGTTTAAATGCTTTTGGAGAGTGTTTACTATTTGCTTGAACATCTTGTCAGCTGGCTTTTCAGGGGTTAACAAGCTCCACAGCATCCCGTATGTATTTGTTCCTATAATACTGGCTTTCTTTTCATCATTAACACCATTAGCCTCACAATATAACTCCACTCTCCCAATGTAAGTTGCCCAGTCTTCAATGCCACTATCAAATGCTGTAAATGTTCCAATCATTGTCATCTTTGTTATGTTAATTAAGCCCCCCCCCCCCCCCCCGTTCTCCCCTTATTTTCCTTTTTGACTAATGTGTCCTTTTTGTTAGCGCCAGGAGTGCACTCCATCTAGATGTGTGTATGTCGCTCCTTATTTTCTCCTTTCTGGGGCAGGCAGACCCTCAGTCCCTGGGGGTCCCATCCTCATCCCCAATTTGTTGTGTTTGTGACCTGGTTACACAACAATGTTATTAATAAAAATGCTGGAGACAGGAGCTAAGTTTCATGGTTCTTTACTGGCAGCAACCAAACTCGACACATGCATGCAGATCAATACGCACCTAATAATACATGCAACAATGTAGTACTAAAACATAAAGTAGTCCCTTATTATAATGTAGTCTATACAGTACAGTGCAAGAATACTTTTTTAATAACTGTATGTCCTTGATAATAGGTAAGCTGGTGTCAACGATGCATTAGGCAGTTTTGACTACTGCTGCAGTGCTGTCCTGTCCATCGCAGTGCAATGTCATACCATAAGGTGATGCAGCATGTTTGGATGCTCTTCACTATGCAGCTGCAGAATGACATAGCATTGATGTGCGTAGTCCAGCTTTCTTCAGCCTCCTCAGAAAGGAAAGAATAACCTGAGTTATAACTGGGGGGACTAAATTAAATATTAGGGAGGTCATTTTACTTCTGAATAGAATTTCTGTTAGACAACAATTGGGTATTGCTATGTTTTGTAACTGCAAAACATAAAACCAATTGAAAGTAAAACACAGAGCAGGGAGATGCCTGCCTTAGTTTTATTTTACTTCTAGAGAGGCACACTCTTCTGATGTGATGGCATAATGACTAATGCCATTTATGTACTTTTACATATAGCCAGTAATGGATCCATTTGAAGAGCATTTTTTGCAATCATTATTCAACTGAAATTGTGCATTCAAAGAGCAAAGTTCAAAGTAAATGCATTCTGAGACTATAAGATACAGGATCAGAATTAGGTGAATTGGCTTTTTGAGTCTGCTCTGCCATTCCATAATGACTGATCCAATTTTTATCTCAGCCCCCATCTCCTGCCTTCTCACCATATTCCTTCATGCTGTGAGCCTCCCACTTAAATATACATAAAGACTTGGCCTGCACAGCTGTCTGTGGCAAAGAATTTCACAGATGCACCACTCTCTGGCTAAAAAATGTCTCCTTATCTCTGTTCTAAAAGGATGGCCCTCTATTCTGTGGCTGTGTCCTCTGGTCTTAGACACTCCCACGATAGGAAACATCCTCTTCTTATTCACTCCATCAAGGCTTTACACCATTCGATAGGTTTCGATGAGGTCACCCCTCATTCTTCTGAATTCTAGTGAATACAGGCCTGGAGCTATCAGATACTCTTTATATGATAAGCCATTCAATCCTGGCATCATTTTTGTGAGCCTGTTTTGAAGCCTGTCCAGTTTCAGCACATCCTTTCTAACATAAGGGGTCCAAAACTGCTCACAATACTCCATGTGAGGCCTCACCATTGCTTTACAAAGTCTCAACATTACATCCTTGCTTTTATTTTCTAGTCCTCTTCAAATAAATACTCACATTGCATTTGCCTTCCTCACTACAAACACAACCTTCAGATTAACCTTTAGGAAATTCTGCACAAAGGCTCCCAAGTCCCTTTGCACCTCAGTTTTTGTACTTGGTTCTCCAGTCAGAAAATTGTTAACCCTTTCATTTCTGCTACAAAGGTACATGACCATATACTTCCTGGCATAGTATTCTATCTGCCATTTTTTGCCATTTCTCCTTCTGTAGTTTTCCTGTAGCCTCTCAGCACTACGTGCCTCTCCACCTAACTTTGTATAGTCTGAAAATTTTGCAAAAGACCATCAATTCCACTATCCAAATCATTGATATATAATGTAAAAAGAACTGGTCCCAACACATCTCTGTGGAACACCACTAGTCACTGGCAGCCAGCCAGAATAGACTCCCTTTACTTCCAATCTTTGCCTCCTGCCAATCAGCCACTGATTTATCCATGCTGGACTCTTTCCTGTAATACAATGGGAATGTAGCTTATTAAGCAGCCTCATGTGTGCCAAATTGTCAAAGTATGTAAACGTTAACAAACACTACCTTGAGATTAATTTCCTTGTAGGCATTTCCAAGAAAAAGAAATGCAGTAAATTCTATAAAAAACCATAAATAAACAAAGACTAACAAACAACCAATGAGCAAAAGGAGACAAAGTATGCAAATAGTTGTGTTCTGTGTTGTTCTACCAGGCATCATGGGTATGCGATGTTGGTGACAGATTGTGTGGACAACACTTTAGGCTGTTCCCAACACGGCTCCCGGCGTGTTGACTGCTAATGCAAACAATTCATTTCACTGTATGTTCTGATGTACCTGTAACCAATAATCTTGAATCTTGAAATCCTGAAAATAAAAAAAACTTCAAACATGAGTTGTAAAAGAATCCTTGAAAATGAGTCAGTAGGTTTTAGAATCACAATCAGATCCAGAATCAATGCTTCTGCATTTTATCCTGCATTGTAATTGTTTTAACTTGTAATATAATGAATTGATTTATGTGAACATTATGTAAGACAAACTTTGCAATGTGATAACAATAAATCAACACCAATACCTATACCAATTTTGACATTAGAGTGCTTTGGATTCAAGTTCCTTTTCAAAAATATCAGCCAAAAATCTAAGCCTATTCTCATTTGCAAACCAGAGCTGGAGAGTTTCAGGTATGAGAAAATTTTGTATAGGCCGGGGCATTTACCCTGGAAGAAAGGAGGCTGAGTGGTGACATAATAGAGATATGTAAAATCAGAGGGGATATAAACAGTAGGTTGAATGGGTACTGTCGTTTGCCCAACATAGAGAGCCTAAAATGAGATGGGGCACTGGATTAAGGTGAGAGAGAAAAGATTTAAATGGGGAAAAATAAATTCTTGGAGCATATGACATAGGAGCAGAATTAGGCCATTTGGTCCACCAAGTCAACAGCACCATTCCATCATGACTGATTTATTGTTCCTCTCAACCCCATTCTCCTGGCTTCTTCCCATAACCTCTGATACCCTGAGTAATGAAGAAACCATAAAACTCCATTTTAAACCTCCATTAAATTCCCTCCACAGCTATCTGTGACAATCAGTTCCATACATTCACTACTCTCTGACTGAAGAAATGCCTTATCCTCTCTTTTGTAAATGGCCATCCCTCTATTCTGAGGCTGTGCTTATTGGTCCTAGACCGCCTTCTATTGGAAACATCTTCTCCATATCCACTTTATCTCAGCCTTTCAACATTCAATAGGTTTCAATGAAATCCCCTACCTCATCCTTGTAAACTCCAGCAAGTAGAGGCCCAGAGTCATTAAACACTCATTAATCCATTAACCTATTCATTTCTGGAGTCACTCTCTTGAACCTCCTCTAGAATGACTCCTGAACCTGGAAGTTCGATAGACCAGTCTTAGTCAGGCCCTCTGCCTTATGACATGCTTGGAATGAATGATCCTACTGGGAGTCAAAGCACAAGGCCCTGGCTTCAGCCAACATAGCTCTCCAGCTCACTGAGGAGTACAAGACTCCAAACCCCACCACAAGTTTGTAGTCCTTTTGGAGGGTAATGTTATTTAGCAGCATTTTATGTCTCTCTTTCTTTACTTTGGTAATTAATATATAATTTTCTTGCTGCTTCTTGCAATGCATTTCCTGTTCATGAGTCAGTCAGTTTACACAGAGCCATAGAGAACCTTTCTACTAGATATGCCTGCTAGGTGAGCAATATTAATTTTACATTCCATCTGAAAAGCCAGACTGTCCGACTATTAAAACTGTGAGATCTAATTTTCTTTTAATAATCTTCTTGTCACTCCTGGGTCAGGTTCATACATTTAAAATTAATGAATGGATGATTTATGTGAACATCGTATTAGAAACAGGAGCGTCAATAAATTTCCACAGGCGAAAAGGCTCTTGGATAACTTTTGCAAGGGAGAACCGGCATTGTTAATTATCAAAAAAACAACACAGATTTTAATTCTATGTGCTTCTATGAAGAGGTTCAAGACAAAATTGAGTAAGGTCCTGTCACCCATACCTCACTTGGTAAATGCCACTTATTGTAGGGATTAAAGGATGTACAGAGAGAAATGATTTAACGTGAATTTACCTGAAGTAAAACTTGTGTGATATTTAAATTAAGTAAGCAAAATCCTGTTTGAAGAGGCAGATTTTAATGAAGAGTCTCAAAAAAGGAGACCAAGGCAGAGATGTTCAGAAAAAGAACTTGTGAGCTTAGTGTCAAGACATCAGAAGGAATGTCGAAATCTCTGATACAGTGAATAATTGGTCTGACTACAAATCTAAAGACTGCAAACTGATTTCCTACCTAGCTTGAATTCTTGCTGACCACTCTTTGGAATTCTCTGCCCAGAGAAAGAGCTCGATTACTGACTGCATTCAGAATTGAGGTTGATATTTATTAAATAGGAAAAGGTAAGACATAGGAGCAGAATTTGGCCATTCAGCTAATTGGGTCTGCTCTGCCATTCCATCATGGCTGATTTATTATCCATCACAACCCCATTATCCTCCCCATAACCTTTGCTGCCTTGACTAATCAAGAATCTATCAGACTCCACTTTAATTATACCCAATGATTTGGCCTCTGCAACTGTCTGTGGCAATGAATTTCACAGATTCACCACACTCGGCTGAAGAAATTCCTACCCATCTCTGTTCTAAATGGATTCCAAGACTGTGCCCTCTTGTCCTGGAATCAAACACTAGAGGAAACATCCTCTCCACATGCACTCTGTTTAGGATTTTCAATATTGGACAAGTTTCAATGAGGACACCCCAACCTCATTTTCGAGATAAGGAAGAATTAGTTTAGAATGATGGGGGCACCACAGGCAAATGGAGTAATCTTTAATTGTCATCATGGTCAGCATGGGTAAGATGGGCCAAAAGGTCTGTTTTCTTGCTGTATTACTCGATGATTCTAAATCATTGATCCCAGGGAAGTGGGAATAAGGCAGAATAATATTGAGGTGGAGAAACAGGCATATTCTTAATGAGTAAAGGATGGGATTTGAGTCTCCAAATATCTTATCACTGTTAGTGTTTCTTATGCTCTACTCAGAGCAAAAACAACAATACAGGTGTCATGATGTGCTCTGGCAAAGCTGGAATCCAAATGTGGTGGAAAGACAGACTCCAATGTGGAGAAGGTGATCAGAGTCTATTTATAAGAACTCCAACAGAACATTGATGTGTGAGCCAAGTGACACTGTGAGATGTAATATTCTCAAAACTAGGACCCCGCGATTAGCATTGATTGGGCATCTGCTTAAATATTACAACCGACATGGAATCCTTGAGCCTATAAAAATAAATTTAGCAAATTTAAACAAAAAGCACCAGGAAACCACATTACAAAGAGTGAGTCACTTAAGAAAAACACAAGAAAATCTAAATGATTAAAGACTCTCATTAAACAACAATTAACCCATTCAAGTGCTCTAAAAACATCAGAGCCCAATGATCTCTGGCTCCTGGTAGAGGTCCAAAGGGTTTATTACAACAGGTGATGCAGAAAAAGTTCTCAACTTCCTCGTCAGGATACCACAGTGAGGGTGAGTTGCTAATATCTTCTCCTCACTGGCAATAAAATCAGGCACTAGACAAGGATAGTGCTTAGCCCACTGATCTACTATCTACATTCAGGATTCATGGCAAGTACAGCACAAATACCATCTATAAATCTGTCAATAACATCACTGCCGATGGCAGAATCTCAGATGGCAATGTGGAGGCATACAGAAGTGAGATAGATTGGCTGGTTGTGTGGCAACATAACCTCACACAAAGGAATCGATTGTGGACTTCAGGAAGGGGAAGTAGGAGAAATAAACACCAATCCTCTTTCAGGGGCTAGCATCAAAAGGGAAGTTTTAAGTTTCTTGGCATCAACATCTCAGAGGGCCTATCCTGGGCCCAGCATATTGATACAATTATGAAGCAATTAGACCAGTGACTCCACTTCATTAGGAATTTGAGGAGATCATCAAAGACCCCTGCAAATTTCTACAGATGTACCATGGAGGGTAGTCTGACTGATTGCATTACAGCTTGGTGGGGAAGCACTTTGGCCTAGGATCAGAAGAGGCTGCAGAGGATTGTAGACTCAGCCAACTCCATCATGGGTACAATCATCTTCGCCACTGAGGAGATTTTAATTGTCTGTACCTTAAGAAAGTGGTATTCATTATTAAAGACTCTCACTATCCTGAACATGTTTTTTTTTTTTGCATTGCTATCACTAGGGAGGAAGTGCAGAAGCCTAAAGGCCAACACTCAACTCAAGGAACAGCTTGCTCTCTTCTGCCATTAGATTTCAAAATGCACCACCTTGTTATTCATATTTCACACTATTTGTTTGTTTTTATGCAATACACACAAAATGTTGGAGGAACTCAGCAGGCCAGGCAGCATCTATGGAAAAAATGTACAGTCGATGCTTTGGAGCCAAAACTCTTTGGCTGGGCTGGAGAAAAAAAGATGAGGAGTAAAATTAAAAGGTGCAGGACGGAGGGATGAAGTAAAGAGCTGGAAAACTGATTGGTGAAAGAGACACAGTGCTGGAGAAGGGGAAGTCCGACAGGAGAGAACAGAAGACTATCGATAAAAGAAAATGGGGAGGGGCACCAGAGGGAGGCAATGGACAGGCAAGGAGATAAGGTGAGAGAGGGAGAAGGGGGATGGGGAATTATTAATGAGGGGAGCCCATTACCAGAAGTTTGAGAAATCGATGTTCAAACCATTAGGTTGGAGGCTACCCAAATGGAATATAATGTGCGGTTCCTCCAACCTGAGTGTGCATGGATTAACATATTGGAATGGGAATGGGAAATGGAATTAAAATGAGTGGCCACTGGGAAATCCCACTTTTTTCTGGTGGTAGGTGCTTGGTGTAACAGTCATAAAATCTACGTCAGGTCTCACCAATACATAGGAAGCCACATTGGGAGTACTGGACATAGTATATGACTCCAACAGTCTCACAGATGAAGTATCTCCTCATTTTGAAGGACTGTTTGGGACCCTGAATTGTAATGAGGGAAAAGGTGTAGACACTTATTCTGCTTGCAATGATAAGTGCCAGGAGGGAGATCAGTGGGGAGGGACAGATGGATAAGGGAGTCACGTTGGGAACGATCCCTGTAGAAAGCAGAAAGTTGGGGAGGGGAGAGAAAGATGTGTTTGGTGGTGGGATCCCATAGGAGATGGTGGACATTCCAGAGAATTATGTGCTGGATGCAGAGGCTACGTTGGTGGTAGGTGAAGACACAAGGAACCCTATCCCTGGTGGGGTGGTTGGAGGATGGGGTAAGAGCAGATGTACATGAAATAGAAGAAATGCATTTGAGGGCAGTGTGATGTTGGAGGAAAGGAAGCCCCTCTTTGAAAAAGGATATTTCCTTTGTTCTAGAATGAAAAGCCTCATCCTGACAGCAGATGCAGAGACAGAGGAATTGAGAAAAGGGAATGGTGTTTTTACAGGTAACAGGTTGGGAAGGTGTATAGTCCAGATAGCCATCTTGCCAAGCACCTATGATCCATCCACCAGAAGAAATGGGATTGCCCAGTGCCCACCCTTTTTAATTCCACTTCCCGTTCCCATTCTGATATGTCAATCAATGGCCTCCTCTACTGTCACAATGAGGCCACATTCATATTGGAGGAATAACACCTTATATTCTAGGTAGCCTCCAACTTGATGGCATGAACATTGATTTTTCAGGTTTCCGATAATGCCCCCTGCCCCCACTCCTTCACCATTCCCTGCCCCCGTTTCCTTCTTCCACCTTATCTCCTTGCCTGCCCATGACCTCCCTCTGTTGTTCCACCCTCCTTGTCTTTCTTCCATGGTTCCTGTTGCTTCCTGTCTGACTCCTCCATTTCCAGCCCTGTATCTCTTTCATCAATCAACCTCATCCTTCCCCCTCCACGTTTGCCTATCACATTGTATTTCTCTGTCCCCTCCCCCACCTTTTAAATCTACTCCTCATCTTTTTTTTCTCCAGTCCTGCAGAAAGGTCTAGGCCTGAAATGTCGACTGTACTTTTTTCCATAGATGCTGCCAGGCCTGCTGAGTTCCTCCAACATTTTGTGTGTGTTGATTGGATTTCTAGTATCTGCAGATTTTCTCTTGTTTGTTTTTATGTTTGTTTGCTTATGTTTTCATTTACTTACTGTACTGTGCAAAATTCTTAGACACATACAGTACATATAGCTAGGGTGCTGAAACCTTTGCATAGTTCTGTAGAAATATTAGGTGTTGCACTGTATCGCTGCCACAAAATAAATACATTTCATGACACATGTGAGTAATGATAAACCTGATTCTGATATAGGTCTCTGTTGTGAACTGAGAGTGTGAAGGGGGAAGAGAGAGGGCAGAAAGTGTGAAGCAGCAGAGGGACATTCTGTAATGATCAATACACCGATTGTTTAGAATCAAATGATCTTGCCTCGTGCATCAGGTCTAGGTGAGTATGCACTCATACCATCACCTGCCCCTGGCACTCCTTCTCTGCCACCTGTTCCACACCCCTCCTGTCGGGCTCCACCCTCATTATTCTCAACACCCTATGCTTCCGCCAGATTTATAAACTTAATTCCCCTCCACATTGACAAATGTATAGTACTATGCAAAGGTCTTAGACACCCTAAATATGTATGGGCCTAAGACTTTTACACAGTATTATATGTAAATACAGATATGTTGCTAAGCTATATTGGTGAAAACCTCTATGACAGTCCTCACATTGGAAATCTGTTGACCTCTTATCCTGTTTTGATGAAGCTGACAATCAGTGGAATAACATAGTTTTCCTTTATCGAAGGTTTAACACCTTCAACCATTTATGTCAGATATTACAATTTCTCCCCAAACTCCCAATTGAATACTGCTGTCATCTTAAAGTTAGTTAATTACCACCCATTACACCACTGGTGTTTAGGGTAGCAATGAAGGTCCTCCTTCTCTGTCTGTCAAAAACCAAGTTTGGTCTTGGTATAGGCAGTGTTCAGGTCTTCCTTCATCATGCCAGTAACTCCCTCTTGGTTTTCACTACTGTCAGCCATGCAAGTCCCAGGCTGAGACTCAAGAATACCATTTTCATTGCTGTTTCTGTAACAATTTTTTCTTGACCAGTCAGGGTTGTTAGTCCTGAGGTGAACTCCCAAACCTGGAGGACCGGTAGACTACTCTTAGTCTGGCCTCCACCCCTTGACCTGAGTGGCAAGGGTAACCCTGTCAAGAGCTAAAGCTCAAGCCCCCGACTCCTGCCAGGATAGCTCTTCAGACTATTGAGACACTCAAGCCTCCACGCATCTAGCAAGTTTCATTTTCAAACAGGAGGTAAAACATCATTTTGATCACCTTTAATAAAATATATATTGCACTATAAAAGTATTTTAATGTCATTTTCTTTCCTGTGTGTATAATAAAACCACAATAATAATAAATATTATATGTTTATAAGAGAAAAGCATTATGAAAATTGTATGTGCTTCTCTGCCAAAGAGCCAGGAGATGGCTTTAATATTCAAATGAGAAATTTTTTTACAACTTATATCAGTCATTGTTTTTTTTTAAATTGCAGATGATAATGTTCAAACTGAAATACATGATATTGGCTCCCCTTTATGCAGTAAGTTCAGTTCCAAAATGTCTTGTTTATTTTCTACAGCAAATAAATCATTATAATGCAAATGTGAGATTGTGGCTCACTGACCTGTTGGTAAATAGCATGAGCAAAACATGACTGAAAGTGCTGCAGGTGCTCTGTATTCATATGGAGATGTGGTGCTCTGCAGAGCTGAGAACTTAGCTGTCATGATCTGTGAATAATGAGATTCAAAATCTACAAAATGGAAACGAAAATGGTGGCAATCCTCTGCAGTGCAGTCAGCACGTGTAGTGAGGGACGAACATCAGAACTGAGTTTTAAGTTGCAGAGAATAAAAGGTATCAAATAAAAGGAATGTCTATGAACCCTTCAAAGATGGTACCGGTGATCTACTGTAATGTCTTGCAAGCCGCTCACAAAACTCTGTTACATTGCTGCTTCTTCTGAACTGTGACCACCGGAGTCCACAGCCTGTATTTTGAACCATCTGAACGTACTGTGGATTTTGCGATCTCCTGGGGCATTCAGTGAACTAGACTCTCAAGAATCCAGGTATGGCAGCAGAAGATGAACCCTTGGTCAGCTCCAATACTCAGTACAGGTAAAGTATCAAGCCAGATTAAAGTTGGCAAGGCCAAGAGCTGAAAAAGGACAGGCGTTCAGCTTGGTGTCCCTGAATTTGACAGAGTTTCTTATCTTCTGTCCACTACTTCGAGCGGGAGGTGCAGGAGTCTTGAGTCCCAGGCTGCCAGGTTCGGGAGCAGTTTATACCCTGCAGCCATCGAGCTGCTGGACCCGCTTCAGTTGCCTTAGCGCTGAACTAGCCTCGCAGTTGTAGACTCACTTTCAGGGACTCTGCAGCTCAAGATCTATGTTTTATTCGTTTTAGTATGTCTGTGATATGTCCGCTTTTCCACATTGGATGTGTGTTGGTCTTTGTTGTTTGTGGTTTTACATGGATTCTATTGTGCTGCTTTGTTTTGTGAGTGCCTGCAAGAAAATGAATCTCAACATTGTATATAGTGTACATGATTGCAAAATAAATTTGAACTTCAAACCTTGAGCATGGAGGCCAAGAAGGAGTAAATAACATTAATGGTGGTATTACTAGTTGTCAGAGGATGGAAAATGCACAGTCTTGGAGCACAGAAACAGGACCTTCAGCCAGTGTATAGTCTATGACAGACATTAAGTATCTATCTACATTCATTAAACCAATTTCCCAGGACTTTGTCCATTGCAACTCTTTGACCCACAATGCTGTGCCAAATAATACAAACATTATCAATCTAAACGTTTTACTTTCTTAAGCACATCACTACTGCTGGGCCATAGGCTTCCATAGTTCTCTGTCCTAGGCCAGTCTCTCAAGTTGTCCCCTGGTGTAGTCCATCATCGAAGATCCTTCCTCTCTCAGGGATGAGGTCTTAGGAACTTCTACTCACATTTCTGTTGCTCTGGGATTTTTTTGTGATGAGGTTGCTTGCCCTATGCCCAAACCTCCACCTTGACAGCCAGGCCTGTGACTACCCATGAGAAGAGTTAACTTTTGCCCCTACACAGCCCATATTCCTCCATTCTTCTTAGATCCATGTGCCTACCTAAGAGTCTCTGAAATGTCTCTAGTTTATCAGCAACCCCAGCACCCACCACTCTTTGTGTAAAAATGAGTATACATTCCCCTTAAACTTTCTCCCACTCAACTTAAATCAAAGGTTCCGAACCTGGGGTCCACACTCCCCTTGCTTAATGCTATTGGTCCATGGCATAAAAAACGGTTGGAAACTCCTGACCTAAATGAAACTCCTTCGGTATTGGTCATTGTCACCTTGAGTAAAAGGAGCTGGCCATCTATTCCATCTGTGCCTCTCATAATCTTAAAGCACTTCCTTCAAGTTGCCTCTCACCTTCCTTCACTTTAATGAGAAAAGCCCTAGCTAGTTCAGCCTCTCCTGATAAGATATAAGTGATGGGTGAATGGAATTGCCCCTGTGCAGGTGAATTGCTCCTAATTGGTAGGTGAGTGGTAGAATCTGAGGAGAGGTGATGGACATTGGGTGCAAATAAAATGGGATTCATGTAGGACTGGTGAATTTATTACATCAATTATTACACTGTAGTAGGTGGTTGATGGTCAGTGGGGACATGTTGAGTCAAAGGGGCAATTTCCTTCTGGCATCTTCTCTATGACTCTTTGACTCTATTGAGTCAGAGTGGACTAACAGCCTGTGGTCTTCTGAACTCTTTTCCCAAACAAGGCAGAAATGTCTGTTTACCTGTTTAGCTCAGATGGCTGAATGCCAAATATACACGTCTGGAATGCAAAATTGCATGTCAGGAGCATCAAATCATCAGGTCAATTCTGATGAGTCCTAGAGTACTGAGATTCATATCTGATGTCAGCAGAGCGGATGTTATGTTCTTTACAGCTGAGGGAAAACTACAGATGATTTATTGCTAAAGAACTCTTGCTTCCTGAAATTTTGCTGAGATGTATCCAGCCAGCCTAATTGTATCTACCAATGAAGCAAAATGCTCGGCCAGCCATTCAATTGAAAAAAAACATTTTTCCTTCACTGTTTTTAAGCAGATTTCTTGCCTGGTAATTAAATTAAACAGAATTCATACCCAAGGCTATAAATAGCCAGTATACTTTTAACACAATTTTCAATTTTTCAGAGAATATTTTATCATTTAACTAAAATTTTTTGGTGCTTCGATATCATTGACAGTTATTTTAAAATGGAGATGAGAAGGAATTTCTTACACCAGAGAGTGGTGTATCTGTGAAATTATTTGCCACAGACATCTGTGGGTGCCAAGTCTTTATGTATATTTAAGGCAGAAATTGATAGATTCTTGATTGGTCGGGGCATGATGGGAAGAAGCCAGGAGACTGGGACTGAGAGGAAAATTGGATCAGCCATGATGAAATATTGGATCAGGCTCGATGGGCCAGATAGAGTCAAATAGTTAAACAGGCCTTTTGGCCCAACTGATTAATGCTGACCAAGAAGCCCCATGTAAGCCCATCCCATTTACCAGCACGTGGCCAATAACCTTCTAAACATTTTCAATCCGTGCACTAGTCCAAATGTCTTTTAAAAGTTGTTATTTAACTTGCCCCAATTATCTCCTGTGAAAGCTCATACTACATACTGTGCCAACCTGTGAGTAAAATGGTGCCTTACAAATTGAAATTTAATCATTCTCCTCTCAAATTAAACTTATGCCCTCTAGTGCTTGATTCCTTAACTCTATGGAAAAAAAAGACTGAAAGCAATAAGACCACAAGGCGATAAGATATAGGAGCAGAATTAGGCCAATTGGCCCATCAAGTCTCCTCTGTCATTTCAAGTTGGCTGATCCAATTTTCCTCTCAGCCCCAGTCTTCTGCCTTCTTCCCATATCACTTCACGCCCTGACCAATCAAGAATCTATCAATCTCTGCCTTAAACATGCATAAAGACTTGGCCTTCACAGATGTCTGTAGCAAATAATTTCACAGATACACCACTCTCTGGCAAAACAAAATCCTCCTCATCTCCTTTCTAAAAGCACACCCCTCCATTCTGAGGCTCTGTCCTCTGCTATTAAACTGCCCCACCATAGTAGAACTCCTTTCCATATCCACTCGATCAAGGACTTTCATCGTTCGATTGGTTTCAATGAGGACACCCGCCCCCCCTACCATTCTTCATAATTTCAGCAAATATAGGTCCAGAGCAATCTAACACTTTTTATAGGACAAACCATTCAATCTTGGAATTATTTTCATCCTTCGAACCCTCTCCAGTTGCAGGGCAACCTTTCTAAGATAAGAGGTTCAATTCTGCTCACAACACTCCAAGTGAGGCCTCACCAGTGTGTTATAGTCTCAACACATTGTTGCTTTTATGTTCTATTGCTCTTGAAATGAATGCTAGAATTGCATTTCCTTCCTCATCATAGACTCAAACTGCAGATTAACCTGTAGAGAATCCTGCACAAGGACTCACAAGTCCCTTCACACCTCATTTTTTTTTTATTTTCTCTTCATTTAGACAATAGTGAAACCTTTCATTTCTTCAGCCAAAGTGCATGACCACACTCTTCCTGACACTGTATTCCATTTGCAATTTCCTCGCTCAGTTTCCTAATCTGTATAAGTCCTTCTATTGTCTCTCTACTTTCTCAAAACTACCTGCCCCTCCACCTATCTTCATATTGCCTGCAATCTTTGCAACAAAACCATCAACTCCATCATCCAAATTATTGATATGTAATTTTAAAAGAATTAGTCCTAACACAGACCCCTGTGGAACACCACTTGTCACCAACAACCAGCTAGAAAAGGTTCCATTTATTCCCTCCTGCCAATCAGCTGCTGCTTTATCCATGCTAGAAAATAGCACATAGAAACCTATAGGACATTACAGGCCCATGTAACCTACTCTAGAAACTGCCTAGAATTTCCCTCCCACATAGCCCTCTATTTTTCTAGGCTCCATGTACCTATCTAAGAGTCTCTTAAAAGCTCCTATTGTATCTACCTCTACCACCGTCATTGCAACCACCACTCTCTGTGTGAAAAACTTAACTCTGACAGCACCCTTGGACCTAATTCCAAGCACCCTAAAACTATGCCCCCCTCATGTTAGCCATTTCAGCCCTGGACAAAAGCCTCTGACTATCCACACGATCAATGCCTCTCATAAATTTATACACCTCTATCAGGTCACCTCTCATCCTCTGTCGCTCCATTTATCTGTGTTGAACTCCATCTGCAACTTCTCAGCCCAGTTCTGAATCCTATTGATGTCTTTCTGTAAACTCTGATAACCATCCAGACTATCCACAGCACCCCCAACTTTTATGACATCAGCAGACTTACTAACCCATCCTTCTACTTCCTCATCCAGGTCATTTATAAAAATCACAAAGTGGAGTGGTCCCAGGACATATTCCTGCTGAACACCACTGGTCACCGACCTCCATACAGAATATGAACCAACTACAACCACCCTAAGCCTTCTGTGGGCAAATCAATTCTGATTCCACAAAGCAAGGTCTCCTTGGATCCCATGCTCCCTTACTTTCTGAATGAGCCTTGCATGGGGAACCTTATCAAAAACCTTTCTGAAACTCATATACACTACATCCACTGCTCTATCTTCATCAATGTGTCTTGTTTCCTCCTCAAAGAATTCAGTCTTGTAAGGCACAAACTGCCCTTGACAAAGCTATGCTGAATAGCCCTAATCAGATTATGTCTCTCCAAATGCTCATAAATCCTGCCTCTCAGGATCTTCTCCAAAAATATACCCACCACTGAAGACTCACTGGTCTATAATTTCCTGGGTTATCTCTAATCCCTCTCTTGAACAAGGGAACAATATTTGCCACATGCTAATCCTCTGGAACTTCTCTTGTCCCTATTGATGATGCAAAGATCATCGCCAGAGGCTCAGCAATCTCCTCCCTCACTTCTCACAGAAGCCTTAGCTATATGTCATCTGATCCCAGTGACTTATCTAACTTAATACCTTTCAAAACCTCCATAACATCCTCTTTCTTAATGTCAACGCACTCATTTCAGTGCATTGGAGGTCATCCCCACAATTGCCAAGTTCCTTTTCACTGATGAATACTGGAGGAAAGTATTCATTAATCTCACTACCTCCTCTGACTCCATGCACATTTCCACTTTTGCTCCTGATTGGTCCTATTCTTGCACGGCTTTCTTGTAATACCATGAGTTTGTAGCCTGATAAGCAGCCTCATGTGTGGCACCTTCTCAAAGGCCTTCTGAAAATCCAAGTATACAATATCAATTGATACTTTTTTGTCTATCCTGTTTGTTATTTCTTCAAAGAATTTCAGCAGCCTCTACCACTTTATTTATGGCCCTCATGATCTTATACACCTCTGTAAGATCACAACTCAATCTTCTATGCTCTAAGAAATAAAGTCTGAGACCGTCCAGCCTCTCACTCTATCTCAGTCCTTCAAGGTTCAGCATTATATTTGTAAGTTTAATCCACACAATTTCCAGAATCAGATTTGTTATCACTAATATATCATGAAATGTGTTGTTTTTTGGTGGCAATACAGTGAAACATATAAGGACAAACCATAAATTACAAATATATATATATATATATATATATGTGTGTGTGTGTGTGTGTGTGTGTGTGTGTGTGTGTGTGTGTGTGTGTGTGTGTGTGTGTGTGTGTGTGTGTGTGTGTGTGTGTGTGTGTGTATGTGTGTGTGTGTGTAAATTAAATAAGTAGCACACATTGAGAGCAAAAATAGTGAGGTGGTGTAGTAATGTTCATGGTTTGCTTTATTGTCTATTCAGATATCAGATAGTGGAGTGGAAGAAACTGTTCTTGTCACTAGCCTTGCACAACACTGCAATAATGTAATAGTTAGCACAACTCTTTACTGTACCATCAATCTGGATTCATTTCCACTGTTGTCTGTAAGGAGTTTGTATGTTCTTCCCATTACCTTGTGGGTTTCCTCCCGAATCTTCACTTTCCTACCACAGTCCAAAGATTTACCAGTTGGTAGGTTAATTGGTCATTGTAAGTTGTTCCGTGATATAGCTAGCATTAAATTGGGGGTAACTAGGAGAGAAGCATGAAGGGCCAGAAGGGCTTATTTCGTACTGTATATTAATAAAATAAAACTAATATTAAAAATGAATAGTTAGTACACATAGAGAGCAAAACTAGTGAGGTAGTGTTCATGGTTTGGTTTATTGTCTATTCAGAAACCTGATGGTGGGGAGAGAAGCCATTCCTATAACAATAAGTGTGTGCCTTCAAGCCCTGCAACAGGACTTTAAGACATCGCCTTTCTGGTGTGATAACAAGTTTTCTATATAGAGAACAATACTCTAAGTGCAGCCTCACCAGCATCCTGTCCAACCACACTATGACCTCTCAACTTACCTAATGTTTCCTCTCTGCATGTTACACTTAACAAGCAAACAAAATATTTGTCAGCTAATATCATCAAGAGCTATTTTGGATCTTTAAATTTTACATCTTGAGTCACGTTGAAGAGCAGTAACTGATTTTTACTCACCTTGATTTAAAGATCTCCGCACACTTCATACAAGACAGGACAGTTAAATTACAATGAATGATTTGACTATTCAAATCCTGCTGCTGTACTGAATTATCAAAATATTAATCTGCTGATGCAACTTTGCAAAGAATGATCCAAGTGACATAAAATTATACATCATGGGACTATTTGGCCCAATTCATCTTTGCAGACCAAGATGCCTTTGCAGACTAGTCCCATTTGTTTGTGGTTGATCCACATCTCTCAAAGCATTTCCAGTTGATAAACTTGTCCAAATGTCCTTTAAATGTTGCAACTGTGGTTATCTCTATCACTTCACCTGGCAGCGCAGTTCATATGCCCATCACCACTTCAGTGGTAAACAGAAAGGACCCTCTATAAATATGCAGATTTTGTAAAAATAACATTATTCTATTTACACTGGCAATGAATCACCAATTAGCCAACCAATGTGTTGTTATAGGGTATTAACATTAGCCAATAGGAATGCTCCATTGAATGATGTCACTAGGAGTGCAAGTTCATCTAAACAAATATGATCAGTCATCCTTCACCGGGATGTAAAACAGGTTGCCAATTTATTTTTATCTCCTTCATTAATCATAATTGTTTTTTTTATTATGATCTGCGCCAAGAAAACATTGTTTTGCATGCTGTCTGTGGTGAACTATATATACCTGTCTGGACATGCCCCCTGCTGACTGCTCCTGTGGCTCCTCCCACAGACCCCTGTATAAAGGCGATTCAGGCCTGAGCCCAGTCTCTCAGTCTCCAGGATGTAGTATGGCGGTCACTCACTGCTTGTTCCTTCTTCCAGTCAATAAAAGCCTTATCTCGCCTTTACGCCTCGGAGTGAGTTATTGATGGTGCATCACTGTCCATACACATATTTTCAAAATTTAAGTACATTAAAACAGGACAAAATTTAAAACAGTAACAGAGTATATTGTTACGGTGATAGATTCCAACGTTCAAAGTAAATTTATTATCAAATTATGTCGATTCCACCATATACTACTCAGTGATTCAGTTTCTTGCAGGCATTCACAATTAAAAAACAACACACAAAGACTGGCAAACAACCATTGTGTAATGGACAAACTGCAAATTCGAACAAAACAAACAATAGGTAGATAGATAGTCATTGATTGATAGATAAGTAGATAATACTGAGAACGTAAGTTGTGAAGTCCTTGAAAGTGAGTCCATAGGTTGTGGAAATAGTTTAGTGTTGAGGTGGTTTACACTGGTTCAGGAGCCTGATGGCTGAAGAGTAATAACTGTTCCTGAACAGCCTTAGGTGTGGGACTTAAGGCTACTGTGCCTCCTTCCCGATGGCAGCAGAGAGAATGGATTATGGTCTGGAGGGCTAGAGTCCTTAATGCTGGACGCTGCTTCCTTGTGTCTGGACTCCTTGTGGATGTATTCAATGGTGCAGTTCAGGTAGAAAATTAAGCTTCAGAGACCATGATGAAGCAGACTGAGAAAAGTAGCTTGATAGCCTGAACTAAACTTTGCCCTTTCTTTTGTACAGTGTTGAACATGTGGTCAATATGTCTTTAGTTCATAAATGATCACTGAGCAAAGTGCATCGAGTTGATTTTCCAAAATTAAACAAAGATTTCTCTCGTTACTCATAAGATCAGTTCCTGTGGTGAAAGCCAACATAAATATGGGAACATGGCTCTCACTGCACAGCTACCGAGACACATTAAACCTTTATACCTGTGTTGCTCTTCTGGTCAGCCATTCATAATTGATGTATATACAGTACATAAATTGATATTTCATTCAGGATCCTAAAATGATTTGAGGTATTAGAGTTATGAAGAAAAGAAACAGGACTGTCACCCTGTGCACATCAAACACCAAATATATCTGAACTGTCCTTAGTCACTACCCAGGAAGATCAAGGGGATACAAATTCGACTGATTATCAAACATGTGCCATGGAAGAGAATTCCTAGCAGCATGCTTTTCCGTGAACAATTCTGTGAACAAGCACATAGACCTCGATCCTATTCATGAGCCGATGCAGGTAAAATTCCAGACCACAATGCGCAAAGTTTGTCATACTGCCAATTAGTGACAAGATTTCCTCACCACATCATAACTGAGTTTCTGAGAAGACGTGCTAGCAGCTGATTGAAAAGTACATAAAGGCCAAGCATTGGGAGGACACCCCACAATCAACAGTTCACTGACGATGTCTTCTCTCATAGTGATGAAACGCCTGCAAGTAAATTGCCAAGATCGGAGAAAAACTCAGCCAAACCATCAAACACCCAAGCTGTACACCTTCTAAATTATTTGCTGCACTATACTTATTTGCCAGTACTTGACTGGTAGCTTTCTATACATTGAGTTCATTAGGTACTTCTTAGACCATTAGACATAGGAGTAGTATTGGGTCATTTAGCCTATTGAATCTGCTTTCAATTGCTGTAAGAGTCTCTGCCTTCTCTCTCTGAGATATATTCTTTGGTTAAATAAAGCAAAGGTATTTTCTAAGGAGCACAACCATAAAGAGAATAATGTCAGGAAACATATCTTCACACAAAATATAATGGAAATTTGAAACTCGTTTCATCAAAAATTTGTTGAGGTCAGGGGTGAACTGAATAGACTGACAGTATTTTGTTAGACATTGGTTTTAAAGCGTGTGGAACCCAGGAGACTTGATGGAGTTAAGCCAGAAATCAGCTGCAGATTGACTGACTGATGGAATAAACTGAAGAGGCTTAAAGGTCCGCACTCTCTCACTTACTCCTCTATGAATCTCTCCTGATCAAAATAGGTACCACATAAAGGCAAGTTTGTTGTTCTCAGCAATGAAGAAAAGCATTGTAAAAACACATTTTCCATGCATTTTTAAAACTTTGGTTCAGAAATGCATTTCTGTAACTCGTCAATGCAGTTCCCCTATAAGTCATTGAAAAACATGCTGTAGCTCACAAGAAAATGACAAATCCTATTTCTGTAGGCCAAGTAATTTGTCATACTTAGATTTGGTCCCGTGTTGGCACCCAGGGCACATTAGGTGGCAGTTTGGCTGAGGTGCAAGTTCACTCATCTCTGGCAAAAACACAATTATTTTCTTGAGAATTGATTGGGAGGAAAAAATAAATTGTTAAATATGTTTAGAACTAAAGCACAATCCACAATGACTTGAGAAAATGGAAAAGATAAAAGCTTAGGCTCTTCACTAAAAGGGATATAACATGAATTATTTTATTCTTAAACTGACTGAAGTATGTTTAAAGCATTGCATTAACTCGGCTCCCTCAGTTGGTAGCACAGTGTCAACAAGACTTTCTTCAAATCAGAATTCATGAGTTTCTTCATTACTTTCATCACTAGGTGCACAGAATATAAGAGTCAAAAAGTTATAATCTGCCTGTATAAAACATTGGTCAGCCCATTAGAAGGAAGGATGAGGAGACTTGGGAGAGGTTGCAGAAGAGATTTACTAGGATACTGCCTAGATTAATGTATTAGCAAGATGAAGATGTTGCACAAACTAAATTGTTTTCTCAAAGCATCAGAGGCTGAGGAGGGACCAGATAAAAGTTAATAAAATTATGAAAGAAATAGTTAAGATAGACAGGCAGAATATCTTCCCCCAAGGAAGAAATATGAAATTCTAGAGGGTATAGATTGTAGTTGAGAGGGGTAATGCTTAAAGGGGACATGCGAGGCATTTATTTTACGCAGTGAGCGGTGGCTGGAATATACCCTGCTAGTGGTTAGTGGTGGAAGCAGACACATAGTGGGTTTAAGAAGCTCCAGCTTCAGACCAGCACAGGAATATGGAGAAATATGTACAGACCAAAAGGGTTAGTTTAATTTGGTATCATACTAGGCACAGATATTGTGGGCTGAAAGTCCTGAAGCCCGAAGGCACACATTCTGTGATTCAGGAACAGCTTCTTTCCCTTTGCCACCCGATTCCTAAATGGACATTGAACCCGTTAATGCTACCTCACTTCTTTATATATTACTTCTGTTTTAGAACTAATTTAAATTTAACTATTTAATGTAGTTATATATAATTACTGTTATTGACTTACTTTTCTTCTATATTGTCATGTATTGCTCTGTGCTGCTGTCATTAAGTTAACAAATTTCACGACATACCCTGGTGATATTAAACCTGATTCTCATTCTGTTCCTGTCCAATGCTGGTCTATGTCCCAGGTCCTATCACTTTCTTCATTCACCAATGGTGATTAACCCTCTATTTATTTATTGAGCTATAGCGTGGAATAGGCCCTTCCAGCCTTTCGAGCTACAATGCCCAACATTCCCTAAGTATAATCCTAGCCTAATCATGGGACAGTTTACAATGACCAATTAACCTACCAAATGGTATGACTTTTGACTGTGGGAGGAAGCTGGAGCACCCAGAGGAAGCTCAATTGGTCATGAGGAGAACATACAAACTCCTCCATCTGCCAAAGCCCAAATACTGGAAATTCTTCTGGAAACTTATATAGCTTTGGGTCACTCTCCTTAGAGCTCATAAGTATTTACCTCTTTTGCTATTCCTCCCCTTGAATGGGTCAAAATAGACTTGATGATTTTTGGGAGTGCATTAAGATGCCACAGGCACCATATAAATAGACATTATCATATATGTGGAGCCCCAGAGTTTTGCAGGCACGACGTTAATGTTGGATGTCATTGGTTGTCAGTGTTATGCTAACCTACAACGAGGTGGCTGATACTTGGGCTGTAGGGTAGTCCAGATGCCTGGGTAATAGCCTGGGTTTATACAGACCCTCAAACTTACTCCCAAGATAGCGTGACACTTGGTGAAACCATAACAAAGTACTTTATGAATAAAAGCATTCAGGACCCAATTAGCCAGAATTTGCATGGCTCTAGGGCCTTGTGCCATGTAGTCTGGTTTCCCAGGCGAATTCTGCCTCAGAAGATCACCATATGGATTTTTACTGTGGACAGAGAGTGGAAAGGGTGCAGGGTGAGTGAAATCGTGGCTGGAAATAGTGGAGAGAGAGAGCTGGAATTACCAGAGCTGCAAAATGAATTAGGAATTCTCATGCAAGACGCAGGTTGAGTCTGTGGTGAATTGAATTGAATTGACCTTATTTCTTATGTCCTGCACATACATGAGGAGTAAAAATCTTTACGTTTTGTCTCCATCTAAATATGCAATGTGCAATCATAGTAATTTATAATAGTTTATAATAAATAGAACAGTCAATGTAATATGGAGAACACTCAACTCAGCGTGAGTTCACCAGTCTGATGGCCTGGTGGAAGAAGCTGTGTCAGAGCCTGTTGGTCTTGGCTTTTATGCTGTGGTATCACTTCCTGGGTGGTAGTAGCTAGAATAGATTGTGGTTGGGGTGACACTGATCCCCACTGATCCTATGGCCCTTTTTACACACCTGTCTGTAACTGTCCTGATCATGGGAAGTTCACAACTACAGATGTGCTGGGGTGTCTGCACCACTTTCTGCAGAGTCCTGCAGTTAAGGGAGGTACAGCTCCCATACCAGGCAGTGATGCAGCCAGTCAGGATGCTCTCAGTTGTGCCTCTGTAGAAAGTTCTTAGGATTTCATGGCCCATCCCAAACTTCCTCAACTGTCTCAAGTAAAAGAGGCATTGGTGTGTACAGACCAGGTGACATCCTCAGTGATGTGGATGCTGAGGAACTTGAAGCTGTTTACCTTCTCAACTCCTGATCCATTGAGGTCAATAGGGATTAGCCCATTTCCATTTGTCCTGTAATCCACAACCAGCTCCTTTGTTTTTGTGACATTGAGGGAGAGGTTGCTTTCTTGATACCACTGTGTTGGAGAGATAACTTCCTCCCTGTAGGCCACATCATTATTGTTTGAGACACGTCCAATCAATGTATTGTCATCAGCATATTTAATTAGCAGATTGGAGCTGCGGGTAGTGATACAGTCATGGGTATACAGAGAGTAAAGGAGGGGCTCAGTACACAGCCCTGAGGGGCTACTGTATTGAGAGTCAGAGGGTTGGAGGTGAGGGAGCTCACCCTTACAACCTGCTGGCAATCTGACAGGAAGTTTAGGATTCAGCTGCACAAAGCAGAGTCAAGGCCAAACTCTCTGAACTTCTTGTCAAGCCTGGAGGGAATTATGGTGTTGAATGCTGAACTGTAGTCCAAGAACAATACTCTCAGGTAAGCATCCTTCTTCTCCAGATCTGTAAGGACGCTGTGTAGAGCAGTGGCTATTGCGTCATCTGTGACTGGTTGTGTCGGTTGTCAGATTGTAGTGGGTCCAGTGTGGGTGGTGGCATGCTGCAGATGTAGTCATTGACCAACCTCTCAAAGCATTTGCTTATTATTGAGATGAGTGTGACAGGACACCAGTCGTTCAGGCATGTTACCTTGGTCTTTTTTGGTACAGGGACAGTGGTGGATAATTTGAAGTAGGAGGTCACTCTACACTGGGAGAGGGAGAGATTAAAAATGTCAGTAAACACACCTGCCAGTTGTGCTGCTCACATCCTGAGTACTCGCTTTGGGATGCTGTCCGGTCCCGCAGCCTTGCGACTGTCCACTCGTCAGAAATATCTGTGTACTTCAGCATCAGAGATAACCAAGTTGCAGGTTGTAATGGTGGCTTTCCTCAGAGGCTCACAGTTAGCGACATCGAACTGATGAAGCAGGCAAATGCAATGAATTAATTTGGCTTTTATTTCTTACATCAAGCCAAAACAAGAGGAGTAAAAATCTTTCTGTTATGTCTCCATTTAAATGTGCAATGTGCAATCATAGTAATTTATAATAAATAGAACAGTCAATTTTACATAGAAATACACTCAACTGTTGAAATAAATGTTGGCATTTATCTCAGAAAGGATGTATCATCATTGGAGAGAGTCTAGAGAAGGCTCGCAAGGGATTATTCAGGGAATGAAGGGGTTAAATAATGATGAACGTTTTGGCAGCTTTCGGCCTGTACTCACTGGAACTTAGAAGAATGCATGGGATCTCATTGAAACCTGCAGAATGTTGAAAGGATGAGATAAGGTGGATATGGAGAGGATGTTTCCTCTGTTGGTTGGGGGTGTCCAGAATTAGAGTGCAGAGAATCAAAATTGAGTGGCAACCCTTCAGAACAGAAGTAAGGATGATTTTTTTTTAACTAAAGAGTGGCAAATCTGTGGAATGTTCTGTCACAGACAGACAGCAGTGGACGGCAAGACCGAGGGTATATTTTAAAGTAGAAGTTGATTCCTGATTGGTTGGGGCATCAAAGGATATGGTGAGATGGCAAGTATATGGAATTGACTGGGATCCGGTATCAGCCATAATGAAATGGCAAAGTGGACTCAATGGGCTGAATAGCCTAATTCTGTTTTTGCATCATATGGTCTTAAGCAGAAAGCACCGGGGAGACACTCTAAACCAGTTGTTCGGAATTAACTGACCTTGCCTGGTGTCTCAGGACTGGGTGTGTCTGCACCTGCACCACACCTTCTCCGCTACCTGTCCCACATCCCTCCCGCAGCACTCTACCCTTGCCATGACGAACATCCTTTGTACCTGCCAGATATGCAAACTCCATCTCCACTCCATGTTGACAAATAGAGCACTGTGCAAAAGTCTTAGGCACCCTAACTATATCTGCCTATGACTTTTGCACAGTACTGTATTTCCAATGTAAACAGCAGAATAAAAACTGGGTTAACGTGTTTACAGGGTGGTGCAGTGATGGTGGGGATTGGGGGTAATAGATATTGGGAGTGTGGGACTAACTAGAATGGCTGATTAGATTAACTATTAACTTTGAAGATGGTGTGGTGTTTGTTTTAATAGCCCTTCCAGAAGGGAGCTTTTGTAAAAGACAGTTTGCTGGGTAGGGATAGTATCCACAATGATTTCCCTGCCCACCTCTTTGACCTGAACACATACAAGTCCTGCAGTGATGGTAAACTGCAGACAATGACCTTTTCTGCTACCTAACAGCTCACTCTAGCTTTCATATATTTTGAGAGCATACTGCAAAAAAAAAACAGACAGTAATGGCTGACGTGTGAAAAATCCCTGTGATAGTATTTCAGAAAATAATATAATTAACAACCCAAAAATATTTCAATAACTTCTGGTAACATTAGAATTTTCCATGGAACTTTTCATGGAATGGTAGTTTCAGAATTCATATCCCATTTCCCCAGATGCTCTGGTTCCTCCCACGATCCAAAGACATACCAGGTAAGTTAGTTGGTTATTGTAAATTGTCCCGTTATTAGGTTAGGGTTAATCAGGGTTGTGGATTTGTTGGGTTGGCATAGCTCAAAGATGTGGGAAGGCCTACTCTGCATTGTCATTAAATAAATAAATAATTTTCTAACTCCCTTTCACAAGAGGGTGATGATGCAAATGAGAGTGTGCCAGGGCTATTTTCCAAATCAATAAAACAACAATGAATCTGAAATCACCTAGAAAGCAGACAGGAAAAAGACAGCAGAATTGCTTCCTAAAAGGACATCAATAAAGCAGAAGGGTTTTTATGGCAATCTGTCAGTTTTACAGTTACCATTGCTGAAACACATTTTATTTAATTATTCATTACAGTAATAAACAAATTTATTTAATATCCAAATCTGCTGCAGTGGGATATGAATTTATGTTCATTCATCATTCATCTACCCTCTGAAGTAGAAGGAAGATAACATAAATGTCACATGTGAATTTAAATGTGTGGGCCTTTGGTGCTGGGATATAGACACACTTAACCTGCAGAAACCAGCAGATCAATGTATCTCTGTGGGCAAGCCTCACTTTGCAATATGAGGTAGAATGGAGCATCCCTGTTTTAATCTGCACAAAGGAATCACCTCCACTCATTTTGTGAAGTGGACAAAGAAAGTCATGCTCACTACGGCTTAGTAGCGAGGAGATTATCAGTATATTGGAACTGTGACTGTGCGGGGAGGGGACAGAGGTTCAATGATAAGGGGCAATTGGATGAGAGAAAAGGGGCCCCATAAGAGAGCCTCAGTGAGGGGCATTGTTGAGACTGAAGGAGAAATTACACACAGTTGTTTCCCAGACTTATTTTCAATTGGGAAACAAGTAATTTGGCCCATCTCACCCATGCCATTCTAAATGCACATCTGCATGAATTACATGTGGGCACATTTGCTCCCTATCCCTTTAAACCTCTCCTTTCCACATACCTGTCCACATATATTTTAAACATTATTAAGTTGTCAATGTACCAGCTTCCGCCACCTCATCTGACAGTTCTTTCCACATAGCCACCACCCCCTGTGTGAGAAATCTGCTCCTCAGATCTCCATTAAATCCCTTCCTCTCACTTTAAACTAATCCTCTTTAGCTTTAGCTCCTCAGTCATGGAAAGAAATGACTGTGACTTCCTGCACTCCAAAGGATGTGTGTAGTCAGATGTCCTCTTTGTGTTGGTGAGGCATGCTTTAGGATGTCTGGTCCACAGCAAAGTGAATTTTGCAGAAATTAAGTTCAGTATGCATAACTCATCTTCAGACGTGCTGGGGGCAACACTTGCCAATTTCTACAGAAGTACTGTGGAGAGCATTCTTACTGCTTGAATCACTGTCTGGCATGGAGGGACTACTACACAGGACTGGAAAAGTCTGCAGTGAGCTGTAAATTCAGCCAGCTCCTTCGAGGGCACATGCCACCTAGAATTGAGGACACCTTCAAAAGGCGATTCCTCAAAAAGGTAACAGCCATCATTTAGAGCTCCATCACAGACAGACAATACGTTTTTTTAAGAGACTCTTAGATAGGTACATGGTGCGTAGAAAACCAGAGGGCTATGCAGTAGGGAAATTCTAGGCAGTTTCTAGAGAGAGTTACATGGCCGGCACAACATTGTGGGCCGAAGGGCCTGTAATGTGCTGTAAATTTCTATGTTTCTAAGTTTCTAGAACATGCCCTCTTCTTTTTGTTACCATCAAGGAGGAGGAACAGGAACCTGAAGATACACACTCAAAGTTTTAGGAACAGCTTCTTCCTCTCTGAAATCAGATTTCTGAACAGACAATGAAAATGTATTTATTTATTTGTTTGCATGTTCATTTAAATCTTACATCCATCCCACAATGTGAGGGAGTAAAAATTTTTGTGTTATGACTCTGTCACAATGTATAGACATGTGAATTTATAAGTCTAATGGCTTGCAGAGAGAAGCTGTCCTGTAGCCTGTTGGCCCTGGTTTTAATGCTACGGTACTGTTTGCCAAACAGAAGCAGCTGAAACAGTTTATGGTTGGAGTGACTGGTGTTTATGGCGACTGGTGACTGGTCCTGATGATCATCTAGGCCTTCTTTCTGCAGCTGCTGCCTATAACTGTCCTCAGTGGAGGGAGGTTCATATCCACAGATGTGCTGGGCTGTCTGTATCACTGTCCATAGTGCCCAGCAATCAAAACTGGTGCAGTTCTGGTACCAGGCGGTGAGATCCAGTCAGAATGCTTTCAATGGTGCCCCTGTAGAAGGTCTTGAGGAACTCAGTATATACTTTTCCTTTTGTTTGTTCTCTTTTTGCACTGCTTATTTAATTTAAAGAAGTGTATTTATTATTGCAATTTATAGTTTTTTTTTATTATGTACTGTTCTGCTGCCACAAAACAAGAAATTTCACAAGATATGCCTGATTCTGATTCTGACTCTGCCCCAGGACATCCTTGGGTGTGTTGGTTGTTGATGCAAATGGCACATTTCACTCTATGTCTCAATGTACATGTGACTAATAAATCTGAATCAAATCCAAATCTAAGTCTTCATTCTGCTGCATGTGACTGGACCCCTCCCCCATACATTAGAGGGTTCCAGATGCAAAAATCTCAACTTTTGAATCTCTGCCAATTAGTTTTCTAATGGAATTCTGTTACTTACCTCACATCAA
Source organism: Hypanus sabinus (assembly GCF_030144855.1). NCBI lineage: Eukaryota > Metazoa > Chordata > Chondrichthyes > Myliobatiformes > Dasyatidae > Hypanus > Hypanus sabinus. The sequence continues at coordinate 63,205,733 of NC_082720.1, read as the reverse complement.
TGTTATATGCAGTGGGATGAAGTCTAGGCCCTGAAGTCTTCCTGTTGCCTGAGCCTGGTTCTGAGTGCCGAGTGGTGGAAAGTCAAGTTATCACGTAGATGAATTGCATGTGCTTTCTATCAGCACTTTCTTCTCCCATATGGTTGGCCACAGTTTCCACGGCTATGATCAGAGGCCCTGCAGTGATTAGTGGTTACCAAGGAAACTGTGGGTCTCCAAGCCTGAAAAGATCTGCTGAGAGCAGAAGCACTAAACACCACAGGCAGGGCCATTATGACTCAGATACAAAATGCATTACGTTTATTTTGACACCATTGTGTGTATCACATGGGAATTGCACAGTGTTTCCCTGGACATAAGCTGTTTGATGCAAGTTATCTTACACAGCCAGCCAAGGTAGCCCTGCTGCTGAAGTAAAGGCAACATGGTTTCTACTGTCAGATAATGATTGGTATTGGTATTGATTCATTATTTGCACATGTACCAAGATACTGTGAAAAGCTTGTCTTTCATATTGTTCATACAGATCAAACTGTTACACAGTGCATTGAACAGGGTAAAGCAATAACAATGTCGACTAAGGTGTTACGGCTACAGAGAAAGTGCAGTGCAGGTAAACAATGCAGTGCAAGATCACAGCAAGGTAGATTGTAAGGTCAAGACTCCATCTTAATGTACAAGAAGGTGGTTTCAGCAAACAACACAACCAAAGGTGACATTCTTAAGACAGTTCACAAAACTACTCCTTTTACTTCTTTTACCTCTTTGTGTTACAATTACAATTCTGCTACTAAGCATTTACATGTGTTTTGAACCTGTGATTCACACTTTGATAGCGTGTTTTCAGGCCAATTGAATGATTTGATGCTTTGCTGTCTCCGAGGGAGCTTTGTAAGGTTTCGATGGAAGTGTGCGGCCCTGAGGTCAAGAAGCCTGCAATGTGGTGTAAGTCGATGATTGACTCCATTTCTCGGTAGTCTCACCAATTAAATCTCTTCATGCAGTACCAACGTTTCTCACAGACACATGCATCCACCCATTGATTTAAAAGTTGTCAGGAGCGCCTTGACTCAGTCACCTATTGGTTAAGTTACAGGGTCAGCATCCAGTTCCTAGTAACTTCCACCCTTGAATTGAAATCCCACCTTGGCAACAAACAGAATTACACTTAAGCAATAAAATAGGTTATTAACTTATTGTTGTTTTGAGTATAGCCAGTAAATGTAAAGATAGCATAAAACTGTTATAGTACCATTGACTCAAGTTCAATTCCACCGCCTTCTGTTAGGAGTAAGTACATGCTGCAGTTTCTTCCTATGCTTCAAAGACCTGTATATATCGGTTAGTAGGTTAATGGGTCTCAAGGGGTAATTGAGTGATGCAGGCTCGTTGGGACCAGAAGGGCCTATTATCATGATGCACTTCTAAATAAAATGAAATAACTTTAAAAAATAAGTTAACTAGCAAGTATTGTAAAAATCTATTTGATTCAGGAAAAGAAATCTGCTCTACTAACCCAATGTGGTGAACTACATATACATGTCTGGACACGCCCCCTGCTGACTGCTCCTGTGGCTCCTCTCACAGACCCCTGTATAAAGGCGATTGAGGTCTGAGCCCGGCCTCTCAGTCTCCAGGATGTAGTATGGTGGTCAACCACTGCTTGTTCCTTCCTCCAGTCAATAAAAGCCGATATCTCGCCTTTACATCTCAGAGAGAGTTATTGATGGTGCATCACCCAGTCTGGATAACTTGTGATTGAGGAGCCAGAGAAATGTGGTTGACTCCCAATCACCTGCATTCAGTGGGCAGTGGATTTGGGATATCTGCTTAAACCATGAGAAGGCACCTCTGTGGAAATCCTGCTTTAAACTACCGACACGGTGAATATGAAAAGGATGCCATTCAGATGACTGACAGCTAGTGTTGAACTGTGATACATCAGAGTCCATACCTATCTTCCAACTACTCTTTGTGTGAGTTATGAGGTCAGCCCTGCACTGTACTTCAGCTTTCCTTGACAGCACGACCCTGCAGTGTACGGTGAGCATCATGTCCAACACTGATTGCATTGGATGTCAACTCAAGTTCAGAGTAGCTCCGAACTTTCTTCTTTCAGCAGATTCTATTAATAAAGAAACAGTTACAAAAGCAAGAGGGGGAAATAGAGGGAAAGAAATACCATGTGAAGTTCGTGAAAATGTCACAATACAGCTTCATATAAATATTTTCCTTTGGTAGAAATAGAACATGAAAAGGATCTATTATAAAGTATTTACAGAATCAGGCTATTCAGCCCAGCTGCATAGTGCTGGATCTTGAGTTCCATCTGATTAAACGTCACCACATTCTTCAACGAAATCAATTTGTTTGTTGAGCCTCTGTTAAGATTGTTTAACGTCCAGTACAGAAGTGTAATGAAGAATGAAATAAGAACACAATAATATAATAAATATAAATCAGTAATATACCTTATGCACTTGTATGTCCATAAAGTGATGCCATGCACAGGAGTGTCTGTACATAAAGTGACTGACAGGAAATGATAAAGTAGAGGTGGTTGGGGGTGTTGATTCACCTTACTGCTTGGAGAAAGTAACTGTTTGTAAATCTGGTGGCTCTTGCATGGATGTTACGTAGCCTCCTCCCCCTGATGGGGGTGGGAAAAACAGTCCCTGAGATTTTCTCCATCAGCCTATGCCACCTAGCACTTGAAGCTTCCTCTAGTATTTCTCATCCTGTGATAGTTCCCAACTCAGAACAGTTTGCTGGGAGTTCTTTCTTGCAAAAGATCCAGAATCGTACAAAGGTACAGCCTTGAAAAAATTCTCTTGGCCCTTCGACTCCAGATCTACTAACAAACATCCATTTATGCCAGTCCAACAACAATTCAATTTGTTACTTATTCATACATTTTCATCAACTCCCTATAGATACTACCATTCCCTCTCTCATAAGGGATAATTTACAATGACCTACTAACTTACATGCCTTTTGGGGTGTGGCAGGGTATAAGGACAGCCAGAGGAAATGCACACAGTTACAGAAAAAAACTTCACAACAAGAGTACCAGAATTAACATGGTTTATCACTGACATATGTCATGAAATCTGTTGTACAGAGATAGCAATAAGTGCAATACATAAATAATAACTATGAGTTACAATAATAAATATATATACAAAACAAATAATTAATGCAAAAAGTGAGCAAAATAGTCAGTTAGTAATCATGGGTTCATGGATCATTCAGAAATCTGATAGTGGAGGGAAAGAAGCTGTTTCTTAAATGTTTAATGTGTGTTTAGGCTCCGCGCATCCTCCCTGGTGGTAGCAATAAGAAGAGAACGGTATGTCCTAAACTATGGGGATTCTGTACTCACTGGAATTTAGAAGAATGCATGGGAGGGAGGGATCTCATTGAAACCTACTGAATGTTGAAAGGACTAGTAAAGGTGGATGTGGAGAAGATGTTACTTATGGTGTGGTTATCTCAAACTAAAGAGCACAGCCTCAAATCTGAGGGGTGATCCTTTGGCACAGAGGTAAGGAGGAATTTTTTTTAGCCAGAGAATAGTGTATCTGTGGAATGCTCTGCCATAGACAGCTGTGGAGGCCAAAACCAGGGGTATATTTAAAGCCAAAATTGGTGGTTTCCTGACTGGTCAGGGCATCAAAGGTCATGGGGAAAGGCCGGTGCATGGGATTGAGTGGGATCCAGGATCAGCTATATTGGAATGGTAGAGCAGAATCAATGGGCTGAGTGTCCAATTTCTGCTCCTATGCCTTATCATCTTAAGATATTGTATCACCATCAGGTTTATCATCACCTACATATGCCATGATTTTTTTTTTTGTGGCAGCAATACAGAGCAATTCATGAAATTATTACAGGTTCCAGCATTTGTAGGCTCTTATGTCTTCATTTTTGTGATTGGTTTAATTGAGATATGAGGGTGCAGAGCACTCTGGGAAATCAGCAGTAAATACAAAAACAAAGGAACTTCGAGCAAATGGATAGCGATGACCCAGAAGCAAGCATCACCATTCGAGAACCCATCGTAAGGAACTCAATGAAGACTTGCAAGTGAGCCTGTTCAGTTCATCTAAGTATTAGCCATGAATTTTGTGATTGAATTACTGAGCAGCAAGCTAGAATAATGCTGAATGTAAAGTTATTAAGGGTTATAAGTTATAAGAGTTAGAACACCTGGAATATGGCTACTAATAAAGACTGAACTATACTTTAGTGTGTGCGTTTCTTTGACTGCCACAGTAGAATTCACTCAGCAAATGTAGGAGGGTCAGCAGGTACAAACTCAGTTAACTGTAGTAAGCATGCTGAGGTTCTGCTCACAAATCAATACTAGAAAAAGATACTGGTATGTAAAAGTTGAAAGTATTCTGATGGGTTGCATCATGGTCTGGTATGGAAGTTCAAATGCTGAATAACATAAGAAGCTTCAGGGAGTAGAGAACTCTGCTCAATACGTCAAAGGCACATTCCTCCTCATCATAGGTATGACCTACAAGAAGCACACTAGAGGACAAAATCTCTCATCAAAAATACCAAACATTCAAGCAATGCCATCTTCACATAGCTAGCGTCAGTTTAGAAATCTGAAGGCCTGAACCACTGGATGCAAGAACATTTACTTTCCTGAACTATTTGGTTTTTGAACCAGACTGCAAACACTAATTACCACCTCAGCACAACATAATAACCACATCGATCTACAAAGAGCATTTTCTTGTTCTTATTGTGTTCTTACTTATAACATTTCTTATAATTTATGTTTAATTACAGTTTTAATAGATGCTACTTATCTGATGCCATGTGCCTGAGCAGTTGCTGTGATTACGCCTATACATACATGAACTTGTATATTTGACAATTAACTCTACTAATTTAAATCTAGATTAAGATTTCAAAGCAGGACATAGAAGTAGCACCAGAGGCCTTCAAACAAAATGGTTTTAATAAAAGGCTCTAGGGAGAGTTTACATATGTATTTGATACTGGGAATAATTTGCTTAGTGACACCCATTTGGTTTGAACAATTTATTCTGAAGGGTTGTTAAAATGCCTTTCTTTGGCCAAGTGCAGCCCATGACTTCGGCTGAGTTCATTCGAGTCCCAATCACTGTCTTTTTCCACAATTTCATCTGGGGAGCTGGCTTGATTTTAACTGGTATTCAGCACACATCCATTCCCAGCTCTTTCCTTGTGTACAGCAGAGGACATGTTTATGCTTAGACTGTAAAGGATTTCAGGGTAAATATGGCAATGCTCTTTTAATGTGGGAGATGTTTTACCTGACAGTCAAACTTTGGAGAATGAATACTAAAGGTCAAGGTCCCAGTTCGAAACAAATTTACAGTGAATGACAATGCTGGATTTGCCCCTGATCTTATTTTTTCACAAGTATACTAAGATTGATCAAGGATTCCCCTCACTGCCCCCCTCAGTTTATCTGTTCCTCAGGGTTCTGACCATTCTTGCTCTGCTCAGCCAACCTGGGATAGAATATTTGCGTTGTTTTTGACTTCGTTTCAAAGACGTGCTCTTTACTGCTAAGTAAAATTTATCACCTTGACCTCAGACTCCATATTTAAACCTTAACTAACATGAGTGTAAAATGGAACGGATCTCTATCATGCAGAGCAGACAGTTTGCCACAGATTCTTTTTAGTCATTCTCACTGCATTGAAGGTATTCTTGTCCATGCACCCTTGGTCAGTGCTGTTGACATAAAAGAAAGATTTTTATTGACAGGAGGATCGCAGTCATAGCAAACAGGATGGCAAAGATGCCTCTTGTGACCCTTTTGCCTAGTGAAAGGTCAGTGACCTGTGAAGTTAACTTAAAACAAACAGTATGGTAGTCCAATGATTAAATTACTAGACTAGCAAGCAAAGACCTTTACCATTGATCTAGAAGTATAAGTACAAATCTGCTGTAACACCTCAGGAATATAACCATATAACAATTACTGCACGGAAACGGGCCATCTCAGCCCTTCTAGTCCGTGCCGAATGCTTACTCTCACCTAGTCCCACTGACCCGCACTCAGCCCATAACCCTCCATTCCTTTCCTGTCCATATACCTATCCAATTTTACTTTAAATGACAATATCAAACCTACCTCTACCACTTCTACTGGAAGCTCGTTCCACACAGCTACCGCTCTCTGAGTAAAGAAATTCCCCCTCGTGTTACCCTTAAACTTTTGCCCCCTAACTCTCAACTCATGTCCTCTTGTTTGAATCTCCCCTACTCTCAATGGAAAAAGCCTATCCACGTCAACTCTATCTATCCCCCTCATAATTTTAAATACTTCCATCAAGTCTGCCCTCAACCTTCTACGCTCCAAAGAATAAAGACCTAACTTGTTCAATCTTTCCCTGTAACTTAGGTGCTGAAACCCATGTAACATTCTAGTAAATCTTCTCTGTACTCTCTATTTTGTTGACATCTTTCCTATAATTCGATGGCCAGAACTGTACACAATACTCCAAATTCGGTCTTACCAATGCAAATGACAATTCAATTAAATAAGAATATACTTTGTAAAAGAATATTGTTTTAATAATCATGGCAACTTTTATCTTTACCTGGAAAGCATTCTTAGGTCCATGGATGACAGGAAGAGAGGAGATTGACAAGCAGGTACTGGGATTGGTCTATTGTTGTCATATATACAAAGATACAGTGAAAAGCTTGTCTTGTACTGTACATTCGGATCAAATCATTACACAATGACAAGGCGACGCCTCTAGAAAGTGGTCTCCATTGTTAAGGATCCCCACTACCCAGGATATGTTCTCTTCTTATTAGTACCATCAGGAAGGAGGTACTGGAGCCTGAAGGTGCACACTCAATGTTTTAGCAATAGCTTCTACCCCTCCATGATCAGATTTTTGAATGAACAACGAACCAACGAATAAATACAACTCACTATATTTGCTCTATTTTTGAACAATTTTTAATTTATTCATTTATGCACATATGGTATGCAAAAGTTTGGGCACCCCTGGTCAAAATTTCTCTTGCTGTGAATAGCTAAGTGAGTAAAAGATTACCTGTTTTCCAAAAGGCTTAAAGTTAAAGATGACACATTTCTTTAATATTTTAAGCAAGATTACTTTTTTAGTTCCATCTTCTACAGTTTCAAAATAACAAAAAATGAAAAGAGCCTGAAGCAAAAGTTTGGACACCCTGCATGGTCAGTATTAAATAACACCTCCTTTGGCAAGTATCACAGCTTGCAAACACTTTCCGTAGCCAGCTAAGAGTTTTTCAATTCTTGTTTGGGGGATTTTCACCAATTCTTCCTTGCAAAAGTCTTCTAATTCTGTGAGATTCTTGTGCCAACTTGCATGCACTGCTCTTTTGAGGTCTATCCACATGTTTTTCAATGATGTTTAGGTTGGGGGACTTTGAGGGCCATGGCAAAATCTTCAGCTTGCATCTCTTAAGGTAGTCCATTGTGAATTTTGATGTTTGTTTAGGATCATTATCCTGTTGTAGAAGCCATCCTCTTCATCTTTAGCATTTTTGCAGACGGTGTAATGTTTGCTTCCAGAATTTGCTGGTATTTATTGAATTCATTCTTCCTTCTACCAGTGAAACGTTCCCCATGCCACTGGCTGCAACACAAGCTCAAAGCATGATCGATCCACCCCCATGCTTAACAGTTGGAGAGGTGTTCTTTTCATGAAATTCTGCACCCTTTTTTCTCCAAATATACCTTTGCACACTGCGGCCAAAAGGTTCTATTTTAATTTCATCAGTCCACAGGACTTGTTTCCAAAATGCATCAGGCTTATTTAGATGCTCTTTTGCAAACTTCTGACACTGAATTTTGTGGTGTGGATGCAAGAAAGGTTTTCTTCTGGTGACTCTTCCATGAAGGTCATATTTGTGCAGGTGTCACTGCACCGTAGAAGAGTGCACCGCCACTCCAGAGTCTGCTAAATCTTCCTGAAGGTCTTTTCCAGACAAATGTGGGTTTTGATTTGCCTTTCTAGCAATCCTATGAGCAGTTCTCTCAGAAAGTTTTCTTGGTCTTCCAGACATCAACTTGTCCTCCACCATTCCTGTTAACTGCCATTTCTTTATTACATTACAAACTGAGGAAATGGCTACCTGAAAACACTCTGCTATCTTCTTATAGTCTTCTCCTGCTTTGTGGACATCATTTATTTTAATTTTCAGAGCGCTAGGCAGCTGCTTAGAGGAGCCCATGTCTGCTGATTGATGGGACAAGGTTTGAGGAGTCAGGGTATTTATAAATCTTTGAAATTTGTATCACCTGGCCTTTCCTAATGATGACTGTGAAAAAGCCATAGCCCTAACAAGCTAATTAAGGTCTGAGACCTTGGTAAAAGTTATCTGAGAACTCAAATCTCTTGGGGTGCCTGATCTTTTGCATGGTGCTCCTTTCCTGTATTTCACTCTAAAATTGTACAAAACAAAAATAATACACTAATCTTGCTTAAAATGTTGAAAAGAATGTTTCATCTTTAACCTTATGACTTTTGGAAATTAGTTCATCTTCTACTCACTTAACTATTCACAGTAACAGAAATTTTGACCAGGGGTGCCCAAACTATATATATATATATAATTGTAATTTATAGTGATTCTGTATTGTACTGCAATGCTGCTGCAAAACAACAAAATTCATGGCATATATCAGTGATATTAAATCTGATTTTGATTCTGATTTGAAATACATTAAGTTAGAACAAGGCAAGATAACAACAATGCAGAATAAAGTGTAAAGTCGACTGAAAGGATGAAGTGCAGGTTAATGATCATAAGAGATAGATTGTGAGGCCAAGAGTAGATCTCATTGTACAAGAGGTTCATTCGAGACTTTGGTAACAGTGGGATAGAAGCTGTACTTGGGCCTGGAGGTGCGTACTTTCAGACTTTTATATCTTCTGCCTGATGGGAAAGCACTTCCTGCATTTTCCCCTTTAGGATGGGAGAAATGGGTTGAGTATTTGTAAAGCAGCAGTCCTAACTGGAAGTGTATTCACAGTCACGGAGGATAATTAAAAAGCTAGAACTTCCCAGCAGGTGGAAAGATCTGAGAGTAGAACATTACCGCCATGAGAGAGAACAGCTAAGTTTATCCTTGTGTTCCCATTGTGTCATCTTATTTAGATCAAAGCATAGCTCAGGTGAAGAGCACATCAAGTGAATAAAGAAGACACGTCACCGACAGCATCCACCCCAAACAAGGTACAATTGACGAGATATTGAAATGAATTGAATTGACTTCATTTCTTAGAACTTTCACAAACATGAGGAGTAAAAATCTTTACATTACGTCTCTGTCTAAATGTGAAATGTACAATCATAATAATTTTTAATAAATAGAACAGTCAATGTAATATAGAGTACACTCAAATCAGTGTGAGTTAATCAGTCTGATGGCCTGGTGGAAGAAGCTGTTCCGGAGCCTGTTGGTCCTGACTTTTATCCTGCGGTACCACTTCCTGGATGGTAGCAGCTGGAATAGATTGTAGTTGGGGTGACTTGGGTCCCCAATGATCCTACGGGCCCTTTTTACACACCTGTCCTTGGTACATAATAAGTCTCTCCACTAGTAATTGTACCTTTGATTTTTAAAATAAATAGCTACTATTTTGGGTTCCAACTGGTTTGAGACGGCACTTCTGAAAATGTGCAACAGCCTTCTGGTAGATCATAAGGCAAGAGTTTCAACTAAAAGCATTACTTATAGCATCTTTTCTGAAGCGAATTGTGGTGAACTTTTGCTGCAGACAGTGAGGAGGCAGGTGGATGTGATGCTGGTTTGGGGGATGAGCCTTGCTGGGGCATTGAGAGCTACGATGTGTTCAAGCTGCAAACAGAGACGGAGTTCATACTGCTTCTGGAGATGGAGTGAGCGATTTGGAGAGGAGGAGCTGATGTGGAAAAGTTTCAATGCTTGTCCATCTAACCCAGGAGTGAGGTTGGATCACCCCAAATGCTAAGCCGATTTGGTGAGATTGAGAATGGCTCTGGGCTGGGTGGCCCAAGCGTGTCAGGGATCCTGGATTCAGATCTTAGAATGTGGCACTACTTAGTGCTTGGACAATTTCAACATCGGCCCAGATAGACTGGAAGCGAGGCAGCAAGGCTGTGAACTAATCCAGCTGCTGTGTGTTTCTTGCATTATTTCATCCATTACAAGGAAAAGAATATGACAGTAAATTATTTGCTGTGGTCTTGGATTGACAGTCCAAGGGCTTGAGTTCCTTGGTAAGCATACAAAACATTTCAGCAGGTCATGTAGAATCTGTTGAGAGAGAGAAAATATTTGCTCATTTGCATTCAAATCAGGTGCATAACACCCGAGCTGCATTTCCCTCCCCACAGAAGCAGTCTGACTTATTGAACATCCCTAGGATTTTGTGATTTTATTTCACAATTCTAGCTTCTGCACTATTTTCCTGTCTAGTTATTGATTTGGAGATGTGAGTTTAAACCTCACTCAGCAGTTAGTACATTGCAATTCTGTTAATTAAATAAATGGGAAATTAAAAGCAAGTTTCTGTAATGATAACTATGAAAATATTCAATTACTGTGAAATCCAATTTTGTCTACTAATCAGCTTTTAGGACCACCTTGTGACTCCATTTGCACAGTAGTATGGTTGACACTCTGAAAGAGCCTCATAAGACAGAAATCAAGGACAATTGGAGGGAGATAGACCATAGAACATTACAGAAATGTACAGACTGTTTAGCCCATAATGTTGTGGCAACATTCTAACCTACTCTAAATCAATCTAACCTTTCTTTCATTCGTGGCCCACTATTTTTCCATCAACCATATACAGGGCTGTGCACATATATATAGCGAGGGTGCCTACAACTTTTGAACAGTACTGTATTTGTCAACATGGAGCAGAGAGCGAGTTTGTAAATCTGGTGAGAGCAAAGGGTGTAGAGAAGGGTGAGGGTGAAGAGCCATGGGAGGAGTGTGGGTCAGGTGGCAAAGAAAGAGTGCCAGGGAGTGGGGGATATGGGTAGGGGGTGGGGGTGGTGGAGTTGGTGCAGAGCCACCCAGAAATGAGTCACCAGACAAGGTAATTTGATTCCAAGTGATTGGAGTATCAATCATTGCAGAATGTCTCTGGTGCTGCGTGCTCTCTCTCCCTCTCCCTTCCCCTTTTCCCAACCCTGATTTCCTTCTCCCTGCCTCCTTTCCTGTCTTGGTCCACAATAGAGACCCGCATCAAAATCAGGTTTATCATCACTCACCATCAATAACTCTCAGAGACGTGAGTTAAGGTAGGCTTTTATTGGCTGGAAGAAAGTACAAGCAGCAAGCGACCACCAAACAACATCCTGGAGACTGAGGAAGGAGCAGTGCCTCCAATCACCTTTATACTGGGGCCTGTGGGAGGAGCCACAGGAGCAGTCGGTGGGGGGGGCGTGTCCAGACAGGTATATGTAGTTCACCACACATATGTCATGAAATTTGCTATTTTTTGAGGCAGTAATACAGTGCAATATGTACAGTGGAAAAGTCTTAGGCACCCTATCTGTATATACAGTATGTGCCTAAGACAGTAATGTAACCATCAAAGAGATTCCTTCATGGATAACATATATTAATCTTGCCACTGGCTCCCATGTGCAATTCATGAGTAATTACTTATAAAGCAACTATAGACAGGATATGTCAAATGATGGTATCCTATTGATTAGAATTTGATCAAAGATGACAGATGTGATCCAAACAACAAAATATGAGGCCAAGTTATCGTTATCCATCCAACATTCACGAAGAGAGATTGGCCCTGCAGTACCTGATGTATTGAGGCTTGACCAACCAAGCAGCAGAAAGACTCATTTAATTAGGAAGCATCTTGCAGAGAGTGACAGTTCTAAATAGACTATAGAACAATCCAACAGATATGGTGTTTTGATTCGATTTGACGTAAACAACACATTTCACTGTATCTTTCGATGTACATGTGACAAGTAAAGCTAATCTTTCTCTTTAAGTGTGACAGAGCATTTTCTCAATACCAGTGAAGCCATTTAATTGTCAACTACATTTGGCACTTTGTCACTTCTAAGACTCTGATTGGTCTCCTAGATGCCTTAAGATCTGTTCTACTATTCATTATTAACAAGAACTTGCCCCAAGCATGTTCTAAATTGCTGTAAATAACTCTTTGAATAGAAAATGTTTTGTGTTTAGTGATGTCCTTAATGGCATGGATCACATAATGCTTTTAATTAATATTTCAGTCAGTTTTATTTTCTCTGTTATGCATTCGATGAATTTGCTAAAAGGGTTGTTGCTTTCTCATATGGGATATTTGTGCACAATTTAAGAACTCTGCCATGATCTGTGAAAGTAGGAGAGTTGGGCATGGAGCTAGCAGCCCCATCCCCTAAAAAACCAAGAGCTACTGAAATGCCAGTGGAAGCTCCAATTATCTCATTCTTGGGAGAGGAAGGATCTTTGTCTAGAAGATTTATGATGAAAGGGGAAGCCACAGGGCCAATTAACCTTCTATTGGCCCAAAACAGAGAAATCTTATGAGCTGGTGTTGGGAGCCTAGGCCCCATTAGAAGAAGAAGTAGAAGCACATTTTAGGCAATATAATTCCAATAAAGGTGCTGCTCTTCTCTGCAACCACTCACTAGGTACTGCAAAAACAAGAGACTACAAATGCAGCAATCTAGTGCAACACACAAAATGCTGGACAAACTCAGCAGGCCAGGCAGCATTTATGGAAGGAAATAGGAAGTATATGCTTCAAATTGAGATGTTACATCTGGACTGGAGTTGCTAGTCCGCAGGAAGTGTCTTGACCTGAAATTCTGACTGCTCAATTCCCTCCACAGATGCTGCTTGGCTTGCAGAGTCTCTCAGTATTGCCTCAGGTTTGGCATAGATTGTTGCATATGTCAGAACAAGGCATACCACCAGCACTATTAAATACATTGGTAAAGCAAATAGAGGACTATGGAGTTAGTTGGGGTCCCCCCTTCAGGACTATTTTTCCATTGGGCAGCAAGGACCAACCACAGGAAATATTCAAGACCAACAAGCTCTGGGAAATTTTTCAAGTTTCAAGTTTAATTATCAATCAACCATACATGAATATATCTGAATGAAGCAGCATTCCTCTGGGGCTAAGATGTAAAAGACATTACCAACAGCACACTGCATATTACACATAGCACATAGCATAAATGGCACAAAGTGTCACAATTACATAAAAACATACAGACACAAAGAAAGAAAAAAGTAAGTAATAATATAGCTGAAGTCCCTGAATTGCCCTGGTTCAGCTTGTACTTTCACTGAGCAAACTCTGGAGAGCAGCACTGATGGGAGAATCCCCGCCAACCCAGTACAAAATCTAGCTATTCTGGTGTCTCCTTCATCAGTGACCATAGCAGGTAACTCCGAGGCATGAGAGACTTGTCTGTGCAACAAATGAGGCAGCACATTTCCTCTGACATCAGTTTTGCCCATGAATCAGAAAGCCGGATTTACAATACTACTAATGTCCAACAGGGTGTTGTGATCACAATAAGAACATCAAAGACCTCGCCTCTTTTCTTGGATCGCACACCGTTGGCACAATACACGACAAACCCAGGCAATGAAATGGTACGCAATAAGTCCAGCATCAAGTGACTCACTGATGGGATACTCCTGCAGTACTTGATGTTCCTAGTGTAAAGCTCTCACGTGGCTTGTAACAAATATAAGTATATAACAAATATAAATATAAGGTGCAAGGTGAATCCAGGTGAGAAGGACTGATTGGGAGATGGAGGAAGGAAGAGTGAATATATTGACAAAAGCTGGGAGGTGATAGATGGAGGCAATAAAGGATTTGAAATGATGGAATAGAACAAAGTTCAAGGTTCAAAATAAATTTATTATCTAAGTCACCATATACAGCACTGTGCAATAGTCTTAGTAATGTATATATAGCTAGGATGTCTAAGACTTTTGCACAGTGATGTTTGAATCAACATGGAGGAAAGAGTGAGTTTGTAAATCTGGGAATGGGTGGAGTGTCGTGGAAGGGGTGTAGGACAGTTAGCAGAAAAGAACTGCCGGGGCAGAACATGGTGAGGGTGCAGCCACACCGTGCCCTGAAACATCAAGCAAAGTCATTTATTTGAAACAATTGGTTTATTGATCATCACAGAATGTCTCTTTGGTGCTTCCTGCCCCCTCCCCTCTCCCTTCCCCCTTTCCCAACCATGATTCCCCTCTCCCTATCCCCTTCCCACTCTCAGTCTACAATAGAGATCCATATCAGATTCAGGTTTATTATCATTCACATATGTTATGAAATTTGATTTTTTTTTGTGGCAGCAGTACAGTGTAATGCATAAAATTACTGCAGTACCATGTAAAAGTCTAAAGTGTTGGCCAAAAAGAATAGTGGTCTACAAATCAGTGAATTCAAATGAATTAAGGGCAGTGGAAGCAGACAGACTAACTGTCTTTATTCTTGCCATGTACTTGATGATAGAGGCTGCCATTTTCTGAAGACAGTCTATTCTCTACTTTGTGAGCTTGACATGCTGGGCTTGATCAATGTTTTAAAGAAGACACAATGATACTTCAGGTAACCTGTTCAACTGGAGATCATTTCCAAATAAGAAGCTATTTGTGAGATGTTCTTTGTTTGGATATAGTATGCAGGTTTGTGAATGTTGGGGTTGGTGCCTGCTTGGAGTGATTCGAGCTCATCGCTGATTGAGAACAAAGAGCCATTAATTATCAACTGTCATGATGGGAAGAGGCCAATAAATGGATACTATCTTGGAGCAGAGCCAAATACAAGGTGTTAAAGTTCAGACACATGACCTGTGGCCAATAACACTAGAATGCGATATATGAATTGATAAGAAATGGATATAAAAGTGGATGCTTTGTGTGTGCTGGCAGCAGTAACTTCCAAAAATATCCATCGCAGATGCAAGCCTGAACAACCCTGTGTGAAACACAGGGTGAGTGAATCGGGACTACAAGGAACGTCTGGCCAGCGTAAACTCCTTTGCCTGGGTAATACCTTTGCTATTCTTTGACTATTCAAGAGAGTCAGGGATACTTAGTGGGTGTGAACAGAGGGTATTTAGTGTATGGATTCACATAATTGTTAGTTTAAACAATGAAGGTATTTGTCAGTAAATACAGATCTCTCTGTGCCTCAATGATTATTGTTGTAAGAGGTTTTTTTTCATCAAAGCCACCCTAGCTGCAGTATACATGTATATGTGTCTAAGACTTTTGAACATCACCATACTCCCTTGAGATTCATTTTCTTGCAGGCATTTATAGTAGAATAAAGAAATAGGATAGAATTAATGAAAACTACACACAACGACTGATGAACAACCAATGTGCAAGAGAAGAAAACTGTGCAAGTAAAAAAAAGTAAGTGAATAATATTGAGAACTTGAGTTGCAGAGTCGCCGAAAGTGAATCCACTAAATTCTATAACTCACGTTCTCAGTATGGAACCAAATAAGGATGGATTTGTATAATTCCATATCCTTTTCATTCTGATGATGTTTATATGAATTTCCATGGGACATCTGCCCGATTTAGATTCATAATCAGACTCATTTATCATATGTATGCACTTTGGAACTACATTGAAATGTGTTGTTTGTATTAGCAACCGACACAACTTAAAGGTGTGCTGGGGGCATCTCAGAAGTGTTGCCACACATTCCAGCACTAATATAGTATGTCCACAATGCTCAGCAGAACTACACAGGCTACAACAACAAAACAAGCTCTTTTCCTCCCTCCAACCTACTCTATAGTAAAGGGAAAATAAAAAAAAATATATAAGTTTTATAAATAGATGAACAAAGTAAGCCAACTTACTCTTTTTGGAAGTGTTTTCCAACCAGGGTTTGTCCAAGCAACAAGGCTCTTTTCACTATTGCAAATGAAAACAGAGAGGTAGAGGATGAAATGATCTTTCAGGCAGTGAAAATAGTGTTGTTAATGAGTTTGGATCAAACATCACAATTGCCAATTTATTGTCCAAGGTTTCAAGACCTTTGCAATCATTTTCAGTACTTGCTTGATCAAGCAATCTGCCCTCTATCACAAAGAAAAGGCAATCACTTTGCTGTGCTTTCATCACTGACTGGTAATGATACAGAACCATTAAGCCGAGAAACATCTCAGGTTCAATTCCTGTTTTGAACTGAGTTTTACTGAGAGACAGGAGGGCAGTAGAATTGATGTAGCTCACATCAGCACAATTCAGCCAGAAGCCTGAGCCTCAAATTGTCCAGAAGTACACTCAGTGGTATCTTCTGTAACCGATAAATTGACCATTGAGTTGTGGTCTTCTGTTGTTGTAGCCCATCCACTTCAAGGTCCAATGTGTTGTGTGTTGAGAGATGCTCTTCTGCATACCGTTGTTGTAACGTATGGTTATTTGAGTTACTATCACTTTCCTGTCAGCTTGTAGAGTCTGGCCATTCTAATCTGACCTCTCTCATTAACAAGGTGTTTTCTCCAACAGAACTGCCATTCACTGGATGTTTTTTTTTTGTTTCTCCCAGCATTCTCAGTAAAATCTCGAGACTGTTGTGCATGAAGTTTTAAAAAAGATCAACAATTTCTGAGAGACTCATACCACCCCATCTGACACCAACAATCATTCCATGGCCAAAGTTAACTAGATAATATTCTTCTCCATTTTGATGTTTGGTCTGAACCTCTCGACCACGTCTTAATACTTTTATGTATTGAGATGCTGCCACATGATTGGCTGATTAGATACTTGTATTTACATGACACTCAAAGCTGCTATGTAGGTTGACTCTGTGGTTAAGAAGGCGTATGGTGCATTGGCCTTCATCAGTCATGGGATTGAGTTTAAGAGCCGAGAGGTAATGTTGCAGCTATGTAGGAACCTGGTGAGACCTCACTTGGAGTGCTGTACTCAATTCTGGTTGCCTCACTACAAGAAGGACATGAAAACCATAGAAAGGGTGCAGGGGAATTTTGCAAGGATGTTGCCTGAGAATACGTTGAGTGAACTCAGCCTTTTCTCCTTGGAGTGACAGAGGATGAGAGGTGACCTGACAGAGGTTATTAAGATGATGAGAGGCATTGATCATGTGGATAGTCAGAGGCTTTTCCCCAGGGCTGAAATGGCTTGCACAAGAGGGCATAGTTTTAAGGTGCTTGGAAGTAGTTACAGAGGAGATGTCAAGGGTAAGTTTTTTACGCAGAGTGTGGTGAGTGCATGGAATGGGCTGCCAGCAGCGGTGTGGAGGCAGAAACGAGAGGGTTTTTTAAGAGACTCCTGGATGGCTACATGGAGCTCAGAAAAATATAGGGCTATGGGTAAAGCCTAGGTAGTTCTAAGGTAGGGACATGTTCAGCACAGCTTTGTGGGCCGAAGGGCTTGTATTGTGCTGTAAGTTTTCTATGTTTCTATTAAGGAACAGGTGTATCCCATAAACTGGTTACTGAGAGTATATTGTGGGAACTCTGCATTTAACAACATCATCAGGACAAACTGTTGATCTAACGTCAGAGCTGGAGTTAGAGGATAGTAAAATGAAGACTTACTTTTTTTGCGCGTTCTGGGGAAAAGCATTGATATTGTGATTGTGGAATGGTCTTTTATCCAGGAATTCTGGCTTCTTTTTCTTTTAGATACATCACCCAGAGTCCTTTGTGGCCTCATCTGGATTCACCTATCAGTTGTCAGCTCTTAATCTATCTCTTCCCCTCACCTCTATATTTCAGTCTGGATGAAGAGTCTTTACCCAAAGTACCCCTGTGATGCTGCTGCAAACAAATGTTTCATTGGTGTTGTAATTTCCACTGTGCATCACCGAAAGTTTGTCTAAGTTTTTGGTGACATGTTAAATGAGTGCAAACTTCTAACTGAACCCACAAATACTCCCTCACTTTTGTAAATATTACTTCTGTTTTTGCACTATTTTTAAGTTAAGTATTTAATCTACATATATATACTTACTGTAATTGATTTACTTTATTTTGTTCCTATATAATCATGTATTGCATTGTACTGCTGCCAGTAAGCTAACAAATTTCACAATATATGCCAAGATATTAAACCTGATTCTGACTCTGATTCTGAAAAAAGTGGAGATGATGTTGTAATGGCACTTATTTGCTGATCCCAGGACAAATCTGCTGATATGATAATGCCAAGTTGTGTGAGAGGTTGTTGTTGTGGCACCACTCAATTATGTTTTAAATCTCCCTCCTACCTTCGATTCATTACCATCTTTGATACAAATTTAGTGTAGTTACTTAATCTATCATCATGTCTTTGGGATGTGAGGGGATGCTCATGGGATGTCCACATGTCAAAGTCAAAGTTAAAGTAAACTTATTATGTCACCATGTACAAGTTTCATGTTAGAGTTATAGAAACATGCAACGAAGACTCATGTTTTTTGGCCAATCTAGTCCATGCCAAAACCATTTAAATGACTTACTCCCATCAACCTGCAGCGGGACAATAGCCCTCCATACCCCTACCATTCATGTACCTATCCAAACTTCACTTAAGCGTGGAAATCAAGCTCACTTGCATCATTTATGCTAGCTGCTCATTCTATAATCTCACAACCCCCTGAGTGAAAAGTTTCCCGTCATGTTCCCCTTAAACTTTGTACCTTTCACACTTAACCCGTGATCTCTGGTTGTAGTCCCATCCAACCTCAGCATTTACAGGAAAACAAAAAGACATAATATGAAAAAAGATCTATACATAAACAAAGATTGACAGACAACCAATGTCAAAAGAAGACAAATTGTGCAAATGCAAATGTTTGAGGGTTGTGCTCCAAGTTTCACACAGATGGTATCAGAGTTCAAGATCAATACCAGATTGCTGGCAAAGCAAGGCAGTCACTCTCCCTGCTGTGACAGTGCACTGCCCAACCTGATAGGTTCATATCTGTCATTACAAATGCTAGCTTTTTATTCCAGATTGTTAGAGTCCTAGTCTGTGCCGATACCTCACATAAATATGAGAATGGTGATTATACACTCAGTGGCTACTTCATTAGGTCTAATTGTACACCCGCTCTTTAATGCAAGTATCTAATCAGGCAATCACCTGGCAGCAACTCAATGCATAAAAGCATGCAGACATGGTCAAGAGGCTCAGACCAAACATTAGAATATGGAAATAAAAGTAATCTCAGTAATTTGACTGTGGAATTATTGTTGGTGCCAGATGGGGGTGGTTTGAATATCTCAAAAACTGCTGACCTCCTGCAATTTTTGCACACAACGGTCTCTCAAATCTACTGAGAATAATGCGAGAAACAAAGTAAATAAATTCAGTGAGGGTTAGTTCCGTGGATGAAAGTGCTTTGTTAATAAGAGAGGTCATGGGAGAATGGCCAGACTGGTTCTAGCTGACAGGAATGCAACAGTAACTTAAATAACTACATGCTATAACAGTGGTGTGCAGAAGAGCATCTCTGAACACACTGCATGTCAAATCTTGAAGTGGATGGGCTTCAGCAGCAGAAGACCATGCACATACACCCAGTGGCCACTATATTAGGTAAAGGAGGTACCTAGTAAAGTAGCCTCTGAGTATATTTTCAACAATAGCTTGCTTTGTACTATTTCTTTTTCTCATATAGAAAAGCTAACATCACAGCTAGGATTCCAATTAACCATATGTAGCAAGTAGCTAATAAATTGGACAATGTTCGTCTACCTTATGTCACAGTAATAATTATAACACTGCTTCTTCATGCCAACATTTGGTACATTCATCAAGAAAGGGTTTGTTTGATTGAGTGCTCTTTGGAAACCATTAGTACTTCTGAATTATCTTGAGCTTCAATTCCCTTGGGTGTTATTCCTTTGCAGTAACTGCAGATTTTCAGAGTAATGTATTGTTTGAGTGCGCTGCTTTAACTACCTCGGTCCAATGTTCTGTCTCCAAAGCTGAGGAAAAGCTGAGAGTTGCCAGAAACTGATAATGACAGCCCAACTCTGTCTTCCTTTGTAGATGACACGATGATGGGATGACTGATTGCAATAAGTGCACAGCCATAATAATTAAAAACTTAGTGTTGAGACATCAGTCAGTCAGCCGGGCATGAGAGTGAAACAGAGTCATCAACAACTGGTAACCCAAGCAGCTTCATTAGCAAGACACCCTGGAGGGAAATAAAAATGATTGCCATTTAATTATTTAAGGAGGCTCTGCATGCACTGAACTTCACTTTGTAAATAATAATGCAAGTCTCAGACATTGGTCCAATATTACCGATTAGAAGTTCTCCTTGCCTGTGCCTATAAGGTGGCTGCCACAATTATTTATTATAATTGAGGATTCAAAATTACTTATTGTCATTTTCAGTGCACAAGTATAAAGGAGATGAAAATGATTGTTACTCCTGATGCACTACGGCACAAACAAAGTACAATATGATAAAAAAAACAGTAATTAAAGAAACAATAGCTATAAATACACAGGATAGGCTATATACATAGATAGCTTGCATGTCCATAAAGTGACTCTAGGCACAGGAGTGTCTGTACATAAGGAGACCCTGACAAGGAATGATACCACTGTTAAGGTGGGGGGTCTGGAGGAATGTGTTAGTGGTGAGATGTGTCGATCAACTTTACTGCTTGGGAAAATAACTGCTTTTGAGTCTGGTGGTCCTGGTGTGGATGTTATGTAGCCTCTTCCCTGATAGGGGTGAGACAAACAGACTATTAGCAGGGTTTGTGGGATCCTTCATGATGTTACTGATCCTCTTTTGGCACCTTTCTGTATATGTGTCCATGGTGGTGAGTGGGCTGGCATCGGTGATGGATTACATAGAATGTAATGTTTCATTTAAATTACCAACATAAAAGCAATGCAAAGACTTGTGTTCTCGGCTTCCACAAATGGTGCATATCTTCTGTTCAGATTTTCAAAAAAAAAGCTCTTAATAACTAAGTTATAAAGTGATAACTGGCTATGAATTAAATATCCTTCTCTCCTTGTTCTTCAATCCTGATTTCAAAAAATATCACATAGACTATTTCTGTAACATAGATATGGCACTTAAGTGCTTAGTTGTCATGCATGCCAATTTTTTCTAAGAAGTATTATATTTTATATTGTTTGCAATATTAACAGATGAACACTAAAAATGTTTTCCTACTATAAAAATGTTCTTCATCTGTCATTGCAAAGGATGAGGTTAATCTGTTTTATACAGACCTCAAATTCACTCAATGTGAGTTGTTATGAGTCCTTTTGTTTGAATAGGATATTACTTTGAAAGACATTATATTTTCTATCTTTGGTGTAAGGGAATACATTGTCCTGTATCAAAGAAGAGGGAATTCTCACATGTGGTGGATCAAAATTTATTCCCCAAGCAACCTAATTTAGAGAGATTATCTGGTCATTATTACATTGCTGTTTATGCAAGATTTTTTTTGTGTGCAAAATTGGCTGCTGCATTCCGAGTCATCATTACAATTCAAGTATTCTTCTCTGACAGTTAGGCATTTCAGGTCAACATGAAATGCTTTACTGAAATGCAAGCCTTTCTTTTTTTTGCAGTGAAGGTATCACTATAATGAGTGAAAGTGGCAAATTAAATACAGAATATAAATCAAAACTATATCCAGAGTGGGTCTTTGTTTCACACAGAATAATGCAATCACCATCTATAATATCAGAGTGCTCAAGTAAAAATATTAACATTGAATACAAAACTGTCTTTCTCCTACATCTGATTTCCCTCAGTTACAAGCATTTTCATTGGTAGACTAGAAGGCTATTGTTTTCAAGCTTTGGCCCAAATAGCAAAGTCCAGACCTCAGCCAATGCCAGTGCAGTCCCATAGGAGTATAATTCTGAGGGTGTGCTGCAGTATTGGACGTGCTGTCTGTGACATAAGATGTCAGATTGTGATATCAGGTGGATGTAACAGGGCCCATGGCATCATTTACGAAAAGAGCAAAGTCTTTCCTGGCCAATGTTTATTTTCTGGTTAAAAACATAACAAAGAATTATCTGGTAATTTTCACAATTTTGCTAGTGGAATCTTCCTTGCAAAAATTTAGCTCTACCTTACTCTTCACAAACTATCTTGTTAGCTGCAGTGTGCAAAGAAGTAATAAAGTTAGATTACAAGGAAAACAGTGCCTTCGGCAGACCAAGTTTCCCATCCAAGCTATTCCTATTTGCCTGTGTTTGACCAATATGTATCTACTAAATATTTCCTATCCACAGCACCTTATATTTATATTTGCAGAAATAACATTTACACACCCAATGTCAGACTCCCAAAATAGAGATATTATTTCCAGTTCTGGTAACAGTCTTCCTTTTGGGCCGAGGAAATGATTCAAAGATGCTCTCAAAGCTTTCTAGCACAATGTGTAATGCTCCCATAGTCCATGCAACTACCCCGACTATTGATTATTTCAAGTGGAAAAGCAGCATTTTGATTAGAGTTACTGAGACATAGCACAGCAGTCAAATGAGCCCTTTCAACCAATTGATCAACACTGTCCAAGATTTGTCTTCCAAGCTAGTACTAGTTTGGAAGACTTGTCCACGTAACTGCCCACCTATTCTTTAAAAGTTGTTATTGCACCTTCCTCAACTACTTTCTCCAGCCGCTTATTCCACTTACATACCACCCCTTTGTGTAAAAATGTTGCCTCTCAAGTGCCTATTAAATCTTCATGTGCTCATCTTAATCTATGTCCTCATGCTCTCAATTACTGACAACACCTTTTTAAAGATTTTCTGCACTTTTTCTTGTCTAATAATATTTTTCCTATAACAAGGTAACCAAAGCTGAATATAATACTCCATGTGAAGACTGACCAAGGTCCTGTCCAACTGAACTGTGACTTTATACTCAGTGTCCTAACTGATGAAGTCTTCTTCAGCACTCTGTATACCTGTGACTCCACTTTCAGGGAACCATGTACTAGCACTCTACTGTGCTATAATACTCCCCAAAGCTCTACTGTTCACTGTGAAAGTACCTTGATTTGACTTTCCAAAATGCAACACCTTGCACTTTCCGAATTCAAGTTTGGTCATTGTCTTTCAATCATACACATGTATACTGCCAAATGAAACATCGTTTCCCTGGACCAAGGTGAAAAATGCAGTACATATACTGTACTTTCTAAACATAACACTTTAATATTACCACAAATAAATTAACAAATAATAAGGTGCATTTATGGATCAAGTTTAAAAAGAAAACAGTATATTGCTACCAGCACTTCATACATAATGAAACCTAGATGGTGGCAGGGAGTTCATATTTCTGATGTAGGGAAAAATGAAGTTAAACTGAAAAGAGTGCAGAAAAGATTTATTAAGATATTGCCAGGATGGAAGGCACCAAGTTACAGGGAGAGGTTGGCCAGTCTAGATCTTAATACCTTAGAAAAACGGAGAATGACGAGCAACTTTGAAGAATTATGAAATGCATAGATTAAGGTAGTAGCCTAGATCCAGGGTGGAGGAGTCCAAAGCTAAAGGGCATGTTAAGCGTGAGTGGAGAAGATTTAAAATGGACCTGATGGGCAAATTCTTCACAACACTGTGGAAAAATAATGAGCTGCTGATGCCGTCAGGGTATTTCAGTTGATTGTAACTGTGCAAATTATAAGCCAAAGTTGCCTTTTTCACATTTTCTTCCATTTCACATTTTCTTATCTGAAGGTCAAGATCCTTCCATTCAAGAGGCTCTGCAAATACTGAAATTTACAAGCAAAGTCACAACTTAAATATTTTAAAAAGTTTTAAATGGTTTGGAAATGTAACTTGTTAACAAGAAATTCAGCAGATGCTGGAAATCCAGAGCAACAGACACAGAATGCTCACAGTTCTCAGCAGGTCAGGCAGCATCCATGGACAGGAATAAACAGTCCACATTTTGGGCTAGGACCCTTCATCAGTTTTACTTCTTCTTGGTTAACCAGAACTGAGAATTGTTCAATCTTATCTGTTGCTCAACCTGCTAAATGCCTGTGAAGTCACATTTAGTTGAAAGTTCAACTTCAAGATCAAGTTTAATTGTCATTCAATCATGTATGAATACCCAAGAATACAGCCAAATGAAGCAGCGTTCCTCTAGGACCAAGGTGCAAAACAAAGTTCCAACGGTTATATACAGCACAGGGATCTAACAGGATAACAGTAAACATATAGTCGCACAAAAAGTAATAATCTAGCCCAAGTCCCTGAGTGTCATACTCTGTAGATTGTTGGCAGAAGGATCTTGTTAGAAGAACAACCCCAATCATCACATTTTAGTACATCTGCAGTTGAATGAAACCTGGATTGTGTTCCACTGAGTGAAATCCGGAGTGTAGCACCAATGGGAGGGGCCAGTCCCTAACCCAGAATCAATATAAAGTGCCTGCTGTGCCTTCAGCATTCCCCCTCTGGGAAGCAGTAACAGGGGTTCATGTGGCACGAAGGCCTTGTCCACACTACGGAAGCCACACAGCTTACCCCCCCCCCCCACCCCCCCACCATTGGTCTTGCCAGTGAACTGGACTTGCAGTATTCAACATTCCCAAAGTCCAGCAGGGTCTTGCAATCACAAAGTAAATGTCCAAGACAATCACGGACTCTTTTTGTTAAGACTGCATATCGCCTCTGTGCACTGACTACCATACCATCCTATAGCAACCGGCAACATGGTCTGCACTAAGTCCAGCTCCTCTGTTATCAAGCAGCTCGGTAATGGGGTAGATCTAGAGTATTTAATGTTCTTTTTAACCAGCAATGACTTGCAACTGTAAAAAAGGATGTAAAAGACAAACAATTACACCTTTGGTTGGATCCAAAGTGGCCACTGCGACCATGTGCACAATCATCTAACCAGATTAGAGTCATAGAACAAAACAGTATGTTGAGTGTGTGGCATAAACAGCGAACACAAGTGATTGAAGAAGGAACAATAGTATTATCTCAGAAGTACTTGAATAGGTGTACGGAGGGGCAGGCTTAGAGGTGTATAGGCCAAATGCAGGACATTGGGACTAGCTGAGGAAGCACCATGGTTTGCATAGTCTGGATAGGTGGCAAGGCCTGCCTCCTGGCTGCATTGCTCCATAACTCTATGACTCAGGGCTTTGAACCTCTTGTCACTTTGCTTGTAAATTTCAATACTTGTACCATGTTCTTGAACAGAGGGACTTGACTTGTGAAAAGAGCACAGGAACAAGAATGTGAGAAAAAGCCAAATGCTCATTGGTTCAGAATCTGCTCAAATTTGATAAGCCAAAATATCCTGTTGTCATCAGCAGTTCACTATTCTTCCACAGGGTGTGCTGTTCTCCAGGACAATCAGTGAACTGACAATGGGTCACATTAGTCTCGCTGTATAAAATCTCTGACTACATGGCTTATTATGCAATTAGCTATTAAATTGTACATCTAGATATTATTTACTAAGCCTTAATTCATGCTTAATAGTCATATTTGTTCTAAAATTGATTTTTATCTATGTGGATAATCATTCTGTTATATAATTACTTAAAAATTTGATGACTTATAATAAAAATCTATCTTTTTTAAATAATTAAGGTTTTTGTTTACAATATCCAGAACAGAAACACAAATGCTCTTTTTCTTTTCTTCACTCTCCCTCATTCTCGCATTCTCTGACCCCTTCAGTCTCTCACTCACACACATACAAACACACAAATGCTGAAGGAACTCAAGAGGTCAGGCAGCATCTGTGGAGAGAAAGGTACAGTTGACATTTTGGGTTGAGACCCTTCATTGGGAGCTTTCATCGTTTTTACTTCTTGTCTAACCAGAATTGAGAATTCTTTCATCTTACATGCTGCACAACCTGCTAAATGACATCACTGTTACTGGATGTCAGTGCTTCTCTTTACTGTAGTAGCCCTCACCTCATTCTTTGTGATCAATTTTCCTCAAGCATCATTGCTTTGGTGGTAAACATAAGCTCTAGTCAATATTCTGTAGAATTTTCTGTCCATGATGAGCAACATATTGGCTTTCAAAATACACTGGAGAAGGTCCAAAAATAAAAGCACGTGTCTAAGAATGCATTGGTTTTAATCAATTATCAATCATTGATTTTAAAGGGCATGACAAATTATTATTGTCAATGCTAATCACTATTATTGATCTAGGCAAGTGGCAGGAGTTCAACCAATGAGACTGTGTGGCTGAGCACAGTGTAAGCACCTCCTGCAGATTATCCAATGACACAACTATTATTGGCAGAATTTCAGATGGTGATGAGGAGGCATACAAGAGTGAAATAGGTCAGATCAAATCAAGTTTAATTGTCATTCAAACCATGCGTGAGTACAGCCAAATGAGACAGTGTTTCTCTGGGACCAAAGTGCAAAAACATACACACACGTTCAAAAGAATGAGAAAGGAAAAAAGAACCTAGTTACGTAAGAAAGTAGATATTTAGACCAAGTTCCTGAGCGACCAGCAAATTGATGCATCCAGGCAGTAGAGCCTGTAATTCCATCAATCAAACACTGGAGGGCAGCATCAATGGGAGAGGCCAGCTCCAACTGAGCTTGCATCCTACTCTACAATCAAGCCCAAGGACTGAAGCCTAATCCTAGCTATAATCGAGGCAACACTGCTGCCTCACGACCTGTCTCACCACCAAATGAGGGAAGCAGGCCACACACACAAAATGCTGAAGGAACTCAGTTGGCCAAGCAATATCTATGGAAAAGAGTGCAGTTGATGTTTCAGGCAGAGACTGTTCACAAGGACTAGAGAAAAAAAATGCTGAGGAGTAGATTTTAGAGGTGGGGGGAGGGGAGTGAGAAAAACACAAGTTGATAGGTGAATCCTGAAGAGGGAGGAATGGAGTCAAGAGCTAGTCAAGTTGATTGGTGAAAGAGATGCAGGACGAGAGAAGGGGGAGTCTGATTAGCTCTTCCGAAATTAATCTGGCTTCTCTCTGAGGCCCAGTTCGAATGCCCTGGCCCAATGGCCCAATTCAACATCCCCAGCCCAACGTGCTGATTTGACCTCCCCAGCCTGACAGGCTGACTCGTCTTTTCCAAACCGCCAACCGGCTACTTCGAACAACGAGCAGCTCTCTGATGTGATTGTCCTGCTGTACAGGTAGTTATTGTTGTAAAGACTGGTTTTACTATGTATACAAACACATTTAACAAGGAAAAAAGCTCCTTCAGTTGGTCTCCGAGAGGCTGTTGCATGTATATGCCACTGCCAGCTTACCGGAACAATCTTGCACTTCAGGAAGAGGAAGTCAAGGGAACACACAACAGTCCTTATCGAGGTGTCAGTTGTGGAAAGAGTGAGCAATTTTAAGTTCCTGGGTGTCAGCAACTTTGAGGATCTATGCTGGGCCCATCATATTGATGCAGTTTCCAAGAAGGAATGGAAGTAGCTATGTCTTATTAGGAGTTTGATGAGATTTGGTATGCTAGAAAAGGCTCCAGAAAAATTTTTACAGATGAAATGTGGAGGGAATTCTAACTGGTTGCATCACCATGCATCATGGAAGGGCCATGACTCCATTCCAGATGCTCCATTCAGAAAAAGCTGCAGAAAGTTATAAACTCACCCAGCTCCATCATGGGCCCTAGCGTCCCCAACATCAAGGAAACTTTTTCAAAAACCAATACCTCAAAAAGGCGGCATCTGTCACCAAGGATATCCACTACCAAGGACATGCCTGCTTCTCATTACTACCACCTTCTTCAATCCCCATTAGTCTCAAGTAAGCCTCCATTAACATAATATACAAAATGTATTATTTTTCCTCTAGAGGAACAGTAGATTTTGAATATTATGCTAATGTCTGTGTTGGAGATTCCGTAACAGTGTTGCACTGTATATCTACACAGAATATATCTCTGATTATCGTCACCTTGTAGTTGTGGAGAGATTTGTGAGTTCCTGAGATCCTGAAAGTGATGTCATTTGGAGCTTAATTACTTCCAGTAGGAAGGTATGGTAAGGTCACCCATGGTAGTAATGTCAAGGGGGAGGTTCCAGATAAAATGTGATCTCACAAGATCTCGACGCTGGAGATAGTGGAAAGTGATGACACATCACAAGATCAGTGAAGGTGGAAGAATCCTCCAGGAGTGAAGGGTCTACAGCCATCGTACATGTCATGCCACTGGACCCTGACCACAATCTGTCAAGCACTGTGTGGAGGCTGCCATGCATCAGCCTCCACGTGTTCAACAAAGTCAAGTACAGGCATTCTCCATTAAGGGAATAAGCCCTGAGGAGAACATCATACTCAACTCAAGTAATCACACAATTACTACTACTACAATGCAGTCTAATTACTCCACAGCACACATAATGCAAACAATTTACTTGATATACAAACGTTTGTAATTACTTAGTTAATTAACGAGATACTGTGCAGAATAGTACTTTCTGGTCCTTCCAGACACACTGCCCAACAACCCTCGAATTTAATCGTAGCCTAATAACGGGACCATTTTACAATGACCAATTAACTTCCCACCAGTATGCCTTTAGACTGTGGGAGGAAACCAGAGAAAATCCATGGGGTCATGTGGAGAAAGTTCAGTCTCCTTTCAGGCAGCGGTAGGAGTTGAACCGGGACCTCCAGTACTGTTAAGTTGTTGTGCTAACCACCATGCTATCGTGGCGCCCATTTATTACATTGTTGGATTTTAATTTGTAAGGATTTAAGGTTGGAAACCACTCTATTAAATTCCGTGTAAAAGACTCCAACATTGGAGCCCTGCTAGAATGTCTGAACGCAACAGGCAGCAAAGCTGAGGACATTCAGATAATACTATTTATGGAAAGCTTTACTTGCTCAAGCTCTGAAACTCATTGGTCTTGCACAAGACTAAAGTGCAACCTTTTAGTTATTAATTTTTAATTGATTTTCATATTTCTCATCAGCCAGAATTGACAGAGTTGCCTAAACCAGCAGCCTCAGCTGTCAAATCTACTAGTTTTGAGAATCTGTTTCCAGTCACCTTTTGAAGAGAGAATTTGAACTTCACATGTATTATGTCTTAATTGCACTTTATATTTGTGTGCCTGGTCTATGAATTTATCCAGAGCACTGCCCTTCATAATGGGAGGCTGCAATAGCTGCATTAAATTGCAATTCAAAATATCAAATGGCCTTTTGTCATTAATTTCCTTGTTGCCAGAGAAATAGTGAAGAGAGAGAGAGAGAAAGGAAGAGAGAGGGAGAGAGAGGGAGAGAGAGAAAGAGGGTGAGGGAAAGGGAGTGAGAAGAGAGAAAGAAAGGGAGGGAGAGAGAGAAAGGGAAAGAGAGTGAGAAAGAATGGGAGAGGGAGAGAGATAGAGGGAGAGAGAGAGGAAGAGGGAGAGAGAGAATGGGAGAAAAGGAGAGAGAAAAGAAGTGATAGGGAGAGAAAGAGAGAGAGAAATGTTTGCACGTACAAATACATAAAACAGAATACAGACAATTGAAACACCACTCATCCTTCACTGGTCTCCTTATCAGAATTAGGTATATTATCACTGACAACACACGTTCAGCAGGCCAGGCAGCATCTGTGGCAAAGAGTAATCAGTCGATGTTTCAAGCTGAGACCCTTCTTCAGGACTGCAAAGGAAAGGAAGAAGTCAGAGTAAGATGGTGGGTGCAGGATAGGAAGAAGTATGTGGCAAGTGATTGATGAAATTAGGTGAGGGGAAGTAGAATTGACATGGGTAGCCACCGGTAGATCCCACTTTTTGTGGTGGATGGAGCAGAGATGCTGGGCGAAAGTCAATCTACGTTGGGTCTCACTGATATACAAGAGGCTATACTGGGAGCACTGGACACAGTAGATGAACCCAATAGATTCACAAGCGAAGTGTTGCCTCACCTGGAAGGACAGTTTGGGGCCTTGAGTAGTGGTGAGGGAGGAGGCTTTAGGGAAGGTGTGGCACTTGTTTGGCTTGCAATGATAAATGCTGGAAGGGACATCAGTGGGAAAGGACGAGTGGACAAGGGAGTTGTGTAGAAGTACTTCCTGAGGAAAGTAGTAAGTAGGGGAAAGGGAAAGAATGCTTGCTGGTGCTCTAGTTGTAGATGGCGGGACACAGAGGGTAGTGGGGTGGTAGGTGAGGTGAAGAAGAACCCTACCCTTGGTGTGGCAGCGGAAGATAGGGTAGGTGCAGATGTTCACAAAATGGAAGAGATGGGCAGCCTAGATGGTGGAGGAAGGGAAGGTCCTTTCTTTGAAGAAGAGCATCTCATTAGCTCTGGAATGAAAAGCCATATGCTGTGAGCAGGTACAGCACAGATGGAGGAACTGAGAGAAGGGGATGGCATTTTTACAAAAGGCAGTGTGGGAAAAGGTATGGTGTGTGAATCAGTGGGTTTCTAGTAGATAAACTGTCTCTGGAGATTGGAGGTAGAGAGATTGAGAAAGGGGAGAGAGGTATCGGAAATGGACCAAGTGAATTTGAACAGAGGGTGGAAGTTAGATGCAAAGTTGATGAAATTCACAAGCTCAGCCTGGGTGCAGGAAGCAGCACCAATGCAGTCAGTGAGGTGTGTAGGACCAGGTGGGGAGCAATGCTGGTGTAACCTTAAACATGGACTGCTCCATGTAGCCAATGAAAAGGCAGGCATAGCTGGGACCCACGTTAGTGCCCATGGCTACATCTTTGGCTTGAAGGCAGTGGGAGGAGCTGAAAAAGAAATTATTGAGGTTGAGGACCCACTATGTCTGATGGCGGACAGTTGTGTTGAAGGGGAACCATTTGGGTCAGTTGTCCAGCTAGAAGAAGAGAGCTTTGAGGCCCTCCTGATGGGAGATAGAGGTGTATAGGGACTGGACATCCATAGTGAAAATGAGATGATTGGGGCTAGGGAATTTAAAACCATTGTAAATATGAAGTGTGTGTGTAGTGTCATAGATGTAGGTAGAAAAGGGACTGAATTAAGGGGAATAAAACAGAGTTAAGCTATGCCATCACAGGTTCAGTGGTGCAGGAGCAAGCAGAAACAATGGGTCTATCTGGACAGTCAGGTTTATAGATCTTGGGTCTGAGGTAGAAATGGGAGGTTTGGGGTAAAGGAACTATGAGGTTGGTGGCAGTGGATGGGAGATCCCCAGAGTCGATAAGGTTGGTGATGGTGTGGGAGACAATAGCATGGCACTTCTTAGTGGGGTCCTGTTCAAGGGGTAAGTAAGAGGAGGTGTCTGAGATTTGCCACCTGGCCTCAGTAAGGTAGAGATCAGTTCACTAGATTATACAGGACACCCCCCCCCCTTATCTGTGGGTTTGATGGCGGGGTTGGGATTAGTGTGGAGAGAGCGGAGAGCAATAGGCTCAGAGGGAGTGAGGTCAGAACTAGGGAGAGAAATGTTAAAGTCGAGATTGTTGATGTCTCATCGGCAGTTAGCAATAACAAAATCTAGAGCAGGCCGAAGATCAGAGTGGGGTGTCCAGGAAGAGGAAGAGGAAGAGGGTTTAAGATGGGAGAAGGGGTTACAGTGCAGGCTGGAGAACCCTTGCCAAAGAAGTAGGCAGGAAGAAGAAGGTGATGGAAGAAGAGCTCAATGTCACGGCAGGCGTGGTGATATCTGTTGTGAAATTGGTTGTTTGTGGCAGCATATTGGTCAAGATATTACTATGTTACAATACAATAAAATAAATAGTGCAAAAGAGGAAAGGTGAAGTAGTTTTCATGAAATTTTCAAAAAATATGATGGTAAAGGGGAAGAAGCTGCTCTTAACATGTATGAGTGTTCGTCTCATGAGTTTGCCTCCTCACTGATAATAGTATTAAGAAGGGGGCATGCCCAAGATGCCAGGGAACATTTTCATGGGACACCATCTTTTTGAAGATGGGCTTGATAGTGGGGATGCTCGTGCTCGTGATGGAGCTGGTTGAGTACACAATCCTTTGCAACCACCTTTGACCCTCTGAATTGGAGCCCTCATACCAGCCAGCGATGCAACCAGTCAGAATGTTCTCCATGATAGACATTTGCTGCAATGACATTCAGATCTTTATTTAAGACATTCTCTCCACTGCTTAAGAAGATTTAAATTTCTTCCTCTCAATCATCCCTTTGGCTACTCTGTCCAATGAAATGTCCATTCAGATTATTTTCACAATATAGCTTGAGATCTTCACGATAATAAGGCAACACTGTAAGTGCAATTTGTCTATGATAGATTGAGACTAAATATTTCAAAAGGTTTCAATGCTTGTTTCAGAAACATCAGTTCTATGGTAACAAAAGAACTTAAATAATTAAAGACATATTTCTTTCCCCCCATATCACAGCTACTTTTGGACTATTTACAGTACTGGCTGAGTTATAATTTCCCTCAGTCACTCCTTACAGAGGCAAGTTTCATGTGCCAACTGTTTCCTGAATAAAGAATGGATTTTCCAGTTGCACTTATGAATGGTTGTTCATCTTTTTTACTGAAACTCTCTGATTTTGAAGTTCACAAGTGAAGTTAACATCTTCATCAAATGACAAACTCTATTATTGTCTAAAGGCTTCTATTAAGTCACTCCACTGCCAGTAAGAGAAAGAACTTCTGCTTTCTTATTCTTCCTGAATGTATATGAACTTCTCTAGAGTTGTTAGCACGATAATGTTGGTGTTCATAGTTGTTTAGAATCAGGTTTAGATTTTTAAAGACAAACAAAAATGAACAGGAATAGACCATAAGGTCCCTCGACTCTGTTGGAGAATTCAGTAAGATTGTGGAGACTTCTCTATTGATTTCCCTATTGTCTAAATATCAGTCTATCTCAGCATTATGTTCAATGATCCAGCTTTTTGGGATAGACAATTGAATGGTTCACTAGCCTCTGGGAGATGGAATAGTCCTCATCTCCAGGTTAAATGAGTCAGTTCATATTTTGAGGTAACCTCTACCTGTACCAGATCACAGCAAATACATTCAGAGTCTTATATGTTGCAATGAAGTAATCTCTTTTGAGGCACTATGGTAGCGTAATAGCGAGTGAGGCACTAATTCTGCTCCAGGCGTTCTGGAATTTGGAGTTCAATTCTGACGGCATCTGTAAGGAGTTTGTATGGTACGATCTCCCTGCGTGACCACATGGGTTTCCTCCAGATGTTCCAGTTTTGTCCAACAATGTAAACATGTACTGTACTGTTTAGTAGGTTATTCAGTCATTATTAATTGTCCTGTGACAAGTCTAGGCTGCTAGGTGGTGTAGCACATTCAGCTGGATGGGTTTGAATCCCATGGTTCGAATCCCATTGTAGGATTTTGTAAATAAAACAAAAGATTCATTTTATGTGCTTAACTAAAGCTGCAGCACTTTCCTTCCATTATGAATTTCATGTCACATTCTGATGATTTTTATTTATTCTTTCTCTCTCTCTCTCTCTCTCTCTCCTTTCTAAAATCCAGAGGCAACAGGCCTCAGAATGCAATTATTCTCAAGACTTGGTCTCTTGATCCTGCCATGTACTATCTCCAATCCCCCTCGACAGCTCTCCTTAATGAGTCAAATTAAGTATCAGATCAATTGGAGACTTAAGACATGTTATTCACGTACACAAATACACCTGAAGCAGA
The DNA here is from genome assembly GCF_030144855.1 of Hypanus sabinus. Classification (NCBI taxonomy): domain Eukaryota; kingdom Metazoa; phylum Chordata; class Chondrichthyes; order Myliobatiformes; family Dasyatidae; genus Hypanus; species Hypanus sabinus. Next base: position 63,172,122 of record NC_082720.1, on the reverse strand, counting down.
AGAGTGGCAGTGCAAGTGGAGTAGCTGCCTCACACACCACACACCCAGGTTCAGTCTTGACCTCAGTTACTTCCCTTGACCATATGTTCTGATGTCACTCATATCCCAAATGACTGTTGTAAATTGCCTTCAAAGAATAGGTGAGTGGTCGACTTTGGGTGGAGATTATGATGATGTGGGGTTGGGGGGAATAAAGTAGAGATCAATGTAGGATTAGTTGGCAGTCGTTGATAAAATATTAACTATTAGCTTTATTTCTCACATGTACACCAAAACATATAGTGAAATGCATTGTTTGCGTCAAATAAAATCAGTGAGAATTGTACTGGACTGGAAGCTTGACAAGTAATGTTACACATTCAGTGCCAATGTAGCATGCACACAACTCAGTAACTGTATCCGTACATCACTTCTTTTTTGTAATTTGGTGTGAACTAGCAAACCTTGAGTAAACCCATATGGTCAGGGGGGGAAATGTACAACCTTCTTACAGTCAGTGGTGGGGTTCGAACTCCAATCTTACAGCTGGCAATGAAAAGCATTGTGCTGACTACTCTGCTACCATGGCACCCGTATGGCATGAGGGTTTGTGTTTGATATTTGGCATGAATCCAGAGAGCTAAGTCACACCACCAAGTTCAGGACAATTATTACTCCTCAACCATCAGGCTCATGAACCAAATGAGATAACTTCACGCAATTTCACTCACTGCAACACTGGAATGTTCTCCGCAACCAATGGATGCATTTTCAGGGACCCTTCATCTCCTGTTCTTGATATTTATTTATTATTATTACTTCTCTTTGTATTTGCACAGTTTGTTGTCTTTTGCACACAGGTTGGAACATCCAAGTTAGTGTGGTCTTTTATTAATTCTATGCTGGTTATTGGATTTATCGAGTATGCCCACATGAAAACAAATCTCATGTTTTATATGGTGACGGGCTTTTCTTCATGATTTTCTCTCAATGATTATCCATGAAAGACCATCTGACTGATCAAGCCGATTTAATAAGATATTGGTTAACTGACTGTACACTCAATTCTGCATTTCTCCTCCCCGGTAACTTTTCATCTACTTGCTTTTCTACCCTCAGTGACCACTTTGTTAGGTACACTGGATCACCTGCTCATTATGCAAATATTTCATCAGTCAATCATGTGTCAACAACTCAAAACATAAAGCATGCAGACATGATAAAGAGGTTCAGTTATTGTTCAGAACAAAAATCATAATGGGGAAGAAAGGTGATCTAAGTGACTTAGAATAATTGTTGATCAAGGAAGGGTTGGTTTCAGTATCTCAGAAACTGCTGATCTCTTGTGATTTTCATGCTCTACAGTGTCTAGAATTTATAGATAATGATGTGAGGAACAGAGTCATGCAGTGAGCATCATCTCTGTGGGCAAAAACACCTGGTTAATGAGGGAGGTCAGAGGAGAATGGCCATGCTGATTCAAGTTGACAGGAAGGCGACAGCAACTCAAATAACCATACTTATAACAACGGTGTGCAGAAGAACATCTCTGAGTGCACAACCCATCGAACCTTGAAGTTCACAGTGAACCTGTAGTGCACGAATATACACTCAGTGACCTCTTCACTAAATACAGGAAGTACCCAATAAAATGGCCACTGAGTGTACTTTTGTCTTAAAGACTCTGCTTCCACTGCCCTTTAAGGAAGTGTTCTAAAAGCTGAACACCCTCAGAGAGAAATGGTTAAGCTCATACTTTTAAACAGTGACTCTTTGTTCTGAATGTTCTCATTGCAGGAAACATCAATTTCGGTTTCAACCTGTATATCAGGATCTTATATGCCTCAGTCTAGTGCTGGGGTTCCCAAACTTTTTAATGTCATGGACCCCTACCATTAACCAAGGGGTCCATGGACCTTGTCTGTGAACACTGGACTCTGGTGCCAAAAGATCTGAACACAGAAGGCACAAAATTAGCCTCTGTATACCTTCTTTATCCTTATATGACAATCAGCCCATTCCATGTATTAACTTAGCAAGTTTTCTCTGAACTTCTTCCATTATTAACATCCTTCCTTAAGAGACTAATCATCCAGCCCTGATCTTGTCAATTCCTATATACCTGAAGCATAGTCACTCCACTCTTGTGTTCAATTGCATCACAACCTGGTACAGAGACTCCAATACACAAGATCGCAAGAGACAACAGAGGGTTGTAGACCCTACCGGTTCCATCATGGCCCCAATCTCCCCACCATCAAAGACATCTTCAAGATGTGAAGTTTCAAGAAGGCAGCATCCATCATTAAGGATCCCCGCCATCTCCGATATGACATCAGGAGGAGGAACAGGAGGTTGAAGACCCACACTCAATATTTTAGGAATAGCTTTCTCCCCTCTAACATCAGATTTCTGAGCAGTTCATGAACACAACATCATTATTCATTTTTTCACTATTTACTGTATGTATTTTGTTAACTTATAATTTTTATGTATTGCTCTGTACTAATGCTGTAACATGACAAACTTTATGACATGTGTTAGTGAAAATAAATCTGATTCTCATCCTAATTCATCATTACAATAAACAATAACATTCTCCTGATAGAAATTTGTAGAATTATGACAGGCATAGGTAAAATACCTCTTCTTCCCAGGGTTGAAATGGAGGGTATATGGTGAGAGGCTTAAAGCTTAAAGGAAATATGTGGGTCAAGATTGTTACAGAGAGTGTTGTGCGCCTGCAATGTGCTGCCAGATGACGTGTTGGAGCCAGATACAATTAAAGAGCTTAAGATAGGCTGGGGGTCCTCAACTTTTTTTATACCATTAACTGTGGACCCAGGTCGGCAACACCAGAGATACACATACGAATATACAGAGAATGGAGGGTATGGACCCTGTGCATGCAGTAGAGATTAGTCTAATAAAGCTTCTTTAGCTGCATTAATTCAACACAACATTATGGGACTATTCATCTTTTTTTTTTCCAGTCCTGTTGAAAGGTCTCGGCCCAAAATGTTGACTGTTCGCTCTTTTCCATAGTTGCAGCCTGGCCTGTTGAGTTCCTCCAGCATTTTGTGTGTGTTACTTGGATTTCCAGCATCTGCAGATTATGGGCCAGAGGGTCAGATCCTGAGCTGTACTGTTGTCTACTCTGTTAGCTTCCCCAGTTATTTGGTTACCTGCATTACCAGCCTTTTCTGTATCATGCACAGGGGCACCAGATCCTTTGGCACCTCAGACCTTATGATCTCCCACCATTTAGCTGAAGTATTTTTTTCCATGCCAAAAAGAACCATGGCAAAATGTTCCACATTTTAAGTCCTTTAAGGCTAACTTTGAGGAGATGCAAAAGGACTTAGGAGTGGATTGGGACAATTTGTTTTATGGGAAGGATGTAATAGAGAAATGAAGGTCATTTAAAGGTGAAATTTTGAGGGTACAGAATCTTTATATTCCTGTTAGGTTGAAAGGAAAGGTTAAAAGTTTGAGAGAGCCATGGTTTTCAAGGGATATTGGAAACTTGGTTGGGAAAAAGAGAGAGATCTACAATAAATATAGGCAGCATGGAGTAAATGAGGTGCTCGAGGAATATAAAGAATGTGAAAAGAATCTTAAGAAAGAAATTAGAAAAACTAAAAGAAGATATGTGATTGCTTTGGCAAGTAACGTGAAAATAAATCCAAAGGGTTTCTACAGTTATATTAATAGCAAAAGGATAGTGAGGGATAAAATTGGTCCCTGAGAGAATCAGAGTGAACAGCTATATGTGAAGCCAAAAGAGACGGGGGAGATTTTGAACAATTTCTTTTCTTCGGTATACATTAAGGAGAAGGATATTGAATTGTGTAAAGGTAAGGGAAACAAGTAGGTTAGTTATGGAAACTATGATGATTAAAGAAGAGGAGCTTTTATAGAATATAAAAGTAGATAAGTCCCCAGGTCCTGACAGGATTTTCCCTAGAACCTTGAGGGAAGTTAGTGTAGAAATAGCAGGGGTTCTGAGAGAAATATTTCAAATGTCATTAGAAATGGGGATTTCTAATTAGAAGTTGGAAATACGCCATTAGAAATTGGCGTATTGCTCATGTGGTTCCATTATTTAAAAAGGGTTCTAAGAGTAAACCTAACAATTATCACCCTGTAAGTTTGACGTCAGTGGTGGGGAAATTAATGGAAAGTATTCTTAGAGATGGTATATATAATTATCTGGATAGACAGGGTCTCATTAGGAGCAGTCAACATGGATGTGTGCGTGGAAGGTCATGTTTGACAAATCTTATTGAATTTTTTGAAGAGGTTTTGAGGAAAGTTGACGAGGGTAAAGCAGTGGATCTTGTCTATATGGACTTCAGTAAGGCCTTTGACAAGGTTCCACACAGAAGGTTAGTTAGTAAGGTTCAATCGTTAGATATTAATATCGAAGTAGTAAAATGGATTCAGCAGTGGCTGGATGGGAGATGCCAGAGAGTAGTGGTGGATAACTGTTTGTCAGGTTGGAGACTGGTGACTAGTGGTGTGCCTCAGGGATCTGTACTGGGTCCAATGTTGTTTGTCATATACATTGATGATCTGGATGTCCGGGTGGTAAATTGGATTAGTAAGTATGCAGATGATACTAAGATAGGTGGTGTTGTGGATAATGAAGTAGGTTTTTAAAGCTTGCAGAGAGACTTAGGCTAGTTAGAAGAGTGGGCTGAAAGATAGCAGATGGAGTTTAATGCTGATAAGTATGAGGTGCTACAATTTGGTAGGACTAATCCAAATAGGACATACAGGGTAAATGGTAGGGCATTGAGGAATGCAGTAGAACAGAGTGATCTAGGAATAACGGTGCATAGTTCCCTGAAGGTGGAATCTCATGTGGATAGGGTGGCAAAGAAAGCTTTTGGTATGCTGGCCTTTATAAATCAGAGCATTGAGTATAGGAGTTGGGCTGTAATGTTAAAATTGTACAAGGCATTGGTGAGGCCAAATTTGGAGTATTGTGTACAGTTCTGGTCACCAAATTATAGGAATGATGGCTACAAAATAGAGAGAGTACAGAGGAGATTTACTAGAATGTTACCTGGGTTTCAGCACCTAAGTTACAGAGAAAGGTTGAACAAGTTAGGTCTTTATCCTTTAGAGCGTAGAATGTTGAGGGGGAACTTGATGGATGTATTTAAAATTATGAGGGGGATAGATAGAGTTGACATGCATAGGCTTTTTCCATTGAGAGTAGGGGAGATTCAAACAAAAGAACATGAGTTGAGAGTTAAGGGACAAAAGTTTAGGGGTAACACAAGATGGAACTTTACTCAGAGAGTGGTAGCTGTGTGGAACGAGCTTCTAGTAGAAGTGGTAGAGGCAGGTTCGATTTTGTAATTTAAAACAAAATTGGATAGGTATGTGGACAGGAAATGAATGGAGGGTTATGGGCTGAGTGCAAGTAGGTGGGACTAGGTGAGAGTAAGCGTTCGGCACGGACTAGAAGGGCCGAGATGGCCTGTTTCCACGCTGTAATTGTTATATGGTTATATGATTTTAGCCTCTGAAGATGCAACATGGAGACTGACTGATTTTTGTGTGCCATTAAGAAGTGACACAAGCACAATGCTTATATGGCAGGTAATTAGAATGAATGTAGATTTGAAAATTTCATATACTGATCTGAATTCTCATTACGCGATTCTGCTTATACATATCCCAAGAGAAATTGCTGAGAAATAAATCATCACAGGCTCAATAAGCAGTGCTTTCTTTATAGTACAAAACAGCGGCATAACAAAATAAGCTATCTTACACCAAATGTACATTTATCCTGCTCCAAAGAAAAGCAGAGTCAGATCAATAAGTGTTCCTAATGGTACTGTATATGTATATTCAACTTTTTTTTCTGTGTCACTGACTCTGGTACACAGCTGGGATTCACCACCGTGATCTTTATCTTCTAAATTGGGGCAATTACTGCCTGTTACATCAAGTTCCAACAAGCTCTAAAATGTCTCCAACAAATGACTTTGATCCAATATCAAGCCACCACAAGCCTATGTCTACTCTTGAATCATTGTCCACTGATATGATACCATAGAAGTAGCATTTAGATATTGTTGTGACTTAAAATTAAAACAGCTATTTCAACTATGATTTTTGAACACATCAAATTGCTCTTTAAATTAATGCACATTTCAAACTTAGATCATAGATCATAAGACATAGGACCAGAATTAGGCCTTCGGGCCCATTGAGTCTGCTCTGCCATTCAATCATGGCTGATCCTTTTTTTTATCTTCTCCTCAACCCCAGTTCCCGGCATCACATAACCTTTGATGTCATGTCTAATCAAGAACCTATCAATCTCTGCCTTAAATACACTCACGCAGCCTCCACAGCTGCGTGTTGCAACAAATTCACCACCCTTTGGCTAAAGAAATTTCTATGCATCTCTGTTTTGAAAGGGCACCCCTCTATCCTGAGGCTGGACCCTCTTGTCTTAGACTCTCTCACCATGGGAAACATCCTTTCCACATCTACTCTGTCTAGGCTTTTCAACATTCAAAAGGTTTCAATGAGATCCCCCCTCATCCTTCTGAATTCCAGCGAGTACAGACCTAGAGCCATTAAACATTCCTTGTGTGATAGCCCTTTCATTCCTGGAATCATCCTTGGGAACCTCCTCTGGACACTCTCCAATGCCAGCACATCTTTTTTAAGATCAGGGGGCAAAACTGTTCACAATACTCAAGGTGAGGCCTCATCCATGCCTTATAAAGCTTCAGCATCACATCCCTGCTTTTGTATTCTAGACCTCTTGAAACAAATGCTAAAATGTCATTTGCCTTCCTCACCACCAACTCAACCTGCAACTTAACCTTTAGGGTGTTCTGCAAAAGCAGTCCTAAGTCCTGTTGCATCTCAGATTTTTGGATTTTCTCCCTATTTAGAAAATAGTCTGCACATTTATTTCTGCTACCAAAATGCATGATCATGCATTTAGAAAAGTTGTAGTCCATTTGCCAGTTTTTTGCCCATTCTCCTAAAATGTCTAAGTCCTTTTGCACCCTAACTGTTTCCTCAACACTATCTGCTCCTCAACGAATCTTTGTATCATCTGCAAACATGGCAACAAAGCCATCTATTCCATCATCTAAATTATTTATATACATCATAAAAAGAAGCAGTCCCAACACTGATCCTGACAGAACACTACTAGTCACTGACAGCCAACCAGAAAAGGTTCCTTTTATTCCTACTCACTTTCTCCTACCAATCAGCCAATGCTCTAACCATGCTAGTAACTTTCCTATAACACATGGGCTCTTAAATTTGTCAGCCCCCCCCATGTGTGGCACCTTGTCAATGGCCTTCTGAAAGTCAAAATACAAAACATCCACTACATCTCCTTTATCTATCCTTTTTATAAGCTCATCAAAGAATTCCAACAGGTTCATCAGGCAGAATTTTCCCTGAAGGAAACCATGCTGACTTTATACTACCTTGTCCTGTGTCACCAAGTACTCCATCACCTCATCCTTAAGAATTGACTCAAACATCTTCCCAACCACTGAGGTCTATAATTTCCTTTCTGCTGCCCTCCTCCTTTCTTAAAGAGTGGAGTGGCATTTGCAATTTTCCAGTCCTCTGGCAAAATGCCAGACTCCAATGATTTATGAAAGATCATTTCTAATGCAACCACAATTTCTAATGCTATCTCCATCAGAGCTCTAGGATGCAGTTCATCTGGTACAGGTGACTTATGTACCTTTAGGTCTTTCAGCTTTTTGAGCACCTTTTCTCTTGTATCTTCACACACTACAACATCAGGCACACTGCTAGTGTCTTCCACAGTCAAGACTGATTCAAAATACTCATTTAGTTCATCAGCCATCTCCTTGTCCCCTGTTATTATTTCTCCTACCTCATTTTCTAGTGGTCCTATATCCACTCTCATTTCTCTTTTATTTTTAATGTACTTGAAAACAACTTTTACTATCCACTTTGAACACTATCAACTTGAATCATGCTTCTTTCATAAAGATATTCTGGGGTAAATAATCTCTTAGTTGGATTGAATTGTTCTCTGATCTTGGCAATACATTGGCAAAAGTTTAGTCACCATACAAGGAGACATCATTAGTTCACTGTAAGTATGTAGTGTGTCCTCCAAATGCTTGGCCTTTCCACACTTATCAATCAGCTGATAGGTCTTCATTATGGAGATTCATTTGTGATGTAGAGGAGGAGATCTCATCATTGATTGGTTGTGTGTTGAACTCTGTGCATTGTGGTCTGGGATTTTGCCCACATTTGCTCATAAGCAGGATTGAGTTCTGCATGTCTGTTTGAGGAACTGTTTGCAGAAAACCATGGTTCTAAGAATTCTCTTGCATGCTTGTGCCATGGCTTTCTCCGATGCCCAGGTGATTTTGTGCCCCTCTCGATATTTATGGGTAGAGGCCAGGGAGAATTGGTTATGCCACTTTACATTGGAATGCCCCACAAATGATGCTGTCACTTTCAGGACTCTTTGTCTTGTTATTTCATGTTCTCATTATTTATTGCTATTTATTAATAGTTGCATTTGCCCAGTTTGTTGTCTTCTGCACCCTACTTGATCTTTCATTGATGCTGTTTTAGTTACTGTTCTGTAGATTTGCTGAGTATGCTCGCAGGAAAATTAATCGCAGGATTATATGTGGTGACATATACGTACTCTGATAATAAAATGCTTCAGGTAAGATAGCGGTGCATTCAGTCACAGCAGCTTCTACGAGGTTAACAAAAGGTGCTGCTGTCCTACTTAAACCTATTTTTAATGATTGCAACATCCTGCTATACATTAAGAACTTAAAGTACTGTTGGTCTACACCATCAGTGAGATGCTCGTTGGTAGAGAAAATGAAGGAGCTGTGCAACGTGCTGCTGCCTGGGTCGATGAAGACTTACATTCAGATAGCGAGTGGCCATCACGGTTGCTTTTCTTGTGATCGCAATACCCCTTAGGACGTTGCCACACTGGTATGCCACAAGTTTGAATCACTGATTTATTGGCTGAGAGCAGGGGCGGATAGCAGAGTAACTGTGTGATCTCGGTCATAACAAGGAGTAGGCTTCAAGCCATGGTGTCACCTGTTTTACAGCCTCTGGGAGAGAGACATCCAAGCCAGTACATTACACCAGGTCGTCACAGCACAACTTCCAGGATGGAACCAGTGCTGCCCCTGAGCGTTCGCTGGGCAGAAGACAAGCTCTATTGTGGTTGACTGAGATTTCAAAGGACTGCAGGGTCTGGACTATAGACATGTATATTTTGTGTGGTCGTATTTTTACTGATATTCTTATTGGGCCTGTTATCTGGGAGTCGAGCTGCAATACTGCCTGGGGGGTGCATCGGACGGTGTGGCATGGCGTCCAGTCTGGAATTGCCCTACCCCACTCCACCCCAGAGTTTGCTCAGCAGAAGTGTGGCTCCATAGGGTTTGACAGCAGATTAATGAGCAGGGAAATTTTCTACCAGAAGGAGAAATTGATATTCATGCCATCAGGTAGGAAACTACCAAGATGCTTATATATTGCCTTTCACACACCCACGACGTTACGAAGCACTTCATGGCAAACGAACAATTTTGAAAAGTGCACTGATCATGTTATGTCAAAATTAGCACCAATTGTCTCTCTTCAGAGAGAAGAATTAGGAACAATTCCTGTCATTGCAGACTTTGATCGTACAGTGGTCCTGCTAACAAGCAAGCAATCAAAACCATTGAGTCAAATTATACTATGGGAATTGGAGATTTTAAAATTAGATAGCTGATTGAATAAACCTGGAATTAATTAAATTAACTTCAGAAATGGTGACAATGAAACTACCAGGTGTTATAAAAATCTAATTGGTATACTTAAACTCTACAAGGTGTCTTAATCTGGACTAGCCTATATGTGACTCAATAACCAAAAAATATTTTTGATTCATTATGGACGTCCTACAAAAGCCAGGGAAGCTGTTTGGTTAAACCAAAACATCATCACTTCTTATGGTAAATAGCCAGTGGTCCAACCAGCAATTATCACAGCCCATGGACAATTAATGATCAAAATGCCGGTGGCCAAGTGTATGGATATTAGAGAGAGTGATGCATTTAGTGTAATAGAGTAAACTGCATGGAAGCAGGTACTTTGGCTCAACTTGTCCATGCCTACCAAGGTGTCAACCTAAGCTAATCACATTTGCCCATGTTTGGTCCACATTCTTCTAAATCTTTCCTCACCAGATACTTATACAAATGTCTTCGCAATGCCATTATTGCAGCTGCCTCAAGCAGATTAAAAGATTATCTTTATTTGTCACACTTACATGGAAACGTGCAGTGAAATGGATGGTTTGAGTCAAATCAAATTAGCGAGGGTTGTGCTGTCATCACACTTCCAGTGCCAATGTGTGCCCGTAACTCACTACTACTAACTGTACAGCTTTGGACTGTGGAAGGAAACTGGAGCACCTGGGGGAACCCATGTGTTCAAGGGGAGAACATACAGACTCCTTACAGACGGCGGTGGGAATCAAACCTCAGTCTTTCAGCTGGTGTGGTAGTAGCGTTACACTAACTGGTATGCGGCTGCACCACCCCTGTACACTCATTTCAGGTACAACTCTCCTTCTGCATGAAGTTGCCCCTAGTTTTAATGTGCTTGGAAGTAGGTTCAAGGAGGATGTCAGAGATAAATTTTTCACACAGAGGGTGGTAGGTGTGTGAAATGCACTGCCAGCGACAGTGGTAGAGGCCAATACAATTACAAGAGTCTTTTGAGAGACTCTTAGATAGGTACATGGACTTTAGAAAAATAGAGGGCTATGTGGTAGCGAAATTCTAGACAGTTTCTAGAGTAGGTTACATGGTTGGTACAACACCGTGGGCCGAAGGACCTGTAATGCTTTGTAGATTTCTATGTTTCGGATCCTTTTAAAATCGTTTCCCTATCACCTTTTATTTATTCCATTAATCCTTGCATGTCAGAGCATAAATCAAGTTACTAGAGCAGGTGTTCTCAACCTGGGGGCTGCTGACCCATAGTTAATTGTAGTGGTTAATGATATAAAGAGCCCCTGTGCTAGTATGATTCCACAGAACATAAGGACAAATCGATAACTACCTCTCAGTTGTGCAATGCCTCAGACTCCAGCCCTTCTATTTAATTTTACTACTGCGTCTTATTTTGCTGACTCGAATATAATTTTCTCATCGCCAATTTCACAATGGCTGAAGAGTGCTGGCATACCAGGATGGCAGGTCGTGGAAAGAAATGCAGTTCCTTAGAATTCACAGTTATCACATTTGTTTTATAGATCAATCTGCAGACTGGTTTGAGCAAGATTTGGATTTAATTGGAAAATTCTGTTTGGCCTGTGGAAAGAGATAACACAGAGCCTGGAAAGACGTTCTTTCACTAAATTGCATGTTACTGGTGCAGTAAAGGCAACAGCTGTGCTTACCTTCTCTACTATCGGTTTCTCTCAGACCCCATCCAGAGCAGTCGTGGTTATCAGACAGTAAGCCATGTTCAAAGTAATTTCTCAAGTTACTGCTGCTTTGCAAAGATAGACACTTCAGACAATTCAAAAGGAATGAGGCCTGTTCTATGCGCCCTCTGATTTTCACCAACTCTGTGATGTTGTCAGTGTCCCTATAGCTGAAAAGGACACACACCTCCTCACAACATTCTGATGGCGTTTGATGTATAAAATACAAGGTTATCATCAGATCAGCCATGGTTGATGGAGCAAGTGGCCAGTTCCTTCTTCTAATGAGGTGGATTTGCTGATGGTCCAGAAGAATGTTTTCTATGACACCTTACTCCTCCTCTAGTATTAGGTTTTCAACACTTCCAAAAACTCTCCAAGACTTATGTATCCTAAGGTGGGGGAGTCTAAGACTAGAGATCCCTCAGATTAGAGGGATGCCCATTTAGAATTGAGATGAGGAAGAATTTCATTGGCCAGAGAATGGTGAATCTGTGGAATTCATTGCCATAAATAGCTGTGGAGACCAAGTCATTGGGTGTATTTAAGGCGGAGTTTGATAGATTATTGATTACTCAGAACAAGTGGCATTATGGGAAGAATTCAGGAGATTGGGGTTGTGAGGGAAATGGATCAACCATGATGAAATGGCAGAGCAGACTCGATGGGCAAAATGACCTAATTCTGCTCCTATATCTTGTGGTCTTATGGACCACTAATTTCTATTTCTTCATGCCATTATTCTATTGTTCAATCGTTTACTTCCTCTGTATTACTCCACTGGACATTTTATTATCAAAACAGTGTCCAGTCACTTATAAAAACAGGAGCATGATTGTATTGCTGTAATCTAAATGTTTAGGCTAATTATCTGAAATTGTGTTCCCTTTACATGATAACAAAAAGGAACCAAAACAATATAATAAAGTTGGTATTAAAAGTTTCTATCAGTAATGATTCAAACTTCAAAATCAATTTATTATCAAAGTGCATATGTGTAACCATATGCCACCCTGAGATTAATTTTCTTGCAGGCATACTCAATAAATCCATAATAGAATAATAATGACAATAGAATAAATTTAAAACTGCATCAACTTGGGCATTCAACCAATGTGTAAAAGACAACAGACTGTGCAAATACAAAAAGAAAGCAATACATATGATAAATAAATAAGCAATAAATATGGAGAACATGAGAGGAAGAGTCCTAGAAAGTGAGTCCACAGGTTGTGGATACATTTCGATGGTGAGGCAAGTGAAGTTGAATGAAGTTATCCCCTTTGGTTTAAGAGCCTGATGGTTATGAGGTAATAATTGTTCCTGAACCTGGTGGTTTAGTCCTGAGGCTTCTGAACCTTCTTCCTGATGACAGTAGCAAGAAGAGAGCATGGGTGGTGGGGGCCCCTGATGTTAGATGCTGCTTTCCTGCGACATCACTCTGTGGATACATACTCAATGGTGAAAAGGGCTTTATCCGTGATGGACTGGACTGTATCCACTACTTTTTGTAGGCTTTTCTATTCAAGGGTATTTATGTTTCATTAGCAGGAAGTGATGCAGGCAGTCAATATACTCTCTATAGAAGTTTGTCAAAGCTTTAGCTGTTTTGTCAAATCTTCATAAACTCCTAAGGAAGCAGAGGCACTGCTTTGCTTTCTTGTAATTGCACATACGTGCTTGTCCAAATAGGTCTTCTGAAATAGAATGAATTCAGGAATGTAAAGTTGCTAATTTGTTATAAACTTCCTGGTTCTACAAACTTTTTTAAGACAAAGAAATCTGAAGTCCTTAACTGGGCATCATAATCACGTCAGCGCTTAAATTGAACCCACTTACTGTATGTTCAATGACACAAGCGATTCTAGAGATAGTGGAAATCTTGAGCAACACACATAACTGCTGGAGGAACTCAGCAGGTCAGGTAACATCTAAAGGGGAAAACAAAGAGACATTATTTTGGGTGGAGATACTTCAGAACTCAGCAAGGTCTTGACCTGAACCATTGGTTATTTATTCCCAAATCACAAGACAGGGCAACACAGAACACACCATGCGACAAGCAACAATAGTAAAACAAGATCTATTCCTCCCACCCAAACGTGCACGTAGTTCCTCTGAATGGACATGTCTAATGCCCTCACACAAAAATCCCTCCGCAATATGCTTAATGTAGTAAATGGTGATAAAGCCCTCCCCACCATTGCATGCATTTACACAGAGTGATGTTGCTGGAAAGCAGCATCCATCATTAGGGTCCCCCAGAAGCCAGGAAATGCTCTCTTCTTACTACTGCCATTAGGAAGAAGGTACAAAAGCCTCTGGGCTCACACCACCAGGTTCAGGAACAGTTATTATCCCCTAGTCATCAAGCTCTTGAACCAAAGAAAGTAACTTCACTTACCACATCACTGAGTAGTTCCCACAACCTATGGAGCTACTTTCAGGGAGTATTTGTCTCATGGTTTGGATACTTGTTCCTTATGTTATTATTATTATTATTATTTTTTTTGTATCTGCAGAGTTGTTTTCTTTTGCACACTGGTTGTCCACACTTTTGTGTACGGTCTTAAATTGATTCTGTTATAGTTATCAGATTTATTGAGAATGCCCACAATAACATGAATCTCAGGGTAGTATATTGTGACATACATGTACTTTGATAATAAATTTACTCTGAACATTGAACTTCGAAGACCCCTTAGAAAGCGTGAATATTGAATGATGAATTTAGTAATTCCTACTTCGCAAGAACCCCCCAGTGAACCTGGTGAACAACAAATGATTTTATAGGATCTGAGGCAGGACAGTAGCCATAGCTGTTATCATAACATTATTGCTGCACCAGTGATTTGGGTTCAATTCCCACCCCATCTGTAAGGATGGGACTTTCTGCCCATTTCCATGTGGGTTTTCTCTATCTACTCCAGTTTCCTGCCACATTCCAAGGACAGACAGTTTGTAGGTTAATTGGTCACATGGATGTAATTTGGTGGCACAGCTCGTTGGACCGCAAGGGGCTGTTACCATGCTGTATCTGTAAATATTAAAATAATAATATGCTATTTGAATGATGAAAGTACCCATCACAAAATGAAAGGAAGAACTTATTCTATTTGTGTAATAAATAGCAATTTTAATTTCCCTCACACTTTGTCTCTCTTCACATACAGTACTTCCAGCTTCAGAGAAGAAACCTCTCAAATGCTCTAACCTCTCACATTAGAATTGTCATGCTGCATTTGTTGTTCACTTTTTGAACAATTGGAAAAGAATGACTGTATTCACCTTTCCTAAAATAAATTCCAGGAGATCTGAAATAAAAATAGAAAATGCTGGAATAGCAGACAATTGCAGCAACATCTGAAAAGTTGAACAATTCAAGGGGAAAAAAAACTCTTTTTCACAACTCAGCATTTTTCCTAATGAAGCCTCTCACGTTAAACCTGAGACTTTGTATTATTTTCCCCTTATTTTCTTTGTATACTGCTGATCCCTGTATGTATGAATGGTAGTTCTGTTTATCTTCTGTTCAATAGCTTCCATTTTTCGCTACTTCAGCAGTCACGTTAGTTCCATGAATACCAATTAGTCTTTAGGTAACGTGTTGTGAACGTTCATATGATAAAATGGTTCATAAACTATGGGAGAAATCTAAATAAGGGCAAAATCCAGACCTAAGACTCCAATTTAGCCCAATTACTGTATATCCATAAAACTGTTTATACTGTATAAAAGAATGTACAATGATAACATTAAGAAAGGCCAACTTTGTCTCAAAGCTGCATGTCAATCAGTTTTTAAGCCTTCTCACTGGCAATGGGCATTCTTTATTTATTCACATGATGCACACTTTAGACCATTAGACATGGGGGAAAATAATGCCATTCGCCCCATCAAGTCTGCTACGGTTGGAAAGGCAAGCATTTTTTTAGCCCATGCCTAGCTATTTTTGAACTAATTGACTTCCTAGGGGAAGTTAAGAATTAGCTTTCTAAAAGTTGGGTTTATATCTCTTTGGGTGGAAAAAAAAACATATTCTATATTTGGTGCTAGTTTCTACTGGTAAACACTGGCAAAGCGAGGTAAAACATAATCTATTAAAAGAAGCTTCGCGTCATCTTGCACTCAGAGCCATGAGATAAAATAGGATCTGTGCAGTCTCATCAGCATCTACATCCAGAGGTCACAGCTGTTCAGTTGATGACTGGAAAATGAGTGAAATTTGAAGAACTCTCCATGTGGCTGCTTCAGACCAGCTGCAGAGGAGGCTGCCACAGAAGAGGGCAAACCAGAGGGGAGTAGGAATGACATGCTCTATGTGTTTGGGTACAGTTTATCCCCATGGATTCCTGCCATGAGTAGCCCTGCTCTTCTGCAAGATGCAGGCTGGTCCAGGAGCCAGGGATTACAACTCAGGAACTGCAGAGAGTAGAGTACTCAGCTTAAGATACCACAGGATGATGCATCTCAAGATAGAATATGGTAACAGATGTGTGCGTAGATCATAAATTTGCCTTGAACATGAAAGTTTGAACTCTCCACGCCATTGGTAGTATCTACAGAAGGTGCAACATGTGCCATCAAAGTTCTGATGAAGGGTGTCAGTCTGAAATGTCAACTGTTTATTCCCCACCATAGATGGTGCTTGACTTGTTGAGTTTCTCCAGCGTTTTGTGTACTGCTGCTCAAGATTTTCAGCATCTACAGAATCTCTTGTGTTTAGAATATTGAGCATCAAAGATCCCCACCACCTGGGTCATGCCATCTTCTTGCATCTACAGAAGCTTGAAGTCCCTCACCAACAGGTTCAAGAACAACTCCATCTCTTCAAACATTCAGTTCTTGAACCAACCAGAACACTATTTACCACAGTTTAGCAACAATATGACCAATTTGATTACTTTGTAAAACAATGTTAAGGACTCTACGAGTCATGTTCTCAATATTATGTATGTATGTATTTAATTATTTATTTTTGCATTGTTTGTCTTTTTTGTACATTAGTTGTTTGTCATTTGTTATGCATTTTAATATATCTTTATTTTCCTGTAAATGCTTGCAAAAATGAATCTCAGTGTAGCATATAATGATATACATGTATAGAAATAAATCAATATACACTCACTTAAGTAACTAATTCATACTTATTGTGTTGTTTTTTATTATTTTTGTGTTCTTTATCTTGTTGTGTTTTTTTTTGTGCTGCATCAGATCCGGATTAACAATTTTCCTTCTCCTTTACACTTATCTACTGGAATTGACATTAAATAACATTGAATTTTGCATGTGAAATCCCCTTTTACTGGGCGTTTCTGGAAACACAGCTTGTTAACCCCTTCCTAACACACCACTGGACTCAGTGGTGAGAAAACCACCCTTCTTGAACTCCATTTGTCTAGGGTCAGTATGACTTCAGTCCCACCAAACTGGGGAGTTGGGATGTTTCAACCACCCGAACCCTGATCTGAGCGAATACTGTGTAACAATTGCCCACTTACAATTATGTGTTGGCAAGAAGTAACAGATCTGACACTACATACAATTATAAAGAAAGTGTATTTATGAATGTCAACCTAATTAAGCAGTTAATAAATAAGAAAGAAAAGAAAGGGAAAAAGTGAAAGGACTCATTATAATTAAACTAGTCAAATATGCACAAGGTTGGAGCTCATATCTTTCAAAAGCTGGATGTGTCCTTTTACTCACAGTTCTAACTCCTATTCACTGATCACCAGTAGAACTCCCCATCTTGGACTCCATCGGAGTGCGCATTCCAGTTGGATCGAATCCTATGGCTGGTTCTCTCGATCTTCTTCTCTCTCCATCACCCGCCAAAAAGACCTTGACCCACCCCAGTGCCCATCACAAAACCTGTTCATCCAGCTTTCTCTAGAATCTTCTCCCAATTCCACCATCCTGATTGACTGACCCGACATTCCTAAGCTGAACATTACAGTCCCTTATCTTTAACTGGTAACCAAAACCCTACCAGCAGAACACATTACTTCTACAGAAAACCATTAAATTGTTACGTCTGTGGCCCCCTCCTTTTTGAGAATCTCAAGATCACTACTAAGTCAGGTCAGGAGACCCAGGAAATGAGAGAAAGACATGCAGAATCCACAAAGAGTTTGGAATGTGTCCTGGCCTCCGAAAGGCGGAACCATTGATAACGGCTATTGTCTCTTGGAGACGGAATTGTGTATTGAATACTGTATGATTCATCAAAGCCCCCAGGCAATGAACCGAGGGGGGGTTGGTGGAGGGATTGCATCATCCCAACCTGATTGACATCTGAGACCCTGTGAGTCAGGAAAAAAGAGGGTCTGGGGAACAGCCCCTTCAGACGCACCAGAAGAAATGCTAGAACTCCTGTAACAGTGTAATAGCGAAAGCCGGTGGAAAAGCCCACGTGCGTCCTTTTCCATTTGCCTCGGAATTGGTGGACCTTTATCACGGAAGCACGGCTTTAGCTAACCACAAAGGGGAAACCAGCCCCCAATGACTCTCGAAGGATTGACATCATAAAAGGAATGGGCAAGTTAAACATCCGTCTTTCTCTTCAACTAAAAAGCTGCAGCTTGAATAAACTTGAGTGACTTTTATATTTCCATCGGACAATACATTATCCCCTAGACAACGATAGAGCTATTTCTTATTGATTATTATTATACCCGCGCTTTTAGATTTAGTATTGACGACATATATTATCTTATGTTTGCATTGATATTATTTTTGTGTATTTTTATCAATAAATGCTGTTAAAAATAGTACCATCAGACTTCAATGGACCTCTCTATCTTTGCTGGTAAGTGACCCAGTTACAGGGTACGTAACAAAATGAACAGCAGCAGTAAAATCTTAGCCAGTGTGTTATACTCTATCCCCCGCCCGTGACTTTGAAATTCATCAACCCCTCACTAATAAGGCAGTTTTCAAAGAAATTTTGTGATGTCAGGATCTCCAACCCATTTGCAAATGATTGTGACATATCTCACTACAGGGATAGACATAACACTCTCTGTGCCCAGTCTATCTGGGGGTCTCCTAACTCTTTGAGATTTCCTTATCCCATCTTCAGCTTGTTCATCCCTTGGGATCTTTCCTGACTACTTGGGGATGCCTCTCTCTGTCTATTATTCTTTCTTTCCAGCTACTCAGGTTCCCCTGTCACTTGACTGAGCTCAGCTTCATCCCCAGTTGCGTTGGAGACCAGCTTCCTTCATTGTCTAGCATTGAGTCTGCCTGTCCACTGCTGGAGCCCCCCATTACATCTGGATCAGCATGCAGAGGTTCAGGAATTTCTTCATCAATTATTGGTGAGTTTGCATAAGATAACTGCACCACACCCTCATTTCTTCATCCTCTGAGTCCGTACAGCATCCAGTGGTCAGGTCCCTTTCAGGTCTCTCCACTGAGAGTCATTCTGTTCTCCCCTTTCTGTGCAAAGTTCTCCTGCTGGGTATAGGGTTCATGCAAGTCTCTGGGTCAACACATACCTCCTGACCTGAAGGTGAGAGGTGATTCTGATGGAGAATTTTGACAGGGCCATTCCCATCTTCTGGCTTCACCTGGAGAAATGCCACATTTCGTATCAGACTTTCTACTACATAAAGTGAACCACCCAGGGGTCAGCCAGCTTGGTAGCCCCTCAGCTAAGAGAACCTAATCTCTTGAATATATCGCCTCTTATTTCCTTGATTCTGCTTGGAAGTAAAGACCCCTTGCAAGCTCATAGCTGTTCCTTCCTTATGTCGTGCACATATTAAAGGTAGTTCTTCAGTGGCAAGTCCCAAAAACAGGTATCTACAGGCAATCTAGCTTCACATCTGAACATCAGATAGTATGGTGAGTATCCAATAGCATCATTCTGTGTACATTTGTAGCAGAGAACCAAATGCCCAATATACTGACTCCAATTATTCTTTTTGCTGATATCCAGGATTCCAAACATGTTCTAGCAATGTCCATTCGAACCTCTCAGTCTGGAGATCACCCTGATAAGGCGTAGTCCTCGACTTCTTGACTCCAAGCCTGCTCAGTAACTCACGTCTGAGCCTACTCTCAAAACCCTTCCCTGATCACTGTGTATCTATCTTGGAAGGCAATAATGAACAAAATCTTTTTCCCATAACACTTTGGCTGCAGTGGACACCCTCTGATCCTTTGTAGGGAAAGCTTTAGCATATCTGGTGTAGTGATCAGTAATAACCAAGACATTCACAGTGTCGTTGGTGTTACGATCCAGCAACAATGAAAATATAATTGAGACAGGCTTTTTATAACAAATAAAACACTGCTAAAAACAACCCAAAAGTGAACAAACGACTAACTTAACCAGAAGTCAGCTGCGATACGGCAACTTGAACAGTTCTTAAAGCGATAATGCAAAAACAGTTAGAAGTAGTACTGCGAAAGTCCAAATGTTTTACACAGTCGCTTAGGAGAAACTTTCCTTGAGGTAATAAATTCTCTTTCCTGACATTACTGCTGATCCCAGCCGAAGTATGCGTTGCTCAAAGGATTTACGATGAAGGAAATAAAACAGCTTAAAGGCAATGATCTTCCCTTGGCAAAACTTCGTGTCCAACTCTTTCTGCTTTAAGAAATGCAGGAGTTATCATGGACACGGGTTACTAACTCCTTGTACGAAGATTAAATAAGGTCAAACCTGCTTTACAGCCGACAACACCAACTTTCCTCAATAATTCCAGCTTCCTGAACTTTGATAAATCTTCACTCTCCATTGGACTGAACTGGCAGTATTGTAGCAAAACTGCCGGCAATAACCTTTAAGACTTAAAGCAGAAAGTAAAACTCCAATTTAAAACAAAACTGTGTCATAACATCAAATGCACAGCAAAACGGAGTCACTGGCGAATTCAACCATGAATTGCCCTGCGTCACAAGGAGGAGTTCTCCTTTTATATCCTGTTGAAAAAAACTATAACATGATCTCTCACTGGCAGGAAAATTATGTCACTCCACCATCACAAGACCATTACATCATGCCCAGCAGAGCCTCAATTGCATCATGGTCATGTGACAGGCACAAGATACCCATGGGTACTTGAGATTAGAATCAAGCACTGTGGAAAGAAAATCCACTCACACTAAATCAAGTGGCCCCACATTTTGTAAATAGGATAAGGGAGCAAGCCTTGTAAGCAGCGTCTTCCTCCGAGTACAACAAATGCATGTCTACAGTGCTTTTCGACCTCAGGCTTCATTCGAGGCCATTTGAATCGAGCTTTGATCAATCCATAGGTCTTGTCAAACCCCAAATGACCTGAATCATCATAGAGTGACTTCACCACAATCCTTCAAAGCTTCTCAGGCAAAACCAGTTGGGGACACCGAGGTCTGCCTGGAGGAGACGTGACCCTATATAGAACTTGGTTCCCCAACTCCAGTTTGTTCCATTCTCTCATCAGTAGCGGTCTGGCAGAGTGTTTTGCATTTTCAACTTGGGCCATATCCCCTTCTGCAACAGCTGACCAAACAGTACCTATACAAGGGCCATCTCAATGAGCTGCCTCCACTTCCCCAAGACACAAGACAGGCAACTGCTTTGTATTCAGAGCAGTCAAGCTGCAGTAAGCTTGTGGAGTGGGCAACCAGAAGCTCCTAAATGTTTGATTCAGCCCCTGCCTTCCCAATGATAGAAAACTGGCATATTATTTTGTCTCCAGGTGCAGGGACACTCTCCCACTCTCCATCCCTGTCCAGCCTTTCATGCACACATCAAAACTCTGTCCAATGTCACTCAGATGGTGTGGTGAGTACACTTGGAACAATACACATCAAACACATCCATGGAAGAGACATCTTTGAGATTTAACATCTTCTCCGTCAGTCTCCTTTTCCACTCCCCAGGTACCAAGGAGTCACCAAATTTGAATGACTTGGCTGTCAACTTTGCTGATCCAGGAGATTGTGTCTCCTGGTTTTCTCACTGGAAAACCAGACATCATGGTCACTGAGCATGATGAGCATCCCCCACCTGATGGTGACTTCTCTCTCTCTCTCTCTCTCTCTCTCTCTCTCTCTCTCTCCACGGTGTTCCTGACAATCACTGTCATCCTATTTACATGTACAGCCAATGGATTCTGCAGTTCGGGCCTTACCTGTATCCCAGCAGGCAAAGATAACTCCTCTTCATGGTCTTCCAGAGCATCCACCAGGAAGGCCTTAGAGTCAGGGATTGTGGGAAATTTGGGGTTCCCTGTCACTCTTGCCACTTCTCCAGGCCATAACACAACAGGTTTGGACTGGGAGTAGCATTCAGCTCCTCCTTTGTGCTCATCATACAGCCTAGGATGAGTTTGCACTTTCTTAAAAACAGATCTGAACACCGACTAAATGGACGAGGTTATCAGAAAACTCTCTCAAGTTCTTTCCTTGCAGACTCCCACTAGTCTTCTCACAATAGGAGTATTTTTTCACAAAAGAATTTAAGCTTCACCCTTCTCAGCCGGGTCTAGACAGACCAACCCTAATGTATCAAGGGCTTCAGCTACTCCAACATCTGCTTTTGAAAACTCCACCTTCAACTCAAGTAGCCAACAGAGCTCTAGAGCACTGAATGGCATCAATGGTAAATGGTAGAAGGAAAGCAGAGTACAGCAAAGTAACCTTAAAATCTGTGTCAGGTTTGGCTCCAGCATAAATACCCGCAATCTATTGGGTTACACTGGAGATTGGCCCCACTAAGCCTTCAGGAATAGGGTTTTGCACTTTGTGTGCCTTCATAGTTACAGTGATTGGAATGTGTTCCCACCCAAGACGTAGGGCTGTTCCTTTACTAGGTCACTCCGAGGTTTCCCAACTTCCTCTTCTGTTTAAGTAACCGATGGTTCAATTTCTGAAGACTCTCCTGTCCTTCACACCCCCTTTTGAAAAATTCATCCTCAGCACAGTTGTAACAAAAAACTACCGGTCACTAGCCTGGTCAAGGGACCCTGCTCAGTAACATCCCTCTTGCTTAGTACATCCCACCAGTGGGTCTGGCTCCCTATTGGCCTTGGCATGCTTGGTGGCAGCAAAAACTGACATCAACAGAGATATCTTGGCTCTAAAATCGTGCAAAAGCTCCGCTTGTGTGCAATCAGGGGTCACATCAGCAACAGAGGCTATGACCATGGACTCTATCCTGCTGACATAGGCCTCCTGCTCCTCTATTGCATTTTTCTCCTCTCTTATTTCTCTGATCAGCTCAACAAACGAGGGAGAGGGACTCATCCTTCGAGACATTTGGAGGCTTAACGCAATTACATCACGTGACTGTGCAACCTTGGTCACTTGGTCCATCCTTAATTGATTCATAACAGACCGTTTATGTTGCAAGCAAACAGGTACCTCTCCAGTCAAAAAATTGTAGGCAGAAAGTTTCTACTTTTCCTTCTGGAATACACACCTTAACCTTATCATAAGCTCTGTTGGGCTACGTGTCGTGCCAAAAATGCTTTCTAATGCTTGCATGTAGCCGTATGGGAGTGGCAAATGGATTCTCTACCTTTAAGGACCCCAGCACCTCAGCAGCCGGACTTCTTAAACTCTCTACCAGTCGCTGTCTTTTCATATTATCTGAACACTGGCACACATCCAGCTACTGGGATGTCTACTCTGCCCAAGTCTCATATTCCTCCTCCCTCTCAGGGCTGGGCTTCTCGGCCTTCAATAACTTTGACTGTCTGCCAGTGCACTTTGGCATTTATCAACCAGGGATGTAATTGGTGCCACCAACTCAAAATTTTCACCACTCACTGAAGGGCTTATTAGACCTTTATTATCAGAGAACTTCTTCCCCTCACTCCGTAGAAACAAGGGCACCTTGTCTTTAAAGTCTCCACTCTCAGCTTTGGGAAATTTGTCTGCTAATTCTGCAGCCTTGCCTACACTCCCCTCTTCTCTAAAAGTATGGACAGCCCATGGCCCCGCCTTTCCAGGTGTCCCAATTGTACTAGGCAGATCCACTCCCATCATGACATAGGTAGTCTGAACTAGAACAATATCCTAGCCTGCCACTTGGCCAAACCACCATTCCGTGAATGTAACCATCCCTAATACTAGAATCAAACTTAAAACTCTAATTAGCAATTAATCTGGGTTGCAGATGTCCACCCCATACAGAACACAGCATTGGGTACAAGTAATCGCTTTGAAATGCACAAACGTTTAATCCCTGCAGTGTCCATAATCATGTATCTTAATCACTTTCCCGGACTCTAGTTTATTACAAGCTTAAGCACACAAACCACTTAATCAATTTTCATCAATTACACAGTATTCAGTAAATCAAATCCTGGACAAGACCCCAAAATGAAATTCCTTTTACCGGGCATCTCTGGAAAACCAACTTGTTAGCCACTCACTAACAAGCTACTGGACTCTGCGGTGAGGAAACTACCTTTCTTGAACTCCATTTATCTAGGGTCAGTATGACTTGGGTTCCACCAGACCAGGAAGTTGGGATGTTTCAACCACAACCACCCTGAGCTGAGCAAATTCTGTGTAAGTATTGTCCACTTGCAATTATATGTTGGCAAGAAATAATAGAATCATACACTGCATAAAGAGGGTGTATTTGTGAATGCCAACCTCATCAAACTGTTATTAAAGAAGAAAGAAAAATAATAAAAGGGCCCATTAAAATTAAAACAGTCAAATGCTTATATCTTGCAAAAGTCCTATCACCAATCATTGGTAGAACTTCCCATCTTGGACTCCATCAAAACACACATTCCAGTTGGATCAAATCCTATGGACATTTCGTTCGATTTTCTTCTCTCTCCATCTCCTGCCGAATAAACCCTGACCCACCACTGAGTCTGTCACAAAATATCTCCAGGCAGCTTCCTCTGGAAACCTTTTCCCAATTCCACCACCCAATCTGGCTGACCTGACATTTCTGAGCTGAAAATCACAGCCCCATATCTTTAACGTTAAGCCAAACACTACCAGCAGAACACACTGCTTCTACAGAAAACCATTAAGTGAACTACCCTACAACAATATCAGTAAAATCTTAACCACAGCATGACAAGTCTTTGATAATTAATTTACTTTGACTTTGACTTGCAGTAAAATGCACCATTTTTCATTCTAATTGTGTTATTTCTCATAAGACTTGTTTTTCTTCTAAATGTAGATTATATGGTGTTATGTGCCTCTGAAGCTGATGTAAAACTGTTTTGAATTGTGCCTATGCATACAGGCACAGTGCTCGTGTATTTGACAATAAGCTTGACTTTTGACTTTTTGAACATGTCAACATAAAGGCTGTGATCAGTGAGCGGAAGATCAGTGATTCATTTATTATACTTTACAGACCATCTGACAGATGTTGAGTGCAATACATGACTGTGACAGTACAGTTTCTTCAAACATCATCTCATTTCCAAACCACAGACAAAGTGCTGCAAGCTTTTCTGTAACCAAATAGTTAAGGGTGCAGATTGCAACACAAAAGCTTCAGCTTCTCCTGACAATGGAGGCGACATGTAATGCATGACCCAAGATATCATTCAGTGTGACACTGAGGCCAGGATAATTTCAGTCATGGGACAGTCTGCCCCATGTGCAGTGTCATGATTCATGCAAAATAACCGAGGGTAAACCACAATTTTAGCAGAATTTGAGCACAGAGGATATATGCATACCAAATGTTTGGGGAATTCAATGAATATAGAACATAGAAATCTACAGCACATTACAGGCCCTTTGGCTCACAATGTTGTGCCAACCATGAAAACCCACTCTAGAAACTGCCTAGAATTTCCCTAGCCCTTTTTTTTCTAAGCTCCATGTTCCTATCTAAAAGGCTCTCAAAAAACCCTATTGTATCCCTTCCTCCTCCACCGTCACCAGCAATTTATTCTATGCACCCACCACTCTCTGTGACATCCTCTTGGTACCTATTTCCAAGAATATGCCACCTCATGTTAGCCATTTAATGAGAGTGGCATTTGAAGACTAGTGCTTATAGTCCCACCATCAGTGTATCTGGAGCTCAAGGCTTGTGTTTGAGTCCACATTTGTCATTATTGGTAAGTCCTGGCTGGATACTGGAGATCAAGGTCCAATGGTTGATTGGAAGAGAAGATCGAATCTGGAAGGTCAAGTGGAAGTCCAGATTGAAGCCTAAAAGTCAATCAGAAGTTCAGATTCAAGGCCAAATGGCCAGAACCCTGAGCTAGTAAATTGCTGCAAGTACATTAGGGATGTTGAAGGTCCAATGTTCATGATCCCATGAATCCACTGGAGATTGGAGGCTGAAGAAGGTAGCCTATCCTGTGATATGAGGACTGTGTATGTGTGTGGGTGAGAAGGAGGAACGTGGCTTGTTTTGTCACTTGGTGAGTTTTGTTTTGTGTTCTGCATTGTTCTGCCAAGCATGTGTGTAGGTCACATTGCCACCAGAATGTGTGGCAAAAGTTGCAGGCTGCCCTCAGCACATCCCTAGGTGTGTTGGTTGTTAATGCAAAGGATACATTTCACTGTATGTTTCGATGTACGTGTGATAAGTAAACCTGAATGTTACAAAAGAACCCCCATCTACTACCTCTGCCAGCATCTCGTTACAGTTTATTACTCCTGAGTGACATCCATCATGGGTGCTACCAACTATATAATAGATGGGTGTTGCTTATCTGCACAAGCCTGGTTGCTTCACATTGTGAATGATTGTTGTTGGTGGACCACCAGGGGATGAAGCTGTCAAGCCAGATTCCTGAACACTTGCATGTACCTACACGATGATCTCTTTGTGATGGGCCAACTGTACATTAATGAAGGTAGAGCCAAACAGTTGAAGTTGAAAGCTACAAGATAATTTGCATATATCTTTGGCCTTGTACATATACTGTTAATAGTGCCCATCCCCTGTAGGAAGTCAGCCAGAATCACATTGCTTAGTGTGGAAAATCTTCACAGAGAAGTTCGGACATGATTAATGGTCCCATCACAGGCACCAGGTCATCTGCTCGTCTGCATTACAGCACCTCCACGTCAACATATTCAAAATCCTAGAGGGACACAGTAGGTTAGACAGCATCTTTGGAGAGGAATAAATGGTCAACATTTCGGGTCGAGACCTTTCATTAGGTCTGGAGAGGAAGGAAGAAGAAACCAGAATAAGATGGTGGGGGGAGGGGAAGGAGTTCAAGTTAGTGGGTAATACCAGTTGCTGAGTTCTGTAAAGTGTTTCTTGCAGAAATTTGGAAGGGATTTTCAGGCAAGTAGGCTCTTTTCCTGACAACATTGACAGAGACTACCCAGTCCATCAACTCCTTGCTAACTCACAGAGCTATTTCAATCCTACACTCAATTTTCCCTAACCTGTTGTCCCCACATTCCCATCTGCACATTCTCCTCTTTTTGCACAAGATCTAGTTTATCACTAGGGGACAATGAACCTACATGTGAAGTTTTCACAAAGGGAATATGGAAATTCCACACACTTGGCACTGGAAACCAGGGTTGAATGGTGAGGCAGATTTGAAGATCTAAGTCAGCAGATCTGATCTCTGTATGTGATGGACATTCACATTCTAGGAGCTCGAGAAGTTTATTGCTAACCTCAGCTTTCTATCAGAGCAGCACAGCCCTTCCAAATGGTCAAAGTTATGACACAGTTAAACTTCTAGCAAATATCAATGCAGATAAGTTTGAGGTGGTTCATTTTGGTAGGTCAAATATGATGGCAGAATATAGCATTAATGGCAAGATCTGGGCAGTGTGGAGGATCAGAGGGATCTTGGGGTCCGAGTCCATAGAATACTCAAAGCTGCTATACAGGTTGACTCTGTAGTTAAGAAGGTATATGGTGCATTGGCCTTTATCAATTGTGGGATTGAATTTAAGAGCCAAGAAGTAATGTTGCAGCTATATAGGACCTTGGTCAGACCCCACTTGGAGTACTGTGCTCAATTCTGGTCACCTCACTACAGGAAGGATGTGGAAACAATAGAAAGGGTGCAGAGGAGATTTACAAGGATCTTGCTTGGATTGAGGAGGATGCCTTATGAGAATAGGCCTTTTCTCCTTGGAGCAATGAAGAATGAAAGGTGATTTGATATAGGTATACAAGATAATGAGAGGCATTGATCATGTGGATAGTTAGAGACTGTTTTCCCAAGGCTGAAGTGGCTAACAAGAGAGGGCATTATTTTAAGGTGCTTGGAAGTAGGTACAGGGAAGGTGTCAGGGGTAAGTTTTTTATGCAGAGAGTGGTGAGTGCTTGGAGTGGGCTGCTGGCGGCGGTGTTAGAGGCAGAAACGATAGGTTCTTTTCAGAGACTTCTAGACAGGTGCATGGAGCTTAAAAAAATACAGGGCTATGTGTAAGCCTAGGTAGTTCTAAGGTAAGGACATTCTTGGCTCAGCTTTGTCGGCCGAAGGGCCTATATTGTGCTGTAGGTTTTCTATGATGTTTCTATGTTCGATGTTTCTATATTCCTTGTGAAATGTGTGTTAAGAACTATTTGTCTAAATGTTGGAGTGTATCATTAAAATAAGATAAACTGTGTTTAAACCAGTTTATTCGCTCAAGTTCCAGTTCAGTTTATTGTTACTTTATCAGCACAGATCTATGCCACCGAATAAATAAAAATTCCTCTAGACCAAGGTGCATAACATAATATATAAAACTCACACATAAAACTCATATAGTAATTTCCATAAGAAAACTAACAAATCATAAGGTGCATTTACAACTCAAGTCAAAAATAAATAATATAACATTACTGGTGCTTCACGTTGCTAAGACTTGGGTAGTGGCAGTGAGACCAGTAGTCTTATGGCCTGGAGGAAGGAATTGTTTCCCGTCCTAATGCAGCGGTACCTCCTACTTGATGGTAGAAAAAAAAGAGATTGTTGAATAGATGGGAGGGAAAATTGAGAATTCAATGTGCCCTGAATATGCAGCAGTCCTGATATATATCTCTGATGGGTGGAAGAGATACCCAAGATCCTCTCAGCAGTCCTCACAATCCTTTGCAGCTGAAAAAATCTCCTCCTCAGTTGGGAGGAGGGACCCACTACTGAAGCTGTGGGTATTGACAGCTAGACCTCACAGTGGTGGTGCAGTGGTTAAATTATTGGGCTAACTATCAGGGTTCTGGAGCACTGATCCAGGAGCTGAGCCTGAATCCCATCTCGGCAGCTGGGGAGTTTAAATTCTAGTAATTAAATAAATTGTAATTTCTATAAAAAAAGCCATTCACTGTAATTATAACCATGAAATCACTGGTTTGTTGTAAAAGTCCATCTGGTTCATTTAATGTCCCCAGGGAAGAAGCGTTGCTGTCCTTACCTGATCTGACACATATGTGACTCCAGACATATCATTATGGATGAGTCTTAAGCATACTCGCCAGTTCTGTGACAAATAGAAATAGGCAATAAGTACTGGCCTTTCCAGACTGTGAGTGAACAAGTGGACAGTAAAATAGTGGAACTAGGGTCAATACTTTGTTTTGTGTGTTTTTTTTTGGTTTTGGTATATTATTTTCAGATACACTCAGAAGGTTATTCCTGTATTTAATAAAGTGGTCACTGAGTGTCTGTTCCTGGTCTTCTACTGCTGTAGCTAATCTACTTCAAGGTTAAATGTGTTGTGGATTAAACGATTCTCTTCTTCACATATGATTAATTGAGTTACTTTTACCTTCCTGTTGGCTTGAACCAGTCTGGCAATTCTCCTCTGACCTCTCTCATTAACAAGGCATTTTCACTGACAGAACTGCTGGTCATTGGATGTTTTGTTTTTTACACCTTTCTCTGTAAACTCTAGAGACTGTTGTGCTGGAGATCTCAGGATATTAGTGGTTTCTGAGATACTCAAGTCACCCCATCTGGCATCAGCAATCATTCCACAGTCAAAATCACTTATATTACAATTTTTTCCCATTTTCATGTTTACTCTGAACAACAATTGAACCTCTTGACCATGGCTACATGATTTTATGCATTGAGGTGTTGCCACACGATCGGGGGATTAGATATTTTCATTAATGAGCAGTTGTATCTCATAAAGTGGCCATTGAGTGCATGCCAAGATATAGCAAAAATCTTATCTTGCAACCTGTTTATAAACATCAAATCATTACATGGTGCATTAACTTAGAATAAGGTAAAATAATGAGAATACAGAATAAAATGTAAAAACTACTGAAAAGCTGCAGTGCAGGTAAACAATAAAGTGCAAGTTCATAATGAGGTAGATTGTGAGGCCAAGAGTCTGTCTTGTACAAAAAGGTCCATTTGGGGGTCCGATAACAGTGGGATAGAATCGGTCAATAGACAATAGACAACAGACAATAGGTGCAGAAGTAGACCATTCGGCCCCTCGAGTCTGCACCGCCAGTCTGAGATCATGGCTGATCAATCACTATCAATACACAGTCCCTGCCTTGTCCCCATATCCCTTGATTCCCCTATCCATCAGATATCTATCTAGCTCGGTCCACCAGCATTGTGGGAAATGATTCCATGCTTTTGTATCTTCCACTTGATGAGCGAGGGGAGAAGAGAGAACGCCAGAATGGGTGGGGTCTTTGATTATGCTGGGTGTTTACTGAGGCAGTGCTAAGTGTAGACAGAGTCCGTAGAGGGGAAGCTTGTTCTGGTGATGCACAGAGTTGTGTCCACACCCTCTGCAGGTACATACAGTCACATGCAGAGCAGTTGTCATACCACACCATAACGCACCTGTCAGAATGCTTTCTAAGGTGCATTGATAAAAATCCGTCAGAGTCAATGGGACACACCAAATAAAAAGTGGTAAAGCCAAGGGGAATACTTGCTGTAAACAATAAAATCTTCCATGGAAACAACAATTTATATAAATGTGGAAATATAATGAAAGGTCATAAACATTTATCTCATGACATCAGGTCGTGTTTTGTAACTCTGGAAACTGTTTAGTTCCATTTCAAACTCTTCTGGTCATGACTAATTAACGGTTTTGTAGCATTCATTCTTAGCACAGTTTAAATCACTGATTGGTACCTCCCCAAACTCCTACTGGGATATAGTCCTATAAACATCTCCTACATATTAGTGTTGTGTCATGGTTGCATGAGTATTGATATAGTTTCCTTAATACTTCAGCTGAAAACAATGAGTGATTGTGGCATGCTCAGACTCTGCATAGTTGGATGATCATGTATTGATGAACTGTGGGTATTTACAGCCAACTCAGTATCAATCCACTTCTTCTCCTGGTTTGTATGTTCCCAAGAGGGAATCTCTTAATACAATGAATGATTCTTTTCTCCTTCATGGCTTAGGAACATTGACACCAGTTCCAATTCTTCTGCAGATTAACTCAATAATAGAGCACTTAGCGAAAATCAATGATAGGTACTTACTGTAAGATTCTGAACTGAACCAACTGTAATGTAAGTGTCCCTTTGACATCTTTCTATTATCAGCATTGCATGTTCCTTTTATTGCCATTTTATATTGAGTTTCCTCAAAGTTTACTAAGGGTCTCTTTTCCTCCCATCAGAATCAGAATCAGGTTTATTATCACTGACACTTGTGATGAAGTTACCGTTTTTTGGCAGTAAAATGGTGCAAACATAAAAAGAACACATTTACTCTCAGGTAATAGCAGGATAGTGAATCAAAGAGTATGGGAGAAGGCGGGGAAGTGGGCATAATTGGAAGAATTGGATCAGCCCATTACTGAATGGGCCAAATGGCCTACTTCTGCTCTTATGACTTATGGTCTTCTAGTGAAGTAATGTTCCTGGACCATTCAGAGATCTGATGGCAGAGGGGACGAAAACATTGAGTGTGTATCTTCAGGCCGTTGGACCTCCACCCTCTTCTCGCTGCTGCCATCAGGAAGAAGGTACAAGAGCCCTGGGACTCACACCCTCAGTATCAAGAACAGTTTCTTCTTTTTGTATAGTCACAATTTGATGTCTTCTGCATTCTGACTAAACACTCTTGTTAGGTGGTGTTTTATTGATTTGTTAAGTTTGCCCACAAGAAAATATATCTCAGGGTTGTACATAGTGACATACATGTACTTCAATAATAACAATTATTTTGAACTTTAATGGTCGTAATGAGAAGATATCCTGGATGGTTCTTAAAGATTTATGCAGCCTTCTTCAACATAACATTTTGAAGATGTACTCAATTGTAGGGCATCTTGTGAGTCGAACACTCTTCAGCTTTTTTTGATTCTCCGCAATGGAGCCTCCATACCAGATGGCGATGTAACTAGTCAGAATATTGTTCTTCCTACATATGCAGAAATTTGCTTTGGTGACTTTGCATATCTCCTCAAACTCCTAATGAAGTGTAATAGATGTATAGCCTGCCTCCTGTTTTACCCACTGCTGCTTCACAGTCCTTGTCACACAGTACATATCCACATCAACCTCTTGTTCCATTCCCTTCTCTCTTTGCCTTGATCTAAGATCTTGTAGCACCTACTAAAAGAGTGAACTATGACATAAAAGATGACTGCAAAATTCCGGCAGTAGATCAAAGTGCAATTTCTGTGCGCCTTCATAGCAAAATGGTTTGTCTTGAGTGTTTCCCTAATGAAAACCCCAATATTCAGGAGCACTTTTTTATTTTCTCAATCACCCTTGTACACTTTGCTAGAAAAATTGGAACTGACAGTGGCAAAGATCTTTTACAGATGATGGATTCTGATTGTACTGGGTTGC
Organism: Hypanus sabinus; assembly: GCF_030144855.1. Lineage (NCBI taxonomy): Eukaryota > Metazoa > Chordata > Chondrichthyes > Myliobatiformes > Dasyatidae > Hypanus > Hypanus sabinus. The sequence goes on along the minus strand of NC_082720.1, from coordinate 63,139,945 downwards.
AGTGTTGTAATCACATAAAATATATATTTACGTACTGAACCATTATAGTAAATACCTCTGTATGGGGTCAAATTAAAAGCCCTGATTAACTCAGAATTAGGATCCCTTCTCTGGAAGGGTATAAGAATAGGTAAACAATTATTTACAAACAAGAAAAAATCTGCAAATGCTGGAAATACAAACAACACACATAAAATGCTGGGGGAGCTCAGAAGGACAGGCAGCATCTAAAGAAAAAGGTACAGTCGATGAATTGGGCCAAGACCCTTCATCAGGACTGAAGAAAAAGAAGATGAAGAGTCAGAGTGAAAAGGTGAGGGGAGGTGGGGAAGAAATACAGGTGATAGGTGAAACCGGGAGGAGGAGAGGAGTGAAGTAAATAGCTGAGAGGTTGCTTGGTGAAAGAGGCACAGGGTTGGAGAAGGCGAAATCTGATAGGAAAGGACAGAAGGCCATGGAATAAAGAAAAGGGGGAGGAGCATCCAAGGGAGGTGATGGGCAGGCAAGGAGATAAGGTGAGAGAGAGAGAAAAGGGAATAGCGAATGGTGAAGTGGAGGGGCATTACTGGAAGTTTGAGAAATCGACGTTCATGCCATAAGATTGGAGACTACACAGACAGAGTATGGAGTGTTGCTCCACAAACCTGACTGTGGCCTCATGTCAGAATGGGAATGGGAAATGGTAGTAAAATGGGTGGCCACTGGGAGATCTCACTTCTTTTGGTTGTTGGAGCATAGGTGCTCAGTAAAGTGGTTTCTAAATCCACATCGGCTCTCACTGATATACAGGAGACCATGCAGGGAGCTCTGGATGCAGTAAATAGCCCCAAAAGACTCACAGGTGAAGAGTCGTCTCACCTGGGAGGATGGTTTGGGGCTCCGAATGGTAGTGAGGGAGGAGATGTAGGGGTAGATGTAGCACTTGCTCTGCTACACCTAAGCCCATGCTACGTGTCTGGCCCAAGGAAGCTATCACTGGAACATGATGCTAAAGCACAATTTGGTCACACAATTGTGAGTGTATAGGGAGCAGAACTGAGGACAAGAGTCTGCAGGGAGACTTGGATAGATTGGGGAATGGGCAAAGAAGTAGCAAGTGAATTATAATGTCGGAATTACGGTCATGCACTTTGGTAGAAGAAATAAATGCGCAGACTATTATTTAAATGGGGAGAGAATTCAAAGTTCTGAGATACAAGGGGACTTGGGAGTCCTCGTCCAGGATACCCTTAAGGTTAACCTTCAGGTTGAGTCAGTGGAGAAGAAGGCAAATGCGATGTTGGCATTCATTTCTAGAAGAATAGAGTATAGGAGCAGGGATGTGATGTTGAGGCTCTATAAGGTACTGGTAAGACCTCACTTGGAATACTGTGTGCAGTTTTGGGCTCTTTATTTAAGAAAAGATGTGCTGACATTGAAGAGGGTTTAGAGAAGATTCACTAGAATGATTCCGGGAATGAGAGGGTTAACATATGAGGAACGTTTGACCGCTCTTAGACTGTACTCCTTGGAGTTTAGAAGAATGAGGGGGGATATCAAAGAAACATCTCAAATGTTGAAAGGCATGGACAGAGTGGATGTGACAAAGTTGTTTCCCATGGTGGGAGAGTCTAGTACGAGAGGACATGACTTGAGGATTGCAGTGTGCCCATTCAGAACAGAGATGCAAAAATTTTTTTTAGCCAGAGGGTGGTGAATCTATGGAATTTGTTGCCACGGGCAGCAGTGAAGGCTAAGTCATTGGGTGTATTTAAGGCAGAGATTGATAGGTATCTGAGTAGTCAGGGCATCAAAGGTTATGGTGAGAAGGTGGGGGAATAGGACTAAAGGGGAGATTAGATCAGCTCATGATGAAATGGCAGAACAGACTCGATGGGCCAAATGGCCAACTTCTGCTCCTTTGTCTTATGGTCTTGTTGAGCACCACTATTTAGGTTAATTGTGGTAGCGGTGTTGGTGCCTATCCTTATTGATTGTGGTCTATTGGTCAGGAAATGGGCTCTTAAGAGGGACATCAGGAGGACAATGAGAGGATATGAAATGGATTTGCAGGTAAAATTATAGAAAATCCCTGGAGTTTCTATAGCTATATTAAAAATGAAAGGGAGAGAGCAGGTCCCCTTAGAGATGCTGCCCATATCTTGAAACTTTAAATGTATATTTCTCCTCAGTGTTACCTGACGAGAATGTCATGGTTGCTCAAGAAATAAAGGAAACAAGTCAATAAGTTCAGTAAGACCAAGTAATTGATTGTGGATTTTAGGAAGGGAAAGTCGAGGGAACACACACTAGTCCTCATCGAGGGATCAGAAGTAGAAAGGGTGAGCAGTTTCAAGTTCCTGGGTGTCAATGTCTCTGAGGATCCATCCTAGGCCTAGCATATTGATGTACTTACAAAGAAGGAGCAACAGTGGCTATGTTTCATTAGGAGTGTGAGAAGAATTGCTATGTCACCAAAGACACTCACAAATTTCCACAGAAGCACTGTGGAGAGTATCTTAAATAGTTGCATCACCATCTGGTATGGAAGGACCACTGCACAGGATCAAAAAAAGGTGCAGAAATTTGTAAATTTTCTCAGCTCCACTGTGAACACTAGCCTTTCCAGCATGCCCGACACCTTTGAAATGTGATGCCCGAAAAGGTGATTTTTGATAGATGCCTTCAAATTCTTTACAGTTTCTAAATTGTAGAAGTCGTGAAATTGTTTTATTTTAACTTCCAGGTGTTTCTGGCATCTCCAAACCTGAATGCTTGAATCCGCAGTGAGAAAACAGTCCGGAATTGTCTTACTGGTTACTTCTCACAAGCTATCAATAACAAAAATCACTGTTTTTTTTTAACACAAGGATGCACACCTGACACTATTTAAAAACTTGATTGGCTGAGATAACTTCACGCAACTTCACTTCATCAATCACATGATTGTCTGATTAGATACTTGCTTCAATGGATTGTTGTACATGTGTACCTAATAAAGTGCCCACTCAGTTTACTTGCCTTTGTTTGAGCCATCTCACTGGTGTAAACATCTCTATATTCAATACCATCATTCCCTCAAAATTAATCAATAAGCTACAAGAACTTGGCCTTAATTTCTTCCTATTCAATTGGATTCAGCAATGCCCTTGATTGGAATATCCTACAAAATAACTTGTGAATACAGCCCAATCCATCATGGGCAAAGGCACACAAAGTAAGACCATAAAACTGTCAAGGCATGGGGGTAGAATTAGACCATTTGGCCTATCGAGTCAACTCCACCATTCAATCATGGCTGATGATTTCTTTGCCCTCCTCAGCTCTGCTTCCCAGCCTTCTACCCATAACCTTTGATGCCATGTCCAATCCAGAACCTATCAAACTCTGCCTTAAATATACCCAACAACCTGGCCTCTATAGCTGCCTGTGCTAACAAATTCCACAAATTCACCACACTCTGGCTAAAGAAATTTCTCTGCATCTCTGTTTTAAATGGATGCCCCTATATCTTGAGGCTCTGTCTTCTTGTCCTAGACTCACCCACCATTGGAAACATTCTTTTTACATCTATGCTGTCTAGGCCTTTCAACATGAGTCCTGACCAAGAGCCTATATCATTCTTTGCATGATAACCCTTTCATTCCCGGAATTATCCTTGTGAATCTCCTCTGAACCCTCTCCAATGCCAACACATCTTTTCTTAGATGAGGAGCCGAAAACTGTTCACAATACTCAAGGTGAGGCTGGGCCAGTGTCTTATAAAGCCTCAGCATCACATCCCTGCTCTTGTATTCTAGATCTCTTGAAATGAATGCTAGCATTGCATTTGCCTTCCTCACCACCGACTGAACCTGCAAGTTAACCTTTAGGGTGTTCTGCACAAGCAGCCTGCTTCTTCCCTCAACACTACCTGACCCTTCACTAATCTTTGTGCCATCTACAAACTTGGCAACAAAGCCATCTATTCCATCATGTAAATCATTGCTAAACAGCATAAAAAAAAGCAGTCTGAACACTGACCCCCTATGGAACAGCACTAATCACTGGTAGCCAACCAAAAAGGGAACTTTTTATTCTCACTTGCTGCCTCTTACCTATAAGCCAATGCTCTAACCATGCCAGTAACTTTCCTGTAATACTATAGGTTCTTAATTTGGTAAGCAACCTTATGTGGGGCACCTTATCAAAGGCCTTCTGAACATCCAAATATACAACATCCACTATATCTCTTTTATCTATGCTACTTTTAAAAACCCACAGAGACAAATGAAAGGATCAGGCAGTACCTGTGGAGACAAAGGGATGGTCAATATTTTGTGCTGTGGTGCTGCAGCAGGACTGACAATGTGAACGTAAAATACCCAGTATAAATTGCTGAGAGGGGCACAGTAGGAGCTGGTAGTTAGAGATGTCATTCACTGACTCTTCTTCTTCATGGGATCCTAGCTCCCAGTGGAATATCAGCCATTGATGACTTCCTGTTTCCATCATCCAAAGTTGATCTAATAGTTGGAGTTCATCATTGTTTCTGTAATCCATTGCATCCATTGTACAGGGGATTGACCTATATGGCTTCATCAGAGACCTGTTGGCCGTCCTGACCCATCTTCACCTCTTATGATGGGGATGGACTTTGAGAGGCATTCATTCACATTCCCTCCTTTTACATTTTTTCTATTTCCTCTTTACGTTCTGAGTCCAGATGAAGGGTCTGAACCTGAAACACCAACTGTCCATTTCTCTCCACAGATGTTGTCTAACCTGTTGAGTTCCTCCAAAAGTTTGTTTTTCTTTTACTTCAGATCTTGGCATCTGCTGTCCTTTGTGTGAAAGTCTGTGTCAAAGCCCAAGCCTCGTTCACTGTCAAATGCACTAATATAATACATGTATGCCCTGGTGCAATGAAAAACTGACTTGCAGCAGAATCACAGGCACATAGCACTAGAAATTCACTATTCATAAGACAAGCATAAATTACACAAAACGGCACTAGAGGAAAAACACAAAGCAAACAAAAATCTCCATTGTGGAGCAAAGTTGTCAAAGTGGCCATGGTATAGTTAAACTGTGGTGAATAGTAGGGTTATGAATGTTGGTTGAAGAGCAAATGACTGAAGGGAAATATTTTTATTTTTTAGTTTTTTTGAGATACAGCATGAAATAGGCCCTTCTGGCCCTTTGAGCCATGCTGTTCAACAAACCCCCAATTTAATCCTAGCCTAATTACGGGACAATTTACAATGACCAATAAGCCAACTAACTAGTATCTCTTCGGACTGTGGGAGAAAACTGGGGCACCCAGAGGAAACCCAGGCAGTCATGGGGAGAACACACATACCCCTTACAGACAGCAGTGGGAATTGAACCCAGGTCGGCTGTACTGTAAAGCGTTGTGCTAACCACCACGCTATTGTACTGCCATCCCAAATCTGTTCTGAATTTGGTGGTGTGGAATTTCAGGCTTCTGTACCTCTTACTTGATGGTTGCTGAGAGAAGATTGTATGGGCCGGATAGTAGAGAACTCTGATGATAGCCATTGCCTTCTTGAGGCAGCACCTCATGTAGGTACTCTCAGAGGTGAGGAGGGATACAACTATGATGTATTGGACTGAGTGTCATCTTACACTCCTTCACCTTTTGAGCTGAACCAGATGCTAAGGACAGTCACTCAACCACACAAGTAAGCAAAAGTGATGGGTTGCTCTGGGACACAAAATGATGACTTGCCTGTTACGAGTTACATATTGAACTGCAGTGACTGCTGACCCAGCCCCATACAGTCAAGCTGTAACAAATTGATTTGAGAAATGAATCACAGAATGGTGCCGCCTGTCACCGGGCTAAAACTAATGGTGCTAACCCAGTAGAAAAATGATTTCAGATGGAAGGATTTTGATCTCTGAAAGTGTTTCACAGCAGTAACTATCCAGTGCTGCATCAAAATAACTACTAATCCTATTTCTGACAGTATATTAATAATGTATTATAATTATAATTTGAAAACAAAATTCATTTTTCAGTGCATGATAGCTGTTTATTAACTGAGTAAAATTTGTTTGCCTTGAAAACAGAACCTGAAGGAGTGAGGTTTCTTACACTTCAGAAAGTTTGATGTGGCAGTGTTTGCCGAGCTTGGCAACTAGCTTGCCTCTGGAGACATAGTCTACTGTCATTGATCTCGGTACATAAAGGCCAAGAAGGACACCACTCTAACATGGACACCCTGGAAGTTCTGACACAATGAAACATGAAGCAGGCATGAGAATATTAAGAAGCATGTCCTCTTCAGATAACTCCATAAACAAATATATTGAAATAGATACCATCTATGAACCTCTGAGAGCCAAAGAAATGTGAGCTAATAGAATTCAAAGGTCAACTGATGGGCGGTACAATGAGGATTGAGGCAAGCAGACGGGGGCCTATATAAACTCAAGCACTCCCAGAGAGAAACAATAGCAACTGCACACTGAGGATGTCGCCTCAACTGGTGATGAAACATCTGCAAGCAAAATGCCAAGCTTAGCGAACACAGCAACATCATGTGCCTGAATCCGAGCAAGCAATATTCACCACCATCCAAAATTAGACAGGTTGTTAATTAGCATAGAACATATAACCATATAACAATTACAGCATGGAAACAGGCCATCTCGGCATTTCTAGTCCATGCTGAACACTTACTCTCACCTAGTCCCACTGGCCGGCACTCAGCCCATAACCCTCCACTCCTTTCCTGTCCATATACCTATCCAATTTTACTTTAAATGACAATACTGAACCTGCCTCTACCACTTCCACTAGAAGTCCATTCCACACAGCTACCACTCTCTGAGTAAAGAAATTTCCCCTCATGTTACCCTTAAACTTTTCCCCCCTAACTCTCAACTCATGTCCTCTTGTTTGAATCTCCCCTACTCTCAATGGAAAAGCCTATCCACGTCAACTCTATATATCCCCCTCATAATTTTAAATACCTCTATCAAGTCCCCCCTCAACCTTCTACACTCCAAAGAATAAACACCTCACTTGTTCAACCTTTCCCTGTAACTTAGATGCTAAATCCCAGGTAACGTTCTAATAAATCTTCTCTGTACTCTCTCTATGTTGTTGATATCTTTCCTATAATTCTATGACCAGGACTGTACACAATACTTCAAATTCGGCATTTCCAATGCCTTATACAATTTTAACATTACATCCCAACTCCTATACTCAATGTTCTGATTTATAAAGGCCAGCATACCAAAAGCTTTCTTCACCACTGTATCCACATGAGATTCTACCTTCAGGAACTATGCACATTATTCCTAGGTCACTCTGTTCTACTGCATTCTTCAATGCCCTACCAGTTACCATGTATGCCCTATTTGGATTATTCCTACCAAAATGTAGCACCTCACACTTATCAGCATTAAACTCCATCTGCCGTCGTTCAGCCCACTCTTCTAACTGGCCTAAATTTCTCTGCAAGCTTTGAAAACTTAATTCATTATCCACAACGCCACCTACCTTAGTTTCATCTGCATACTTACTAATCCAATTTACCAACCCACCATCCAGATCATTAATGTAAATGACAAACAACATTGGACACGGTACAGATCCCTGAGGCACACCACTAATCACTGGCCTCTAACCTGACAAACAGCTATCCACTACTACTCTCTGGCATCTCCCATCCAGCCACTGTTGATATAGACATATACTGTGCTATACACATAGTATAGCACAGCACAGAAACACATGATGCCAAATTAAACGGATCCCTTCTGCCTGCACATGATCTATATCCCTCCATTCTCTGCTTGCTAACTTATTTGTGGTAATATTTTGTTTAATGTGCTATGTGCAATATATATTTTGTGGGTGCACCATGGTCTGTCTGGAGGAATGATTGTGTGTGTGTGTGCGTACACAGTCAAATGACAATGAACTTGAACTTGAAATCTTGAAATCTGTTCCCGCTACCAAATGTACTCTGCTCTTGTAAAAAGCTTGGCCCAAACTTCTCCTTTCAATTTTCCTGCACTCACGTTAACCTACGTCCTCCGATATTCAACATTGTTACCCTAGGAAGAAGATTAAGCAGAATTTTGAAAGATAGAAAGAGACTGTTACCACCAGTAAGGTGGATTCAGAACAAGAGGACATTTATCTAATATCTAAATTCAAAAAGGGAAAATTGGAAGAAACGTCTACTCGAGAAGCAGCAAAAATGCCAAGCTGGCTACCTGAACTTGTGAATTGGGCAGTGTGATGAATGGTGGAATCTGCTAAGCTGCTAATGGGAATTTGGAGAGCATAAAATAGAATTATGCAATTATTCATAGAAAAGATAATAATTAATGATATTATTAAGAGTGGTAGTGAATAGTTGTCTTTCTGACTGGATTCCTCTGACTAGTAGCATGCTGCAGGGATCAATACTGGATCTGTTGTTGTTTACCATCTGTATTAATGATTTGGGTGATATTGTGGTAAACTGAATCAATATGTTTGTGGATGACACCAAGATTTGGGGTAGATTGGATACAGAGGAAGACCAAAGCTTGCAGTATAATCTGAACTGGTTGGAAAAATCTTCAAGAAGTGATGCCTCAGAAAGACCCGTCGTTAAGTATGCCCATCACCCAGGACATGCCCTGTTCTCATTGCTACTATCCGGAAGGAGGTACAGAAATTTGAAGGCACACACTCAAAGATTCAGGAACAGCTTCTTCCCCTCTGCCATAGGATTTCTGAATGGATGTTGAACCCACGTGCACTAGCTCATTACTTTTTCTTCCCTTTTTTTTGCACTACTTACTTAATTTAACTATTTAAGATATATATACTCACTGTAATTCACGGTTTTTTCTATCATTATGTATAACATTGTACTGCCACCACAAAGACAACAAATTTCATGACATATGCTGGTGATATTAAATCTCATTCTGAATCTGGAAAGAGATTGTGTGTTTTCACTCTGTTTATATTCCTCATGGTTTTATAAACCTCTATAATATCACTATGATTATTCACTCCTAGAAATAAAGTCCAAACCTGCACAGCCTCTACATCCTGGTCCCTCAAGTCCTGGCAACATTCTCATAAATCGTTGTACTCTTTCCAGCTTAAATTAGATGGGGTTTTAAATGGTAGTCTAGTTGTTTCCTGTACTTTAAATAAGACAAGCTTTAATTCCACAATTATGTAATTACATGAATTTAAACTTTCCAGCTTTCCAGCTGTGTTGGGATTTGAACTTATGATTCAATGTCTGTGAGATTGGGAGTCTGGGGACAAGGACTGGAACCTCAGAGACAGCCTGTCCTGAGGTTGGAGGCTGATGTGTGTGAGGGAGTAGGAGGGTGGGAAAGGAGCTTATTTTGCTGTTTTTTTTTAAATTTAGAGGCACAGCACTGTAACAGGCCCTTCTTGACGTACGATCCCACACTGCTAATAACACCAATGTGACCAATTAACCTACTAACCTGCACGTCTTTATATTGAGGCAGGTAACCCATGTGGTTACGCAGAGAATGTACAAACAGACAGACAGTGACGGGAATTGAACACGGTTCATTGTAAAATGCTGCACTAATCGCTATGCTACTGTGCCACCCAATAAAAAGCCCATGTGGCCATGGAGGGAACATTCATTGCTCATGGGGAGAATGTATAAACTCCTTACAGACAGTGGCAGGAACTGAACTGGGGTTGCTGGCACTGTGCGACGTTACACTAACCACTGTGCTATCAAGCTCTTCCCGTTGTTGTCCTGTTTTGTCCTATTGCTGTTTTTTTTTTTTTGCTGTTTGTGTTGTTGCATTGAACATTGTGGGCACATTATGTTGGTGCTGGGCTCACTACTGGGCTCACACTGTTAGTGACAGTTGCTCACTACCCCCAGCACATCCCTTGGTGTGTTAGTCATTAACACAAACGGTGCATTTCACTGTATTTTTTGATGCTCATGTGATAAGTACATCTGAATCTGAATCTGGAACAATGGCCATTATTCTAGCAGATTGAACATACACCCTATTAGGCTGAGATTCAGAAGTTAAGCCACAGACAATTTACTCAGCATAGATTCAGTAAACAGAGAGCACTGAGTACCAAATGATATGCTTCTATTGCCCATTCTCCTCAATACAAGAAAGCAAGACAGATGTTTTTTCCTGAAAGACCTGCCAATGTGCCATTGAATCTGGAAACAAGGGCATTTAATTTGTCTTTGAAATAGTATAATGAAGACAAGATTACTTAGCCTTTCCAATGTTTGCAGACCAACTACCCAGTGTCGGGCATTCTGCCACATGGCACCTCTGGCCATTAACTCATCAAGTCACCCAGTCTTGCATGCTGAACCCATACTTTCACCTTCGATTTTGCCGTCAGTCAAATCAGGATGTTAAGAATCAAATGCAGCAGTTTAATTCATTAACTGAGTAAAACAATTTGAATAACTTTCTATAGTTGGAAATAGCCAGCTAACAATCAAAGACTGTTTAACAGAACACCAACATCAGTATGCAAGCCATCAAAGATTAGCATATTAAATGCCTTTTGTTGGACAGAGTTCAAAGCTGATTGCCATCAGTCTGTTATGCAACTTGTCTTTATAATTTGCAGGAGCATTCATGCATTAACCTTATACACCCAGTGGCCACTTTATTGGGTACACACGTACACTTGCTCATTAATGCAAATATCTAATCAGCCAACCACATGGCAGCAACTCTATGTTCAAAAGCACGGAGACATTATCATCAAGAGGTTCAGTTGATGTTCAGACCAAACTTCTGAATGAGGAATAAACATGATCTAAGTGACCTCAACCATGGAATGATTGTTGGTGCCAGTGGGATGATTTGGGTTTATCAGTAATTCAAAATTCAAAATAAAGTTATTATTAAAGTACATAAATGTCATCATATCCAATCTTGAGATTCATTTTATTACAGGCATACTGAATAAATCCATAATGGAATAATAAGCATAACAGAATCAATAAAAGATCGTACCAATTTGGGCACTCATCCAGAGTGCAGAAGATAACAAGATGTACAAATACAAAAAGAAATAAATCATAATAAATAACAAATAAGCAATAAATATCAAATACATAAGATAAAAAATCCTTAAAATTGAGTCCACAGGTTGTAGGGACTGTTCAGTGATGGGTAAGTGAAGCAGAGTGAAGTTGTCCCTTCTAGTTCAAGAGCCTAATGACTGAGGGGTAATAATTGTTCCTGAACCTGGTGATGTGAATCCTGAGGCTCCCCTTTCTTTTTCCTAGCAACAGCGAGAAGAGGGCATGTCCTGGGTGGTGGGTGTCCTTGATGATGGGTGTTACTTTCCTGCAACAGTGTTTTGCATAGATGTGCTCAATGGTGGGAGGGCTTTACCCGGGATGGACTGAGCTGTATATGCTACTTTTTGTAGGATTTTCCAGTCAGGGGTATTGGTGTTTCCATGCTAATATCCTAGGATTTTCATGAACAACAGTCTCTAGAGTTTACCGGAAATGGTGCGAGAAACAAAAACTACATCTAGTGAGCAGCAGTTCTGTGGGAAAAAATGCCTTTTTAATGAGAGAGGTCTGAGGAGAATGGTCAGCCTGGTTCAAGCTGACAGGAAGGTGAAAGTAACTCAAACTACCATGCATTACAGCAGTAAGTGGTGTGCAGAAGAGCAGCTGTTGTCTCTCTTTGTTCTACTTCTTATTTTTTATATATCAAAGGCTCATTTATCATCAAAGTATATATCCATTTGCAACTCAGAGATTTGTTTTTTTCAGATAGTCATGAAAAAATGAAAGAACATGAAAGTCATTCAGAAAGAAACATTAAATCCAACCTCCCCATAACAAAAAAGAACAGCATCCTGATTATCAACCCCGAAATCCCACCTTCCCCCACAGAAAATGGAACAGGAACATCGATCCCAAATTCATCTCCCCCACACAAAACGCAACAAGAACATTGAACCCGAAACAAACAAGAATATTTATTTCATATTACAATTTATAGTATTTTGTCTGTATTGCATTGTAATGCCGCCATAAAACAATACATTTCAAGACATATGTCAGTGATAATAACCCTGATTCTGATTCAGATTTAGATTCAGTTGTGGCAGTTCCAAGACTGCTCTGGTGGGTTCCTCCATGTATGAGTACCCTGCCTCTGAATGCAGCAAGTTAGCATCAAAAATCTGCAGATTGAAAATTGACAATTGAGCAGTACCTGGAGTTTTGGAGCTGTTCACTCACAGCTCTTGTAATAGGTTTAAAGCTGATGCCGGAATTGCTAATGTGGAGTTTGCATGTCTTCCTTATGATCTTGCAGGTTTTCTCCGGTTGATCCTATCTCTTCCTACATTGTTTAGTTTAATTGATCACCGTAAGTTGTCCTTGTGTATGGGTGAGTGGTAGAATCTTCAGGAATTGATGGGAATTTAAGGAGTACGAAATGTGATTCATGTGGGATTGGTGCACATGAGCATTTAATAGTTGGAGCAGACTTGCTGGGCCATTTGGTCTATTTCTCTTGCAACAAACAGTCTGCCAGAATAAGGCTGTAGGTCAAACAGCATCGGTAAGAGGTAAGAAGATGTGAATGTCTCAGGTAAATACCTGCATCAAAGCTCAAAACACGATGTAAATTTATTATCAAAGTACGTTTGTATCACTATGTACTACCCTGAGAGTCAGTTTCTTGCAGGCATTCATAGTGGCACAAAAAATACAATACAATCAATGGAAGGCAATCTGTGAACAGACAAAAAAACACAAATAGCAAACAAGTAAACAAACAAATAAATAAATAAATGACACTGAGAAAAGGATTGTAGTGTCATTTAAAGTGAGCCTATAAGTTTTGGAATCGGTTTGGTGTTCCTGAAGTAAATTATGTTTTCCATGCTGGTTCAAGAGCCTGATGAATTTTAGGGTAATAACTGTTTCTGAACCTGGTTTTGTTGGATCTAAGGCTCATCTACCTACTTCCTAATGGCAGCAGCTTGGCAAAGATTAACAGACACTCCAACTATAAGTACACCTTATTGGAAAAATATCCATACAACCTATCTTCAAGATTTAATTCTTGTAATCGTTATGTTTTAAAAATTACTTTCAAGTATTGATGCCCATGCTCCATACCTATACTGTATAAGGGTTGTGATCATATTCTGATTGGAGAAAACTGTTGTCTGGAGCAAATTGCTATCTATGAGTTAATGATATTAAATTATACATGCATCATTTTCATGAACGTGTGGATCCAATAACTGGAGACTTGAAGGTGGACTGTCCTAGACTGTGCGTGTCTAGGAATAGGAGCTTGTATTGCTGTCATTGTGTTGTTTTTATTTGTTTGGTTAATGCTGTTGTTGCTGTTCTGTGTTGTGTTGTGGTGTTGGTTTGAACATTGTGGGCATACTCTTTTGGTACTGGAATGTGTGGCAACATTTGCAGGCTGCCCACAACACATCCTTGAGTGGGTTGTTTGGATACATTTCACTGTATTTTTGATGTACATGATAAATAAGCCTGATTCTGACTTTAATCTGAATTCATTTTAAATGCGATTGTATCAGTATAGAAATATTATTTTAATTCTATGGAAACCAGATTCAGGCTATTAAAACTGAATGTATTTTTTTGTCTTGGTAATTA